>NC_073379.1:65801746-67249246 GCF_028641065.1 Leucoraja erinaceus
GAAGGCTTTCGTCAAGGTCCCACATAAGAGATTAGTATACAAACTTAAAGCACACGGTATTGGGGGTTCAGTATTGATGTGGATAGAGAACTGGCTGGCAGCCTGGAAGCAAAGAGTAGGAGTAAACGGGTCCTTTTCACACAGGCAGTGACGAGTGGGGTACCGCAAGGCTCAGTGCTGGGACCCCAGCTATTTACAATATATATTAATGATTTGGACGAGGGAATTGAATGCAACATCTCCAAGTTTGCAGATGACACAAAGCTGGGGGGCAGTGTTAGCTGTGAGGAGGATGCTAGGAGGCTGCACGGTGACTTGGATAGACTGGGTGAGTGGGCAGATGCAGTATAATGTGGGTAAATGTGATGTTATCCACCTTGGCGGCAAAAACAGGAAAGTAGACTATTATCTGAATGGTGGCCAATTAGGAAAACGGTAGATGCAATCATTGTACACCAGTCATTAAAAGTAGGCATGCAGGTGCAGCAGGCAGTGAAGAAAGCGAATGGTATGTTAGCATTCATAGCAAAAGGATTTGAGTATAGGAGCAGGGAGGTTCTACTGCAGTTGTACAGGGTCTTGGTGATACCACACCTGGAGTATTGCGTACAGTTTTGGTCTCCTAATCTGAGGAAATACATTCTTGCCATAGAGGGAGTACAGAGAAGGTTCACCAGACTGATTCCTGGGATGTCAGGACTTTCATATTAAGAAAGACAGGATAGACTCGGCTTTTACTCACTAGATGATTGAGGGGGGATCTTATAGAAACTTACAAAATTCTTAAGGGGTTGGACAGGCTAGATGCAGGAAGATTGTTCCCGATGTTGGGGAAGTCCAGTTTTTGGTTTTTTAGGTTGTGTTTATGGGGGGGGGGGGGGGGGGGGGGGGGGGGGGGGGGGGGGGGGGGGGGGGGGGGGGGGGGGGGGGGGTTGAAACGGGGGTTTGCTGTCTCTCCCTTCGGGGGAATGCAACTTTTTTGTCGTATCCCCCTTCTCTGCCTCCGTCTGCGCTGAGGCCTAATGGCGGAGCTGGCGACCTCGAGACTCTGGAGGCAGAGCCAGTCAGGACTTGCCCTGGGCTCGCTCCCGTGAGGGCGGTCCGGCTCGGGGCTGGAACGGCGCTCCCGTGAGGGGCTGTGACGCTCCCGTGAGGGCAGCCTGGCGCGGGGCTGAGACTCTCCCGTGATGGGCTGTGACGCTCCCGTCGGGGCGGCCCAGCCCGAGGGTGGAATGGCACTCCCTGCTCCTATAGTCAAACTGCGCCTGCACTTCATCCTCCAGCATTTAGACTGCCAGGGGACCTATGCGAGCATTTTTTTGTTGATTTTAGCTCTGCATTCAACACCATTGTGCCAGAGCTACTGCACTCCAAACGTTCTGAGTTGACTGTGCCTGAACCCTCTGTCGCTGGATCACCAGCTTCCTGACAGGAAGCAGCATGCAAGGCTGGGAAAGCACATCTCAAACCTGTAGACCCTTAAGCATAGGAGCACCACAAGGCTGCATACTCTCCCCTCTCCTTCACTCTCTCTACAGCAATGACTGCACCTCCACAAACACCTCTGTCAAGCTTCTCAAGTTTGCGGACGACACAACCCTGATTCGACTGATCCAGGATGGGGAAGAATCTGCCGACAGACAGGAAGTGTCTGTTCTCACCTTGTCTATCATGGTCTGGTTTGGTTCAGCCACCAAGCACGACATCCGGAGGCAGCAGCGAATTGTCTGAACAGCTGAGAATGTTATTGGCTGCAACCTTCCCTCCATTGATGAACTGTACACTGCAAGGGCCAGGAAGCAACCTTCCCTCCATTGATGAACTGTACACTGCAAGGGCCAGGAAGCAAGCAGGTAAGATTATCTCTGACCCCTCTCACCCTGGCCACAAACTCTTTGAATCATTTCCCTCTGGAAGGCAACTCCGGACTGTCAAAGCTGCCACAGCCAGACATAAAAATAACTTTTTACCACGAGTAGTAGCTCTACTGAATAACCAAAAATCTGTAGCCTCCTTTTGCTCTGGTATTTTATTTAATTCTCATGTTTAATCAATAATGTTTTATTGTTAATGTTTAATGTTTTATGTGTCATTCCTAACTGTCACTGTATGCCATTGTCACTTGCAGGCGGAGCACCAAGGCAAATTCCTTGTATGTGAATACTTGGCCAATAAACCTATTTATTCATTATTCATTCGTTCAAAATGTTGCATCTCCGTCGAGGAAAGAGATAAAAGGTTTCCCCCACCCACCCCCCATATAATACAAAACTAAAGATACTAAAGCATATATTTAACATCAGACTAAAAACAATTAAAAAAGAAAAGGATGAGACAGACTATTGGCGAGGCTGCCATTGTACGGCATCACCTGGTGGAACTGTGAGGTGCATTTCGAAAGCAATGAAAATAACTATTATAGGTATAGAGATTTTTGTAAGATTATAAACATTACTGGAACATTGGAATCTCCTGTGGGGCAAAAGTGGGCTGTACAAGAGTTGCACCTTAACAGGAGGAGAAGCAATATCCCGGCAGGCAAATTCACTAGTGCTAAATTGACAAGGGGGTGGGATGGTGGCAGGTGAGAGGCTGGAGGTCAGTATGGTTGGTGATGAAAGAAAGTTCAGTGGACAGAACAGGCAGGAAAAAGGCAGGGAGAGAGAGGTAGGATTGTTGGTTTGAATTGCACTTATTTTAATGTGAGAGGTCAGCTAGGTAAGTAATATGAACTCTGGGCCTGAGTAGGTATGTACGACTGGAATGTTGTAACCATTACTGAAACCTGGTTAAGAGATGGACAGGACTGGCAACTTAATGTTCCAGGGTACAGTAGCTTCAGGAGAGATAGAGGTGGGGGTAAAAGAGGAGGGGGTGTTGCTTATTGATTAAGGAGGATGCCAAAGCCATGTTCAGAGATGATATTACTAATGGTTCATCCAGTGAGGCTATATAGGTGGAGTTGAGATATAAGAAAGGGATAATCACCTTGTTGTGAGTATACTACAGGCTCCCAGTAGTCAACGGGAATTAGAAGAGCAAATATACCAGGAGATTGCAGGCAGCTTTAGGGCGAATAAGGTTTTCATAATAGTTTCCCAATATTGACTGGGAAGGCAGAAAAAGGTCAGGAAAGTTTCCTCATGCAATATATAGAATGCCCTACATGGGATCAGGCAACGCTTGATCTGGTCTCAGGAAATTGATGGGGCAAGTGGATGAAGTGTTCGTGGAAGAGCTTTTTGGGACCAGCGACCACTGTTCTATTAGGTTTAATATAGTTAAGGATAGAGGCAGGGCAGGTCTGCAAGTTAAAATTCTAAATCGGGGCAAGGATAACTTTGAAGATAGTAGACAGGAACGTTCAAGTTGATAGAGGAAAGTTATTTGAAGGTATTGGAACATCCAAAAAATGGGATTTTTAAACAGTCTGCAAACAAGAGTTCAAGACACGAATGTTCCTGTAAGAGTGAAGGGCAAGGCAGGTGGGCGTAAGGAAACTTGGTTGATGAGAGAAATTGAAGCTCTGGTCAAGATTAAGGAGGAGGCATGGGGCAGGAATATGCAGCTGAGAGCAAGCGTATCCTTGCTGCAGTTTTGGGATCTGAAGTGCACACTAAAAAATGAAATAAGGAGGGCAAAAAGGGGACAGTAGATATTTGTGGCAGATAATATTAAGGATAATTCAAAAGATTTTATAAATACGTAAGGGAAAAACAATAACCACGGAGAAAATAGGGTCCCTCAGGAATCATGGCAGTCAACTCTGTGTGGAGCCTTAAGAGATGACCAAGGTCCTCCATGAGTATTTATTCTCTGTTTTTACCATAGAGAGAGACATGAGGACCAGGGTACTTGAGGCAGACAACGAAAGTACATATTATGGTCGAGGATGTGCTGAAAGTCTTAACGTGTATGAAGATAGATAAATCTCCCAAGCCTAATCTGATATATTCGAGGGCACTGTGGGAAGCTAGAGATGAGTGGTAGAATCAAGTGGTAAAATAGTCATGGAGTCAAAGATTGATACAGTGTGGAAACAGGCCCTTTAATTCTCATGTTTAATCAATAACGTTTTATTATTAATGTTTAATGTTTTATGTGTCATTCCTAACTGTCACTGTATGCCATTGTCACTTGCAGGCGGAGCACCAAGGCAAATTCCTTGTATGTGAATACTTGGCCAATAAACCTATTTATTCATTATTCATTCATTCAAAATGTTGCATCTCCGTTGAGGAAAGGGATAAAAGGTTTCCCCCATCCACCCCCCATATAATACAAAACTAAAGATACTAAAGCATATATTTAACATCAGACTAAAAACAATTAAAAAAGAAAAGGATGAGACGGACTATTGGCGAGGCTGCCATTGTACGGCGTCACCTGGTGGAACTGTGAGGTGCATTTTGAAAGCGATGAAAATAACTATTATAGGTATAAAGATTTTTGTAAGATTATAAACATTACTGGAACATTGGAATCTCCTGTGGGGCAAAAGTGGGCTGTACAAGAGTTGCACCTTAACAGGAGGAGAAGCAATATCCCGGCAGGCAAATTCACTAGTGCTAAATTGACAAGGGGGTGGGATGGCGGCAGGTGAGCTACACTAATCCCACTTGCACACCAGCTACACTAGTCCCACTTGCCTGCGCTTGGTCCATATCCCTCCAAACCTGTCCTATCCATGTACCTGTCTAACTGTTTCTTAAACGATGGGATAGTCCCAGCCTCAACTACCTCCTCTGGCAGTTTGTTCCATACACCCACCACACTTTGTGTGAAAAATCTGAAAATCTGTCCCAGCCCGTGTGCGCGATTTTGGCGCCGTTTAGAGGGGGGCGGGTTTAAAACGCGATTTCCCCTAGGCTGTTCAAATCGAGGATGTTCAGTCTAGTTAATTATTAACGAAAAATCACTGGAAGATTCCGTTGCTTTAGCTATTTTTACTTTTAAAGGCTTTATCTAATTGTTATAGTAGTTTAAAAATTAACCTCTAAACCCCCGACGGCCAGCAACCGGCCGGATCTCATACAGGGGACAACAGAAGGTAGGCTGTTTATTTTTACATTAAAAAGGGCTTCTTAAGATCCCTTTATCCCTTTAAAGTTTAATGTTGCGAGTAGCTAATTTTGGCCCCATTGTATCCCGCAGTGTTTTTCTGGGCATTTGAGGGCACAAATCCACCACAATGTGAACGTTCTGAACCAGCGCGTTCACAGGATCCCACTAGAAAGCTGATTTAAATGGACTTTAATTTACAGCAATTAAACACTAAATTCCTTCCATTTGGCCTATAAATTAATGGAAATGAGATTTAAAAATCATGTGAATTATTTGTGAATATTATTTGAACACTTAGGCTATTTAAAAATGTTAATTATTTATTAAGAAATGGATAGATGTTTAGATCTAGTAATTGAAGTTTGAAATTAGCTCCAATTGGGTAACTAACTAATTATATGCTTTAATTTCAGGTTATCCAAGTAAGATTGTTTTATATTTGTTTCAGAAAATTTCATTCAGTTCTCTTAATTTTTAAGAAAGTTATGGGCTTTTGACTGTCCACAATCACAGCTTTTTTGTTATGTCCATAGAAAATCAATAGGGAACAAGATGCTAATTTCCGAGTATGAAAATGGCCATAACTTTTTAAATACTTGAGATATGAAAGTGAATTAGGTGTCAAATTAAACTTCTTTTTATGCTTTATCTGATGGGATAAATTGCAGACTTGATTTTTTAAATCTCAAAATTTTGTAACGTTGCTACACTTTGTGTGAAAAAGTTACCTCTCGGATTCCTATTAAATCTTTTCTCTTCACCTTGAACCTATGTCCTCTGGTCCTCAATTCTCTTACTCAGGGCAAAAAACTCTGTGCATCTACCCGATCTATTCCTCTCATGATTTTGTATACCTTCATAAGATCTACCATCATCCTCCTGTGCTCCATGGAATAGAGGCCCAGTCTACTCAACCTCTCCCTATAGCCCACACCCTTTAGTCCTGGCAACATAATTATAAATCTTTTCTGAACCCTTTCAAGCTTAGAAGTTTACATTTATTGTCACTGTACCAATTGGTACAGTGAAATTTGGATTGCCATACAGCCATACAAATAAAAAGAAAAGCACAACACACTATAGAATTTAACATGAACGTCCCCTCACAGTGGAATCAACGTTTTCTACTGTGAGGGAAGGCAATAAATGTTCAGTTCACCCGTGGTTGGGGCCTATTGAGCAATATCTTTCCTATAACATGGTGCCCAGAACTGAACACAATATTCTAAATGCGGTCTCACCCACGTCTTACACAACTGCAACATGATTTCCTAACTGCTATACTCAATACTTTGACTGATGAAGACAAAAATGCCAAAAGCCTTTTTGACCACCTTTGACTTGACCTTCAAGGAACCATGCACCTGTAGTCCTAGATCCCTCTGCTCTACAACACTACCCAGCGGCCTACCATTTACTGGGCAGGTCCTGCCCTTGTTCGACGTTCCAAAATGCACCTCACACTTTTCTGTATTAAATTCCATCAACAATTCCTCCACCCACCTGGCCAATCGAACCAGATCCTGCTGCAATCTTTCACACCCACCTTCACTATCTGCAAAACCACTACCTTTTATATCATCAGGAAGAATGGAAGGATTTATGGGAATGTGCAGAAAATAAAAATTGAATCAATGAACAATTAACCTAAATGGATGATTAATTACCAGCGTGAATGGGCCAAAGGGCCTGTTTCCGTGCTGTATGTCTATGACTATAATTGAAAGAGGAATACATGAAAAAGGGGAACATGTCCATCGCACAACTTTATCACAAGTTCATTAAAAATGCTTGGTCATGATTTTTTGGTGTTAGAAACAAGGAAGTGACCAGTTGCAGAATTTGAAATTCAAATTAATGCAGCAGTATCTTTAACTGCCAATAATAAATCAATTTATGAAGACAATTTATCATAGCATGTGGAAGAGATGATGTTGTTCAAATATATATTCATAAACTATTTATATTTATAATTCCAGGAATGTAAAACTTATACAAGGCATACATAGCAAGTTGCAATTTTATTTGGCAGTTGTAAAATCATAAAACGCTTCTAAAATGATAATAAAATGTATCACCTTTATTTCTCGGTATTTATTGCAAAATCAAGACCATGTGGATGTAGTGAGGTTTGTTGACGTATAATGATCTGTGCATTTCCTGGAATACTGCTGGCGTATTTCAACTGTAGTAAAACTGTTTACTGCACCAGGCATATAATGCCACAACTTGCTTCAAGAAAATCACAAACTTTGTAGTAACAGAAACACACAGTTTACTAATTTAGCAAAAAGAGCATATTGAATTTGGGTGTTGTAATATTCAAATTGGATAGGCCATTTTATGAGTTGGCATGAAATATTGATGATTGGATGTTAATAGTGAAGAGGGGGGTAGGGGGAGTTTTTGATGAATTAAGAGATTGTTGAAATATAATAAAAACCCAAATATAAATAGAAAAGTTAAAAATAGCAAATTTGTTGAGGAATGAACTCTACATTGAAGAAAGCTATAAAGAAGTGAGGCCACAGTTGAAGTATTGTATTCAGTTTTGGTCACCCTGTTGTTAAGCTGGGAACATTTATGAGGATGTTTCCAGGACTTGAGGGCCTGAGCTATATGGAGAGGTTGGGGAGGCTTGGACTGCATTCTTTGGAATGCAGGAGGATGAGAGGTGATCTTATAGAGATGTATAAGATCATGAGGGGAATAGATAGGGTGGATGTACAAAGTATTTTAGCCAGAGTAGGGGAATCAAGAATCAGAGGACATGGGATTAAGATGAGAGGGGAAAGAATTAATAGGAATCTGAGAGGCATCTTTTTCACACAGTGATGGGTAAATGAAAAGAGCTGCCAGTGGAGGTAGTTGAGGCTGAAACTAGTAACAACATTTAAAAGGCATTTGGACAGGTATATGGTTAGAGGTTTAGAGGGATATAGGGCAAATGTGGGCATATGGGACTAGTGTAGAAGGGGCATATGGGACTAGGTCGGCATGGGCAAGCTGGGCCAAAAGGCCTGTTTCTGTGCTCTATGACGCTTTGGTTCTTTGACATAATAAAAACATATTGTGCCTCATCAATGGACATAGCCAATTTTAATATCCACTAGACCAGTGCAGACCCGCTGGGTCTGTTCCCCCCCAACACGCGGTGGGGGGGGTGCTGCGGCTTCACACGCACACTAATCACCCCCCACACACACAGGTAGGGGAGAGGGTAGAGGGGGGTAGGGGGAGACGGGGTGGGGAGAGGAGAGGGAGGGGAGACCACTGGGTCCCGTTCCCTCAACGTTGGATGGGGGGGAGAGGGGGTGGGTGGGGGGTATAGGGGGGGATGGAGGAGGGGAGATGGAGGGGAGATGGGTGGGGGGGAGGAGAGAGGGGAGATAAAGGGAGGAGGAGAGGGGGAGATGGAGACAGGGGGAGAGTGGGGAGGGGAAGGGGGAGGGGGAGATGGGGGGAAGAAGGAAGGGGAAACAGAGAGAGGGGGTGGAGAGGGGGAGGAGAGCGGGGAGGGGGAGGGGAGAGAGGGATGTGGAGAGAGGGGGGGAGGGATCAAGAGGGGGAGGGAGTGGAGGAGGGAGAGAGGGAGGAGAGGGATATCAAATTATAAAACTTTATCAACATACTAAACAATTACAATTTGAATTTGATGATAAACCACAAAAATTGCTAGCTTGTCAACTTCGCAAGTTAGATCAGGAAAAAACAATTCATAAAATTAGATCAGATACGGGAGAAAGACTGTCATTGCCTAAGGACAACAATGACAGATTTTTGAAATATTATCAGACACTTTATTCAGCCAAAAAAACAGATTGTACTATAAGAATGGAAACATTCTTAAAGAAATGTAATCTTTCAGGATTAGATCAGAGAGAGAGAGAATTATTAGGTGCTCAAATTTCAATGAAAGATATCGAAGAGTCCATTAAATCCTTGAAAAATGGAAAGTCCGCAGGCCCCAATGGTCTAAATTGAAGGCATCCAATTGAAGGAATATCTCCAAGTTTGCGGATTACACTAAGCTGGGGGGCAAAGTTAGCTGTGAGGAGGATGCTAGGAGACTGCAAGGTGACTTGGATAGGCTGGGTGAGTGGGCAAATGCATGGTAGATGCAGTATAATGTGGATAAATGTGAGGTTATCCATTTTGGTGGCAAAAACAGGAAAGCAGACTATTATCTAAATGGTGGCCGACTAGGAAAAGGGGAGATGCAGCGAGACCTGGGTGTCATGGTACACCAGTCATTGAAAGTAGGCATGCAGGTGCAGCAGGCAGTGAAGAAAGCGAATGGTATGTTAGCTTTCATAGCGAAAGAATTTCAGTATAGGAGCAGGGAGGTTCAACTGCAGTTGTACAGGGTATTGGTGAGACCACACCTGGAGTATTGCGTACAGTTTTGGTCTCCAAATCTGAGGAAGGACATTATTGCCATAGAGGGAGTGCAGAGAAGGTTCACCAGACTGATTCCTGGGATGTCAGGACTGTCTTATGAAGAAAGACTGGATAGACTTGGTTTATACTCTCTAGAATTTAGGAGATTGAGAGGGGATCTTATAGAAACTTACAAAATTCTTAAGGGGTTGGACAGGCTAGATGCAAGAAGATTGCTCCCGATGTTGGGGAAGTCCAGGACAAGGGGTCACAGCTTAAGGATAAGGGGGAAATCCTTTAAAACCGAGATGAGAATAACTTTTTTCACACAGAGAGTGGTGAATCTCTGGAACTCTCTGCCGCAGAGGGTAGTCGAGGCCAGTTCATTGGCTATATTTAAGAGGGAGTTAGATGTGGCCCTTTTGGCTAAGGGGATCAGAGGGTATGGAGAGAAGGCAGGTACGGGATACTGAGTTGGATGATCAGCCATGATCATATTGAATGGCGGTGCAGGCTCGAAGGGCCGAATGGCCTACTCCTGCACCTAATTTCTATGCTTCTATGTTTCTAAATTATGAATTTTATAAAATATTTAATGATTTGATCTCCCCACGCCTACAGACATTATACAATTATGCTTTTACACAGCAGGTATTGCCAGAATCTTTAAATGAATCAACAATACACTTATACCAAAAATTGATAAAGATCTTCATATAGAGCGATAGCTCTTTTAAATACCGATCAGAAGATATTAACAAAAATCTTAGCCCACAGATTAAGCTCATTAATTTACAAATTAATACATCCCGATCAAACAGATTTTATCTCAAAATGCTATTCATTCTATAACCTGAGACGATTGTTTTTTAATATAATATACTCAAATAGAATAGTTAATATAGATTTAGCAGTCATCTCGTTGGATGCTGAAAAGGCATTTGATCAGGTAGAATGGCCCTATCACTTTTCTGTGAAGGAAAATCTTCAATTGGGTGAGAAGTTTTGTAAATGGGTTAAACTCCTATATACTAATCCATCAGCTAGAATATTGACAAATCAAATGTTATCACCTAAATTCAATCTATCTAGAGGTTGTAGACAAGGATGCCCACTATCTCCGTTACTATTTGGTTTAGCTATTGAACCACTTGCAGAAAGTATCAGGGCTCATCCAGAAATTTATGGGTACAATATTAAAGATACAGTTAATAAAATGTCTTTATATGCAGGTGATGTATTATTATACATCACAAATTCAGAAACCAGTATTCCGAATTTATTAAATCTTATAACACAATTTGGCTCATTCTCGGGATATAGAATTAATTGAAATAAAAGTGAAATTATGCCAGTAACGGAACCAAACCCATATATATTGCAACAATCTCCTTTTACAATAGTTTATGAAAAGTTTAAATACCTTAGAATTTATGTGACTAAGAAATATGCGTCTTTATTTAAATCAAGCTTTCCTCCGCTACTTAATAAACTACATAAGGATATTCAATATTGGAAAACACTCCCCATTTCAATGTTTGGTAGAATTAATGCCATAAAAATGATTTTCCTTCCACAATTACTATACTTATTTCAATCAATCCCGATCTATCTTCCAAAAAAATTTTTTTTTAAACTTGACTCAATTATTACAAGTTTGATTTGGGACTACAAGAATCATAGAATAAGTAAAATACACCTGTGTAAATCTAAGATGAATGGAGGATTAGTTTTACCAAATTTTCTATTTTATTTTTGTGCAGTTAATAACAAAAATATGAACTGCTGGTTGGAGGATATGGACCAACAACCAGATTGGTTAAAGATGGAAAAAGAGGATTGCCTACCTTTTGAATTTGGCCCGATTTTGTTAACACCTATAAAATTGATTAAAAAAACTTATAGTGGAAACCTGATAATACATAGTGGTATGCGAACCTGCAAACAATTAAAAAATACTCTAAAATTGGATAATTTATCACTTCTTCTTCCTATCTTAAATAACCCCTCTTTTAAACCGTCTGTGTTAGATAAAGGATTTGTAAAAAGGGAAAGCTATGGAATTACAAATGTGGGACACCTTTATCAAAAGGGTATCCTTCTTTCATTCCAGGAGCTACAACAGAATTATGGACTACATCAGAATAATCTTTTTACATAATTGCAACTTAGATATTATATAAAATCACATACACAAGTGTACAGAACTTAGGACCCAGAAATCCTTGATGAATGTTTGAATAAACATCCTAACACAGATAAATTAATAGCCTACATTTATAATATCCTGTTAGATACTGAGGTCCCGTCGACGGAACCACATAGACAAGCATAGGAAAATGAATTGGCTCAATCCATTACGAAGGATATATGGGATGAAAGCTTACAACATATACACTACTGTTCGTTAAACGCCAGACATTCTTTAATACAATTTAAAGCATTACATAGATTATATTACTCCAAAACAAAATCAAACAGAATTTTTCCAAATATTTCACCTATCTATGATAAATGTCAATACCTAGAAGCCAACATCACTTCTTCTTCCTATCTTCATAGCAAAAGGATTTGAGTATAGGAGCAGGGAGGTTCTGCTGCAGTTGTACAGGGTCTTGGTGAGACCACACCTGGAGTATTGCGTACAGTTTGGTCTCCAAATCTGAGGAAGGACATTATTGCCATAGAGGGAGTGCAGAGAAGGTTCACCAGACTGATTCCTGGGGTGTCAGGACGTCCTTATGAAGAAAGACTGGATAGACTTGGATTGTACTCGCTAGAATTTAGGAGATTGAGAGGGGATCTTATAGAAACTTACAAAATTCTTAAGGGATTGGACAGGCTAGATGCAGGAAGATTGTTCCCGATGTTGGGGAAGTCCAGGACAAGGGGTCACAGCTTAAGGATAGAGGGGAAATCCTTTAGAACCGAGATGAGAAGAACATTTTTCACGCAGAGAGTGGTGAATCTCTGGAACTCTCTGCCACAGAAGGTCGTTGAGGCCAGTTCATTGGCTATATTTAAGAGGTAGTTAGATGTGGCCCTTGTGGTTAGAGGGATCAGGAGGTATGGAGAGAAGGCAGGTACGGGATACTGAGTTGGATGATCATCCTGCACCTATTTTCTATGTTTCTATGTTTCTATGTTATCTCATACCTTGGTAAATTTCTGGATGGATATTTAAAAAATTATTTCTGACGTTGTTAATATTCAATTGGATCCCGATCTAAAATTAATAATATTGGGAATATCCTTAATATAAAACCTACAACAAATCACAGAAACTTTCTTGATTACAGTATAATAACTGGGAAAAAATGAATACTAAGATTTTGGGAAAACCCAACAACCCCCACAATTAAAATGTGGATTACAGAAATGTCTGAAACCTTACAATTGGAAAAAATTAGACTTGTCTTAACTGACAAATCAGAACTATTTGCTAGAATATGGTCTCCATTTATTGATTTCTTAAAGAGGTAAATTGGTTCAACACAGAAACTGGACTGAAACCTGAGGTGAGGATTGGATGAATAACTATGCCTTATAATTTATGGACCTATCTCCAAAATTGTTATTGGTAATGTTTTTTGTTTGTTTTTCTTGGTTTTTCTGGACTTTATTAGTTTAGAGACCTTTCTTTTCAGTTTTATCTTTCAAAACATTCCAAAAAAAAGAACAGAAGCGTTGTATGAATGTAAGTGATTAACAAACCGTGTTGTTATTATGTGTTTACGCTTGTAATAAAAATAATTTTAAAAAAAAGATTGAGGCAAGATTATATTCACTGAAAATGAAGAAGTAATTTGATTGAATCATTCAAATGTATAATAGGAACTGATAATGGAGAAACCTGCCTTAATGGGCAAGTGGGACTAAGGGGAAAAAAAAAAAAAAATTGTTCGGCATGGACTTGTAGGGCCGAGATGGCCTGTTTCCGTGCTGTAATTGTTATATGGTTATATGGTTATATGGTTATAAAACATTTAAATATTGTATTGATTGATTTTCCAGGAATGGGTTAGACTTTAAAATTGAATTCAGGTTGTGCAAGGCTTTAGTTTAAAAACATTCTGAAAGGTAAACAATTGCAGAAATTGGATTTTTCCTCCTCATTAATTTTAACTATAACATTTTTTTAAACTAGTGCTATTAAGGAATATAAAAGAATTATAACGAAAAAGACTGCTTCTTGTCGGCTTGCACATTCACTCGCGGGGCTATTGCACATCTTTTGTAATAGTTTACCCTTGTTAGAGTCATAGAGTGATACAGTGTGGAAACAGGATCTTTGGCCAAACTCGCCCAAACCGGCCAACAATGTCCCAGCTACACTAGTCTCACTTGCCTGCGCTTGGCCCATATCCCTCCAAACCTGTCCTATCCATGTACCTGTCAAACTGTTTCTTAAACAATGGGATAGTCCCAGCCTCAACTACCTCCTCTGGAAGATTGTTCCATACGCCCACCCACCCTTTGTGTGAAAAAGTTACCCCTCGGATTCCTAATAAATCTTTTCCCCTTCACCTTGAACCTACATTATATCCTCTGGTCCTCAATTCACCTACTCTGGGCAAAGACTCTGTGTATCTACCCAATCTATTCCTTTCGTGATTTTATATACCTCTCTAAGATCCCCCCTCATCCTCCCACGCTCCATGGATTAGCGACTCAGCCGACTCAACCTCGCCCTATTGCTCACACCCTCTAGTCCTGGCAACATCCTTATAAATCTTTTCTGAACCCTTTCAAGCTTGACAATATCTTTCCTATAATATTGTGCCCAGAACTGACCTATTGACTTGACTCGTGTTTCACTATCCAACCTTTTCTCTTTCATAGACATTTTACTGCAGTTCACTACTGCCACTTCACTTTGTATTCTCTTATGTATTATTTATATCCTGACAAGTATTTATCCCATGAATTGGAATAATTCTCCCATGTCTTGTAAATCTATCATGCCATCATTTGGATTTAATTATTTCCAATGCATGTGACCTAACTGGGCCAAATTGTTTTGTTTGCATATGTTTAAAACTTATTGAAGGTCAAACCCAAAATCAACTACTTTGAAGTACTCAAAATATTTTGAACAAAAAAAGAGTGGCTATATTCGAAGGGATCTACAGGAGTCGCTATCTCACAGTGGTAGCCAGCATCATCAAGGACCTTCACCATCCTGGCCATGGTCTCATTTCACTCCTGCAATCAGGAAGAAGGCATAGGATCCTTAAAACGATAATGTCTAGGTTCAGGAGCAGCTTCTTCCCAACAATCATCAGGCTATTGTACACTACGAACTTCAACATTCCTCTGAACTGCCTTGATTGCATGAGGGACTTTGTTTTTTCGTTTTGTGCTCTATTGTTGTTTTTTTAATTTATTGAACTTTTTGTTGTTTATAGTGTTGTTTATATTCTACTGAGTACAATATTTCCATACCTATTGTGCTGCTTCAGGTAAGAATTTCATTGTTCTGTTTCAGGATATAGGACAATAATGCATTTCGTTGTCTCTGTACTGTACACTGACAATGACAATTAAAATTGAATCTGAATCTGAATAAAACACCGTTGATTTGACCAAGATCAACAAAAGAGGAAAAGGATGAATAACATTTATTTTCTGGTGGTTTCCTAATACCTTACTGAGGTTCTAGATCTTTCTTTTGTAAAGAACAATGCAATGCCCATGGGTTGGCTTTAGTCAGATCGTACGTAGAGGATTGACCAAAATATAGATAAATTAAAGTATGAATTAAAGGCACGTAACAAGGATATTTATAATAATCAAGAGATGCTTTAATCTCATAAACTGTGCTAAAGTTGGAGCAGTACATGGAGAACATGTGAATTAAATTATTTACTAAATCAGTATGTGAAAGAACCAAAATAGAACTGGTCAATCTGGATCAAATATTGGTAAATTAAAATGGTTAATTAGTAATTTGTTGGTTAATTGGCTTTTTGGGAAGTGATCAAAATATTTTAGAATTTTAGTTCTAAGTAGACCAAGTGGGACCCGTTCCCCCAACGCAATATTCCACCACTCACCCATTCTCCCAATGCAACCCGTTTCCAACACTCACCCGTTCCCCCAACGTAACCCGTTTGCCCAACGCAATATTCCACCACTCGCCCATTTCCCCAATGTAACCCGTTTGCCCAACGCAATATTCCACCACTCACCCATTTCCCCAATGTAACCCGTTTGCCCAATGCAATATTCCACCACTCACCTGTTTCCCCAATGTAACCCGTTTGCCCAAGGCAATATTCCACCACTCACCCGTTTCCCCAACGTAACCCGTTTGCCCAACGCAATATTCCACCACTCATCCTCAGCTCCCAACTGCGCAGGCACGGCTGATTTCCCCTCATCCCCAACACTCCTTCCCCTCTTCTTCACCCTTCCTCTTCTCTCCCCTCACCTCCTCCCCTCCCTCCTTCTCCTTTCCCCTATCCTTTTTATCCCTCCCACCCTCCCTATCACCCTGACCCATTGGGCCCCGTTTCCCCAATGCAATATTCCACCACTCACCCGTTTTCCCAACGCAATCATTTTCCAACACTCACCGTTTCCCCAACGCAACCTGCTCCCCAAAGCAATCAATCTTTTCTATGTGGGGGGGACGGGGGGGGGGGGACGTCATCGCGCAACACCATGCTCTAGGCATACGCAGTCAAGACGCAGCGTACGATGTCAAGACGCTGCGTATGATGTCAAGACGCTGCTTACGCCCCCAAATGCGCCTGTGGCCGACAGGCCGTTGGCGCGCAAGATTTTCGGACAGTGCAAGATTTTTGGAGCCCGACACGATGTCGTGATCAGCCCCGCACAACTCCATATGCCTCTGCCGATCAAAGTGGGACCGGCCTCGCGAGGCCGTACGCCTCAAGCGACGTTTTGTCGCGCTGGACACATGCAAACGCATGCTGGTGGGACAGGCCCTTGAGATGCCATTGTGACGGCATCATTGGAAGCTGACAGAAACGTCCTGTCAGTTATTATTGTCAAAGTTGGCTTTTTTAAACCTTTAAATATCAATAACGTGAAATATAACATCAAATCTGAAGGAAACTTGATTAGATCGATGACGGAAAAAAGGTGAGTAAAGTTCTGCAAAAATGTTAGCGCTACCGTGTACCATTTTGGCGTAGATACAATATCAATCAGCCACACACACATAAGGCAGCAATGTTACAATACTTACCTTCAGCGGCGCTGCACTTCTGCCACTGGCCGTGTGCGCGACTTTGGCGCCTTTGGGGGGGGGGCGGGATTAAAATGCCGTTTTGTACTTCCTCGGGCTGCTAAGCTTCTGAAGAAAAATCGATCCGCCTCCCATTCGCGCTATATATATATTTTTTTAAATCGCTGGGCAATTTAATATTTGGATTAAAATAAAAAGTGACTTCATACGCCCTCAACGCCTACAATGTGACAGATCGCAAGAACGGGACGAAACAGAGTACAAGTTGTTTATTTTACATATAATCCTGCTTCTTGGGATGGCTTTAATCTAATTTTACGTTGCGAAAATGTAATTTGGGCCCCGTACGAACTGGCAGTGTTTTTCCTGCCGATATGTGGTTCAAATTCACCGCAAGTGCAACGTTCCAATCGATCGCATTCCAGAAGCAAGATGATTAAAATCCCCATTTTTTTTGGAGATAAGCCGTCTAAATTGTCTATATTTTGTGTTATTCTCTCTCTCTCCATGATCATTATTTTTAAACTAAATATTCACAACAGTTTGAGTCACATGTATTGTGCAAAAAACAAAACATTTATTATATTTTGGGTGGATGTTTCTAAATTAATTTATGGGAACTAAACTCCTTCCATCTGGGATATAAATACATGACGGTGAGATTTAAAAATCATGTTATATTGTGAATTCTTGTATGAATGGGATTCGTTTATTATTTGGATACTACGGCTATTTAAAAAAATTATCCTTTTCTTAAGAAATGAAATCTACAGGACATTATTAATGGGAAAGTAGTGGGCAGAAAGGCATGTCATGTGTGGTTTGAAGAGCAAAAACTTGTAGTTTACAATGCCAAAATTGAAAAGTTGAGGAAAAACAAGGTGTACAGAGTTGCTTATTGGTTACAATCTGAGGAGTATGATGATGCTACTGATTATGATATGCCAATGTACCAGCTAGCAACTGATCTTCTCCATAAAGACTTGGTCTATTGCTAGAAATTGTACTTTATTTACCTATCTGTTATGGAGTTACAGCATATTATACAAATAATATTAAAGTTCTGATCTTGAGAATATCACATTTTTGAATTTTCAAGGCAGTCTGTGTGTTTATTACTACAGGTGCACAACCTTTTATCCGGAGTTCCGGAAACCGAAAAGCTCTGAAAACCGGACATTTTTTCCAGGATGTCGTCTGCACACCAAAGCTCGCCTTTGGCGCCAAACCTGACCAGAAACGACCCACCACTCACCCATACCCCCCACGGGAGGCTTGGTCCCCCAACGCACCCCGTTTCCCAACATGAGATTCCACCCCTCACCTGTTGGGTCCCTGTCACACGGAAGGCCTGGTCCCCCAATACAACCAATTCCTCCAACACAACATTCGACTACTCACCCATAACCTCCACGGGAGGCCTGGTCGCCCAATGCAACCCATTCCCCAATGTAAGATTCCACCACTCAACCGTTCCCCCAACACAATCCATTCCACCAATGCAATATTCCACCACTCACCCATAGCCCCTAACTGTGCAGGTTGGCTCATTTTTAACGCAATATTCAACCACTCACCCATAGCCCCCACTGGAGGCCTGGTTCCCCAATGCAACCCGTTGCCCAATGTAAGATTCCACCACTCACCCGTTCCCTCAACACAATCCATTCCCCCATTGTAATATTCCACCACTCTCCCTCATTTTAAACTTTAAAAAATGCAATTGCACTAAGATTTAATGTGATGTAGGTGACACTGACCCTGAATTTTGTTATCCAAATCTAATCATTAAACTTTGCTGTGCCAGGATAAGATGGAAGATTCTTCCCCTTTGTTATCTAAATCTAATCTAATCTAATCATTCCACTTTATTGTGCTGGGTTAGGCTGGCAGATTCTTTCCCTGAATGACATTTGCTGTGAAGGACTCAGTGTTCTGGGATAGCAACACTGTTGAGGTAGGGCATTGTGACATCATAGCTGGTAACTGCCAGTGCAGAATTGAAGAAATCCAACTTTTAAACCTCACTTTAAAACCTTTAAATTTCATCCAATACGTCCCTCTCCTTACAACAATGTAAAAACACTCTCAAAGCTTGTGTATTGGCAGCTGAGATCATATTGTGATGTCATTTTCAGTTGTCGGAACGTTCACGGCAGCTTGTGTTAATGAGATCCGATTGTGATTGGAGGACTGTGAGATGCCTTTGTGACATCGTCACTGGAAGCTGTCAGAAAACACAGCAGACAGTTATTCTTCTCAAACTGGGCTTTATGAAACTTGTAAATATTCATAACTTGTGAAAGATACCAACAAATCTGAAGGAAACTTGACAAGATCGATGACGGGAAAAAGTTGAACAAGGTTCTGCAAAGATGTTAGCGCTACCGTATACCGTTTTGGCGCAGATACAATCTCATTCATCCACACACACACACACACACACACACACACACGCACGCACGCACGCACGCACGCACGCACGCACGCACGCACGCACACACTTATAGAAACAAGATGAGACTTTTAATAGTATATAGATAGATTAGGAGTTGTGAGGCAGTAGCTCTACCAGCAATGTCATAAGCCACTCCACAGTAGTGCTCCTTCATGGTAAAGACACAAAAATACTCCCAGAAATCGTGGTGCATAATAAATTTAAAGTGAATGCAAAGCTGAAAGAAATTCAGATTAAAAAATAATCCTATTGGAGAAATTAATATTGCAGAAGGCCAATAAATCTTGAGTTTCTGATGGACTATATTGTAAGGTTATGAAAGTTGGTGATAGAAAAAGTGGATGGGTGTCAGTTGCTATCCTACAAAATGCTATAGTTTCTATAACTACTCCAGAATGCGCTATAACTTTGCACCATTCTGCTCTTTTTGCATCCATAAAGTACACTTGATGTATTTATTGCTCATTCTATGAGCTTCATGCAAACCAGTAAGCAGTGGGTGCTAAACCCCTTCCACATTACCACAATACGACAGACAATTCCTGATGATGTGTGGCTGTTTCAGTGGGACGGGGCATAAGGATGTGAGCAGCTTCCAGTGAGGACAGAGCATAAAGCACTTTAATACCATTTGTTGCTAAGCTGGATGGTCCAGAGTCAATATATTGAAACTAGTGCAGTGAGAAGCTGACCATACCTACAAACATTACACTTGAAAGAAACAAAGTTATGGACCATTTCACCTTTAACACCTGCACCACTAATCAACAAATTCAAGGCTGCTATTTCCCCAGCATCTGTTGACTCCCATAATATTCAAAAAACTATCAATTACTGCCTGTAATATATTCAGTAGCTACATCTCCCACACCAATCTGGGGCAAGAATTCTAAAATTTCATTACTGTCTGGGTGAAGAAATGTCTTCTCATCGCTGTCTTCAATGGCTGACATTGAGATTGAGTCTCTGACCACGTGAAAAAAGATCCCAGCACCTCCTTTGTCAAGCCCAATAAACTTTCAGTGTGTTTCTCACCTCCTATTATTTATAAACTCAAGAGAGTAAATACAATCTCCAGTTAAAGGACAAATCCTTCAGCAATGCCTCCCAGTCTCAGGAATCAATCCATTGAACTGTCTTTGTGCTTTCCTGTACATAACTATATCTTCCATATCTAGGGAGACCCGATCTATACAAAATATTCTCACTGTGATCTCATCAGGGTACCACTTAACTGTAGCAAGACATCTTTAATCTTATATCCAAGCTCTCTTCCAATAAAGGCTAATATATTGTTATTTTCATAATTTGCTTGCTATTTCAGCAATTTCACGTAGTCCAAAACTGTGCAGTCCAAACCTGTCTCCTGATATCCAAGCACATTCAAAGATAGACAAAAATGCTGGAGAAACTCAGTGGGTGAGGCAACATTTATGGAGAGAAGGAATAGGTGACGTTTCGGGTTGAGACCCTTCTTCAGACTGATGTGGAGGAGGGGCGGGGGTGGGGGGGGGAGAAGAAGAGAGGAAGAGGCGGAGACAGTAGGCTGTGGGAGAGCCGGGAAAGGGAGGGGAAGGAGGGAGAAAGCAGGGACTACCTGAAATTAGAGAAGTCAATGTTCATACCGCTGGGGTGTAAACTGCTGATCCTCCAATTTGTGGTGGGACTCACACTGGCCATGGAGGAGGCCCAGGACAGAAAGGGCAGATATGGAATGGGAGGGGGAGTTGAAGTGCTGGACCACCGGGAGATCAGGTTGGGTTAGTGTGCGAACTGGGAGGAGATGTTGGGCAAAGCGATCGCCAAGCCTATGATTGGTCTCACCGATGTAGAGCAGCTGACACCTAGAGCGGCGGATGCAATAAATGATGTTGGAGGAGGTGCAGGTGAACCTCTGCCTTATCTGGAAAGACTGCTTGGGTCTTGTGTCTTGTGTCTGGATTGCTATAGCATCAGTGAAACATCACAGTTATGCCCTGTTCTCTAGAAGTAGGTGATGGCAATGGGCATCTCCCCTTTGTCAGTATGGCATGGCTTCGATCAGTAGTAGTTAGATTTAGACAGTGTATTGGAGTCCTAAAATAGCACTCCTCGAGTGTTGTTAATGTACTCAGCAGGGCTGTCTGAAAATTGCAAATATTATAACAAGAAGACCGCTTGAATTTCAGCTGGAAGCAGGCAGTAGCACATTCTTGTGGGCATTGGTCAAATGTACAGATGGTAGCACTTTCTTAATTGGACTTCGTTGCACCAGACATCTTGACCTGTGCTATTTTTGTATCATTGGGACAGAGATCGAGAGGCTCCAGATGAGCTATTTTGCCATTGAGCACATCAAACCTGGTTATGTCATATTTGTTCTGTGAACCAACAGTTAAGTTTAGTTTAGTTTAGTGATAAGCGTGGAAACAGGTCCTTCAGCCCACAACGTCCGTACCTGAGAACGATCACCCGTACAAACTAGGGACAATTTACAAGAAGCCAATTAACCAGCAAACCTGCACACCTTTGCAATGTGAGAAGAAATTGGTGCACCCGGAGAGAGCCTACGCGATCATAGGGAGAATGTACAAACTCTATACAGACGGCACCCTTGGTTAGGATTGGACCCGGGTCTCAGACATTGTAAGGCAGCAACTCCACCGATGCGCCACTGTGGTGCTCCTTTCTCAGTGAGTACTCTGGCTGTTGCTGCTCCCAGTGAGTCAGCTCTCATAATACTTTATATTATGTTCAAGAAGGAACTGCAGATGCTGGAAGATCGAAGGTACACAAAAATGCTGGAGAAACTCAGCGGGTGCAGCAGCATCTAAGGAGCGAAGGAAATAGGCGACGTTTCGGGCCAAAACCCTTCTTCAAACTGATGGAGGGTGGGGGGGGGGAAGGAAGGAAAAGGGGAGGAGGAGGAGCCCGCGGGCGGATAGGAGGGTGGGAGGAGACAGCTAGAGGGTTAAGGAAGGGGAGGAGACAGCAAGGGCTAGCAAAATTGGGAGAATTCAATGTTAATGCCATCCGGACGCAAGGTCCCCAGGCGGAATATGAGGTGCTGTTCCTCCAATTTCCGCTGTTGCTCACTCTGGCAATGGAGGAGACCCAGGACAGAGAGGTCGGATTGGGAATGGGAGGGGGAGTTGAAGTGCTGAGCCACCAGGAGTTCAGGTAGGTTATTGCAGACTGAGCGGAGGTGTTCGGCGAAATGATCGCCCAACCTCCGCTTAGCCTCCCCGATGTAAATCAGCTGACATCGAGAGCAGCGGATGCAGTAGATGAGGTTGGAGGAGATACAGGTGAACCTTTGTCACACCTGGAACGACTGCTTGGGTCCTTGAATGGAGTCGAGGGGGGAGGTGAAGGGACAGGTGTTGCATTTCTTGCGGTTGCAATGGAAAGTGCCCGGGGAGGGGGTGGTATGGGAGGAAGGGAAGAATTGACAAGGGAGTTGCGGAGGGAGCGGTCTTTGCGGAAGGCAGACATAGGGGGAGATGGGAAGATGTGGCGAGTGGTGGGGTCACGTTGGAGGTGGCGGAAATGGCGGAGGATTATGTGTTGTATTTGGCGGCTGGTGGGGTGAAAAGTGAGGACTAGGGGGACTCTGCCCTTGTTGCGAGTGCGGGGATGGGGAGAGAGAGCAGTGTTGCGGGGTATGGATGAGCCTCGTGCAAGCCTCATCTATGGTGGCGGAGGGGAATCCCCGTTCCCTGAAGAATCAGGACATTTCCGATGCCCTGGTGTGGAATGTCTCATCCTGGGAACAGATGCGGCGTAGGCGGAGGAGTTGGCAGTAGGGGATGTAGTCTTTACAGGGGGCAGGGTGGGAAGACGTGTAGTCCAGATAGCCATGTGAGTCAGTTGGTTTGTAGTGTATGTCGGTCAGAAGTCTGTCCCCTGCGATGGAGATGGTGAGGTCAAGGAATGGTAGGGAAGTGTCGGAAATGGCCCAGGTGTATTGGAGTGCCGGATGGAAGTTGGTGGTGAAGTGGATGAAGTCAGTCAGTTGTGTGTGGGTGCAGGAGGTGGCCCCAAAGCAGTCGTCAATGTAACGGAGGTAGAGGTCGGGGATGGGGCCCTGGTGCGTATTGAACAAGGATTGTTCAAAGTACCCGACAAAGAGGCAGGCGTAGCTGGGGCCCATGCGTGTGCCCATAGCTACGCCTTGTGTTTGGAGGAAATGGGAGGAGTCAAACGTAAAGTTGTTGAAGGTGAGGACCAACTCCGCTAGGCGGAGGAGAGTGTCAGTGGCTGGGTATAGGTTGCCCCTCTGGTCGAGGAAGAACCGGAGGGCTTTGAGGCCATCCTGGTGGGGGATGGAGGTGTAGAGTGACTGGACATCCATGGTGAAGATGAGGGGGTGAGGGCCTAGAGAGTGGAATGCACGGAGGCGGCGGAGAGTGTCTGAGGTGTCTAGGACATAGGTGGGAAGGGATTTGACCAAGGGGGATAGTATGGAGTCAAGGTATGTGGAGATGAGTTCGGTGGGGCACGAACAAGCAGAGACAATGGGTCTGCCGGGAGAGCCAGATTTGTGGATTTTGGGGAGAAGGTAAAAACGGGCCGTGCGGGGCTGGGGAACGATGAGGTTGGAAGCTTGGTCGGGCAGGGCGTGGGAATTGATGAAGTCGGTGATGGTGCTAGATATGGTGGCTGGTGCTCGTCAGTGGGGTCATGGTCCAAGGGTAAGTAGGAGGAGGTGTCCAAGAGTTGGCGCGTGGCCTCAGCTTTGTAGAGATCGACGCGCAGACTACCACGGCACCTCCCTTGTCGGCTGGTTTGATAACCCAATCTGAGTTTCTGCGGAGTGATTCAATGGCAGTGCGTTCAGGGAGGGAGAGATTGGAGTGAGACAGGGGAGTGGAGAAGTTGAGGCGGTTGACGTCGCGGCGGCAGTTCTGGATAAAGAGTTCCAGAGCCGGGACGTTACGAGAGGGGTACCACGAGGAGGGGGTGCGTTGGAGACGCGAAAAAGGGTCATCATTGGGGGGCGAGGACTCCTTCCCATGGAAGTGCGCTGTGAGGCGGAGGCGACAGTAGAAGCGTTCCAAGTCATGGTGGGCGCGGAACTCATTGAGATGGGGATGGAGGGGGACAAAGGTAAGACCTCTGCTGAGGACAGACCGTTCGGTGTGGTAGAGGGAGAGGTCGGGGGGGATGGTGAATACCCAGCAGGGATGGGAGTTGGGGCCAGAGGAAGGCAAGGTGGGTGGACTGGAGACGGGGCGATGTGTAGGGGGTGGGTTGTGGGTGTTGGAGGGGTGGTGGGTGGTCAGGGTGTGGGGGGGTGAGAGGGCTGTAATGTGGGTGGGGAAGAGCGGGGGTGACATAGTTGGAGGGGGATGGGGGAGAGTCAGTGGAACAGCCACTGAGGTTAGCAAGGCTGGGCAGACGGGTACTAGGACCCAATGGAGTTGAGCCCAGGAGAGTGGGAGTGAGCAGCGTGGAGGCTCCAGGCCCAGTGTAGAGTCCAGGCTCCAGGTAAGGCGACGGCTGTGGGTTGCTGGAGGGGGGTGGAGTGACGCGGATCACCGGACCCGATGGTCGGAGTCCAGTGGCAGTTGAGTCGGGGTCCGCGGGCGATGCGTGGGAGAATACTTTATATTATGTTTACTTCGGATATCTGAGATTTTATGAAACTTTGAGATGACTGGTCTGAATTACTTTGGCGCAACAATGTTAATTAATTATCTTATCACTTAAAACGTGCTCCTTTTAGTGATGTATAGGTTTATGGCGCCAGTCGTTCACACCCGAAGTATTGAAACAAGCTATGCATTGTAACCATGAAATGGTATTTTATCACCTGCTTTAACCTTTATACCTTAAGGATATATAAATGGTGTAGCACTTTAAATTCAGGAAATTATCCCAGCAGCACTCCTCTGTGCATATACTTGTGCTGAATAAAGACCTGTTACACCTTCAATCTGGGGCTCCAATTAGCTTCTACGAAGTCATCACAACCAATCCTGATTGCTAGCCTGGTCTTTGGTCAACACCGCCCCAGGTTTAGACTTAGGTTTATTATTATCACTAGAGCCAGGATGCTCAGGCGCTAAAAATCTCTGAAATAGGCAAAAAGGCATAATAAAATTACAAAAAAGGCACGAAAAAGGCATTTATTGACAAAAAGGGCATAAAAAGGCATTTATTTCCATCACCAAAATATGGTTTAAAATGATAATTATAAAGGTAGACTACATTAAATGACCAAAGTTGCCTGGTTGCACATAATTACTAGCATTTCTTTCAAATAATCTGGTGTTAAAATATGCCGTCTGTCATACAGAATATGCTTCAGATGTGAAAAACATCTTTCTATCCTAGCTGAGGTCACTGGTGCATACCCGAAACAAGCTACATACTCTATATTCATGTTGATATCTTGTGCATAACAACAACCTTTGAGAACTTTAGCTATGTTTTCCATTTCTTCAAGATCTTTGTTCACTAAAATCACTCTCTCACATTTTCCTTGTATGTCTTTACCTACATCGCCAGGAACTTTACGAATATTGTCAGTTACTTTGTTGGAAACCTGCAAGTTATTCACTAATGTTTCACCACATTTCTCAAGGGAAGTAATAGCTTGTGGGAAGTTTGCAAAATTGGAAGCAATAAACACAAGATTGCAGTGGAGGGGCTTTTCCTACATGATTTCACTGACGATCCTGACTGCAGCAGATTCTTCTTCTTCAAAACAGTTGACGATTTATTTTATCTTTTCAAAATGTGCAGCATAGTAGAGTACAGCAGAAAGCCATGTACCCCACCTAGTCAAAACAGACTGAGGAGGTAATGGAATCTCAGATGCAATTTCCTTGAACAATTGCAAACGTGACGGTGCTTTGAGGAAGATTTTCTTGACATTGGAAACTAGGCGATCGACATTTGGAAACAAGCTACGTATGTGCTCGGCAATTCTATGGAGTCCGTGAGCTAAGCATGTCAAATGCAACATTTTGGGGAATAAAACTTTAAGAGCACAAGCAGCTTTTTTCATGTGCAGAGCTGCATCAGTCACAAACAGAAGAACATTCTTGTGTTTTATACCTTCTGGACAAAGTACAGCAAGTGAAGATGTGAATAACTGAGTAATAGTTGAGCAGTTTGACTTCTCCAATACTTCCGATGTCAACAAATATTTCTTTGATGGTTGACCTGCCTCCAGTGTACTGATGACCACATTGGCAACATATCTCCCCACAGCATCGGTTGTCTCATCTATTGAGATCCATATTTTGTTGCGTGCAACTTCATCTCTAATTTTCTGCACAACAATGTTGAAGTTGCTGTCAACATAATTTTTCCGTAAAGATGACTCGCTCTGTATATGTTCCTCTGTGTATTTCTCTAAAAAACCTCAGAAACCTCTGATTGGGGAGGTGTAGATCCTTCCCCACCTACAGCTCCCCAATCACCACTTCACACCTACTTAAAGCATGACTCTAGTCTGCAAAGACTGGACCCTTTCCCACGCACCCCTTTCCAACCACCACTTAACACCCACTTACAGCCGGGTTTCGCACCGGTAGTGTAAATTTTCTTGTAAGTTACGTTGAAATGGCAAAAAAAAGGCTGATTTAGGCACTCAATCATGAAAAAGGCATTATCGTTCTGAAATCATCAAAAAAGGCATGAAAAGGCACATGGCATTCATGGCAAAATCCTGGCTCTAATTATCGCGTACACCAAGATACTAAAAAAAATCTTTAGTTTGCATGATATCAAATCAAATCAAATCCGATAATACTATACTATATATGAATGTAATCAAGCCAAACACAAGTAAAACAAGTATAGTAAAGAGAAAATTACCAGAGTGCAAAATATAGTTTGATAAGGTGCTGCGCATAAGGCTGCTAAACAAGATAGGAGCCCATGGTATTAGAGGAAAGTTACAAAAACGTGGATAGAACATTGGCTGACTGTCAGAAGGCAAAGAGTGGTAATAAAGAAGTATTTTTCTGTTTGGCTGCCAGCAACTAATGGTGTTCTGTAGAGGTCGGGATTGGGTCTGCAACTTTTCACGTTATAAGTTAATGATCAGGTTGATGGAATTGATGGCTTTCTGGCCAGGTTTGCGGTTGATGCAAAGATAAATGGAAGGGCAGGTAGTTTTGAGGCAGAAGGGAGTCTGCAGAAGCACTGGGACAGGTTTGGAGAAGAGGCAAAGAAATGGCACATAGAATACAGCATACCAAAGTGTGCCATCATTTTGATAGTAGGAATAAAGGAAATAGGAATACAATGTAGCAAAGTGTAAGGTTATGCAATTTTGTAGGAGAAATAAAGACATAGACTATTTTCTAAATGGGGAGAGGATTCTGAAATCAGAGGTACAAAGTAACTTGGGAGTTGCCAAAATGGGGCAGCACAGTGGCGCAGTGGTAAGAGTTGCTGTCTACGATGTACTCTTATACATCACCAATTCTCAAGTCAGTATCCCAAATATATTACACCTTATAGAACAATTTGGTTCCTTGTATTACACCTTATAGAACAATTTGGTTCCTTATATTACACCTTATAGAACAATTTGGTTCCTTTTCAGGGTGTAGAATAAACAGGAATAAAAGTGAAATTATGCCAATAAAAGCTCAAGACCCTTCACAACTCCAAAAATTTCCTTTCAGAATTGTTACTGAAAAAATTAGATACCTTGGAGTCTATGTGACTAGATATTTCTCACCATTAATTACTAAATTAAATGCCCTCATTCAATTTTGGAAAACACTCCCTATTTCCCTTATAGGTAGAGTAAATGCCATAAAGATGAATTTTCCTTCCACAACTCCTATACCTATTTCAATCAATATATCTCCCCAAAAGTAAAAAAAAAAAAACGTGATTGTTATCACAAATTTCATTTTGGACTATAAAATCCATAAATACATAAAAGACATTTATGTAAATCTAAAGAAAATGGAGGATTAGCACCCGAATTTCCTTTTCTACTACTGGGCGACATATTAAAAACTTAATCTACTGGATGGATGATACATGTCAACAGGTAAATTGGTTAAAAATGGAGAAGGAAGATTGTTTCCCTTTTAATATAGGCGCGATTCTTCTTTTTCCAATACATCTGAATAAATCAATGTATGAGCAAAACCCGATAATACATAGTACCCTACGCATTTGGAAACAGTTGAAATTAAGTCTCAAACTGAGAAATGTATCTCTCCTTTTAACAATTGCTAACAATCCCTAGTTTAAACCATCTACTTTAGGTTAGGCGTTTGTACAATGGAAAAACTCAGGAAATAAAATGGTGGGAGATCTTTACGAGAAGGGGATTTCCTCTCGTTTCAAGAACTACAGGAGAAATATCATTTGAAAGCAAGCAATTTTTTTAGATATATTCAAATCTGAGACTATGTGAAAACATATACACAAGACTGTAATTTTATGGATCCAGATATACTAGATGAATGTATGAATAGACAGGCTGATACAAGCAAGTTAATAGCCTACATTTACAACACTCTTTTAATTGCACACATCCCATCTTCTGAGATGCATAGGCGAGCATGGGAAGACAAATTGGGTTTATTAATTTCAAAGGATAGCTGGGAGGAAAGCCTTCGATACATACACTACTGCTCTCTCAATGTCAGGCACTCCCTGACACAATTTAAAATATTGCATAGACTCTACTATTCAAAGACCAAATTGAACAAGATCTTCCCAAATGTCTCTCCTATTTGTGATAAATGTCACCTCCAAGAAGCGACTATAACCCATTTCTTCGCTTCCTGTATAAAGTTACAAAACTTCTGGAGGGAAATATTTGATATCTTCTCCAAAATACTTTAAATTAAATTGGAACCAGATATAAAACTAATCACATTACGTATGTCAGAGGCCTGCTCTAAGTTAACGATATTTCAAAAACGTTTCCTCAATTACGGCCTAATAACGGCAAAAAAACTAATATTCAAATTTTGGAAAAAGACAACAGTCTCCATAGTGAAGATGTGGATTACTGATATGTCCGACACACTACATTTAGAAAACATTAGGCTTGTCTTGGCGGAAAAAGCAGATCAATTTCTCAAGACATGGTTGCCTTTCACTGAATTTCTGCACAACTCCTTCACAATGACCCCCCAGACCTACTTCATCTATCTATCTATCTATCTATCTATCTATCTATCTATCTATCTATCTATCTATCTATCTATCTATCTATCTATCTATCTATCTATCTATCTATCTATCTCTATTTTCTTTGTCTATTATCTATATACCTATACTATTACTAAAACTCTCATCTTGTCCTCATATGGATTGCGTTGTCTTTAGATTTGCGCAAAAACGGTACCCTATATCACTCGGATTTATTCGCCACCTTACTCACCGTTCTCCTCTGCTCCAAGTGCATCAAGTTTTGTTCCGATCGGTGAAATATTACAAAAGTTATTAGTCTGTTATTCGCCAGGACGGCGACGCCCCTTCCGGCACCCGCTGTCAATCACCGGCTGAAGGAGCAAAGTGTGGGCTGTGTTCGTGGGCGGGGGCGGGCTGTGAGTGCAACAGGCGTTGGGGACGGAAGCCATTGAGTGAGTCCGGAACAGGGTCCTGGAGCCGGTGAGTGCGGTTGGAGCCAGGGCCGGGAACCGGTGTGCCCAGATACCATCTCCCACATACCCCCTCCCCCTTCACCACCCCCCCCCTACAGCCCCCTTCCCCTACACCCCCCTACACCCCTCTACACCCCCCCTCCCCTACACACCACACACCCCCCCCGCCCCACACTCCCTCCCCTCACCGCCTCCCACACTCCCCCTCCCCCACACACCCCTCCCCACAAACCCCTCCCCCACACCCTCCCCCACACACCCCCCCCCCCCCACACACCCACCCTCCCCCACACACACACCCCCTCCCACACACACACACACTTCCTCCACACAGCCCCCTCCCCCCACACCCTCCCTCCCAACACACACCCCCTCCCCCACACACCTCCTTCCCCACCTACCCTCCCATACCCCCCCCCCCCACACACACCCCCTCCCCCCCACATCCCCCCTCCCCCACACACCCCGCTCCACCACACATTTTGTGTACAGCTTCGGTGTAAACCAGCTTCTGCAGTTCTTTCCTACACATTAGAGTTGTGCAGGTCAGTGCAAGATCCTTGTGGATGGAGGAAAGCAGTTGTTCCTGAATGTTGGTGTGGGATCACAGGTTTTGTGTCTTCTGCACAATGGTAGCTGCAAGAAAACTGCATGGTGGTGGGGATCCTTGATGAAAGATGGCACCATCATGAAGCATTGTCTCAAATGGATGATTTTGATAGCAAGGTGGGCTGTGCCTGCGCTGGACCATGCTGAATCCACCACACTCTAGCCTCTTGCATTTCTGTGCATTGGAATTGTCACACCAGGCCATGATGCAACCAGTCAGGATTCTTCGTACAGTGCATCTGAAGAAGTTTGTTAGAGTATTCGGTGACATGCTGAAATTCTTTAAGCTTTTAAGAAAGTAAAGGTGCTGGTGGTCCTTCTTCATAGTTACATCAATGTGCTTGGATCAAGATAGGTCATCCAGGATGTTAAAGCCCAGGAATTTGAAGCTGCTATTCTCTCCATTGCTGATCCTCCAATGAAGGCTATATTGGCTTGTTTTGGGGCAATCAACCAAACTGAGAGACGCAGCATTGATTCACATTCTCTGGTATTTGGCATTAGTCTTGTTATGGGATATTGAATGGGATGAGCCTATATCCATTGCAGTTTAGAAGAATTGAATGTAATGACATTGGGAGACAAGATTTTGTGAAGGGCTGTCCAGGGAAGCTCCAGCAGAGTTAAGAGCATTTCATTGTACCAACAACAATCAGCTCCTTTGTCTTACTGATGTTGAGATTAAGTTCGGTGCCCTGTCACGATTCAATCAGGCGATCAATCTTCCTCCTATACTCCGACTCATCATTACCCATAATTCATCCAACAATGGTGGTGTTGTCAATGAATTTAAAGATACATTTGGAACTGTGTCTGGCCACGTAGTCATGGGTATAGAATGAGAGCAGGGACTGAATGCACAGCATTGATTAGTCCTTGTGCTGGTGGTTACCAAGGAGGAAGTATTGTTGCCAATTCATACCAATTATGTTCTGTTGATGAGGAGGTAAATGATCCAGTTGCAAAGGGATGCACAGAAACCCAATTCCCTGAACTTGATAACAAGTTTGGAGGAGGTGATGGTGTTGAATGTCGAGCTGTTGTCAACAAACAACAGCCTGATGAATGTGTTCTTATTGTCCAAGCGGTCCAATGTAGAGTGGAGAGCCAGTGTGATTGCATCTCCTGCTGATTTATTGTGGTGGTACGCAAACTGTAGTGGTTCCAGGTTCTTGCTAAGGGAAGGAGTTGATATGCACATAATCTATCTCTCAAAGAACTTCATCACCATGGATGTTAGTGCCACTGGTTGGTACTCATTGAGGCATGTCACCCTACTTTTCTTGGGCACTGGGGGTATTATTGATGACATTATTATTGATTTGATAGATGGTCTATAAAAGCTATAGAGATTCAGAGTGAAATAAAGACCCACATGTCAAGCAAATAACTTGCTGACACACACTCATCCTCATGAGCTAAAATGACTAGGTTATTTTATTATTCCCCTACGTCATCTACCAACCTCCATGTAGCCCTTACTCTGTTTTCATGGGGCAAGTGCTGTTGAAGGCAGAGCAAGTGCTTTCTGATTCTGTGAAAATTACACGAGAAGGGAAGTTCAAGGACAACTTAGTCTGTATTGTCCATTTTATGTTATTATCCAATTTTAGTATTACTCTTTCAGCCTTTTGTAATTTATTCTATGCATTCTTTGAACAAAGTTAAAACCCCATGTTGTTTATTGTTCTATAATAGCAATACATTAAAAAATATATATATTTTTTTTAATTTTATGGATATGCATAGGAACTGGACTCTTGGCCAATCTAGTCACTGATAATATTTATAAGTGGGTAAGAACAAACAATTAACAAGGAATTATATTAGGCAGTGTTTAAGAAGGAACTGCAGATGCTGGAGAATCGAAGGTTACACAAAAAAGCTGGAGAAACTCAGCGGGTGCAGCAGCATCTATGGAGCGAAGGAAAAAGGCAACGTTTTCAGACTGAAGAAGGGGTTCGGCCCGAAACGTTGCCTTTTTCCTTCGCTCCATAGATGCTGCTGCACCCGCTGAATTATATTAGGCAGACTGGAGTATGGAGGAGGCTAGCTAATAATATGTACATAATGCTTAATGACCTCAGAATTGCTCGGAATACTCATATCATTTTGTAATCAGACAAAAGGGACTTTGACCATTATACTAGAGATTACTTCGAACAATTTTGGAACAAAGGTTATTATACCAAGCATTATGTCTCTAGAAGTTTTTTTTATTGCTCTTGGTTGTTACACGTTCCCACCTTGTCCACAATGGAACAATGCCCAATGGCACAATGCAGAAATGTATGTGAATGTTTATTTAACAATGAAAAATGTGTGATGTTTTATTTGTGTATCTAAAATGCATTTCTTATTAATGACAAAATGTTTGATGGCTACCCATCCTTAAGAACATAAAGAGTGGCACAGGTAGGTTTGAACCATTCAGTAAGATTACACCAATTCAGTAGATTGCACCATTCAGTAAGATCATGGTTGATTCTGTACCCTAGATCCACTTTCAAGACTCATCACTAAATGCCTTGAGAATTCTAGTGTCAATAAACTGTTGCTCTAACCCTTGAATGTAATCAATGACTGAGCATCTACAATCCTCAATGTGGGGAGGATGTAATAAGCCCACAGTCTTGAGACTGTATCCCAAAATCTAAATTCTCCAGCCTGAGGAAATAGCCTGTCAGTATCTCCTCTGTCAATCACATTTAGTAAGTTGTATTTTTCAATGAGATTATTCTATGTATTTATCAATGAGAAGGTACAGGAGCCTGAAATCTGCAACATCCAGGTTCAGGAACAGCTTCTTCCCCACAGCCATCAGACTATTAAACACAACTTCACATAATCTATGAACTATAACAGCCTATTGCACTTAGTCTGTGCATTTATGTGTGTATGTATATATATATATTATATATATATATTCTATGGTATATGGTCACACTGATCTGATCTGATCTGTATTTATGCCTAAAATATTCTGTCGTGCCGCAGCAAGCAAGAATGTCATTGTCCTATCTGGGACACATGACAATAAACTCTCTTGACTTGACTTCTTCTGAACTCAGGTAGGTATAGGCTAATCTTACAAAATCTCCCCTTTATCCCATGAATCAAGGTTGTGAATCTAAACAGATTAATCCAAGTGTATTGTTTTTTTCATGGGGATAGTAATCCAGTTATGGCCTTACCAAAGTCCTGCAAAACTGCAGCAAGACTTCCTTTCACCTTGATTTCAGACCTAAATGCATCAAAGCCCAATATATTAATTTTTCGCCTGATTGTTTGCTCTGCCCACAAATTTATTTGTACTATAAAACACACAAAAATGTTTTACATTCCCATATACCAAATTATTACTTTTTAAAAATACACCTTTGCAAATAATATCACTATTTCCACATAATGCACTAAATGTTTAGTTGCCTATTCACTAAACCTATATAAATCCCTTTGCAGGCTTTTTGAGTCATTGTCACAGTTCACTTTCATGTTGAGCTTTGTGTCATTTGTAAACATAGAACATTTACATTGTATATTTTCTTCTGAGTCAAAGCAATGGCTGGCTAACTGGTTTATTTGTATTTTCCTCTCCTTCCTCCACCTATCTGTTCGTTTGGAGCAAACATAGAGTCTAATTAAGAAGAAATGGATGTCAATGGAGCTTAGTGGAGGCTGGACATAGGGGAGCAGCAATAAAATGGAGAAGACCAAAAGTTGATGCATGATTACCTCAAAAGGATTAGTGCCCAAATATCCCCCCACTGTGCGTGGGCTCCATCCTGGGAATCTCCTCCATTGTGCTTTCTGTCAGATGAGACAGTATCCCAGGTTCTATCACTTCATTCAAGGGGATACAAAATACTCCATGGCAATATAGAACATCTATATAATTAAAAGTCTCATGTTGACCACTTCCTGTCTGCTCTGTATATTGATTTTAGAAAAAAATGCTACCCTGTATCGCTGTGATTTTTGGCCGTCTTACTCACTCCACTGAGCCAGCCCCGAGGATTTTTCCCATCGATGAAAAATAAAAATGTTATGAGTGTTTAAAAAACCTTGAGATCAGCCGATTGGTCCTCTCGCCTGTCAATCACCATGATGAAGGTAACGCCCCTTCCAGGGGGAATGGGGGGGGGAGGCAGGACTATAAAAACCCAGATGCCTGGACATTAGTCAGTCACTCTGTCAGATTGCGAGGGAGAGGCCACTGTCATTCTAAGCTGTGAATTAACTGAACTGTGAGTCTGCAAAGTACTTGCAATAAATGATTTGTTAGCCCTTAATGCAATGCCATGAGTTGTGTGGCCTGCCGCCCTGCCTGTGCTTGAAACTGCAATGTATATTTGGAAATTAAATGAAATGACAATGCCATAAGTTGTTTGGCTTGTGCTTGAAACTGCAATGCTTTATTAGGTCCGACTGTGTTTGGAAGGAATAAATGCTTTATTAGGTCTGACTGTGTTTGGAAGGAATAAATGCTTTATTATGTCCGATTGTGTTTGGAAGGAATAAATGCTTTATTAGGTCCGACTGTGTTTAGTCCAAAAGTCCCACTCATTTCGTGACTTCCACTTAGTGGACAGGTCGCGCTGATTGCGTAATTTCCGGTGAGAGTAGAGGTCACGCTGATTGCGTAATTTCCGGTAAGTGCAGAAGTCACACTGATTGCGGAAGTGCCACAGACAGCGGAAGCTCCACACTGGAGAGGCCGCGCTCAGCCATGTGAGTAGTTTCAAGAAAGTTTACTCTCATATATATGGTGTATGAGTCAGTGTATGTGAATGTATGTGTGTGTGAGTGTGTGTGTGAGTGTTTGTGTGAGTGTGTGTGTATATATGTGGGTGTATGTGTGGGTGTGAGTGTATTTGAGTGTGTATGAGTGCATGTGTGTGTGGCTATGTGTGTGTGTGTGTATGTGCGTGTGTGAATGTGTGGGTGTGCATGTATATGTGAGTGAGTGTGTGTGTGTGTGTGTTAGTGTGTGAGTCTGTGTGTGAATGTGAGTCTGTGTGTGTGAATGTGAGTGTGTGTGTGTGTGTGTGTGAGGTTGTGTGTGTGAGGTTGTGTGTGTGTGTGTGTGTGTGCCTGTGAGTGTGTTTGTGTGAATATTGGAATTGGTGGAGAGGTGGAATATTGTGTTGGGAGACCAGCCCTCCTGTGTGAAGCTGGGACCTAACGGGTCCCACTTAGTCTGGTATAACAATAAAAATCACCTGGATTCCATGCCCAGTTCTAGACCCAGAGTCTGAAGAAGGGTCTCGGCCCGAAACACCACTTATCCAGAGATGATGCCTGACCTGCCATGTTATTCCAGCATCTTGTGTCCTTTTGTCTAACCAACATCTGCAGTTCTTTCTTTCTACTACTTGTACAATGACACTCTATTTCTCAGTAATCCCTTACTCGGTTAGAGCGGACTATCATCAATAACAGGCAACATTCTCTCCTGAGCCAGTATTTATCCTTCATTGAACATCTATATAATTAAAAGTCTCATCTTGACCACTTCCTGGTTGCACTGTGCTTTGATTTTTTAAAAATGCTACCACATATGGCTCAGCCATATGTGGTAGCATGAGTCCTCCTCCACTGCGAGGATTTTTCCCATCGATTAAAAATAAAAGATTTATTAGTGTTTAAAAAATCTTCAGATTCTCTCTCCTGTCAATCACCACCATGAAGGCGGGGGGAGGGACTATAAAACCTGGAAGTGTGGGCGTGGCTCAGTCTGTCTGCAAGATGATGAGAGGTCACGACTCTGTTTGAGTTTTGAAACTACAGAACACAGTGAGTATGCAATGTACTTTAATAAATGATTTGTTAGCCCTAAATGACAATGAAGTGAGTTGTTTGACCTGCATTGTGCTTGAAACTGCAATGTCAATGGAAATAAAGTGAAAATTCAATGGGCTGTTTGGTTTGAGCCTGACGTGCTTGAAAGTGCAATGGCAATGGAAATGAAGTGAAAATCCAATCAGCTGTTTGACTTGAGCCTGCCCTGTGCTTGAAAGTGCAATGGCAATGGAAATCAAGTGAAAATGCAATCAGCTGTTTGGCTTGAGCCTGCCCTGTGCTTGAAAGTGCAATGGCAATGGAAATGAAGTGAAAATCCAATCAGCTGTTTGACTTGAGCCTGCCCTGTGCTTGAAAGTACAATGGCAATGGAAGTGAAGTGAAAAAACAATGAGCTATTTGGCTTAAGCCTGCCCTGTGCTTGAATGTGCAATGGTAATGGAAATTAAGTGAAATTGCAATCAGCTGTTTGGCTTGGCCTGCCCTGTGCTTGAAACTGCAATGGCAATGGAAGTGAAATGAAAATGCAATGAGCTATTCGGCCTGCCCAGTGCTTGAAACTGCAATACAATTGGAAATGAAATGAAATGAGTTGTTTGGCCTGCCTGAAACCACTAATTTCAGCCCACAAGGCCCCTATTAGCCTAGAAACGTCCCTATTGCCCAAAATGCCTGTATTAGCCCAGGAGGAGCATTTTGGCCCAAAAGGTCCGTGCCAGGCCAGGAAAAGTCAAGAAAAAGTGCCTTTCACTGAGATTTCACTGAGATTTTTTTTTAAGAGCCCCTTGGGCCCATCAGGCCTGTACTAGCTCAGGAGTCCCTTCGGCCCATCCACAAGTATTCCCCCTGCAAGTATTAAACCTCATCCCTGTATTTTTCTCCCTCCCTTCATTTGCTCCCTGTGAGATCCAGGCCAGGATAGACTTTCCTCCTTCATTACTGTGATTTGCAGAAAAAATGAGTATCTCTAAAATGTATTCTCCACTCTCTCCCCCTTCTCTCTCACAGAGTCTCTCATCTGTTTTGGGCAGAATTTCTGGCAGTTTCTGAGCTGCCAGCCCACCAGGCGTGAGTGACTGAGCTGCCAGCTGCCAGGAATTGGTGGAGAGGTAGAATATTGCATTGGGGGATCAGCCCTCCTGTGTGAACATGGGACCCAATGGGTCCCACTTAGTCTAGTCACAAATAAATCTATTTGGTTATTTTCATATTACTGTTTCTGAGGACTCAGTGTACATGCAAATGAGCAGTGGTGCCTCCTGCGTTACAACTCTGACTGCACTTCGAAAGCACTTCTAAAGCATTTGACCCCAAAATAGAACATTCCAGTCCATGAAAAGTGTGGTTCAAATGACCTGAAATGTCATGCATTCCTTCAATCCAGAGATGCTGCCTGTCCCGTTGAGTTACCTCAGCATTTTGTGTCCACGTTCAAATGTAAGTCTTTCTTTTAAATGATGTAAATTACACCCGTGTAGTTTGATGCAGGTTTTTATAGAAAAGCAAGAACTCCTGTTCTGATATGTTCCTTCCTGGTGAGTATGCATTGTAATAAGAGGTACAAGAATAGCAGGTTTAGGGAATGCAAGTTCAAGCAGAAATTAGAGTTTCAATTCTGACTGGAGAAGATGGTACTTTGCTGAGAATGTGAGATATGTGATCAGGAGTATCCCAATGACAGTATTGATTCTGCTCCTTTTGTTCCTGTGTCAGCTCTGGCATAGACAAAGCAGAGGAGCTCCCACAACTTACTCCATCGTAGGTCTCAATTTGTCTGGTCACCTCCCATCTATTACTCATCGGAGGGAAAGTGGTGCCCGGGCCAATATTTATCTTTCACCAAAACATTTTTTTAAGTTATCTGGTTGCTTGTGGAGCATGCTGTGTGCAAAATGCCTATCGTGTTTCCAATATTATGACAATAACTTCCATCCCAGAAATTATTCCAATGGCTGACCAACACCCAAGGACAATCTGAGGTTATGAAAGCCACTGTATGAATGCAAAACTTTGTTTCTTCATTATTGGCAGTTTGCTGATTATATTTTCATCCGAGAAACAAAAAGCATTCCAAATCCTCCATTGGATTAGCAGCTGACATAGAAAAGCCAGGTAGATAGCCAGAAAATCACCATCTTATTTCTGAGATGACCCCGTATCCTGTGCTCATGGGATAGTTTGTATTTAATCCATAACATGAGGGAATGCCAAATTGTCCTGTACTTTTTGATTGCCAATGACTATTACATTTCATAATGAAAATGAACTTGATTTTGCCAAATGACTACATTCCCAAAAGAAAAATACAATTCAATAACATTTTCTTGTGCTCGGGATAACAGAGGTTAATTTTACTGCATGCAGCCATTGCAATGGGCAACTATGTAATGCTGTGCTTGAAACTAATTCCAATGGCTGCCGTTAGCAAGTCAAACTCACTTACACATCTTAGCCATCCATCCTCATCATGGGAACATTCGTACATCTCTGATAACAATACCATAGCAGAGGTGGGACCAGCATCATGGCCAGTTGTGGGGCCAGAATCCTGGGGTGGAGTGTAGCCAGGAGCTGGGAGAAAGATCAAGTGTGTGGTCAGCATCTAGGATCCGCAGAGGACCTGAGGATCAGGAACATGGGTAGCTACATTCACAGAGAGAGAGGGTTGAAAGGCCAGGCGTCTGTGGAATGTAGTAGGAAGTCAGATAACAGGGAGATCAGGATGGTACTCACTGAAAGGTTGTGAAGGGTCAGGGAGAAGATCAGTGTTGGTTGGGGGGGGGGGGGGTGTTAAGCAAGGAAGAAGGAGCTAATGATAACGGGTGACAACTATGCATGTGCCTATCAACGTGTGATCATTTATACCAACACATCATTGTCTTATCTCCACTCATTTTGGTCCTTTTGCCACTGGATCAAATCTGTAAAGTCCATGTAGTAGCTGGTGTGCAATGTCTACAATATATTAAAGGATACAGCACATAGAAAACTTCCATTTTGCAAACTATCATGTCGTTTTCAATATTACTGATATGTCTCAAAAGCTTGCCTCTTATTTTGGCAAGACAGTCTAGACGTATTTAAGATTTTGAAGATAAACATGTCCGTTTCTGGCAACAGGACTTCAGCTTTTCAGACTTGTGGAGGAATTGTTTAATCTCGTATGGCATAATTGATAATACCCTGTACTGTACTTTTGAACAAACAAAACACAAGGATTCTCAATAAAATAATTGTACATCGTGTTTTCAATTCATTTGTAAATTAAATACAGAGAATTATCACATTCATGTAAGTGCGGGACGGTTATTTACTGTTCTGTACACCATGGATATAGTATCACAAAGTGATTGTACATTACAGTTCATTAAAAACCTTTTTACCTGCATTGTCAAAATCAAGGCAACCATTTGCAATTATTGGTATCACTGTCAACAGAAAAATTATTGGTGAGTTAAAGGAGCCATCATTTAACCTTTAATATTGACAAAGGCCATACTTCTCCCTGCTCTGTGCATTATTTGCTTCCAACATCTGGGGTACAAACAAAAATCATAGTTTATTTCTCTACACGTTGAATTATTTTACCAGCAATATTAATTTCTTCATCAAATGATCGAGAAACTTAAGCTCAGTGTAAGACATATTGGATTAGTGTATATATTTATCCAAAATGTTCTCCTGCTAGCTTGAGAAAAATAATGTGCAGTGAAAGTTGCAGGTCAGCGTAGGGAGAACGATATTTGGTATTGGTTGTGATACGCACACTGTCAACTACTGTTTGCCAATGGTAGATTACTGCCTTCCACTTCACTGGAAGTGCTTTGCTGAAAAGTTAATAAATATTTACATTGATCACGTGTAAAAGCTCAAAGTCACCTTGGATGTAATATTGTTGGTTTTTGAGGGAGTTTAGTTTAATTTAGAGATAAAGCACGGAATCAGATCCTTTGGCCCTCCAGGTCTGCGCCGACCAGCGATCCCCGCATATTAACACTTTCCTACACACACTAGGGACACTTTTTTACATTTACCAAGCCTGGAGGAGGGTGACCCCCTCCCATTGGTATGGAACATTTGCATTTTTCAGCTTGAAATTGTGCACTATGGTGCATGAGACAGGTCAAGTGGCGGAGGTATGTGGTGGGGAGCACTTCGGGTCCAGTGATCACAATACCATTAGTTTCAATATAATTTTGGAGAGGGTCAGAACTGGACCTAGGGTTGAGACTTTTGATTGGAGAAAGGCTAACTTTGATGAGATGCGAAAGGATTTAAAAGGAGTGAATTGGGACATTTAGTTTTATGGATGTAGAAGAGAAATGGAGGACATTTAAAGGGGAAATTTTAAGAGTACATAATTTTTATGTCCCTGTTCGGTTGAAAGGAAATAGTAAAAATTGGAAAGAGCCATGGTTTTCAAGGGAAATTGGACACGGTTCAGAAAAAGAGAGAGATGTACAATAATTATAGCCAGCATAGAGTAAATGAGGTGCTTGAGGAGAATCAAGAATGTAAAAAGAATCTTAAGAAAGAAATTAGAAAAGCTAAAAGAAGATATGAGGTTGCTTTGGCAAGAAAGGTGAAAGTAAATCCAAAGGGTTTCTACAGCTATATTAATAGCAAAAGGATAACGAGACATACAATTGGTCCATTAGAGAGACAGAGTGGACAGCTATCTGCAGAGCCAAAAGAGATGGGGGAGATATTGAACAATTTCTTTTCTTCGGTATTCACCAAGGAGAAGGATATTGAATTATGTGAGGTAAGGGAAACAAGTAGAGTAGCTATGGATACTATGAGATTCAAAGAAAAAGAAGTACTGACACTTTTGAAAAATATAAAAGTGGATAAGTCTCCAGGTCCTGACAGGATATTCCCTAGGACATTGAGGGAAGTTAGTGTAGAAATAGCAGAGGCTATGACAGAAATATTTCAAATGTTATTAGAAACGGGAATAGTGCCTGAGGATTGGCGTACTGCGCATGTTGTTCCATTGTTTAAAAAGGGTTCTAAGAGTAAACCTAGCAATTATAGACCTGTTAGTTTGACTTCAGTGGTGGGCAAATTAATGGAAAAGATGCTTAGAGACAATATATATCAGCATCTGGATAAACAGGGTCTGATTAGGAACAGTCAACATGGATTTGTGCCTGGAAGGTCATGTTCGACTAATCTTCTTGAATTTTTTGAAGAGGTTACTAGGGAAATTGATGAGGGTAAAGCCGTGGATGTTGTATATATGGACTTTAGTAAGGCCTTTGACAAGTTTCCCCATGTAAGGTTAATTAAGAAGGTTCAATTGTTGGGTATTAATGCAGGAGTAGCAAGATGGATTCAACAGTGGCTGAATGGGAGATGCCAGAGAGTAATGGTGGATGGCTGTTTTTTAGGTTGGAGGCGGGTGACTAGTGTGGTGCCTCAGGGATCTGTGTTGGGTCCACTGTTGTTTGTCATGTACATCAATGATCTGGATGAAGGTGTGGTAAATTGGATTAGTAAGTATGCAGATGATACTAAGATAGATGGTGTTGTGGATAATGAAGTAGATTTCCAAAGTCGACAAAGAGATTTAAGCCATTTGGAAGAATGGGCTGAAAGATGGCAGATGGAGTTTAATGCTGATAAGTGTGAGGCGCTACATCTTGGCAGGACAAATCAAAATAGGACGTACATGGTAAATGGTAGCGAATTGAGGAATGCAGTTGAACAGAGGGATCTAGGAATAACTGTGCATAGTTCCCTGAAGGTGGAATCTCATGTAGATAGGGTGGTAAAGAAAGCTTTTGGTGTGCTGGCCTTTATAAATCAGAGCATTGAGTATAGAAGTTGGGATGTAATGTTAAAATTGTACAAGGCATTGGTGAGACCAATTCTGGAATATGGTGTACAATTTTGGTCGCCCAATTATAGGAAGGACGTCAACAAAATAGAGAGTACAGAGGAGATTTACTAGAATGTTGCCTGTGTTTCAGCAACTAAGTTACAGAGAAAGGTTGAATAAGTTAGGTCTTTATTCCTTGGAGTGCAGAAGGTTAAGGGGGGACGATAGATGTCTTTAAAATGATGAGAGGGATAGACAGAGTTTATATAAGCTTTTCCCATTGAGAGTAGGGAAGATTCAAACAAGAGGACATGACTTCAGAATTAAGGAACAGAAGTTTAGGGGTAACATGAGGGGGAACTTCTTTACTCAGAGAGTGGTAGCTGTGTGGAATGAGCTTCCAGTGGAAGTGGTGGAGGCAGGTTCGATTTTATCATTTAAATATAAATTGGATAGGTATATGGACGGGAAAGGAATGGAGGGTTATGGTCTGAGTGCAGGTAGATGGGACTAAGGGAAAATAAGTGTTCGGCACGGACTTGTAGGGCTGAGATGGCCTGTTTCCGTGCTGTAATTGTTATATGGTTATATGGTTATACTGAAGTGAGTCTCTTAACTTACACTTGAATGAAATATATATGCTTTACATTGGATTGGAGCGTTTTTAAAGTGGGGAGGCTGTGCGATCACTGATCACTGGACTTGGGGGTACCCGGTGAGGGAGTGGAGCAACCGAGTTGGGAGAGGGTGTGGAAGAAGGGTGTCTCCCCTCCCAGCTAGCAATTTTTTGAAATTTGATGTATTAAAATCATGTTTTAGTGCACTGGAGAAGTATGATTTCAATGTTTTTTGTATGAAGTATTTTTAAGAGGTAACTTTTTAAAGGGTAACTTTATCCACACAAAGGGTGATGAGTGTATGGAACAAGTTGCCAGAGGAGGTAGTTGAGGCAGGGACCATCCCAACATTTAAGAAAAAGTTAGATACATGGATAGGACAGGTTTGGAGGTATGGACCAAAAGCAGGTAGCTTAGCTGGGACATGTTGGCAGGTGTGGGTAAGTTGCGCCAAAGGGCCGGTTTTCACACTGTATCACTCTGTGACTACATTATACCTCCACCATGCATGAATGCTTCAAAATCAAGTGATTGTATTATTGCATTATATTCTAATGCCCACACAGCCAGGCTGGTGGAATTTGTTATCAGTACAGCTCGGTACAGGTTCCAACATTTCATCAACATTAAACATATAACATAGATATACATACAGACAGACACATTACATAATACATAAGGGGCATGCTTATTCTTATTCCTCACCGTACAGAGTTTAAAAAGTTAATTGCAGTGGGATTGAAACTGTTTTTGAAGGTTTGTTTTGGAGGCAATTGTCCTGTAACGCCTCCCAGAGGGCAGTAGCTGAAAGGCATAGTGTGCAGGGTGAGTAGGATCAGAGATGATCTTGCGGGCTCTGTGTAGTGTCCGTTTGTGATAAAGTGATTCAAGGGATGGTAGGGGTAAGCCAATAATTTTTGATGCTCTGTTGATGATGCGCTGTAATTTCTTCCGGGAGAGTGAGTCGAGACTGCCGAACCAGACTGTGATGGATGAAGTGAGGATGCTTTCGATGATGGCTGTATAGAAGCGGAGCATGAGATGAGACCTTACTCTGAACTTCCTGAGCTGTCGGAGATGGAAAAGTCTTTGCTGGGCTTTTCCATAAATGTGGTCTGCGTTTGTCCTCCATTTGAGGTTGTTGCTGATGTGGGTTCCAAGGAGTTTGAATGTGTCAGTGATGGAGATGGGTTCACCTTTAATGAGCACAGGAGTTTTGGGGGATGGCTGGCGTCTTGGGTCGATGATGAGTTCTTTTGTTTTTGATGAATTGAGTAAGAGATCATGGTCTGTGCACCAGGTCACTGCTTGGTTGACCTGTGCACGGTATTCAGTTTCTTGGTTGTTGGTGATGAATCCTATGATGGTTGAGTCGTCCGCGTACTTGTACAGGTTGACAGAGCTGTGGTGGGATGTGAGCTGGTTTGTGTAATGGGAGAATAGCCAGGGTGAGAGAACACAGCCTTGGGGTGTGCCTGTACTGAGGAACAGAGGGGAGGGTGTGTTATTGTTGATCCTCACCCTCTGTTGCCTGTTCCAGAGAAAGCTGTGAATCCAGTGACAGATGCATGGGTCAATGTTCATGTCCAGTAATTTATTGAACAGTTTGGCCGGGTTTATTGTATTCAATGCAGAGCTGAAATCCATGAACAGGATGCGGGCATATGTGTTTCAGAATGTGATGAGTTGCTAAGTTGACGGTGTCCTCAACTGACCTGTTGGCTCTGTATGCAAATTGGTATTGGCCCATGAGTGGGGTGGTGACAGTTTTCAGGTGATTGAGTATGATGCGCTCAAATGATTTCATGACTGCCGATGTCAAGGCAATGGGACTGTAATCATTGAGGCAGGAAACGGTCTTGGTCTTGGGAACCGGGATGATAATGGATTCTTTGAAGCAATTGGGTACTGAGCTTTGACAGAGGGAGGTGTTGAAGATGTTGGTAAAAGCCCCTGCCAGTTCCGCAGCGCAGTGGTGGAGAACGGAGGGGCTGATGTTATCTGGGCCGGGGGCTTTATTCCTCTTAAGTCCCCTGAAGATGCTCCTCAGCTCCTCCTCGTAGATGGTGAAAGGGGGGGGAGGGAGGGGTCGGGGGGAGATGGTGGTGGAGCCGGTGCCTGCTCAAACCTCCCATAGAAAAAGTTGAGTGTATCAGGAAGCTGATTGTCGCTGTCGGGTGTGGGGGTGGGTTTCTTTTTGTAGTTCGTCATGTTTTGGAGTTTTTTCCAGATGAAACGTATGTCACTAGTAGTGATTTGTTCTTCTAGTTTAGTGGCATAGTTAGATTTGGCTCTTCTTATAGCATATTTCAGTTTGTATTTGGCAGCCATATATTGTTCTTTATTTCCTGCCAGATGTGCTGAGTTTTTCTCCTTTCTTAATTTTTTTATGTCCATGTTAAACCACGGTTTATTATTATTGTATTGTTTGACTTTTTTGAGTGGTATGCAACTGTTTCTTAAACGATGGGATAGTCCCAGCCTCAACTACCTCCTCTGGCAGCTTGTTCCATACATTCACCACCCTCTTTGTGAAAAAGATACCCCTTGGATTCCTATTAAATCTGTTCCCTTTCATCTTGAACCTATGTCCTCTGGTCCTCGATTCCTCTACTCTGGGTAAAAGACTCTGTGCATCTACCTGATCTATTCCGCTCATGATTTTGTATACCATACCTCTATAAGATCTCCCCTCAACATCCTCCTATGCTCCATGGAATAGAGACCCAGCCTACTCAACCTTTCCCCATAGCTCACACCCTCTAGTCCTGGTAACATCCTCATAAATCTTTTCTGAACCCTTTCAAGCTTGATAATATCTTTCCTATAACATGGTGCCCAGAACTGAACACAATGTTCTAAATGCAGCTGAAGTGAAGGCTTATTTCCAATTTCAAGTAAAGTGTCAAAGAATTTTGAAAAAACAGTTAAAGGTCTTTGCACCAGATTGTGACTTGTTTTCTCTGGTAATAAATAGCCACCTCCCATATGACAACACAGGCTGTGGAGAAAAATGCCTTGTCACGGTCAAACCAGAATTGCCACCTTAAGTTAAACAGAAAAAAAAATATTCTTCGTAAACAGAGAAATACAAAACCTTTACTCTCCTGATTGACATCTGATTGGAACTTAAATAAAGTGCGGTTTCCTGCAATTATTTTCAGGAAACACACAGAAATGTCGTGGAATACTCAAATCAGGCTAAGGCAATTGAATTCATGTTGTGTCCTTCTGGCAGCCCTTGTGGAACAAATCCTTTTTTAATAATAAAGGCAGCCTGGTCACCTGAACAATCATGGGTCGGAGCTTCTGCAATGAAAGCTACTCTGTTTACGTGATTAATGTGCGACTTTGTCAGCACAGCCTTCCATGATAATGTGTTGAAAGCCAAAAATACCTTATAAAATAATTTGTTTCCACATGATACTACACTGTTAAAAGCAAAATGTTGTGGTAAGCCCATCTAAAGTGTGATAGTTAAATAATTTTAAGTATTGCTGGATATTATTTTCATTTGGTAATAATGTTTTAATATTAAAAAGTTGTGTTGAAAGTCTATGACTCACTTTTGCTTTTTCTTCAACAATTTCACCTGTTGCAGGGCGGATGATCAGCGGGGGTAGCTCTCTTTGGTATTAAAAAGTCAGTGTCCTATATTAAGACAATGCAAGAATAGTTACCCTGATTATATTTCAACCTGTTCTCATTTATGCCTTGCCAATCTATGATACATAAAACGTTGCGCGCCTCAATCCCTCGATTCAACTGATAAAGCCGGCTGACTCTCAAAGGCAACAAGCCTGTCTTTGGCAGACAATAAACCTCTGTTGCCAGAGATCTCAATGCAGGATGTCCCGCCCTAATTTGTTGCTGACAAACATTTCACTTTTCTCTGCGCGGTCATTGCACGGGGCGGAGAGAAGTCATTGCAATGTAACGTGATTAACCGGAGGAGCGCAGCGCAGCGCAGGGCAGGATAGGAAGGAGTGCCCAAGTGACCGTGGAGATTGAGGGAAGGGGAGAGCAGCGGCACCGCGGCCGGGCACGATGTTGTCTGTGGCGGTAGCAGCAGTGGCGGGAACCCTGGGCTTACTGTTGCTGCTGCTTAACCTCTGGCAGCCCAGCCTGCGAGCAGATGCGCTCTTCGTGCTGAGGTTCGTCTGCTTCAGCTTCAAGATGCTGAGAGTCAACTTCACCAGGAGGATAGTCACCGTCCTCGACCGCTTCACCCAGCAGGCCGAGGCTAACCCGGCGAAGACCTTCCTCCTCTACGACGGCCAAGCCCACACTTACCTGGACGTGGACCGCAGGAGCAACCAGGTCGCCCAGGTCTTCGCGCAGCCCGGCGCTGGCGTGCGAGCCGGAGACACGGTGGCCCTGCTGATGGGCAACGAGCCCGACTTCGTGTGCGTGTGGTTCGGCTTGTCCAAGCTGGGCTGCTCGGTGGCCTTCCTCAACACCAACCTGCGCGCACGGTCCCTGCTGCACTGCCTCGACAGTTCCCGCGCCAAGACCCTGATAGTGGGAGCAGGTCAGTAACGTCGTGCATTCCGGCACCTCACTAGTGTGAGGACTGACAGCCTGGGATAGGTCAGGGAAAGGTCCTCATCTTCACCCTAACAGTCTCTACTCGTCACCACCAGTTGTCTGTGTGTCCATTCCCTCCACAGATAGTCTGACCCGCTGAGTTCCTCCAGGACTTTGTTTTTTTTTGCTGAAGACTCCAGCATCTTCTGTCTCTAGGGACAGCATTTGCACATTTGGTGACGGATAAAAATTATGCTCAAAAACACCATGATTACAAATTGACTGAGATTGAAGATAGACACAAAATGCTGGAGGAACTCAGCGGGTCAGGCAGCATCTCTGGAGAATTGGAATAGGCTGAGTTACTTCAGCATTTTGTGTCCGTTTTCGGTATAAATCAGTTCCTTCCTACACGACCGAGATTGACATCTGTGATTCATAGAAAAAACATTGACTCTAGGGATTCAATGAATCTCTAAACTGAACACTGCTTGAGCCCAAACATAGAAACATAGAAATTAGGTGCAGGAGTAGGCCATTCGGCCCTTCGAGCCTGCACCGCCATTCAATATGATCATGGCTGATCATCCAACTCGGTATCCTCTACCTGCCTTCTCTCCATACCCCCTGATCCCCTTAGCCACAAGGGCCACATCTAACTCCCTCTTAAATATAGCCAATGAACTGGCCTCAACTACCCTCTGTGGCAGAGAGTTCCAGAGATTCACCACTCTCTGTGTGAAAAAAGTTCTTCTCATCTCGGTTTTAAAGGATTCCCCCCTTATCCTTAAGCTGTGACCCCTTGTCCTGGACTTCCCTAACATTGGGAACAATCTTCCTGCATCTAGCCTGTCCAACCCCTTAAGAATTTTGTAAGTTTCTATAAGATCCCCTCTCAATCTCCTAAATTCTAGAGAGTATAAACCAAGTCTATCCAGTCTTTCTTCATAAGACAGTCCTGACATCCCAGGAATCAGTCTGGTGAACCGTCTCTGCACTCCCTCTATGGCAATAATGTCCTTCCTCAGATTTGGAGACCAAAACTGTACGCAATACTCCAGGTGTGGTCTCACCAAGACCCTGTACAACTGCAGTAGAACCTCCCTGCTCCTATACTCAAATCTTTTTGCAATGAAAGCTAACATACCATTCGCTTTCTTTACTGCCTGCTGCACCTGCATGCCTACCTTCAATGACTGGTGTACCATGACACCCAGGTCTCGCTGCATCTCCCCCTTTCCCAATCGGCCACCATTTAGATAATAGTCTGCTTTCCCGTTTTTGCCACCAAAATGGATAACCTCACATTTATCCAAATTATACTGCATCTGCCAAACATTTGCCCACTCACCCAGCCTATCCAAGTCACCTTGCAGTCTCCTAGCATCCTCCTCACAGCTAACACTGCCCCCCAGCTTAGTGTCATCCGCAAACTTGGAGATATTGCCTTCAATTCCCTCATCCAGATCATTAATATATATTGTAAATAGCTGGGGTCCCAGCACTGAGCCTTGCGGTACCCCACTAGTCACTGCCTGCCATTGTGAAAAGGACCCGTTTACTCCTACTCTTTGCTTCCTGTTTGACTGCCAGTTCTCTATCCACATCAATACTGAACCCCCAATGCCGTGTGCTTTAAGTTTGTATACTATTGTACAAACAATTTGATCTTCAGAACATCTGCTTGATATAGGTGGCTTGAGTCATGACAGTGGGCTAAGATGGCATCTTCTGCAAAGTCGGGCTTCCAGATGACAAGGATGTATCCTAGTTCTGCTGCAGTATATGTAAATAAACATTTAGGTGAACAGGGTACAGACACATGCTGATAGGAATGCACAATGGAATGCTTGACAATGGAAACCAATTAGAAACCTTGCATTAATGTTAAATAAGCATTGATGACTGGGGCTCCAATTGTGTTTAATGTTTTGTAGCCCCTATTCTCCAGCATAGAAGTGATGGACAACTTTCAGTTGTCACACTTTTGAAACAAAGCAGCAATGCCATTGATCACCAATGTTGCATTACAACCTAAATAGCAGCAACCTAACATCTGTGTGATGCAGTAGAAAATTCAGACTGTTGCCACTGTCGCTGTAGCTCATATAGCACTTCAAAGCAGTCCACCAGTTAGTTGTGAGGATTTCCATGCCACTGCAACACGAAAAAAAAAACATTAGCTGCACTTAGCAACAGCCTGTGGTTGCATGTATTTTCCAACCACCTGTGCCTTTTCTGTGGCTTTTTCACTTGCTGGATTGTTACTGTTTATAGTGTGAAGGTGTAATCCGCAGCTGAACCCTTCTTGTATCACAGCTGTTCTAGACAGAGCTTCAAAGCCCCTAGCCTTGTTGCAGGCACTGACAGCATTATTTGGAGTAAAAGAACAGAAGAGGGTACATGGAAGTGTTTAAGAAGGAACTGCAGATGCTGGAAAATCAAAGGTAGACAAAAGTGCTGGAGAAACTCAGCGGGTGCAGCAGCATCTATGGAGGGAAGCAAATAGGCAACATTTCGGGCAGAACCCCTTCTTCAGACTCATGGAAAGTCGTCAATAAAATGATGCACATTTACAGTTGAGACATATTTATTGCATAAGTAAAGCTCATTCTGTTCATCCCTGAAGAAGGGTTTCGGCCCGAAACGTCACCTATTTTCTTCGCTCCATAGATGCTGCTGCACCCGCTGAGTTTCTCCAGCAATTTTGTGTAACTTCCATCTTCCAGCATCTACAGTTCCTTCTTGAACACTCATTCTGTTCATGCCAGCTTTTGGAAAACCACACACACACACACACACACACACACACACACACACACACACACACACACACACACACACACACACACACACACACACACACACACACACACACACCCCCCCCCCTTTCCTTTGTTCCTTATCAAGTAGATGTTTAATTCTAAGGCCCCACCATCATAGATTTGGCGACATAGTGGTTAAACATGTTATTCAAAAGCCATGCAAAGATAGGGCAAAAGTGCACACTACAGAAAGGCAGCACTAAGATTAGGATTGAACATGAGTCACTTTAGCAATCACGCAGCGATGCTATGAGCTGCACCACCTGCCATCTCATTTATATTCAAGACTTCTTAATATAGCTGTCACTTAGCTGTCCATGTTTATAACATTTGTATATAAAATTAATGCATTCACATTCCAGCTCGAGCTACTTGGCTTTGAGCATGTTCTCTGCTGCCTGAACACTAATCTTCTAATTGGTTTTACAATGGTGGTCTTTCTAATAATCCTCTGCATTTGGTTGTTGGAATTCCCAGATCATAACCCAAAAGTCCTGGAATGCAGTAAGGAGAATTTGACCTAACCACGCAAAATAGTAACGACTCTTCAAATTCTATGAAAGCATCTCCTCAGATCACACAGAGTAAAATTCTAATTAGAATTTTGAAGAAATTTTTTTTAATTTAAATTAATCACTTTTAGATATTTGTGATGAGAATTCATGCGATTTTGGCATGATTGGGTGACTGCCACTAGGGGCACCGCATTGATGACAGCCTCTGCCTACAGTCTCTGTTTTTCTATCTTTTTTAAATTTTTGGTCTGTTTTAAAAGTGTGTTTTGGAGGTTTCTTTAGTTTTTCTATGTGGGGGAGGAAACTGTTTCCCAGTCACTTCCTGGCAAGGATGTGACTATTCTCCGAGTCGCATCCTCGCCCCCTTCCTCATGGCCTACCAACTGGATGGGCGCGGCCTTTCTTGCCGGGGACTGGCCAAAGCTTCAGCGGCAGTTGCGCAGCACTGGATTCACCGCAGAGTGGGCGATGTCTACCTCGATCGCCGTTTGAAGCACGGAGTGCTGGGCCTGCTGATTCAACATCGCGGAGCTGGGGTTTGTAGAGCTCCCTGCGCGGGGGGCACTGACTTCAACATCGCGGAGTCTTGGGACCTTTTGCTGAGGTCCGCCAGCGTGAATCTCCACCCAGCGCGGTCTGTGGACTTCCGACGTCGAGAGTTCCACCATACCGGCGAGAGGGCCTGAACATCGGGCTGCCGCAGCGGTGACAGCAAGGGGTTCGGAAGCCCCCCGACCACGAGTGAACAACAGAGGACAACAGAGAAGGATGACTGAATTTTGGAGCCTTCTCTCACAGTGGGAAACTCTGATTCAGCTGTGTGGGGATGTCAGTGTTAAAGACTATCGTGTTCTATGCTCTTTATTATTCGTATGGCTGTATGGTCACCAGGCATTTACCAATTGGTACATGTGACAAATAAATGTATCTTGTATCTTGATTTCTGAAAGAAAATAATACTCACTGCATTTTACTATAATTCCCTAAACTGAGCTTTTATGCTAAATTTATAGGTTATACAACTATGAAAAAATAAAATCAGTTACTGCAATGCTGTGTTTATCGGCAAATGGAGTAACCAATTTGCACTAACAGAAAGCAATGAAATGAATGACCATTTTTACTGCATGTTCTTTTCTAAAGCCCATAGGGTAGACTGGTTCCCTTTATGTTCCCTATTACTATATATAAATTAAAAGCATTTTAAAAATCGAGTTATTTGAACCTGAAGATTTTAAAAATATATATTTTTGAAATGTGCTATTACTTAACTTTTATTTTCAGAAAACTATAATAACTACTCCACTTGCTATACATTTATTAATTCATATATTGTTTAACTGTCCCTATGATGCATTATACAATTTTATTTAGAGAGTGGGTGCTTTTCTCAGAAATCTCAGTAATTGTCAACTTGATGCAAACAATAAAATAACTGTAGTCACTGGAAGGTTTTGCTTTACTTCGATTCTACTCATTTAGGATTGTACACTAAAAACAATTCTCACTGTTGTTGTGCCTCCAGCAGTTACATTGCTCAGTTGATGCCGGGTGGAGATGCTGCCAAATAAAAGGCAAAACATTGCCCCAGTAACTGGCAAATATATTGACAATCTCTATTGTTTTTCTTTTACACCTCTGTCAAACACAGTGCCACAGTATTTGAAAACTGAGGAAGGATCTGATGTAATCTTATAATAAAATTAACGTAATTTTGCTAGTTAAAAAGCAGCATATGGCTCTAGCTTTAGCTCTGCTACTAAACAAGATATAAACTTTTGCTGGGGTGGTTTAATTTCAATTAAAGTTTATTTATTTCTGATGTAGTGTGATACATTAATTGAATATCAGGTCGAGGCAAGTCAAGTTTATTTGTCACATACATATACGAGATGTGCAGTGAAATGAAAGTGGCAATGCTCACGGACTTTTGTGCAAAAGACAAACAACAAAACAACCAAACAAATTATAAACACAATATTGCAAGGCTTGTGGCTAATGACAGGGCTCCCAAGATAACTTCTCTACTCCAGACCATTTCATTAAATGGCTCTCAAACTTGCCACCAGGTCAACATTCTTTGTCACTATAATAAACTGGACAATGAGCTTAGCATTACACTAACTTGCAAATAAAAGGGCGAAACAAATGCCTACCATAGCAAAGATGAGATAATACTTTTTTTACCTTCCATCACAGTGAGGAGGTGCCTGGAGGAGAGTCACTGTGATGGATGTTTATGTTAAATTTATGTAATTGTGTGTTTTGTTGCTTTTTATTGTTATGACTGTATGGTAACAAAATTCCGTTCCAATTTGTTTTTGAATGATAAATAAAGAAATTCAATTCAATAAATGCCGAAAATTTCACGTGGAGCTACTAGCATTTACCCATGTACTCGTGCATGAATGTGGAAGTCTTGAATTAGCTTGCCTAGCTTGCCAAGCTAGGTTGACAATTTGCAGGCAGTGCAACATCACTGGACTGTGAAGGGAACAGAGTACGAGGTAGCAGAGAACCACCAAAACTGGGGAATGCGTTCTTTGGTCCCGTGCCAGGTTAGATCTGCCTGAGGATTGCAGGGCTGTGAGAATAAAATTGTTGTGTTTTATGTTTGCAAATTATATGCAAATTTGGAAGCATTGAGAAATCTTCATAGCTTTTTGACGTATAGAAAAGTTGGGTTTGGGCCTTGCCATCTCGGAGATTTCCGGTGGAGTTTTGAGGGTGAGCTTGCCCTGTATTTAAGTATTTTAAATCTCTGATGTGGATCACTGTTTCACCACTAAACATCAACAGTATAATTTCAAGTAGCTTCAGCCTAATGGATCCATTAATTTTGGAATGTTTCTGGAATGTGTGTCGTGTGCCCAGACAATGGTAGGAATTCCCAACATATAAATTCCCTTGTTCCATTTGTCCCACGTCTGTTGGGCTATTTATCATGACAGTTCCTTTCATGTAAATACTTTTAAATTATAAATCTATCTACAAAATGTTCACGTTTGTAATGTAATTAATACATATATCCTTAGTAAACAACTTAGGAACAAATTAAGGGAATGAATGTGGGAAATGTAAACATTTGCCAAAACACATTGTATAAGTTTGTTTTAAAATCAACTACTTTGTATCTGAATCTCGATTGTTTTACCAAACGTTACCACTTGATCTTTAACTTTGCTTGAGCTTGAAGTTACCTTCCTGTTCATGTTTTGTAACACAGTAATTATATAACAATAATATTATTTGCAGTAATTTGGGTTTATTATATGTATCGAGATACAGTGAAAATCTTTGTATTGCAAGCCATCCCAACGGATCAGGTATTCCACACATAGATACAATCAATTCAAACTTAAATACAATAGATAGAACAAAAGTGAAGATGCGGAGTGCAGAATATAGTTCTCAGTATTATAGTGCATTGTAGCGTGTTAATCCCTTAGACAATGTCCAATGTCAATGGTGTAGCGGTGAATCAAACAGTACCCTAGCTCAGTGCTTCTTAAACAATTTCAGTGTCATTGACCCTTGTGCCTTTATCACAAAATATCATTCACCCTCGACTAAATTTTCTTATGTTTTTTGGTAATTTTCATCGTAATCTCACGTGTATAATTTTTTATATAATTTATTTGGTTACATGAGCAAAAAACATAAATTAACTAATTTATTGTGTTTATTTTATTCAACATTCCATACTACCCTTTCGGGCTTTGATTATTGCAGTTTTTTTCTTGGAAATGTAGCTCAAAAAACCATGGAGTATGTGATTTAATATATTAGTATCCAACTAATATAACTTTCTATAACTCTCCCTGACGAAAGCTCACAATACCACCAAATATCAACTTGCCATATACTTCTCTCCAGAAGCTGGCTCTTCCAAATCCAGGTATATTTTTAAAGTTGTGCAGGTGTACTGACATGTATATGTCACATGCATGCTCAAAACATCATCACAACATTGTCTGTTGTTCAATTCTGAATATCTGACGCCCTCCCATCCTCCCAACTAGGAGAGACAAAACAAATTAAGAACAGAAAAATTATTAGAATTTTTCAGGTTTACATAAAGTAAAGTTAGTAAACAACCGTCTTAGAACTTAGAATTAGATTCTTAGAAACAATGTTTTCTTATTGTGTATGTTTACCACAAATAAATGACAAGCAGTATACTTCTACACTTATATATATGTATTTTATCATCAATAACTAGGATGTTCCTGTACTGCTGTGACAAACATCTCAAACCGAGGTTCAATTCTCCAAAGCAACCCACATTACTGAATCAACATATTGATGTGAATTCCATTTTTGTATTTCAGTTCTACCAAGGTCGAAAATCCTTGTTCAGGCAGCAAAGTTGTTATCATCATTACTAGTGTTGAAGGGCCTTCAAGGCAATTGATTTGTATTCAGGAAAAGCAAGTAATCCAACCCAACTGTCACTATTATAGGAGTACATCTCAAAAGATGACTTTTGAGTGGTCATAATGAAGCTCCATCAACACTTCTGACATTTCCCCAAAATCTGCTCATTTGATGTGGCTGGTAATAAAAAGATTAACTATCCACATCTGATTTTCCAAGTCCTGCAGATGCTTCTGAGGAAAATATGTTTAAAAATGTTTAGACAGCGACTGCAGATGTTTGGAAATGATGTCCTTCAATGTTTTCTCCAGATCAGGTTGTTTTTCTTCCCACCCACACTCTTTGAGGAAGCTTTCCAAATATGGGAAATTGGAGAATGTTACTATGCCACATTTTTATGGCTTCTATTTTCCCAAGGACATCGAAGATGTCACCTACTTTACCTTGAAGTGACAAGTTGAGCCGATTCAAATGTTCAAAAATGGAAGACATGTGACACAAATTGGCCAGCCAAAAATCATTGTTGAAATGCATTGCTTTCACGTCACCTTGCTCACACTTCACGTGACTTGCAATACAATAGATACAATTGTTTCTACAGCTATATTAATAGCAAAAGGATAACGAGGGATAAAATTGGTCCATTAGAGAGTCAGAGTGGACAGCTATCTGCAGAGCCAAAAGAGATGGGCGAGATAGTGAACAATTTATTTTCTTCGGTATTCAAGGAGAAGGATATTGAATTATGTGTGGTAAAGGAAACAAGTAGAGTAGCTATGGAAACTGAGGATCAAAGAAGCGGAAGTACTGACACTTTTGAAAAATATAAAAGTGGATACGTCTCCAGGTCCTGACAGGATAGTCCATAGGACATTGAAGGAAGTTAGTGTAGAAATAGCAGGGACTATGACAGAAATATTTCATATGTAATTAGAAAGGGGAATGGTTCCGGAGGATTGGCGTACTGTGCATGTTGTTCCGCTGTTAAAAAAAGGTTTCTAAGAGTAAACCTAGCAATTATAGACATGTTAGTTTGACGTCAGTGGTGGGAAAATTAATGGAAAGGATACTTAGAGATAATATATATAATCATCTGGATAAACAGGGTCTGATTAGGAACAGTCAGCATGGATTTGTGCCTGGAAGGTCATGTTTGACTAATCTTCTTGGATTTTTTGAAGACGTTACTAGGGAAATTGATGACAGTAAAGTGGTGGATGTTATCTATATGGACTTCAGTAAGGCCTTTGACAAGGTTCCGCATGGAAGGTTGGTTGAGAAGGTTCAATTGTTGAGTATTAATAGTGGAGTAGCAAGATGGATTCAACAGTGGCTGAATGGGAGATACCAGAGAGTAATGGTGGATAACTGTTTGTCAGGTTGGAGGCCGGTGACTAGTGGGGTGCCTCAAGGATCTGTGTTGGGATCACTGTTGTTTGTCAAATACATCAATGATCTGGATGGTGTGGTAAATTGGATTAGTAAGTATGCAGATGATACTAAGATAGGTGGTGTTGTGGATAATGAAGTCGATTTTCAAAGTCTACAGAGAGATTTAGGCCATTTGGAAGAGTGGGCTGAAAGATGGCAGATGGAGTTTAATGCTGATAAGTGTGAGGTGCTACATCTTGGCAGGACAAATCAAAATAGGACGTACATGGTAAATGGTAGCGAATTGAGGAATGCAGTTGAACAGAGGGATCTAGGAATAACTGCATAGTTCCCTGAAGGTGGAATCTCATGTAGATAGGGTGGTAAAGAAAGCTTTTGGTGTGTTGGCCTTTATAAATCAGAGCATTGAGTATAAAAGTTGGGATGTAATGTTAAAATTGTACAAGGCATTGGTGAGGCTAATTCTGGAGTATGGTGTACAATTTTGGTCGCCAAATTATAGGAAAGATGTCAACAAAATAGAGAGTACAGAGGAGATTTACTAGAATGTTGCCTGGGTTTCAGCAACTAAGTTACAGAGAAAGGTTGAACAAGATAAGTCTTTATTCTTTGGAGCGCAGAAGGTTAAGGGGGGAGTGCAGGTAGATGGGACTAGGTGAGGGTAAGTGTTCAGCACGGACATGAAGGGCCGAGAGGGCCTGTTTCCGTGCTGTAATTGTTATATGGTTTATAATAGACAATAGGTGCAGGAGTAGGCCATTCGGCCCTTTGAGCCAGCACCGCCATTCAATGTGATCATAGCTGATCATCCCAAATCAGTACCCCGTTCCTGCCTTGTCCCATTATCCCCTGACTCTGCTATTTTAAGAGGCCTATCTAGCTCCTGAACATGACTTGTCTCCTGAACATACCTCTTCTTGTGTTCCATAATTATGGTCGTACAGATAAAAGGATGGGGTTCCTCTGGTCCTCGCCTTTCACGCCACCAGCCTCCGCATCCAACACATTAACATTTCTGTCACCTCCAACATAATCCTGCCACTAGCCACATCTTCCCATTTCTACCTTCCACAGAGACTGCTCCCTCTGCAACTCCTTGGTGTACTTAATGCTTCTTTACCTCTTCCTGAGGTATTTACCCCTGCAATCACAGGAGATGTAATGCCTGTCCCTATACCCGACCCCCCCCCCCCCCCTCCCCCCCCCCAACCTCCGCTCCCATGTGCCCCACCTGAACTTCCCTCCACACCCTCACCCCCCTGCTACTTTCTTCTCTCTGGCTTTACAATCCGCAACTCCTCATACCTGGCTAACACCTTCTTATCTCTGGGCTTTGTTTCAACCATCTGCCCATCAAATCCCCCCTCACTTATGTCATCCTATTATCTGCCTTTTCCAGCTTTCTTGTCTTCTCCCCCATCCTAGAATCAGTCTGAAGAAAGGTCGTCATCTATCCATGTTCTCCAGAAATGCTGCCTGGCCGGCTGAGTTACACCAGCACCTCGTGTCCTTTTGTGTATTAACCAGCATATGCAGTTCTTTGTTTCTACAATCTAAAAGACAGATTCTGCTGTGGGACTTCCTGGTCTTGTGCTTAAAATGTATCGTGCACTAAGTAGAAGAATATGTGCAATGTTAAACTTGTCTATTGGGAATGTCTTTGTAATCCAAGCATAACAAAATAGAGCCAGGCTATTTTTTTTCTCCTTGAATCCATGTCAGCTAATATTGCAGCAATCCGATTAATATTACTCCCACCATTCCTTATTTCCATGCACTCCTGCAATTTATTCTCTCTCACGCGTATCCATTTATTTCTTGTTTATTTTATTTTTTGCCCTCACGCCACATCGAAGAGGTATTTTACAGTAGCCAATTAACCTCTTTGGATTGTGGGAGGAAACTGAAGCACCTGGTGAAAACCTACCTAACACTAGGGGTGGCACGGTGGTGCAGCGGTAGTTGCTGCCTTACAGCGCCAGAAACATGGGTTCGATCCTGTCTACAGTTGCTCTCTGTACAGAGTTTGTTCTCTGGGTGCTCGTTTCCTCCTACATTGCAAAGATGTACAGGTTTGTAGGTTAATTGGCTTTGGTAAATTTGTAAATTGTTCCTAGTGGGTAAGATAGTGCTATTGTACAGAGATTGCTGGTCGGCGCAGACTCGGTGGGCCGAAGGGCCTGTTTCCGCACTGTATCTCTAAACTAAACTAAACTAACTTTCCTCAGGTTGTTTAAGAAAGAACTGCAGATGCTGGAAAAATCGAAGGGAGACAAAAAATGCTGGAGGAGCTCAGCAGATGAGGCAGCATTTATGGAGAGAAGGAATTGGCGAAGTTTCGGGTTGATGCTCCATAGATGCCGCCTCCCCCACTGAGTTTCTCCAGCATTTTTTGTCTACCTTTAACTTTCCTCAGGAGTCATTTTTGTACCTTTACTACTTGCATCTTTTTTGGTGATTTTGCTGGACTCCAACTATTTTCTCGGCAGAATTCACAATTGTTTAGAAGTTATGCATGACTGGCCCATGCTGTCCACGGGCAGCAAGCGTATAAATACATATTGGGGAAGTTGTGCCCAAATATACACTGCTGTTTGGTTCCTCATTGCATTAGCATCCCATATGCATGGAGGAACCTTAGGACAACTGTGAACTTTGAAAATGGAACTTTCATTACTGTGCATATTTACAACAGATTTCTGTTGAATAACACGCACAATGTCTCCCAGTGGGGTAGCACTGCTAATAATTTGTCACTGTCACAAAACCCCTTTTCCAACCACTTCTCCCATTCTAGGCAAACAAAGTATTTGCAATTTTTCTATTATGCTTTCAGACATGCATTTACTTCACTATGAAGACTGAATTTCAAGGTTTGCACAAATCAGACTCGTTTCATTTCTCCTGCTGCTGAGACCCTCCTTCATGTTATCTCCCTAAATTATTCCAGCACTGTCAGGATGGCCACATATCTTCCACCTACCTCTCTGCTAATCTAAACCCTGGTACATGGATTTTCGATCATCACAACTCTCATTCACCCATCAGTCTCATGTACTTCAGTTTGAGAATTGTGGTCCTTATTTTCTATGGCACCATACCACATCCTGCTGTTTCTGTATAACTTCGACCTGCTTTTTATGCCATGGAAAATTATGCACTATAGTTCCAACCCTGAGCAAAAAGTTGATTCTGATTGTTCCACTTTTGCTGCCTGTTAACTCTCTGTCCATCTGCCTCGCTTTAATATTTCGTGTACTGAAGATGAGCTAATAGATCAAATAGGATTGAAACAAAATAAATTGTTTAATTTCGGTGGCACAGTGGCGCAGCAGCAGAGTTGCTGCCTTACAGCGCCTCCATCACCGGAGACCTGGGTTCAATCATGACTACAGGTGCCAGGGGCGGAAAACCCGGGGGGGCCAGAGGGGACACGTCCCCCCCATGTTTTGAGAGGTGGGGGACACCCCCCCTCCCCCCAAGTTTTTCTACAGAGAAAGGTTGAACAAGTTAGGGCTTTATTCTTTGGAGCGCAGAAGGTTAAGGGGGGACTTGATAGAGGTTTTTAAAATGACGAGAGGGATAGACAGAGTTGACGTGGAAAAGCTTTTCCCACTGAGAGGAGGGAAGATTCAAACAAGGGGACATGACTTGAGAATTAAGGGACTGAAGTTTAGGGGTAACATGAGGGGGAACTTCTTTACTCAGAGAGTGGTAGCTGTGTGGAATGAGCTTCCAGTGAAGGTGGTGGAGGCAGGTTCGTTTTTATCATTTAAAAATAAATTGGATAGTTATATGGACGGGAAGGGAATGGAGGGTTATGGTCTGAGCGCAGGTATATGGGACTAGGGGAGATTATGTGTTCGGCACGGACTAGAAGGGTCGAGATGGCCTGTTTCCGTGCTGTAATTGTTATATGGTTTTTGTGATCCGTATTTTAAAATCTCTGCTTTCCGCGAGACAGTGGGGGTGGGACTGTTGATTGGAGGAGGGAGGAAGGAGGAGTGGGGGGGGGGGGGGGGGGGGGAGGGTGGGACTGAGGATAGAGTGCGGCGATTGGAGGAGGGAGACGTGGCACAGACCTGCGCCTCATCCGCAGGCAGGCAATTCTGGATTTAGTGTTTAAGAGGGAACTGCAGATGCTGGAGAATCGAAGGTTACACAAAAAAGCTGGATTCTGGATTTAGTGTTGTGTAATGAACCGGATTGATTTACTCGAGGTAAAGGAGCCATTAGGAGGTAGTGACCATAATATGATAAGTTTTAATCTACAATTTGAGAGGGAGAAGGGAAATTTAGAAGTGTCAATATTACAGTTGAACAAAGAGGACTATGGAGCCATGAGGGAGGAGCTGGCCAAAGTTGACTGGAAAGATACCCTAGCAGGGATGACAGTGGAACAACAATGGCAGGTATTTCTGGGAATAATACAGAAGGTGCAGGATCAGTTCATTTCAAAGAGGAAGAAAGATTCTAAGGGGAGTAAGGGGTGACCATGGCTGACAAGGGAAGTCAAGGACAGTATACAAATAAAAGAGAAGAAGTATAACATAGCAAAGATGAGCGGGAAACCAGAGGATTGGGAAACTTTTAAAGAGCAACAGAAGATAACTAAAAAGGCAATACGGGGAGAAAAGATGAGGTACGAAGGTAAACTAGCCAAGAATATAAAGTAGGATAGTAAAAGCTTCTTTAGGTATGTGAAGAGGAAAACATTTGTTAAGACCAAAGTTGGACCCTTGAAGACAGAAACAGATGAATTTATTCTGGGGAACAAGGAAATGCCAGACGAGTTGAACAGGTTCTATGGATCCGTCTTCACTAAGGAACACACAAACAATCTCCTAGATGTTCTAGTGGCCAGAGGACCTAGCATGGTGGAGGAACTGAAGGAAATTCACATTAGGCAGGAAATGATGTTGAGTAAACTGATGGGACTGAATGCATTTCGCTAATAAATCCCCAGGGCCTGATGATCTGCATCCCAGGGTACTTAAGGACGTGGCTCTAGAAATCATGGATGCATTGGTGATCATTTTCCAATGTTCTATAGATTCAGGATCAGTTCCTGTGGATTGGAGGGTAGCTAATGTTATCCCGCTTTTTAAAAAAGACGGAGAGAGAGAAAACAGGGAATTATAGACCAGTTAGCCTGACATTAGTGGTGGGAAAGATGCTGGAGCCAATTATAAAGATTAAATAGCTGCACATTTGGATAGCAGTAATAGGATTGATCCGAGTCAGCATGAATTTACGAAAGTGAAATCATGCTTGGCTCATCTTCTGGAATTTTTTGAGGATGTAACTAGGAAAATGGGCACGGGAGAGCCAGTGGATGTAGTGTACCTGGACTCTCAGAAAGCCTTTGATAAAGGTCCCACATAGGAGATTAGTGGGCAAAATTAGAGCACATGGTATTGGAGGTAGGGTACTGACATGGATAGAAAATTAATTGACAGACAGGAAACAGAGTAGGGATTAACGGGTCCCTTTCAGAATGGCAAGCAGTGACCAGTGGGGTACCGCAAGTCTCGGTGCTAGGACTGCAGCTATTTACAATATACATTAATGATTTAGATGAAGGGATTCAAAGTAACATAAGCAAATTTGCAGATGACACGAAGCTGGGTGGCAGTGTGAACTGTTAGGAGGATGCTATGAGGACTGGTTGATTGAGTGGGCAGATGCGGATAAATGTGGATAAATGTGAGGATTTCCATGTTGGTGGCAAAAACAGGAAGGCAGATTATAATCTGAATGGTGTCAAATTTGGGAAAAGGGGAAGTAAAATGAGATCGGGGCTCCTTGTTCATCAGTCATTGAAAGGAAGCATGCAGGTACAGCAGGCATTGAAGAAAGCTAATGGCATGTTGGCCTTCGTAACAAGTGGAGTTTTGTATAGGAGCAAAGGGGTCCTTCTGCAGTTGTACAGGGCCCTAGTTTAACCACACCTGGACTATTGTTTGCAGTTTTGGTATCCAAATTTGAGGAAGGACATTCTTGTTATTGAGGGAGTGCAGCGTATGTTCACAAGGTTAATTCCCAGGATGGCGGGACTGTCATATATTGATAGAATGGAGCGACTGGGCTTGTTTACACTGGAATTTAGAAGGATGAGAGGATATCTGATTGAAACATATAAGATTATTAAGGGATTGGACGCAGTAGAGGCAGGAAACATGTTCCCAGTGTTGGGTGAGTCCAGAACCAGGGGCCACAGTTTAAGAATAAGGGGTAGGCCATTTAGAACGGAGATGAGGAAAAACCTTTTCACCCAGAGTTGTGAATCTGTGGACTTCTCTGCCTCAGAAGGCGGTGGAGGCCAAATCTCTGAATGTTTTCAAGAGAGAGTTAGATAGAGCTCTTAAAGATAGCGGAGTCAAGGGATATGGAGAGAAGCCAGGAACGTGGTACTCATTGTGGATGACCAGCCATGATCACAGTGAATGGCGGTGCTGGCTTAAAGGGCCGAATTACCTACTCCTTACACCTATTGTCTATTGACTCGGTGGGCCAAAGGGCCGTTTCCATACTGTATCTCTAAAACTAAAACTTTTTTTATTTTCTTAGCTTTATAACCATATAACAATTACAGCACGGAAACAGGCCATCTCGACCCTTCTAGTCCGTGCCGAACACATAATCTCCCCTAGTCCCATATACCTGCACTCAGACCATAACCCTCCATTCCCTTCCCATCCATATAACTATCCAATTTATTTTTAAATGATAAAAACGAACCTGCCTCCACCACCTTCACTGGAAGCTCATTCCACACAGCTACCGCTCTCTGAGTAAAGAAGTTCCCCCTCATGTTACCCCTAAACTTCAGTCCCTTAATTCTCATGTCATGTCCCCTTGTTTGAATCTTCCCTACTCTCAGTGGGAAAAGCTTTTCCACGTCAACTCTGTCTATCCCTCTCATCATTTTAAAAACCTCTATCAAGTCCCCCCTTAACCTTCTGTGCTCCAAAGAATAAAGCCCTAACTTGTTCAACCTTTCTCTGTAGCTTAGTTGCTGAAACCCAGGCAACATTCTAGTAAATCTCCTCTGTACTCTCTCTATTTTGTTGACATCCTTCCTATAATTGTGCTTTGTGATATGTGACTTTTGATTTCTGGCATTTATAAGCATGTGAAATTGTTAATTTTTCTTTCATCGCCTATAGATCTAATTGATGTTGTAGCCGACATTCTGACAAATATGAAGGAGAGCAACATAGCAGTCTGGGTTATGGCAAAAAGTTGTACATACCAAGGGGTGAATACTCTCACAGATAAAGTAGAAGAAGCACCTGACACTCCAGTGTCATCGTCGTGGCAATCGACACTCAACTTGAAATCCACTTTTCTTTACATATTCACCTCAGGAACAACAGGTACTGTATCAAGGATTTTTTTTGTTTTGTCCTGTGCAGAATGTTTTTGAAGAATGTCAACTACTGTAAATTATTGATGGATTGACTGTGGCAGTATTGGAGTGATTTACATGCAACGTGTCAGAATTAGAGGCATACAGTGATATTAGAGTCCTGGGGCTAGAATGGACTCCGGAAATAGTCATGCAGCATGGAAATATGCCCTTCGGCCTAACTCATCCCATCCCGACGAAAGTGACCACCTAAGCTTGTCCCATTTGCCGGTGTTTGTCCCCTATCCCTGTAAACCTTTCCTGTCCATGTACATGTCCAAATGTCTTTCAAATATTGTTAGTTTATCTAAGAAGAGGCACAACATGGAAGAATCTGAAAATCAGATGTGATTTTTGAAATCAAGCCAAAAGCTGAGAGTCGATAGAACCAATCAAACACAGTCATGATTCATGAAAGGGATGATGCAGGTTAGGAAACTGGGAACAGAGTTTGTAATTAGTTTAACTTTACAGAGTTTAGAAGAAGGACAGAGTACAATCTGAATCTGAATCTGAATCAATGGATTAGGCAATTCCAAGGTAACCAAGGCATTTATGATGTTTTCAGCAGCTTATGAGTGGGGTTTGTGGGTATCCATCGGTGTTCTGGAGATGAGCAGTGCTGCTGATGGCGTGAATGATGCACTATAGCTCTTTGTGGAGAGACGGTCACATTAGTAGCAATGCAATTTAACATGACTTATGTACATTCAGATATAGTCATCTCAAGGGCAATGATCCATTTTAGATTTGCCTATGTCAGGAATGTTCATTATAGTCTCTTTCCACTTCCTCCACCCTGGTATATGTTCCTTAAAGGGCCTTCTTATGGTGGGAAGCACATACAAGTTGATAAGAATCTTATTCAATATTATAGGTTATTTATACTGTTACTCGCAAAAGGAAAATTCCATTCTTCCTATTTTGCAAAGAGCTATTTAGCATTCTGTAATTGTTGTATTCTGACCAGAGGTGGTTAATGGGGAAGACTCCAGGACAAAACCATGCAAGGTCACTGAGTTTCATTGCAGCAGTGTATGTGCCAAATGAATGAAACTTATTGTTCTGACCAGGAATTTGCAGCCATGGATATTATCTAGGGAGATGGGAGGTGGGAATCCAAGCATAAATGGAATGTGTTCTTGTTTGACGTGCTATGTGGTTCACACTGGGTACCATTGTTGCAGTAATTTTTGTTTAAAAAGCCAAAACCTATAGTGTAGATTGCTTGTGATCCTGACAACCTGATCAATGCAAATAATACTGTATTTTTAATACCAGCAGCATTGTTCTTCTACTGTCGCTGCTTGTCAGCTGCCTTTGTATTCTTTGCAGTAGCAGCATACAAAAACGTGTGCTTGGGGCATGGGGAGGGAGGAAATTTCGCAGTGTTATTGGAGCAAAACTGGTGAACCATTATTGACTGTTGTACTCACTTCCACACATTCATTCTGTCCAGTCAGATTAATGAAACATACAGTGTACAACCTGCGAAACAAAACTTGCAAAACGTTTGGCACTGGTGGTCGAGGATTATTTAGTGAGTGGGCGAGGCAGCATCTCTGACCCATTGACCATCCTGCCCGACCTTCCGAGTTAATCCAGCACTTTGTTTAAGTAATCCGGCATTTGTTATTGCTTGTGTCCAAAGATGATTTACTGCCCTGTTTAGAGTATAAACACATTTAAGTTACAAACAAACTATTTTCTTTGAAACTTATTCAAGCCTGGCATTTATTGTATACCTCAAACTGTCATGTGAAGGGAATGTGGGGAGAATAAATTGGAGATTGTAGCAGGATCAGTGTAATGGGGACGTCAGAGTCTCCGTGGGCTCAGTGAATCTAATGGACAGTTTATGTACTGTATGAATCTACAAATCCACCTGGCTGCCAGTCCAGTATCTTGACCACCCCACCACCTCTCCTCTTGAAGATGTTGAGCGGGTATGTGCATAAATGGGAAAAGCTCCAAAGAACACTTGCAAATTTACTAGAGTTGTATCCAGGAAGATCAGCCACACTTAACACTGAGACAAAGAAGTATGGCAAAAATCCAAAAAAAGGATCACCACCATCTTCTCAAAGACACTTAGGGAGAGCTATAACAAATGAAGGAGTTGCCAGTGATGTCCACATGCATTATATTAATATATATATATTTTTTTTTAAATCAACATTGTCATTATTGTCAAATAAATATATCTGGGGAAAATGGGGGTTAAAGCCATTATTGTTTAAATATTGCAGGTGGTTTGAATTTATGTGATGCATTTTATAATAGGTCTTTGCTCCATTTTAGAAATAAAGACGAAAATGAATCCTTGTAAGTTAACACAATATTGTGGTATTTTAATTTATCTACCTTATTCACGTATGCAAAGTTGACTTCTTTTAAACTTTGAATGTTACCAGGATTGCCAAAGGCCGCTGTGATAAGCCATCTGCAATCCTTGAGGGCAAGTGTTGGCTTTTTTATTTTTGGAGTCACCAAGGATGATATCATCTATATTTCACTCCCTCTGTACCATGGTTCAGCCTCTCTCTTAGGAATTTGTGGTTGTATTGAGCTAGGTAAGTTTATTACTGAAATATGTTAAGTTCGTAATTGCTTTTTTAACGTTCTGTCATAGCAATGAATTGATCTGTCCTCTATGCTACACCAGTGGAGTCCAGTAGGTCAGTGTGGTCCCTGACTTTGACCGTCAGGAAACTAGAGAATAGTCTCACCAGCGGGAAGTGGGCAGGAGCTGTAGACCTGCATGGGAAGGTAGACGCTCCCGCCCCATGAGTCTCGGGCAGATGGGGCTCGTTAGCCTGGGAAGGCATCTAGGAGAAGGAAAACTCTGATTTAAAACCTCCACTGCCTTGTGGCCATATCCAGTCATGGAAAAGGCTCCTGGAGTAAACCTCAAGAAAATCTGGAGTCGGAGCCCCTAAGGCAGTTCGTCGTTGTCTACAACCTCGCTCTGGCAGCTCCTGCGACGACGCTGGTGCCAAACTGTAACGGCCCTGCTGTTCCTTTGGATCGATCAGCGACGTGGAGAGGGGGGACATGCAGCATGGGCCTCATCCTGTCCACCATATGACATCACCCAGGCTTGCATCCAACCAGGATGCATCACCCATGGTCAGTTATGACCGAGGGGGCCTAATACTGTCAAAGCTGTCGTGCCTATGTAACAGGTTGCCTGTGCTGTGACAGCCCCAATACTGTCCTGTGCCAAATTGACTTTTCTGGAAGAGCGGTTACCAGCAGTGATCTGTACCTTGCTCCACAATGGAAGAAATAATTTGGCCTGAGGGTGGATGACCAACTATTTAAATTCCAATATTTTCAGTTTAATTTCATTTTAGCTGGGTTCTGTATTAATTGATGCATTTACCTAATATGCCAATGACCTATTGGACATATGGCTATGCAGGAAATGGATCAAGTACAAGCAAAAGAGGGTGTTTTAACTTGGCATCCTATTCGGCAAGGGGCTTGTTCCTTTTCGGTATATTTTAATGTTCTATATTAACATAGAAACATAGAAAGTAGGTACAGGAGTAGGCCATTCGGCGCATCGAGCTAAAACTGCCATTCAATATAATCATGGCTTATCACCCAGAATCAGTACCAGTTTCTGCTTTTTCCTCATATCCCATGATTCCGTTAGCCCTAAGATCTAAACATAACTCTCTCTTGAATACATCCAGTGAATTAGCCTCCACTGCCTTTTGTGGCAGAGAATTCCACAATTCACAACTCTCTGAGTGAAAACGTTTTTCCTCATCTCAGTCCTAAATGACCAACACCTTATTCTTAGACTGTGACCCCTGGTTCTGGACTCCCCCAACACAGGGAACATTTTTCCTGCATCTAGCCTGTCCAATCCCTTAAGAATTTTATATGTTTCTATTAGATCCCCTTTTCTTCTTTTTTTTCTTCTTGTTACAAATGTTGACATCACTGTCATCGTCCGTCCTGAAAAGGACGCAAGCTTCCGTCGACAATCAACAGGAGCCATCACTTGTTGCAATAGATGATGGTGGTAGCAGAATTAGCTCTGGATACTTCCAGTTTCCAGCCCGCGACTCTCATCCTTCTAAATTCCAGTAAATCTAAGCCCAGTCGATTCATTCTTTCATCATATGTCAGTCCCGCCATCCCAGGAATTAACCTGGTAAACCTATGCTCCACACCCTCAATAGCAAGAATGTCCTTCCTCAAATTAGGAGATCAAAATTGCACACAATACTCCAGTCTCACCAGGGCCCTATACAACTGCATAGGACCTCCTTGCTCCTAAACTCAAATCCTCTAGCTATGAAGGCCAACATGCCATATGCTTTCTTCACTGCTTGCTGTACCTGCATGCTTACTTTCAGTGACTGATCTACAAGGACACCCAGGTCTCATTGCACCTCCCCTTTTCCTAATCTGACACCATTCAGATAATAATCTGACTTTTTGTTATTGCCACAAAGTAGATAACCTCACATTTATCCACATTATACTGCATCTGCCATGCATCTGCCCACTTACCCAACCTATGCAAATCACATTGCAGCCTCATAGCATCCTCCTCGCGGCTCACACTGCCACCTAGCTTTGTGTCATCTGCAAACTTGGAAATTCTATCTGATGCACCAAAATGTTATTTGAAAATTCCATTGAAATGCTTTATCACTTGTGGTTTACATTCTAATATTAAGCTGGTTATTTTTATGTTCTATATTCTATCTGATCCACCAACATATTATCCGAAAATTACATGATAATGCTTCATCACTTCTGGTTTACATTCTGCTAATAAGCTGTATTCCATTCCTTGCAATAGTAAGTGTTGAGGGAAATGATTCCCTGGGATGTATACGGGATGGTTTTCTGAGCCAATATGCAGAGGAACCAACTAGCGGATAGGCCATCCTAGACTGGGTATTGTGTAATGAGGAAGGATTAGTTAGCAATCTTGTGGTGCAAAGCCCCTTGGGCAACAGTGACCATAATATGGTTGAATTCTGCATTAAGATGGAGAGTGACATGGTTAATTTAGAGACTAGGGACCGAATTTAAAGAAAGGAGAACTTGATGGTATGAGACGGGAATTGGCTAGGATAGACTGGCAAAAGATACTTAAAGGGTTGACGGCGGAGATGCAATGGCAAAGATTTGAAGATCATATGGATGAACTACAATCATTGTTCATCCCTGTCTGGCGAAAAAATAAAACAGGCAAGGTGGCTAAACCATGGCTAACGAGGACATTAAGGATAGTGTTAAATCCAAGAAAGAGGCATTAAAATTGGCCAGAGGATGCACCGAACCAGAGGACTGGGAGAAATTTAGAATTTAAAAGCTTCTTTAGATATGTGAAGAGGAAAAGATTAGTGAAGACAAATGTAGGTTCCTTGCAGTCAGAGACAGGTGAATGTATTGAAACAAGGAAATGGCAGAACAGTTAAACAAGTACTTTGGTTCTATCTTCACTAAGGAAAACACAAACAATATCCCAGAAATACTAGGGGAGCAAGGATCTAGTGGGAGGGAGGAACTGATGGGAATCCATATTAGTCAGTAAATGGTGTTAGGTAAACTGTTGGGACTGAAGCAAGATAAATCCATAGGGCCTGTTGCTCTACATCCCAGAGTACTCAAGGTGGCTCTAGAAATCGTGGATGCATAGGTGATTATTTTCCAATGTTCTATAGACTGGATCAGTTCCTGTTCCTAATGTAATCCTAATTTTGAAGAAAGGAGGGAAAGAGAAAACGGGGAATTATGGACCAGTTAGCATTACATCGGTAGTGGGGAAGATATAACAATTACGGCACGGAAACAGGCCATCTCGGCCCTACAAGTCCGTGCCGAACACTTATTTTCCCCTAGTCCCATCTACCTGCATTCAGACCATAACCCTCCATTCCTTTCCCATCCATATACCTATCCAATTTATTTTTAAATGATAAAATCGAACCTGCCTCCACCACTTCCACTGGAAGCTCATTCCACACAGCCACCACTCTCTGAGTAAAGAAGTTCCCCCCCCCCCATGTTACCCCTAAACTTTTGTCCCTTAATTCTGAAGTCATGTCCTCTTGTTTGAATCTTCCCAACTCTCAATGGGAAAAGCTTATCCATGTCAACTCTGTCTATTCCTCTCATCATTTTAAAGACCTCTATCAAGTCCCCCTTCTGCACTCCAAAGAATAAAGACCTAACTTATTGAACCTTTCTCTGTAACTTAGTTTCTGAAACCCAGGCAACATTCTAGTAAATCTCCTCTGTACTCTCTATTTTGTTGACATCCTTCCCATAATTGGGCGACCAAAATTGTACACCATACTCCAAAATTGGTCTCACCAATGCCTTCTACAATTTTAACATTACATCCCAGCTTCTATACTCAATGCTCTGATTTATAAAGGCTAGCACACCAAAAGCTTTCTTTACCACCCTATCTACATGAGATTCCACCTTCAGGGAACTATGCACAGTTATTCCCAGATCCCTCTGTTCAACTGAATTCCTCAATTCGCTACCATATACCATGTACGTCCTATTTTGATTTACCCAACTATTAATACCCAACAATTGAACCTTCTTAACCAACCTTCCACGTGGAACCTTGTCAAAGGCCTTACTGAAGTCCATATAGACAACATTCACCGATTTACCCTCATCAATTTCCCTAGTAACCTCTTCAAAAAATTCAAGAAGATTAGTCAAACATGACCTTCCAGGCACAAATCCATGTTGATTGTTCCTAATCAGACCCTGTTTATCCAGATGATTATATATATTATTTCTAAGTATCCTTTCCATTAATTTGCCTACCACTGATGTCAATCTACCAGGTCTATAATTGCTAGGTTTACTCTTAGAACCCTTTTTAAACAATGGAACAACATGCGCAATATATGCCAATCCTCCGGCACCATTCCCGTTTCTAATGACATTTGAAATATTTCTGTAATAGCCCCTGCTATTTCTACACTAACTTCCCTCAATGTCCCAGGGAATATCTTGTCAGGACCAGGAGACTTATCCACATTTATATTTTTCAAAAGTGTCAGTACTTCCTCTTCTTTGATCCACATAGTTTCCATAGCTACCCTACTTGTTTCACTGACCTCACATAATTCAATTTCCTTCTCCTTGGTGAATACCGAAGAAAATAAATTGTTCAATATCTCCCCCATCTCTTTTGGCTGTGCAGATAGCTGTCCACTCTGACTCTCTAATGGACCAATTTTATCCCTCGTTATCCTTTTGCTATTGATATAGCTGTAGAAAACCTTTGGATTTACTTTCACCTTACTTGCCAAAGCAACCTCATATCTTCTTTTAGCTTTTCTAATTTCTTTCCTAAGATTATTTTTACATTCTTTATACTCCTCAAGCACCTCATTTACTCCATGCTGCCTATAATTATTGTAGATCTCTCTCTTTTTCCGAACCAAGTGTCCAATTTCCCTTGAAAACCATGGCTCTTTCCAATTTTTACTATTTCCTTTCAACCGAACAGGGCCATAAAGATTCTGTACTTAAAATTTCCCCTTTAAATGTCCTCCATTTCTCTTCTACATCCTTCCCATAAAACAAAATGTCCCAATTCACTCCTTTTAAATCCTTTCGCATCTCATTAAAGTTAGCCTTTCTCCAATCAAAAATCTCAACCCTAGGTCCAGTTCTGACCCTCTCCATAATTATATTGAAACTAATGGTATTGTGATCACTGGACCCGAAGTGCTCCCCAACGCATACCTCCGCCACCTGACCTGTCTCATTTCCTAACAGGAGGTCCAGCACTGCCCCTTCTCTAGTAGGTACCTCTATGTATTGCTGCAAAAAACTATCCTGCACACATTTTACAAACTCCAAACCATCCAGCCCATTTACAGAATGTGTTTCCCAGTCTATGTGTGGAAAATTGAAATCTCCCACAATCACTACCTTGTGCTTACTACTAATATCTGCTATCTCCTTACATATTTGCTCTTCCAATACTTGCTCCCCATTTGGCGGTCTATAATACATCCCTAAAAGTGTTGCTACACCTTTCCCACTTCTCAGTTCCACCCAAATAGCCTCCCTAGACGAGCCCTCTAATCTACCCTGCCAAAGCACTGCTGTAATATCTTCCCTGATAAGCAATGCAACACCTTCACTTCTTGCCCCTCCAATTCTATCACACCTGAAGCAACGAAATCCTGGAATATTTAGTTTCCAATCACAGCCCTCCTGCAACCATGTTTCACTGATTGCCACAACATCATACTTCCAGATGTCAATCCAGGCTCTAAGCTCATCCACCTTTCTTACAATGCTCCTAGCATTAAAATATACACATTTAAGAAACCCACCGCCTCTTATTCTCTGTTTATTTTATTTTTCTTTTTTCTCCCCTAGATTTTGGGTCCAAGTGCTTCCCTTCTCTGCCTCCTGCCTCACACTCTGTCTACTAGCTTTCTCTATTTGAGTCCCTCCCCCCAACCGTTCTAGTTTAAAGTCTCCCCAGTAGCCTTTGCAAAGATGCTTGAGTCAATTATTAAAGATGTAATAGCAACACATTTGGGAAGCAGTGACAGGATTGGTCAAAGTCAGCATGGATTTATGAAGGATTTTGCTTGACTAATCTTCTGGAATTTTTTGAGGATGTAACAAGTAGAATGGATAACGGAGAGCCAGTGGATGTGGCGTATCTGGACTTTCAAAAAGCCTTTGACAAGATCCCACTCAAAAGCTGAGGCCACGCGCCAACTATCGGACACCTCCTCCTACTTACCCCTGGACCATGACCCCACTGACGAGCACCAGGCCACCATCTCCAGCACCATCACCAACTTCATCCACTCCAATGCCCTACCCGACCGAGCCTCCAACCTCATCGTTCCCCAGCCCCGCACAGCCCGATTCTACCTTCTCCCTAAAATCCACAAACCTGACTGTCCCGGAAGACCCATTGTCTCCGCCTGTTCGTGCCCCACCGAACTCATTTCCAAATACCTTGACTCCATCCTATCACCCTTGGTTAAATCCCTCCCTACCTATGTCCAAGACACCTCAGACACTCTCCGTCGTCTCCGCGCATTCAATTCTCTAGGCCCTCACCCCCTCATCTTCACCATGGACGTCCAATCACTATACACCTCCATCCCCCACCACGATGGTCTCACAGCCCTCCGGTTCTTCCTCGACCAGAGAAGCAACCCATACTCAGCCACTGACACTCTCCTCCGCCTAGCGGAGCTGGTCCTTACCCTCAATAACTTCGCGTTCGACTCCTCCCACTTCCTCCAAATACAAGGCGTAGCTATGGGCACACGCATGGGCCCCAGCTATGCCTGCCTATTTGTAGGTTACGTCGAGCAATCCTTGTTTAATACATACCAGGGCCCCATCCCCAACCTCTACCTCCGCTACATCGACGACTGCTTTGGTGCCACCTCCTGCACCCGCACACAACTGACTGACTTCATCCACTTCACCACTAATTTCCATCCGGCACTGAAATACACCTGGACCATTTCCGACACTTCCCTACCATTCCTTGACCTCACTATCTCCATTGCAGGTGATAGACTTCTAACCGACATACACTATAAACCCACTGACTCCCATGGCTATCTGGACTACACTTCTTCCCACCCTGCTTCCTGTAAGGACTCCATCCCCTACTCCCAATTCCTCCGTCTACGCCGCATCTGCACCACGGATGAGGCGTTCCACACCAGAACATCTGAAATGTCCTCACTATTCAGGGAACGGGGGTTCCCCTCCTCCACCATAAATGAGGCTCGCACCAGGGTCTCTTCCATACCCCGCAACACTGCTCTCTCTCCCCATCCCCGCACTCGCAACAAGGGCCGAGTCCCCCTAGTCCTCACCTTTCACCCCACCGGCCGTCACATACAAAAAATAATCCTCCGTCAGTTTCGCCACCTCCAACGTGACCCCACTACTCGCCACATCTTCCCATCTCCCCCCATATCTGCCTTCCGCAAAGACCGCTCCCTCCATAACTCCCTTGTCAATTCTTCCCTTCCCTCTCGGTCCACCCCCTCCCCGGGCACTTTCCCTTGCGGCCGCAGGAGATGCAACACTTGTCCCTTTGCCTCCCCCCTCGACTCCGTTCAAGGACCCAAGCAGTCGTTCCAGGTGCGACAGAGGTTTACCTGCATCTCTTCCAACCTCATCTATTGCGTCCGCTGCTCTAGATGCCAGCAGATCTATATCGGTGAGACCAAGCGGAGGTTGGGCGATCGTTTCGCCGAACACCTCCTCTCGGTCCGCAATAACCAAGCTGACCTCCCGGTGGCTCAGCACTTCAACTCCCCCTCCCACTCCGCCTCCGACCTCTCTGTCCTGGGTCTCCTCCATGGCCACAGCGAGCAGCACCGGAAATTGGAGGAACAGCACCTCATATTCCGTTTGGGGAGTCTACACCCCCGGGGCATGAACATCGAATTCTCCCAATTCTGTTAGTCCTTGCTGTCTCCTCCCCTTCCTCAGCTCCCCTACTATCTCCTCCCACCCTCCAGCCTTCTGGCTACTCCTCCTTTTCCCTTTCTTGTCCCGACCCACCCCCACCCCCGATCAGTCTGAAGAAGGGTTTCGGCCCGAAACGTTGCCTATTTCCTTCGCTCCATAGATGCTGCTGCACCCGCTGAGTTTCTCCAGCTTTTCTGTGTAACCTTCGATTCTCCAGCATCTGCAGTTCCCTCTTAACCACTCAAAAGATTAATGTGCAAAATTAGAGCACGTGGTGTTGGCGATTGACATGGATAGAGAATTGGTTGGCAGGTAGGAAGCAGAGTAGGAATTAACGGGTCATTTTCAGAATGGCTGCAAGGCTCAGTGCTGGGATCCCAGATATTTACACTATATATGAACGATTTGGACGAGGGAATTCAATGTAGCATTTCCAAGTTTGCAGATGACACAAAGCTGGGTGGCAGTGTGAGCTGCGAGGCGGATGCTATGAGGCTGCAGGGTGACTTGGATAGATTGGGTGAGTGGGCAGATGCATGACAGATGCTATATAATGTGGATAAATGTGAGGTTATCCATTTTGGTGGCAAGAGCAAGAAGGCAGATTATTATCTGAATAGTGTCAGTTTAGGAAAAGGGGAGGTGCAGTGAGACCTGGGTGTCCATGTACATCAGTGACTGAAAGTAAGCATGCAGGTACAGCAGGCAGTGAAGAAAGCTAATGGCATGTTGGCCTTAATTGTAAGAGGATTTGAGTTTAGGAGTAAGGAGGTCCTACTGCAGTTCTGCAGGGCCCTGGTGAGACCGCACCTGGAATATTGTGTGCAGTTTTGGTCTCCTAATTTGAGGAAGGACATTATTGCTATTGAGGGAGTACAGCGTAGGTTCACCAGATTAATTCCCAGGATGGCGGGACTGACATATGATGAAAGAATGGGTCGACTGGGCTTGTATTCACTGGAATTTAGAACGATGAGAGGGGATCTTATAGAAATATATAACATTCTTAAAGGATTGGACAGGCTTGATGCAGGAAAAATGTTCCCCATGTTGGGGGAGTCCAGAACCAGGGGTCACAGTTTAAGAACAAGGCGTAGGCCATTTAGGACTGGGATGAGTCAAAACCTTTTCACCCAGTAAGTTGTGAATCTGTGGAATTCTCTGCCACAAGAAGGTAGTGGTGGCCAATTGACTGGATGTTTTCAAGAGAGAGTTAGATTTAGCTCTTGGGGCTGAAGGAATCAAGGGATATGAGGGGAAAAACATGAATGGGGTATTGATTTTGGATGATCAACCATGATCATATTGAATATCGGTGCTGGCTCGAAGTCCCGAATGTCCTACTCCTGCACCTATTTTCTATGTTTCTAACTCAGATAATTGACAGTTTATGAATGGGGCAAAGTTATTTTCATGGCGTTGCCCGAATATTTGAAATGTGTATTGTGTCCATTCAGGTGCAACATGTGTTCTAAAGAAGAAATTCTCAGCCACCCAGTTTTGGAATGATTGCCGGAAGTACAATGTTACAGTATTCCAGTATATCGGAGAACTGTGTCGCTATCTGTGCAATCAACCACAGGTAATACTTCAATGATGAATATTTCCATGATTTTAGGAGGGTCCTGAAATCTCTGTTGGTTGTGCTGCTGGTAGGAATACAAGAATAAGTGGCACACTTTCTGATTAACACAAATCAAAATATTGAGATCACTAACATTAAATTATTCCAATTCTGTATTGTGCAGCAAATAAGCTTATTTGTTACCATGTTTGTACCAGGTGTAAGTCTTACATTTGTTCTAAATACCTTAATTATAAGTACTGTGAAACTATGAATATTAAATACATTTAGGGTTCCTCAAAACCAAAGTTGAGTTTGTACCTTTAATCTTTTGATGAAACTTCACCATATGGGAATTAGAAACAACGCATTGAAGTGGATGAGTCTTTCCTTGCAAACTGCCACCAAAAGGTTGTGTTGGAGGGTGTTTCTTCCAACAGAGCTAAAGTTTCATCTGGGGTTCCACTGGCTACAGTTCTGGGACCCCTATTATATTTTTTGGCATAGATCAATGATCTCTCTTCGAAGGCCACACAAAGGTTAGTCACTTTACGGATGATTGTAGTCTCTATAATAGAATACAATCCATGGAGGATTCGGAGAGACTCCAACAAGACCTTGACACTTTAAGTCAAATGGGAAGGAAATTGGCAGATGTCTTTCAATTCTTCTAAGTGCTTCAGTATTAGAGTTACCCACAGGAGGAACCCACTTACCATGAATTACAAGATGGGGCACTCCACCCTGGAAGAGGTGAAACATCATCTCTACCTGGGAGAGGAACTTAGCAGTGATTTGAAATAATCTACTCACATCAACCAAACAACCATCAAGGCTAACAGAATGCTGGGATTGCTGAAGATAAATATTTATTATTGCAACAACAGAATCAAATCTATAGCCTACAAGACTCCGATAAAACCCAAACTTCAGTATTGCTCCACGGTCTGGGATCCACAACACAAAATAATTGGGGACAAGTTAGAAATAATTCAAACTGGAGCTGCAATGTTTACCATTGGTGATTACAGCAGGAAGGGCAGTATCACTAAAATCCTTGCTGATCTAGAGTGGGAAACTCTTCAAGACTGTAATAATAATAATAATAATCTTTATTTATTAGCACTTTTCAACAAAACCAGTATTTGAACCAAAGTGCTTTACAGAGTTTGATTAAATTAATAGAACAGACCAAATGTCAATATATCCATACAAAACAAAAAAGAGAAAAAAGAAAAAAAAGACACAGAACAGTACACTATAGAAATCAACATGGAATCATCCCCACAGCATGACATTCACTGCAGGAAAAGCCAAAAATATCCAGTTCTCCCCCTCTGGAAACAATCGGTCGGGGTCTATATGTGGGCTTCTAAGGCCCCACTTTAATGTTCTCAGGCCCTCTGCCGCGAAGCTCCTAATGTATCGACAATCAGTGATGGTTCTTGTACGTCCAGGACTGAAGCGATACAGATTCCTCCCTGAAGACTGCAATGACAAAGATCTGTGGATCCTGGGCCTTTCCTCTCTAAAGTCAACTCGGACACCAGGTCCCCGCGTTTTAAATCCTGGGCTTGAGAGCGGCTGTTGTTCTCTGCACATGCAGCTCAGCGATGTTGCAGTCGGTGATTCCCAGTCCCCCCCCCCCTTACTGAAGGTGATCCGGTAAGCCATACAGCCCAGTGATCCGTGCTGGTGAATTGGTGTCCCAGCATCTGCACTGCCGGCAAAGCTGGGAAAAAGCAGAAAGTAAGTCACTCCAGCGCTGCTCCAACTCAATGGTAGTGGCACAGAGAGGACGAAGAAATGGTTTCTGAAGAAAAGGCAAGATCTCCGACCAGGTATCAACTGGGATCAAAACAGTTTTTCCCTTGTGACTCCCCCCCCCCCCCCCCCCATCTTCACTGAAAACAAGACTTCCAATTAAAAGTTCCCCACGCAATGACCAAAAAATAAAATAAAAAAGGGAGAAAGGACGGACTGCAGGAGGAGCAGCCATACACAATGGCGCATCACCCACACAGTCCGCCATCTTAGAGAAGGGAGATAAGGGGAGAAGGGGGATAGAGGGAGAGGAGGGAGGTAGGGAGGGGAGAGGGCTAGGACTGTAGGACCAAATTACGCCTGACGACCATCTAGAAAGAAACGCACAGGTTTATTCCATCAACATCAAGAGTCATCTTCAATCTACAAATTCATCCAGTAAACCAAAGACCAGGCAATTGGGGGTTTTCAAATACAACATTATCCAAACATATAAATACTGTTATAGGTATTCACTGTAACCAAAGACAATTCGCGAATGGAATCATCTCCACCATGATATTCGCACTGCACTCGATGCCAAGACCTTCAAGACCAAGCTGGAAACAATCGATATTAAGACGCTGACTTCTAAGGCCCACTTTAATATTTAATTGCGGCTTTGCATATGACCCTCCTAATGTATGCGACAACCAGTGATGGTGATTGTACGTCAAGATACAGATACAGATACAGATCCCGTCCTGTCGATAAAGACAGATCTGTGAATCCTTGGCCTTTCTCTTCTAAAGTCAACAAATCAGGTCATCATCATCCCTAATTTGTACAGCAACAGTGATGTCGTTGGTGAATTTGAAGATGGAGGTCAAAACATTTAATCAAAACTGGGGAAAAAGAGAAAGTAAGTTAGCTTTAAGCTGCAGAGGATGCAAGAGGGGTGGATAGGACCAAAGTAATGTTTCTGATGGGTGAGGCAAGATTCCTACAGGGATAAATTAGGGAGATGATCCTGTCCCCTTGTGACTCTCTATTGTGTTCTTTCATCTTCACTGACCACACATCTTTCTGCATTTTCCCCATGCAATGACAGATGATGAACCAACTGTCTTTTTAGCTCTTCCCTTCCCAACATTCAGGGATCCATACAGATCTTTCAAAGTAAAGCAGTGATTCAAAATGCTGGAGTAAATTAGCAGGACAGGCAGCATTTCTGGAGAGAAGGAATGGGTGACGTATTGGCTCAAGACTTCTTCAGACTGACTTTTGCTCTTTTAAGTTAGTATTCAACATTTGCAATCCACAATGTTTTTTCTACACTGATAAAAACCCAAATGCAGATAGGTATCAGCTGTGTGGGCACTTGGTTTCAGCCTGCAGTGGTTATTCAGAAGTCCCATAAGAGCACATTAATCAGGACAAATGGATCACAAAGTCTATCTGTGCATTTGAATGGGTTTCAGGGGTCAGGACAGTCTTTTCCCTTTCTTTTTACAGGATGAATGGAAAAAAAAACAGGAGTGAATGAGGCTATTGGAAATGGTATAATGAATGAGGATGTCTGTAAAGAATTTCTCAGGATCAGTTTTGGCAACATTAATGGTCTGTGATCATTACAGGATGCAACAGAAGGAAATATCAGGGTATGAATTACACAGGTCAAAGTGGGAGCTGTGGGACGAAGCACAGTGCAGTTTCAATAAGGTGAGCCAAAATTTAGTATGATGGAATATTATTTGGGGTGATTCCTGGATAAATGCAGGTGTTAGGACCAATAACAGGATGCATTTAAGATGGCAGGAGAATCAAATGATTATTTTGGGTGTGAATGTTTCTGGGGTGGGTGGTACATTTGCCACATTTAATGTAGTGTATGTAGAGGGCCCAATGTGGGAAAAGATAAAGCTTAAATCTACTGAGAAATTGGCACGGGCATTTAAGAATGCTTGTTTGTGGTGAGCCTCTTAGGACCTCAATCGAAGTGCTATTAGTTTTAAGGCAGAATTATGGTCAATGACTGGTTCACATATTAGTTAAAATTCAGATAAAGGCAAAGCTAAACATATGGAACTTCCTCACATGATGATTGGAGTATGGGAATGCAACAAAATTATAATACTCGTTTTTTTGTTGTGCAATTAATGCAAGGGCAAGGCAGGTTTCCACTTCCAGGAAAAAGGGTCCCGACTGGAAACAGCTTGTGATCCACTCGGTGAGACCAAGTGCAAGCTTGGCTATCACTTCGCACAACACCTCCACTTAGTTCGCAATAACCAACCTGATCTCCCGGTAGCTCAGCACTTCAACTCCCCCTCCCATTCTGAATCCGACCTTTCTGTGCTGGGCCTCCTCCATGGCCAGAGTGAGGCCCACCGTAAATTCGAATTCAAAGAACAGCACTTCATATTTCGCTGGCCATAAAGTTACGGCCTAAAATTACCAGAGACCCGGAATTCATCCTGAATATGGGTGCTGTCTGTATGGAGTTCTGTTTTCTCGTTTATAACATTGTTTACAGAGTACTATGTTTACATATTCTGTTGTGCTGCTGCAAGTAAGGATTTCATTGTTCTAACTGGGACGTGAGAATATCACACTCTTGACTCTTGACATACGTCGCTGATGTGTGGGATAGAACTAGTGTACGGGTGATCGGTGGTCGGCGTGGACTCGGTGGGCTGAAGGGCCTGTTTCCATGCTGTATCTTTAAATTACACTAAAAACACTAAAACCAGAGGAAATGTAAAGAAGGGTCTCTACCCGAAACGTCACCCAACTTCTTCTATCCAGAGATGCTGGCTGCTCCATGGAGTTTCCCCGCACAATTAAAGCATGGAATAGTCTTCACCCTACCATAGGAACCCAACCAGATGCAACTAAATTTAAGGTGGCTCTTTTTTCCCAAGAACCCTTTTTGCTTAAATCCAAGTTAAGAGTCAAGAGAGTTTTATTGTCACGTGTCCCAGATAGGACAATGAAATTCTTGCTTGCTGCAGCACAACAGAATATGTAAACATAATACAGAACAGAAGATAAAAGTTCAGTGTGTTTATATACCATAGACCATATATATACCCAATAAATAAACAGATAAAATGCAACGGGCTGTTATTTTTCAGAGTTTGGAGTTTGGTGGTGGTGGGTTCACCAGTTTAAATTCCATTTGGAATATTTTTGGAGGACCAGGAAACCAAGAAGCAAGAGTTACTCCATGGAGTTACTCCAGCTCCAGGCGGTGATTCTGCGTTGGTTTTCAGCGGTCGCGGCGAGCACAGTAATAGCGGCCAGATCTCCCACGATGCAAAGGGAGGGAGAAAGTGGTCGACGCCAACCAGTTGCCGTGGCAGTGTGCATGTGCAGGATGGCACATGTGCCCAACCACGGCCGATGATGTGCTGGCCGTGGTTGTGCACATGTGCAGCCATGGCAGTGCGCATGTGTAAGGCGGCCTGCCGTGCCAAGCGGAGACCCGAGAACCGAGTGGAGAGCCGAGAGCTGGGAGCCGGATGGCGGGCGGAGACAGGGAGTGACAGAGAGAAAGAGATGGCGAGGGGGCCCACTCAGATGATAGGTGTCCCGGCTGCTTGCCAAGCCGGGCAAAATGGCATGGCTTTTGGGTTGTCCGGCGGGACTGTAGATTGCCATTAGCACCCAGGCAACCGCTAATTTTGAGCCCTGGGTAGATGGGGAGGGAGCACAGGGGATGTCAGTGAGGACTGAATAGAGGCGGGAATGGGGATCAGTGCGGGATGGAGAGGAGGGGTCTCAGGATAGTGGGGGGTGGAGGGGGGCGTACAAGAGAGAGAGAGAGAGGGGAAGGGGCAGAGGAGGTGGGGAGGAAGGAAGGTCAGCGCTCCTCGGGCAATATCGCCCCGCTGCCTTGGCCGTCCCTGTCCAACGCCAAGTGCCGCCGCCAAAAAGGGGAGGCGGTTGATATCTCCTCGCCACCACCTCCCCTCCTCCACCAGCCAACAGCAAGGTACAGGGCCGAGTGGTGCAGATCAAAGATCCTATAGCTATAGAATCTTTGGTGCATCTGCTTCAGACGGCGGAAGGAGGCCTCCCCCTCTCTCCCTCCCTCCCTCCTCTCAGCCTCGGCATGCGAGAGGCGTTGTTTTGAAAGCGCCGTTGGCGGATTTGCAAGCAGCGGCCACTATCATGCTGCTGACATGAAACATCATGTTCCTATTCTCCAGTGATGCTGCCTGACCTGCTGAGTTACTTCAGTTTTTTGTGCCTATTTACATAAACCAGTATCTGCAGTGCCATGTCGGGCAAAATGACTCAGCGTTTAGGTTGCCCAGCGGCTGCCGTTAATTCCGAGCCCTGCATGAGCTATCGGGAGAAGTTGGGCAGGCTAGGACTTTATTCCTTGGAGTGCAGGAGGATGAGGGGTGATCTTATCAAGGTGTATAAGATCATTAGGGGAATAAATGGGGTAGAGGCTCAGAATCTTTTACCCAGAGTAGGAGAACCAAGAACCAGAGGATCTAAGGTGTAAGGTGAGAGGAGAAAGATTTAATAGGGACCTGAGATGCAAATTTTTCACACAGAGAGTGTGGGTATGTGGAACGAACTGTCAAAGGGGGTAGTTGAGGCAGGTACTATAACAATATTTACAAGACATTTGGACAGATACATGGACATGGACAATAGGTGCAGGATTAGGCCATTCGGCCCTTTGAGCCAGCACCGCCATTTAATGTGATCATGGCTGATCATCCCCAATCAGTACCCTGTTCCTGCCTTCTCCCCATATCCCCTGACTCCGCTCTCTTTAAGAGCCCTTTCTAGCTCTCTCTTGAAAGTATCCAGAGAACCGGCCTCCACCACCCTCTTGAGGCAGAGAATTCCTCAGACTCGTAACTCTGTGTGAGAAAATGTGTTTCCTCGTCTCCGTTCTAAATGGCTTGCCCCTTATTCTTAAACTGTGGCCCCTGGTTCCGGAAAGGTGAAACCATGAAAGGTTTGGAGGGATATGGGCCAAACACTGGCAGCAGGGACTAATGTAGACGGGCATCTTGATTGGCATGGAAAAGTTGGGTTGAACGGCCTGTTTCCTTGCTGTGTGACTATGAATGACTTAAAATTCAGAGCTTTCTGCTGTAAATTTCAAATGCCTGCTTATCTATCTAAAACATTATTATAGAAATAACAATGCAGTTTGGGAAACTACCATTCATACTGGTTTTCCTTTGAGTTATTTCTTGCATATGTTTTTTTTTAAACTGGTATTTATGTACATGTGGTTCTGCTGCAACACATGTCTCCATAATATGATTTTGATGTAAAGCTAGTGATGATTTAACAAGTCTTCGGGAATGAGAGAACCACTTAAAAGCTACGTTGAAAATTGACAAATATGTGAAGGAAAGCTGTCTTGGATTTAAACAGTACTGTATTATGGGAAATCCTGTTTCCATATAATTTCCCGCTGTAATCTGACATCATTGTCTCTGAAGAGTACAGCTGGTATATTAACAGTGGGTGGTCAGAGAAATTGACAAGCAATTGCTTCTATTGATACTTGTGCAATGATACTCTGTTAAACAATGTAACACAGAGCTCTTAGTAGTTTTAGTTTGGAGCAACAAATATAAACTTACTGCAGTTGAAAAGACTTTTGTGGAGAAAAATATTTGTTATTGTGTGCCTGACTCTTTGTAGCCCCTAAATCCCCTTTATTATCTGAATGGTGGCCGATTAGGAAAAGGGGAGATGCAACGAGGCCTGGGTGTCATGGCACACCAGTCATTGAAAGTAGGCATGCAGGTGCAGCAGGCAGTGAAGAAAGCAAATGGTATGTTGGCATTCATAGCAAAAGGATTTGAGTATAAGAGCAGGGAGGTTCTACTGCAGTCGGAGTGGCGGCGCGGCTCTGGCTGCAGCGGCTTGCAGGGTTTGCAGTCTCTCCCTGCGGGGGAATACAACCTTTTTGTCGTATTCCCCTTCTCTGCCTCCGTCTGTGCTGAGGCCTAATGGAGCTGACGACCTCGAGGCTCCGGAGGCAGAGCACCGTCAGGACTCGCCCTGAGCTCGCTCCCGTGAGGGTGGTCCGGCTCAGGGCTGGAAGAGGCTGGGACGCTCCCGTGAGGGCGGCCAGCCCGAGGGTGGAACGAGGCTCCCGTCGGAGCGGCCGAGCTTGGGGAGGTGCGGCGCTCGCAGCCCGAGGGAGGTTCGGCGCCCAAGTCGGGGCAGCTCAGCCCGGGGAAGAAGCGACGCCCAAGTCGGGGCGGCCCGGTCCGGGGGAGAAGCGACGCCCAAGTCCAGCCCGAGGCTGAAGACGGCGCAGTACTCATGTGAGGGTGGCTGGGACGGTGTTCTGGCGGTGGTGGCCTGAGTCTGGGGTTCGGCCGTGGGCCAGCGGCTGCGTCTGCAGGACTGGTGGGCGGCAGCTTCAACCACCCCGGGCCGCGGTGTTTGAGCCGCGGGACTGTTTTTAACATCGCCCGGGGGGGTATCGCCCCAGCGCAGAGGGAGAAGAGGAGGGAAGAGACTGCAGACCTAAGACTTTTGCCTCCATCACAGTGAGGAGATGCTGGGGGACTCACTGTGGTGGATGTTAATATGTGGTTATTGTTGTTTTATTGTATTGTATTATATGTATGACTGCTGCAATTTCGTTCAGACTTCGGTCTGAATGACAATAAAAGGCTATCTATCCATCTATCCATCTATCCATCTATCCATCTATCCATCTATCCATCTATCCATCTATCCATCTATCCATCTCTCCTAATCTGAGGAAAGACATTCTTGCTATAGAGGGAGTACAGAGATGGTTCACCAGACTGATTCCTGGGATAGCAGGACTTTCATATGAAGAAAGACTGGATAGACTCGGCTTGTACACGCTAGAATTTAGAAAATTGAGGGGGGATCTTATAGAAACTTACAAAATTCTTAAGGGGTTGGACAGGCTAGATGCAGGAAGATTATTTCCGATGTTGGGGAAGTCCAGAACAAGGGGTCACAGTTTAAGGATAAGAGGGAAGTCTTTTAGGACCGAGATGAGAAAATCATTTTTTACACAGATAGTGGTGAATCTGTGGAATTATCTGCCACAGATGGTAGTTGAGGCCAGTTCATTGACTATATTTAAGAGGGAGTTAGATGTGGCCCTTGTGGCTAAAGGGATCAGGGGGTATGGAGAGAAGTCAGGTATGGGATACTGAGTTAGATGATCAGCCATGATCATATTGAATGGCGGTGGAGGCTTGAAGGGCCGAAGGGTCGAATGGCATACTCCTGCACCTATTTTCTATGTTTCTATGTTTCCTCCCATTCACATGATTGTCGTCATTATGTGGATTTTCTACAACATGAGGCGTTTTAGAAATACAGCATTGTATTACAGCAAAATTGTCTGCACCTATTTGTTTTATTGAGTAATGCAAAACTGAAATGGAAACTAAAATATTGCTGGAGAAATTGGGAGTGAATATCTAGGAGTGGTAGAAAGTCAGAGTAAATGGCAGTTGTAATAGGTCCAAGTGTGAAGGAGAAATTAACATTTTGCATTTATTCAGCATAAGATGGGGGTTTTGTCCCAATTCTTTTCAAAATAAAAAATGAATTTGCTTACATATGTTTTTGGATTATTTCTTGCTCACTTTATTTGTGCAAGAAAACAAGGAATGTAGTATTGATAGAAGATTTACCATGTCAACATGCTTTGTGACAAACACATATACTTTCATTTGTAATCTCTACTCTTATGTAGGCAAGCGGCAATTGATCAAATAGTAACTGAAGATGCCATGAGCATTTGCCAGGGGGATAATAGTTTCCATCAAGACCTGCTAGAGTAAAATAAATACTTATGGTTGATTGAAAATTAGAAGCTTAATATATTTAGAATGTTTCTATGTAAAATGTATATTCAGGTAAATGTTGAATATTTTGCTTAATTTAATTTGATTGTTGTAAGAAAACCATAATGAGTAAAATGGATTTAAATTGTACTGAATAAGTGAATATTATTAACGTAGCCGGAGGAAGATATCTGAAGGAGAAAAAATGAAAAACATGAGGAAAGTAAACTTGCCCAAAAGAATGGTTTTCACTTCCGGTGGTGCTATGCTAGAGTAAGTCATACGCCAGCTAGCTCCGTGGAAAAGCCAAAAAAAAGGGAGAAAAAACGGGAAGAGCCTGCTGAAAGACGTACCAGCAGCTTGTGTCGAGGGGTGAGTGACATCATCAGACCGCGACGACGGTTGTTTAATGTCAACTCAAAGAACTGCCCCAAAAGTACAGACAAGGAAAACCCGGGTTAAACGACTGGAGGAAGAAGTAGGCCCGAGTGAAGCCTCGACCTCAATTTCAGCGTCGTCCCAAGAAGAAATTTCTCAACATGGTCAGAAGGTGAGACCTAAAAAAAACGGAATGGAGGAGTTCCGTAACATTATTTCAAAAGAAATATGTCGTAAGGGAAGAACTGAAAATTTTTAAACAAGAAATATCAGATTCTTTTCAGACTCGACACTAAAATTCTGGAAGAATTGTCTACCTGGAAGGATGAAATAAGTAGAAAAATAAACCGACATAAGGAGGAGGTAAACGCAAAATTTAATAAATTGGAATCCAAGCTTAATTCTAAGTTGGATCCAGTTTTTTATATATATATATATATAATCAGCATACTACAGCTATAACTGAATTAGAGTCAATTGCTCAGACAAGTGCTGACACTATGAAAAGGGTCCTAACTTATCAGGATTACTGAATATCTCTGAAAAATGTATTGATTTGAAGGGACGTCCGAAACGTCAGAACTTGAGAATCATGGGAATCAAAGAGGGAAGAGAGGGAAATAAAAACCTTTGTGAATTTGCTGCCGATATTCAACAAAAGGTTTTAAATTTAGATAAAAAGCCTCTACTGGATCGTGCACATAGGGCATTGAGACCACGTCAGAACCCTAATGCCCCCCCAAGACATCTGATATTGAAGGTGCATTATGACCACATTTTGGAAGACATCTTGTCGAAAATTGCCAGCAACAGTAACCTATCATGTGAAGGCGACAATATCCGTATATTCAGAGGCTATTCCACAGAGGTTGTCAAGAGAAGAGCGCTTTTCAACGAGACAGATTTCACGCCAAAGATTTGGACTATTGTATCCTGCAAAACTCCGAGTTACCTACAAGCATAAGGAACACTTCTTTACCGATCACAAGAAAGCATTTGAGTTCGCCCAGAACATTGAAAAATCATTGGAGTGATGAACAACATCTCCACGGGGTCAACACTTGGTGGAGAACAAATGGAACTTTAAGTTGTTATACTTAAATGATAGTTGAGCAGTTATTTTTTAATTAATTTATAACTACTATTATTATTTTGCAGTAAATATTACTAATTATTACTAACCATTATTAATTATTATTAATAAGATACGTTTAGAGTTAGTTACAAATAAGATATGTAATCAATACCTAATGCTGGTATTTCATTTTATTCTATTTAAAAAAATAAATAATAACATTTTCTTTGTTAATAATTGACTAATAGTGGACCAATATTTTTAAACTAATATTTTTGACTAATAAAAAATTTCCCATCACTGGATTCAAAATCCTTCGGACCTAATTCTATCTTTTTTTCCCCCTCCGTTTTACTAATTGTTATTACTGAGATTTTTTTTTCTTTTAAAACACTGAACTAGTATTTTTTTTAACAAAACTATGGAAGTCCTTAGAATTTTAGCCACGCTAGTGTGGCTATCACTAACTACACTTACTGTAGTTGTAGTTTTTCTATCTTTTTGGCACACCACTAACTTCCTATCTATCTTAGCTTTAATTATATAAATGTTAAATTTAATTATAAGATTTTTTAAAGGAGATATGTTCGAGAAGAAGATCTATCAAATTTAAAATGAATTGATCCTGTGTTCAGGTGGAATACCAGATTCAAGGTGTTGAACCATTTGCTTCTTTATAGGCCACCCTATCCATAAAATGCAAGATGTTAATATGAAAATCGGGGGTGAAGGAATTACATTTTGTAGTTGGAATGTCAAGGGTACTAATGAACCAATCAAGAAAGGTAAAGTAAATCGCACACTTAAAATCACTCAAAGCTGATATAATATTCCTTCAAGAAACTCATCTTAAAAATGATGCACAACATAGATATGAAAGCAAAATGGATTGCTAAAATGTATCATTCCTCATTCTCCATAAGTCTAGAGGGGTTGCAATTTTAATCCGTAAGAATTTATCTTTTAAACATGTGTCAACTATTGCGGATATTGATGGTAGATATATTATATTGGTGGGTGAATTATATTCAGATAAAGTAATCTTCCTTAACGTTTATGGTCCAAATTTTGATAACCCACTGTTTTTTTAAGAAAACACTTAATACTATTCTGGAGCTTACACAGTACAATCTGATAATTGGTGGAGACTTAAATTGCACATTAAACCCTTATTTAGATAAATCATCTAGGCAAAGGAAAATAAAATCCAAGGCAAGTGAATTATTAAATTCATATATTAATACACCAATATTAAAGATGTCTGGAGAAAAGAAAACCCTACTGGATGAGAATGTTCATTTTACTCACCAGTACATAAAACTTATTCAAGAATCAACTATTTTTAGTGTACTCCAAACTTATCCCATACACATACAATTCAAAATATCATAATATTATAATTTCGGATCATGCACCTTTAACATTCATGGTTAAATTAAAAGGTATAGATAAGAAGCATATACTCTGGAGACTCAATCCTCAAATTCTAAATGATAAAGCATGCTGCAAATACCTCACAACACAGATTAATATGTTCTTTCAGATGAGCGATCTCCCAGTAACCCGTTTCAAAGTTTAGTATACAAACTTAAAGCACACGGCATTGGGGGTTCAGTATTGATGTGGATAGAGAACTGGCTGGCAAACAGGAAGCAAAGAGTAGGAGTAAACGGGTCCTTTTCACAATGGCGGGCAGTGACTAGTGGGGTACCGCAAGGCTCAGTGCTGGGATGCCAGCTATTTACAATATATATTAATGATCTGGATGAGGGAATTGAAGGCAATATCTCCACGTTTGTGGATGACTAAGCTGGGGGACAGTGTTAGCTGTGAGGAGGATGCTAGGAGACTGCAAGGTGACTTGGATAGGCTGGGTGAGTGGGAAAATGTTTGGCAGATGCAGTATAATGTGGATAAATGTGAGGTTATCCATTTTGGTGGCAAAAACAGGAAAGCAGACTATTATCTAAATGGTGGCTGATTAGGAAAAGGGGAGATGCAGAGAGACCTGGGTGTCATGGTACACCAGTCATTGAAAGTAGGCATGCAGGTGCAGCAGGCAGTGAAGAAAGCGAATGGTATGTTAGCTTTCATAGAATTTGAGTATAGGAGCAGGGAGGTTCTACTGCAGTTGTACAGGGTCTTGGTGAGACCACACCTGGAGTATTGCATACAGTTCTGGTCTCCAAATCTGAGGAAGGACATTATTGCCATGGAGGGAGTGCAGAGATGGTTCACCAGACTGATTCCTGGGATGTCAGGACTGTCTTATGAAGAAAGACTGGATAGACTTGGTTTATACTCTCTAGAATTTAGGAGATTGAGAGGGGATCTTATAGAAACTTACAAATTTCTTAAGGGGTTGGACAGCCTAGATGCAGGAAGATTGTTCCCGATGTTGGGGAAGTCCAGGACAAGGGGTCACAGCTTAAGGATAAGGGGAAATCCTTTAAAACCGAGATGATAAGAACTTTTTTCACACAGAAAGTGGTGAATCTCTGGAACTCTCTGCCGCAGAGGGTAGTCGAGGCCAGTTCATTGGCTATATTTAAGAGGGAGATAGATGTGGCCCTTGTGGCTAAGGGGATCAGAGGGTATGGAGAGAAGGCAGGTACGAGATACTGAGTTGGATGATCAGCATGATCATATTGAATGGCGGTGCAGGCTCGAAGGGCCGAATGGCCTACTCCTGCACCTAATTTCTATGTTTCTAAATTATGAATTTTATAAAATATTTAATGATTTGATCTCCCCACGCCTACAGACATTATACAATTATGCTTTTACACAGCAGGTATTGCCAGAATCTTTAAATGAATCAACAATACACTTATACCAAAAATTGATAAAGATCTTCATATAGAGCGATAGCTCTTTTAAATACCGATCAGAAGATATTAACAAAAATCTTAGCCCACTGATTAAGCTCATTAATTTACAAATTAATACATCCCGATCAAACAGATTTTATCCCAAAATGCTATTCATTCTATAACCTGAGACGATTGTTTTTTAATATAATATACTCAAATAGAATAGTTAATATAGATTTAGCAGTCATCTCGTTGGATGCTGAAAAGGCATTTAATCAGGTAGAATGGCCCTATCACTTTTCTGTGAAGGAAAATCTTCAATTGGGTGAGAAGTTTTGTAAGTGGGTTAAACTCCTATATACTAATCCATCAGCTAGAATATTGACAAATCAAATGTTATCACCTAAATTCAATCTATCTAGAGGTTGTAGACAAGGATGCCCACTATCTCCGTTACTATTTGCTTTGGCCATTGAACCACTTGCAGAAAGTATCAGACCTCATCCAGAAATGTGTGGGTACAATACGTACGTCAAAACAGAATTATGGACTACATCAAAATATTTTTTTAAGATACTTGCAACTTAGAGATTATATAAAATCACATACACAAGTGTATAGAACTAAGGAACCAGAAATCCTTGATGAATGTTTGAATAAACATCCTAACACAGATAAATTAATATCCTACATTTACAAGATCCTGTTAGATACTGAGATCCCGTCGACGGAACCACACAGACAAGCATGGGAAAATGAATTGGCTCAATCCATAACGAAGGATATATGGGATAATAATAATAATAATACATTTTATTTGTGGGCGCCTTTCAAAAGTCTCAAGGACACCTTACAGAAATTAACAAGAGTAAAAAAAACATGTAATCGGAGTAAAATAAATAATAGACATCACCAATACACAAATTAAAGATAGAATTCGATCCAAAGACAAAAAATCAAAAACACAATGTGAAAGAGCAGCGGCAGCTAAACCGCGCCAGCGTACACTCTCCCTTCCGACAGCAATTTTGGACACTACCTAAAATATTCACTTACACACAAAAAATCATCCCCCCACAATGGTTATCACTGTGGGGGAAGGCACAATGTCCAGTCCCCATCCCCAGTTCTCCCAAAGTCAGGCCTATTGAGGCCTCCGCTATGCCTCTACGGAGGCCCGATGTTCCTGGCCGTTCTGGCCGGGTGCTGTTGCCCCGGCGTCGGGAGAGTCCTCTCAGCGGATGGGCCACCTGGAACGGCCGCTTCCTTACAGGAGACCGCAGCTTCCAAAGCCGACAAGGCCGCGCCGGTGGAGCTCCCAGGCTCCCGATGTTGAAGTCGGCGCCGCCCGTTCCGCTCCGCAGACCCGCAGCCCAGAGGTGATGAACTCGGCGGTCACAGCTCATCGGAGCACAAGCGCATCGATCTAGCGCGGTGACCCAGGCAAGGCATCGCCCGCTCCGCTCCACGATAGCGCTCCAGCGCTGTGCCGCCACCGAAGCCGAGGTTCTGGGTGCACCCCGCCAGGAAACGCCGCTCCACGCCTGCTGGTAGGCCACGAGGACGGGTCGACGGGGCAGCCCGGAGAAAAAGCTGCCTCACCGACCAGGTAGGGACCTAGAAATATAGTTACCCCCTTCCCCCCACATTAAAAAGTCTATTTCTCCCACAAGCAAAACACAGGACTCACTAAAACTACACAAAAAAAGTGAATTAAACGGATGGCTGCTGGTTAGCAGCCGTTCCCCAAGATGGCTCCTCCTCCTTACAACATATATATTACTGTTTGTTGAACGCCGGGCACTCTTTAATACAATTTAAAGTATTACATAGTTTATATTACTCCAACACAAAATTAAACAGAATTTTTCCAAATATCTCACCTATCTGTGATAAATGCCAATACCTAGTATCCAACTTGCATAAATTGCAAGGTAAATTGCATAAAAATTCAAAACATTTTGGATGCATATTTTTTAAATTATTTCTGAAGTTGTATCCCGATCCAAAACTAATAATATTGGGAATATCAGAAAGTATAAAACATACAACAAATCAAAGAAATGTTCTTGATTACAGTATAATAACTGGGAAAAAATGAATACTAAGATTTTGGAAAAACCCAACAACCCCCACAATTAAAATGTGGATTACAGAACTGTCTGAGACCTTACAATTGGAAAAAATTAGACTTGTCTTAACTGCCAAATCAGAACTATTTGCTAGAATATGGTCTTCATTTATTGATTTCTTAAAGAGGTAAATTGGTTCAACACAGAAACTGGACTGAAACCTGAGGTTAGGATTGGATGTATAACTACACCTTATAATCTATGGACCTATCTCCAAAATTGTTATTGATAATTTTCTTTGTTTGTTTTTCTTGTTATTTTTTTCCTTTTTATATCCCTCCCTCTCTATTAGTTTATAGACTTTTCTTTTCAGTTCTATCTTTCAAAACAATCTATAAAAAGAACAGAAGCTTTGTATGAGTGTAATTGATAAACAAACCGTGTTGCTATTATGTGTTTACGCTTCTAATAAAAATAATTTAAAAAAGAAAAGAAAAAGGAATGGAGTGGTTTTGCTGAGGGTAGTGCAGAGATGTGACTTTATTGAGTTTGTAGTCATGACAGGGTCTTGGATTGACTGACAGCCTGCGAAAACAGTGAGGTCCCTGGAGACCAGTGACAGAACAGGAGTTAGTTACTGATAGGATGCAAGAAAGGAACCCAGACAGTCATTGTCTGATGCAGCAGGAAGATAATTAAATTTTGTCCACTGTACAGGAAGTATTCTGTTCAGCAATTAGTTATCCTTTCAATTATTCAATATCTCATTTAGTTATTGAGACTGACTGCATATTTTACTTATTTATAAATATATAAATGTATTCTATCTGTCGATCTGGTGCTTGAATCTGTCTTCCAGGTCAGTCATAATCTGTGCTTTGGAAGACAGAATCTGCTGGCAAAGAGATAGCAACCTTAATCTACATCGTGAGAAAACAATACCCTTTGATTTGCAGATTATGACAAACTGCTAGACTACTTGTTTTATTCCACTGTTATCCTCTGGAAAATGGGTGATGATTTCAACCTGTTGTGCATGTAAAGCATTGCTATATTTGTGTATTAATTTAGAATTGAACTCTCACAATAAATTGATGTGGATATTTAACATTGTGGGTGATCCAGTTACTATGCAGACCTTTTATTCCGCCCATGCCAATCACCCTTTTCAATCCAAAAGGTAAACATTTGAAACTGAATGATCTTAGTTTCTCAGCCTGAAAAGTAAAACATTGATCAAAGGTATCAAAGGTATTTTATTAGTCACATTCACATACACCGAGGTGTAATGAAGTGAAATGCTTTTTGCCATTTTGCAGCACACAAAAAAAAGAATACAGATATAATACCAATGAGAGTCTTAAACACAAAGAACATCCCCCCACAATGGCTCCCACCATGAGGGAAGGCACAAAGTCCAGTCCCCAACCCCAGTTCACCCATAGTCGGGCCTATTGAGGCCTCCACAGTTGCCTCTACGGAGGCCCGATGTTCCTGGCCGTTCTCGCCGGGTGGTGGTGCTCCGGCGTCAGGAGAGTCCTCACAGCGGCATGGGAACCCTGGAACAGCCGCCTCCGTACTGGAGCCCGCGGCTTCCGAAGCCGACAAGGCCGCGCCGGTTGGAGCTCCACAACTGGCGATCTCGTCACAAGATCCCAGGCTCCCGGTGTAAATTTCGGCGCCGCCGCCCGCAGCTGGCTGCTCCACAGTCCCGCAGCTCCGCGATGTTGTTCCCGGCGGTCTCAACTCACCGCAGCTCCAGTGCGGTGACCCAGGCAAGGCATCGCCCACTCCGCGATAGCGCTCCCGCGCTGTGCCGCCGCCGAAGCTGAGGTTCTGGGCGGTCCGCGACAGGAAACGCTGCTCCAGGCCCGCTGGTAGGCCGCGAGGACGGGTCGAAGCTGCAGCCCGGAGAAAAGCTGCCCCTCCAACCAGGTAGAGACCCTGAAAGGTAGTTTTCCCCCTCCCCCCCCCCCCACCCCCAATACAATAAAGTCTAGACTTCCAAACAAAACACTTTAACTAACTAAAAATAAAACGGTGAAAAGACAGACAACTGCTGGCAGGGCAGCCGTGCACAGGACAGCGCCTTACAATGATCTTACAATATTAAGCTTGTCCTGAAATTTAGGACACAAAGAATCTTCAGATATGTTGGCAAACTGGATCAAAAATCAGTTGGATGAATGGAAGCAGAGGATAGTTGTGGATGTGTTCAAGAAGGAACTGCAGATGCTGGAAAATCAAAGGTACACAAAAATGCTGGAGAAACTCAGCAGGTGCAGCAGCATCTATGGAGAGAAGGAAATAGGTAACGTTTCGGGCCAAAACCCTTCTTCAGACTGACTGGATAGTTGTGGATGGTTCTTTTTCTGACTGGAGATCTATAGCAAGTGGTGTATCACAGGGATCAGTGCTGGGACCTTTGTTGTGTGCGATACATATAAATGACTTGGCTGAAAATGTATATGATTAGTTATTTTGCAAATGTCATGAAAATTGGTGGACTCATACACAAAGACATAGTGGGGCATAGATTAGTTGTAAAATGAATTGGAGTGGTGTCAGATGGAATTTAGCCAAGTGGGAGAATGTATGTTGAGAGATCACATTTCGGTAGGAAAGATAGAAAACAAATGACATGAACCTTACGAGAGTTGATGTAGAAAGAGACTTTGGGGTGCTACTCCATAACTCCCTTAGAGTGGTGACACACGTAGATAGAATAGTGAAAAAGGAATTTGTATGCTTGCCTTCTTTGGCTCAGCTATTGAATATAATAATTGGGACATCATGTTGCAGTTATACCTAACATTGGTTAGGCTGTATTTGGCATGTTATTTACAGTTCAAATCTCCATACAATAGGAAGGATGTCATAGCAATAGAGAGTATAGAAGAGAGTCACCAAGATGTTGCCTGGAGTGGAGAGCTTAACATAAGGAGAGACTGGATCAACGGGGTTAACTATCATTGGAAGCAGGAGGTTGTATAGTGACGATATTGAGATTTATAAAATTATGAGGTGCATAGAATCATTTTCCCAGGGCAGAGGAGTCTAGACCTAGAGTGCACGGGTTCAAGGTGAAAGTGGAGAAATGTAAAGGAGATCTGTTCAGTAAATTTGTCCACGCAGAATTTTGGTGAATATATGGGGAAGTGGATATAATTACAATGTTAAAAGTGATTTGGACAGGTACTTAGATAGGAAAGGGTTAGAGGGATATGGACCTAAAAAAAACAAATGGGGATTAGTGTGATAGGCACCACAGTCGGCATGGATGAGATGGCCGAAAAGGCCAGTTTCCATCCAGTAGGTCTCTATGATTCTATGATCTATATATTTTTTAAATTATGTTTTATTTGTTTTATTTTCCTTAGTTTTTTCCAAAATCCAGATTTTTCTCTCCCATTTTAGATGGTGGACTTGCTTAAATTGTAATTTTCCCCCAATGCTCCGTTTTTCCTGTTTCCTTGGATATGTTTCCTTGTATAAAAGATCTGGAAATCTCCAGGACCTGACAACGTTTCCCCCTCTACTCTTAACCTCTGTGCCAAACAGCTGGCACCGGTCTATACAGACATTTTTAACCAGTCACTGCCTGCTTCAAAGTTCCACTATTGTCCCTGTACACAAAAAGGCAAGGATTACTTGTCTTAATGACTACAGGCCTGTCGCACTGACCTCAGTAGTCATGAAGACACTAGAAAGGCTTGTGCTGGCCAAGCTGAAAAATATCACAAACTCCCTGCTGGACCCTCTGCAGTTTGCATATCGGGCCAATAGATCTGTGGATGATGCAGTCAACCTGGGCCTACACTTCATCCTACAGCACCTAGACTGCCAGGGGACCTATGCGAGGATCCTGTTTGTTGATTTTAGCTCTGCATTCAACACCATTGTGCCAGAGCTACTACACTCCAAACTTTCCAAGTTGACTGTGCCTGAACCCCTCTGTCAGTAAATCACCAACTTCCTGACAGACAGGAAGCAGCATGTGAGGCTGGGAAAGTATATCTCAGACCCGCAAACACTCAGCATAGGAGCACTCTCTCTTCTCCCCTACTCTCTCTACACCAATGACTGCACCTCCACAGACAACTCTGTGGAGGAATCTGCCTACAGACAGGAAGTGTCACAGCTGGCGTCCTGATGCTGTAGCAACAACCTAGAGCTCAATGCGCTTAAGACAGTGGAATTGATTGTAGACTTTAGGAGAGCTCCCCCTCCCCTCACCCCTCTCACCATCAACAACACGACAGTCACATCTGTGAAGTCTTTTAAGTTCCTGGGAACCATCATCTCCAAGGACCTTAAGTGGGGGACTACCATCGACTCCACAGTCAAAAAGGCACAACAGAGGATGTACTTCCTACGGCAGCTGAGGAAGCACAATCTGCCGCAGGCAATGATGGTCCAATTCTACACGGCCATCGTAGAGTCTGTTCTCACCTTCTCCATCATGGTCTTGTTTGGCTCAGACACCAAGTACGACACCTGGAGGCTTCAGCGAATCGTCCGAACAACAGAAGATTATTGGCTGCAACCTTGCCTCCATTGATGAACTGTACACTGCAAGGGCCAGGAAGCGAGTGGGCAAGATCATCTCTGACCCCTCTCACCCTGGCCACAAATTCTTTGAATCACTTCCCTCTGGAAGGTGACTCCGGACTGTCAAAGCTGCCACAGCCAGACATAAATCCACAAGTTTTTATCCATAAGTAGTTGCTCTACTCAACAGCCAAAAATCTGTAGCCTCCCTTTTATCTGGTATTTTGCTGGTTCACATGCTTGTTCAATGGTGTTTTATCATTAATGTTATATTTGCAAAAGTGATGCATTGATTGCTACATAAATCCGATAATTAATGTAAACATTTCTCCTCCACAAAGCTTCTCACTCCAGATTTTTATCATTACTAGCCTCCTGTTTGGTTGATGAGTAGCAGTGTAAAATTTCACCAGGAACATACAAAGTACAGGATGTGTAGGAAAGACCTGCAGATGCTGGTTTAAATCGAAGGTAGATACAAAATTTCGGGGCATCGGCATCGGGGCAAGATGGCGGCGCGACCGGAGTTCGCAGCGACCTCTCCCAGTGAAAGTTCAGTGTATTCGTGGGTTTTTGGAGCGAGTGGTGTGTACGAAGAGTGTGTGTCGGAGGAGTGTGTGTATGTGCGTAAGTACGAGCGGCAGGTTCTTTTAAAAATCGGCAGCAAGGCTTCTTGTTGCGACCTTGCCCTACGGAGCGTCCTGGTGGAGCTGAGACTTCTGCGTCGCGTAGGCCCACGGAGGTGCGCAGGCCCACAGAGGCGCGCAGGCCCATGGAGAGCCGCTGCACCCGCACCCGCACCTGAAACAGCGTTGGTGGGGAAACATCGCAAGCGGTGTAGTAGAGGGCAGAAGCGGGGGAAACGCGCAGGAGCCTACGCTAGGCTAAACGCTAACCCTCACAAACCGGCAGTGCCTACAGTCATGCTGGCAAATGTCCGCTCCCTCGACAACAAGATGGACTACCTCAGAGCGTGGAGAGCCTCCCAACGAAGCGTGAAGAACTGCTGTGTCTACATCCTAACGGAGTTGGAGGGACTTATGCTATACAGAGCTGATAGAGTAGCTTCGCTAGCTGGTAAGGCAAGGGGAGGGGGGTTGGCTGTGTATGTGAACAGATCATGGTGCCGGGATGCTGTGGTGATTTCCACTTACTGCTCACCCCACGTGGAGCTAATGACTGTGAAATGCCGACCCTTCTACTTACCCAGGGAACTAACAGCAGTCTTCATAACGGCTGTCTATGTACCACCGAGCGCGGACGTGAAGGATGCTATGACAGAGCTCTACAACAACATCAGTGAACAGCAGAGGGAACATCCAGATGCTTTCTTCATGGCAGCTGGGGATTTCAACCAGGCAAGTCTTAAATCTGTTCTGCCTAAATTCTACCAGCATGTGAACTTTGCAACCAGGGGGAAGAACAAACTAGATCTGGTGTACACCAACATTAAAGATGCATATAAAGCAGCCCCCCTCCCCCATATCGGCAACTCTGACCACCTAGCGGTCATGCTCACACCTGCATACAGACCCAGGGTGAAACAGGACAGGCCAACGGTCAAAGAAGTCAGAACATGGCCACAGGGAGCTACGGCAGCACTACAGGACTGTTTTGAAACCACACAGTGGGCCATTTTCAGAGAGGCAGCAACAGATGACAGTGGCATCAACCTCCAAGAATATACAGAATCCGTCATTGCATACATCAATAAATGTATTGAGGATGTAACGGTGGTAAAAACCATCAGGAGGCGTGCCAATCAGAAACCTTGGCTAACTGGGGAAGTGTGTTCCCTACTGAGAATCCGGAATGCGGCATTCAAATCTGGGGACAACGCAGCATACAAACTGGCAAGGGGTAACCTATCCCGGGGGATCAGGGAAGCGAAGAGGCTGTATGGACAAAAACTCAATAGCCACTTCGCAAATGACAAAGACACACGTCGCTTGTGGCAGGGATTTCATACCATCACTGACTACAAGCCCCCCCCGCTGCGGATATGCCAAAACAACCCCTCCCTACCAGATGAACTGAACGAGTTCTACGCACGGTTTGAGGTTAAAAACAGCACCCAGACACGTGCACTACTGCCATCTCCCAGTGACCAGTCGCTCAGGCTGTCCGCAGCCGGAGTTAAAAAGGCCTTTGCCAGCGTCAATCCACGCAAAGCTGCAGGGCCGGACAACATTCCTGGATGCGTTTTAAGAGACTGTGCCGAGCAACTGAAAGATGTCTTCACAGACATTTTTAACATCTCACTCAGCCAGGCAGTAGTGCCCAACTGTCTTAAGAGTGCCACCATCGTCCCTGTCCCGAAGAAACCAAACCCAGCCTGCCATAATGACTTTCGACCAGTGGCCCTAACACCCATTGTAATGAAGTGTTTTGAGCGACTAGTTATGCAGCACATCAAAAATAGTCTACCTGCCGACCTAGACCCACTGCAGTTCGCCTACAGAGCCAACCGATCCACAGAGGACGCAGTCTCAACAACACTGAACCTCGTATTGTCACATCTCGATCGGAAAAATACCTATGCCAGGATCCTCCTCATAGACTTCAGCTCTGCTTTCAATACAATCATTCCGCAGCAGCTGGTGGAGAAGTTGGAGCTATTGGGGGTTGATGCTGGCACATGCAACTGGGTCCTGAACTTTCTGTCGCAACGGCAGCAGACAGTCAGGGTGGGCAGTAGGACATCAAAAACCATAGCCGTGAGCACTGGCTCACCCCAAGGCTGTGTCCTAAGCCCCCTGCTGTTTAGTCTGCTGACACACGACTGTACTGCCAGACTCAATAACAACTTCATCAACAAGTTCGCTGATGACACAACAGTGGTGGGTCTCATCAGTGACAATGATGAATCGGCATACAGGATGGAGGTGGAGCTGCTCACAGGTTGGTGCAAATCCCACAACCTCATTCTTAACGTGGGAAAAACTAAGGAGATGGTGGTTGACTTCAGGAGGGCGGGGAAACAACACCATACACCTCTGCACATCGACGGAGCTGATGTGGAAAGGGTCAGCAGCATGAAGTTCCTAGGACTACATCTGTCTGATGACCTGACGTCCACGGCCAACACCACAGCTCTGGTCAAGAGAGCCCAGCAGCGACTACACCCTCTCCGAAGACTACGTAAAGCAGGCCTCCCCACTACACACCTACGGACTTTTTATAGGGGGACTGTCGAGAGCACATTGACCTACGGCATCACTTCCTGGTTCGGGAGCTGCAAGGCGTACGAACGGCACCAACTAGACGGGATAGTGAAGACCGCCAGCAGGATTATTGGTGCTCCACTCCCCTTCCTGCTGGACATATACAGGAAGAGATGTATCAGCAGAGCCATCTTCATCATCAAAGACCCTTACCACCCATCGCATGACATTTTCTCCATCCTGCCATCTGGGAAGAGGTACAGGAGCATTAGCTGCAAAACCAGCAGGATGCTCCTCAGCTTCTTCCCACAGGCTATAAGACTGCTAAATGGACTTTGCCCCCTGCCAAGTATCGCGCACAAACCCCCAACCTGGACACACTGCAGCAGAGCCACTGTTGTGCCGCTGCCGGTCGGAACGCCTGTTGAATGTTTAGTAGAGTGTTAAATTTGTTCATGATACATGTATTTTTTATTTCTATTTATTTTTCATGCACACTGAATGGACACTGGTTGAGCAACGTTTTTTTGTTTCCTCTGGGTATGCGAATACTCAGGAAATGACAATAAAGATATACAATACAATACAAAATGCTGGAGTAAATCAGCGAGACAGGCAGCATCTCTGGAGAAAAGGAATGGGTGACGTTTTGGGACCCGAAAAGTCACCCATTCCTTCTCTCCAGAGATGCTGCCTGTCCTGTTGAGTTACTCCAGCATTTTGTGTCTATGTACAAATGAATTCCAAAGCACTGCACAATTTGTATTAATTTAGCAGAAAAATATATTCTCTGATGAGTGCCAAAAATTCCAATCATAACTATTTAACATTGTCTATTTCCTGTCACAGTAAATTGCCAAAATGAAATTTTGTTATGTACTTGGAAACTTTTTTAAGTAATAAATCCAACAGGGACAAAGTTCATTAGATATTTTGTGCTTAGTTTATCATGTTAACTGACTTAACATCTCTCCAATTTATTTAGTTCATGGAACTTTATTTAAGGGGTTAAACAATTACAGTGTATCTATTTGCTTTGTCAAGGCAATTTCATAATTTTTACTTAATGAAAAATTCAATGAAGCAACTTTAATATATTTATTTTCAATGGATAAATCTAGGTTGGTTCAGTCAACTTGTGAGAAGAAAATGTTGCACATTTTTTCATTTTCCAGCTCGGCGATAGTAGGACATTAGAAAGTGGTTATTATTTACAGCTGCCTCCTTCAAATTTTGCAATACATACTGCTTTTGGCTTGGTTGTTAAAGCAAATATTGTTTTCAGATTAAAAAATCACAATGATGTGGATCATTTTTTTTACTTAGGGTGGTCATGGTGGAGGCTAAAGTTCAGGGACTATTTTGACATTTAAATACCCCAGTCCTCTCTTCACCCAAAAGAATCATACAAGTCCCCTTCACCTGCCTGTTCACTTTGACATCACATCTCTGTTGCTTTCCCTCCTGCTTTCTTCACCACCCAAGAACATTTCTTCACCATATGTCATATTTTATGGTCAGTGAGAATATACCTTGGAACTGGTTGGTGAATCATAATTAAGGTTGGGTGCCTCCAGAGGAACTCCCTCTTGTCTGAGCCTAATATCAGGATGGCGTTTTTCACTGACCATAAAATATGCCAACTGATGAAGAAATGTGTTTGCTTGGTGAAGAAAGGAGGAAGGAAAGCAACCAAGATGTGATGTCAGGGTGAACAGGCAGGGAGAAGGGGATTTGCATCATTAAGGAAAGAGCATAATAATGAGCTGGGGAGATTGAGATGAAGTGATCATGACTTGGGGGGGGGGGGGGGGGGGGGGGGGGGGAGAAGGAACAAATGGGGTATAAGGAGCTTGAGTGGTTTGGAAAGATTAGAGAGTAAGGGTAGGAGAATCCTTGGGGAGCTGGCTGTAACATTGGCAATATGGGACGACACTAGTAGGAGAGTAACTACAGGCTTGAATAAAACCTGCAATTTTACAATAAACAATGGCTAAGTATTGTTTACATTAATGCACAAATGAAAGAATGGAGAGTGAGGATCTCCACTGGAAAATCTAAGTGTTTTTGATTAAGTTGTTAGATATTGAAGTGCAAACTAGAAAAATATTTAAGAGGGATTATGTAAAAAAAAATGGCCTACTCTAGGATCTGAGAATTGGAAGTGAGAAGAGAAATGCAGTTATAGGATTGAGTGCCGGCCTCTAAGATGTTGAGTCGATTCAGGGAGAAATGTTCATATCTAGCTAATTCAGAAGATATTCTCCAGGGAAACTTTTCTAAACATCACGAATGGTGTTCATAAAGCAATCTCTTGGTTTGGTCTAGATTGCACTCTCCTATTTGTATATAACTTGGGAATTTTCAAGTTCAGATCAGCTCTGAGCGAAGTTCCCAATTGAGTTGTCACCTTCATACAGATCCTGATTCCTAGTTATAACCCTAGTAGGTAGGAAGAGGGATTGCATATGATCACCTTTAATGAACTGCTTTGCATCACTAACAGAATTAAAATTTGCCCCCACTGAATCTGTCATCTAGAAACCTACTTATTTGCTTGCACATTATTAGCTTTCGTGCTTATAAAACATCTCAAACAACAGCACCTGATGCAAAACTACAAGCAAGCTGCAAATGATCTAACTTTTCTAAGATAAATGTAACAATAATTGTTGGTATCATGCAACTATTTAACACCTGGCTACAATACCACATAATCACACCCCCAGGAATACCGCCCCTATTCAATAGGTCATGAGAGTAGCCCAGTACAATTCCTGCTCCTACCCATCAGCTATCACCGCATTGCCACTTCAGCTGTCAAGAAAATGGTGGATGAAAACAACTCAAATTAAGACCCACTTTTAAAGTGGTTAGAGCCATGTAATAAAAATAAAAATAACTCTGATGCTGGCAATCTGTACTTACTCTATACTCATGACTGCGTAGCCGGTCATAGTGCGAACTCCATCATCAAGTTCGCTGGCGACACCACTGTTGTGGGACGTATCACTGATGGGGACGAGTCAGAGTATAGAAGTGAGATCAATCGACTGACCAAATGGTGCCAGCACAATAACCTGGCCCTCAACACCAGCAAAACCAAGGAATTGATTGTGGACTTTGGAAATGGTAGGATGGGGACCCGCAGTCCCGTTTATATCAACGGGTCGATGGTGGAAAGGGTCAAGAACTTCCAATTCCTCGGCATGCATATCTCTGAAGATCTCTCCTGGTCCGAGAACACTGATGCTATTATAAAGAAAGCACATCAGCGCCTCTACTTCCTGAGAAGATTACGGAGAGTCGGTTTGTCAAGGAGGACTCTCTCTAACTACAGGTGCACAGTAGAGAGCATGCTGACCGGTTGCATCATGGCTTGGTTCGGCAACTTGAGTGCTCAGGAGTGAAAGAAAACTACAAAAAGTAGTAAACACTGCCCAGTCCATCATCGGCTCTGACCTCCCTACCATCAAGGGGATCTATCGCAGTCGCTGCCTCAAAAAGGCTGGCAGTATCATCAAGGACCCACATCATCCTGGCTGCACACTCATCAGGATATTGAACTGAACTCAAACTAAACTCTGAACATCAATCGCCCATTATCTGTTTATTTGCACTTTATCTGTTATATATGTATTTATTTATTCATTTATTTATTAATATGTATTGATGTGTGTGTATATATTTATACAATGGTATATGGACACACTGATCTGTTCTGTATTTATGCCTATATTCTGTTGTGCTGAAGCAGAGCAAGAATTTCATTGTCCTATCTGGGACACATGACAATAAACTCTCTTGAATCTTGAATCAATCTTATATAAAGCAGAAAATATTGGAAACATTCAGCAGGTCAGGAAGTATACGTAGAAAGAGAAAAAGTTAAAGGTTATTTGATACATTGTTTATGAGGGGGTTAGAGTAACCCCACTATTAAAATTAGGAACTTCTATATTCGGACACCAAAATTAACTTTGGCAATGCATTTGTTAAAACAAGATATTGGTATCTCTATGTTTGATGCTGGAATGACTAAGCTTAACACAAAGCATTGTGGAAAAGAAAGCTGAATTTATTTTCACATAAAGAATGCCTGTGTTTGCTATAATCTTTTTTGTCTACTATTCCATTTCCCAGAGAAACAGAAAAAGACAGCCTTTTATCTTCCGCACAATAGGAGCCACAAATTAAAATACAATCATTATGCTCCAGTTTATTTGCAGCTTTAATGTTTTGTGATGTTGCATTAATGAATTCTGAAACCAATTCATGTGTTTAATTACTGCAATGCAATTTCTGAATGAAACTGTCCTTACTAAATTTTGGTCCCCTAATATGCTGAAGGACATTCTTGCTATTGAGGGAGTGCAGCGTACAAGGTTTACAAGGTTAATTCCCGGGGTGGCAGGACTGTCATATGCTGAGAGAATTGAGCAGCTGGGCTTGTACACTCTGGAGTTTAAAAGGATGAGAGGGGATCTCATTGAAACATATAAGTTTGTTAGGGGCTTGGACACGCTAGTGGCAGGAGACATGTTCCCAATGTTGGGGGAGTCCAGAACCAGGGGTCCTCAGTTTAAGAATAAGGAGTAAGCCATTTATTTATTTATTTATTTATTATTATTATTTGTTTTTATTTATTAGAAGCAAGTGTACAAAAATATAACCAGCAGCATATAACATAATACAGTTATTGTACAGCTTCAATTTTAACTTTTAGCTATAGTTAATAGAAAAGAAGAGAGGAAAAGCAAGAGAGAGAAAAAGTGGAATGTGCACTGATAGAACCCCTAGACTACCAAAGTGATGTAGCCAAAGAGTGAGTGAGTAAAAGAAAAAAGGAAGGAATAGAGAAAAAAAAAGACAAAAACACAACAAATGTTTTTTTTAATAATACCCCTGCCTCGCATCCCTCCCCACCCATCACCCAACCAGTCATTAGATTTAACTCCAAAATTGTGTTGCGCCATACTATTCTTGCAATAAATCAACGAATGGTATCCATGTCTTCGAAAAATGGTTCTTCTGCTTTTTTCTGTTTTTTTCTGCTGACAAGTCTAATATTTTCAAGATGTAGCATCTCAGACATGTTTGTAAGTCACATTTTAAGAGTAGGGACAGATGTATGTTTCCAAAATTTGAGTATTAGTTTTTTTCGCTGTTATCAGGCCATAATTAAGGAAACGTCTTTGAAATAATGATAGCTCAGAGCAGGCTTCTGACGTACCTAAAATAATCAATTCCGTGTCGGGGTCCAATTTTGTTTTTAGTGTTTTTGAGAGAATTTCAAAAATTCCTCTCCAAAACTTATGTAATTTTATGCAAGAGGCGAAGGAATGTGTTATAGTTGCTTCCTGAAAGAGACATTTGTCACAAATAGGAGATACATTTGGAAAGATCTTATTCAGTTTAGATTTTGAATAGTAGAGTCTATGCCATATATTAAATTGAATTAACGTATGTCTAACATTAATCGAACAATTGTGTATATATAGAAGGCTTTCTTCCCATCTGTCTATTAGAATTTTTAGGCCAAGTTCCTTTTCCCAGTCTCTTCTAATTGGTTCTGATGATGGGATTTCTATATTTAATATAGAATTCTATAGAATGGGATTTCTATAGAAGGTAGGCGGCGCGACTCTTGTCAGCAGCGGCCTCTGCAGCCCGTCTGCGTTTTTATTATTTTTTTTCTATGTTTTTATGTAGTTTTTGTTATTTTTTGTTGGGGTGTGTGTGGGGGTGGGGGGGGGGGGTGGGAGGGGGGGGGGGTAACTTTTAATCTCTCCCTGCACGGGAGACCCGACCTTTTTTTTGTCGGGTCTCCATTGTCGTTGGGGCTGCAACGAGGAGCGGCCTCCAACAGGAGAAAACCGGAGGCTCTGGTGCCGATGACTCACCTCACCGTCGCGGAGCTGGCCGAGTCCAGAGCGGTGGTGGAGCACTGCTGCTGCTGCGGCCCGACCTCCGGAGATTCGGAGGCTGCAACTGCGGGTCTGGCGGACGGCGGCACCGGGAGCCCGCGGGTCACTGGAGGGAGACCGCTTTTCAGGGCTCCCGCAACGCGACTTCTCCCGCCCGAGTTGCGGGGTCGAAGAACTCCTGGAGCGGGGCCTTACAGCACCGCCCCGCGCGGCTTAAAATGGCTGCGGGACTCTGCGAGCACACGCCGGGGGCTCCAACATGTGTAGTGCAGTGGAGAGATACGTTTTTTTGGCCTTCCATCACAGCGATGTGATGGATGTTTATGTAAATTATGTTGTGTTGTTGTGTCTTGGGTCTATTTGTTTGTAAGGTATGGCTGCAGAAACGTCATTTCGTTTGGACCTCAAGGGGTCCAAATGACAAATAAATTGAATCTTGAATCTTGATCTTGAATCTTGAATCTTAAAAGGGTGTTATACAAATATGATGTTAACTTGTTTGACTCGGAATTTCTATTCATACATTCGTCTAGTATATCTGGCAGCAAAGTTTGGTAGTCATGGGTATATGTTTTCAGATAGTCTCGAATTTGAAGATATCTGAAATATTGATTAACTTTCAGGTGATATTTCGACTGTAATTCTTGAAATGAGAGAAGAGTTCCCATCTCATAAAGATCTCCGAGGTTTTTGATTCCTAGTCTTTCCCAATATCTAAATGTTTTATCTATAATAGATGGCTTGAACAAAGGGTTATTGGCAATTGGTGAAAGAAGAGATAAATTTCTTAGTTTAAAAGTTGATTTCACTTTTCTCCAGATTCGTAGAGTGCTGTGAATAATCGGATTTTTATCATATAATGTGTTCTTCAAATTTATTGGAGAGAAGAATCGCTCCTATATTAAAAGGCGAACAATCCTCTCTCTCCATTATTAACCAATCTACCTGTTGGCCTGTATTGTCCAGCCAGTAGATTATATTTTTAATATTCGTTGCCCAGTAATAGTATAAGAAGTTGGGGAGAGCCAATCCACCAGTTTCTTTGGATTTACATAGATGCCGTTTATGAATTCTATGTGTTTTATAATCCCAAATAAAGTTTGTAATCAGAGAATCAAGATTTTTGAAAATCGGTATTGATTGGAATAAATACAGGATTTGTGGGAGGAAGATCATCTTTATAGCATATATTCTGCCTATTAGAGACATCGGAAGCGTTTTCCAGAATTGAATACGAGCGTTTAATTTAGTGACTATAGGAGAGAAGTTTGCATTGAATAGAGAGGTATATTTTCTGGTTACCTGAATACCTAGATATATTTGAATTTTTCTGTAGCAATTCTGAAAGGGAATTTTAGAAGGTGTGTCGGCTCTTGAGGTTTTATTGACATAATTTCACTTTTGTTCGAGTTTATTCTATATCCTGAAAGGAGCCAAATTCCTCTATAAGATTTAATATATTTGGAATACTAACTTGGGAATTGGTGATATATAATAATACATCATCTGCATATTATGATATTTTATTATTGGAGTATTTAGAATTATAGCCGTGAATGTTCGGATGTACTCTTATACTTTCCGCTAGAGGTTCAATCGCAAGGGAAAATAACGGGTGATAATGCACATCCCTGTCTATTGCCCCTGGATAACTGGAATTTAGGAGAGAGTATATGGTTAGTCAGTATTCTGGCAGTCGGCTTATCATATAACAGTTTTATCCATGAGATAAAATTTTCTCCCAACTGAAATTTTTGCAATACTGTAAAAAGATATTTCCATTCTACTTGGTCAAATGCTTTTTCTGCATCTAGTGAAATAATTGATAAGTCTTTTTTAGTTTTGTGTGAGTACATTATGTTACAAATTATTAAACAAATGTCTCTTGGTCTCAACCCCTTTTGATCCGAGTGTATTAATTTATTAACGTATTTTCTTAATCTTCTTGCCAAAGTTTTCGCTAATATTTTCTGATCTGCATTTAACAGGGCGATTGCTCTGTATGATCCCAGGTCTTCCAGATCTTTATATTTTTTGGGTATAAGTGTGATAGTTGATTCAGCTAGTGTTTGTGGTAATGTCTGTTCTTTAAATGCATATGAATAAGGGTTGTATAAACGCGGGGAAATGTCCTCATAAAATCTTTTATAAAATACGTTACTAAACCCGTCTGGTCCTGGTGTTTTGCCATTCTTCAATGAATTGATTGTCTCTTCTATTTCTTTAACTGAAATCTGTGCTCCTAATTCCTCTCGTTCTAGCGGATTAAGTGTTGGAAGATTACAGTTATCAAGAAAGTTTGTAATTTTTCTCCTTTCTGTTGATGTTTTGGATGTATATAAATTTTGATAAAATTGGGAAAATCTTTCATTAATGTCTTTTGGAAGTGTTAACAATTCACCTTTATCAGATTTGATTTTTAGGATAGTATGGTCCTTTTCAACTTTTCTCAACTGGCGTGCTAAACGTTTGTGGGGTTTGTCGCCAAATTCAAAATTTTCCTGTTTAATAATTTGAAATAATCTGACAACTCTTGCAGATAGAATTTGATTTAGCTTAAATTTTAATACTGCTATCTTATTATGTTTATCTATAGTCTGATCGATCCCATTTTCTAAGTCAAGTTGGCTGATCTGTTCTTCTAATTGCAGTTCTTCCATCCTATTCTTTTTTCAATTCAATTCATTTCAATTCAACTTTATTGTCATTGCACAAATACGAGTACAGGTACAACGGAATGCAGTTTAGCGTCTGGTCATAGTGCAAGATAGAAATAAAAATAAATATACAAAATAAAAATACAAATAAAAATAAGAATACTGGTTAACAATGTGTGGACTGTGGATAAATTAAACTGGTGCATAGGCAAATAAATGTATACAAATGGGAGAGTCTAAAGATAGCTAGCGACGGGACTCTGAGTTCAGCAGTGTAATGGTGTTATTGAAAGAGCTGTTCCTCAGCCTGCTTGTGCGAGACCTGAGGCTCCTGTACCGCCTCCCTGATGGGAGGAGGGCAAATAGTCCATGGTTAGGGCGAGAGGGGTCCTTGATGAATTTCCCAGCCCGTCTCAGACACCGTTTTCAGTGGAGGGCATCCATGGCAGGGAGCAGGGCACCGATGATGTGCTGATCGGTTTTCACCACCCGTTGCAGTGCCTTCCTGTCAGCTGTGGTGCAGCTGCTGTACCATACCGTGAAGCAGGTGGTCAGGATGCTTTTGATGGTACAGCGGTAGAAGTTGGACAGGATCTGGGGGGACAGGTGAGATTTCTTAAGCCTCCTCAGAAAGTAAAGGCGCTGCTGCTTGTTTTGATATGCTTGATATGAAATGATAGAACCTCTAATAAAATCCTTAAAAGATTCCCATAATAATGAGGGCGAAATACCTGGGGTATGTTTGGTCTCAAAAAAGAGTTCCATCTGTTATTTTAAATATTTACAACAATCTGGATTATTTAGTATTTGAGGATTAAACCTCCAGAACAATTTTTTATTAAACATTCCTTCTAGTTTTAAGGAGAAGGTTCGCGGGGAATGATCGGAAATAGTACTATTATGGTATTTGGAATTAATTGTGAAAGGTATTAATTTAGTCTCCACTAGAAAATAGTCAATACGTGTATAGGCTTTATGTACTAATGAGTAGAAGGAGTATTCTCTTCCAGATGGGTTTGCAATCCTCCATATGTCTGTTATATTTGTATTTCTTATATACGTATTTAAGAGTTCGCTGGATTTTGATTTTGTATTATATCTCTTTTATTGTGAAGATTTATCCAAGTATTGATCCAGAACACAATTGAAAACCCCCAATTATCAGGTTTTATACCAGGCAGGATACATTATTCCATATCTCAGGTCTGGAATGTCTCTAGGAATCAGACGAGTCTTCGTGAAAAGGGCTCATTTCTTGACCACCTCTGCTGGATAATCTCTGAAGAATCTTGCGTTTTCTTCTTCAAACATCAGGTTTCTTGCGATTGTCACTTTCTTCATGATGTCTTCAAGAACTGCTATGTTGTTTAATTTCAGGATAATCTGTCTTGGTGGAGCTCCAATCCCTGAGCGGGCTCTCTGGACTCGATGAGCTATATCAACTTTCTCTAGGCAGATTAAATACCTGTTGAAGTAAGTTGGCAGTGAAAATCCGAGGGTCTTTTCCACTTTCCTTCCCTTCTTTCACTCCAACAATTCTTAAGTTTTGACGTCTGGACCAGACTTCAAGATCTAGGCATTTGTCAGTCATTCTGACTAGTTGCCCAAAAACACGTTCTAGGTCTTCCTTCATTCTTTGCATTGTATCAGACATGTCCATAGTAGTAGCTTCCAGATCTTTAATAGCTTTGGTTTTTTTTTAAATGAGGAGAACGGGCTCCAACTTTTTACTGAGATCTTCTTTAACCTGTTTGACTTCTTCTTGCAAAACGGTATTTACCTCTTCAATGCGATCATGTAGAATATCAATTTTTCCACAAATTTCCTTATTCCCGACATCTATTCTTGTTTCTAACTTTCCCAGCTGAGTAGTCAGCTGATTAGTCATATTATCACCAAAGTGCTTTGCCATAGTTTGTCTTAAAGATTGTTCTTGTTCTTTTATATTTTCTTCCATAGTAGCAATAAGTCCTTCTCCTTCAGATTCCTCCTCAGATTATTCAGGGGTTGTGTTCTCTAACTCTTGAACGACCAGCAGTCTGGTTCTTTGTCTTGTCTGAGGTGGAGTCGGTAAAGTCCGTTTTTTCCATTTAAAAATACCAGTATCGCATCAGTGTGCGGCGATTTCTGATGACGTCACTTATGCGACGTCGGGTACCGATTTTTATATTGGTCCCGTTTTTCTTTTCAGGCGTTTTAGTGCATTTTAGTGCATTTCAGGTGTGGAGCTAAAAGGGTGCCTACTTCCTACTCCATGGCGCAACCGGAAGTTAAACATAAGCCATTTAGAACGGAGATGAGGAAACACTTTTTCTCATAGTGGTGAGTCTGTGGAATTCTCTGCCTCAGAGGGCGGTGGAGGCAAGTTCTCTGGATGCTTTCAAGAGAGAGCTTGATAGGGCTCTTAAAAATAGCGGAGTCGGGGGATATGGGGAGAAGGCAGGAACGGGGTACTGATTGGGGATGATCAGCCATGATCACATTGAATGGCTCAAAGGGCCAAATGGCCTACTCCTGCATCTATTGTCTATTATCTATTAAATCCCGGAACTATTGAATATTTATAGTTCTGCATGCAATAATAATGTGGCTGTAAACATTAGAATTAATTAACCTGTTTTACAGTTTACAACGTGGGCTAATTTTAGGGTATTGATATTAAGTTGGGCCATTGGAGAGATTGTGTTCCTCTCAGCTCCACAGCAATCCCAAAGCTACGGTCACCTCCAATCCTAACACAGTAGATTCTTGTGTACTATGTCAACAGATCCAATGACCAGCTTAACATTCATCTTTACAGGCAAATGGGTATTTCAATGTACGTCCACTGTAGGAAACTACTGCTTCATTGTTTATTTACTGATTGTTTATTGTTTATTTCATTTGTCCAAAATTATAGCAATGTATATCCTAATTTACAAGCAATTATGGGGAAGAGTACTCTATTTTTATTTTCTTGCCCTAGCTGACTGATATAGGGCTGTTAGTGGATGTTGCCTTACAAGCACTTCAATATTGTCCATAGGAAATCTGTAAAATCTGCTTCTTCTATAGAAATACATTTTACTTACCGGAACAACTTCATGCTGAATAGTCAGATCTTTTGAATGAATGATGAATGAATGATTGAATGAATGAATGAATGAATGGATGAGTGGGATTTAAGTGTCATAGCTGTATTTTCTTGCCATAGCATTGATTCTGACAACTACTGTTCTTCATTGAAATAATCTGAATTGAGATGTCTCTAATTATCTTGGAGTGACTGACCATCTATCTTATCAAGAAAAATCACTGTTACCATTCCTTGCCTTTCTATGGATAATGATCTTTTATCCAATTGGTTGTGAAAGATAATTCCAACATATGGATACCTTAACAAAAAAAAGTGTGTTGAAGTAACTGTAAGGGAATACTCGGTGTCTGATCATTTTCTGGTAAAGATTGCTAATTAGTTGCATCCATTGCTTGGAACCAACAGTATAAGGTGATATGGCTTTTCATGTTTCATAAGCAGGTTTCCTATAACAGCCCACATTGCAACAGTATAGTGGGCTGATATTGTAATGATGAGGAAATCCATTAGTGAAAACAGAAATTGATCTTGAATATTTCTGCCTTGTTATCTTTCTTGTGGTCATTTTTAATGGCATACGTATGTAGCTGGAAAGGTAATGTCTGACTGACTGAATAAGTATGATTCCCAATATCAATTCGTCCTCGGTAAGAAAATGGTAGTAAACAAGTAATCATTGTATTGGTAATCATAAAATAAGAAAAAGGTAATCTTGATTTGCCACTGATCTACTTAGCAAATGTTAGATATCAAAATTAAAAGAACATTGCTGAGCATGGGAACATTTATGGCTATATTAATATCAATACCACTATTTCTTCTTTCAAATATGTATGGTTCCTTTTTATCAAAATTTGCCAGTAGTGTACTGATGATTGATGTAAATATTTTGATGTGATATGGCTGTTGCTTTCAGTTGCACTTGCACTGGAATTCTGCAAGCAAGAAACGGCTTGTCTCATGTGATTAAATGTAAACAGTTTGATGCGATATGGCTGGTGCTTGGCTTAATATCAGATTTCCAGTGCAAGGTACAACTGGAAGCGATGTCCTCACCCATAGATGTATAATCAAACATAATGTTGCACTTGCTTAAGAAGGAACTGCAGATGCTGGAAAATCGAAGGTAGTCAAAAGTGCTGGAGAAACTCAGCGGGTGCGGCAGCATCTATGGAGCAAAGGAAATAGGCAATGTTTCGGGCTCAAACACTTCTTCAAACCTTCTTTTGTCTACCTATAATATAGTAGTTCACCATTTATCTGGATGCCAATTGGGAGAGCTAAACTAAATCAACAAACCCTCCACTATATAGTACCAGGAACTTGAATTACATTATAAAAGGAATCTTCACCACACAGACTTATTTTGAGGTAAAAGTTCAGTGCAGATAACAGATATCTTGACTTGAAACCATTGCTTATTTGGATTATGTCAACCACTTCAGAGTGATAGCTATCCATAGATCGGACAGGAAGAAATTCTTATGGCGATTGCAATGCATTGAGAAGTGGTGTGCACTCACAATTGCAGAGCTGTTTGAATTCCTTCGCTCCATAGATGCTGCCGCACCCGCTGAGTTTCTCCAGCACTTTTGACTACCTTCGATTTTCCAGCATCTGCATAAAGTCGAGGGGCTTCAGAACATGTGCTGACTCTTTAGTGAAGACCAACTGTGTGTTTAATTACATCAAATGTACAATGAAATCATTGTTACATATTCACATAACTTATTTAAAAATAACAGTGGACAATAAAATGATTATAAATAAAGACTATCACTGATATTTTAACAAGGTAAAGGAGAGTTGGTTTTGCTGTTCATGTTTGCATAGTATTTTCTCATCAGATGTATATGTCTTGTTATATTGGTATTCCTATATTCAAGATTGTAATTCTATGTCCAGTTGTTCCTAGGTTAATGAAGTTCTGAATCTGATATTAGTTGATCTCTTGTTTCTCATTCAGTAATTAGAGCTTTCGTAACATTGCCCCAAACACTTGCAGGTTTGAAGCTATATCTATCTATGTTATTACAGGGTATTTTAATAAAGAAGGCATTATTGTGGTCATATTGAAAGCACAAAATGCACAGGTTCACTAACTATTATTTTGTTGACAACAGTTTAAAGCAGCTAGTGTTTTGTAAGGTTGTGCAGTCAGCTGGCGTTAGCATCATATCCGTGCTTAAGGATAATTTAAATGTTTACTAAAAATGCATTATTTTAAAAGATTTTTATGATGCTGTAGAACTAAATATTTATTCTGGAATTGCTACTCTTATCCTGCGTCTGGTGTAATAATATTAAAAATAAATTCTTCCAATCATTTTGTTCAGACATTTCTAGCTTATAAACTGGTGAAATATGATGTTCAGAATGAAAAGCCCATAAGGAATGATCAAGGAAGATGTGAAATCGTTAACAAAGGTACATTTACATTTAAAATCTAAAGCATGGCAATTTATCCTTCAATACTCCTAATATTAGGGAGTATTCCTTCAATACTCATAATATTGCACCGATGTGTAACTTAAAAAAAAAAAGGAAGTATGTAAAATCACTTTCATATCCGGGAGCCTATGACATGTTTGTTACTGCCAGTGAGTATCTGTGCTTCTCTCTGTTGGTTCCTGAAGAATTCTCACTTTCTATTTACCACTAGTTTTAACTGCTTTTCATGCTTCCATTTTTTATGTAATATTTTTCATGACAGCTTCGATGACCTTTCTAGATAATTTTCTTTAAATTACTGAGCATTATGAAATATTTGCTTAAATATCAGCCTTTTCTGCTCCATTGACCTTTCCTACATCCTATTTTCCAATTCCACTGCAGGCAACTCTTTCTTCATATCTTTGTAATTGCTCTCAATTAAGTGGAGGACACTAGATTTGGACAAAAAAAAAATGTTTTGCCTCTCAAATTTATCTGGACTTCTACCAAGTTATGACCACTGATCTCCGAAGGATCCTTAAATACCAGATTTGATATTAATTGTACCACATTTCACATGACCAAATCTACAATAGCTTGCCCACATATTTACTGTATTGCTCTAAGAAACTATACTGACGCACTAAACAAAATTCTCTTGCACAGTGATTAATTCAATTAATTTGTGGATAATAACTTCCCTTGATAATTGCATTTCCCTTCCAATAGGCCTATGACATGTCTCCTTTCATGCTTCGCCCATCTGTTAGACTTCAGGGTTGCAGGGCAGACCTCTATCTTTGTCTTCATTTCTCTGCTATTCCTTAATTCCACCCGGACAAGTCCCACATTATGAACCACTTCATTTATATCATTGCTCTCTGATACTTTTGTGATACAACTTTACTCCACCTCCTTTCCCTTTTTGCCTATTCTTTTAGAACATTAAAAACTTGAAATATTGAGTTCCTAGTCCTGGTCACCCTAAAACCATATCTCTGTAATAACTATCTTATTTATTTATTTCCATCTGTGCTGTCAACTCCTATAAAAACGGGTCCTTTTCACAATGGCAGGCAGTGACTAGTGGGGTACCGCAAGGCTCAGTACTGGGACCCCAGCTATTTACAATATATATTAATGATCTGGATGAGGGAATTGAAGGCAATATCTCCAAGTTTGCGGATTACACTAAGCTGGGGGGCAGTGTTAGGTGTGAGGAGGATGCTAGGAGACTGCAAGGTGACTTGGATAGGCTGGGTGAGTGGGCAAATGTTTGGCAGATGCAGTATAATGTGGATAAATGTGAGGTTATCCATTTTGGTGGCAAAAACGGGAAAGCAGACTATTATCTAAAGGGTGGCCGATTGGGAAAGGGGGAGATGCAGCGAGACCTGGGTGTCATGGTACACCAGTCATTGAAGGTAGGCATGCAGGTGCAGCAGGCAGTAAATAAAGCGAATGGTATGTTGGCTTTCATAGCAAGAGGATTTGAGTATAGGAGCAGGGAGGTTCTACTGCAGTTGTACAGGGTCTTGGTGAGACCACACCTGGAGTATTGCGTGCAGTTTTGGTCTCCAAATCGGAGGAAGGACATTATTGCCATAGAGGGAGTGCAGAGAAGGTTCACCAGACTGATTCCTGGGATATCAGGACTGTGTTATGAAGAAAGACTGGATAGACTTGGTTTATACTCTCTAGAATTTAGGAGATTGAGAGGGGATCTTATAGAAACTTACAAAATTCTTAAGGGGTTGGACAGGCTAGATGCAGGAAGATTGTTCCCGATGTTGGGGAAGTCCAGGACAAGGGGTCACAGCTTAAGGATAAGGGGGAAATCCTTTAAAACCGAGATGAGGAGAACTTTTTTCACACAGAGAGTGGTGAATCTCTGGAACTCTGCCACAGAGGGTAGTTGAGGCCAGTTCATTGGCTATATTTAAGAGGGAGTTAGATGTGGCCCTTGTGGCCAAGGGGATCAGAGGGTATGGAGAGAAGGCAGGTACGGGATACTGAGTTGGATGATCAGCCATGATCATATTAAATGGCGGTGCAGGCTTGAAGGGCTGAATGGCCTACTCCTGCACCTAATTTCTATGTTTCTATAATAGACACAAAATGCTGGAGTAACAGCGGGACAGGCGGCATCTCTGGATAGAAGGAATGGGTGACGTTTCAGGTCGAGACCTTCTTCAGACTGAGAATAATTCTCGTCGGAGAGAGGAAGAGAACTTCTTCAAAGTTGGCATACCTTGAGGAGATTTCGCAGTGAAGCAGACAAAATATACTCTCAGTCTGAAGAAGGGTGTCGGCCCAAAAAGTCACACATTCCTTCTCTCCAGAGATGCTGCCTGTCCCGCTGAGTTACTCCAACATTTTGTGTCTATCTTCGGTGTAAACCAGCATCTGCAGTTCCTTCCTACATATATCAACTCCTATACCTTGTTAGAAAAGCTGCCTTTTCTCCTCAACATTTGAGCTTTTACGGTTGTTGTTTACTCTAATTCCAATATCCGCTTCATACTTTTATGTTTACTTTCTTCCCTCATGTCACGTTTTGCATTTCATTTGCCCCCTCACTACCCTGTACCACTGTTTTCTGGATGCTTTTGATTTATTAAACTTCTCATCCCTTGAACCATTTCCTCCTTTAATTAATGATATTCCTTGCATATATTCTTGGCCATGCAATCTGCCTGAACACTGGCCCATCTGTATCTCTAAACTAAACAAATGAAACCCATCTCAATGGAACAGCACTCTTCCACCAGGTCTGTCACCGGTGTTCCATGAAACAATTCCTCCTGCACCGATCTTTGAGACAAACGTTTACTACGCTGATCTCAATTACTCTCTGCCAATTTGCATGTGGCTCAGATAATAATCTGAGGTTATTGTCTCTAGTTCTGCTTTTCACCAGTGCTCATATGTTGTAGCTATGTCACATTGTCTGTCTAGCCATATGTGTTCCATTTAATTAATTAGTTGGGATTAATTATTTTAAACCTGCACTCCTTAGCTTCAGTAATGTGCCATGATTTAAATCTCTTGGCCGATCAGAAGAGACTGGAAATAAATACCCACCAATCACCTACACATGCTGACATCACACACAGCACTGGTGCCCTGTAGACTTTGGTTCTTCACTCACTGCCTTTGTCGTGTTGCTGTTGGAACTTGCTGATATCAAGGGACCTGGGTGTCCTTGTACAACCTCACTGGAAGCAAACTTGATGGTGCTGCAAGTTGGGGCTGACTTTTCCATTCCCATTCTGAAATCTTGTTTTTTTTTTAAAATCTGCTATCATATTACAACATGCAGCACAACAGCCAAAACAATCAAATAATATTTTAGTGGACATAAATAGATAAATACAAGTATTGAACTGCCAGATGTAGTTGAGGTAGTGCCCAAGTACGGTGTATTGTATTCCAATTAAATTGCATTTTTATTGTGTTCCTCTCGCAAAGTGTTTAAATCAATCCGTTCTCCCCCATGGTAGGTGAGACTGGACTCCTCATATCTTCCGTGACTAAGTTGAATCCATTCAGTGGTTATGCTGGAAACAAGAAGTTTTCAGAACAGAAGCTCTTCAGAGATGTATTTACAAAGGGTGACGTGTACTTGAATTCTGGAGACCTGTTGTCTGAGAGCGAAGATGGCTATATTTACTTTCATGATCGGATTGGGGACACCTTTAGGTAAAGGATTATAAACTGTGGAACATCTTAAATCATTTATTCAGCCAAGGATGAATAATATTATTCAGTTAAGTTAACACCTAGAGGCTAAGAAAGCAACTTTTTATTACTACTCTACTAACATTGGAAAAATCATACTGTTGAATTGGGATAAAATTGTGTTTATTTTACTTCATGTTAAATTGATTTTCACACTGGCTAACTGCACTGTCAAATCACTTGATATCTTACACATTGTGAAATTCAATATGCATGAAAGAACTTCAGTCATTCACTGGTCCAGAATGGTGCTATAGATGTCATATCAAAAGCCCACAACAGAAATTGCATACCTCCAGAATGAAAATTGAGGTCTATCTGCTTTCATTGCATATTCCTTGAATGTAAATACTTGGCCAATAAACCTATTCATTCATTCATAGGGAGAAAAAAACATCACAGCTTTTTTTCAAAACAGTATCTTATTTCAACAAAGAATTAATGTAAACTGAAGAATGACATACCACTCATTCAGAGAAATATCCCTGCAAAAATGGGAGTTTGCTTATTTTGGTATGCTAATGATATGCTGTCTATCGAGCTAACCCCCACTCTATTCTGACAAAAATCAGGACATTTAGCAAAATTTGTAAAAAGAAAAGCAATGCTACATTATATCCTTTCTCCTACATTCACAATCTCTTACTTTACGTTCTTAACTACTTGCTGCTGTGTGTTTGCTTTCAGTAATGGTATACAAGGAAACTCGATCTCTTTGTACATTCTAATATTCCTATCTATTATCATTGAAATAAAATTCCTTTCTGCGATTCCTACCACAGTTGGTACCTTTGTATTTACCCATCTTATACTATGTCCACTGCAGCCTTGCCTATGCACATAAAATGTCTAAATCGAAAAAGTATTTTGCATTCTCCTCACAATTAACATTCCCACTCAGTTTTGTGTCATTAGCAAATTTAGGAACATTATTTTCTTTTCCTTATCTAAGTCATCATTGAATCAAGCAATCACCCATCCTTTCTTATCAGTCCCAGGGGATTTAGCAGCATACAGTGCCATTGATTTCTCCATCATTATTTTTTTTAATTAATACCAATTTCATTTAATTCCTCATATTCAGTAGCTCTTTGATTCCCTTATATCTCTGGGAAGTTATTTATATTCTCCATTTTGGCATCATGGTCGACACCTACATCATAAGCCAAAGGGCATGTTCCTGTGTTGTACTGTTGCATATTCTTCCATGAAGATAGAACCAAAGTATTAGTTTAATTGTTCTGTTTCGTGTTTGTTCTATCATAGTATATTATTTCTGGCTTTATGGGATCTATAATTTTTGCTGAATTCTGAACTGATCGTAATTCTGATACCAGTACTTTTCTGACAAATCTACATGGATCCACTTGGAATCTATGTTTTTGTAAGCCATGGTTGCAATTTATAATGGTTTTCTGTTTCCTCAGTACTAATGCCAATGACTAATGTTACAAAACCCTTGTCTCCAACACCAATCGCTTAAACCACAAACCGCATATTCACCTCCACGATCCTACTAATGTGTTGATAATTTAAAATTATTATCTCCTGTGCTTCTGCTTTTAAATTGGGATTCTAGCTGCTCAAACGCCTTCAACCAAACCTTTGCATCGATCCAACCTTTATCGTTGGTATGTGCATGGATTATGGCTTCCCCTTCCCCCAACCCCAATCCAAGTTCCTCCTCAGCAGGGGACAGATGTGCTTCCCAACCTATGATGTTGTTGCTGTGCAACTGATGCTCAAAAAAATCAGCCCGGTTTGTTTCTTGATGGTAACTGATTAATAACCATATAACAATTACAGCACGGAAACAGGCCATCTCGGCCCTACAAGTCCGTGCCGAACAACTTTTTTTCCCCCTTAGTCCCACCTGCCTGCACTCATAATCTGGAAATGATCCCTGAAGATACGTGATGTGGGCATAGCAGCTTTTATATACTCCATGCATTAAACATTGGAACATGGATCCAGTTTCACATTTAAAAAACAAGTTTGCTAAATGTAAATGCATGAACCATAAAACATTGGACCTAAAATAGCTCTACTTCCTGAATGTCATTCTTTTTCAGATGGAAAGGAGAAAATGTTGCAACCACAGAAGTGGCTGAAGTAATTGAAATGCTGGACTTGGTGGAAGAAGCCAATGTGTATGGCATAGTTATTACAGGTGAAGAATGACTGCATAAAAATAGATTTGATTTAATTATTTTGCTAATTGTCGCAGTCAGGTCTTACGAATCATCTACTGGTGTATGTCCCAACAACTTCAGGCAGCAGAGAAGTACAGCTAGCAGATCTACTACTGTCAATAGTGACACTTTAATCCCGACCTCGGGTGCTGGCTGTGTGCGCGGTTTTCACATTCTCTCCTTCACCACATGCATTTCCTCTGGGTGCTTCAATTTCCGCCCACATTCCAAAGATGTATGCATTGATAAATTAACTATCTACTGTAAATTCTCCCAAGTGTGTACATCTAGTTGATAATTGATTAGAATGTGGGAAGATTAAGAAGTGGGATTGGTGTAAATAGATGATTAATGGTTGGTGCGGGCTTAGTGAACCAAAACACTACTTCTGTGCCCTACCTCTGACTCAAAGTATACAATGGATGAAAAAATAATGGGTACCAGTGAAGGGTGGAAGGCATCACAGAGTTGAAGTGTTTTTATTTGCTTTTGTAAACACAGTGAAACAACTCTTTGAAAAAAAGAGTTGTTTCAAAGAAAACCTGTCCTTGTTATTTACCATAACTTTAACAAAAGATTCACAGAAACCAAAGAAAAATAGTGAATGGTTTTGAGAAGTGGCTTGCAGAAATCTGCAGAGGAATCTATTTCTTAGTATTGTTTGTCCTCTATCCTTTAGCACTTTTACTTACATTAATTATAATTTAATAATAAAGTATGTTGCTCATCCTTAATCCTCTTGTTACATCTCCCTGTCACTATTTTTGTTTCAGCTCCAAATCCAATCTTTCTTAACCCTGTTATATAGGAATCTTAGCGTGTTTAATCATATCATTTTGTTTTCTTCTCTTTGCCTTTGTCAACTCTGTTTTCACTTTTACCCCCTTATTTGTGGTTATTGTTATTTTTAAACTAATTCTTTTGCAATTTCAAATGCTCAAAGTGTCAATCATACAATTGAGGGGGAAACGTTACTGGCTTAAGAATTATCTTTGGAAATTCATCATAGAGGGCAAAAACTGTATTCCTAAAGAATAAACGACAGTTGCCGTTTTTGGAAAGGAGTTTATAATCACATTGGAGACTTGGTATAGGCTTCTTAAGTCATGGTGTGATAGGAGTTAGGGGGAACCAAGGGAGGTAGCATAGGTCATTGCATGATAGGAAATTAATATTTTATACAGGAAATCATTCTCATCATAAATGGTGAAATGGAAAAACTTTTAAGGCATGAAAGCTTTTTGCTAGATTACAACTTATGGAATTTGGGGAAGAAATAATGAAAAGTGATGCATTTAAATTTATACCAAATGAGAGATTTGAAGAAATCAGAATGTATATTTAAATTAGGTATGGGACAAATGATTAATTTGATTTTTTTCTTATTTTTAACTTGGTTGGCCAAATTTTAATTAACCATTTCATTTCCTTCTCACAGGATATGAAGGCAGGATAGGAATGGCAGCAATTATCCTGAAACCAGATCAAAAGTTTGACGGGAATAAAGTATATAACCATGTGGTGAAATATCTGCCAATCTATGCTTACCCACGCTTCCTAAGGATCCAGGTCAATGCTTACAGATACTTTAATCAGTTTAGCACGTTAAGGAAGTTTGATTTCACACTCAAAGGGTCACTCATTCAACCAAATATGAATAGGATATATTTGGTCATCGCTGAATATCATAGAAGGGTTTTCATCCAAATTCCAAAATGCTGTTGCTTTAAAGTGACATATAAAAAACAATTAAGATATTGTAACAATTAAGAAGGCCCCGACCACGGATGAACACGGAGGGGAGGCTGGCTGGACTATGGTGCCATGCTCACCTTGGTGCCATTTATGTTATGTTGTGTCGTGGACTTTCTGTGTTTGTGCTTTTTTTTAATTCAATTTCAATTTTATTTTTAATATGTTTTATTATTTATTTATTATTATTTTTTTTTTTTTTTTTTTTTTTTTTTTTTTTTTTATGATACTGCCTGTAAGGGAAATTCATTTTGTTGTCTCAAATTGAGACAATGACAATAAATTTGAATACAATACAATACAATACAATACAATACAATACAATACAATAATGGACTATTCGAATCAGTATTAGATACAAATAGATTTTGTGCTCCAATCTTCTATAATTATGTCAGTTCCCAACAAAGACTGATGGCTGCAATGCAGATTTTAACCCAAACTCACAGACACCCTGAACTAAAGGGAGAGGTTGGGCAGGCTAGGACTTTATTCCTTGTAGTGTAGGAGGCACAGGAGTGATCTTATAGAGCTGCATAAAATCATAAGGGCAACAGATCGGGTAAATGCAAAGAGCATTTTACCCAGTGTAAGGGAATCAAGAACTATTGGAGGGTTCAAGGTAAGAGGGGAACGATTTAATAAGAACCTGCTGGGCAACGTTTTCACAGAGGGTGGTGGGTATATGCAGCGAACTGCCAGAGCAGGTGATTGAGGCAGGTACTATAACAACATTTAAAAGACATTTGGACAGATACATGGATAGGGAGCATTTAGAAGGATCTGTATCAAACGTGAACAGATGTGACTAGCGTAGATGGGGCATGGGTAAATTAGGTTGAAGGACCTGTTTCCATGCAGTATGACCCAATGACCCTGAGCCATTGAAACCTTTTTGATAACTGTAGATAAAGGTAGAATGGGCACTGCGATTAAAGTAGATGATTTTTTGGTGGGAAAAAAATTCAAATTGTAACCTGGTTCTATTTGTTTTACTACAATTTAGAAAACCATGGAGATGACTGGAACGTTCAAGAGGACAAAAATCAATTTGGTATTAGAAGCATTTAATCATAAAATAATAAATGACCCCTTGTATTTCCTGGATACTTCTGAGAAATCTTACATTTCTATGACGGAAGAAATATACAACGATATTTTGTCATTCAAAATAAAATTATGAGCCATATTCAAATTTAGTGAATTTTGATATTATGATCACAGAAATCCAAAGTGTTCATATGATCAGCATTAATTTTAATAGCAATTGTACTTTATCAACATTTTATCAGAAGGTGTAATTTTGCAGGATTTTTTAAACTTGTACATATGTTTAACTTGTGGTTCAGTAACAAACTGTATTCTTGATATTAAATACATTTTAAAAATAGTTAATAAACTGTTTTAATAAAAATCGGAATTTGTTTTTTTTTAGTTGGATAAATTAGTTATTAATGCTCCCAGGTGTTTTATTGTGATGCCCTGCAGTACTGATATGACTCACTAGACTAAGTGGGACCGGTTGGGTCCCATGTTCACACGGGAGGGCTGGTCCCCCCAATGCAATATTTCACCTCTCCACCAATTCCTATATTTGTGGCCAGTGGGGGGGGGGGGGGGGGGGGGGGGGGGGGGGGGCAGCCAGTCACTCGGCATAGGGGCTGGCAGCTCCGTCACTCAGGCCGGGTGGGCTTGCAGCTAAGTCACTCAGGCCTGGTGGGCTGGCAGCTCAGTCACTCAGGCCTGTTGGACCGGCAGCTCAGTCACTCAGGCCTGGTGGGCCAGCAGCTCAGTCACTCAGGCCTGTTGGGCCGGCAGCTCAGTCACTCAGGCCTGGTGGGCCGGCAGCTCAGTCACTCAGGGCTGGTGGACCAGCAGCTCAGTCACTCAGGGCTGGTGAGCTGACAACTCTAAATTCTGCCCAAAACAGGTGAGAGACTCTGTGATTGAGACGGGGGAGAGGGTGGAGAATCAATTGTAGACATTTTTCATCTATTTCTGCAGATCACAGCAATGAAGGAGGAATGTCTATCCTGGCCTGGATCAGAGGCTCGTGGGCCAAAATGAGTGGTTTCCATTTCCATTTCCATTTCAATTTCAAGCACAGGGCAGGCCAAACAACTCATTTCATTTTCATTTAATCTTATTTCATTTCCATTACCATTTCAGTTTCAAGTACAGAGCAGGCCAAACAACTCATCACATTTTCATTTCATTTAATTTACATTGCGATTTAAGTTTCAAGCACAGGGCAGGTGGAACAACTCATCTCATTTTCATTTACTTTAGAAAGCTCGGAAAAATGCTGAAAAGCAGGACCTCCAGGGTTGTTATCCCCGATTTGCTTCCAGTTCCTCGTGCTGGCGAGAGCAGGAACAGGGAGATACGGGACCTGAATGTGTGGCTGAGGAACTGGTGCGCGAGGCAGGGATTTAGATTCTTAGATCACTGGGATCTGTTTTGGAGTAAGGGGGAACTGTACAAAAGGGACAGATTGCATCTTAACAGGTGGGAGACCGGCATTCTGCAGGCAGGTTTGCCACTGCTACACGGGTAGTTTTAAACAGAATAAGGGGGGTGGGGTGTCAAATGGGATAGTCGAGGATGGAGTTAAAGGGAAAGGGTTTCTTAAATGTGTGAGCGGAAAGACAGAGGGGTGTAAAATGAGGGTAGAAGCAATAGGTAGCAAGGTGAAAAGTAAAAGTGGCAGGCAGACAAATCCAGGGCAAAAATCAAAAACAGCCACTTCTCAACATAAGGGGTAAGAGTGTTGTAAAAACAAGCCTGAAGGCTTTGTGTCTCAATGCAAGGAGCATTTGTAATAAGGTTGAATGTGCAGATAGCTATTAATGACTATGATATAGTTGGGAGCACGGAGACATGGCTCCAGGGTGACCAAGGCTGGGAGCTGAACATCCAGGGATATTCAACATTCAGGAGGGATAGACAGAAAGAAAACGGAGGTGGGGTAGCGTTGCTGGTTAGAGAGCAGAATAGAAAGGAAGGACATTAGCTTGGAGGATGTGGAATCGATATGGGTAGAGCTGCGAAACACTAAGGGGCAGAAAACACTAGTCGGTTGTGTACAGGCCACCTAACAGTAGTAGTGGAGTTGGGGATGGCATCAAACAGGAAATTAGAAAGCGGTCCCCTGCTATTTCCGGCAGATTATTTATGCGCGAAGATGGAACCAAAGTAGTTATTCAATTGGTCCATCATATCCTTGTTCCCCATGATCAACTCACCTGTTTCTGACTGCAAGGGACCTACATTTGTTTTAACTAATCTCTTTCTTTTCACATATCTATAAAAACTTTTGCAGTCAGTTTTTATGTTCCCTGCCATTTTTCTTTCATAATCTATTTTTCCTTTGCTAAATAAGCCCTTTGTCCTCCTCTGCTGGTCTCTGAATTTCGCCCAGTCCTCCGGTATGCTGCTTTTTCTGGCTAATTTGTACGCATCATCCTTCGCTTTGATACTATCCCTGATTTCCCTTGATATCCACGGATGTACTACCTTCCCTGATTTATTCTTTTGCCAAACTGGGATGAACAATTATTGTAGTTCATCCATGCAGTCTTTAAATGTCTTCCATTGCATATCCACCGTCAACCCTTTTAGAATTAATTCCCAGTCAATCTTGGCCAATTCACGTCTCATACCCTCAAAGTTACCTTTCTTTAAGTTCAGAACCATTGTTTCTGAATTAACAATGTCACTCTCCATCCTAATGAAGAACTCAACATATTATAGTCACTCTTGCCCAAGGGGCCACGTACAACAACACTGCTAACTAACCCTTCCTCATTACACAATACCCAGTCTAAAATAGCCTGCTCTCTCGTTGGTTCCTCTACATGTTATTTAGATAACTATCCCGCATACATTCCAAGAAATCCTCTTCCTCAGCACCCCAGCCAATTTGATTCACCCAATCTATATGTAGATTGAAGTCACCCATTATAACTGTTTTGCCTTTGTTGCACGCATTTCTAATTTCCTGTTTGATACCATCTCCAACTTCACTGCTACTGTTAGGTGGCCTGTACACAACACCCACCAGCGTTTTCTGCCCCTTAGTGTTTCGCAGTTCTACCCATACTGATTCCACATCCTCCAAACTAGTGTCCTTCCTTTCCATTGCGTTAATCTCCTCTCTAATCAGCAATGCTACCCCACCTCCTTTTCCTTTCTCTCTATTCCTCCTGAATATTGAATATCCCTGGATGTTCAGCTCCCAGCCTTGGTCACCCTGGAGCCATGTCTCCGTGATCCCAACTATATCATAGTCATTAATAGCTATCTGCACATTCAACTCATCCACCTTATTACGAATGCTCCTTGCATTGAGACACAAAGCCTTCAGGCTTGTTTTTACAACACTCTTACCCGTTATACAATTATGTTGAAAATGGTCCTTTTTGATTTTTGCCCTGGTTTTGTCTGCCTGCCACTTTTACTTTTCACCTTGCTACCTATTGCTTCTACCCTCATTTTACACCCCTCTGTCTCTACGCTCACACATTTAAGAAACCCTTTCCCTTTAACTCCATCCTCCACTATCCCATTCGACACCCCACCCCCATTATTCAGTTTAAAACCACCCGTGTAGCAGTGGCAAACCTGCCTGCCAGAATGCTGGTCCCACACCTGTTAAGATGCAATCCGTTCCTTTTGTACAGTTCCCCCTTACCCCAAAACAGATCCCAGTGATCTAAGAATCTAAATCCCTGCCCCGTGCACCAGTTGCTCAGCCACACGTTCAGGTCCCGTATCTCCCTGTTCCTGCTCTCGCCAGCACGAGGAACTGGAAGCAATCCGGAGACACCAACCCTGGAGGTCCTGCTTTTCAGCATTTTTCCAAGCTCTCTAAAGTCACGCTGCAGAATATTCATCCCCTTCTTTCCAACATCGTTTGTGCCGACATGCACTACCACTACCGGATGTTCACCTTCGCCCTTGAGGATTTTCTGCACTCTGTCCGTGACATCCTGGATCCTGGCACCGGGAAGGCAGCACACCCTCCTCACACCCCGTCTGTTGCCGCAGAAACCCCTGTCCGTACCTCTCACAATGGGGTCTCCCACTACAATGGCCTTAGGCCTTAGGCCTTTTTGGTTTTGGCTCAACAGCCCTATTCGCATCGCAAGCCAGTCCGCCGCTCAGTATAAACACGTCTTCTGTCCCGACAGCTTCTAAGTGGGTGAACCTGTTCACAAGAGGTACAACGCCCGGGGACGTTGGCATTCCATGCTTCCCTCCCTTTCTCACTGTCTCCCACCTTCTCTCTTCCAGTACCTTAGGTGTAACAATCATACTGGAGGAAATGGATTACTAGAAGGAGGTTGCGGAGTTCTTCATCTGAGCTCATGCAGCTGCTCCATAAACCTCACATCATTTCCACTATCATTATCACAATGTGCAATTTGGACACTTGGATTCCCCATAACCCAGTTCCAGCTGCCTGTGATCTGAATTATTCCACAACCAGGAACCCACTATAATTAATTTGCGCACAAATCTGCTCACCCCTCAGTACATTAATATGCTCTCAAAGGACAGGGTCTGTTAATTAAGATGCCAGTGGGGAAGAAATCCTGGAGTTAAATTCCATCACGACATTACCACAAACCTATATTACCTCAAACCTATACAACCACAGTTGTGTGGATAAGACTCAGAATCACAAAGGAATTTGGTTTAAATGACCAGTTCTTGATAATGCATCAACTCTTTGCCCCCTATGCTTCTTCCAATGTGCTTTCCCTCTATTCATGCTGAAGAACAACTCAGGAGGAATGTAAATTGTGCCTTCTGGAGAATGCACTCTAAAGTTCTCTCCTTTTCACACTATCCTAAATCCCTGGTCAAAATGGCGGTATAGAAAACAATTGAAAATAACAATCTTCTTCTTAAGCCCTTTGCACCCCTAGGGAGCATAGGCCATTGACAAATGTCCTCCACCTCACTTGGTTGTTGGCAGTTCTTTCGCGATCTCTCCATTTGGGCCCACTCTCTGACATTTCTGTCTGGACACCTCTTCTCCAGCTGTTCCTGGGGCGACCTCTTTTCCTTTTTCTTTAGGCGTTCCATTTCAGGGCTTGCCGGGTGATGTTTGTGGCAGGTTTCCTGAGGGTGTGTCCAATCCAACTCAATTTTCTCCTTGGAATGGGCTCCTAGCTTATTCTTTTCCACAGGTCTACATTGCTTACTTTGTCTCTCCACCAGATGTTAAGTATTCTCCTATGGCAGGTGTTAATGAATGTTTGCAGCCTGTATGTAGTGTATTTTGTTGTTTTCCATGTCTCTGATCCATACAGCATCACCAGTTTCACCTTTGAGTTAAAGATGCGTATTTTGGTGTTGATTAGATGTGTTTTGAGCTCCAGATCTTCCTGAGCATGTTAAACACCACCCTAGCCTTATTGATTCTACTTTTTATGTCTGCCTCCGCCCCTCCGGTGATGTCCACAACACTGCCAAGGTATGTGAATGTTTCTACCTCCTCTAGAGCAGTGCTGTGCATAAGGATAGGGTTGCTGGTTTTGGAGTGGATCCTCATCACCTGTGTCTTTGCTGTGTTGGGTGTAAGACCAAGTTTTGTTGCAGCTTGTGAGAGTCTGTCCGTCTTCTCCTGCATTTGAACCTGTGTGTGTGAAAGGAGCTATGTCGTCTGCAAAGTCAAGATCATCTAACTGCTCCCACATTGTCCACTGAATTCCATTTATTTTCCCTTCAGTTGTTTCCATCATGATCCAGTCAATTGCCAGGGGAAACAAGAATGGTGACAATAGACATCCCTGCTTGATGCCCGTCCTGACACTAAAGCTCTGAGAGAGCTGGCCTGCATGCTTAACTTTGCACGAGGTTCCATCATACGAGTTCTTGATTAAGTTTATGATGGTGGGAATTCCATAGTGGTTCATTAGGCACCATAGTGTTGGCCTCTAAGCTGTCAAACGCTTTCTCAAAATCGATGAAGTTGATGTACAGGGACGTGTTCCATTCAATAGAAAATAACAATTTGATTTAAAAAATCAAAATCATAAACTGTTAAATCTCTGAAGCATTTATTTGATGGAATATTATCTACATGAAGTGCTACCACTTTCTTGGAGGAGGGGGTGGCAAAAGATAATTTAAGGAAACTGAGGTTGTCACTGAGAGGATGCAGTGCCTGAGGACATTGGCAACATGGGAAAAGAGTAAAAGTAATTACAGGTAAGAATCTACCTTGAAGAAGATGGAGGCATGCACTCCCTGCCAGCAGCTCAGGCAAAATTCATCCCTCCTTAAGTAATTCCAAAACAGACCACTGCAGATACTGTAGTGCTCCATAGATGCTGCCTCATCTGCTGAGTTTCTCCAGCATTTTTGTCTACCTCCAAAACAGACCTTAATCATCTGATTAAACCCTGCTTCAGTATGCAATATATAACTCGGTACTACAAACTACAATTTTGAGTAATGATGACCAAACAATGTATTTTGACATTGTTTGCTCAGCTTCAGTGTTAAAGCCAAGCAAACACTGTGTACATTTGAGGATTGCTAACTCTTATTTGATAACAGTTCCAAGGAATAACAAAGCTCTTTCACCACACCTTGGTTTATTTTCTGCACGGTCTGTGGAGGAAACATCACAACTGAACCTAATATACATTTTCCAGCAAGAATCCTGTCACCGAATTTAAGAATGAATGCCCACCCAATCTTCTAATCCAGAAGGATTTATGTAATTACTGCTAGATTGAGACCAATGAACTGAGAAACACCTTGGAATTAAAACTGGAAATATTTTTTTCCTCCTCAGTTTGAGTATCTGGGTGGTGCAATTATTCACTGAGCTATTGTGCTGGAAATATTAATGGAAATTGGTTATGTGCAACCATTACTGAATCTTTAGATTGACCCCTGGAGGTCCAAACGAAATGCCGTGCAGCCAAACACCACAAATAGACCCCAGACATAATAAAAAACATCTGGAATATATTTTTTCTCCTCAGTTTGAGTATCTGGGTGGTGCAATTATTCACTGAGCTATTGTGCTGGAAATATTAATGTAAATGTAGCTGGTTATGCATGCAACCATATATGTAACTATCTCATTAGCATATTGTCCCTCCCACATTCTATAGTATAACTGTAGTGTCTGCATGTTCCCTCCCTGTTAGGTTCCAGTACGTGTGTAGACCAGTCACTCCAGGAGCTCTTCGACCCCCGCAACTCAGGCGGGAGAAGTCGCCGCCGCAGAAGCCCCGAAAAGCGGTCTCCCCCCAGGGAGCCGTGGGCTCGGCGCCGTCGTCCACAGACCTGTAGAGAGCCTCCGACTCTCCGGCAGCAGCAGCAGCAGCAGCAGCAGCAGCAACGACAGCAGCAGCAGCAGCGCTCCTCCACCGCTCCGGACCCGGCCAGCTCCGCGACGGTGAGGTGAGTCGACACCTGAGTCCCCGGTCTCTTCCTGTAGTACTGGAACGTTAGGTGTGTGTAGATTAGTGCTTGAATAAAGACTTAGTTAAAGGACTATGGACGACGTCTAGTTTCCTTTACATGGTGTCAGACCCTGTAAATCTGCGCCTCTGTTTATCGGTTTTTATTTAGTTTATTGTGTAGTGTGTGCAAGGATGGCTTCATCGTGTCGCAAGCCTTCCCCGTTAGTTTTTGATGCCGACATCGCGGAGCGATGGGAGACGTTTGTAATGGACTACAATCATTATGTGAACATCGCACACCACAATGATCCTCCTGCTCTCAGAGCATCTTTGCTGCTGAATCTCGCTGGACCTGATGCCATGAGGAGGGCTAACTCGTTTGAATACCGTCCAGCAGTCATGGACGCGGCTGACCAGGTTGTTGAGCCTGCTGAATCTCCTAACGACCCAGCCTGTCTACTGAGGAAGTTTACGGAGATCTGTGACCTTCCTTCAAATCGAATTTTGGAGCGAACACGTTTGTTCTCCCGCAAGCAGCAGCCTGGGGAGCCGGTGGAATGTTTCATTGCTGACCTCCGCCACCTGTCGCAGCGCTGTCGTTTTGGTGAGTTGCGTGACGAGCTCACGCGGGACATACTGGTTAATGGAATGCTTGATCAAAAGCTGCGGACTGATTTAATGCAGAAACCTGACCTCACGTTAAATGAAGCTATGCATGCCTGCCGGTTGGCTGAGGTCGTTACTCCGGTCAGTGGGGAGAGAGGTTCTGGGAACCGCACCATCGCTGTGGCTACTCTGTCCGTGCCACGAAGGGCACCTAGCAATTCCAGGCCACAGTCTCGCCTCCCTTTTGCCCCCCGCCCCCAGGGTGCCAGAAAGTGTCCTAATTGTGGATATGGTCACTTGCCACAGGCTGCTTGTCCTGCTATCGGAAAAGCCTGTAACTACTGCAGGAAGCAAAACCATTTCGCGTCGGTCTGCCGTTCCCGTGGGAACGTGGCTCAGCCACCTCGCCAGGTGCTCAACAATCTCCAAAGGATCGACAATGTCCTTGATTCTCAGCTCGACGAGGATTCCGCCCTCGAGTCCGACTCCAGCATTTCGATGGGGGATGCTAGTGTTTACGCTCTGCTGCACAACCAGACTCGACTCCCCGATCCATCGGTGCTAGTCACTGTCAATAACAAGACCTTCACAGCTAAGTTGGACACTGGTGCGAAGGTCAGTGTAATTTCAACAAGGCTCTTCAACAAGATAAGGACTAATGAGCAACTGTCTGCGGATCGCTCAGTGCTGAGAGCCTACGGTGGGGAGGAGCTGACTCCTGTGGGGAGGGTAACTTTCCACTGCAAGCTACAGAAGACATCTCGTGATTTATCGTTTTTTGTTTTGGACTGTGATTGTGTGCCTCTGCTGAGTAATCAGGCTTGCCAGGATCTGGGCCTGGTTGCATTTGACAGTACTGTCCATGAGGTGCGGGTAAAGTTAGACCCCGTGTCCGAATACCCCGATCTTTTTGATGACAAGTTGGGGAAGCTACCCCTCGTGTACAAGATTGCCATTGACTCATCTGTCACCCCAGTGTGCCGTCCGTCTCATAGGGTTTCGTTTGCGATGAAGGACAAGGTCAAAGCTATGCTGGACAAAATGGTGAACCTGGGGGTCCTGGAAGCTGTCAGCGAGCCCACAAGCTGGGTGTCCACCATGGTCGCAACCCTGAAGAAGGGCAAGAACGAAATCCGGGTCTGCATCAACCCGAAGGACTTGAATACTGCCATAAAGAGACCACACTACCCTATGCGGACTGTCGAGGATGTAGCTGCCCAGGTGGGCCAAGCCACCGTGTTTTCTGTTCTTGATGCCAGAAGCTCCTTCTGGCAGATTCCTCTGCACAGCAAGTCGTCCGACCTGACAACTTTCGCTACGCCTTTTGGGAGGTACAAGTTCCTCAGAATGCCTTTCGGGATTAGCTCCGCCAGTGAGGTTTTCCAGCGCTCTATGGAGCAATTGTTTGCCGGGCTCCCATGTGCCATCATTGTAGATGACATCCTTGTGTACGGCCGGGATGTCGAGGAACATGACCGGAATCTCCGCCGGGTTCTCGACCGCGCTCGTCAGATAAACCTCAAGCTGAATCCCTCCAAGTGCAGATTCCGGCTGTCTGAGGTTTCCTACGTCGGACACATTTTCACCTCTCAGGGTCTGAAGCCCGACCCTGCTAAGACTACGGCTATCTCAGATTTTCCTGCCCCTGTTGATGTTGCTGGTCTGCAAAGATTTCTCGGGATGGTGAACTATTTGGGCAAGTTTGTCCCGCGCCTCAGCGAGCTCAGTGCGCCGCTGCGCCTCCTGACCAAGAAGGACGTTGCCTGGTCATGGAGCACACAGCACCAACTGTCTTTTGACACTTTAAAAAAGATGCTGATTGACACTCCAGTACTGCGATTTTTCGACCTCAAGCTCCCGATTGTTGTGACCTGTGATGCTTCCCGTTTTGGCCTCGGTGCTGCCTGCATGCAGCTCTGTGAAGGTGATTCTCTGCTGCCTGTCTCGTTTGCCTCTCGCACCATGACTGACACGGAGCAGAGGTATGCTCAAATCGAGAAGGAGCTCCTGGCTGTGGTGTTTGCGTGTTCGAAGTTTCGGGATTTTCTCTACGGTGTGCGGTTCACGGTCGAAACGGACCACCAGCCACTGGTGACTATACTGAATAAGCCCATTCATGCTGCCCCGGCCCGTTTGCAGCGGATGATGTTACAGCTGCAGCGTTTTGAATTTGACATAGTGTACAGGAAGGGCACGGAAATGCATGTTGCCGATGCCCTGTCGCGGGCGCCTTTGTCCTCCTGTGCCCAGCATCCATATGAACAATCTGATCTGCATGTCCTCAACGTGAATTTCGTCCCCTCGAAGCAGTTGCAGACACTGATTGAGCACACCGCTGCGGACTCTGACTTGCAGCAGCTGTCTGCTGTTATTCTGCGTGGTTGGCCCTGCAAGCCACACTCCCTGCCTGCTGCCGTGAGGCCGTTCTTCCTGGTTCGGGACGAACTCGTGCTTCGGGATGGTATTGTCATTAAGGGTCACAAAGTGGTTATTCCTGCATCGTTATATGACGCCTACTATACTGCTGCCCACTCCGGGCACCCGGGCGCAGACGCCACCGTTGCCCATGCTCAAGGGCAATACTATTGGCCTGCTATGGCCAAGTACATCAAGGCTCGGGTTGCTGCGTGTGCTGCATGCAACTCCACGGCCCCTCACCATCAACGACAGCCCCTGCTACAACAGCCGGCACCTGAAATGCCCTGGTCTTCACTGCGCGCCGATATTTTTGAATGGCGTGGGAAGAATTATCTGGTACTTGTTGACTCATATTCATCTTGGTTTGATGTGGACCTTCTTCCCACCATCACCTCGGAGATGGTCATCAGTAAGCTGCGACGTCACTTTGCCACTTTTGGCTCTCCGGTCAAGCTTCAAACTGACAACGGCCGGCAGTTTACTAGTGCTGAATTTGCTGCCTTTGCGACTAAGTGGAACTTTGCCCACTACACTAGCAGTCCGGAGTTCCCTCAGAGCAACGGGCTGGCAGAACGTGCTGTGCGCAGTGCTAAGACTTTGTTGGAGCAGTCTCGTTTATCAAATTGTGATTTTTACCAAGGACTTTTGAATTTGCGTAATGTTTCTCGCGATGGGGTTTTGGGTTCCCCTGCTCAACGGCTCATGTCTCGCGTCCTCCGTCCTCCTATGCCTATCTCTCAACAATCGCTGACTCCTGTGGTTCGTTCCCCTGAGGCGGTCCACCGCCGCATCTCTCATCGCCATGAGATCCAGCGCCGGTCTCATGACAAGTCTTGTCGTCCTCTGCCTTCCCTTTCCGCGGGCCAGGTCGTTCGCATGCAGACTCCTACCGGTTTTTCCAAGCTTGCAACTGTTGTAGGGCTGGCTGACTCCCCTCGCTCCTATTTGGTGGATTACGAGGGTACTGTATATCGTCGCAGTCGCCAGCATTTGCGTGCTGTCCGTGAGCCACCTCCCCCGATCCAATTCCCGTACACGTCCACTCCTTCACCTGTCTCTCCCCCTCGGACTATCCCATGTGCCCCTGCTGTCGTTCATGCGCCTGCACAACCTACTCCTGTGCCACCTGATTTCGGTTCTCCTGCTGTTTCCCCACGGTCTTCTCCTGTCAGTTCTCCTTTTTTGTCCTCCCCTTCTAGTTCGTCTCTCGCCTCGCCGGTTTCTAGTCCCCGACCTGCTTTACTGCCTGTTCCATCCCCCCGATCTTCTCTGCCTTTGCCTTTGGGAGAGGGGAGTGAGGGTGCTGTACGGACCCGCTCTGGCAGAGTTGTGCGGGCCCCTGATCGGTATGGTGATTATGCTTAAGTTTAGGGTGTTCACTTACTATTATTGTTATTTTGTGCAGGTCTGTATAATTGCCTGCTGCTGCTGTTTATCTTACGGGAAGGGATGTAGATGGTTATGCATGCAACCATATATGTAACTACCTCATTAGCATATCGTCCCTCCCACATTCTATAGTATAACTGTAGTGTCTGCATGTTCCCTCCCTGTTAGGTTCCAGTACGTGTGTAGACCAGTTGTGGTTAGTACTGGAACGTGTGTTATTAGTGCTTGAATAAAGACTTAGTTAAAGGACTATGGACGACGTCTAGTTTCCTTTACTATGCAATGTCGATGTTGCATAATGATTGATTGTTATAAACCCAAGCTTTTTATTTGATGGTATAAAAATGGTTTCAGTTAAAGTCATGGGACTTTAGACTTTAGTGATATAGCATGGAAACATGCCCTTTGGCCCACCGGTCTATAGGGACAATTTACAATTTATGGAAGCCGATTAACCTACAAACCTGTAACTCTTTGGAATGTGTGAGGAAACAAGAGCACACGCGGAAACCACATGCAGTTACAGCAAGAGCGTACAAACTTCATACAGACAACACCCATAGTCAGGAGGTACCCGGATGGGATGTCGAAGGACGAGAAGCCGAAGCCAAGACGTGGAAGCCAAGATACCGAAAGTACATCACGCTGAAAAGCCAAGATACCGAAAGTACATCACACCGAAAGGACACGAAGCAGAAAGTGCATCACGCCGAAAGGATACGACCCCAAATGGACACCACGACACAAAGACAAGACGCAGAATGAACATGATGTCGAAAAGCCGCCAAACAGACATGACGTCTCTGGGGACGGGATTGGTCCAACACCTTGTCTGTCATCGACAAAGGATAGTGTTGTGAGACAAATGAAACTTTCACACTACTCGTAATTTACTTAAACTTTATTTAAGCTTTAAGCAACATATTTCTGAAATATATAACTTCAAAACGTCTGGAAAAACATGATTGATTCTGCAGGTCTTTCCCGCCCGAAAACCCTGCACATGCGCACATCGGAAAAATGCTGAAAAGCAGGACCTCCAGGGTTGTTATCTCCGGTTTGCTTCCAGTTCCTTGTGCTGGCGAGAGCAGGAACAGGGAGATACGGGACCTGAATGTGTGGCTGAGGAACTGGTGCACGGGTCAGGGATTTAGATTCTTAGATCACTGGGATCTGTTTTGGAATAAGGGGGAACTGTGCAAAAGGGACGGATTGCATCTTAACAGGTGTGGGACCAGCATTCTGGCAGGCAGGTTTGCCACTGCTACACGGGTGGTTTTAAACTGAATAAGGGGGGTGGGGTGTCAAATGGGATAGTTGAGGATGGAGTTAAAGGGAAAAGGTTTCTTAAATGTGTGAGCAGAGAGACAGAGGGGTGTAAAATGAGGGTAGAAGCAATAGGTAGCAAGGTGAAAAGTAAAAGTGGCAGGCAGACAAATCCTGGGCAAAAATCAAAAAGGGCCACTTTTCAACATAAAAGGGGTAAGAGTGTTGTAAAAACAATCCTGAAGGCTTTGTGTCTCAATGCAAGGAGCATTCGTAATAAGGTGGATGAGTTGAATGTGCAGATAGGTATTAATGACTATGATATAGTTGGGATCACGGAGACATGGCTCCAGGGTGACCAAGGCTGGGAGCTGAACATCCAGGGATATTCAATATTCAGGAGGGATAGAGAGAAAGGAAAAGGAGGTGGGGTAGCGTTGCTGGTTAGAGAGCAGATTAACGCAATAGAAAGGAAGGACATTAGCTTGGAGGATGTGGAATCGATATGGGTAGAGCTGCAAAACACTAAGGGGCAGAAAACGCTAGTGGGAGTTGTGTACAGGCCACCTAACAGTAGTAGTGGAGTTGGGGATGGCATCAAACAGGAAATTAGAAATGCATGCAACAAAAGTAAAACAGTTATAATGGGTGACTGCAATCTACATATAGTTTGGGTGAATCAAATTGGCAAGGGTGCAGAGGAAGAGGATTTCTTGGAATGTATGCGGGATAGTTTTCTAAACCAACATGTAGAGGAACCAACGAGAGAGCAGGCTATTCTAGATTGGGTATTGAGTAATGAGGAAGGGTTAGTTAGCAGTCTTGTTGTGTGTGGCCCCTTGGGCAAGAGTGACCCTAATATGGTTGAGTTCTTCATTAGGATGGAGAGTGACATTGTCAATTCAGAAACAAGGGTCCTGAACTTAAAGAAAGGTAACTTTTCATGGTATGAGACGTGAATTGGCCAAGATAGACTGGCAATTGATTCTTAATGGGTTGACGGTGGATATGCAATGGAAGGCATTTAAAGACTGCATGGATGAACTACAACAATTGTTCATCCCAGTTTGGCAAAAGAATAAATCAGGGAAGGTAGTGCATCCATGGATAACAAGGGAAATCAGGGATAGTATCAAAACAAAAGATGAAGCGTACAAATTAGCCAGAAAAAGCAGCCTACCAGAGGACTGGGAGAAATTCAGAGTCCAGCAGAGGAGGACAAAGGGCTTAATTATGAAAGGGGAATTGGATTATGAAAGAAAACTGGCAGGGAACTGACTGCAAAAGCTTTTATAGATATGTGAAGAAAAAAAGATTAGTTAAACAAATGTAGGTCCCTTGCAGTCAGAAACAGGTGAATTGATCATGGGGAACAAGGACATGGCAGACCAATTGGATAACTACTTTGGTTCTGTCTTCACTAAGGAAGACATAAATAATCTGCCGGAAATAGCAGGGGACTGGGGGTCAAATGAGATGGAGGAACTGAGTGAAATCCAGGTTAGCCGGGCAGTGGTGTTAGGTACATTGAATGGATTAAAGGCTGATAAATCCCCAGGGCCAGATAGGCTGCATCCCAGAGTACTTAAGGAAGTCACCCCAGAAATAGTGGATGCATTGGTGATAATTTTTCAAAATTCTTTAGATTCTGGAGTAGTTCCCGAGGATTGGAGGGTAGCTAATGTAACCCCACTTTTTAAAAAGGGAGGGAGAGAGAAAACGGAGAATTACAGGCCAGTTAGTCTAACGTCGGTAGTGGGGAAACTGCTAGAATCATTTATTAAAGATGGGATAGCAGCACATTTGGAAAGTGATGAAATCATTGGACAAAGTCAGCATGGATTTATGAAAGGTAAATCATGTCTGACGAATCTTATAGAATTTTTCGAGGATGTAACTAGTAGAGTGGATAAGGGAGAACCAGTGGATGTGTTATATCTGGGCTTTCAGAAGGCTTTCGACAAGATCCCAGATAAGAGATTAGTATACAAACTTAAAGCACACGGTATTGGGGTTCAGTATTGATGTCAATCAATCAATCAATCAATCAATCAATCAATCAATCAATCAATCAATCAATCAATCAATCAACCTTTATTGTCATCTTGCAAGCAACAGTTGTACAGTGCAAAATGAAAAGACGTTTCCCAGGGAATAGAGGAGCATCGCACATGAAATTTAAAACGTTTCACACATAATAACACTAAAAACAATCCAGTCCCTGATGGAACAGTATAAATAAATAGTTAAAAGCAGGTAAAACACAACGTTAAAATACAATAAACCAATCATAAAAATGTCCGGGGCAGCTGATTTGAGTGGCCAGTGCCAGTTATTAATGTGGCCAGTGCCAGTTATTAAAGTGTCCGTGCCAGCCACAGAATCAAGTGACTGTGAGTGCAGAGTGACTGTTTAGCAGCCTCACAGCCTGTGGTAGGAAGCTGTTTAGCAGTCTTGTAGTCCGGGCTTTGATGCTTCGATATCTCTTGCCTGATGGCAGGAGATCCAGGTGTATGTGGAGGGGGTGCAGTTTGTCCTTAGCAATTCTCTGAGCTTTTTTTCAGACAGCGACTCTGGAACAGTTCTTGTACCGAGGGTAGGGTGACGCCAATGATCCTCTCTGCTGCTCCCCTCACTACCCTCTGCAGAGCCTTCCTGTCCGAGCAGTTGCAGGTGGAGTACCACGTATTTATGCAGTACGTGAGTACAGACTCCACCGTACCCCTGTAGAAAGTCCTGAGGATGTTGGTGGGGAGTGAGGCCTGTTTTAGTTTCCTCAGGAAGTGCAGTCACTGATGGGCCCGTTTGACGCTCCCAGTGGTATTCCTGGACCAGGTGAGGCTGTCTGTAATTTGCACACCGAGGAACTTTGTGCTCTCCACTCTCTCCACTGCAGTGCCACTGATGTTGCGAGGTGTATGCTTTGGCTGCGCCCTCCTGAAGTCGACAACCCTCTCCTTCATTTTGTAGACATTTAATTCTAGATTATTTCTGCCGCACTAGTCCACTAGTTGTTTTACTTCCTCCCTGTACATTGATTCGTCATCTCCGCTGATGAGTCCCACCACTGTTGTGTCATCCGCGAATTTTATGATCTTATTGTCCCTGAATCTGGCAGCACAGTCATGTGTGAGCAATGTGAACAATGGCGGGCTGAGCTATGTGGATAGAGAACTGGCTGGCAGACAGGAAGCAAAGAGTAGGAGTAAACAGGTTCTTTTCAAGTCAAGTCAAGTCAGTCAAGTTTATTTGTCACATACACATACGAGATGTGCAGTGAAATGAAACCCCAGCTCGCGGAACAACAAATATTAACCAAACAAGGGAATTAATGCAACATCAATTTGCATAACACACATATAATTTACATAATAAATAATAGAAGGAAAAACGTTCTGTACAGTTAGTCCCTGGTGAGAAAGGCGTTTACAGTTCGAATTGCCTCTGGGAAGAAACTCCTTCTCAACCTCTCCGTTCTCACTGCATGGCAACGGAGGCGTTTGCCTGACCGTAGCGGCTGGAACAGTCTGTTGCAGGGGTGGAAGAGGTCTCTCATGATTTTGTTTGCTCTGGAGTTGCACCTCCTGTTGTATAGTTCCTGCAGGGGGGTGAGTGAAGTTCCCATAGTGCGTTCGGCCGAACGCACTACTCTCTGCAGAGCCTTCTTGTCCTTGGCAGAGCAATTCCCGAACCAGATGGTAATGTTCCCGGACAAGATGCTTTCCACCGCCGCTGCGGGGAAGTCCGGAAGCACAGTGGAGGAAATCCTTTAGGAGACACTCTGAAAAACATTTTCCACAGTTGGTGAATCTGAGGTGGTAAAAGCGCTGCCTTGCCTTACTCACCAGGAGCTGAGTGCGTGTGGCTACCATGTCAGGGGGTCAGAGATGTGGACTCCCAGATATTTAAAACAGTTCACCCGATCCACAGGATCCCCATTTATACGCAATGCAGTGTACGTCCTCGGATGATGTGCCCACCTAAAGTCCATGATCAGCTCCTTCGTTTTTTTGATGTTCAAGAGGAGGCTGTTCTCCTGGCACCAGAGTGCTAGATCAGCCACCTCCTCCCGGTAGGCCCAGTCTCATCATTGTCTGAGATCAAGCCCACCACCACAGTGTCATCAGCAGACTTAATTATTGAATTGGAGCTTTGAACCTAGAACACAGTCATGTGGAGTGTACAGGGAGTACAATAGGGGGCTGAGGACGCAATGCCTGGGGCGATCCTGTGCTCAGGGTGAGGGACTTCGATGTATTCCCTCCCATCTTGACTACTTGGGGCCTGGCGGTGAGAAAGTCCAGGACCCAGGCACACAGGGAGGTGTTGAGCCCCAATTCCAGTAGCTTCCCGGCCAGTATGGTGGGGACTATCGTGTTGAAGGCTGAACTGGCAGGCAGTGACTAGTGGGATACCGCAAGGCTCAGTGCTGGGACCCCAGCTATTTACGATATATATTAATGATTTGGACGAGGGAATTGAATGCAACATCTCCAAATTTGCGGATCACACGAAGCTGGGGGGCAGTGTTAGCCATGTTAGCTAGTGTTAGCTAGGAGATGCTAGGAGGCTGCAAGATGACTTGGATAGGCTGGGTGAGTGGGCAAATGCATGGCAGACGCAGTATAATGTGGATAAATGTGAGGTTATCCACTTTGGTGGTAAAAACAGGAAAGCAGACTATTATCTGAAAGGTGGCCGATTAGGAAAGGGGGAGATGCAACGAGACCTGGGTGTCATGGTACATCAGTCATTAAAAGTAGGCATGCAGGTGCAGCAGGCAGTGAAGAAGGCGAATGGTATGTTAGCATTCATAGCAAAAGGATTTGAGTGTAGGAGCAGGGAGGTTCTACTGCAGTTGTACAGGGTCTTGGTGAGACCACACCTGGAGTATTGCGTACAGTTTTGGTCTCCTAATCTGAGAAAGGACATTCTTGCCATAGAGGACGTACAGAGAAGGTTCACCAGACTGATTCCTGGGATGTCAGGACTTTCATATGAAGAAAGACTGGATAGACTTGATTTATACTCGCTAGAGTTTAGATGATTGAGGGGGGATCTTATAGAAACTTAGAAAATTCTTAAGGGTTTGGACAGGCTAGATGCAGGAAGATTGTTTCCGATGTTGGGGAAGTCCGGAACAAGGGGCCACAGTTTAAGGATAAGGGGGAAATCTTTTAGGACTGAGATGAGGAAAACATTTTTCACACAGAGAGTGGTGAATCTCTGGAATTCTCTGTCACAGAAGGTAGTTGAGGCCAGTTGATTGTCTATATTTAAGAGGGAGTTAGATGTGGCCCTTGTGGCTAAAGAGATCAGGGGGTATGGAGAGAAGGCATATACAAGATACTGAGTTGGATGATCAGCCATGATCATAATGAATGGCAGAGCAGGCTCGTAGGGCCGAATGGCCTATTCCTGCACCTATTTTCTATGTTTCTATGTTTCTAATATTATCAAGGAGTGACAGAGCTGATGGAGAAGACGGACATGGTGCAAGGTCACGAAGTGAGACAGTTGACTGACGTCCATCCTGATACTTGATGGTTGCTTAAGAAGGGTTAACATCAGTCAGTTCAACAAAGGGCTCATTCTTATTTGATCGGACATACCGACGAAGCAACACAGGCCCAGGGCTCATCAACCATGATGGCAGAGAAGTACCACTAGAAGAACGCCGTTTGAAGTTAAAGAACTGTTAGTGTGGAGTAGTATTGGTAGCAGTTGACAGTAGAGATCTGATGGAGTGTAATGCATCTGGTGAAACACACTCCCACGGCTGATCTGGTATGTCATTTGACTTTAAAGCCAGTTTCACTGCTTTCCAAATGATTCTGTTATACCCCTCAACCTGACCATTTCCTATAGGGTGATATGGTGTTGTTTTACTTGTTGCAATTCCTCTATTAGAAAAGTAGTATTTTAAATCTTTTGACATGAATGAGGTGCCCCTATCAGAATGTATGTAACTTGGAAATCCACAGAATGAAAACAGTTGATCTAAACATTTGGTAACCATAGCAGCTGACATATTTGGACAAGGAAAAGCAAATGGAAACCTCGAATATTCATCATCTATGGTAAGTATATAAACATTTCAAGAGGAAGATGGTAAAGGCCCTTTGAAGTCAATACTCAAACGTTCCATAGGTTGAGTAGCTTTGATCAATCTTCCTTCTTCAGGATGGAAGAACCTTGGTTTTAATTCAGCACAGATTCTACATGAAGCACACGTCATCTTCACATCTTCCGCAGAGAAAGGTAAGTTTTTGGAACAAACCGGTGACTCCAGGATGATAAGCCCGTTGTGAAGATCAGTGAGTGCAGAAGAATGAACAGAGGCACAAAATGCTCGAGTTAATGTATCCGGAGCAACATTACCCTTACTAGGGCGGTACTATATGCAGATAATTCAATCCTCCATTCATGAATTTTACTGTTTTTAATCTTCGTTTGTTTCCGATTATCCAGCATAAAAGCTACTGAAAGCTGATCAGTTATCAAAGTGAAGTGCTGGCGAGCAAGGAAATGACTATTTTCTCACTTTCAATAATTGATGTAGCTTCCATTTCGACGGGTGGGTAGTGCGAGACATGAAAGCCACTGGTCGTCCTGCTTGATTTAATGTTGCTGATACTGCTAAATCAGAGGCATCACATTCAACAACAAAGGGGAGATCATCATCGATGGCGTGTTATGTCGCGGATTCTAATTGTTTTTTTAAAAAAGTAAAGGCACCAATTGCTGTAGAGTCAAGGGGGAAAGATTTTGTTCTAATCAAAGGTTGAATATTTTGTCAGAAAATTTGGTATCCATTTAGCATAATATGCAAACAGACCAAGAACCCTTCGTAGAGAGTTTAATGTAGCCTGAACAGGTAACTCTTGGAGTGGCAGGAGTCTCTCTGGATCAGGCTTAATTATATCATTTCCAACCCAATAACCAAGAATATTAATTGATGACACTGATGTTATTGACTGCCTCATTTAATGTAGGTTTTTAGAATGTACAACTTCTAAAAAACGTTGTACATTTTCATCATGTTCAGCTTGGTCTTTTCCTGCAATAATGATATTATCAAGAAAAGGGAAAGTATCTTTAAGGTTTTCCTGTTCAACAAGTTTGTCCACCTCTCTCTGAAGAACAGACACACTATTCGATACACCAAAAGGAACTCTGCAGTAGTGGTATAATTTCCCATTTGCTTCAAATGCAGTACAGGTGGACAACCTTTTATCCGAAGATCCAAATAACGAAAACCTCCGAATAGCGGACATTTTTTCAGTCCTTGAAGAAAGGTCCTTGAAAACGTTCACCGAGGGCGGCCCGCAGAGGTGACAGCAGAACCTCCGGTCGGTCCTCGAAGAAAGGGGAACTAAATCCCCATTCATAAAAGAGAAGGTGAGGGTATATTGCGCGGGAGGGTTAATAATTGACAATCTGCTGCTGTCTGCCCGCTGTGTTAAAAAGTTCCCACGGTAGACTCACGATACACAGGGTATCGTGAGTCTTGCGTGGGAACTTTTTAACTCAGCGGGCAGGGAGCAGCAGATTGTCGCTCCCTTCAGTTTCACCCCACCTACACCCCCCTGCTTCCCGGCCATGTGTGTGACCCCTTCCCTCCCCTCTCCAGCTCCCCGCCCATTGTACCGGCGCGGGGGCTTTGCACTGTCTTCACGTCGGCTATGCTAGCATACAATGCTAGTCACCGGAGACGTCAGGACCAACGGGACACCGACCCCCAGGCCCACTGCAAGCACGGAGATCCCAGAGACCCACAGCCAGCAGCAGCCCAGCCCCGTTCCAACTTCAGAGGAAAACTGCAAACTGGCCGGAGACATCAGGACCACCAGAAGCCGCTCCCCGATGGGCCGCTACGGTGACAAGTGGCTGTTCGCCCACAGCCCGAGCTGCGCCCCCTCATCGGGACACCGACCCCCAGGCCCACTGCAAGCACGGAGATCCCAGTTCAGCAACTCCAGCCCAGCCCCGCTCCAACTCCAGAGGAACACGCTCCACATAGGGGCAGAAGCTGATGGTGTGCAAGGAAGTCTTGTTCTTGGGGTCGCGCAGCTCAGGCTGTGGGCGAACTGCCACTTGTCGCCGTAGCGGCCCATCGGGGAGCGGATTCCTCTGGAGTTGGAGGGGGAGGGGGGTATTGTGCTGTTTGATCACCCCCTACTATCCCAGGGACAGGGAGACAGGAGGTTCACCGAGGGCGGCCCGCAGAGGTGACAGCGGAACCTCCGGTCGGTCCTCGACGAAAGGGGAACTAAATCCCCATTCATAAAAGAGAAGGTGAGGGTACATTGCGCGGGAGAGTAGGAATCCCAAGACAAAGTTGAGTGAGTGTTCACCGAGGGTGGCCCGCAGAGATGACAGCGGAACCTCCGGTCGGTCCTGGAAGAAAGGGGAACTAAATCCCCTTCATAAAAGAGAAGTGGAGGGTATATTGCCCGGGAGGGTTTATCGACTACCTGGAAGAAACCGGACATTTTTTCCAGGATGTCGTCTGCACACCAAAGCTCACGTTTGGCGCCAAACACACGTCGCCTCTGCTGCACACGGATATAAGAGTGTGAAAATGTCGCCTTAGGCTGCCTAAGAGCATGTAGCCCCGCTAGGGTGACATGAGTGCGGGAGGTGATTCAATGCTGCGGTCACATTTACAAATTCAGGAATTCATTCAACACACTGCATTTCATACAGACATTTATTCTGCAAGAAAAAATACATTGAAGACTCAAACTCGCGACCGAGGAACTGCCGGGATCAAGGCACAAACTCGCGACCTTGCGGATATGAGCCGAGCACTCTACCACTGAGCCAGCCATTAAAATCTACGCTAAAAAATTTCCATTCTGAAGGCCGACAAATTCCGAATTACGAAAAGTGTCTGGTCCCAAGGCTTTCGGATAAAAGGTTGTGCACCTGTATATTTCTTCTCTGATTCTTTCAAAGGAATTTGGTAGTAAGCACTTTTTAGGTCAAAAGTAGAGAATATCTTATACTTAGCTAATGTATTGATCATCTCTTCTATACGAGGTAATGGATATGCATCAAGCTCCGTGAACTGGTTTATAGTTTGGGAGTAATCAATGCAGAGTCTCTTTCTATGTCTCTCCAAGGGGTCCTTAACCACGACAACTTGTGCCCGCCAAGGGGAAGAGCTGGGTTCTATGATACCTTCTCGTAAAAGATTAGTTACTTCTGTGTTGATAAATTTCCTATCCTTTCTAAAATGTCTTGATTTTGTAGCAATTGGCATGCACAGAGGATAAATTAGTGAATAATGAAGGACATTCAAAAGATGCAGCAGAAAAAACACACAATACTGGTGGCTTTGACAAATCAAGATCAGGCATAGTTCCTTCATACATTATTTGGAGTGATCTGTGTAGTTTCTGAAAATCCTGACCTAGAATTAGATCGCTATACAAATTTTACAAAATACCAAGACATACAGATTTATAGCTAGTTTTGTTCAGAATAAAGTCTACAATACAATATCCAATAATTTGAGTATTGAGAGTTGTCAGAGTCATTGAGATTTCTCTATTTGAAGGAATTATAGTTAGATTTAGTCGAGACACAACTTGTTCACATATAACTTTCTGAACTGCCAGCATCAAGTAGTACATTAAGTTTATGGCCATTGATGGATATTGTTGTAGCTACAAGCTCTGAAGAAATGCAGCTGTAATTGCACATAAAGAAGGCATATACATGGCAGCAGTCACACTTTTAGTAGTTGCTTTGGACTTACATACTCGAGAATAATGTCCTTTCTTGCCACAACTATTACAAGTTGCCTATCGAGCAGGGCATATCTCTCTATTATGAATATTACCCCCGCAAAAGTAACACTTCCTTTTTGAATAAGTATATGCTGCAGCAAGGGCACATTTAGCAGTAGAAATTGTTTCAGCTTGCTCCATATTAGTACTTGGGTGATATTATTTTGTAGTAGTTGCAGCAGAATACACATTAGATCAGCCATAAGCATCTGTTATTTTCTGAGCCAAGTCTAATGAGTAAGCTTGATTGTAAGCTGACTAGGTCCAAGGTTTTGTTTTCTAATAGTCTCTGTCGTATTAAAGGCAAATCATTGATAAGAGAGTCTCGAAAACGTTCCTGTCGATATTGATCAGCCATAACTGCATTGAAGGCACAGTCTTTCCTAAGTCTTTGAAGTTCTTGTAAAAATTCATCGTGACTCACCAGGTTTTTGTTTCCGAGTAGCAAGGAAGTGTCGAGTAAATATTACATTGGGTGTCTTAAAGAAGAGTCTACTTAGTACATCAATAGCAGAATCATAAGTTGTACATTCCTCTATTTAATCATATACATCATAAGAGACAGAGCTTATTAATGTCCTGAATTTGGCTGGTGCATCATTGCCACACTCATCAAATAAATTATTTAGTGTACAAAGCCAATGCTTCCATTCCTTTGCAGCAGTAGGTGAGTTGGGATCCAGATCCAAGCGTTGTGGTTTCAACAGTTTCTCCATCCCAATGTCGCACTGCTCAACTTCTGAGATTGAGTTGTTTAAATTGTTGTGAGGCAAATTAAACTTTTACATTACTCGTAATTTACTTAAACTTTATTTAAGCTTTAAGCAACTCATTTCTGTAATACATAACTTCAAAACATCTGGAAAAACATGGCTGATTCCGCAGGCCTTTCCCGCCCGGAACCCCCACACATGCGCACACTCTGGAAAAGTCACGCACACGTGCCCACTTCAGTCAACGATTGGTCCAGATCCCCCCGCGTCCATCACATCACTGGCCAGGGGGCAACGGGAGGATAGGGGGGAAGCTTGAGCTTGCGTTTGTAAAATTGGGGCAATGATTCCAAGCTGCTGCGATTGCCACAGAGGCTTTTTGACGTCATGTTCGTTCCCCATCAGATTTTAAGCCGAAAAACAATCTGACGCCGAACGCACATGAAGCCAAAATGATAAATAGGCATGAAGCACTAAAACACTTTAAAAAATCTATATTTGCTGCAAGAATTGTTGTACCTTGTTACATTTTGAATTGTACCTTGTACGTCTTCAGTCAAGTCAAGTCAAGTTTATTCGTCACATACACATACGAGATGTGCAGTGAAATGAAAAGTGGCAATGAAAAGTGGGACGGGATTGGTCCAACACCTTGTCAGTTATCGACAATGGTCAGCAATTGATCCAGACCTCCGCGGCATCCATCACATCACTGCGTCTGTGGCAATTCCAGCAGCTTGGAGTCACTGCCACCATTGTACAAACGCAACCTCAAGCTGCCCCCACCCTCCTGTTTCCCCCCAGCCAGTGATATGATGGATGCGGGGGTCTTTACCAATCGCTGACAAGGTCTAGGACCAATCCCGTCCCCGGAGACATCATGTCCGTTTGGCTTTGTATCCTTTTGGCGTCGTGACAATTCGACTTCATATCCGTTTTGGAGTTGTGTCCTTTTGGCTTCGTATCCTTCGGCGTTGTGTCCTTACGGTATCCTGGCTTCCACTTCTTGGCTTCGGCTTCTCGTCCTTCGATGTCCCGTCAACACACGAGTCAGGATTGAATCCGGGTCTCTGATGCAACTGCGCCACTGGGCCGCCCCTCAGCTGCTGAGACTGTTGTGATTTACACCTTGAATTATTCAAACAAAAGATATAATGTTCATTAGTCATCAAATCTGCAACATTGAAACATTAATTATTAATATATAATTAATTAATATTCTTTGTCAACAATTTCTTAATGACAATGATACATGCACCTTTATCCATGTTATGGAGAATTGATCATGAAATAAAATGATTCGAATGTAATATTAAGATATTTTATTTCATTTCCGAGTTTAAAACTAATTTTTTTTTAAACTTCACTGTAAACATGTCAGATCTTGTTAGGCATTTGCACAGTAATCTTTCTCATGTATCTTCCACTTATTATTAGTGAATTAAACATGCTACCATCAGTGGCACTCCAGATGTGCCTGCTGCCTGTGCCTGCGGTTCTGGAGAGCATCAAAATAAAGAAAATGAGAATGCACCAGAGCAATTTGAAAGCTGCATAATGATAATTGCAGGTAGACAGAAATGCTGGAGAAACTCAGCGGGTGAGGCAGCATCTATAGAGCAAAGGAATAGGTGACGTTTCAGGTCGAGACCCTTCTTCAGATAATTGCAGTGTGTTGATAATTGCAGTGTGTTGTTACAGGTAAGGCAGGTACATTTTCTATACCATGTAAATAATTTTTAACAATTGAATTTAACTAATTTAAAAATAATGTGGAATAGGTTATTATCACACAACTGGTTATTGAAATAAATAAAGTGATAGGACAGGAGATATGTTGCTGCTGCAATATGAGGCAGTTTGCAGTTATTTTTGTCCAAGATGTACATGTTTGCAGCTTGAAAGACATTGGCTCCTAGCTGGAATCGCAGCTGCAAACCATGTGAAACATCAGGGAGGGAGAAAGCAGCTGGGCATTTTGTTCCAGAACGCACCACACCCTTTGGATTAAATACTTTAACATTTGCATGTGGGACAGAAGGGACAGATGGGTGTGACTGATAGTGAGGCACGTATGGGGTCTGGGACTGCTATTTCAGATATGTCAGTCCCTCAAATATCCAATAGATTTGAGATTTTTACAACCCACGGGGACAAGTGCAGGATCTGTTGGAGGAAGTGCAACCAACCATGGCACCCTGGTACAGGAAGCTGTGAGGAGTAACAAGATTGCAGTAGGGAACAGTGTGATTCCCAGATCTGGCAATGGGTCTTGGATCTGAAATGTTAACTGTTTGCCTTTCCACAGATGTTGTTTGACTTGTGTGAATTTACACCATACTGTGTTTTTATAGCAGATTTCTGGGATTCTGTTTTTTTTTCTCAATTATTTAATACATATCAGCAATAGGGATATGAATTTCATGTTCACATGTAATATGAAATATTATGAAATATATGGACTATAGACATATATGGATGGATTCCCGTTTGGTCCCTACATATGCCGTTAAGTCCATGGTTATCATTTTGCTCTTTATGGGCATAAGATATCTCATGATTTATTTGATTTTATGCAATATATTTGGTCATGTACAGGGTTAGGAAAGGTTGAGAGCCAAACATAAACAATTGGGATTAGTGTAGATTGCCACTTTGGTCAATGTGCACAAACTAAGCCAACGGGTATGTTTTGGTGCTGCACCACATCATGGATGTAAGATGTACATTAGGTAGGGTAAGAAAAAGATCAACAAGCAATGGGATATTATGAACAAATTCCAGTGCTTGACCTGTTGAGTTCTTCCAGCACTTTATGTTTTGCAGGCAGTTTCTTTGGTAGTGGTCATTGAAACAGATTGGATATGTGGAATAAACATAGAAAAGGTAGGAAATGCTCACCAGATCACCAAGTAGTTAATAATTTGGATTTGGCATCCTTCATAGGAAGGAGAGAAAACAAGAGTTCTCTGCAATACTTGATAGATCAAAGAAATATCTCTGATAACGTGTGGCAAATGGGGACAAATTGTCCAACCACTTTTGACTGTACTTCGTTATGCATGACAAAAACCTCTCAACATAACCTACTATTATCAGTGTAAAGAAGGGTCCTGATCAGAAATGTATTATCCATGTCCTCTAACTTGTTCCTATACCTCTTCCCTCATATCCATCCAGGGACGCTAGCAGTGCTTCCAGGTGAGACATTCCATCTTATCCTGCCTATTGTAGATCTTAGATCTATGGAGTTGTAGAGTATCAAAACATACTCTTTGACCTAGCTTGTCCATGCTGATTAAATTGACTATCTACACCAATCCCAATTGTCCGTGATGGCCATATTCTTTATCCTCTATTTACTATATCCGGCATTCCCAATGTGGCCTCCTTTATGTAGGCGACACCAAGCATAGACTAGGCGACTGTTTCACCGAAGACTTGTACTAAGTCTGCCAAGGCCTGGTGGATCTCCTAGTTGCCAACCATTTTAACACCTCCTCTCATTCCTGACCTTTCCATTCTGGCCCCTTTCCATTGCCAGAATAAGTCACACACAAACTGTAGGAGCAGCACCTCATATTCCACTTGGGCATTTTTCTCAGAATACAGTTCACAAGTGCTAGGAGCAAAATTAGGCCATTCGGCCCATCAAGTCTACTCTACCATTTAATCATGGCTGATCTATCTTTTGTTGTGCACTGTACATTGTCCGTACTTGCATTGGTCCTTAATGTCCAGTATCAAACATGATGCTTTGCCGCATTGCCTCCAAGTTAATTGCCTCAGAATAAAAGGATGTTCCTTTGTGAAGGAGATGAGGAGGAATTTCTTTAGTCAGATGGTGATGGGTCTGTGGAAATTATTGCTACAGAAGGCTGTGAAAGCCAAGTCAATGGATATTTTTACGGCAGAGATAGATAGATTCTTGATTAGTACAGGTGTCAGGGGTTAAGGGGAGAAGGCAGGAGCATGGGGTTGAGGGGGAAAGATTGATCAATGGGGAGTGGACTTGATGGGCCAAATGGCTTAATTCTGCTCCTTTCACATAAACTTATGAAGAAGCTGGTGACCAAAGATTTCTCCTCTATAATCTTTGCTGGTGACTATGAGCCAGAGGAGGGCGGGGCCAGCACCCCCGAGTTGCCGAGGAGCTGTGCAGGGCCTGTGGTCAGGGGAGGGGGCTGACGACCAAAGATTAGCTCCTCTATAATCTTTGCTGACGGCTAGCAGAAGGTGGGGCTTGGTGAAGACGGCCTGTTTGGGGACATAATGCATCAGGGCGGACTCAGTGACCTATGTATTGGAGATTGACACAAAATGCTGGAGTAACTCAGTGAGACAGGCAGCATCTCTGGAGAGGAGTGGGTGACGTTTCTGGTAGACACCCTTCTTCAGACCAAGGCTCCTCTAGTATCTTTGCTTCAGACTGGTCCAGTGTATTGGGGCGGGGCCTGTACTTGAGGAGGGCGGGGCCGATAATGTGAACTCCGGGCCGGGCCATTGACGTGTTGTCGGGGGGCGGGGTCGCATGACGTACACCTCCGGGAAGGGGCCGTTGACAGGTCCTCGGGGGCGGGGCCGGGGACGCAGGGAGGGAGGGAAGGAGGCGGGGCCGGTGACGCATGGGAGGGGAGGGGCGGAGAGTGGAGGCGGGGCCGGTGACGCAGGGAGGGAGGGAAGGAGGCGGGGCCGGTGACGCATGGGAGGGGAGGGGAGGGGAGGCGGGGCCGGTGACGGTGACGCAGGGAGGGAGGGGGGAGGAGGCGGGGCCGGTGACGCAGGGAGGGGAGGGGAGGGGGGTGTGACGGGGGGGGGGGGGGGGACGCAGGAGGGGGGGGAGGGGGGGGCGGGGGCGGGGAGGAGGAGGAATCAGGAGGAGGAACCTGCTCTGCTATAGGATCTTTGGGAGGAATGGCTCCACATGGCCTCACTCGCTGCGCCGGAAAGCGTTGCTGTCTCTTGTGGCGACGGATGGGGAAGCGCTGAGTCGGGCGCCGGGCCCGAGAGGGTTAAATTTGACAGGGTTTGGTGCAGGAAAGGCTGGAGTTGCCCAGCTGAAGATGGCGGAGGCGCAGGTCCAGGTGCCGGTGCTGTTGTGCTTCGCATCGTTCTGCCGGCCATGCGCGGTGCCGCTCGGCGCCGGGCACGAGGTGCTGGTCCAGAAGTTTCTGGCGCTGTACGGCGGCTTGATCGGCGTGCACCGAAAGTTCGTTATGCAGCAGTATTCGGCCGAGTGGGGCGACTACATCGACCTGCCCAAGGGCTTTGCCGTCAGTGAGCGGTGCAAGCTGCGGCTGGTGTCCCTGCAGGTGCCGGTGAGTAGACTCCGTTGCCCGGGTCCGGGACGAGCGATGCGCACGTTGGGCCAGACCTGAATGACCAAGTGTTAATCAAAAAGGCTGGAGAAACTCTGCGGGTGCAGCAGCATCTATGGAGCGAAGGAAATAGGCAACGCTTCGGGCCGAAACCCTTCTTCAGACGGAAGTGTTAATTAAATGCTGGCTTTGTATCTGTACTACGGGGAATCGGTTCACAGATTGGCACGTACAGTGCCCTCCATAATGTTTGGAACAAAGACCCATCATTTATTTATTTGCCTCTGTACTGTGTACTTATTTGCCTCTAATCTGCACGGTGGTGCAGCGGTAGAGTTGCTGCCTCATAGCGAATGCAGCGCCGGAGACCCGGGTTCGATCCCGACTATGGGTGCTGTCTGTGTGGAGTTCACCTTTCTCTGAGATCTTCGGTTTCCTTTCACACTCCAAAGACGTACAGGTTTGTAGGTTCAAGAAGGAACTGCAGATACTGGAAATTCGAAGGAACACAAAAATGCTGGAGAAACTCAGCGGGTGCAGCGGAAATAGACCTATTTCCTTCGCTCCATAGATGCTGCTGCACCCGTTGAGTTCCAGCATTTTTGTGTACCAGGTTTGTAGGTTAATTGACTTGGTAAAAGTAAAAAATTACCCCTAGTGGGAGTAGGATACTTCCAGTATAGTCCCTGGTGGACTCTTCGGGTGTGATAACCACAAGACAAGACTCCACAATGTTTAGATTTGTAATAGAAAAACTCACATGTGGTTGAACTTGGACAATATAGTTCATCCTCTCCATGACACACTGGTCAACCTGAGGAGTACATTCAGCAACAGACTGGTTCCACCAAGATGCAGTACAGAACACCATAGGAAATCCTTCCCGGTCTCTATCAGACTGTATAACTCCTATAACTCCTCCCCCTTCTGTCGGGTGTGGACAGACTCCCTCCCCAATCTTTGCACATCCCTAATCCTTTCCAGTCGTCACTTTAGTTTCAGTTTCATGTATCTTGCATTTTATGACTGTTGGCAAATCAATTTCCCTCCTGGGACAAATACATTTCTAACGTATCGTATTGTGGTTTAACAGTTCAATGTGAGACATGCTTGATTATCTTTTTGATGTTGGTATGTGCTTAAATTCTCACCTAGTGTTCACATCATTGTCAAGATAGCCATATGCTATGATTCTACCAAATAATCAGCTGCAGAGAATTGAAAGCTAATTATATTTCTCTACAAAGTTGACTTTTCATAATACGGTGCTCCCAGTAGAAATAGAACCAATGCGCAATTAATATGTTTGAGGGGTTGAATTAATTGCAGGCATGGCCAGTACATAATGAAGGCTTGTTTATAATTAAACAGCATCAGTAAATAATCACTTGAGACTTCTAGAAGGTTCTTATGATATGTTTTTGCTTATTTGTAAACAAATTATTTTGCATAATAGTCACGATATTCTAGACTTCAGCTGAAGTATTTTGGCAGTCATAAGTTTCCTTTTTTCCATCTGAAGGAAGACATTTAATAACTTTCTATATTGTTCATACTTCCAAAAGAATTGCTGAATCAAGGCACTTGCTTTTGTGTTCCAAATGTAATTATTTTGAATTATATTTGTTCTGCAGGTAAGTCTTTGACTCTTAGGAGACTCTTTGTTTCTCCAATATAGACTGAAAAGAGGTGAACACTTCAGCATTTTCTCACCAGAAAATTTCCCACATGAAAATTCCTTCGAGATTCAAGAGAGTTTATTGTCATGTGTCCCTGACAGGACAATTAAATGTTACACAGAAAAGCTGGAGAAACTCAGCGGGTGCAGCAGCATCTATGGAGCGAACGAAATAGGCGATTAAATTATTATTAAATTATTAAATTATTATAATTATTAAATTATAGGACAATTAAATTATTGCTTTGCTTCAGCACAACACAACATAGTAGGCATGACTGCAGAACAGATCAGTGTGTCTGTTATGCTCTCCCTCTGCTGGTGTTAATTATGTACTAACCTGTACTAATTTGATTTTGGCGGCCGTAACAGTGTCCATATACCATTATGATTGATTGAGGGGGGATCTTATAGAAACTTACAAAATTCTTAAGGGGTTGGACGGGCTAGATGCAGGAAGATTATTCCCGATATTGGGGAAGTCCAGAACTAGGGGTCATGGTTTAAGGGTAAGAGGGAAGTCTTTTAGGACCGAGATGAGAAAATCATTTTTTACACAGAGAGTGGTGAATCTGTGGAATTATCTGCCACAGAAGGTAGTTGAGGCCAGTTCATTGGCTATATTTAAGAGGGAGTTGGATGTGGCCCTTGTGGCTAAAGGGATCAGGGGGTATGGAGAGAAGGCAGGGATGGGATACTGAGTAGGATGATCAGCCATGATCATTGAATGGCGGTGCAGGCTCGAAGGGCCGAATGGCCTACACCTGCACCTATTTTCTATGTTTCTATTATATAAATATATACACACACATGAATAAATAAACTGATAAAGTGCAAATAACAGATAAAGGGCTACTAATGTTCAGAGTTTTGTCCGAGCCAAGTTTAATAGCCTGATGGCTGTGGGGAAGTAGCTATTCCTGAACATGGCCTTTGCAGTCTTCAGGCTCCTGTACCTTTTACCTGAAGGTAGCGGGGAGATGAGTCTGTGGCTAGGATGGGTGGGTCCTTGATGATACTGCCAGCCTTGATGAGGCAGCGACTGCGATAGATCCCTCGATGGAAGGGAGGGCAGAGCCGATGATGGACTGGGCAGTGTTTACTACTTCTTGCAGTCTTTTTTATTCCAGGGCACTCAAGTTGCCGAACCAAGCCATGATGAAACTGGTCAGAATGCTCTCTACTGTGCACCTGCAGAAGTTAGAGAGAGTCCTCCTTGACACTTCTGTTTATAAAGTAAAAAACATGAATACTGTGAATGAATTCCCCTCTGTATGGCATATCTTGCACCTGATGATAAGTTAAGCAACGATGAACTGGAACCCACAGCTGCTTGTTTGTACATGAACCAAATTATCAGCTACATTGTTTTTAGGCCAAATTATGCTAATGTGTAATCAAGTTTGTTTTAATTGATTACTGGAATGTTATTCATGTGCAATACACTTTCGCAAATTTATGAAAATCAAAGCAGAGGATATGAGCAGAAAGTAATTCTGATTTTCCTTTAGAGTGCAGTCAGAGGCAGATCACCCCCACAGTGATTATTAAGGGGCTGTCTCACTTGGGCGACCTAGTTGGTGAGTTTAGAAGAGTTTAGGAGAATTAGAAAAAATGTCATGTTGAAGACCTTCGACTATGTGGAAGACTAGCTTTGACTAGCTACGACTAACTTCTGGAAAATTGGACACCGAATAGTGGAGAGTGAAACCGATCTCCTTCGACCACCCTTTGACCTCCCTTCGACTATGATGAAGACTATCTACAACTACCTTCGACTACATTTGATTACCCCCGATTACCTACGACTAACATGCCGACTTACTACGAATAAACCTACGAGTAAAAAAAGTATAGATTTTTCTTCCATGGCGACCTTTTTTTACTCGCGGGCATTTTTCAACGTTGAAAAATACGTCGCGACCTAGCTGAGGCATCGAATACACTGGGACCACTCTCGAGCATGAAGGAGAGTTACAAAAACCTCCTAGGACCTAGTGTCGATCATGCTGCGAGTATGAGTCGAGGGCAAACTCGCCAGAACTTGCAGATTAGGTCGCCCAAGTGGGATAGCCCCTTTAATTGTAAATAAGTAAGAAAAATGTTAAATCTGAGTTGTCAAGAAATGAGCAATTCCAAAGTATATTGGTACAACCACAAATGATTGTTGCTTAACTACTGTTTCTGTCACCATTACACACTTTCTTATCATTGTAAAAGGGCTTTGGGACTTTTTTTGCTGCTCTTCAAAAGGAGCAATGCAAGTTCTCAGTAATTAAACACTTTCTGATTTAAGAGCTTCCACATAAACTACTAAAGGTAGTCAATCAGCACCAAATAAAGTTGTTGATCCTGCTCATATAACTCAATGCCTTTAACATAGTTATCCAAAACAAAGAGAATTCAGAAGACACTTCTTAACCAAAAGAGTGGTGTGAAATGTGGCACTTTTTACCATGAAGCAATTAGTGTTGATGCTTTTAAGGAACTACTGAACAAGCATGTGGAAGGCAAGAGTTGTGGTCATAGAACGAGTGTGGGATACAGGATCAGGTTGATGGATTTAGATGGGAAGAGACTTGAGTGGTCCAGCGCAGACTGATTGGGCTGAGTTGTCTATCTCTTTGTCTTGTATGCTATGTAAATAGAACTTCTGACTACATGTTCAATGGGAATAAAGAATGCATGTAGTAATCTTATAAAGTTCTCTTGCAAACAGAAGAGAGGGGAAGCTTTCATCCAAGTAGAACCATCTGACTGGTATTCCCAAGTATCAAGAAACAGCTTTAAAAATAAAAAAATAAAAAAAAACTGGCTCAATAATTACTTTATAAATAATTATACAAGAGCATTTTGTGGATTTGCAGGTTAGTTTCAAAATAAAATAGCCAGTCAGGTCGGGGGGAGTTACTTCCGACACGAAGCTACCTGCTCCATTCTCAGATAGTCGGTGACTACACTGTCTCCCCGTTCTGGTTTGCCAGGTGAGGAGGGGTTGTGGACCCCCAGTAGGAACAAAAACAAGACCTGTCAAAGGGCAGACGAGCTCCTAGCGAGCCAACGGCCATCCACACTTCAGTAGAAGTTAAGATCAGTGTCGTACACAGCATTGTAAGGCACTATGCCCGTTGATGTTTTCAACGATGATGATGATTCTAAATAACAGTACAGCACTATCTTAGAACAGAATTTGATGGAATTGAAATCTATTCATCTTTTGAAACTACTGCTGGTACAGTGCCCTCTATAATGTTTGGGACAAAGACCCATTATTTATTTATTTGCCTATGTACTCCACAATTTTGAGATTTGTATTAGGAAAAATCACATGTGGTTAAAGTGCACACTGTCAGATTTTAATAAAGGCCAATTTTATACATTTTGGTTTCACCGTGTAGAAATTACAGATGTGCTTATACATAGTATCCCCATTTCAAGGTACCGCAATGTTTGGGACACAGCAATATCTTGTAAATGAAAGTAGTCGTATTTAGTATTTTGTTGCATATCCTTTGCATGCAATATCCTCTGCGATTCATGGACATCACCAGTTGCTGGGTGTCTTCTCTGGTGATGCTCTGCCAGGCATGTATTGCAGCCATCTTTAGCTTATGCTTGTTTTGGTGGCTAGTTCCCTTCAGTTTTCTCTTCAGCACATAAAAGGCATGCTCAATAAGCGAGTTTAGTATTCTGACTGCACATGCCCAGGTCATAGGTCAGTCGGTAAAAAATATTCTCGGCAGCTGAGCTGCTGCGTGTATACAGACCTGCGTTTCATCAGTAGTCAGGATTGAACCGGGTCTTTTTATGCTTTATCTGATGGGATAAATTGCATACTTGATTTTTAAAATCTCAAAATTTTGTAACATTGCTAGTTTATACAGCCAGCGCTTTGTTCGCTTTTTCTTTATCACAAATGACCTTTGACAAATCCCTCGATTCCTTGCGTTTTTCGGAATACCAAACTCGCTTATTGGGTTCAGATCGGGTGATTGACTTGGCTACTGAAGAATTGACCATTTTATAGCTTTGCAAAACTCCTTTGTTGCTTTAATATGTTTGGGATCATTGTCTTGCTGTAGAATGAACCATCAACTAATACGTTTTGAGGCATTTGCTTGAACTTCAGCAGATAGGATGTGTCTATACACTGCAGAATTAATTATGCTACTACCATCAGCAGTTATATCATCAATGAAGATAAGTGAGCCAGTACCCCCACCACCGTGTTTCATGGATGAGGTGGTATTCTTTGGAACTTGGGCAGTTCCTTCTCTGCATACTTTGCTCTTGCCATCACTCTGATATGTTAATCTTCGTCTCGTCTGTCCACAATACCTTTTTCTGGAACGGTGTTTGCCCTGTTTAATAACTTCTTGGCAAACTGTAACCTGGCCATCCTATTTTTGTGGCTAACCAATGGTTGAATCGTGCAGTGTAGCCTCTGTATTTCTGTGCATGAAGTCTTTAGGGCCACCAGGGGCACCGGGGAGATGGCAGCCCTGCCGGCAGTCTGCTCGTTTTTTCTTTATTTTTGTTATTTTTTAGTGCGTTAAAAGTTTGTTTTTTGTGGAGTACAGAGGCAAATAAATAAATGACGGGTCTTTGGCTCAAACCTTATGGAGAGCACTGTAAACAAGATACTTTCAAATGCTTACACTTTTTTGAAGAGATAGAAGGAGGATGCTTCTGAAGATCTAAAAAGTATTTGGGTATTGTGATGGTATCTCCTTGAGTGGTCTTGTATTTTGATTGATAGCAATCCCATGCAGTGCTTTGGAGGCACTTGCCACATTGAAGATGCAAATATATGTTGCGATCCTAAAATTTATATGGCATGTGTTACCTAGATATTGAATGTGAAAATGTTGTTCGCCACTTGTCAGTTATGGTACTGTAAATTGACCTTTTCCCTCATCTATTGTCCAGCGTGGACAAGTATTTTTTATCTTGAACACAGAAAGAAAGAAATTGCATGTAGTAACATTTTTGTATTTGTTTTCCCAGATTACCTCACTTGGAAACCTCGTAGCTTCCAGCACCGTGTTTTTCTGTTGTGATATGCAGGAAAGATTCAGGCCTGCAATCAAGTATTTTGGAGATATCATAAGTGTGGGCCAAAGACTGGTGAGTTTATTATATTCATTATTGTTCATTCTGCATTTCAATATAATGACAATAGTGCATTTGTACACCAGGTCTCATTCATCCATCAAATCTGTGCTTCTTGTTGTGCATTTGTACCCATGCCTTAATTAAAACAATTTATTTGTGTATCATCCTTCCTGCGACCTTGTTCCTTCCTCTCTTTTTGATCTCCTTCTGCCATTTTGGACTTCCAATTTTGGCCTCTTGATCAATCAAGTCTTCAGCTAACAAGGTCCCAATCTTTATACCATTCTCAAAGCTCAATCCCTTCCCTTCTTTAAAATGCTTCTGAATACCCAAGATGTGTTTGGCCAACTTTTCTGTTATATTATATATTGTTTAATTGCACTCTCACAAAATGCCATGGTTTAGTTTAGATGCCCTTTAGCCCACCGAGACCACGGCATCTAAGGGAGAGAACTAAACTTCACAATGCCCATTACATAACACTGGTTCCAGGTTATCCCACTTTCTCATCCATTCCCTACACATTAGGAGATATTCTGCAATGCCACTGGGCCTGCGGATTACACAATTCTCCATATTATAATCATTGCTCCCAAGGCATTCTTTTAATTCAAGATCATTTATTAAATCTGCCTCATTATCCTTACTTAATCCAAGATTACGAGTTTTCTGTTTGCTTCATGATGTATTGCCCTAAGAAATTAGTCAATGCAATATTTGAATTTGTTTTCCTAGCTAGCTAGCTTTTCCAATTTGATTAACCTAATCTACTCACGGATTAAAGTATTCTGTGATTATTGCATTGCTCTTTTTCCATGCCCCCATTATTTAACTAAGCTTTGTTTTCCTTTATCTGCTTTGATTTTCAGCTAATTTACATAATGAGTTTTACTTGTATGCCACATTTAATTGTGAGATAGAGAAAATGTCTTCATAAAGATCTCCTGGGTTTCAAATCTGCCCAGCTCTGATACAGTTCTATCCACATCCTATTTGTGCCTTTTACAAACACATTTTAATGACTAGTGCAACCTTATTCAATCACCACATCTTTCAATGCTTATTCCACTTAAACTGAAAAAAATATGTTTATTAAGCTTACCTTTAGGTCTTGCTTATTTCCATGTTGATACCATTAGTTGGAACTTCCCTCTTAAACCTGGTCCTGTTCTTTAAGTGCTGCCTCTGATAGTATTTATTTATTTATGGCTGTTGCCAACCAGTGGTGTCCTGTATATATTTTAGTGTCCCTCAAAGTTGAATTTGCATATTGGGCCAACTTGTAAACTTCAATAGAGTGTTAGGTGACATGAAACTTGAACCTGTTGACTCTCTCTACTGCTATCCTGCCAATGCAGACCTTGGTGCATGGTCCCTCGGCTTTCTGTTCCTGAAGTTAACAATCAGTTCTTTTGTGGAGGGGAGATAGTCGGAATAAACGACAAAGATTAAAGTGGAGTTTGTGAGACAGAAGGATTGAGTAGTTGCAAATTATGAAACCAAAGGAATGTAAGGGTAGAAATGTGTGCTTCCAGGACCTAATATTGGAAAATTCTATGTTCATACCATTGTGTTGTAAGCTGTCCAAGCAGAATATGATGTGCTGTTCTTCCAGTTTGTGTGTGGCCTTACTCCAGCAAAGAGGAGGCCCAGACCAGAAATGGGAGATCCAGTAGGCCTTGGCAGACCAAACGCAAGTGTTCGTTGAAACAGTCGGCAAGTCTATGCTTGGTCTCTCGGATGTACAGAGGGTCACATCGGGAACACTTCATGCAGTAAATAAGGTTAGAGGAGGTGCACGTGAACCTCTGTCTCACTTAAAAGACCTGCTGGGTCCCTGGGTGGAGGCAAGAAAGGAGGTATAGGGAAAGGTGTTGCAATTTCTGAGATTGCAGTGGAAAGTACGTGGGAAGGGGGTGGTTTGGGTGAGAGGAGATGAGTAAATCATGGCGTTCCGGAGGGGGGCGGTGTCTGTTTAAGGCAGAAAGGGGTGCAGATAGGAAAATATGACTGGTGGTGGGATCACATTGGAGATGATGATAATGTTGGAGGATTTGGATGAAAGGTGAGAATCAGGAGAGCTCTCTCCTTCCGTCTGGGAAGGAGGGAGAGCAACAGCAGAACCACGGGTTACCGAGGAGATGCTGGTGAGGGATCCATCTATGACCAGGCGAGAAAACAGCATTTACTAAAGAAAGAGAACATCTCAGATGAACTAGAATAGAAAGCCTCACCTTGAGAGCAGACGTGGTGCAGACAGAGCACAGAATTGTGACCTCCCGAGAGGCAGGGTGGGAGGACGTGTAGTCCAGTGATCAGTTCCTTGGTCTTGCTAAAATTGAGAGCAAGATTGTTCTGGCACCACATTGTCAAACTCTCTCCTGTACTCTGACGTTTAGTTTCTTGTAATTTGTCCACTGAGGTGGTGTTATCAGTGAGTTTAAAGATGGTATTGGAGATGTGTGGATGTGTAGAGACTAGAGCTGGGGACTGAGCGTGCAATGCTGAGATACCTCTGAGCTGATGTTGTTGCATAGGGAAGAGCAGAGACCAGGTTTCCTGAGTTTGACGATGAATTTCATAGGGATTATGTTGAAGGCTGAGCTTCTGTTAGGAATACTTGGGTGGTCGAGGTAGGAACACACTTCTCTAGACATTTCCTTATGAAGCTGGTCACAACCGTGGCATATTTCTTCAGGTCTCTTAGCAAGTCTGTGAATATCGCCCAGTCTGAATCCTAGCAGTCGTAAAGCTGCTCCTCTGCCTCCCATGATCAGCTTTATACAATCCGTGTTGCTGTGCTCTATGGTAGCTATCTATATGCAGGGACCAGGAGCACAGTCGGGTGGTCACATTTTTTTCGGGTGATGGTGGAGTAATCGCTGTCTGGTGGAATTGCAATGCTTATTCTTCTGGTGCTGCAGGGAATGCGCTGATGGTAGTTTGGATGTGTCTTCAAGCTAGCCATATGAAAGCCCACAGCAAAGATTATTCTTTATATATCGAGGTATAAGGGCTAGGTGGGTCATGGGCATTGATGCCTCGCATCTTGAGTGGGAATGCTGTAATTGCTGGTCTTGACTCTGCTAAAAACATGACAGCATACCTGAAAACACACGAATACCACTGAATACCAATTTTATAGTTGCCTGTCAACAATTCTCCAATTAATGTTATGTTCCAATTGTGCCCAGTTCTTGAAGAGACGATCCAATAACAAAACAGTTCAAACTACTGCCCGACAGTTCCCCTGACACAACTTCAATCCATCTCCATCTCCAGAGCTATATGTGTTGAGTTTGCATCTTCTCCCTGTGACTGTGCACTAGTTACTGTCCATAACCTATGGTGTAGATGGATGATAGGAGAATTAAAGATGTTGATGGGCTTGTAACAATAGATTACAGGGAAGTTTGTGGAGTGACAAAATGGTTCTATGTGATATCGAGTTGATAGTCTGTGTAGGAAAAAACTGCAGATACCGGTTTAAATCTAAGATAGACACAAAATGCTGGGGTAACTCAGCGTGATGGGCAGCATCTCTGGAGAGAACGAATAGGTAATGTTTCGGTTCGAGACCCCTTCAGAAAGTCTAAGTGGCCTGCTTCTTTGTCATAAGGATGGATGTTGTGAACCACTGAAAAAATTTGTACCAACTGGATTGGGAAGCCCCCTCTCTTCCGCCCAGCATCTTATCTTTGGTTGTTGGAGGCAATTCATATCCTTTGCCAGAGATTGGTGCAAACATTTATGCTGATGATTTCATCAGGATTTGCTGTTGTAATCTTGGCAGAGGTTTGACAGAGATTCATTTGTGTAGTAATTGATATTTATGCTGTGGTTACAGTGAAGTCTCTAGGGAATCGCATGGGCATTGTTATGTATATGGACTATTTGTTACTCCGGTAGGTTGTGATGATCAAATTGCCTTTGTCCGTTTAATTCTGTCTTTTAGATATGGCTGGTAGGCATGCACAAAAGGCAAGAAATGCAGAGCTGCACCAGAGACCTTGCAGCCAATTTAGCTGATCCCTAAGTTAAAAACAAAATCCAAAGCTTCTGTTTCTCTCCTATCCATTTGTACAAGATACATTTATTTGTCACATGTGCCAGTTGGCACAGTGAAATGTGATCACCATACAGCCATACAATAAAAATAAAGAACACAACACACAATAGAGTTCAATATAAAACATCCCCACACAGCAGAATCAAAATTTCCCTCTGAGGGAAGGCACAAAAGTCACCAAAGGCACCTCACGATTCTCATTAAACCATCTGGCTCCACTTCATCCTGCCTGGTCTTCTATACGTATCCCTTACAGAATTTTATCTTTGTATTAACTTGCATATAGAAATTCAAGTAATCAGTTTTCAGTCATAACTGAGTAAATGAGAAATCCCTCGTTGTTGCTCCACTTGGGTATTAATAGATCTTTTGAATCTATGATTAATTGTACTGTCATATTTTCTGCTTCATCTTAAGTTTTCTGAAGACCTGATTATCCCTTTATTATTAGAAAATGATTATCGTATTGCATGATGTATAGAGTTACAACTAAATGGTGTTGAGAAAAATGTTACTGGATTTCTATGTGTATTTATACAACATTATTTTGAATGCATCTCAAGCTCCAGGGTGCCTACATTTTGGGAATTCCCGTTATTGTCACTGAACAATATCCAAAAGGACTTGGGAGTACTGTAGCAGAAATTGATGTGACATCAGCCAAACTGGTTGTGCCGAAAACTAAATTTTCAATGGTTGTACCAGAGGTGGAAGCAGCTCTCAGTGATATCCCAGGCATTCAAAGTGTTGTGTTATTTGGTGTGGAGGTATGTAGATATCTGGTTTTATGTAAATTTATTTTGCCCTTCATTTGTCATATTCAGGATGTGAATTATTGTATATATCCTTTTTGAGATAAACATTTCAATTCTGTTTATGGTTGGTCTGATAAAAAAATTAAACCACTTAGCCAATTGAATCTCAAAAGCTGTGGTTCTGAGAGAGGCAGAGGAATAATCTGTTTGCAAGGCTCTGGACAACGCTGGTTGGAAGTATTGATATATTTGATCATTTGTCATTCTAAAGAGGCATCTGACCATGATGTTGGATCAAGACTGCAGGAATTTTACAAATGTTAACAAATTTGCCATGTAAAAGTTTCTCCCCTACTGGTTGAGAATCGTCAAGTATAAATTTGCAGAGTGTGAAAAATAATTATGGTAACCCATCTGTGGGGAATAAAAAAACAGGTCATCCATTCTGCAATCTTATAAACTCCTAGATTTCATTATAACTTTATTCATTCCTGAGTTTCTCCCATTCTCAGTCCTCCTTAACCCAAGACCCTCCCTCGATTATTCCCCACAAATAATCAGACCAGCCTCGTTCACGATTCTTCTCATAGAATCCTGGAACATTTATAATACAGCAGAAAGTAATTTGGCCCATTATGCCTGTGCTGATAATCTAATAAAAATAATCTAACCAGACTAATTTTACTTTTCCAGCACTTGGGCTTGAGCCCTGCTAATTACGACTCTTTTATTACATGTCTAAGTACTTAAATGTAATGTGGGTGTCTATCTCTGCCACTCTAACTTCTCTGGCCTTTTCCATCCTGAAATATGGATACATATAACAGAAATAAAAATACTGCTGTTGCTGAAAATGTGACCTAAAATCTGTTGATACTGTAATACATCAAACAGTATATGTGGTGAAGGTAGGAAAAAATTATTGACCTGAATTGGGTGCCATCCGACCGGCTGCCGTCCGGCTGCCTTTCTGCCTTTTGATTTGTTGACGGCTGCTCCTTCCTATCAGCTTCCAACACACTTCAATACAAAGTTGCAAGACAGGAACACTCTGAACTTTTCACTGCTGCAGCAGCCAGGGGAGGTGCAATTGGATTTTTTTTTTAATCCTCTGCTGAGGGAGGCAGGGGAGTGCTGGAATCTTACATTTGGGAACGGCATTCAGGAAGAACAACATCACTCAGAGGCTGCTGCTGTCCTTTTATCGGTGCTCCATTGAGAGCATACTAACATACTGTGTATGCGTGTGGTACACCAGCTGCACAGTGGCTCAGAGGAAAGCGCTCCAGAGGGCCATTGACAACGCCCAGAGGATTGTCGGCTGCCCTCTCCTTACCTTGGAGGACCTACACAGTTCCCGCTGCACCAAAAAAACCCAGAATATAATAAAGGACATCTCCCACCCCGGACACTCCCTGTTTGAACTGTTGCCGTCAGGCAGACGGTACAGATCCACAAGGACAAGGACAAATAGACTACAAAACAGTTTTTACCCCACTGCTATAAAAGCACTAAATGTGGCCGCCAAGGAACGCAGGGGCGATACAGACTAAGGGACTGTGGTAACGGTGAAATCGACAGAAGGATGGAGGGTTGGGTGTGTATGCGTGCTTTGTCTGTGTTTTTTATTTATTGCTTATCTTTATTATTTTACCGTGGATGTTTCGTTAGCTTTAGAAATGTTTGAATGCTGCACTGACTGGCTGACATTTTAAATTTCGTTGTACATGGCCCATGTTACAATGACAATAAAGAAACTATTCTAACGGCTTCAGTTCCGTTGGAGGAGACGGGTGCATGGTGGAATATTAGGTTGGAGGATCACACCATTGGGGGAGCAGACCCAACGGTCTGCACTTGGTCTAGTTATTATATAAAACTCTCGTGCCATCCGTCCGGCTGCCTTTCTGCATTTTGATTTGTTCCATCGTGTGATGTCACAATGCCCAATGCTCGTAGATGTCCAATCACAATGCCCAATGCTCGCAGATGTCCAATCGGAATGGATCCATTTACATGTATGGCTGCCGGCTGCATTTCTTCCTTTGATTCCTTCCCACGCCGAAACCAGACGCACAATCGCCGAGATCTTTTCCATTTCACTTTTCTTTCTAAGTATCCGCTCCTCATTACATTTTGTCGTGTTTAAGTACACCTTTTTAATCAAATCCTTCTCCTCCCCCCCCCAATATTTCACAAATAAACTGGCGTCTCACCCATTGAAGCAGCCATTTCGGTAGAGATTTCACTTTTCATTCCAACTGTCCACTAATTTGATTTTGTTATGTTTATGTACACATTTTTCATCAAATCCTTCCCCCCCCCACCACTCATTTTGTCGCCTCCTGCTGGCCAGCGACCATAACGGCTGCTGGCGCCCGCATCTCGCCTCAAAGACGCCATTTAAAACCATCCGCACTGTTGATTCCTGAGCCGCTTGAGTTGGAGGACCACGTCTCCCGTGGGAGCTACGGGTAGGGAACGGCTGCGTTGGGGGAGCAGACCCAACGGGTCTGCCCTTGGTCTAGTCTTATATATATAAAACTCAAATCAGTCCGCCTGCCGCCGTACGGCGTCCGCCGCGTTTCTTCCTTTGATGCTCCGCAACTCCGAAACCGGACGCGGAATCGCCGACGTCTTTTCCATTTCGGTAGAGATTTCGCTTTTCTTTCTAAGTATCCGCTCCTCATTACATTTCGTCGTGTTTAAGTACGCTTTTTTAATCAAATCCTACACCCCCCCCCACCACCTCAATATTTCAAAAAGAAACTGGTTTCACATCCAATATTTCAAAAAGAAACTGGTTTCACATCCACACAAGCAGCCCCCTGTGAACGTTCCATCGTGTGATGTCACAATGCCCAATGCTCACATATGGCCAATCGGAATGGATTCATTTACATATGCCTTTGCAGGAGCCACAGCCCCGGTGAACATTCCATCGTGTGATGTCACAATGCCCAATGCTCAAATACATTGTTGTCATAGAGAACGCTCAGCGATTATTCAAATTCTTCACTAACTGTCATTTCTGATTTGCTTGTGAAGTGAAAAGTCCTGAATTGCATTTGTCTGATGCAGGAAGATTGTTCCAAATGTTGGGGAAGTCCAGGACACGCGGGACACAGTTTAAGGATAAAGGGGAAATCCTTTAGTACTGAGATGAGGGAAACATTTTTCACACAGATAGTGGTGAGTCTCTGGAACTCTCTGCCACAGAAGGTAGTGGAGGCCAGTTCATTGGCTATATTTAAGAGGGAGTTAGATGTGGCCCTTGTGGCTAAGGGGATCAGGGGGTATGGAGAGAAGGCAGGTACGGGATACTGAGTTGGATGATCAGCCATGATCATATTGAATGGCGGTGCAGGCTCGAAGGGCCGAATGGCCTACTCCTGCACCTAATTTCTATGTTTCTATGTTTCTATCAGCTGTGATCATATTGAATGGAGAATGGTGCAGGCTCGAAGGGCCGAATGGCCTACTACTGCACTCAATTTCTATGTTTCTATGTGTCCCTCTCCTCACCCCTCTCCCTCTGCCACCCATCTCTCTCCCCCACCCCCCTTCCCTCTCTACCACCACCCCCACCCTCTCTACCACCACCCCCTTCCCCCTACCCCTCTGTCCCTCTTCTACCACTCCCGCTACCCCTCTACCCCTCCCTCCCTCCCCACTCTTCCACTTCTCTCCCACTCTCTCCTCCCCCACTCCTCACCCCTCTCCCATCCCTCTCTCCCCCACCCCCCCTTCCCTCTCTACCACACACACCTACCTTCTCTCCCCCCCACACCCTTCCCCCATCCCTCTGTCCCTCTTCCATCACTCCCGCTACCCCCCCTCTCCTCCTCCCTCCCCACTCTTTCCCCTCTTTCCCCCCACCCCTCTCCCCATCCCCCCCTCCCCCAAAGCTCTCTCCCCCATCCCTCACCCCCTACCCCCCGCTCTCTCTCCTTTCCCTCCCAAATCTATCCCGTTTCCTCCTCCTCCCCTCCCCTCTTCTCACCCCCCCCCCCCCCCCCCCCCCCCCCCCCGCAAACGCCGTTGGGGAAACAGACCATAGTGGGAGTACAGAGAAGGTTCAACAGACTGATTCCTGGGATGTCAGGACTTTCAAATGAACTGGATAGACTTGGCTTGTACTCGCTAGATTTTAGAAGATTGAGGGAAAATCTTATAGAAACTTACAAAATTCTTAAGGGGTTGGACAGGCTAGATGCAGGAAGATTGTTCCCGATGTTGGGGAAGTCCAGAACAGGGGGTCACAGTTTAAGGATAAGGGGGAAATCCTTTATGACCGAGATGAGAAAAACATTTTTCACACAGAGAGTGGTGAATCTCTGGAATTCTCTGCCACAGAAGGTAGTTGAGGCAAGTTCATTGGCTATATTTAAGAGGGAGTTAGATGTGGCCCTTGTGGCTAAAGGGATCAGGGGGTATGGAGAGAAGGCAGGTACAGGATACTGAGTTGGATGATCATCCTTGATCATATTGAATGGTGGTGCAGGCTCGAAGGGCCGAATGGCCTACTACTGCACTTAATTTCTATGTTTCCCTCTCTTCACCCCTCACCCCTCTCCCCTCTCTCCCTCACCCCCCCTCCTCTCTACCCCCCCCCCTCCCCTCTCTACCCCACCCCCTTCCCTCTCTCCACCCGCCCCCTTCCCCCCTACCCCTCTCCTCCTCCTCCCTCTCACTCCCCACTCTTTCCCTCGTCTCTCCCTCCACCCCTCTCCCTCTCCTCCCCTCCCTCCCCATTCCCCCCTCCCCCACATCTCTCTCCCCATCCCCCTCTCTCACCCCCTACCCCGCTCTCCTTTCCCTCCCAAATCTGTCATGTTTCCTCCTCCTCCTCTCCCCCTCCCTCCCCTCTTCTCACCAACCCACTCCCCCCCCCCCCCCCCCCCCCACCTGTGAGTTTTTGGGGGTGGTTTATTTGAGTGTGATGCCGCAGCCCCTACTCCCCCTCCCACCCCCCCCCCCCCCCCCCCCCCCCCCCCCCCCCCCCCCCCCCCCCCAAAACGCTGTTGGGGAAACAGACCCAACGAGTCTGCACTTGGTCTAGTTATTATATAAAAGTCTGTGGCTGCCGCCTGACGTCCATCCGTCCGGCTGCCTTTCTGCCTTTTGATTCGTTTCCATCGTGTGATGTCACAATGCCCAATGCTAGCAGATGTCCTATCGGGATGGATCTATTTACATATGCCTTTGCACCAGCCCCAGCCCCTGGTGACCGTCTCATCGTGTGATGTCACAATGCCCAATGCCCAAAGACATTGTTGCCATAGAGGGAGTAAAGAGAAGGTTCACCAGACTGATTCCTGGGCTGTCAGTACTTTCATGTGAAGAAAGACTGGATAGACTCAGTTTGTACTCACTAGAATTTACAAGATTGAGGGGTAATCTTATAGAATCTTATGTTTCTATGTTTTTATGTTTCCCTCTCCCCACCCCTTTCCCTCTCCCACCCATCCCTCTCTCCCCACCCCCTTCCCTCTCCCCCACTCCCTTTCCCTACCCCTCCCTCCCCACTCATCCACTTCTCTCCCCCCTCCACTCTCCCTCCCCCCCCCCCCCCCCCCCCACATCTCTCTCCCCATCCCCCTCTCTCACCCCCCCTACCCCGCTCTCTTTCCCTCCCAAATCTGACTCATTTCCTCCTCCTCTCGCCTCCCTCCTCTCTTCTCACCCCCCTCCCCCCACCTGGGTGTTTGGGGGTGGTTAATGTGAGTGTGATGCCGCACCCCCCCCCCCCCCCCCCCCCCCCCCCGGAAACGCCGTTGGGGAAACAGACCCAACGGGTCTGCACTTGGTATAGTTAACCTTTAAAAATCCAACTTAGCCAATCAAACACATTGCCTTCAGTTGTTATGTCCTCAAAAATAAATTGGTCAAGTTAATTGTGGCATTCTACTTTCAGTCCATACTTATCATTATTAATTTGTCTTTTTACATATTGATTTACACTGTTTCTCAGAATTGATTTCAATAATTTGCCCAACAAAATGTTAACACGAGGGACCACTAATTTGTGCTGCTTCTTAACATCTCCAGGAACGTCTGCTTAACGCTCATCTCAAGCACTGTCTCTGCAATATTTGCACAATCTCCTCATGGCCATGTGGGTCTCCTCTGAATGCTCTGAATTCCTCCCACATCTCAAATAGCATTGGTAGGCTGATTGGCTAAACTCCCAGCATTGCCTAAATAGCAAAAAAGAATAAAAGGAAAGATGATGGACATGTGTGAGAAAGAACAAGTTGCAAGGCTACAGGAAAATAAGGAGGGACAAAATGGGAATGTGCATTGCTACCCTAATGGACCCTGTGGGAAGAATGGCCTTTTCTGTGTTTTAATAATTTAAGATTAGAACACTAAAAGATAAAATACAATTGGTGTCTTATGGTCTCCAAGCTGCTACGCAATACATTTGCCAACAAACAGGGCGCTCACTTAACTTTTTTTTCCCTGTTGCCAGCCGGGCAACCTAGGAGTTTTTTAGGTTGCCAAATGACAGTTTAGGTGGTCATTTAAGACGGCTTGCATGACGCGGCGATAATGTGCTCGGACGAAGTGTGTAGTTACCAGTCGGAATTATGGTCAATGAAGCATTCACATATTATTTCTGCTTCAAATAAAGTTACAAACTAAACATACTTCACCAATCAAGACATCATATATACCACAATGACATGCAGCAAAATTATAGCACAGTATCTCAACACTTTTTGCACGTTGCAATTAATGCAATTTCTATTATTTCTTTCCACTTCCAAACAAAAATGTGGTTGGATTATTCAGCGTATGATCAACCTGTGTCAATAAATCCTGGACCATGGTAACATATATGCTTAACCATGCACACTACAGATTGATGCAAGCATGTTCTCTGTGAAGGACCGAAAATTATCATGACATGGCCATAGCATGGGTCGTTATTGCTATTGGTATAGAAACACTCTCGCTTCCCACATAATTTATCCACAACAAAATATACAGGTTGCAAGGAAATATCAAAACTACATTTTATGATAATAGCTGTTAAAATCGACTATACCCATCTGACAGGTTAAACATCATACTAACTGACAAGAGATGGCCAAAGATTCAGATTCAATTTTTTATTCAGATTCAGATTTTCAATTTTCAAAGGACATAACTGCAGCAAATGTTCTTTTGGTAATATGTTTAAAGGTGTCAAAACGCCACATTACCGGACATTCAGATTAGATGTATGTGTTATGAACAGCAATGAAGATATCCAGTTTGTACCCACCAGATTTTAAAATTGTTATTGATATACGCTGTTTCCATCATTCCCCCTTCAGATTTAATGTTAAAATTTTAACTGAAATATCTCCTGACCAAATTTGGGTTGTATATGAGTGACTGTAAACGTAAAATCTGGATAAATCCAACGTATAGCTGTGAATGTTTTCATTAAATAACAGGAGAATCAATGTGAGGTGGATAGGGAGATCAGAGCAGGATGAATAAATGGGAGGCGGGTAGATGGGGAGGGGAGGGGAGCACAGGGGATGTCAGTGAGGACTGAATAAAGGAATGGGGATCAGTGTGGGATTGAGAGGAGGGGTCCCAGGATAAAGGGGGGGGGGCAAGAGAGAGAGACAGACAGACAGACAGGGACAGAAAGAGACAGTGGGACAGGGAGAGAGACACAAAGGGTCAGAGAGAGACAGACGGAGAGAGGGAGACAGGAGGTGGAGAGGAAGGAAGGTCAGCGCTCCTCAGACAACACCAGCATCATTGACCCGCTGCCTTGGCCATCCCTGTCCGCCGCCAAAGGGGGAGGCAGTTGGGAACTCCTCACCACCGCCTCCCCTTCTCCGCCAACCAACAGCAAGGTGCGGGATCAAGCGGTGCAGACGCTTCAGACGGCGGAAGGGGGCCTCCCGCGCTCTCTCCCTCCCGTCCTCGGCGTGCGGGAGGGTTTGTTTTGAAAGTGCCGTTGGTAGAGTGGCAGGCAGCGGCCGTTATCAGGCCAGGCGGGGTGAGCGAGGAGGAGGAGATGGAGCCGCTGTCGCTGCTGCTGTGCCGGGCCCGTCATGCCACACTTAGCATCTTTCCCACGCGTTACAGCCGTCGCCGAGACAAAACGTCACGTTCCTTTTCTCCAGAGATGCTGCCTGACCCGCTGAGTTACTCCATTTTTTTGTGTGTATCTTCGGTATAAACCACTATCTGCGTGCCAAACCGGGCAAAATGACTTGTCGTTTAGGTTGCTCGGCGGCACTTTGGGTGATCATTGGCACCCGGGCAACTGCTAATTTCGAGCCCTGACAAAGATTGGGCTATTTCTGTTCGGTCCAGGCCAGCCATCCCATCTTCCCCTTGATACAGTTTTTATGTCCTAGTGCCGCTTGCCCAAAGTTCCATTCTTCTCTGACATCTGTCTCAATTTCTCTCAAAATGTTAACTTTAACATTCCCAGTGCCTTGATTTAAAAACCCTTCCAGGGCTTGCCAGCCCTACATTTATAATCTCTTATGGGTCTGCCACCTGTTGGACTTTGTCTAGCGATGTTACAATACTCACCTTCAGCCGCGCTGCAGTTCTGCCACTGGCCGTGTGCGTGACTTTGGCGCCTTTGAGAGGGGGGAGGGGGGGTTGGCGGGATTCAAATGCCGTTTTCTCCTGCCTGTTGGAGTCAAACTTCCTCAGGCTGTTAAGCTGCTGCAGAAAAATCGTTCCGACTTCTCGGAAGTTTTATTTAAAAAATCCTGGGACAATTTAATCCCAGGAGTAAAATAAAAAGCTACTTCTAACGCTGTCAACGCCTACAATGGGACGGATCTCACGTAGGGGATAAAACAAAATGTAAGTCGTCAATTTTACATATAAACTTGCTTCTTAGGATGACTTTAATAAAAATTTCCTTGGCGATAATGTGATTTTGGCCCCATATGAACCGGCAGTGTTTTTCCTGCCGATATGGGGTTCAAATTCACTGCAATCGCAACTTTCCAATCGATCGCGTTCCAAAAAAACCCACTCGCAAGACGATTAAAATGCCCATTAATTTACGGGAAGTAAACATTAAATTCCTTCCATTTGGCCTATAAATTCATGACAATGTGAAATTAAAAAAATTATGTTATATTGTGAATTCTTGTGTGAATGTTATTTGGACATTTAGGCTATTTTAAAATGTTAACCTTTTCTTAAGAAATGGATAGATGTTTCAATCTAGTAATTGAATTTTGTAATTAGCTACAATTAGGTAACTAACTAATTATATGCTTTAATTTCAGGTCATCTAAGTAAGATTGTTTCATATTTGTTTCAGAATGCTTCAATCTATAATAACTGAAAATTTCATTCAGTTTTCTTAATTTTTAAGAAAGTTATGACCTTTGACTGCCCTCGATCACAGCTTTTGAGTTAAGGCAATGGAAAAGCAATAGGGAACAAGATGCTAATTTCAGAGTATGAAATTGGCCATAACTATTTTAATACTGAAGATATGCAAGTGAATTAGGTGTCAAATTAAACTTCTTTTTATGCTTTATCTGATGGGATAAATTGCAGACTTGATTTTTTTTAATTTCAAAATGTTGTAACATTGCTACTTTATCTGGTTGTGCTTCCATCTGCCCTGTCCATTGTATCTGCCTTGTACCGTTGCTATGTAGGCCTCGCACTCTGGCATTCATCCCTTCCCTCTTTCACACACTTATCACGTTATCACAAATGTTCACAACAATTTATTGAATTGTTTTAGGAAGTTTTTCAATGTTAAATTTAAATAAATGCAAATTTTGGGTTCTGCAATTGATTTGGAAAATCTTTATTGAAAGCAAAGTAGTGGACTTTGCAAGGGGGAAAACCTTGCCCATAAATGAGTCCAGCACAAGGAATTGGTGGTTCTGGCTAGAAATTGGCTTCTCCTGCTGCACTGTCTCATATTCTGCTGCTGCTTCAACCTGCAGGAGGAAATCTGGAACTTACTCCTTTGAAGCAAAACCATATTTTAAGTTGGAGTGGATCCATATTATTTTACATAAACAAAACAGCACCCAAAGATACCAATTCTACTGTTTTTATAATCACCAAAAAAATCACATTAAAGTAATTAAGTACATATATGAAATGAAAATGAAATGATTCAATTTATTGTCATTGTCAGTGTACAGTACAGAGACAACGAAATGCATTTTTAGCATCTCCCTTGAAAGGGAGACACAGGGCGTCGCGGTGTGCCCGCGCCTGCCGCCGTAACATTCCATTACAGGCAAAGGTGGGTGAAGTGTCTTGCCCAAGGACACAACGACAGTATGTACTCCAAGCGGGATTTGAACCGGCTACCCTCCGGTCGCCAGCCGAACTCTTAGCCCATTGTGCTATCTGTCGCCTTGAGTATCTCTGATGAGTCCTTCAAATTCTTCTGAATTTAGTTTTTGTTTTGTCTTCAAACGCAAATAGAAACCACCACCCACTTAGTGTTCCCAGCTAATCTGACCCTTTTCTACATATTTAACACGGACTGCTGCTTAACAAAAGAATTAGGAACACATTTTTTATTTTTGCATAGACTCATGTCTGCATACAACAGACTGCTCTGGATCTGATTGGAAGAGGCCTTGAAGTGCATATTGTAGCTGATGCAACTTCTTCGAGAAGTATGATGGACAGAATGTTTGCTTTGGAGGTAAGATCTTAATTTCAATTTATATTGTAAAAGGTAATTGAAAAAATGGAAAACACAAAGTGCTGGAGGAACTCAGTGGATCAGGCTGCATCTGGGGAGGGAATGGGCTGGCAACCTTTCTTCAGACCGATGAGTCCTAACCCAAAACCTTGCCTGTCCATTTCCTCGCCTGACACTGCCTGACCCGCAGAGTTCCACCAGTTCTTTGTCTTTTGCTTCAGATTCCAGCATTTGCAGTTCTTATGTCTCCAATTCTTTTTATAAAAAAACAAAGAGTTTTGGCATCTAGAATTTTACCATATTTTAACAAAGGTTGGTTCTGGCAACAAAACAGTGCATTCCCCTACCCTGTCTGGCACAGATTCTTTGTTGCTATGAATTGTTGATTAGATGCCACTGATGTAATGACAGAACTTGCAAGTTATTAACTTTTCATAATCTCACAACTCATTTGGGCAGACACTCAGAAATTCTGCCTAGTGAAGCAGCATAATTATAGCCCAAGCTAATATGGCTCTGTTATCTTTTCTGTTAAAAGATTGGTGTTAATATTTCTGACAAGAAGTTGTGCTGTAGATGATGCGTGTAATTGGCTGTTTCACGATAACTATCAGTTCTGGCTGATAACCCTCAACACCTCACTCAATCCTACTGTTTTGTGTTGTGGGAATATGTTATAATTATCTCAGCAAAGTCACACATTAAAATAGAATTATTGTGCTGTAGGGTTCAATGATTTTCGGGGGTAGGTGGGGGAAGAATGTAACTTCATCCTGTGTGGGTGTTCCCACTTCTTTTCCTGGTCATATTTCTATTAATAGCCATCCCTGAGTTGGGCCACTCCTACTGCCATTCTATTCAGTGGTGGGGGTAGGGGGATGAATAGAATATCAAAAGTTTCAAAGGTCTTTTATTGTCACGTACCAATTGTACAGTGATATTCAAATTACCATAGCCATATCAAAAAAAGAGACAAGGCACACACCTACGTCAAAGTTAACATAAACATCCAACACAGCAGATTCCTCACTGTGATTGAAGACTAAAGTCCAATCTTCCCTCTTTGTTTTCACGTGGTCGGGGCAGTCGATCCGTTGGGGCGATGGAAGCCCCTGCGATCCAGGCGGTCGATGCTCCTGCGGCTTGGAGCTCCCAAAATCAGTTTCCCACCAGGGACCGCGAGCTCCACGCTGTCAAAGTCCGCAGGCTCCTGCGGTTGGAGCTTCTGAAGTCGGGCTCTAGCAGAGGTCGCCAACTAACCATATAACCATATAACAATTACAGCACGGAAACAGGCCATCTTGGCCCTACAAGTCCGTGCCGAACAAATGTTTTTTCCCCTTAGTCCCACCTGCCTGCACTCATACCATAACCCTCCATTCCCTTATCCATATGCCTATCCAATTTATTTTTAAATGATACCAATGAACCTGCCTCCACCACTTCCACTGGAAGCTCATTCCACACCGCTACCACTCTCTGAGTAAAGAAGTTCCCCCTCATATTACCCCTAAACTTCTGTCCCTTCAACTCCACGATGTTAAGCCGCAGTACGGACGGAGATATGATGCGGGAAAAAAACGCATCTCCATCGACATAAGAGTTTAAAAAAGTTTTCCCCAACCCCACCCCCCGCATAAAACAAGCTAAAGAACTCTAAAACATCCATTTAATACATACTATTAAAACAACAGAGAACAAAGCGACAGACAGACTGTTGGCGCGGAAGCCATTACTGGCGCCACTCGGTGGAAGTATGGGGCAAATAAAACAGAATTGGCTTGATGGTTGGGGTGGATTTGGTGGGACGAAGGACATGTTTCCATGCTGTTTAGTTTAGAGATACGGGCCCATCGGTCCACCAAGTAATCCCTTCCCACTAACACTATCCACACACTAAGGACAATTTAAAATTTTACCGAGCCAACTAACTTACAAACCTGTACGTCTTTGGAGTGTGGGAGGAAACCAGAGATTATGGATAACACAGGTCATGGGGAGAACGTGCAAACTTTGCACAGACAGCACCTGTAGTCAGGATCGAACCGGGGTCTCTGGCGCTGCACCATCTGACTACACAATTCTATTTCAGCTAGGAGGAGAGTCTGGATATGCTGCAAAACTACTTTAGTTGATCAGTTGATGGAAAACCTCTCCCATGCTGCGTTATATGTGCCATGTGTCTTTTAGGATTCTCTAAATGTTTCTCTAAATGAACCATCTTTAAATCCTAGTGTGATGTCCAAATTCAGGAGCAGCTTCCTCCTCATAAGCATCAGGCTATTAAATGCTAGAACCTAAAAATAAGCTCTGAACTATTATTGTTTTATATGCACGCACACACTTTTTGTTATTATGGTATTTACAGAGTACTATGTTTCCTTCTGTTATGCTGCTGCAAATCAGAATTTCATTATTCCATTTCAGGGCATATGACAATGAAACATTGAACTCTCTTAACACTAATAACAGATTAAATATTGCAGTCAGTTAGCATGTAGAAAGCTCTCACAAGCAGCATATTTATAATATTGAGTAAGGGTTGTAGATTAGCAATGATGCCAAGGTTAAATCCCCTGTACTTTGTACAAGCTAGAGCATTGTTAATGTCCAGCCAACAGAACAGATGAGGCCTCGGTTTAATGATTTGCCCCAACAACAGGACATACAATTGTAGAATGTTCCCTCAGTAAGTTTTTGTGCTCAACTTTAATCATGACTTTCTTATATGGAATCCCACCAGCTTGACTACAATCTTTCATGTACAGTGGTTTGCAAAAGTATTCATACCCTTTGAACTTTTCCACATTTTGTCACGTTACAACCACAAACCAAATGTATTTTATTGGGATTTTATGTGATAGACCAACACAAAGTGGCGCATAATTGTGAAGTGGAAGGAAGATGATACATGGTTTTCAAAAATTTTTACAAATAAAAAACTGAAAAGTGTTGCGTGCAAAAGTATTCAGCCCCCTTTACTCTGATACACCTAAATAACATCCAGTGCAACCAATTGCCCTCAGAAGTCACCTAATTAGTAAATAGAGTCCACTTGTGTGTAATCTAATCTCAGTATAAATACAGCTGTTCTGTGAAGGCCTCGGAGGTTTGTTAGAGAACATTAGTGAACAAACAGCATCATGAAGCCCAAGGAACACACCGGACAGGCCAGGGATAAGGTTATGGAGAAGTTTAAAGCAGGATGAGGTTATAAAAAAATATCCCAAGCTTTGAACATCTCACGGAGCACTGTTCAATCCATCATCTGAAAATGGAAAGAGTATGGCACAACTGCAAACCTACCAAGACATGGCCGTCCACCTAAACTGACAGGCCGGGCAAGGAGAGCATTGATCAGAGAAGCAGCCAATGGAATGGTTTAGATCAAAGCATATTCATGGTAACTCTGGAGGAGCTGCAGATCCACAGCTCAGGTGGGAGAATCTGTCCACAGGACAACTATTAGTCGTGCACTCCACAAATCGGGCCTTTATGGAAGAGTGGCAAGAAGAAAGCCATTGTTGAAAAAAAGCCATAAGAAGTCCCATTTGCGGTTTGCCACAAGCCATGTGGGGGACAGCAAACATGTGGAGGAAGGTGCTCTGGTCAGATGAGACCAAAATTGAAGTTTTTGGCTTAAATGCAAAACGCTATGTGTGGCGGAAAACTAACACTGCACATCACCCTGAACACACCATCCCCATTGTGAAACGTGGTGGTGGCAGCATCATGCTGTGGGGATGGTTTTCTTCAGCAGGAACAGGGAAGCTGGTCAGAGTTGATGGGAAGATGGATGGAGCCAAATACAGGGCAATCTTGGAAGAAAACCTGTTGGAGTCTGCAAAAGACTTGAGACTGGGGGCGGAGGTTCACCTTCCAGCAGGACAACGACCCTAAACATACAGCCAGAGCTACAATGGAATGGTTTAGATCAAAGCATATTCATGTGTTAGAATGGCCCAGTCAAAAGTCCAGACCTAAATCCAATTGAGAATCTCTGACAAGACTTGAAAATTGCTGTTCACAGACGCTCTCCATCCAATCTGACTGAGCTTGAGCAAAGAAGAATGGGCAAAAATTTCAGTCTCTAGATGTGCAAAGCTGGTAGAGACATACCCTAAAAGACTTGCAGCTGTAATTGCAGCGAAAGGTGGTTCTACAAAGTATTGACTCAGGGGGGCTGAATACTTTTGCACGCCACACTTTTCAGTTTTTTATTTGTAAAAAAATTTGAAAACCATGTATCATTTTCCTTCCACTTCACAATTATGCGCCACTTTGTGTTGGTCTATCACATAAAATCCCAATAAAATACATTTACGTTTGTGGTTGTAACGTGACAAAATGTGGAAAAGTTCAAGGGGTATGAATACTTTTGCAAGCCACTGTACATATAACGTATACAGATATGTTTTGACTTGGTGTTGCCTAGGGTTACATTTTAATTCATTCTTGACATTTCTGGACCGTTAGGATGCTATGAATGCCTTTTGATTTCTTAGTTTAGTAGAAATGGATCATAATATTAGTTTCTGAGCCATATCTGAAGTTTGTGGCTATGACTATTGAACATGAATAGGATAAGAGATGGTTCAGAGGCAACAAAACCAGAACAGTTTAAGCTCACACATGAAAAATAAGTCTTTTGGATCTAGTCCCACAGAGTGGTTGGATCTGTCAATGAATTCCCTAGTCTAAATCGTGACCTTCAGGAGAGAAGAAAATAGATTGTAGGGAAGGGAATTAAAAATAGCCAGTTTTGTTTGCAGCAGCATTACCACAGTACAGTATCTGAATTTTGTATTTAATCTTTTCTCTTCAAAGCGTCTAGCCCGCACGGGGATTATAGTTACTACCAGTGAAGCTGTACTTCTGCAACTAATTGGTGATAAAGAACATCTTCATTTCAAGGAAATTCAAAACCTCATCAAAGCAAGTGCACCACAGTCGGGGCTTTTATCCAAGGTCTAAACAAGTAAAGGTATAATAAATCATCTGGCAAAGGATTCATCCAAAAAAAAAATGAAGATATGTTTAATATTGACATTCAAGGGACATCAAGCAAGTGTTTAAAATCGTCGAGTAACAATATGATCTTTTTATAGTCACATATTCTGTGCTGTCCATCTGTTACTATTGTACGCTTTTAATATTATAGATATTGTGTATTATGGAATAGTATTCCATGAAGGTTAACGGGGGCATATTTATGCAGGAATAAATTGTGTAAATCTGGAGTAAATTTGCATGATTTTTGATTGCACATTGTAAATGCAAGATTTTGTTATGTAGAGTCAGTTTGTAAACTATTGCAATCAATTAAACAGCTCTGAAATATATGATATTATTCAGAGTGTATGTTTGATTGAAGGAGATCTGATTGGTAGTAAATATTGAACATGAGCCCAAGATGGCATAAATTGCAATTGAATGTGGGTATGTAAAGGGGCCTGGGTTGGTCGAATAATGTACATCCATTGGTATAAAAAATATTTTATGTTGTTGAATGTTATAAAACAAAAAAATCCCATTTCTGTTATGCTTGTGTGTGTGTGTGTGTGTACATATATATATATGAAATAAATCAGCCAAACTATGGCTTTCAGTGCCTATAACACCAAATCTCATTCTGTGGACACTTGACCTTTGTGTAAAGAGGCTGTTTGGGTACCATTGTTAAAATGGAGGTAGAGTATCTTAGTGGCCTTATGAGTTCATTTTAGATGGTTTCCAGCAACAATTCACCTGGCTACCCTTCACATGTTTAAAGTACTTTATCCCATGTGTAAGGGCTCACATTTGTTCTTGGCTGCTCATTTCCAACTATATCAAAGAAGATTTGCACAGCTGATTGGCAAAGCTATTAAGTTGCAGAACAATGGTGAGAAACAAAGTGAACATAGCAGTTTACTTCGAAGGCTTAACTTAAACTTTAACAGGCACTTCAACCTACTGAGTCTGCACCGTCCAGCAATCACCCTGTATACTAGCACTATCCTACACACTATACACTTATCTAAGCCAAATAACCTTCCAACATGTACGTCTTTTAATGTGGGTGTGGGGAGTACCCGGTGAAAACTCATACATCCCAGGGAGAACGTATATACTCTACACAGATGGCACCCGCAGTCAGGATTGAACCCAAGTCTCTGCTGCAATAAGGCAGCAACTCTACCGTTGCACCACTGTGCTGCCGTGCACAGGCCTAGTTACGTAGGACAATTCCATTCCTGATTAAGAAGTCTTCAAAATATGTAGGTACAAAAGTAGTGCAGAAATTGGGTCCTCTTATATCTGCTTTCTGAGCTCACCTTCCACTTCTGCAGGTAAGTACCAATTGGGGCTACACCCAACTTGTTATGTTTCTACCTATATGCTCCTGACAAATCGTTGACCTGGTGTGATCTAATGCTTTGACGAAAAAAGGGTCCCACTGCTTTCCCGATGTGAAGAAAATATGCAGATACGTGATGTTGATTTTGCTGGCATTGAGGCCATAAGTTGTAGCAACAATGAAGACACTTTAAAAGATAATGCAATGCAATGAAAAGTTTGCAACACACAAGCTTGAGATGTGAAATGCATTGTACCTAAAGGACATAAATGCAATATCAATGAACAAATAGGACATATATTTAGTAAAAGAAATGGAAGAATGTGGAAACAAGATTAAAGAAAAAAAACCATACTGATTAACCACAGGATATGGCTTGGATGAGCTGACTACAATGCTCCTATTTTAATCAGTGAGAATATTTTCATAGTGCAATGTTTGAATTTTTCCTCTGGAGGGCACTGCAGTCTAAACATAACAGCTCAAAGTGAGCATAGTGATACAAAGGGGGAAATGATTTCAAACCAACAACAATCTTAAGAGTACAATAATGCAAGTCATCCCATTAGATATGTTAACGTAACAATCTTGGGAACTTGAATACTTATACTGATTCACAAGTAATACTTTGGTGGTTCTAAGTAGGACATGGGTAGTAAAGATCTGGGTAAGTGCAAATTTACAGAAGGTACAACATGAGATGCTGGCCAAGATGAGATTAGATCAAATGTTGGTCAAAATGCATAGTTGAGGATTTCAAAAATAGATGAGCCGCTTACGAGTGGAGATGGGCAATTTTACTGAAGTCAAAGTAAGCACTGAAGTCTGGAGAAGGGTTTTGGCCCGAAATGTTGCCTATTTCCTTCGCTTCATAGATGCTGTCTCACCCGCTGAGTTTCTCTAGCACTTTTGTCTACCTTTGATTTTCCAGCATCTGCAGTTCCTTCTTAAACATAATGGAGAGGAAGCTAAGTTTCGGATGAAATTGGGTCCTATCCCAATCATCTAATTCAGTATCTTATGATATCTGAGAAGATGGATAGAATTGGCAAGGGAATGAAATTGTGGCAGTTGTTGATGGTATTGGCCTTCTCAGTAAATGAAAATTTAAAAAATGCAGATATTTGAAATCTGAAATAAAAACAGAAAATGTTGGCAACACTCAATAGCCTGGGTCTTTTTTTCTCTGGAGTGCTGGAAGCTGAAGGATCACTGATGTATAAAGCTAAAGGGAATGGGTTTAAGGTGAGATAGAAAAGATTTAAAAGTGACCCAATGGGCACTTTTTTTTTCACACAAAGGATAGTGCATACAAGCAGCGGGAGGAAGTGGCACAATTGCATGCTTTTATGACATTTAAAGGACACTTGGACAGGTATATGGACAGGAAAGTTTGCAGAGATATTAGCCAGGCACAAGCAAGTTAGGTTAGCATAGTTAGGCAACTTGGTTGATTTGGGCTGAAAGGTCTTTCTTGTGCTCTATAACTATCAATGAAAAGAAATGGTCAATGTTTAGGACTGAGATTCTTCATTTGAATTGTGATTTTTTGTAAATTTTATTTAATTGTTAATTTTGCTACTCGTTAAACTTTTTTCTTAGGGTTTAGACAAAGGGTCCCTGACCTGAAACATGTTCTCTTTCCAAGGATGCTGCTTGATTGGATTAGTGCCTCCAGCATTTTCTGTTTTGATTTGGTATTTTCAGAATTGGGAGGAAATTTCAGCTGGTCCAATACTTTATATTGAGTGGGTAGTGTGATTAAATAGTGGAGGGTTAAAGAAAGGTGATGGCAGAGACATCTAAAAACGAAAAATCGAGGGTTTTTGGAAAAGCAGAACAAGAACAACACATAAATTGGAAAATAATCATCGAAGGATTTTTCCCAAAAGGATCGCAGAAGCAAAGGGTTGTATTAGGATGGAGGCATTTCTGTAGTTTGATTGTGTATGACAAGCCCTCATTTTCTTCTGAAATTCAAATAATGGAAGAAAAATCATGTCCATAAATAGAACAGGCCCAATGGCCCACAGTGTGCCAAACATGATGTCGTTAAACTAATCTCTGCCTGCATGTGATTAATATTCCTCCATTCCCAACATATCTATTTGCCTATCTGAAAGCCACTTCACTGCCACTATTTTATCTGCCTCCACCACCACCACTGCCTCCACCACTGGCAGCGTTGCAGCCAACCACCACTCTCTGTGGGGTGAAAATTTGTCCCTGCACATCGCCTTATGCCCCCCTCACTTAATGCCTCATGCTGCCTTCTTGACATTTTCTCCTTGACAAATCTTCTGTCTGTCCACCGTATATATACCTATCATAATTTTATTTACTTCTATCAGGCCTCCGCTCAATCTCTGATGTTTTAGAGAAAGTAATCCAAGATTGTTCAACTTTATTTTAGCTGATAATATCTATAAAAATCATTGAAATGGTTAAAGAAAACTATTGTGATACAAGTTCTCCCAATATCACATACCCTGGATCAGCAAGAGTAAGGTAAAACTGAAAAGACAAGTCTGCATTTACTCCAGCTGTGCATACTTATACATCAATGCAAGGTGGACTGATAAAAAGCAGATGAATATGCTTCTCCACTGAGATGCAGAGTAGTCTGTCAAAGCCTTACCACAAGCACTTTCTGTGGGGTATTTCTATCTTGAGAATAAGGTTGTGTGAGTTTAGTTTTTACTAAATTTTAAGAATACCGACCTAAAATCAAAATCTCTTGTTTGCCTTGATTTGATAGCTCAATAATGAAAACATACCTTGATTCATCGTGCTTTTAATTTCATAATGAGAAAAGTTAAAGATCTAATTCATTGCAACTCTGTCAATAGACAATAGGTGCAGCCCTGTACAGAGCTCTGTCACCTGACCTGAAGGCAGCATCGCGGGCTCTGAGGAGTGTGGCGGACCTGGCTGGACATCCAGGGTTTCTGGTTTGGGAATGTTTTTGTCTACAGTCACATTTCCGATGCAGAACTTGATATAGTCCAGCACCGATTCTGTGAGAGTTTCCAGATCCTGGTGTTCGAATATGTCCCAGTTTGTCTGTGTAAAGCAGTCCTGTAGATTGGAGAGTGCATTTTCAGGCCAGGTTGTAACAGATCTTATGGTGGGCCTGGCACTGCGTCTGAGGGGGGTGTAGGCTGGAGAGAGCAGGAGGGAGAGATGATCTGACTGGCCCAGTTGGGGGAGGGGGATGGCTCTATACGCGTGCTTGATATTGGTGTAGACATGATCCGGCGTGTTCACCTCTCTAGTAGAACACTTGACATGTTGATAGAATTTCGGCAGTACAGTCTTCAAGTTGGCCTTATTAAAGTCCCCTGCGATTATGTGAACACCTTCGGGGTGGTCCCGCTGCTGTTCGTTAATGGTGTTCAGCAGGAGAGGGAGCGCCTTGTTTACATTGGCGTCAGGTGGAATATACACAGCGTGACAATCACGACTGTTAGTTCTCTCGGTAGAATAAAAGGCCGGCATCTTACAGACATGTACTCGAGGTCAGGGGAACAATGATTGTCTATGATTATCCCGTTGTTGCACCAATTCTCATGCACATATATACAGAGACCCCCTCCCCTGCTCTTACCGGAGTCCATAGTCCTGTCCCCGCGGAGCAGAAAGCGTCCTGCTAGCTGCATGCTAGCATCAGGTATTCCCGGGTGAAGCCAGGTTTCAGTGATGATCATAACACAGCAGTCGCGGACATATCGATTTCCAGCGAGTTATACTTCCAGGTCATCCATTTTGTGAACCAGGGATCTGACGTTGGAGAGATACAGGCTCGGTAGAGGTGGCTTGTGTGGTCGATTCCTTAGCCTTAGCAAAGCACCGGACCTGCGGCCTCGCTTCTGCTTCCTCTCCCTCCTCCGTCTGCGCCGCCTCCTAGACCCGACAACAATCCACGTGGACCCCGGTGGTCTTGCTATGTCGCCCGGGATGTTATACTTGCGATGGAAGACACCCGAAACCGCAGACTGACGCTGGTCACCGATATCCCCGATATCCACGAGGTTCTGTCGGGAGTAGCGGGTGTAGCGGGTGTTCGCAGAACCGACAGCAAAGACGTACACGGACAACACAACGTACACAAACAACAAAAAAGAGCACCGAGACAGAGCCGTGAGCCGCTGCGACCGTGCGCGCCGCCATCTTGGAATAGAATGGAATAGAACATCTGAGATCCTTATCAGTAACCCCTCCTACGTCCCAAAAATCCCCATCTTGAGTCCTTGGAATTAAGCCCAGAATGAAACCCTTCTTCTTCTTGCATATGGCGTGCACAGCTTAAAGTTGTAGGACAACTTGTTCTATTTCATCTTATTTGATTGTGCACACCAGGTTGATTGCATTCGTTGAAACAGGATGGACCACGTGAAGGTTGCAATCTCCCACTCCAATCAAACGCTGAAGGGAAGAAAACAAGTGCAAAGACAAATGACAAAATTGGACCCCAACAAAGTAAGTCAGACTGCACCACTGTATTGTGTCATGTGCCAGAGCAAAGCTTCAGGAGATAATTTCCAGGAATGATAAATGCATGACATTTGCTGGTTTCCTCCTTGCCTATTCTCTATACCTCCATCAAACATCAAAAATTCATCAAACATTTTCTCTTCATAAATCCACGTCAATTCCTTTCTATCCTATGTCATGAGGGCATTTTGTAGCAGATTTAAGTCAACCAAAAGTGTATTGATTTGGTGAATAGAGGGCCTCTACATATTAACAGATCTACTTTGAATCCAGGAAGTGTTGGTAATGTGGTCATTATGTCCATGCTGGCCACAGTTGGAGTTTGGGGTTTCTCCACTCTACTGTCTCTTGGCCTATTGCCTTGCAGGATATGTCCCTCATGTGGTGAGTGTTTAATGTAGCAAGTTAAGTGATAAATGCGGTTAATATTTCTGCCTTCACCCGTTAAGGCAGCGAGTCTTTCACTGGAAATATACCTGCTAATCCTCCTACAAATGCATTTAAACCTGTGGTCCATCTATATTACTAAAAGTCTGTTCTTGACCGGGTTTGGCCATCTGTGCTGCGATTTCCGAGAGAACGCCGCCACCTACGGCCGTCATTTTTGGCCACCTTGCTCAGAGCCCCCCTCCGCCGCATGTATGCCGAGGATTTTTCCCGTTGATTAAAAATGGCAGAGATATTAATGTTTTTACAAAATTCCCCATTCTCTCTGCTGCCCCCGCTGGCGGCAGGGGGGAGGGACTATAAAACCAGGAAGTGGTGTGCCACACAGTCTCTTCAAGATGGAGAAAGGCAGAGGGTCACGTTTCTCTGAGCTGTGAATAAAACTGAACACATGTCTACTCAAATGTAAGTGCCCTTGGTGGTTCTAAAATGTTTGCAGAATGTGTCTATTGGTTCTAAAGCTTGCAAAAAAAGTGTCTATTGGTTCTAAAGCTTTCAAAAAAAAGTGTCTATTGGTTCTAAAGCTTGCAGAAAATGTCTATTGGTTCTAAAGCTTGCAAAAAAATGTCTATTGGTTCTAAAGCTTGCAAAAAAATGTCTATTGGTTCTAAAGCTTGCAAAAAGTGTCTCTATTGGTTCTAAAGCTTGCAAAAAATGTCTTTGATTCTAAAGCTTGCAAAAAAATGTCTATTGGTTCTAAAGCTTGCAAAAAAATGTCTATTGGTTCTAAAGCTTGCAATAAATGTCTATTGGTTCTAAAGCTTGCAAAAAAATGTCTATTGGTTCTAAAGCTTGCAAAAAGTGTCTATTGGTTCTAAAGCTTGCAAAAAAAAATGTCTATTGATTCTAAAGCTTGCAAAAAAATGTCTATTGGTTCTAAAGCTTGCAAAAAAAATGTCTATTGGTTCTAAAGCTTGCAAAAAATGTCTATTGGTTCTAAAGCTTGCAAAAAAATGTCTATTGGTTCTAAAATGGTTCATACTAGCGCTCCAGAAAGCTCTGCCCCAAAGCTCCCCCTCCCTCCCCTCCCCTGGTTGGCTTGGCTTGGGTGTGTCTTGAAATTGAAAGGCACTACTTACTGCAAATGGTGGCATGAAGTTGAAAGGCACTACTTACTGCAAATGGTGGCTTGGGAGCTTTGGCTTGAAGTTGAAAGGCACTATTACTGCAAATGGTGGCTTGGTTGCTTTGGCTTGAAGTTGAAAGGCACTACTTCCTGCAAATGATGGCTTGGGTGTGGCTTGAAGTTGAAAGACATCACTTACTGCAAATGGTGGCATGAAGTTGAAAGGCACTACTTACTGCAAATGGTGGCTTGGGAGCTTTGACGAAGTTGAAAGGCACTACTTACTGCAAATGGAGGCTTTTGAGCTTTGGCTTGAAGTTGAAAGGCACTATTACTGTGAATGGTGGCTTGGTTGCTTTGGCTTGAAGTTGAAAGGCACTACTTACTGCAAATGGTAGCTTGGGTGTGGCTTGAAGTTGAAAGACACCACTTACTGCAAATGGTGGCATGAAGTAGAAAGGCACTACTTACTGCAAATGGTGGCTTGGTTGCTTTGGCTTGAAGTTGAAAGGCACTACTTACTGCAAATGGTGGCTTGGGAGCTTTGACTTGAAGTTGAAAGGGACTACTTACTGCAAATGATGGCAGGTGTGGCTTGGGTGTGGCTTGAAGTTGAAAGGCACTACTTACTGCAGATGGTGGCTTGGGTGCAATGGCTTGAAGTTAAAATGCATTACTTACTGCAAATGGGGGCATGGGTGCATTGGCTTGAGGTTGAAAGGCATTACTTACTGCAAATTGTAGCTTGGGTGCTTTGGCATTAAGTTGAAAGGCACTGCAAATGGTGGCATGAAGTTGAAAGGCACTACTTACTGCAAGTGGTGGCTTGGGAGCTTTGGTTTGATGTTGAAAGGCACTACTTGCTGCAAATGGTGGCTTGGGAGCTTTGACTTGAAGTTGAAAGGCACCTCTTACTGCTAATGGTGGCTTGGGTGTGGTTTGAAGTTGAAAGGCACTACAGATTCAGATTCAATTTTAATTGTCATTGTCAGTGTACAGTACAGAGACAACAAAATGCATTTAGCATCTCCCTGGAAGAGCGACATAGCAAACGATTTGAATAAATAATAATAAGTGTCCGGGGGGGGGGGGGGGGGGGTGATTGGCAGTCACCGAGATACTTACTGCAAATGGTGGTTTGGATGCAATGGCTTGAAATTAAAAGGCATTACTTACTGCAAATGGTGGCTTGGGTGCTTTGGCTTGAAGTTAAAAGGCACTACTGCAAATGCACTTACTTCCTGTTTGCACTGTGTATCGATTTTAGATAAAACGCTACCACTTACGGCTGTGACCTTTGGCCATCTTACTCAGTCTCCCTCCGCTGAGCAGGTGCAGAGAATTCTTCCCAGCAATGAAAAATAAAATTGTTATTAGTTTTTTAAAAAATGTTGAGAATCTCTCTCCTGTCAATCACTCCATGAAACCCACACTTTTTTTTTTGGGGGGGGGGGGGGGGGGGGGGGGGGGGGGGGGGGGGGGGGGGGTTATAAACCTGGAAATGTGGGTGTGGCTCAGTCTCTGCAAGATGGAGGAGGGAGAGGTCACAACTCGCTGTCTTTAGTGGCTTTGCACCCTACTTCCAATGGTATGAAACTGCATTTGAATTTGGTGGCCTTGCACCTTGCTAGAAGTGGTAAGAAACTGCACTTGAAATTGGTGGCCTTATACCCTGCTTGAAATAGAATTTCAAGGATTAGCCGTGAGTCAACTACCAGCCCACCAGCCGTGAGTGAGTGAGTTGCCAGCACAACAGGCTTGATTGACTGAGACGCCAGCCCAAGAATCCATTTGGCGCACAATTTGCATACTAGCCCTCTGGAAGCCAGTCTCTTCAGCCCACAACACCCATACTAGCGCTCCAGAAAGCCCCCCCCCCCCCAACTGGCCACCAATATTAGAATTGGTGGAGAGGTAGAATATTGCGTTGGATGACCAGCCCTCCTGTGTGATGCTGGGACCCAACAGGTCCCACTTAGTCTAGTCATACTATAAAAATAAAAGAAATAAAGGTTTCAGATAAAATAGAAAAAATAGATCTTTCTTTGCCTCAAACTATAATTGTATCTGTCACCTACAGTGTTTGGATCTTTGTCTTTGCACCCTTGTGTTGAAATCTGTAATGATTGCACCAAATATTAATAGAATATTACAGAATGTCAAAGGCAGATCACCTTACTCAATCATAGCATCATTCCCCTCTGATTAGGATTGACACCAAACGGCCACCATTTCACAATATCAATTTCTCAGTTTCACTCCGACAGTCCCTCTCAGAATCTAATAATCTCAGTATTATCTATCTTTTAAATTCCAGAATCTAAAGGCCAATCTTCTTTTATCCCTCTGCAAAGAACCAACCAGCCTTTTCATCCCAGGAATCAAACAATCAGACCTATTTCCCACTGGCTACAAGGCATGTAAATTTGTAGGAATGGAAATCAAAACTACATTTTGCACTAAATTGGTGTCCACCAAAATCTAATGAATTCACACCAAAAAGCCTTATTTTTATACAATAAACCTGCACATTGCTTGCATATTTATTTGCTGCACTTCAGGAAATGATTACTCAGGAGAAGGCAAAATGTGAAAACAAGGAACTGTAAATGTCGGTTTACAAAAGAAGACTCAGAATTCTGGAGTAACTCAGCAGGTCAGGCAGGATCTCTAGAGAACATAGACAGGTGAAATTTTGGGTCAGGACCCTCCAGACAGATTATGGGGGGGGGGGGGATGGGGGGGATTATGTGTGACGTTGGTGGTGGTGGGGGATTATGTGGTGGTGGTGGTGGTGGGGGGGGGGGGGGAGATGGGAGGATTATGTGGTGGGGGGGGGGGATTATGTTATGTGGTGGTGGTGGTGGTGGGGGGGAGATGGGGGGATTATGTGGTGGTGGTGGGGGGGGGGATTATGTGGTGGTGGTGGTGGTGGTGGGGGGGGGGGAGAGATGGGGGGATTATGTGGTGGTGGGGGGATTATGTGGTGGTGGTGGGGGGGGGATTATGTGGTGGTGGTGGTGGTGGGGGGGGGAGATGGGGGGATTATGTGGTGGTGGGGGGGATTATGGTGGTGGGGGGGGGGGGGGGGATTATGTGTGGTGGGGGGGTGGACCATATTATGACACCTGCCTTTCCTTTTGGTCGGAACACTCAACTAACACAGTCTGTAGAATGGTCACGACCCAAATGTCCAGCTCTGTCCTTGTGCAAGTAATTTTGCAACCTTCAGTCGTATTAGTTAACAAAATGCATAGTTACTTTTCCTGATTACTTTGATGAGTTTTTTTTCATCAAATCGACGCAAACATTTTAAATACATGCACCAACAAACCTAACAACTGGCTTATGTGACCTGCTGCAAATTTTGTCTCAAATAATTTGTTTTCATTGGAGGGTGGAGTTTCATAAAAAGAGTGCTTAAATCTGTGGTTCCACAGTTTAAAGCACAATACAAATTCACATCACATACACTGCACAACGTGTTTCAGCTACTGTAAATTTTTAAGCAGTTGGAATCTTGCTTTGCCAGGAGTATAGGAGCATCTGGATATGGAGTCTTCCAGACATTCCCGGAAACATTAAACTTTACTATAATAACTATAGCCTTTGCAATGTGATTTTGTGCCAAGTTATGAAAATGTGTGGCATTCAATGAGACGGTGAGCTGGTGGATCAGGGAATACTTCAATCTACCTTTAACACTTTAACAAATATGTTAGATTTTGCTGCCTTGGAATAGGGCCGAGCAGAGATTTTTTTTAAGACCGTGATATAAAACCAGCACAAATGAATGAATGCATAGTTTTCACCAGTTAAGTTGCCTCCTTTACATTGTTGTTGGTTATTAAAATATTCAATCCTTAGTGAGCACACTTAGTTTAACTATCCAGTTCCATGGAAACATACCAGAGGAGCATTAGGAGTATGTTTTAATAAAAACCATTGACCCATCATTCCCACAAGCCGTTCTCTATTGACTCTGAGATTGCCATTTATATGCAGTGTTGTAACTGGTAATCTAGCTGCATAATGTAGAACAAGACCTCCTTGGAAAATTTAAGTCATGGAGTTATTCATCATGGGAACAAGCCTTGAGGCCCAAATTGTTGATACCAACCAGGTTGCCTACCTCAGTTGCTTGTGTTTATCCCATATTTTTCGAACCCTTTTTATCCATGTATCCGTCAAATGTCTTTTGGACTTTGCAATAGCAGCTGCCTCCACCACTTCCTTTGGCAGCCTCTTCCCACATACCGCCTATCCTCTGTGTGGTTAAAAAATAACCTATCCTTTGGATTTCTTTTAAATTATCTTCTCTCACCTTAAATCTATTCCCTCTAATGTTAGGCTCCCCTGTGCTGAGGAAAAAGACTAAAGGGCCTGTCCCACTTGGGCCTCATTTGTGCATCACGCAGATGGCGCGCAAAGATTTTGTACATCCCAAAATCCTGGGGAGCCGCGTGTGACCCCGCGTCACTGCCTACGTCACCACGCACCATGCGAGCGTAATGCACACCATGTGCGCGTAATGCGCACCATGCGTGCGTCGTGCGGTGTGACACATAAACGATGTCGCGTAAATTATGCGCAAATGACGTCCAAGTGGGACAGGCCCTTCACTAATCACCTTATCTCTGACCCTCATGATATTATATACCCCTGTAGGGTCTCCCCTCAGCCTCCCCTGTTCCAAGGGTAAAAGTCCCAGTCTCTCCTTATCATTTAAGCCCTCCATTCCTAGTATCATCCCAGTGAATCTTTTTTGCATTCGTTCCAGCTCAATGGCATCCTTCCTATAACTCGGTGACCAGAACTGCACACAATTGAAGTAACCACTTGCCTTGCAAGATATGCAATGACTCCGAGTCTCTGAAGAATCAGTGACTCTGATTTATCCCTGTCTGGAATATTTGCAAATTTGTGGCAGCAGGTAGCTTGCTCACACTGTGCCTTTTTAGTGGTAGAATCATATAGCGTGGAAACAGGGCCTTTGGCCCAACTTGCTCACATTAACCAATGTGCCCATCTACACGTCCCACCTGCCTGCATTCGGCCCATATTCCTCTAAACCTATCCTATCCATGTACCTGTCGAATTGTTTTTTAAACATTGCAATAGCACCTATCTCAACTACCTCCTCCAGAAGCTTGTTCTATACACCTACCACCCTTTGTGTAAAAAAAAAATTGCCCTTCAGATTCCTATTAAATCTTTCAATAGACAATAGGTGCAGGAGTAGGCCCTTCGAGCCAGCACTGCCATTTATTGTGATCATGGCTAATCATCCGCAATCAGTACCCCGTTCCTGCTTTCTCCCCATATCTCCTGACTCCGCTATCTTTAAGAGCCTTATCTAGCTATCTCTTGAAAATATCCAGAGAACTGGCCTCCACTGCCGTCTGAAAGTGTTTTCTCATCTCCGTTCTAAATGGCTTACCCCTTATTCTTAAACTGTGGCCCCTGGTTCTGGACTCCCCCAACATCGGGAACGTTTCCTGCCTCTAGCGAGTCCAAACCCTTAATAATCTTATATGTTTCAATAATCCCTCTCATCCTTCTAAACTCCAGAGTGTACAAGCCCAGCCGCTCCATTCTCTGAGCATTTCCCCCTCATCTTTAATCTATGTCCACCCGACTAGGGTGGGGGAGGGACGGAAAGACAGAGAGAATGCAAGGGTTACCTGAAATTAGAGAAATTAATAGTCATATCGTTGCCATCCAAGCAAAATATGCTGTTCTTCCAATTTGTGTTTGGCCTCACTTTGACATCATCCTCACCCACCATCACTCTCCGCTTCCTTCCATGGAGCCAATTTTCTATCCTGTAGTCTATCTCTCCTTAGATCCCATGCAATCTAACCTTCCAGAAAAGCCTACTATGTGGAACCTTGTCAAATGACTTGTTGAAATCCATATATACGTCTACAGCTCTGCCCTCGTCTACCTCTTTTAGCTACATCTTTGAAATATTCACGAATTCGTGAGACACATTCTCCCAGGTACAAAACAGTGCTGACTATCCCTAATAAGCATTTGTCCATCTAAATGCATGCATATACAAGGGCTAATTTGGAATATTCAGCAGTCAGTGGTTCAATGCACTCATTAATTAATGTATTCAGGATACTCTGCAGCTTTGAACTAACAGCTCTTCATTTTAATAATAAGAATGGTTTAGGATCCATTAACTCTAACTTCCAGCTTATCTAAAAATGTTTAACCTCCAGAATGTAGCACTAGATCATTGCCCAACTATTATTTGTGTCATTAATATTTATTACAGTTAGATAATTACTCGAGATGCAAAACAGTTTTCAATCATTTAATTTCTGTTTACAAGCATTTTTGATATTTTACTTTTTAAATGAATTCCAAACATGCAGAGGACTGCTAATTTTCCTTTTGGAATGAGTCATGAAGCAATAAACAGTTTTTTTTTTAAGCTTTTATTTCCTCTACGTGTGTGTGAGTGTATACATGTGTGCATGTGTGTAGTGTGTGTCTGTGTGGAAAACATCAAGGACATTTGCTGAGGAAAATAAACAAGCCGTACGAAGTTCTTCTGTATTTTTAAACATTTGGCTTAAACTCAGCATCGGGAGTGCTTTAGGCTGTTTCACCAGCAAATGTGCTACCGTTAGAACAACGGTGGATGGCATTGTGGGATCCAAATGGATCAGATATTTATTTTGAAAAGTTAGAATAGGGAATACCTGAACAGTTAAGATAAGCTGGTATATTAATTTATACAATCATTAATATTACTGAGAAGGATTACGCTGAAAGTAATTATTTCTAGAAATAAATCCCCTTCATTTGCTGTGCTGGGCAAGATATTTGAAGAAGGAGTAGACAGTAGCCCAGAAATATTGCTGTGTGATATTAGCTGCTTTGGAATGAAGGTTTGTGCAAAACAGCAGTGAGAAGTTTCACGGACGCATGTTAAACATTTGCACATTAATGTCCCATGGCATATTTTCAGGGCCAGGTTTTGTTTCAGAATTTTCAGACCAGAATTTAAAAGCAAGTCAAAGTAAATCAAATATAACAGGTTAACCTAGTAGTCCAGTTTCCACTTTGTTTGCTTTAAGCTTAGATTCTGCCCCCTGGGCTTCAATAGATTTAACTCCCATTATTTTTTAAGAAGAAGGCATTGACTGGTAGATACTAAATAATAGCGATCACTTCCATGTGTTCTTTTAAAACTTGTATTCACATTGCTCTATTTCCTGGAGCACTCTATGCTGCAATTCATGCTACTAACAGTCTGCAGATTCATATGCTGATAAGTCAAAGGATTCTCTTTGATCTCGTTGCTGTCATTAATTTTATTTGCACTTTGCTAAATATTAACTAAATGTCAATGGACCCATGCAGAATCAAAGGGGAGAAATGTGTCTTTGGTCTACAGCTGTAAATGTGTGCAGCCGCATCAACTTCCAGTTATACTCACCACCACAGATTCAGCTTCAGTGAAGTCATTGGAAGCAAGTGTGCGGAGGTGAGAACAAAAATAATCCAACACCATTTACAGCAAACAGTGAACATTTTCTTTGAAAAATTATTTTGAATGGAATTTCTAAGAAGAGTTAAGTGTTTGGGAGTTAATTAATCAGATTTTAACAAGCCAAAGAAAAATGCAAAAGAAGGTTTTTACAGTAGAGCAATAAGTCTTTGCGGCAAATGAGCGATCAAGAATTTTGAGCATTGTTTAGGGATTTATTTACTTGGAGATTTATGCACTATGGGAGGATCCCAGCTCGCTGGATCGATCTACCTCCATGGTGCCAGGAAATAACTGGGATCCATCAATCTACCAGAAATCTACAATCTGCTGATGTCAGGTAGCTGTAAGAGGGTGGCTGATGATCTTTCCAAGAGTTTCCGTGCAAGAGCACAAGCTTGTTGGAAGGCAGCAGCTGAGTATTGGATGATGGATTACGAAGGAGTGACTCTTTCAAGGGTGAGCATCATCCCACAAAGGGCAGTTTGAATGCTGAAGAGCGTTGGTAACTGGCGACCGGAGAGAGGAGGGAGGCCAAGTTGTGCGGAAAGAGGGCAAAGCAAGAGGAAGAAGGAAAACACTAAGAGGGAAAGAGAGGAGGAAAAGGGAGGATGCTGATTACCTACTTCCTTCTGTTTTCCCTCTTCCTTTCCTTCCCAATTTGTCCTGGTTCTGACGGATAGACAGTGCACATACGCAGCACGTAAGAAATTACTTGTGGCATTGTCGGCACATCTGACAATTAAACACACTTGACTCTTAATTTTTGATCCCCTCCTTACTTCAGTGTCTTTCCCTGAACATTAATCATCATGGATCTGATTACCATTAGACAAAGACCAAACTCTCTTAAGTATGTGTGCCAGTTGATATGCAATGGCCAAATAAAAAAATATGCAGGCAAATTTCACTCCCCAATAAGTCATCCTAGATTCTGAGGGATCCTTAAGACGATGAAGACACTATGATGTTTTGGCACAATTATGATTAGAATAAGTCTGATGAAGGGTTCTGATCCAAAAGGTCACCTATCCATTCCCTCCACCAATACAATCTGACCTGCCAACTTCCCCAGCACTTTGTATTGTGTTCTGAGAAGAAATTATGGGCCAGATCCTATTTAATTTAAAGATAGATGCAAAATGCTGGAATAACTCAGCGGACGGACAGCATCTCTGGAGAGAAAGAATGGGTGACGTTTCAGGTCAAGACCCTTCTTCAGCATCTGCACACCTTCCAATACATACCGATTTAATCTGGCTGCCTGTGGTTTTTTGTGGAAACACTGCAGGTGCTCCTACCTTTTGGTGTTGTGTAACTTCGGACCCTTGGTTCCAGAGGCATCCTGCGAGTTTCAAGGATCACAAGAGGTGACCAGACCTCTCAATGATTCTTCCCGATACCCTGCCTCCAACCTGACAGCTTTTGACGACCCAAGACAATTGTTAAATAACATTATTTAGATGCTCATTAAATTATTGTTAATTGATTGAAAACTATAAGAAAATAAACAAAGAATTCATCTGAACTTGTCAGCCTCTTTTTTTCCTCCAAAGTCAACAGCCTGCAGTATGTAAATATAACATATGTAGCTTTTGGTTGCAAAAACCATATCTTCACTTACCGCTTTAGTTAAGGCTGACGGCTTCATTCAAATCTGCCAGTTATAATTAATATAAATCTGAAAGGCTTGATGGAAATAGTATCCACCCCCGCAGCTCGAGAAATTATAGAATATCCTAGGAATCATCACAAATTCCATGGAGAGCCCCCAGCTAACCTTCAGCATAATCAGGACCAGTGACTTGTAAATGTCTGCAGTGTGCCAGGAGAGGCATTACTTGTTTCTTCTTACTTTGACTCTGCTGTTAATTATTTTGTTATAAAATTTGAAGACTATTAAGCAGTAAGCAAATGTTAATTTCCATTGCAGAGTAGTTGCGATAGGTATACAATTTTAAACATTAATAAGTTTCTGTAATGAGGAGAGGTTCCTTATAAATTTAGATGTGGAAAATAAAAGAAGATAGACACAAAAAACTGGAGTAACTCGGTGGGTCAGATAGCATCTCTGGAGAAAAGGAACAGGTGACGTTTTGGGTCATAAGGTCATAATGGATGATCAGCCATGATCATATTGAATGGCGGTGCAGGCTCGAAGGGCCGAATGGCCTACTCCTGCACCTATTTTCTGTGTTTCTATGTCTATGTAAGTGATGGAAGTAGAATTAGGCCATTCGGCCCATCAAGTCTACTCCGCCATTCAATCATGGCCGATCTATCTCTCCCTCCTAGCTCCATTCTACTGCTTTCTCCCCATAACCGAATAGTCGAAACCCTTCTTCAATAAATGTATATTTTGAGCACATTTTAGTTAAAAGTATTCCCAAAGGAAGCATTGGCAACACCATAACGTCAGAATTTCCATCAGTTGGCTGCTGGGTGCCTGTAAATCTGGCATTGGTTCCAAACAGCTGAAGATGTCTAAGTATGGAATGGTGTGAATCAGCAATGCAACACTGGAGATTGTGCATCAATGCAGCGAGCTGTTTGGAGGTGACGACCACCCAGTACTACTAATAACAGTCAGAGCAGGCAAATAATACTGATGGACTTGTGCCAATTCCATCTCATTTGGAGCTTCAGCTCTGCAAGTACGTGAAAATATATTTTGGATTATCCCAGATTGTCACGGTAAAAATGAACAAATATACAACAACACCTTAAAAGATTGTTCTGCCACCTTGTTTATTTCCCTGCATTGTAAGCTTGGAACAACATCACAGAGGGAAAAATCAGTGTACTTTGCCAACTGCTGATCTTATAAAAGTACAGGCAGTCTTATTGTTTTCAATTTCACCAGGCCATGCTGACATGCTGGTCATTAAATGGGTCAAGTATCAAAAAGAAAGTATTATGGAAACACAAGATTGTTTGCAGCTGAACCTTGAGCAATTTAACTAAAGGGGATGTTATCCTATCCACTCTAATAGAATTCATTGTCCAATTTTCTTTCCAACGCATACGCTGCTTTCTCAATATCTCTTGTTGAGATACTGCAAAATAGTGGTCGAAGATTGAAATGAACAAAAAACGTTGAAAACCTTTGAGCAAGGTTCAACATTTTTGCTGTGCCTAATACATTCTTTCGGCCCAGAGTAGTGTGCTCGACTCTACACCGAGACTTTTGTCGCAAAATACAGAACACAGTCACATATTACAATTCCTGGAGGATTGCACATTTGTGGCATCAAAAGTTGCATATGTTATATTTACATCTGCTCTCAGAAGACTGCATGTAGCAGGGGGGTATTCTTTGGAGGAGAGAAGGAGGCTGATGTGTTCAGAAAAATCAGACCTACCAGACAGTCCATCAAGATGCAGTGATGATGTTCCCTATGGCAGACAGTAGGGGCACCATCTACAATTATAGATGAGCAGCAAGTTTACAGCAACTCCAAGGTCCTCATAGACTCATACAGCACGGAAACAAGCCCTTCAGATCACTGAGGTCCAGTTGTGATAGGGATATCTGACCTGAAATGTTGACTGTTTCTCTCCTCACAAATGCAGTTTGATCTGCTGGATATTTCCACGTCTGTTTTTTGTTTTAGATTTCCAGCATCTGTAGTTTTTTATTTTTATTTTGAAGACTCGAGAATGTCTAAATGACGTATGCACTGGTAATGCAACAATGTAATTCTTACTTGATGCAGCTTTACAGCGTGCGTTATTGCAATAATACAACAAATAAATATACAATAATCGTTAATACCTATAGTAAATTATATTAACGCTAGGTAACCAGATCATATCAGTGCCAGCTGAAGTATGTAGTGCATCCTATGTATACAAAGTCTATAATTGTTTGATGGTGAGGTCAGGTTGTGGTGAGGTTGTGCTGAGATACTCCATCATTTTTGTGTCTATCTTCAGCATGCTCTCTACCATACACTTGTGGACGTTTGACGACATATTTGGTGACATGTTAAATCTTCTCGAATTTCTGAGGAAGTAGAGCTGCTGATGAAGTGTGTTTGCAAGAATTTAGCTCCTAGATTTGCTGGTTATTCTCATTAAATTAGCTCTGGTCCTTTCTGCTTTAGATGCCTAAAGTGTCTTCACAGAGGCTAATTATAGTGGAGTCCAGGACTGTTCAGATAACGTTGAGTCTTGTTGGTTAGGATTCAAGGTTAACTGAACAGTCCCGAACTCCACTGGACTTGGATACAATGGAAGTCTTGCACCATTTACCAATTATCCACAGAGATGAAGGAGGCTTCAGAGGATTGGAAAGTAGCACATGCGACGCCCTTGCTCAAGAAAGAGGGTAAGGATTTTCCAAGCAACTACAGGCCAGTCGGTTTAACATCCATGGGAGGTAAGATTTTGGAAATAATAGTCAGAAAAAATTAAGAGGCTCTTGAAGAATTTTGAATTAAGGAGAGCAAGTTTAAGAATAAGGAGTAAGCCATTTAGAACAGAGACGAGGAAACACTTTTTCTCTCAGAGAGTGGTGAGTCTGTGGAATTCTCTGCCTCAAAGGGCGGTGGAGGTGGGTTCTCTGGATGCTTTCAAGAGAGAGCTAGATAGGGCTCTTAAAAATAGCAGCGTCTGGGGATATGGGGAGAAGGCAGGAACGGGGTACTGATTGGGGATGATCAGCCATGATCACATTGAATGGCGGTGCTGGCTCGAAGGGTTGAATGGCCTACTCCTGCACCTATTGTCTATTGTCAAGTGAGGATTTATTAAATGATGAACCGAGCAGAAACGTTTCTGAGATCAAAAAAAGTTATCCTTGTCATGGCTGGTCAACAATTTCACTAACGCATTCCCACTGTCTTCTCTAACTACTGGATGCCGTTTGTATTCATAAATATTTTAAATGACGTGGCTGTTACCACCATCTCTGGTAGCAAATTCCAGAGGTTCACCATCCTCTGAGTGAAACAAATTCACCTCAGTTGGGTTCTAAATTCCTCAGCCTGTAATCTGAGACTGATTCTTGGTTGTACACACTCCAGCCAGAGGAAACATTCTCTTGCATTCAGCCTGTCTAGCCTGTCAGAAATGTATACGTTTCAATTTGAGCTCCTCTTATTCTTCTAAACCTGAGTGAATATAAATCTAATCAACCTAATCTCTCCTCATGCAACAGTTGCACCATTTTGGGAATCAGTCTGTGAACCTTTGTTGCACTCTCTGTATGGTAAGTATTTCCATCAGGTAAGGAGACAAATGGCTTCCAGACACAAGAGATTGCAGAAGCTGGAGATTTGAGCATATAGCTAACGGCTGGATTAACAGTGGGCCAGGCAGCATCTACAGAGGGAAATGGACAGATGAGGTTTTGGGTCAGCAATTCTATTCAGACTGATAGAACTATATCTTCCAGACAAAGTGTTGAGGCTATGGAATGTGATTGTTTGTACTACACTTACCAGAATGACCCTCAGATTATCCTTGATCAGACTTTGCTGGCTTTACATTGCACTAAACGTTATTCCCTTATCAAGTATCTATACACTGTACTGTAAATGGCTCGATTGCAATCATGTTTTGTCTACCTGCTGACAGGTTAGCACGCACAAAAAGCTTTTCACTATACCTCGATACACGTGACAAAAACTAAACTGAACTAATTAGCCTCCTTCTATGTCTATGTCTATGTCTGGAGTCACCTAGAGGGCTGGATCAGATTTCCTTGCAGAACCTGCGATTAAGGTAGATTTTCTCTGATATATTTGTAAGACTCACTATTTATTTTTAAAGTTGTCAATTAACTAAATTTAAACACTATAACTGCAGTTGTGGGATTTAAATTCACGTTTCTGGATTTTTTCCACTCAGTAATTTATCAGTACACCGTTGTTACTGACAGATGCATGTACTTAAGCTCTTTAAAACACTGGCTACCAGTTCAGCCTATGTCTTGCATGAGACCTTGCCGTGTGACAGGATTTACAATCAAGAGGCCCACCCTACGTAGAGCCTCATTGTTCAGGCTGAACAACACTTTATGGAGGGGACCTGCACATGGTTAAAGGAGATCCAGTTAGTGGGCCTGCAGTGAGATTCTGAGGAAATGCCAAAGCATTATATTTCATAGAAGACATTATTTCAATGAAGATATTCATCCAGGGTGGCAATGGCAAAAACTACAAGGGCATAGCTTTCAGATAAGAGGGACAAAGATAAGCAGAGGATGGTGGGTGGTAGAGGTGGTGGTGGAGGGGGATATAAAAGTGGTGTTTAAGAGGCTTTGAGATAAACATATTGATATGCAGGAAATGAAGGGGCATGGATTATGTGCAAGCAGATGAGGTTACTTTATCTTAGCTTTATGCATGGCACAGACATTATGGGCTAAAGGGCCTGTTCCTTTGCTGTACTCTATTTTAAAAATTAATAAACATCTTTATGAAATTATATTAATTAGCTAATTATTCAGCAATAATTGTACCAACTTCAATGCAGAGATCAACTGATGATATTGCTTTATTAATCAGCCCATCTGCTGTTGAACCCTCACTCCATGCCTTTGCTTTGCTCGGCATGACCACTCGACGCATCCTTGGTTGGGCACCACTTGTCCCAGTGTAGAAACAAAGAAATGAAGATGCTAGATTATACCAAAGATGGAAACAAAGTGCTGGAGTAACTCAACAGGTCAGGCAGCATTTCTGGAGAAAAAGGGTAGGTGACGATTTGGGTCGGGACCAAAAGGGGCACTCATCCTTTTTCTCTAGAGATGCTGCTTGACCCGCTGAGTTACGCCAGCACTTTGTGTCCACCACTTCCCTAGGTCATGCAAACATAAAGTCTCCAACCTCCACTACCTATCACTAAATTCCCACCTTGAACTTCCTGCTTAAGAAATATTGTGATTTTAGAATTTATTCATCATCAAATCCTTCCTGTAACCTCTGTTCATCCTAAAACCATTTAAATATTTTATATATCTGAAGAAGGTTCTCGACCTGAAACGTTGCCTATTTCCTTCGCCCCTTAGATGCTGCCTCACCCGCTGAGTTTCTCCAGCATTTTCGTCTACTTTCGATTTTCCAGCATCTGCAGTTCTTTCTTAAATATTTTCATTACTGCAATTCAGGCATCCTGATCATTCCCAAATTGAACTACTCCACCAGCAAAGGCAAGGTCTGGAGAACCCATTCTTAAATCTTGTCACTCCATCTGACTCGCTTTCTTTAAGGTTCCTTAACAACTGACTATTTGCCCAAGCTTTTTGTTATCTTCTATAATGCCACCTAAAGACTTATTGGGCTTTTGAGTCCTTTGAGAAGAAGATTTTTTTAACTTTAGAGACACCAGCTAAGTGCCTTAATTGTCCTCGGTACATTTTCCAACATAAAGGCAAAACATGGAAATAGAAATGTCAGATTGAAAGACTTTAAAAATCTGTTGAATAATACACCATATTCAAACAAAAGGAATTCTTAATGTAAACAGAATGGGGTCTGTGGGAAAATATTGATATTTAGTTTATGACAAACTATTGTGTGTTTGTAAAGATATTACTATTAAAATGTGAGGAAAATAGTTGGAAGATGCCCATAAATGTTTTCAGTGGCATATCAACATTGCCATGGTAACGTTCGTAACAAATCAGTAATTGAAGTTGAAAGGAAACAGTAAAAATTGGAAAGAGCCCTGGTTTTCAAGGGAAATTGGACATTTTGTTTGGAAAAAGAGGGAGATTACAATAATTATAGGCAGCATGAAGTAAATGAGGTGCTTGAGGAGTATAAGGAATGTAAAAAGAATCTTAAGAAATAAATTAGAAAAGCTAAAAGAAGGTTGCTTTGGCAAGTAAGGTGAAAGTAAATCCAAAGGGTTTCTACAGCTATATTAATAGCAAAAGGATAACGAGGGATAAAATTGGTCCATTGGAGAGACAGAGTGGACAGCTATCTGCAGAGCCAAAGAGATGGGGGAGATATTGAACAATTTATTTTCTTCGGTATTCACCAAGGAGAAGGATATTGAATTTTTGTTTTGACTTCAGTGGTGGGCAAATTAATGGAAAAGATACTTAGAGATAATATATATAAGCATCTGGATAAACAGGGTCTGATTAGGAACAGTCAACATGGATTTGTGCCTGGAAGGTCATGTTTGACTAATCTTCTTGAATTTTTTGAAGAGGTTATTAGGGAAATTGTCGAGGGTAAAGCAGTTGATGTTGTCTATATGGACTTTAGTAAGGCCTTTGACAAGGTTCCTCATGGAAGGTTGGTTAAGAAGGTACAACTGTTGGGTATAAATGCAGGAGTAGCAAGATGGATTCAACAGTGGCTGAATGGGAGAAGCCAGAGGGTAATGGTGGATGGCTGGTTGTCGGGTTGGAGGCAGGTGACTAGTGGGGTGCCTCAGGGATCTGTGTTGGGTCCTTTGTTGTTTGTCATGTACATCAATGATCTGGATGAAGTTGTGGTAAATTGGATTAGTAAGTATGCAGATGATAGCAAGATAGGGGGTGTTGTGGATAATGAAGAGGATTTCCAAAGTCTACAGAGTGATTTAGGCCATTTGGAAGAATGGGCTGAAAGATGGCAGATGGAGTTTAATGCTGATAAATGTGAGGTGCTACACCTTGGCAGGACAAATCAAAATAGGACGTACATGGTAAATGGTAGGGAATTGAAGAATGCAGTTGAACAGAGGGATCTGGGAATAACCGTGCATAGTTCCTTGAAGGTGGAATCTCATATAGATAGGGTGGTAAAGAAAGCTTTTGGTGTGCAGGTCTTTATAAATCAGAGCATTGAGTATAGAAGCTGGGATGTAATGTTAAAATTGTACAAGGCATTGGTGAGACCAAATCTGGAGTATGGTGTACAATTTTGGTCGCCCAAATATAGGAAGGATGTCAACAAAATAGAGAGAGTACAGAGGAGATTTACTAGAATGTTGCCTGGGTTTCAACAACTAAGTTACAGAGAAAGGTTGAATAAGTTAGGTCTTTATTCTCTGGAGTGCAGAAGGTTAAGGGTGGATTTGACAGAGGTCTTTAAAATGATGAGAGGGATAGACAGAGTTGATGTGGACAAGCTTTTCCCTTTGCGAATAGGGAAGATTCAAACAAGAGGACATGACTTCAGAATTAAGAGACAGAAGTTTAGGGGTAACATGAGGGGGAACTTCTTTACTCAGAGAGTGGTAGCGGTGTGGAATGAGCTTCCAGTGGAAGTGGTGGAGGCAGGTTCGTTGGTATCATATAAAAAATAAATTGGATAGGCATATAGATGAGAAGGGAATGGAGGTTTATGGTATGAGTGCAGGCAGGTGGGACTAACGGAAAATAATTGTTCGGCACGGACTTGTAGGGCCGAGATGGCCTGTTTCCGTGCTGTAATTGTTATATGGTTATGTGGTTATATGAAGATAATTGTGTCATGCTAAACTCAACAAGCAAACACACACGTGCATGTATACATGTAGAAAAGTCTTATTTTATAATTGACTACACATTTCTACTGAGTCTCTGATATTTGTTAAATATAGAAATTATGTATCACTAATTTACTTGTTTGTATCTTCAATAACCCAAGGCATAAGGTTACTATTTACTTAATATTGTCACAAAATGTCCTATTTTAAAGAAAAGAGAAAATGTCTAGTGTTTTTTGCTGTTAGCAGTCCATTAAAAAAAATGTTATCATGTACTATTTTGAAGCAGTAAGTTATGAAAATATTACTTGATTAGTGCCCTGTTAATAATAGAATAGATATTTTAGCACCTTCTATGGGAAGAATAATTGTATGCCTAATTGTATTCCATGCTTTCTCTCTGTTATAAAACATAAGCAGCCAATACTCTGGCTAACCTTGCTCCTCTTCATGCGTCCTGGCATCTGATTCCTGCTTTTGGTCTGGCAGTATCTTTGCAATCTCCAAAACTATGCAGACTCATCAAATACATGTTCCCTGTTACTCAGATCTGTGCTGAAGTGCACACTTATGATTTTACTAACTTTTACCAGAGGTTTAAACCACATCATAGAGTAATAGAGTTGTTGACAAACAGTGCAGAAACAAGCCCTTCTGTACACCATGTCCACACCAACCCTTTTGCTCATCTACACTAATTCCATTTGCCTGCATTGGAACTGTATACTTCCATGCCTTGTCTATTTAAGTGGTCACAGCATGATTTGAGGAAGTGCAAGAAAGTTAAGTTTGATGTCATTTATCTCATGGATAATTCTGGAACACTTATATGTATAAATTGACTGAGTTGGTTTGAAAAGTGGTTGCAACTTTGAGTTTTTGACAATCTTCAGCACAAGAACCATTTGTCAAATATGTCTCCTTTTTCTTATTGAAGTGGACATTAATAAAAAATAATTCAAATTGTGAATATGATTTTTTTTAAAGAAAACGCCAGATATAAGATAAACACACACAAGACCTAGAAAGAACAATTATTCTAATCAGTATTTTGCCAAAAGGTGCAAATTCCATTTAGACTTCCAGAGTTGCCATAAATATTGATTATGTGTTGTTTAAATGTTACATTTCTGTTTGTCGGATCATTCAAAACCTAATCAGACCAAATGCCAAGCACTACCAGGGTGAGTAATTCTATTAGAATTAGTTGGGTTGTAAATGCCAGGTGGCTTTTCCTTGTTTCTGTGTATTCTTGTGATATATTAGCAAGACTACATAAGCAACAGTTGTGAGTCCAGTTAATATATGTGTGCACTCACAGAAATGGTTTTGCTCCAAGAAAAAAAATCCTTTAGAAGCCACAAGCACTTAAACTTGTCCCACCATTTTTAAATCACTACTGAAATAATTCAGGAATCATTCAGTCAGGAATCTTTGCAGAAATTAGGATGTATTGGAAATCAAATTGAAGATATCTTCTCCAGCACAAAACTCAGAAGACAAAGGGAGCCAACACAAAATAAAATGCAAGAAATAATTTAATATGGGCATAAACTCAATTACAATAACCAATGAGGAAAGTGCGTAATAACATTTCCAAAAATAACAATGAAATGGTGGGCCGATGGCATGTTTCTGTGCAGTACAAATCTGTATAAAGCAGTTTAGAATGAAACACAAAATAAATTACCACACAAAAGGAAACGTATATTTCTCCAGTCACCAAGCTTTCCCAATATTAATGAAAACAAAAATACATAAAAGTAACTGGCCTATTGCTCATCATAATGGCAGAATGTTGAAGAGAGTGGATGCATTTTAGATTGTATGTGCATGGTCTGGATTTCATTACATTAAAAATGTCTGTCCATGCTAATCATTAGTCAATGTAAATTCAGCATGTGGCAGAATATGATGTGCACAGTTGTATACATACATATCAGGCACCCAATCTATACTTGCTCATTATGTTCCATGTTAAAGATAGATTTTGCACCCTCAGAACCACTTCAGACCTTTAATTGTATACCCGGATTTTGCAATGGATTTTGGGGGGAGAATGAGAGAGAGGGGAGAGAGAGGGGGAGAGATGGGGGGGGGGGGGGGGGGGGGGGGGGGGGGGGGAAGGGGGAGAAGGAGTGGAGACACTTTTAAGAAGCCAGAAATTTATAATAAAGTTTCGCGGGCATTTAAATTACCGGTCGGTTTTCCTTGGTCCTGAAAACTCAAATGAGCCAATTAAAATTCCCGGTCAGCGAAGGAGATTGCCTGCGGCTGCCCTCGACTGCCTATAACTACATAGCGATATAACTCCACTCCATTGCACTACGAGTTCAAAAGAACCATGCAGACCAATTTTTACTCATGGAAAATCTTTCAACATGCTGAAAATGTTTCCTCGACCAAACTGAGGTCCAGTGACCTCATAGGACCTCCTAGGACTAGGTGTCGACCATGCTGCGAGTTTGAGTCGAGGGCAAACTCTTCTAAACTTGCAGATTAGGTCGCCGCAGTGGGACTGCCCCTTTACCCTTATTTGTATTGCATTACACCACTACAACTGGTAAAGAAATGAAAATACAATCACTCTCCTAAAATACCTTTGCCTTCTCATCCCTCTCCTAAGCTCCTCTACTAGCTTCAACTGTGCAGGCATTTGTGGCATTGGTGATGACCAGAGAAAATTCACTCTTCCAACAATTTGTGACTGATCAATAATTTCAGATAATAGCTTAAATTCGACTTATGTTCAAGTGTACAGTGTTTTAGATGGCTGGTAAAGATTTGATGTTATTTCAAAGAATAACAGAAAGTTCTGCCAATGTCCGGGACAATATTTATCCCTCTACTAATGCAACCAAAAACAAACCCTGAGGTTAACTGGGACCTGATCTATTTGCATGTTTGCAGGAAGTTGCTGAAGCGCAATGAATTCTTTGATTGCTGTTCTTCAAATGTAATTCATCAAATAAGGTGCTTTCATATGTTTCAGCTTGACAAAGCACTTTGTAAATGAAAGTATTAATAACATGATTTTACATGAACATGCATGTATAGGAAAATGCTGGTTTAAGTCAGCATTTCTAACTGATCACCTGCTATTGCATGGTCCATCAGCAGACAAAAACAACGGGGCTTGTTGCCCCAATAAGCAAAAATCAATTGGAAAATGCTAAGATCAAATATTGCAGATAATGCTAGTGTTTAATCTTGATAAAAATAACAACACATTACAAGCTACCGACTATTGCATTTTGTTCTTATGAACAATGACATGAAGTACATTATGGATGTTCTATCTACTCAGGATTGGAACTTATCACAATTAAATATTATCATTATTAAATACTCATTTAGAGTCAGAGCCATAATTGTAACAAGATTTTATTCACTATACTCAGTCGAGCCAAATATTGTAAATTGTGCAATGGGTCTTATGCATGGCCCATTCATCTATTCTCTCTGTCTGTTGATGGATGTTACCAGCCACCTGATACATTTCACACCTCTATTGTACGTTATTTGTGAAATAAAACATGATGATCATCTTCCAAACCACCTCTGTCAAGTGGGTGCCTGTGGTCTGTGTTTAAATGGTCGTGCCTTGTGCTTTCAAAACCAATTGCTGCTTGTAAGCCTCAGCACCTTCATTGGTTCTGGTTTGAAGGCTGGTTAAACGTAAATAAATTGACATACAACATTACATGAAATTACCAAAGATATAATATAAAATATTACAACGATCATACTCTCATATGATCTTAGTACCAACCCTTAAATGTAACTCTCTCACCCTTCTTGTCCCTCTCGCTCCATAGATACTGAATTCACACAATATACTGTGATTGGAACTCCAGTCAATTTTTGGTTTACATGCATTGTTTATTTTTAATGAAGGCTGACGATTGAAGAAAAACATGCCAGTGAGTATATGTCTTTTAAATTTATGTCCTTCGATAGTCAAAAGCATATCCTGCACCCTGACCCCACTCACATTTGTCCCACTTCCCTCAAACTACAGGCAGTCAAGCCTCAAGTTACCCCGAGTGCAGCAATAGAGAGCAGGAATTGGTAGTGCGGAAGCCCTTAGTTCACTGATGGGTATTTTTGCAAGGGATTAGGTCGAGGTTTTGCTTGATTCAGGACTGTCTGCACAATTCCAGCACTGTCTGTGCCATTTTCCGAGCCAAAAACAACGTACCGGAAGAATCAGTGGGTCAGGCAGCACCTGTGGAGGGAAGTGGGACAGCAACATTTTGGGTCAGGATCCTTCTTCAGAATGATGTCAGATTCAACCATCTGTAGTCTCTTGGGTCTCCCTGACCACTCCTGTTGGTGTTCCTTGTCAAGCACTAAAACTAAAGTGGAAGAATGAGACAATTTACTATGGACCTGGGGCTTTCTATTTCAAACTCTAAAACTGAGATTGCCACTGACAACATAAAAATAAGTGAGAATACATTTTAAATGGTCATTACATCATGCCCATGTTCATACAGCAAACACAGGTAGGAAACACAACAGGCAGGAAATGAGGGTACATAGGCCATGTTCAGGTGGATGTGCAGTTTAAATTGGCATCAAGGGCAGACATGTATAATATTAATGAGAGACATAGATAGGGTAGACAGTCAGAAGCTTGTTTCCCAGATGGAAAATCAAATAGTTCTAAAGGGGCAAGGTTTAAAGGAGATGAGGTGAGGCAACTGTTTTACCAGAAGGTGGTGAGTGCTTGGAATGCCCTGCCAGGGGTGGTGGTTGAGCCAGATATGATAATGGCATTTAAGAGGCTTTTGGATAGGCATATAGAGGGAATGGAGGGATGTGGATTATGTGCAGGTTTGTAAGAAATGGACTTGCCATCATGTTCGGCACAGACATTGTGAGCCAAAGGGTATGTTCCTGTGCTATTCTGTTCTATATTCTATGTTCTATAACATTGTGGGTCAAAGGACCTGAACTGTTCTATGTCATATGTTCTAAACATTTGTCAGATTTATCATACAACACAACCTATGGGCTTTTTTTCTGCTGACGTTGGAATTGTTTGTTTTCTCTGACTGGATATGAAAACCGTTATACTGGATAATTATTCAACAAAATGAGCAGGACAGCAATATAATTTTTTAGGAAGACAAATAATAAGATGAACAGTGTGTTTTCTAGTAGAGCTCACATATCTAGTTGTATATTTACAATGCATTTGCAATTCTTGCATGGCTTGTTGGTGTGGATGTGAGTGTATTTCCCCATGGTTGTTATACAGTCTAACCTCCTTATTACGGATCTCTTTATGTGTAATGTGCAGCTTGTAATGGAGCCTACCAGAGAAAAAGCAATTCTGGATTTAGTGTTGTCCAACGAACCTGATATGATAAGAGAACTCGAGGTAAAGGAACGGCTTGTAGGTAGTAGTGATCATGACATGATTAGTTTTAATCTGCAATTTGAGAAGGTAGCTGTGTGAAATGAGCTTCCAGTGGAAGTGGTGGAGGCAGGTTCGATTTTATCATTTAAAAATAAATTGGATGGGTATATGGATGGGAAAGGAATGGAGGGTTATGGTCTGAGTGCAGGTAGATGGGACTAGGGGAAAATAATTTGTTCGGCACGGACTTGTAGGGCCGAAATGGCCTGTTTCCGTGCTATAATTGTTATATGGTTATAAGGAGAACGTTAAATCGGATGTGGCAGTGATGCAGTTGAACAAAGGGGACTATGAAGGCATGAGAGGGGAGCTGGCCAAGGTAGACTGGAAAGGGATCCTAGCAAGAATAACGGTGGAACAGCAATGGCAGGAATTTATCGGCATAATCCAGAAGACGCAGGATCATTTCATTCCAAAAAGGAGGAGAGATTCTAAGGGGAGTAGGAGGCAACCGTGGCTGACAAGAGAAGTTGGGGATAGAATAAAACTAAAAGCAAAGAGTAGCCGGAAGCCAGAGGATTAGGAAACTTTCATAGGACAACTAAAGGAAACAAAACGGGCAATACGGGCTGAAAAGATGAAGTACGAATGGAAGGGGGCCAAGAATATAAAGAAGGACAGTAAAAGCTTCTTTCAATATGTTAAGGGAAAAAGAGTAGCAAAGTGAAATGTGGGTCCCTTGAAGGCAGACACGGGTGAAATTATTATGGGCTACAAGGAAATGGCAGAAGAGTTGAACAGGTTGTTTGACTGTCTGCACAAAGCTGCTGTAAAATTGGAAAGAAGTTCAAACAAGAGCACACAGCAGAGATCAAAACATGCTAGATGTTACGTTTGGCAATGGGTTGAGTTGGGGGACCAAGCCTTCCGTGGGGGCTATGAGTTAGTGGTGCAATATTGTGTTGGGGAACGGGTTGCTTTGGGGGACAAGGCCCGTCTGAAGGACCCAACGGTAGTGTGTATGTGTGTGTGCGCGCGTGTCTGTGCCAGTGTGTGTGTGTGTGCCGTGTGTGTCTGTGTGTGCGTGTGTGTCTGTGCCTGTGTGTGCGTGGATGTGTGTGTGTGTGCCTGTGTGTGTGCCTGTGTGTGTGCCTGTGTGTGTGTGTGCGCCTGTGTGTGTGTGCCCTGTGTGTGTGCCTGTGCGTGTGTGTGTGCCTGTGTGTGTGCCTGTGTGTGTGTGTGCAAAGACAAAAACAATAAAAGCAATACCTCTCTTTGTAGTTTGGTGACTGTAATGTTTGGTGGCTGATCGTTGTTGGGAAGAAGCTGCTCTTGAATCTGAATGTTACAGTTTTTCTGACTCCCACACATTCTTCCTGATGGCAGTGGGGAAATGAGAGCATGGCCAGGATGGCATGGGTCATTGATGATGTTGGCAGCCATTTTGAGGCAGCGACTCCTGAAGACCCCTTTGATTGTGTGGAGGTAGTACCTGTGATGGACTGGGCAGTATTCACCATTTTTTTGCTATCTGAGTTCCCCATTGGACTGAAAGAGTAAAATATTCTCAAAATTCCATAAAGGGAATGAGGTGGTAATGTTTAAATCCCTCATCTTCATTGAATTATTCTGGAGACTCGTGAGCATGGAATTTCAGTACTATGTCATCTACTGACCTAAAATACCTGGGTTGTCAAAGTTCACTGATAGCCTTGGGGTACGCTTAGTTATACCCTGGAATTACTGACAAAATGATGAGGGTGTTGGATGGAAGATATGACTGGCTGCTACGCCAATCAGGATTTCCAAGAATTGACAGAAACTTGGCAATCTAGAATATCCCAGAATGTGGCCTCCCATTAAGATTGTGTTGAAATTCCACCCGTTCCTACCACTGGAACTTCGGACCCAGGGGTCTATAAAGCCAGCTGGATTTGATTTTATGTCCATCACCAAAATTAATACAAATGTTGTGAGGTGTAGCTACTTAGTTGTTACCACAATTTTCAGAGTGAAACAGCAATTAAGCCATTTAATTCAAACATGAAAAGTGAGGTGAGAACTAATTAGTTATTAGTCATGGAACTTTATTATCTGTTGTTTAAATCCAAGGAATGTGGGTAATTATCTCAAGTTACTTAAAGGAACTGAACCTGTTCAGATTGGTGAGAAATGATTAGATATTTAGATAAAGAAACCTATGTGGTATAAAGGAACACAACAGGATCAGGGAGTTGTTTGAAAATAATAATCCCAAATTTTAGTTATTTCGGATAGAGATTAAGAATTTACTGTTCTTTTGGGAAACTAATGTATAAATTATGTATGTATGTGTTCCTTGATTTATTTCATTCCTGGAAAACATTTTATTAAGTGAAATTTCAGAAATCATAAGAGGCTGGATGTAATACTTTATGGGTATTTTGGTGCAATGAGAATGTACTTGTACACTTATTTATTTGCTCACATTGTAAAATATATTTCATTTGATAATCATTGCTTGAAGCCAAAACTGCTGTTCTGTTCCACTAATGCTTACTTGTAGGCAGAGAAGTACTAACTTATTCCAATTGTTGAAGTAATAAATTATAAAGCTTTTCTGCACTGTTTCATATATGTTACCAAACACCTAGTTAGCGATCAAGGTGTGGGAGAAAACTAGAGATCAGAGATGTTGACCAAAGTTAAAATGTGGGATCGCAAAACCCAGCACAAAGGAGTAGACAATGCCAAAATTGAAATGTGCGGCGCTGAGAAAGGTAATATAGAAAATAAAATAAAATCGATATCACGCACTTCTCTATTTTTCTACTATTCTCTTCCTTTTCTTCCATTTACTGCTAAAAAAAAAAAGTTGTACATAAAATGTAGCATGTCAATATATATTAGGTATCTACAAGGTACCATTATTGTACTTCTAATAAAACATTTTTTTAAAATAAATAAATAAATAAATTGAATTAAAGGGAAAAACGGAACTTGGATTTGTTTGCCATCTTCTGGCGATCTTGAAGCTTTTTATAGCCAATGAATACATTTTTTTTAAATGGTCACTGTTATAATGTGTTTAAATTATGTTTCCAACACAAACACAGCAAGGTCCTACAACATGAATTGAAATAACCGGTGAACTAAATCTAATATATGCAGACTAATATAGATCAAAATATTGAACATGCCATTCTGCAAACAGTTCAATTATATTGTTTACCTCCAGCACAAACCAATGGGAGTATCATCTGTCACTTGTCTGACTTTGGCCCACCCACACCTCTCTTCCAGCTTCCCCCTACTACAATCAGTCTGACGAACGGTCCCAACCGGAAACATCACTGATCCAATTCATCCAGAGATACCTGACCCATTGAGTTATTTCAATGCTTTGTGTGTTTTTTGTAAACCATCATTTGCTGTTCCCTCTGTCTGCAATAGGAGGCATCTGCTTGGTTTCCTTTGTTTGATTGAAAGGTACAGCATGAAAACAGGCCCCTTGGCCCACAGAGTCTATGTTGACCACCGTCACATATTTATACTGTATCATGTCCTGAAAGTGGAGCTTAAATACATGAATTATAGTCTTAGAGCAATACAAGCAAGTTAATATCCTACATTTACAACACTCTTTTAATTGCACACACCCCATCTTCTAAGATGCATAGGCGAGCATGGGAAGATGAATTGGGTTCCTTAATTTCGAAGGACATCTGGGAGGAAAGCCTACTATACATACACTGCTGCTCTCTCAATGTCAGGCACTCCCTGGTATAATTTAAAATACTGCATAGATTCTACTATTCAAAGACCAAATTGAACAAAACGTCTCTCCTATTTGTAATAAATGCCACCTCCAAAAAGCGACTATAACCCATTTGGATGAAGGGATTCAAAGTAACATTAGCAAATTTGCAGATGACAAAGCAGGGTGGCAGTGTGAACTGTGAGGAGGATGCTATGAGACTGCTGGGTGATTTGGACAGGTTGGGGGAGAGGGCAGATGCATGGCAGATGAAGTTTAATGCGGATAAAAGTGAGGATATCCACTTTGGTAGCAAAAACATGAAGGCAGATTACTATCTAAATGGCGTCAAATTGGGAAAAGGGGAAGTAAAATGGGATCTGGGGGTCCTTGTACATCAGTCTATGAAAGTAAGCATGCAGGTACAGCAAGCAGTGAAGAAAACGAATGGCATGTTGGCCTTTATAACACGAGGAATCGAATATAGGAGCAAAGAGGTCCTTCTGCAGTTGTACAGAGCCCTAGTGAGTCCACACCTGGAGTATTGTGTGCAGTTTTGGTTCCCCTAGTTTGCGGAAGAACATTCTTGCTATTGAGGGAGTGCAGCGTAGGTTTACAAGGTTAATTCATGGGATAGGGGGATTGTCATATGCGGAGAGAATGGAGCAGCTGGGCTTGTACAGTTGAGTTTAGAAGGATGAGTGCGAATCTCATTGAAACATATAAGATTGTTCAGGGTTTGGACACGCTAGAGGCAGGAAACATGTTCCTGATGTTGGGGGAGTCCAGAACCAGGGGCCACAGTTTAAGAATAAGGAGTAAGCTGTAGATGGTTATGCATGCAACCATATATGTAACTACCTCATTAGCATATTGTCCCTCCCACATTCTATAGTATAACTGTAGTATCTGCATGTTCCCTCCCTGTTAGGTTCCAGTACGTGTGTAGACCAGTTGTGGTTAGTACTGGAACGTGTGTGATTAGTGTCTGAATAAAGACTTAGTTAAAGGACTCTGGACGACGTCTAGTTTCCTTTACATGGTGTCAGAAGTGGGACAACGGCCGGCAGTTTACCAGTGCCGAATTTGCTGCCTTTGCGAATAAGTGGAACTTTGCTCACTACACTAGCAGCCCAGAGTTTCCTCAGAGCAACGGGCTGGCTGAACGTGCTGTGCGCAGCGCTAAGACTTTGTTGGAGCAGTCTCGGTTGTCTAATTGTGATTTCTACCAAGGACTTTTAAATTTGCGTAATGTTTCTAGAGACGGGGTTTTGGGTTCTCCTGCTCAACGGCTCATGTCTCGCGTCCTCCGTCCTCCTATGCCTATCTCTCAGCAGTCGCTGATCCCTGTGGTTCGCTCCCCTGATGCGGTCCACCGCCGCATCTCTCACCGCCATGAGATCCAGCGCCGGTCCCATGACAAGTCTTGTCGCCCTTTGCCTTCCCTTTCCGCGCGGCAGGTCGTCCGTATGCAGACTCCCACCGGGTTTTCTAAGCTTGCAACTGTTGTAGGGCTTGCTGACTCCTCTCGGTCCTATTTGGTGGATTACGAGGGTACTGTGTACCGTCGCAGTCGCCAGCATCTGCTAGCTGTCCGTGAGCCTGCACCCCCGATCCCTTTCCCGGACACGTCCTCTCCATGGCCTGCCTCTCCTCCTCGGGCTGTACCACGTACCCCTGCTGTCGTTCATGAGCCTGTACAACCTACTTCTGTGCCTCCTCAAGAGAGTCAAGAGTCAAGAGTCAATTTAATTGTCATTTGGACCCCTGGAGGTCCAAACGAAATGCCGTTTCTGCAGCCATACATTACACACAAATAGACCCCAGACACAACATAATTACATTTTACATAAACATCCATCACATAGCTGTGATGGAAGGCCAAAAAAAACTTATCTCTCCACTGCACTCCCCCCCCCCGATGTCAGAGTCAAAGTCAAAGCCCCCGGCTGGCGATGGCGATTGTCCCGCGGCCATTGAAGCCACGCCGGGTGGTGCGAGGTCGCACACCGGGTCTTGGTGTTGGAGCCCCCGGTGTGCGCTCGCAAAGTCCCGCGGCCATTCCAGCCGCGCGGGGCAGTGGTGTCAGGCCCCGCTCCAGGAGCTCTTCAACCCCGCAACACGGGCGGGAGAATTCGCCGTTGCAGGAGCCCTGAAAAGCGGTCTCCCTCCAGGGATCCGCGGGCTCCCGGTGCCGCCGTCCGCAGACCCGCAGTAGCAGCCTTCGCATCAGCAGCAGCAGCGGCATCGGCAGCAGCAGCAGCAGCAGCAGCAGCGGCAGCAGCAGCAGCAGCGCTCCTCCACCGCTCCACCCGCTCCGGTCTCGGCCAGCTCCGCGACGGCAACGGTGAGTCGGCACCAGAGTCCCCGGCTTCTTCCCGTTGGAGGCCGCTCCTCGTTGCGGCCTCAACGACACCTGAGACCCGACGAGAAAAGGTCGGGTCTCCAGTGCAGGGAGAGATTCAAAAGTTTCCCCCCCCCCCCCCACACCCCAACATAAAATAACAAAAACTACATAAAAACACAGACAAAAAATAATAAAAACGCGGACAGGCTGCAGAGGCCGCTGCTGGCCAGAGCCGCGCCGCCTACCGGAGTTCTGTTCTCCTGCAGATGCGTTGTCCCCACGGCTTTCTCCTGTCAGTTCTCCCGTTTCATCCTCCCCTTCTCGTTCATCTCTCAGCCCGCCGATTTCTAGTCCCCGACCTGTTTTGCCGCCTGTTCCATCCCCCCGTTCTTCTCTGCCCTTGTCTTTGGGGGAGGGGAGTGAGGGTGCTGTACGGACCCGCTCTGGCAGAGTTGTGCGGGCCCCTGATCGGTATGGTGATTATGCTTAGGTTTTATGATGTTCACTTACTATTATTGTTATTTTGTGCAGGTCTGTATAATTACCTGCTGCTGCTGTTTATCTTACGGGAAGGGATGTAGATGGTTATGTATGCAACCATATATGTAACTACCTCATTAGCATATTGTCCCTCCCACATTCTATAGCATAACTGTAGTGTCTGCATGTTCCCTCCCTGTTAGGTTCCAGTACGTGTGTAGACCAGTTGTGGTTAGTACTGGAACGTGTGTGATTAGTGTCTGAGTAAAGACTTAGTTAAAGGACTATGGACGACGTCTAGTTTCCTTTACATAAGCCATTTAGAACGGAGACGAGGAAACACTTTTTCTCACAGAGAGTGGTGTCTATGGAATTCTCTGCCTCAGAGGGTGGTGGAGGCAGGCTCTCTGGATGCTTTCAAGAGAGAGCTAGATAGGGCTCTTAAAATAGCGTAGTTAGGGGATACGGGGAGAAGTCAGGAACGGGGTACTGATTGGGGATGATCAGCCATGATCACATTGAATGGCGGTGCTGGCTCGAAGAGCCAAATGGCCTACTCCTGCACCTATTGTCTATTGTCTATTCTTTTGCTTCCTGTATGAAGTTACAAAACTTCTGGAAGGGAATATTTGATATGTTCTCTAAAATACTTAAAATTAAGTTGGAACCAGATATAAAACTGATCACATTAGGTATGTCAGAGCCCTGTTCTAAGCTAATGATATTTCAAAGACGTTTCCTCAATTGCGGCCTAATAATTTTTGTAACAGCCTCCTCTTGAACATCAAAAAAACTAAGGAGCTGATCGTTGACTTTAGGAGGGCACATCATCCGAGGACGTACACACCATTGAGGATAAATGGGGATACTGTGGATAGGGTGAACTGTTTTAAATACCTGGGAGTCCACATCTCTGAGGATATGACATGGACATCACACGCTGCAGCACTCGTGAGTAAGGCAAGACAGCGCCTTTACCATCTCAGGCAATTGAGGAAATTCAGAGTGTCCCTGAGCATCCTCCAGTGTTTCTACTCAGCAGCTGTAGAAAGCATCTTGTCCGGAAATATAACGATTTGGTTTGGGAACTGCTCTGCCCAGGACAAGAAGGCTCTGCAGAGAGTAGTGCGTTCGGCCGAACGCATTATGAGATCATCACTCGCCCCTCTGCAGGAACTATACATCAGAAGGTGCTACTCCAGAGCCAATAAGATCATGGGAGACCTCTTCCACCCCAGCAACGGACTGTTCCAGCTGCTACGATCAGGCAAACGCCTCCGTTGCCATGCTGTGAGAATGGAGAGGTTGAGAAGGAGTTTCTTCCAAGAGGCCATTAGGACTGTAAACTCCTATCTCACCAGAGACTAACTTTACTGTACAATTCTACTGGGTTTTTTTAATTGCTATTTTTTTTCCTTTTTCCTTCCTCCCACAATATGTAATATGCAAAACAATATGTGATTCTGTTCCATTCTGTTTGTAGTTTGTTTGTTTGTTTATTTGTTTTTTGCACAAAGTCCACAAGCATTGCCACTTTTCATTTCACTGCACATGTCGTATGGGTATGTGACGAATAAACTTGACTTGACTTGACTTATCGGCGAAAAAACCTGATACTCAAATTTTGGAAAAACCCAACAGTTGCCATAGTGAAGATGTGGATTACTGATATGTCCGAGACACTACATTTAGAAAACATTAGGCTTGTCTTGGCTGAAAAAGCAGATCAATTTCTCAAGACATTGTTGTCTTTCACTAAATTTCTGCAACAACAGAATGGTTTTAAAAAAAATATATTTTATTAGAAGCAATCGTACAATTGCTTCTAATAAAATAAATTTAAAAAAAAAGTCTAAGAGCACATCAATGAGCCAAGCAGAGATGCAATACTGAACATAGAAACAAGGAACTGCAGATACTGGTTACAAAATAAGTCACAAGGTACTGGAGTAACTCAGTGGATCAGGCAGCATCCCTGGCCAATATGGATTGATGATGTTTTGTGTTGGGACCCTTCTTCAGATTGATTGTAGTTGTGGGGTGTGGGAGAGGGTAGCATCTGTGAATGATGGACTGAATTGAGTTGGCTGTTACTGTAGGGAATCTCTGAAGATCAGCTACTCCTGCATAAGTAAAGCCAGATAGGTTCTGGCCTATTATTGTAAGTCCAGGATATGCTGAGTAACAGATGCTGCTGCATACTACCACATCCTTCACTTTGCTCCAATGCCGGAGTCACAGGTGGGTGGACATTACAAGTAACGAGTATGGCAGCAATTTAAATCCATTTTGAGTCATATATTATAGATCATGGATCAGAGATCGATTCAGCACAGAAATAGGCTATTTGGCCCATCATGTCCATGCTGGCCATCAAGTATCATTTACAGTGATGCTCTACTCATTCCATTTAATTTTTCCCCCATTTCGTTTGGGAGGAAACTGAAGAACCTGGAGGAAATCAATGTTGTGACAGAAAGAATGTGCAAACTCCACACAAACAGCGTAATTGGTCAAGTTTAAACATGGGCTGCAGGAGTTGTTTTGCCCTTGTTCGGCAAAATCTTCACTTTAAAATGGTCTCACCATGAATTAATTCTGATTTAGTGTTCCCAGTACTGAGGGTTACGCAACGAGAATATAAGTTTGGAAACTGGGTGCATGAATCATCAATGCTCTTCATTTTCTATTCTACTGATTCTATTCGTAAAAGCTATCCTGTTATTAGAGATCTGCACACCAATAGAAATTCTGTTGTTCCAATTGTTTAACAAAAAAAAGAACTGAATCTGATGTAATAGAATTGCATAGTCTATGAACTAAGTCTCTTGAGGTGACTTTATTTTATTACAGTATTTCTAACTGTGGGTCAGACAGTAGTTTCCTTGCCTCCAGATTAGATGGCTGTGGCTTCAAATTCCACTCCAGAAACTTGAGTGTAAGAATCTAAGTTCACTTTCCAGGGCAGCACTGAGGAACATTCATCTGTTGAAGGTGCTGGAGCAGATATTAAACCAAGCCCCATCCACTTTCTCAGTGAAGATCAAAAGGATCCGAAGAATAACAAGGGAATTGTTCCTGATGTTCTGACCAATCATTATTGCTCAATTAACATCACATAAGTAGGTTATCGAGCTAATCTGATTGACTGCCTTTATTTCCGCACCATGTTCAAATATCATTTCCATTAATTTTATTAGCAAACATTCCTGGTAGAAACGGATTAAATCTGGATACAGGATAGTAATAAGATTTTACTTGGCTTTGATTACTCCAATCCCAGTCCTGCCAATATCGTTTAATTTGGCAATACCTCACAGTCTAATCTTTTCTGTGAAGAAGAATAATTGAGGAAAGGGATGCCTTCCTTGCTCTCCTGCAGGAAGTGAGGATGGGAAGTTTCAAACTGAAGATAATGATTGTAATATGATATAATCTTGATGAAGCCGAAGAAAGAAATTGGTCAAAATCCAGAACTAATGTAATTCACAGCCCCAAAAGAGCTCTGCAGTAGCTTGAGGCTTGATTGGATAGGGTTCCACTCATGAATCATGAGAAGTACACCTGTACTTAACTAAGATTGTGCTTTTGTACAGTAATACCTTCACTGAACTGTATGCAAAAAAATGTATTTTACTGTACCTCGGTACAAGTGACAATAAAATACCATTGAACCAATCACTGGCTTCTTGGGCAAAGTTTATGGTTCTAATGAAGTTTTCTACCAATCGATTTTATCCCATCGTGTGATCATATCTTTCTTTCACTTCGGTCCTTATGTATTTATCTCATCAGCATTTTAATACATTAATGCTATTTGCCTCATCGATTTTTTGAGGCAATTGGTTCACTCAAAAATATTTAATATTTTGTCAGAATTAGATAGAAAAAATATCATATTTTCATTCTGAGGTTCAGGTGTAATTCTGTTGAGCAACTTTGTTTTGCCTCAGAATTTAATGCCAACTGTAGAGATAATCTGGGCTGACTAAATTTAGAACCAGTTTCCTAATTTAAACCAGCCCAAACCAGCAAGGTAGAGCAAAAATCAGGTGGAACTCAATGGGCCAGGCAGCATCAGTAGAGGGAAATGGACAAACAATATTTTGGGTTGCGACCCTTCTTCAGATTGGTCCTCTAGCACTTCGTTTTTTGTGAAAAATTCTGGTATCTGCAGTCACCAGCAAGATATATCCCACTTTCTCTCACTTGCATAATTGCAATAGAAAACGGTTTATCAAACTCAACAAATTTATGCTGCATCATGGAGTGGTACAGGACTAGAGCAGGCCCTTTGGCCCACAATAAGCATTGTGGACATGATGTCATGATAAGCATCTGCTCTGAAGCATATGATCTATATCATTCCAAGTCAAGTCAAGTCAAGTCAAGTCAAGTCAAGTTTATTTGTCACATAGACATACGAGATGTGCAGTGAAATGAAAGTGGCAATGCTCGCGGGCTTTTGTGCAAACGACAAACAACAAAAGAACCAAACAAATTATAAACACAATCATAACACACATATTCTTTTACATAATAAATAATGGAAGGAAAAACGTTTAGTAGAGTTAGTCCCTGGTGAGATAGGCGTTTACAGTCCGAATTGCCTCTGGGAAGAAACTCCTTCTCAACCTCTCCGTTCTCACTGCATGGCAATGGAGGCGTTTGCCTGACCGTAGCAGCTGGAACAGTCCGTTGCAGGGGTGGAAGGGGTCTCCCATGATTTTATTTGCTGTGGAGTTGCACCTCCTGTTGTATAGTTCCTGCAAGGGGGTGAGTGAAGTTCCCATAGTGCGTTCGGCCGAACGCACTACTCTCTGCAGAGCCTTCTTGTCCTTGGCAGAGCAATTCCCAAACCAGATGGTAATGTTCCCGGACAAGATGCTTGCCACCGCCGCTGCGTAGAAGCACCTCCTCCCGGTAGGCCTTCTCATCGTTCCATTCCTTGAATATCCATGTGCCTATCAAATAAACCTCTTAATCACCACTATCATATCTGCCTCTATCGCCATCCTTGGCAGAGCATTCCAAGCAGCCACTACACTCTGTGTCAATAGACTCCAATGCATCTACTTAAACTTTGCCCCACTCATCTTAAAGCTGTACCCTCTAGTCTTTGACATTTCCACCCTGGAAAAAAAGTTCTCACTGTCTTTTTCACACAGAGACTTGTGAGTGTGTGGAATTCTCTGTCTCAGAGGGCGGTGGAGGCTGGTTTTCTGGATGCTTTCAAGAGAGAGTGAGATAGAGCTCTTAGGGATAGCGGAGTTAAGGGATATGGGGAGAAGGCAGGAACGGGGTACTGATTGTGGATGATCAGCCATGATCACATTGAATGGCGGTGCTGGCTCAAAGGGCTGAATGGCCTACTCCTGCACCTATTGTCTACTGCCTATTATCTGGCCTATCAATGCCTCTGTGTTAAAAGACTTGCCCCACACTCTCCTTTAAATTTTGCCCCTCTCACCTTTAAGCTGCACCCTCCAGTCTTTGACATTTCCACCCTGGAAAAAAAGTCCTCACTGTCTGCTCTATCAATGCCTCTAATAATTATATATTATTCTATCAGGTCTCCCCCTAACCTCTGACATTTTAAAGAAAACTACCCTAGTTTGTTCAACACATATCGAATATGCTCTAATCCAGGCAGCATTCTGGTAAACCTCTTCCACACTTCTTCCGTCGGATTTAACAAACACCAATATGAGAGAGCTGTGCACTCTCAGAGGCAGGCAAATACTTGGTCATCTGTTTACATGAGTAGCAACAGGAGGCAAAGCATCTGATGATTCTAGTCATACAAAAAAGAAACAGGAAGGGGAAATAACAGGGTTGCAGAGTCATAAAGCATAGAAATGGGCCCATTAGCCGGCTATGTCCACTATTCCCATTTGAACCATATAATTCTATGCCTTGACTATTTACATGTCTGTCTAGATGCCTGTTAAATGTAGTAGTTTTAGTTACAGCATGGCAAAAGCCCCTTCAGCCCACGCTGATGATTGATCACCTGTTCATACTTGTTCTACATTATCCCACTTTCTCATCCACTCACTACACATTAGGGGCAATTTAAAGAGGCCAATTAATGCACAAATTCACCCGTCTTTGGGATGTGGGAGGAAACCAGAGCATATGGAGGAAACCCATGTGGTTATAGGAAGACCATGCAAACTCCACACAGACACCATCCAAGATCAGGATCGAACCAGAGTCTCTGGCGATATGAAGCAGCATTTCCACCAGTTGCGCCACTGTGCTGCCATTGTAATTGTATCTGAATCCACCAACTCCTCTAGCAGCAATTTCCAGATATTAAACACGCTCTGTATAAAAATACTTACTGCTTTACATCCCTTTACATCTCCTACCTCTCAGTTTAAACTTGATATCCTGTCGTATTTGATACCCCTAACGTGGGTAAAAGGTTTTGACCGTCTATTCTTTCTATGCCTCTCATAATCTTACATACTTCTATCAGGTCCCTTCAGGCAAAACAAGCCCAGTCCATCCAATCTCTTCCCACTCTTCCCATAACTAAAGCTCTCCACTCCAGGCAATATTGTGGCGAATGTCCTCTGCACTCTCTATCTCAGAGAGCGATGACCTGAATTGCACACAATACTCCAAGTGCATCAAAACCAGAGACAGCAATAATATGCACAGAATGATTAACAACCCATAAACCAAAGAATTCCATTGGAAAAAAAAAAAGAAAACAACTTAAATCAAATGTTTTCATCAGTGTCAAAGATATCAGGGCAGTCAAAACTTTGAACGTAGTCTTTGGAGAATTCTATTATTTGGTGGTCTAATGTTTAAGATTTCCCATTGCTGCAATCCAGGTTTGATTCCTTGTTGAGGAGTAAAACCCCTTTCTCACGGGGCGACTTGACGCAAGAGTTAACCAGAGTTGAACATCGTGGGAACCTCGTGCGATAACCGTACGGCATTCGTGGACCACCGTGCCACTAACGGCCGGTACTCATGTAACTTGGTGACTCGGGAGAAAATTCAAACAAGCTTGAATTTCTCCAAGAGTGACTTGTACACTTGTGGTTGAACATTGCAACATTATATGCACGTAGTGGCCAGTGCGATATCCGTACTGACTCTTGCGTGTACCGTGGGAACTCCTGCGAACGGTGAACCCGGAAGCTGGACAGAGGGGACAGAAGGTGAGTAAAAATTGTCTTCTGTGGGATTGAATTTAAAAAATAAAGATTTGCATCCGCATATGGACATCAACTTATTCATGAGTTATGTTAATGAGATTCAAGAAAATAACTATAATCTTTAAAAGGGACTTTACTGAAAGGTCCCGCATTTTTATGGTCCGTGAGAAATTTTTCACATGTACTTCTTTGAGAGATACAGCTCGGAGTCCTCGCCGACCAGCGATCGATGCCTTTCCGAAGCAGGGTCCGGAACGCTACCAATCAATGTTCTCCAGAGACCCGTGTAAAGGAGTGAACTGCACATGCTGGTTTAAAACAAAGACAGACACAAAAAGCTGGAGTAACTCGGCGAGTCAAGCAGCATCTCTGGAGAAAAATAGGTGATGTTTCGGGACGAGACACATCTTCAGACTCAATTCCGATTAGGATGTCTGAAGAAGGGTTCCGATTCGAATCGCCACCTATTCTTTTTCTCCAGAGATACTGCCTGACACGCTGACTTACTACAGCTTTTTATGTTTTTCTTCCCAGATCTGACTTACCTGCTGAGTTACGCCAACATTTTGTGTCCTTTTGTGCGTATTAACCAGCATCTGCAGTTCCTTTAGACATTACCTAACTTCAGATTTTAGAGATATAGTGCGGAAACAGGCCCTTCGGCCCACCGAGTCCGCGCCGACCACTATTTCTTATACACTCCAGGGACAATTTTACAATGTTACCGAAGCCGATTAACTTACAAACCTGTAATCTCTGGAGTGTGAGAGGAAACCGGTGCACCCATGGTCAGGATCGAACCCCGGTCTCTGGGGCTGTAAGGCAGCAACTCTACCACTGTGCCACATGTAGTCAGATTTAATAAATTGCTGGTGTTGCTTCCAAAGACAGAGGCACTTATAATATTAGATCAGAATTGCATCTTTCCGCTAATAGAGTCAATTATTAGTCAATTAATAATAGAATCAATTATTGTTGGTGACATTTCACCTACGAATATCAGACTATTTTCGCAGAGGTAAGGGCCAATTAGGCATAGCAAAAGGTATGAACACTTTTAAACATTTTTTTCCGACTATTTTGTCAAATGCAAATACAGGGAGAATGATCAAAGTGCTCACATGGCTCACTCTGTTAGAAGCGTTCTGAGTTTAAATGTTCCGTGTATTCCTTCTTAAAGTATAAATTTTTGTGTGGCCAGGGGTGCGATTGAGAACAGCTGGGAAAGGGCGGAGGGGGCGTCACGAATAACAGCGTTTCCCTGGCCATATTATGGCCCATTCCCCAACCGTAACATTAATCAAGCTCTGTCTAACTCCGCCTTCACACCATCCCCCTGTGACATGGGTTAGTCATCGCTGGGCGGGCTGTGGGCCGAATGGCCTGCCAATGGGAGTCAGAGACTTGACACTGAGATCCATTGTGCAGGAAGGAACTGCGGATGCTGGTTTTTACCGAAGATAGACACAAACGCCACCTGTTCATTTTCTCCAGAGATGTTGCCTGACCCATTGAGTTACTCCAACATTTTGTGTCTGTGTTCACTATGAACATTGAATTATTTAATTTTAGGTAACTTACACACTCTCTCTTTCCTAGCCCATCCCCTCCCGCCCACCCCCCTCCTGCCCCCCCCCCCCCACCCCCCCCATGCAGTAAATGTCGGTTAACCAGTCCAAGGTTTGCAACGCTGGTTCCCTCTTGGGATCGCACTATCCCTAGCCAACAATTGGCCTATCAGGGAACCAAATATAGACATAAAGTGCTGGAGTGACTCAGTGGGTCAGGCAGCATCTCTGGAGGAAAGGGTTAGGCGACATTTCGGGTCGGGACCCCTCTTCAAAATACCCTGCTGAGGTAATCTGTTGTTGGCCCTGATTTGTCCCAGTCTTTTCTTGTTTCCAATTCCCCCCCTACAATCATCCCAAAGAAGGGTCCCGACCAAAAATGGAATCTATTCCTTTTCTCCAGAGATGCTGCTTGGCCCGCTGAGTTACTCCAGCATTTTGTGTCTAACTTGCTGATTCAGACAGTTTTTGATTATCAAGGATTCTGCGCTGACTCTTTACCCTGAAACACACATTGGAAATTTAAACTTGGGCGCAACTAACATCGTCTTACTACCGTGGGAACTCTTTAACTCAGCGGGCAGGCAGCAGTTAATTGTTGCTCCCTTCAGTTTCCCAGGGGGTCGGAACGGGACTGGAGTTGGGAGAGAAATGTGGGGGAGTCGAGGGAGAGGAGGGGGAGACAGATGGGGTGTCTTCATTTACTGGCGGCGGATGTCTGTCACTGAAACAGGCAGGTGAGATTTCACATCCACCTTGTATGTGCCTCTCTCTCTCTCCCTCCCTCCCTCCCTCACACAGGCTGAGAGACTCTGCCTCTGTGAGTGTACGTCTCTTTCTCCCCCTCTCCCACACACAGTAAGACCGAGGTACTGTGCTCAGTCCATCTGTGTCTCCCACATACACAGTAAAACTCTGCTTTGTGTGTGTATATATCATTTCGTCTCCCCCCCCCCCCCTTTCTCTCTCTCCCCCCCCCCCCCCCCTCTTTTCTCCCCCTCCCCACCTCTCTCTTTCCCCCCTCTCTCTCTTCTCTCCCCCCACACACAATAAGACCGATGTATTCTACTTAGTCTCTCTTCGCTCCCACACACACCGATAGACCAAGGTCATGTGCGCTCTTTCTCTTCCGCCAGTCACCCCGAAGTACATCACACTGCCTCTGTGCCTCTCTCTCTGTCTCTCTCCCCCTTTCTCCTAAGTAATGTGGCATCTTCCTGCAGTAAAGTCATGGCATTAGTACAGGCATGTCTCCAAATGAGCCAATTCAACCAAGGGAGGATATTTATAGTGTGTGAAAAAAAATGTGACATCATTTGTGCCACGTAATGACTTAATTACACTTGACAGTTTACAATGTTCATTCAAGCTTTAACGGGAAAGCTCGGGAGACGGACAAGTCACTCGCACAAATAACAGAAATGCCGAGTACCGTGGGAACTCTTTGTCTACCCCCCATTATATCGTGTGATATCGTGCTAGACCACGACCACTTCACTCTGGCTACATCTTGCATCAAGTCGCCCCGTGAGAAAGGCCTATTACACTTTTGATTCAGAAGAAATGTTCCCATCTGATTTGTTAACTTACCATTTCTCTTCTCAAATGTTGTTAAAGCAGTTGTGTTTTTTTAAATATTTTCTGCTTTTGATTCTAGACAGGATTGTTTATTTACAATTTTTCTGGTAATAGCAGTTTGGTTTGTGTGAAAGACACCCGGGCTGGAGTCAGGATTTACTGTGGGGGATCTTTGAAGAACAGCTGTGGGATAATGCAGTACAGGAGAGCAGCTGGAAGAGTTTATTAAGATTTTATCATTTTAATTGTGAGATGCATCACTAAGGTCAATCATCACATATCTTCAAAATTCTGTGAATTGATAGAGTGGAGTGACTAACTGAAAATTCGCTCACGAGATAAACAGTGACAGCTCCATGGGTCACCTTTCTGCTGAAGACTCCAAATGAAAACACAAACACACATTGGCCACGATTCTACAATATTACAACTCTCAGATCTGAAATGGGATGAACAGTGCAAGATAAAAAAAAAATGATTCAATTTATTCTACAATCATTACACAGAGACTCTCAGATCTCCCTTGAAAGGGAGACACAGGGCAAGATGTGCCCGCTTGTGCCTTTGGAAATTATACCACACATGATAGGTGGGTGAATCTTGTCTTGAATCCACAACGACAGTATGCACTACCGGGATTTGAACCGGCTACCTTCCGTCGCCAGCCGAATCTTAGCCCATTGTGCTATCTGATTCTTAGGACCATATACCACCATGATATATCCCATACCATGCAAGCTCTTGTCTTAGGACCATATAGAAGCCCCATGCAAGCAGTATAAGGAAAGGACCATGACACATTCTTTCAGAGGCTGGTGAATCTGTGCAATTATTTGCCACAGAAGGCTGTGGATGCTTTCAATTGATAGTTTTAAGGCAGAATAGATAGATTCTTGATTATTACGGGTGTCAGGGATTAAGGGAAGAACGCAGGGGAATGGGGTTAGGAGGGAGAGATAGATCAGCCATGATCAAATGGCGAAGTAGACTCGATGGGCCAAATTGCCTAATTCTGCTCCTATCACTTATGACCTTATCACTTATATATTATGACCTTATGATCTCCTGCCCCATTTGTGGATGAGTCTACGGTACTGCACTGGCCTCATGAACTACGATGGAAGTCATCCTTGATCCTAATGGACTGTCTGAAAAGATTGTCCTCTCCATTGCATTCTGAGTTCAACAGAAATCTGGTCTCGGATTGCAACAGCTCTGGGAACATCCATAAAGAAAGAAACATCAGTGTTTCAGGTCGATGGTCACCAAATTGATGATAACTCGGTCAATATGGATGCTATCAGTGGTGAAAGTAAGTCGGAACTGATCACTATGATTTATTGGTAAGAAAGTAGCTGAACCATTTGTAAAAATGAGCATGACCAAATAAACAATGTAAATTACTTTCACCCCTGGATGCTACCTGATTTGCTTATTATTTCCAGTGGGGTTTATTTGTATTATTTTGGATGTCCACCATTTGCGCAATTGCTCTTGTCTCAAATTCTGGCAACTGTTTTGACTACATAGGGAAAGGCTTCAAAACACAAATAGTTAAATTTATCCAGTATGTCCCAGATTTTAGGGCTTGTTTGAAAAAGTATGATAAATATAGGTTGAAATAACTCGATCATGCAATGAAGATAATAATAATGGAATAATTTATTGCTAGTATTTTGCAGATGAATTTCCAACGAATGCTTATGTTGCTGTCCCAGGAAAAGGTCATTGTCTCTTTTAAGTAAGTTAAGTTAAATTCATACAAATTCTGTTCAGTTTAAAGTCATTCTGCTATTATTGTGCTAGCTGCACATATGGGAAGCAGACGTGAGATCATTTCAGGCAGAAGCATTTTTAACTATATTGAATGGCACAGCAAATCATTCCACATTAGCTTCAACCATGTAAGCCATGGACAAATACCTCACAACCAACTAATCAGAAAGGATCGGATCTTATCGAACTTTTCAACTGGTTGAAACTGTTTCTTTCCCCCATGCAGATTGTTATTAAGTGCTTTGACTCACATTCATGAACAATTCCAGTTGTATCAGAAGTACAAGGGAAAAGTTATTATTCTGGAGCCACAGAATAATAAATGTACATTCTTCAAATTTTACAGGTTGCTGAATGCTCTTCACAAAGTGAAATGAGCAGTGATAGAAACTGGCAAATGGATTTTGTATGGCATATGGGAAATTGCTGCAGAGCAGAATGGTTGTGCAGGAATTGGGATTACTGGCCTGTAAGTCATCTGATCAAAGTCGAAAGAGCCCCAACTAAATGTGAATAAATACACTGTAATTCCAAATGAAATGAGTATACATTCAAATTCTTGATATTCCCATTAGAACAAACTGTAAATACAGATCATTGAAACGCAATGGTGATATAACGGTTCTGCTTAAGGTAACTGTCCAGTCAACACCATATTCTATGCATGCTCCATGTTGGCTTCATCCTTGTCATTCAGCACCAAGGTAGAACTATATTATCAGTTTCAAAAGGACACAATTAATCAGTCTGAAGAAGGGTCTTGACCCAAAACGTCACCCATTCCTACTGTCCAGAGATGCTGCCTGTCCCGCTAGTTTACTCCAGCATTTTGTGTCTATGCAGTTTTAAATATATTTTGCCTAAGATATATTTTGTATATAATGAAAACAGCACCATAATAAAAAATTGGATTGTGATCTTGAATAAACAAAGAACTGTACAAATTTGTGACAAAAATGAAAGAAAATGCTCAAATGTAGCTTGCTTCCATGGTTTTCCGCAACAGGTTTCAGTTTATGTTTATTTTTTTATTGTCAGTGAAAAGCATTGTTTTCTATGTGACCCAACCACATCAGGTATACCATACATAAATACAATCGTCAGATTAATCTGCAAATAGTGGAAGGGGTGAGGGGAGGGTACAAAGGGAAGAATATAGTTCGCAGCATTATAGCGCATCAGTTCCACAAACAAATGTCTGCAATGGGGTAGAGGTGATGGGAGGACCATTCAGAAGAAGGATCTTGGCTATGGGAGGACTGTGCAAAAGCCTGATAACTGAGGGGAAGAAGCTGTTCCTAGGTCTTGTGGTGCGTGCTTTCAAGCTTCTTAATCTACTGCATGGTGGGAGCGGGGAGAAGAAGGAATGACTGGGGTGGGACATGTCTTTTGGTTGCTTTTCTGAGGCATCGTGAAGAGTAAAAAAAGTCAATGGTACATGACTGCTAGAGCCATGTTTTGGACCTTACCTTCAGCATCTTTCCCCACCATCAGCCAAATAATGACGGGCAAGTGACTGGGCACTTGTGGCAGTAGCCCAATGAAGAGTTGCCGTTAGACTCAACCTTATTTTAGTTTATTTCATGTCTTCTTTCAGACATGACAGAACTCTGATATTCAGTGTGGGTGGCCGGGTGAGATAAACTATGGTGTTAATTTGCAATGAGTGGAATGAAGGTATCAGGAGCACTTATTTGGAATACTTAAAAGTACTAAGTGTTCAAAATCCCATTGGACATTCCAAACAATGCATAACAATGACAGTGATCTCTTAATGGTGCTACATTGCCTGAAATTAGCTGGATTTTAGTCCAAGCAGTCACCACCTGCGGGAGAAATTCTACAAGCCCCAGCAGACTGAAGTTGCCAATTGCCATTACTCCACTCCCAGTTGGAAATGTAACAATGTTTTGTAAACACTAAGTTTGGTCAAATAAAGCTGTATAACTGAATATAATGATATGATACATTTTTATCAGTGAGATTAACATTTCTTTCTTGGAAGTTTTATTTTTATGTCAGGATGACTCCTTTTCTTCTTTTGGCCAAAGATAAATCTTCTTTAAATGAATATAACCATCCATAGCTACTTACTGAGGACAGAAATTATTCTCTGGAGATTCAATAAAAACACTGTGGTTCTGTTGTAAAACTGTAGGCCCTTATAGAGCACTCAGAAGAAACCACAAGCTCCCTGCCAACTAGTTACATTGCAATAAAGGAATGGATTGGGTCAACGCATTGTAGCTAAGCCAACAAAAGTAGCATCAGTGAAATTTTCATGCTTTTAGTTTATAGAGCCTCATATACAGACTGGAAAACTCATCAATAACAGATTTATTTTACAAGTGAACTCATGGACACATCCTCACATTAGAAAACCTTGTACAGTCAAGCTCATAAATTATTCCTTTGCTTTGATTTTTTTATTACTGCAGTATTTCTGAGCATGACAACTAATGCACCATTTTTCAGACTCACACCCATGCTTATCAGGTTTTTAGTTAAATATTAGGTGTGAAGTGTACACTTGTCTCATCAATCTTTAAACCAAGAACTTAATATTGATGTTGCAGAATAACAATGACGCTCAAAATAATTTATTGAATTGATTTAAAATTGCTGGAAAGAAATAGAGTGTCCACCTCCTGCACTTTTATAATTGTTTCTCTTGCTATTTCCCCATTCCTTTAAATAAAATCACCAGTCTCAACTTAATTCATCAAGTAGTGGTCAATGCTATTAAAGCTGTTGTTTGCATTGTAACACAGGATTGTTAATTTAATGTAAACCCAGCAAATTTTGTAAAATATATTAGTCATAGACTCATAGATTCAAGCAGCATGAAAACAGGCCCTTCGGCCCAATTTGCCCATGCTGACCAACAAGCCCCATCTACACTCGTCTCAGCTGCCTGCGTTTGGACCATATCCTCTAAACCTATCCTATCCATGTACCTGTCTAAATGTTTCTTAAATATTGTGATCATACCTTGTGATACTAACTTCTAAATATTTAAAAGCTAATTTGTAAAGAGGCAGTATTTAAATTATGCCACTAAGGTATTTCTTTAAATATACCCGTTCTGGCTATTATTTTGACATAATAAAAAAGAACAAGTGTTATATTTAAAATAATATTTAACTAACCATATACTAAAATCAGTACTGTGAACAAGTGATTTCAGTCATAGTCTAAACTATGGTAAGGTCTGGAGTTTTTTTTTAAAGGAAAGAACATGCATTCATATGGCACAGTTCATAACCTCGGGATATTTGAAAATGTTTGATAGCCAGTGAAATATTCGAGAAGTATAAAGAGAGCAGTGGTAATAAGCTAGAGCCACGGGCTGTTATTTGCTGAGGAAACACATAGGCAAAAATGGGACCGATTTTAGTCTGACCTATTTTGCTGAATTATGTGATTGTCCTGCCACCATAACATAGCAGCCAGACTTGATAAATTCATCTCTTCACAGGCAATAAGCAAGCACACTTGATTTTTGTTTAGCCAAGAACATTGACATAACCTTTATTGTACACCTCCGACAAATGGGCCGAAAGGTGGCTTCCATTTGGAACTTGGTTATCAAACTAACTTGGAAAGTGTGTATGAATAGCTGGCAAGAAGAAAGGAAACGTGCTATCAATGTTAGGGTTGTCTAGGGGTTTCTTCTCAGATTCTTCTCAGATTGATGCTAATGAAGGGACATCTGAGGTATGATCTCAAAGATAAGGTATAAACTGCAAAACTGACTTCATGAACAGATTCTCTAAGTATTATGCACTTAATATACTCCCAGTAAAAGTTATTTCTTGGTACATTTAGTACCTCTCCACTTGTGGCATTGATGAAATTCTATTTTTTGTACTCATTAAGATGTTTGGATAATCTTTCATTTCCAACTTTTTTATTATTTCACAGGTATCAGTGATAAGGTCCCATTTTGCGCTGTTGAGGTAGGTCACCTGATTCAATCGTAAGAATGAGTATTCTATGGTTTGCTGTCACCTTAAATGTGATGGAGTCAGGGAAGAAATGAAAGAGTGGAAATGTGAGGAAACCTCAAAGAAGTGCCAAGAATGAGAGTGAAAAGTTAAGGTATTTTAGTGTCTATCGCCAAGCTATCTACCTGAAATGTGAATACGTCAGCATACATTTTCAGCAATATGAGACCTGGATCAATCCTTCTCAATTAAAATTGAATGGATCATGGTTCCAGTGCAAAGTCAAGTCTGCTGTACTAGTTGATTGGGAGTTAGATTAAAAGCAGTCACAGCTACAGTTCTTTGATTATCTGCACTATCCACATTTTGACTGTTTGACCAACCCTGAATGCAATTGATCACATCCATGCTTGATTCTGCCCAGGTTCTAGACTCAGAGGTTCTCTCGCTAAACACCTTTATCTCTCTACCCTTCTTTCTAGTAAAATATATTTTTGAGAAGCATGTGGTCATTTGACATCTACCTCCATATGTAGCTCAATATCAAATGTTATTTGACAATGCCTTGGGAGGTTTAACTACATTGAAGGCACTGTCTAAGTACAGACTGTTGTTGTTGGGTGTTGGCCTGTGTAAGTCAAATGTTTCCCTTATGTTACTTTAACTACTTAAGAGAGTGCAATCACTCCCAGATGCACACACAGACCTTTAACATTTAGAGTTGATCCTTATCCTAGCCTGTACAAGGCTGTCTCTCAATTGAAAAGATTAGTTCCCAATGGTAAACTGAACCACACAAAAAAAATGAAGGTTGAAAGTCTGACTCCACGTAGCTGCTAGATTAGTTTTCCCGAGCTCTATGAAGGCCGCTTTAATTCCCTACGGTAGGGCAGGAGATGGAAATATACTTCATTGTCTTCTTCTCGATTGCTATCCAAAGACTCTTGCTTTAATATGTACAAATGGTGTTCCATGTGAAAACAGGAGTGTTTACCTGTTTGATCTCACAATGAAACCTATGTCAATACTTAATCTCGACCCTTCTTAAAACTGGTCTCTCAGGTAATTTACTTAGATTCTGGCCATCACCTCATTCATTACAGAGTTTAGTTGAGTGCATACAGGAGGACCTCTTTGATGCACCCGGGACTATATCTATGATTGGAGTGGGGAAAATTAAGAAATAAAAACCCTTCACAATTTCTGGCAAATGCCGTTTCATCAGCAGATGGCAGTACTGCCCAGAAAATCCTGAAAATGACTACCAGCTGTAGTTGCTCAAGTTTTTTTTAATATTGCAAGAAAAAAAAAACTATTTGGCCAAATTCAGAGCATACATCAGTGATACTTAATAGATCCACTGACATGTTGCCATTAATAGTAATGGAACCAAAGAGTAAAGCAAAGTCTGCTGTCTGACATCATTTAACGTCTAGCCAGTATCTGTGTTGTCCATGAACTCTGTATTTCTTTACAAAGGTTGTAAGATTAATAGATGGATATTGTAATATTCTCCAAAGTGAAGCTCATCAATCACATTATGAATTGTATGAAATCAGTGTGCCCATTTTCGCAATAAAAATTCAATTAAACATTCCAATTACCAACAAGGTTAGAGATGCTAAATTGTCCACTAAGTTACCATTTGCTGAATGTCGAACTTGAAATGCTAAGCATATATATTTATCTAGTTATTTTTTTGTTCCTGCAAGGTATTTTTTAGCTTGCAGTGGGTAGGTCTAATGTTGGTTTCGATCCGGCTTTTAGGAATCATTGATGTGAAATCCAACGCTCCCACCGACTATCACTCATTCGCCAACCTCTCCGTCTGGGAGGTCACAACCACGCATTGATTTGGAGAAATATAGACTGAAACTCAAGTTTCTCCCTGTGGCTAATATGTTCCTATGGCACCATTTAAAATTTGTAGCTCTGGTTATTTTTTTATTGAAATCCAAAAATGATGCAGTGTCTCTTGTCACTAAGACAGGGGGTAACTGTTACGCTCTTCTGGAATGACAATAGGCTCATTTATTCCACATGTGTATTAAAAAGTTGTGAGCTAAGAACATTATACCTTTGCTCAGATCTTCCTCAGATTTTTAGAAAGAACTGGGAACATAATCTTTTAAAAAAAGGATCATGTGTAGACCACACAGATCCTTCACAGATGGCTGGTCTACGTCAAATCTATCTTAATGTCATAGAGCATACAGCATAGAACAGTGCAGCACAAGAACAGGCCCTTCAGCCCACAATTTCCATGCCGAACATAATGCCACGTTAAATAGTCTCCTCTGCCTGCACATGATCCATATCCCTCCATTCCCTGCATGTCCATGTGCCCACCTAAAAGCCTCTTATGCCCCTATTCCAAGCACTCATCCTTCTCTGTCTAAAAATACATATCCCACACATCATCTTGCTGTCCTGTTGCTATGGCCCTTAATTTTGCGAGTTGTGATCCACACCTATAAATTAATTTATTAGCCATTTTCCTTCCCGCGGTGCCACATAGCGGAGGCCATCCAGAAACGCTGCTGCCGCGGTGCCCACCTGAAGACCTGAAGGCTCAGCGACTGCAGAACCGGGAACCTGCCCATAGGATCAGCCGACCGCGGAACTGGGGACCCACACGAAGGACCTGAAGGCTTGGACCAGTCCGCAGGTCACGGGGAGAATGTACAAACTTTGCACAGACAGCACCCTTTGTCAGGATCGAACATGGGTCTCTGGCGCTGTAAGGCAGCAACTTTACCACTGCGCCAACGTGCTGTCCCAATGGAGATTGGAACCGATGATCTTCTGAATGGGATGCAGTTGTGCTATGCAGTGGACCAAAGCTGGCTCGATGTTTGTGTTAACCACATTTACAATTTATGTAGTAATATAGATGTTAAAGTAGTTTATACTCCCACTGTACAACAAACAGATGCTGGCACATCCCAGATGCATAAGGTGATGGGTCAAGAACAATTGCTCGAATCCTAGAAGTACAGTGATTGACAAAAGCATTCGCTATCATCAACCTACCTGCAATGACAAACATCTACTAAGGTGGATGGTCTGAGACTTTCATGTAATGCTCTCAAAAACCTGCCGCCTAATACACTTTGAGTCTTGCCATGGTGCAGTCTGTAGCATTCCTGTCTACCTGTAAGCACAAATGTTCAGGAAGGTACTCAAGCACAAAATAAAACGGGGATGCTGCACTTTTTAAAGTGCAAGCTTTCAGATGAGTTCTTCTCCTGTAGGTACTAATAAAATATCCCAGAACATCCCAGCAGGGCGGCATGGTGGCACAGTGGTACAGGGCTAGAGACCTGGGTTTGATCCTGACTACATCTGCTTGTCACTACGAAGTTTGTACGTTCTTCCAGAGACCTGTGTGAGTTTTCTCCGAGATCTTCGGTTTCCTCCCTCATTCCAAAGACGTATAGGTTAGTAGGTTAATTGGCTTGGTATAAATGTAAATTGTCCCTAGTGTAGGATAGTGTTAACGTGTGGGGATCGCTGGTCAGTGCGGATGTGGTGCGGCGAAGGACCTGTTTCTGTGCTGTATCTCTAAACTAAACTAAACTAAACTAAAACATTATTTTGAAAAAGGCCAAGGAAGTTATTCCTGTCCTGGGTAATCCTTCAATGTCACTAATACGGGTTATGTGCACCTGTTCACATTTCTGTTTTTGCAAAAGGTTATTGCTTTCTTCACACCTGAACAATGACCGCATTTCAAAATGTAAATCATCAGCTATGCATTTTAGAGAAACCCGAGACGTAAATAGTGCAAATTAGATATAACCTAGTTAGTTCCCACCTATTCCACAGACAACAATGGATCTCATTATCACATACCCCACAGCCAACAATGGACCATTGTGTGCTCCACCTTTCCTTGCTTTTTGCATATCTTACATTCATTTGTTCTATGTACCTACCATATCTCTCGTTTCCCTTTCCCCTGACTCTCACTCTGAAGAAGGATCTCAACTCAAAACATCACCTATTCTTCAGAGATACTTCATGACCCGCTGAGTTACTCCAGCTTTTTGTGTCTATCTTCTGTCCTTTTTTAAAATGGAACCCGTGTATCGACTGCTCCATGGAATCTGGATAATCTCTATGCATTCTCACAGTAGAAAACATATTTTTTGAAATAGTTCAATATGCATTTAATGTCAAAAAGAGCAGTGGTTTCTGTATTTCAAGCAGATTTTTGTACTTGTTCTGCAACATCTTGTTGCAAAATTCAAGCATGTAAATTAAAATAATCCAAAATCTCTGCATTACAAATAGAGAAACATTTTGCTGTTCTGGTGGTTTTGAGTTCTGAAATTTGGCTGAAATGTTACAGTTGGCACCATGTATGGACAAATGTTAACAGATCTTTGTGACAGACATTTGTCCCTAATTTAGTGTTTGTGTTAACCATATTTAAAACTGATGTAGTAATACTGAGGTTAAAATAGCAACCAGAGGAACTTCATACCAATGTGACAACCGTTTATCTGGTATTTGCTGAGCAGTAATAATTTCAGCTATTTGTTATAAATGAAATGAAAGGCCGTTTTTGCATTACATTTTGAAATAGCCTAGGTTTAAAATGGAAAATTACAACTAAGTGCCTCCATGACTAACTTGGCAACCTGATACCTCACCAAGGTCAGTCCGTATGATTGTCCAGCCAGCCTAATATATTAACAGGAGTCAGGGAGCGAGAGGGCAGGAGGCTCCATTACAAAGGAGGATTGTTTCCACATAACTACAGATAACTTTGAAAGGGCAGTGGCCTTTAACTGGACAAACACCAGGGCTTATCACTGCTGCAGGCTAGTAAAGTGCATAAATCTATTTGGTTAACCTCAAGCTATATGATTGCACACACTGGTGGTCTGTAACCTTTGGGTTTTCTTATTAAACTGTTTGTATGAGGACTGACAGCAACAGAGAATGATACGATTGCCCCAATATTGATTATTAGATATTTCACGGGTATGGATATGGAAACTCGATGCAATGAGAGGGCCGTCTAAATAGACATGCAGCTGATGATAATAATTTTTAAAAAAACCTTGATAAACTGAACAATTTATTTTACCTTACCTGGAGCAACTATTTAAGGAGAAATTAACCATTTAGAGCAACTACATTTAATGATTATTGGGAGTTTTAATGTTTTATAATTTGTCAGATTCATTTGTGTTTCATTTCAGTTCAATAATTGCAAACAGAAGCTTTTTTTGGGGGGCAAAGCCCGTAAGAGCTTTGGTATGCGGATACTTTTGCTCTAATCTGAAGAGACGGAGGCAATAAAACAGAAGGCTATGCTGCATGTTTTAGTAGGTCACAGCCACTGGGGTCATTGCAATCCCTCAGGTTGCACAGTGCAGTAAAAGCAAATTATCACACAAAACCTCTAGACTGTGGGGAACAAAGCCTCTTTACGAGAACTGGGAAGAAATCTGAAATGTTTCTCATCCCGCATCCTAGTGTCTCACCTTCATTATGCAGTGAATAGTGCAGAATTTTGTGCTGGTGTGGCTGTAAAAGGTTAATGCTAAGGGGAACTAAAGTTTTGATTTGTAAGCTATCAGCATTGAATGGATCTCATCTGTTTTTGTTTTTTTACATATACAAGCAGGGGCCCTAGTATTCGGAAGCTAGCACAACAAAATCTTGTATCTCAAGTGTAGTTACTGTGAGAGGCTCAAACATCTCGGTCTCTACTTTCAAATATATTTGCCTCGGAGATGATTCACAGTTGACTAGCACTCATTCTGTTTTGTGCCGGTGTCGCTACTTTGTAAACAGCCTCTGAAAATCAGTTCCATTGAAGTGACTATGAGCATATTTAAAGGTTCTAACAATTTTACTAGGCATATATATTTAACTGTCTGATGATGTTTAATAAGAACTCAAATTAATTTTGGTCAACCACCCATTTTTTACCCCAACTGATTTTGTTTTTCACTAATGGAAAACAAAATCAGGCAGCAAAAAAGAACAAGTGCTCAATCTGATCTCAGCAATTCCCTGCTGGGCAGGGCGGTTTACAATTGTCTACATGAAAGTTAAACTGTTTAAAGGCTGTTTACTATGATTAGTTTCCAAGCCTTTGTCATGCTTAGCTGTTTACAGTCTATCACTTAACACCTGGTCGGCACCAATAGTGGATGACATTTGGTGTTTTGAATTTGAATAATATCAATTAGTATGCGCCTTTTAGATTTCTGTACAAATTCATAACTTGCCTATTCACTGATTCAACTGAAAGTTTTGTAAAGTCAATTGACTAAGCATGTGGGGTAAAATGTGTTTCCATAAACTCACAGCTGTCATTCTCCTGGTGATTCTTATAATAGGCGAAATATTAAGTAGTTTGGGACTTGCCCTTTACGGGTGAACTCAGATAAAATTTTGACTAAATATTAGCTGAATGTTAATGAAGTGTTTTTTGCAAGTCCTCTTAAAATCTCCATTAACAAAAGAACATGAATAGTTGATCATCCTTTATGTAAGGCTCAAAAGCATAACCATCAAGTAGAAGAAATGAAAATTAAGGGTGTGTAGGAGGCCAGCATTGAAGGAGCATGGCAGTTCTCTGTTGTTGGTCTGGCAGAGATTTAGGGAATCAAAAAACCTCACCAGTATTGGTGACACTCGTTCTTGAGAGTACATGCAACCCAGGTTCAGTGAACAGACCTCAGTCAAAAACAAAGACGATGTTTGCAATAAGTCTGTCATTAACTTTGCTCGCTGCTCCTGCAAATTATGACCTTTAACTTCTTATTTTGTGCATTTTGCAGTGATGGACACCTGAAGAAAATGATTCCAAACAGGAGCACAAAGCATAGAGGTCATCCTCAAAGACTATAATAAGCGTTAGAGTCAACATAAGCAACCATTGTTATTCCCCCACAATATCCTTTTTTTCCCAACTAGTTCTTGGCAATAATTCAGTTTTATGAATGTTGTCTTATTTTTGCACACCATGTTTCTTTATCCTTTGTTAAAAGAAGAGAGGTTTCATGTGCTTTGGAAAAGATTATAATTGCCTTTAGGGTGCACATGAGCAGGAGGAAATAAAGGCAATTGAAGCATATCAAAATAACGTTATTCCATCGGGATAAGCAGACATCCCCTTTTGCTCTTTTTCTTTTAATAATGTTAATTTTATTTGTTGCATACATTCTGAGATATTGCCCTAGAGTTTGCTGAAACCGAGTGTTTCATATGACATTAGGTTGTTAGTTCATCTGTCGCTGTCTTTAGTTCAAAAATGATTAGCCTTGTAACATGCACCTGGGATCTGAGTGAACAATAGAAACAATTGTACATCCCCTTAACCAATCAGATTTTAAGTCTGAGAAATAAGTTGATAAAAGACAGTACTTTGGAAATGCAAATTCAATATGAAATTAGGTACAATAAGGAAGTTGAAAAATTGGGTCAAATATGAGGAAAAATACGAAGAAAGAAAAGTAAGAATATTTTGATAATTTAATATATGATCATTTTGAAATCTTACAAAACTTATTAAAAACCTGGAGATTTTTACTACAGTTTTCAGTTTTTATTTTTTGAGCCACTTTCTAATAGTCTACTTTCCTGTTTTTGCCACCAAAGTGAGGTTATCCACTTTGGTGGCAAAAACAGGAAAGTAGACTATTATCTGAATGGTGGCCGATTAGGAAAGGGGGAGATGCAACGAGACCTGGGTGTCATGGTACACCAGTCATTAAAAGTAGGCATGCAGGTGCAGTAGGCAGTGAAGAAACCGAATGGTATGTTAGCATTCACAGCAAAAGGATTTGAGTATAGGAGCAGGGACGTTCTACTGCAGTTGTACAGGGTCTTGGTGAGATCACACCTGGAGTATTGCGTACAGTTTTGGTCACCGAATCTGAGGAAAGACATTCTTGCCATGGAGGGAGTACAGAGAAGGTTCACCAGACTGATTCCTGGGATGTCAGGACTTTCATATGAAGAAAGACTGGATAGACTCGGTTTGTACTCGCTAGAATTTAGAAGATTGAGGGGGGATCTTATAGAAACTTACAAAATTCTTAGGGGGTTGGACAGGCTAGATGCAGGAAGATTGTTCCCAATGTTGGGGAAGTCCAGAACAAGGGGTCACAGTTTAAGGATAAGGGGGAAATCTTTTAGGACCGAGATGAGGAAAACATTTTTCACACAGAGAGTGGTGAATCTCTGGAATTCTCTGTCACAGAAGGTAGTTGAGGCCAGTTCATTGGCTATATTTAAGAGGGAGTTAGATGTGGTCCTTGTGGCTAAAGGGATCAGGGGGTATGGAGAGAAGGCAGGTACAGGATACTGAGTTGGATGATCAGCCATGATCATATTGAATGGCGGTGCAGGCTCGAAGGGCCTAATGGCCTACTCCTGCACCTATTTTCTATGTTTCTATGTTTACTAAAAAATGTACAACGATATTGCCAGCCATAATTTTCTGAGAGGACCTATTTACCAATTTATGGAAAATTAAGCTGTATCAACAAGCTCACCTGGAGTTAGAAAGCTACAGATTCATACAGCACGGAAACAGGCGCATTGGCCCATCTCGCCCATGCCGACCAAAACGCCCCATCTAAGCTTGTCCCATTTCTGTGTGTTTGGTCCACATTCCTCTAAACTTTTCCTAATCATGTACTTGTCCAAGTGTCTTTTAAATGCAGTTACACTACTTGTGTCTCAACTACCCCTCGGGCAGCTTGTTTCATATACTGAGTGAAAAAGTTGCACCTCGGATTCCTTCTAAAACTTTCCTCTCTTACTTTAAACCTATGTCCTCTTGTTCTTGGTGCCCCTTCCTTGGGTAAAAGACTGTGCATTCACCCTTTCTAATTCATTCATGATTTTATACAACTGTATAAAGTCACCCCAGCTTTCTGGACTCCAAGGAAGAAAGTCCTAGCATACTCAACTTCTCCCTCCTGCTCAGGCTGTCGAGTCCTGGCACAACCTCGTAAATCTTCTCTGTAGTCTTTCCAACTGAATAACGTTCTTCCTATAGCAGGGTGAGCAAAACTGCACACAATACTCCAAATACATCCTCACCAATGTCTTGTACAACAGTAGCATAACCCAACCCAAGAAGTTAATGTCCCAACTTCTATACTCCGTATCATGATTGATGAAAGCCAGTGTACCAAAAGCCTTCTTTACCACCCTATCGACCCGTGATGCCTTATTCAGAGAACTATATACCTGGGCTCCCAAATACCTCTGCTCTTTAACATTTCCCAGAGCCCTACCATTCACTGTTTGACTTCCCAACAGCTTGCATTTAGCTGCAGATAAACTCCATAAGCCATTCCTCAGCCCACTTGTTCAGCTGATCAAGATCCTACTATAATTTTAGATAACCATATTCACTGTCTATGATTCCATCTACTTTAATGTCCTCTGCAACTTGCTTATTATGCCTTGTACATTCTCATCCAAATCATATATATAATGTGCAAACAACACTGACCATTGAGGCACATCTCTGGTCACAGGCTTTCAGTTTGAAAGATAGTCTTCCACCACCACCCCCTACTTCCTTCCATGAAGCCAATTATGTATTGAGTCGACTCAGTCCTTATCAATGGCCTAGTGTGTAGGAAAGAACTGCAGATGCTGGTTTAAATCGAAGGTAGGCACAAAATGCTGGAGTAACTCAGCGGGACAGTCAGCATCTTTGAAGAGAAGGAATGGGTGATGTTTCGGGTCGAGACCCTTCTTCAGAATGACGAAGGGTCTCGACCCGAAAAGGCACCCATTTCTTCTCTCCAGAGATGCTGCCTGTCCCGCTGAGTTACACCAACATTTTGTATCTACCTTATGAAATGCCTTGCTGAAGTTCATTTAGATGTCTACGGTCTTGCCCTTTTTTGATTACTTCTTCAAAGTTTATTCAGTTTACCATCAGGCCTCTCGCATTGAAATGAATGCAATTTAATCAGACAGTCCTTGCTCACTCCCTGCCCTGCTCCTGTTTATTCTGTCCACACAACTTGATTTAACCACCTTCAATACTGGCTTCTACCCATTCGCTTGCCTTGCTCTGCATTAGATTCCATCCTCCCTGCAAATCTAGTTTATGCCTGTGTGAGAGGGAGGGAGGGAGGGAGAGAGAGAGAGAGGCACACACAAGGTGAATGTGAAATCTCACCTGCCTGTTTCAGTGACAGGCACCCACCGCCACTAAATGAAGACACCCCCATCTGTCTCCCCCTCCTCTCCCTCGACTCCCCCACCTTTCCCTCCCAACTCCAGTCCCGTCCCGACCCCCTGGGAAACTGAAGGTTTCCCGCTGTAATTAAAGAGTTCCCATGGTAGACTGTAAAACTGGGACCCTGGTTCTGGACTCCCCCAACATCGGGAACATTCTTCCTCCATCTAGCCTGTACAATCCTGTAGATACGATTAGACAGGTATCTAGTTATTTAATTCAATTAATGATTTCTATCGCCCAGCCTCTCATCTTTCAATCGGGTTCGGCCAGGAGGGATCTGCAGATGCTGGATTAAAACGAAGATAGACACAACATGTAGCTCAGCGGGACAAGCAGCATATCAGAAGGGTCTCGACCCGAAATGTCACCCATTCCTTCTCCCAAAAGATGCTGCCTGCCGTCGAGTTACTTATTCTCTTTAAACAGGCATCTGCTGTTCCTTCCGACATATGCACAAGAAATAGGCAACTTTTCGGGCCGAAACGTTGCCTATTTCCTTCGTTCCATAGATGCTGCTGCACCCGCTGAGTTTCTCTCCAGCATTTGTGTGTGTGGGGTGGCAGTTGGTTTTTTGGGGGGGGGGGGGGGGGGTGTAGAGAGATAGAGAGATAAGCAGCCTGAGGAAAGGCTCGCCTGTCAATTTCCCTCCGGTAATATCCTGATAGACTTGAATTTGTTGAGATGCTGCCTGGCCCGCGGAGTTCCTCCAGTTAGAAACTGCTTTCAGACAAAAGAGACACACAAACTGCTGGAGTACAATAGCTCAACAAGTGAGAGTACAATCGCTCAGCAACACTCAAAAATGAAAAAGAATAAAAATGTGATTATTTCACCTCCCTTCAACTATTTTGTGTTTCAGCATGAGAGGGATTATAACATTAGAGACATTCCTCTTGTAGTGATGTGTTAATGAAGAGTTGCAGACATCAATCTGATAGTAAAAAAAATATTTATTTAACCTCACCTTATGCCCTTTCTGTCAAGCTTCCGGGTTTGCCGTTTGCAGGAGTTCCCCACGGTACTCGTAAGAGTCATTACGGATATCGCACGGATATCGCACTGGCATCTGCACTCATACAATGTTGCAACGCTGCTCAAGACACTCTTGGAGAAATTCAAAAATGTTTGAATTTTCTCCCGACCTTACCAAGTCACACGACTTGACTGCCTGCCTGCTTCTGTTTATTCTGTCCACACAACTTGTTAACTTAACCACCTTCAATACTGCGTCTACAGTCGCGGTTGCCCCTGTTTCACGAGCAAACCATACCCCTCCAGTTCAGCTGCCACTTGCCCCCCCTTCGTACAGATAACCCCTCACCCTACCACCAACCCCCCACCCCCCCACCCCCCCCTTTCCTTCCCCGACATTACTCTTATACCCCCAACTCTGGCTTTGGCACCCATTTTTCCCTTTTCTCAACCTTCTGCAGCGCCACGGAGGTCCTCGGTGGTCCACGAATGCCGTACAGCTATCGCAGAAGGTTCCCACGATGTTACACTCTTGCTAGGTCTTGCTTCAGGTCGCACCGTGAGATCGCCCTTTAAGGGCTGGGTCCTGTGTAAAAACCTCCCAAACAATTCATGGGTGTCACTCAAAGTGGAAAGGTGAGTGGCTTTGATGCATTGTAAATTAACTGTATTGATTTGATGGTACAATGAATGTACTGATTTGAAGATACAATGAATGTAAAGAAAGACATGTTCTGACTGCTTATCCCATATATATTTTTATGAATGAAGTTCACTTTTGAAATGGAAAAAATCCCCCACCAACAAAAACAACATGTGTATGGCATGGGCATTAGCGCACTGAGTTCAACAGGCTACTGCAAACTTTGTAATGGGTTGTACCTAGCAACCCTTATCCAAGCTATATCAGATGCCTTGAACCTCCATACCGCTTGCTCCCACTTTAAATACTTTGTGAAATTAGTTCATTAGCTACCCACTGGGCTTGTAAATGACCCAACTTGACACAAATTAGACACAAGGAACTACACTTGCTGGAATCTTGTGTGAAAAAAATACAAAGTGCTGGAGGAACTCGGTGGGTCAAGCAACATCTTTAGAGGAAAGTAGACACAAAATGTTGGAGTAACTCAGCGGATCAGACAGCATCTCGGGAGAGAAAGAATGCCTGTCCCGCTGAGTTACACCAGCACTTTGTGTCTACCTTTGATTGAAACCAGAATCTTCACTACTTTCCTAAACATATTTGGAGGATATGGACCTTGTCCCGCCCCCACCCCTCTTCCAGCTTTCTCCTCCTACTACAATCAATCTGAAGAAAGACGCCAACCTGAAGCATCGCCTATCCATGTCCTCCAGAGATACTGCCTGATCCGTTGAGTTCCTCCAGCACTTAGTCTTTTTTGACAGGTTAGTGCTAATTCAACATCTTTGCTCAGAGAAATAGTTGGCTTAGGAAATAGAAACCAATATTTATTGATGATGGCTGACTGGTTTTCTAAAGTAAGTTTTATGCTCTCTGGTTCCGTATTTTTAATATATTTTACCCACTTGGAGAGATCTTGATGTGGACAATAATCCCCAAAACTAGAAGTGTATTTCATTCCTAACACGTCAACTTGGATATGCACCAAGGCCCAGTAAGATTACAATTGTAAGACAATACAATACAATACAATACAATACAATACAATACAATACCAATACAATACAATACCGTTTATTGTCATTTGAACCTCAAATGAAGTTCAAATGAAATTTGGTTTCTGCAGTCATACAACAAGAAAAGAACCAAGCCACACACCAACACAATCTACACAAACATCCATCACAATGAATCTCCTCCTCACTGTGATGGAAGGCAAAGTCTTGTCTCTACCCTGCTCTCCATTCTTCTCCAGATGTCAAAGTCAACGCCCCCGGCAGGCAATGGTAAGTCCCGCGACAATGGAGCCCCCAGCGGAAGCTAGCAAGTCCCGTTCCAGGTGATGTAAGGCCCCGCTCCGGGTCATGATGTTGGAGCCCCCGGCGTGCGCTAGCAAGTCCCACGGCCGTTTAAAGCCGCGCCGGGCGATGTAAGGCCCCGCTCCAGGTCATTTTCAACCCCGTAATTCGGGCGGGAGACGTTGTCTTTGCGGGAGCTCCGATAAGCGGTCTCCCACCAGGGACCCGCGCGAGCTCCCGATGTCACAGTCCACCGGGTCTGTGGCTGGAGCCTCCGAAGCACCAAAGACGGGTTGCAGCCGCGCGCCACCACAGCTCTCCACGCTCCAAAGCCGGCCAGCTGGTGAGTCCGCAGGGTTTGCGACTGGAGCCCCCGGGTCGTTGCGGTTGGAGGCCACTCCACGGTGCTAGGCCCAAACGACAAAGGAGACCCGACAGGGAAAAAGTCGGGTCCCCCGTATAGGGAAGAGGTTTAAACGTTTCCCCCGCCCCCCACATATACACAGTTAAAAACAATTATAAAAGAAAACACTACAAACTATACACTCAACGGGACAAAGACAGACGGACGGCAGAGGCCGCTGCAACGTCGGTAACGCCGCCCACTAAGGTTACTTTATAAACCAGAGAACTAAAGCTTAAGCAGCTAGGAAGCATTCTCTGAACTATAACTATTGCCTCAGAATTATTGTCTAAAGTTATTGTGCCAGAGGCCAGTGGTCAGCCTTGTCTGGGAGTTGATGCAAGATTAAGCCAACAGCAAAGTATTAGCAATTGTAAGCGTTCCAAGATTATTGCATGTAAAAGGGGAATAAAAGGGGAATAACAACATCATAACATGCAGATAATTTGCAGTAAATCTATACGGAACTTGTTAGGGGATATGGTTTTGGGTCTGCACCCAGCCACAAAAACAAATTGGAAGGAAATCCGGAGGCATTCCTTACACTTGACCTAATTGAGTCCCTGATGCTCATCACAGTCAAACGTGCATCATCCAACTTTAACAAGAGGGAGCAAAGAAAAGCAAACATTTGTATGAGAGAATATATGTTGAATGGAAAAGTAAATGGTCTTTGCTCTTTTTAAAATGCTTGGAGATTTATTTGGGACACATATGTAGTGAAGCCAAAGGAATTTGATCCAAGAGTGTTTGGCAAGAACATTAGAACTAGGAGCAGGAACAGTCCATTTGGGCCCTCGAGCCTCTGCCATTCAATTAGTTCATTGCTGATCTAATCTTAAGCCTCAATTTCATTCCCATAACATTTGATTTGTCTGTCTGCCAAAAAAACTATCTTAGCTTTGAATATACAGTATTTACTGATCCAGCATTCGCAACTCTCTGGAGTAGCACCGGATGACCCAAAGGGAAATTCATGTTGGGGTTCCAGCACTGTATTTCTTCTGGCCTCTGCCTCAAAGTTTTTCTAGACCTAGAACTTCTTCTTTTTCTTTCACCTCAGTGGTGCAGTGGTAGTTGCTGCCTTACAGTGCAAGAGACCCAGGTTTGATCTTGGCCACAGGTGCTGCCTGTATATAGTATATGTTCTCCCTGCGACCTGCGTAGGTTTTCTCCAGGATCTCCGGTTTCCTCTCACGCTCCAAAAACATATAAGTTTGTAGGTTAATTGGCTTGGTATATTTGTAAATTGTCCCTAGTGTGCGTAGGATAGCATTTGTGTGCAGGAATAACTGGTCAGCATGGACTCGGTGGGCCGAAGGGCCTGTTTCCATACTGTATCTCTAAAAATATTTTAAAAACCTCAATTTGCTTCTTCCAATTCTACAGGCAAATGCTTTTCTCCCGTCTTCTACAGAGCACAATATTCCCAAATGATTTGGGATAATTTATTCAGATCTGATGAGCAAGGCCTCACCTAATAGACAATAGACAGTAGACAATAGGTGCAGGAGTAGGCCATTTGGCCCTTCGAGCCAGCACCGCCATTCAATGTGATCATGGCTCATCATCCCAAATCAGTACCCCGTTTCTGCCTTCTCCCCATATCCCCTGACTTCGCTATTTTTAAGAGCCCTATCTAGCTCACTCTTGAAAGCATTCAGAGAACCTGCCTCCACCGCCCTCTGAGGCAGAGAATTCCACAGACTCACCATTCTCTGTGAGAAAAAGTGTTTCCTCGTCTCCATTCTAAATGGCTTACTCCTTATTCTTAAACTGTGGCCCCTGGTTCTGGACTCTCCCAACATCGGGAACATGTTTCCTGCCTCCAGCGTGTCCAAACCCTTAACAATCTTATATGTTTCAATAAGATAGCCTCTCATCCTTCTAAACACCAGAGTGTACAAGCCCAGCTGCTCCATTCTCTCAGCATATGACAGTCCCACCATCCCGGAAATTAACCTTGTAAACCTACGCTGCACTGCACTCCCTCAATAGCAAGAATGTCCTTCCGCAAATTAGGGGACCAAAACTGCACACAATACTCCAGGTGTGGTCTCACTAGGGCTCTGTACAACTGCTGAAGGACCTCTTTGCTCCTATATTCGATTCCTCTTGTTATAAAGGCCAACATGCCATTCGCTTTCTTCACTGCCTGCTGTACCTGCATGCTTACTTTCATAGACTGATGCACAAGGACCCCCCAGATCCCGTTGTACTTCCCCTTTTCCCAACTTGACGCCAATCTATTTAAATATCAGATATGTAGCTGTGGCACCCTAATGATTTGTTCTGGTTGAGTTCGGTGGATGCTTGTCTCAAGGTGTTTTCCTGAAGAGGTCCCATAGAACTATCTTGTTAAAGATATTTACAGCATTGAAGAAAACTGTTCAAACCACCACTCTGAAAGGGTTCATCAGATTAATCCCATATCTTGGCTCTTAATCTGTAAGATTGCAGGTTACATCATTTCTAGTACTTGTTAGTTTGTTTTAATATGCAATGAAAGTTATTTCTTCTTTGATCCCTTTGGGTTTAGATCCACAGCAGATGCTGGAAATCTAGCTTGAATTGAGTCATAGTCATACAGCAGGGAAACAGGCCCTTCAGCCCAAATTGCCCATGGTGTCCAAGATGCTCCATCTACGCTAGTCCCATCTGCCTGTGTTTGGACCATACTACTCTAAACCTTTCCTATCCATTCATGTACCTGTCAAAATGCCTTTTAAATGTTGATATAGTACCTGACATGCAGGACTAGTGAACATGGGGCAGCTTACACCCTAGCGGTATGAATATTGACTTCTCTAACTTCAAGTATCCTTTGTTTCCCCCCTCTCTCCATCCCTCCCCTTTCCCAATTCTTCAACCAGTCTGACTGTCCCTGATTACATTTTAACTCTGTTTTCTTTGTTGTTACCTTCTCCTAGCTAACAATGATCTATTCCACATTTTCCTTGATATCCATCCCGTTTGATGTCTCATTCTCACACCTTACACGTTCTTATCTCTGAATCTACCCCTCCCCTGACTCTCAGTCAGAAGAAGGGTCTCGACATGAAACATCACCCATTCCTTCTCTCCAGAGATGCTGCCTGTCCTGCTGAGTTACTCCAGCATTTTGTGTCTATCTTCAGTTGGGCAGAAAGGACCTGATTCCATGATGTATAACTTTTTGGCTTGCCTTCCTTTCTTATCAGATAATCTGCTGTCTTTTGTTGTCTCAATTTATCACTTACCCTCTGTCACTATCTCCACCCTTCCCTCCCTGACCTGACCATCTTCCAATCAACTGCTCCTCATGAAGGTTTTCCTATCAATTGCCAGTTCTGTCCCCCGCCCCCCAACTTGTTATCCTGTCTACTCTCTCAGTCCTGATGAAAGGTCTTGACCTGAAACATCGACAGTCTATTTCCTCCACCGATGTTGCCTGACCAACTGAGTTTCTTCAGTGGTAAGATTTTTGTGCTATTGAGTTGCGGGTTTGGATGGCTTATTTTAAGCACATGACCAAAGAAAGAATCTTGAGCGCGATCAGAACCGTTTATCACGCTTTTCTTTCATGTCACCAATTAACAGCAGGACTCCAGTCATGTGTCCTAATGCATTCTATCAATGATGACATCAACAGGCCTGTGGATTGGTGCTTGGAAGCCGAAGAGACAATTTAGCAGGCTGTGGAGATAGGGAGAAGCCTCTGCTGCTTTCCTGATCCACTCAGTAAATAGTTATTGTATTTAATGTTTGTCACTAGTTATCAGGTTAAGTCACATAGGCTTAGGCTGTTGAAGGCTTGGAACAACTAAACGGAATGTGCTCAGCCCATTTTGTGATCCTTTTGAAGAGAGTAATATCTGTATTCCTGATTTGAGTACTGAAGATATTTTATTTCTGTTTCAAGCAAGTACCCTGTACAATCATGCCAGTGCTGCAGGAGTAATTTCAGTGGTTGTCAGGCTCAAGAGATTGCAATGCAACATTTCTTTATCAGTTATTTTCAATTAAATTATTTTCAGTTCCCATTTCATATCTTAATTGCGGATATAGCAATGATTTGTTTCTCCTCCAAACACTTTGATTCAGTGCAAAGTACTTTTTTATTATTCTGGGGTTATAACCTTTGCCAAATCCATATCTTTTGTCCATCTCTGGTGCATTCACTAACAGCTATTCTAAATAATAATCATATATCATTATATATCATAGTAGACTCTTAATTCACTTAAAATTCTGCTTTGGATTTGCAAAATTAATGTCTCTATGTTTCTCCTCCATTCATGCCAATGGTAATATTTTGCAGTAATAATGTAACAATAGTCGTTTGAAAATGATGATCAATGTCAGTTCAAGTCTAAGATTTAGCAATCAGTAGCACTGACAATCAAATGCACAGGGAACAACCCAAAATGAAAACTTGTAAGGTGATTGTGGATTTCAGATAATACTTATATGGTTTTGCTTTTGTTTTATGACCTTATTATTAATTCCTAACTATCCAAGATTCCAAACTTTAATGGTATTTGCATATTGTTGGGAGGGAAAACTATGCTGACTGTATATTTACCAGATCAATTAAAATTGTCACCTGGTGGCATTTCTAAGTGGTAAGTGTGATGAATGCATAAACAGTAATGTAAAAATAGCAGCCAATGATAATATACTTGCAACAATCTGGCTTAACAAACCGTGTAAAAATTGGGTCATGATTTAAAAAAAGCAGTTTTTATCCAGGATCAGAAACCATAACTTCCAATATCCTATGTTCCAAAAGTGTGGAGCAGGTAATAAATGGCTTGATAGTTGCAACAATGCCAAATAAGTCATGAGATGAGGAATGAAAGTATGTTTGTGTAATATGTAGCCTCTTATAAACAATCAAAAGTAGAAAAAAAAAATCAAAATTGCCGTAATTGGATTGTTTCAAATTTCCATTATGCATATGATCATTTTTCATTCACTGCTGACTTCCAGTCTGTGTTGTGTGAGTGTTGTATGTAATGTGGCTGGATTATATTTAATTTTATCACCATAGAGCTGCAAGATATGGCTATATTTATCATTCGGATATCCCATTTCTCTTCATCATCTCCTCATCTGTAACTACATAGGAGCACATAGGACATCAGATACCTATTTAGGCCATTCATCCCAACTTGTTAATGCCAAGATATTTGCTCCACGACCTCCTCCCATCTTTTCACAGTTAAATCTATCAGTGTCGCACTTTCTTTTTCTCCAGCCATCCAGTAAATCCATCTATGCTATTCACTTCAACCTTTCTTTGTGTAGTAGCAGTTTCCACACCCTCACTACTCTTTGGGTAACAATGTTTCCTCCAAGTTACCTTTGGTTTTTTTGCTGATTATTTTCCATTAACTGACGCTAGTTATGTCCATCCCCACATGATAAATTCTTTCAATATGTACTCTGTTAATAATTCGTAATTTTGAAGATGTGAAATATGTTAGCCATCTTGTCCTAAGAAGAGTTGTAACCTTTATATTCCAGCCTGATAGTTAAGTCAAGTCAAGTCAATTTTATTTCTACAGCACATTTAAAAACAATTCTCGTTGACCAAAGTGCTTTACATTAGTGCAGGTACTAATGTGCTACAAACAGTGGTACATAGATCAATACACAGATCCTAATTGTGGATACAGCAATGATTTGTTTCTCCTCCAAACACTTTGATTCAGTGCAAAGTACTTTTTATTAATCTGGGATTATAACCTTTGCCAAGTCCATATCTTTTGTTCATCTCTGGTGCATTCACTAACAGCCATATCATTATATATCATAGTAGACTCTTAACATACACAGATCATACACTATTCCAGTTAAGCCCTTAAATTTCTGGATCATCCTTGTAAGTCTTCTATGCAACCTCTCCAGTACATCTTAAAACCTTTTTTATAACATAGCAACCAGAACTGCATTCTTACCAGGTGTGATAAGGGTTTGGCATAACAGCTCCCTCTACCCTCCCCCCACTCACCATCAACAACACCACAGTCACATCTGTAGAGTCATTTAAGTTCCTTGGAACCATCATCTCCAGGGACCTTAAATGGAGGCCACCATCGAGTCCACCATCAAAAAGGCTCAACAGAGGGTGTACTTCCTGTGGCAGCTGAGAAAACACATCTGCCACAGGCAATGATGGTCCAGTTTTATACTGCCATCATGGAGTCTGTCCTCACCTTCTCCATCATGGTCTGGTTTGACTCAGCCACCAAGCAAGACATCCGGAGGCTGCAGCGCATTGTTCGATCAGACGAGAAGATTGTTGGATCCAACCTTCCCCCCCCATCGACGAACGGTACACTGCAAGGGCCAGGAAGCGAGTGGGTAAGATCATTTCTGACCCCTCTCATCCAGGCCACAAACTCTTTGAAGCAATTCCCTCTGGAAGGCGACTCCGGACTGTCAAAACGTTTGGATAGACTGTTGACCAATTCACCAATTTGGTGATATCCACAAATGTAGAAATTGTATTTCTGATGTCAATATCTAAATCCTCAGTGTAAATCCTGGACAGCATTATCTCAGCATTGATCCTTCGTGAATACAGCTACAGTACTTAAGTAATTTTTAATAAATTATTAACTATGTCTTGTTACACCTCTGTTATCTTATCAATCTTTCCTTGAATGCAATCTATCTAGACCAGGTTACGTGCTTTTACAATTTTAGTTGTTTATTTAACGCATCCCCTCTCTCTATTCTGAATGTACATTTTATTATTTATCTCACTATTATCCAGCATCATGAACACCTATTCTATCTCCTTGGTAAATATTATATCTTTATTTCATCTTTATGACATGGTCATTTAATATTTCTGTCATCTTCCTGTCATTAGCTGCAGTATTGTCCTGCCTCTCCCTTAATGGTCCAATTACTACCTTGGCCTTACTTTTGTTTAGATGTGAATGTAAAACATTATACTATTTTGTTTTATGTTCTGTGATAATATAATTTCATTGTCCTTTTTGCCATCTTAAATGTTTTAGTGAATCTTATTCTTTCCTTCACATTCTTTATCATAGTGCTCTCCTTAGATCCCAAGTATTTAACGTATTCCTGGTGCTTTACTTCGTTCTCTTTTGTCTTTATTCATTCATGGAGTATCATGCGTGTTTACATTGTTTTTTGCTTTAATGCAATGTTGGCTCTGCACTTTGTCTAAACATTTCCCATTGCCAATATCATTGCTTTGCTGCTGTCTGAGGGTCTTGACCGACCGGAAACATCATCCATTCCTTCTCTCCAGAGATGCTGCCTGTCCTGTTGAGTTACTCCAGCATTTTGTGTCTATCATCAGTTTAAATCAGCATCTGCAGTTCCTTCCTGCAGATTTTGTCTGCAGTCCTTCCGACTCGTTGCTCAGTTTATTTTGCAAGTTCTATTTGCAGCCCACAAAATCAGCTTTTTTTCCCAATCTATTGACTCCTTTGGTTCTTCACTGTTATCAACTTAAAACATGTTACATTACAGTTATCATTGTGGCCCAGGTGCTTCCCTTCTCTGATCTGGTTTGATCCGTTCACCTTTGCCAGATCCAATAACAAATGCTTCCTTATTGGGATTTTTACATATTGTTATCAAGGAGTCCTGCACACATTGTAGGACCTCAGTTACTTCATTCCCCTTAACTATTGCTCCTGTCAAATTAACGCTGGTGTACAGAAAACTACCTCTGATCTCATACTGTTATTTTCACTAATTTCCCTAATTTGTCTGCAAATTTAATTCCCCCACAGTCCCTCCATTTTAGGTGTTTTTTGATATTGGCTATTGGTGTGATTAATCCTTAACTTTATTTATAAGGAATTCATTCTTGTCTTCCTTATGGCTGTGTTCCTTATGGCTGAATTCATTCTGTCTTCCTTATTGCTGTTTTTTTAAAGCCATTATGTTATCACTAACTGATATGCTACACATCTTTTCCTTCTATTCTCCAAACACATTATAGCTTGCAATATTTAATTCACAGTCTTACTTTTTTTCCTTGAGTATTCCCTGTCATGTCTGGTTGTTTCCAGTTATTAAAGGCAATAGCCAAAGAGAACTAGCTGTGTTTCTCTGTCTTGCTGTGAAGTTCCATGCTCAGTTATATAACTGGAGTACTGTGTACAATTTCAATCTCCTATCTACATGCCAATGTGGGACTATACGTTTATTAGATTAATTAGACTGATTTCTGGAAATGGGTTATCGCAAGAGGATTCACATATATATATATATATATATGTTATCGCAAGAGGATTCATATATATATGTGTGTGTATTATATATATATATATGTGTGTATATATATATATATATATATATATATATGTGTATATATATATATATATATATATATATATATATATATATGTTATATATATATATATGGTGTGTGTGTGACCTCATCATAATGTGAAAAATATCTATATATGTATATACCTCAGCAGGAAGGATACCTTCAGAATGTGAAAAACTCTGGGGCAGCAGGTATTCCCAATCTGGGGCCAATGTACCCCAATTCCAACCACTCTCTGGTGAAAAAAATCTCCGTTAGTTTCTCTCCAAAAATATTACTCCTCACCTTAAAGCAATGTCCTCTGGGTCATAGACACCTCCACCATGGGAGGAGGTCTATCTGCCCTGACAATGTCTCTTATAATTTTGTACATCTCATTCAGATCTCCCCTCAGCCTCCTCAGCTCCCAGGAATGCAAGTCAAGCCTATCCAATCTCTTTTCACAACTGAAAACCTCAATCCCAGGAAACGTCCTGGTGAATTTTCTCTGCATCTTTCCAGAGCCAACATATCAGGACGGGTGAGAGGAATCGTCCAGGCCCAGGATATGAGGACAGCAATGCAGCAAAGCAGTGAGGTGCAGCAGTGGACAGAGCAGCAGATTGTGAGAGTGGACACATCACTTGTACATAAATATATTTTATTTTCCTGACAGGATGGAATCATCAAAACACTTTCAGTACTGAATTCAGGAGCATGCTTCCCACTTCTGCGGCTAACACCGACCATGATTTCTTCATTGTTTCAGTTGGTTTCTTCCTCCCATCTGTAAAAAAAATCCAAGTTATAACATGTCCATCGGCTACTACAATCCCGGCAGAGAGGAATCACTAAATTCAAGGTAGGTTTGGCTTGTTCACACTACATTGATTTTAGCTTAGCTTAATTTAATTTAGTTTAGTTTTGTTTTGTTTATTGTCACATGCGAGATAAAGTCCAGTAAAGTCTGATTAAAGATAGTCCTATTCTGGTTGTTGTGCACCCATTTGCAGAATCCATTCTGGACAATGTTGATTGGGTATACTTGGGCCAACTTGACTTACCTTTACTTGTGTCGACTGAGAGTCTATCTAGTGTGATGACACGTCCTCCCTTAAGGCCGCTCTGATCAGCACCACCAGCTGATAGGCCAGAGGAAGCCTACGATCAGCAACGCAGACGATGCTAGGCTGCTGGAAAACACTGGCACTCTGGAGTGAACAGTGGTCACAGCCAAGCCCGGCCTCATCCTCAATGCCACACTGGTGGAGAATGTAGCATAACTGCACTGGCCATTCACACAATGGAGGGACTGATCCGGCATTTATTTCAGAGCGACATCGAACAACAGCAAGTCTTCCTAGAATAACAGCGGGTGGCCCTAGAGTTGATCTACAACTTTGTTTGGGTTATAAAACCACTGGTGCTTTGTGTCAGTGAAGGCACAAGCCCGAGGGATGCAGGTGGGAGCATTCTCACCAAACTGATGCACCAGGATGATATAGAAGCATACTTTTACACATATGCCTAAACTGCTGAGAGAGAAGGATGGGAGCGGCAGAGTTGGATGCATGTCGTGGCTTTGTACCTGAGTATTGAAGCCCAGTAGTAATTTTTGTTACCCAGTTACAGACTTCGACACGATCAAGACGGAGGTACTGCATCGCCATGGCCTCTCCCCTATGGTTGTGGCACAGCAATTCATGACTAGGTGTACCACCCCAACAAATCTCCCCGATCTGAGCTGGCCCAGCTAAGTAGGCTCACCACCCACTGGCTACAGCCCCACTGACATACCTCGGAGGACGTTGTGGATTGTCTGGAGATGGATCATTATCTAAGGAGCATGCTGGCTGGGGACCAGTGCGCAATGGCATTACAAGCCCCACGGACACACAAGGAAATCGTTGACAGTGCGAGCGAGCCCAGGCCATACGAGCCATGGTGCTCAGGCACCCGACTGAACCCTGGAGGGAAGCAGGGCCCCAACCCCTCGACCAGCAGGCAGGCAGGCAGGAAGGAATGGCATGAGCCAGGGCTCCCGGATTTTACCAGGATCATTGCCCATGCCAAGAGACGCGGGACTCCCCTCGGTACAGATCTAACTATGGCTGACTAGCTGTACCATCCATGGGGACCAGAACAAAGGATAATCACCCCAAATGTTTACCGTCTATATTAACGGCCAATCTGTGTCAGCTTTATACGATTCGGGTTGCCACATTACTCTGGCCCAGCCAGAACTGTTACATGTAGGCCAACAGCTACCTGAGACTCTACCTCTGGCATGCGTGTATGGTGATGTATGGCAAGTTCCAGCTGCCTGTTTATCTATTGCCACCAAGCAGCACAGCTGGCCGCTCACTGCAGGGGTGGATAAAGGACTCATGCTCACACTCCTCGTTGGACTTGACTGCGCAACGTTAGAGGACCTGTTCACCAGCCATCGGGAGGCTTCTTCTTGGAGAAGATGCAAGGAGAACCGGGAGCCTCATCCACATCCTGTGTACCTGGCTGAGAATAAGCAAGAGGCCAACACTGAAGGTGTGTCACCCCTCACAAATTAACCCTCTCTTCAATTATTTTGAACAAGAAGGGAAGGAAGGGTGGTTTGCGGCCGAGCAGAAGCTGTGCAATCCTGACTTTATCAGGCCTTTTATTGTGCAGACAGATGCCTCGAAGACAGGGCTGTGTGCCGTCCTCTCTCAGGCCTCTGATGGAGCACTGGAACACTCAGTGTTTTTCGTCAGTTTGAAGTTACCGTCGGCTGAGACGGGGTGCACTGTTGTGGAGAGAACGAGAGGCCCTTGCCATTAAATGGGCCCTACAGGAGATATGGTACTATCTAGCCAGGCAAGAGTTTACACTTGTCACGGACCACGCTCCCTGCAAAGGATGGCAAAGGACACTAATTCCAGAATAGCACGCTGGTTCCTCTCTCTAGAAGACTGCTCAACATCGTTCTGGACTGTAGCATTGTTCTGGACCTCTCCCGATCTCCCACCCTCTGGTCTGGTAATTTATAAACCTCGGGATTGTTGCTAAGGCCAGGAGATGGGAGAAATGTGATGACACGTCCTCCCTTAGGGCCGCTCTGATCCCCATCACCGGCAGACAGGCCAGAGGAAGCCTACGATCAGCACCACAAACAATGCCTGGCTGCTGGAAAACACCGACATTCTGGAATAAACTGTGGACACAGCCTAGCACGGCCTCATCTCTGACGCCACACTAGCTGGAGACCAGTGTGGTGTCACCTGTGTAGCCTGAGTTGTGATTGCGATTCAGGCTACACTGACCAGGGGACATCATACTCCACCTCGCCACCCCTACCACACACGCACACGCACACGCACACACACGCACACACACACGCACGCACACACACACACACACACACATACACGCACACACACACGCACGCACATACACGCACACACACACACACACACACACACACGCATGCACACACACAAAGGCGCGCATACACAGGCACGCATACACACAAACACAGACACACACACAGACACACACATGGTCTTTCAAAGGTCTTAGAGCCATGCAAAATTAAACCAAGGAAATAAATATTTCAAAAAGTGTATTACATTAAAAATAAGTTAATTAAATCACATAATTTGTGTTAAACCGAAGTAAAATGATAGTTAAGAAGTAATTTATTTTTCCCTATGTCCTCTTTACAGTTATTCGGTAGTTCCCATTGAAATCAATGGGGATCAAATCAATGGGATCTCAGGTCTGGCCTGGAGCAAGTGGCAGCTTCCCCAGTGAAAATGCTGTGGAGCTGCAGCAAGACCAGCCTCATGGACTCCATGAGAATTCACATTTCATAGAAAGTGAACAGATGTCCAGCATTTGAATTTATTGCAAATGGTTGCATGCTGGATAGTTTCGTTCAGAGATTCAGCAAGGAAACAGGCCCTTCGGCCCACTGAGCCCGTGCCAGCTATCAATCATCCATTCACTCTAGTTCAACGTTGTCCCACTTTTACAGAGACTAAGTAAACTACAGACCTGCACTATGTGGAATGTGTGAGGAAATCGGAGCACCCAGAGGATCCCATGTGATAGGTAGAACGTGCAAACTCCACACAGACAACACCCAAGGTCAGGATCAAGCCTGGGTCTCTGGTGCTGTGAGGCAGCAGCTCTACCAGCTGCACCGCTATGCCACCCTTGTACTTCCAACTTGGAACCATGAACAAAACTCAGCTGAGGTGATCCTCATGCTCCTATCATTCTTTCAGAAATTGCAAGCAAATTTCAGCCATGCACATTCCCATTACCATCCTTTAACCAAATTGATTGGGGAACCAGAAAATGTTCCTTTAGTATGGTGATTCGATTCAAAAGCCATGAAGGTGTATGTTGCCGATGCCTTTAGATATTCTGCATGGATCTGGATGCGTTACAACTTCTCAAACATTATAAAATCAAACTTCATTCCCTTGTGACTATAATTAATTTCATTTCATTTAAAATCAGCCATAGCATGGAAACAGGCTCTTCAGCCCAACTTGTCGATGCCAACCAAGATGCCCATTTAAGCTTGTCCCTTTTAACCCCATTGGACCCTTGTCCTTCCAAACCTTCCCTATCCATGTACCTATCCAAATATTTGTTTATATATTGTATTGTACTGCCTCTCCTGGCAACTCATTCCAATTATGTACCATCCTCTGTGTGAAAAAATTGTCTCTCAGGTTCCCATTAAATCTTTCCCCTCTCACCTAAAACCTTTGCCCTCTAGATCTTAGAAACATAGAAAATAGGTGCAGGAGTAGGCCATTCGGCCCTTTGAGCCAGCACCATCATTCAATATGATCATGGCTGATCATCCTTAATCAGAATCCAATTCCTGCTTTCTCCCCATATCCCTTGAATCCCTCTTAATCCAACTCTGCGAGAGAGTCTGTGTGCATTCACCTATCTATTCCCCTCATGATTTTACACAAGTGTCGGTACAGTTCTGCAGGTGGTAGAGCTGCAGCTTCACAGCACCAGAGTCTTGGGTTCGATCCTGACCTTGGTTGCTGTCCATGTGGAGTTTGCATATTTTTCCTGTGACCATGTGAGTTTACTCCCGATGCTTGGGGTGGAAGATTGCAACCTTCACGTGTACCGCCCTGTTTCGATGAAAGCAATCAACATGGTGTGCACAATTAAATAAGATCAAATAGAACGTTGTCCTACAAATTTAGGCTGTGCAAGCAATACGCAAGAAGAAGAAGAAGCAGGATGCTCCAGTTTCCTCCCTCATCCCAAAGATGAGCTGGTTTGTCGGTTAATGGGCCTCTGTAAATTGTCCCAAGTGTGTAGGAAGTGCATGTGAAACATAGAACTATTGCAAACACGTGTTCGATGGTCTGAGTGGATTCGGTGGGCCGAATGGCCTGTTTCCTTGTTGTATCACAAAACTCTAAACTCTAATTCTCTTTAAGATCACCCCTCAGTTTCCTACACTCCAGGTAATAAATTCTTGAGTATTGAACTGAAGAATGACATTCTTTTTTTTATTCTAACACTTAATTCCATCTTAAATATATAACAGAGAAAAAAGAAGCAGTTGAGGTTGAAGAAAAATAAATAATATTTTGTTTCATGTGCTATAATTTTATCTTCATGAAAAATTACTGCTGCTGAATGGTTGCCATTAGTAAATTAGCCAATAGACTCATTAGTAAATGTGAAGCACTTTCAATGCGGCCCCATAATGTCTGTATAGCTTTACAGTCAGCCCCAGCTGGAATAAATAAATAAAGTGAAACTATTTTAATATCTTTTTACAACCATGAAATTCTGTAAAATTATGTTTAGATGAAGCTCTCACACTTTAGAATCCAGTCTGTATTCGTCAACTGCAGAATTTTATTGGCATTAAAAACTAGCATAACAAGATATCTCCTTGAGTGTGGAACATGATTATAAATATAATGACAGTTAGAGCTGGACCAAAAAAAATAATGAATATCATCAGTGTAATATTTGTTTCCAAAGGTCACCGAATATCCCAGTATGAAAAGCCTAATGTAGCATGAAGCCATCTAGATCAGATAATGCCAGATATGTTTCCCATTCCCTCAGCAGCAAGATGGCGCCCAATACAGGCGACTATTTGCATGCTAGCCACAGAAGCAGATCTACAAACATATTACAATCGCTCCACACTCTTAAATCTCTATTCCTACAACAACATTTCCATTATTTTGTATATATACACTGTAAATGGATTGATTGTAATCATGTATTGTCTTTCTGCTGACTGGTTTTCACTGTACCTTGGTACCCGTGATAATAAACTAAACTGAAGCTGATCTCTTTCTAGCTTAACAAGTATTGCACTCCTACTGGCCTCAGAGATACAGGTTTAGAGAAATAAAATCAAGTCAAGTCCAGTTTATTGTCATGGGCAAAGTACGGTGAGATACCGGTACAACTGAGCAGTATGTTAGCACATAAACTCATACAACACACAAACGCATAAATTACTCATAAATTACACGACACACTTAATTTCTACAAAACAATGAAAAGAAAAAGACTGCACAAAATAAATTTACACTGCAGATGCTGGACAAGGTGGACAAAAATTAAAACTCAACGGGTTTCGATAAATAACCAAAACAATGAAAACAGCAAAAGATCTCGGCACAAACGCCGAACAAAAAGACTACAAAATTCCCTTCTCATCCATATGCCTATCCATTTATTTTAAATGTTATTTGGGAGCTCATTCCACACCGTTCTGCAAAGAAGTTCCCCCTCATATTACCCCTAAACTTCTGTCCCTTAATTCTGATCATGCTCTTGTTTGAAACTTCCCTATTCTCAAAGGGAAAAGCTTGTCCACACCAATCCTGTATCTCCCTCTCATCATTTTAAAGACCGCTATCAAGTCCCCCCGTAACCTTCTGCGCTCCAGAGAATAAAGACCTAACTTGTTCAACCTATCGCGGTAACTTAGTTGTTGAAACCCAGGCATCTAGTGGAGCTCCTCTGTAAGGACATCCTTCCTATAGGCAAAATTGTTTCCAGATTTGGGCCAAAATGCCTTGTACTTTTAACATTCAGCTTCTACTCAATGTCTGAATAAAGGGTTTTCGGAGATTCCACCTTCAAGGAAATGTTTACCATGTTCACATCCTATTTTGATTTGTCCTGCCAAGGTACCACCTCACATTTATCTCTTTCAGCCCATTTTCCAAATGTCTTCATTCCTTCCCTGAGGCACCCCACTAGTCACCTGCCTCCAACCTCTTAAATTATCCACCATTACACCCCTGGCTTCTCTCCCATTTAACTTCCTATAAGTTGGCTATCCTATTGATGTGCTGCCGCACCCGTTGAGTTCTACAGCAATTCTGGCTACATTAGTTCCATTTTAGTCACTCCAACCAACCTTCCATGAGGAACCTTGTTACTAAAGTTATATCCAGGCTAACTGGAAGATGGTAAAATTTCCAGTAAATTGTTGACTGTTCCTAGACCCTATGTGTAAGTATCTTTTCCATTAATTTGCATCAAAACTAACAGGTCTATAATTGCAGGTTTACTCTTAGAACCCTTTTTACTGGAACAACATGCGCAGTACGCCAATCCTCGACTCCCGTTTCTAATGGAAATATTTCTGTCATAGGGCTATTGTTAACTTCCACAATGTTCTAGGGAATATCTCCTGGAAACTACGTCAACCTAAACCGTTAGAAGAAGGGTTTCGCCCGAAACGTTGCCTATTTCCAAGATTCAAAGCAATTCTGGCTACATTAGTAAGTCATCCAAATGTAGTTTATAGAGGTGGGGTATCAAATTGTTCTAGTATGTGAAATCTTTTTGTGAGGGAGCACTGGTCGGCATGATAGTGCTATGCACGCTATATCTTTAAACTAAATCAAAACACAATCTTTTGTAGTGCAAGATCATGCTAGGTGAAATCTTTTTGAGTTAATAGTGCTATGCAGATACTTTTCATCTTTTAAGATGTTGCAAATAGTACATTTCAAATTAGAGATACGACAGGTCCATAGTGTTCTGTTTACAAGGTAGAATTAGGGTTGTGCAGGTCTGTTCAAGAGCCTAATGGTTAGAGGAGAGTAGTTGTTCCTGAACCTGGTGGTGTGGGACTTTAGGCTTCTGTACCTCCTATCCGATGGTAGCAGCAAGAAAAGGGGATGGTTTGTTTGCTGGGGATCCTTCATGATAAATTCTGCGGTTTTGCTGTTGTGGAGGTCTGCGCTGATGATGGGTTGGGAATAGTCAACCATTCTCTACAATCTCCTGCATTCTGTGTATTGGAACTGTCGTATTAGGTCATGATGTTGGAAAACAGTCAGAATAATTTCTACAATGCATCTGTAGACGTCTGATAAAGTATTCAGTGATTTGCGAAATCTCTAAACTTCTCAGAAAGTAGAGGGGCTCGAGTACATTTTCTTTGTGATTTCATCTACGTATTGGACCCAGGTGAGGTAATCCAAGATGTGAACACCCATTAATTTACAGCAGTTAACTCCTTCCACCACCAACCCACCAATGAAAACTGGCATTGAGATAACCGACTTCCCCTTTCAGAAGTCTGCTATTAGTTCCCTGGTTTGTTGACATTGAGCAAGAGATTGCTCAATCAGTGGTCTATCTCTCTCCTGTTTCATTTGGTCTGAAGAAGGGTCTCGATCCGAAAGGTCGCCAATTCCTTCTCTCCATAGATGCTGCCTCACTCGCTGATGTTCTCCAGCATTTTTTGTATAGTGCTGAGTTTCTCTGGCACTTTTGTATACCTTTGCTTTTTCCAGCATCTGTAGTTCTTTCTTAAACAAACTCTTAATCATTACCACCCATGTTTTAGCTAACAGCAGAGGTGTAGGCATATTTATTGAAGCTTTTGGAGTTATGTTTAGCACATGGTTGTGGATGCATAGAGAATTGCTCTTGCAGAAACACGCATTCAGCGTTCTATCTCTCTCCTGTATGCTAACGTCACCTGCCATGTTTTGGCCAACAGCAGAGGTGTCGTAGGCAAATATGTTGATGCCTATGCTTAGCCACATGGTTATGGGTGTGAAGAGAGTAGAGTAGGGGATAAAGAACACAGCCTTGATGTAACTTATGTTGATGGTCAGTCAGTTGGGAATTCTGTTGGACTATCCATTAATTCCTACTGGGGATGAACTCAATAATGATGTCCCCTTGGTAGGATGACCTGCTGACTTTCAATGCATGGGCTAGCATAGTTATCTAATTTGCAAAAGTAGTGGGACAGTTACTGCAGGGGGAGTTCCATCATAACATAGCGCAGCATCTTCAAGAGCAAAGGGGAAACACCGTGAGAAAATGACAGAACATCTCAGAGCCATATAATCTAATATCTTAATTGGTCCCTTATAATTTCAATCTACAAAAGATAAATATACTCCCAGTACTGGAATTTAATATTGCAATATATTTCTTGCTTACAGTGCTTTCAGCATCTGCCTTTCAACTGTTCATTTTTCCTGCCAGCACTAAGTTTCACTTTTTACTATCTTACTTTTCATTTATCTCCATATAAAGCCAACATCCATGAGAGTGAGGCATATGAATTTAATTAAACAATATAAAGAAATGTGATGCTTGTATGTAAAGCTATAAAGGCTCTTGTTTGTTTAATACATTTACATTCGCTTGATGTCACTGTTTCAATTATAATTTATCTTCCTGTATTTTATTTTCATTTTTATTTCTCTTAATCTCTGCTTTGCTTTATGCTGCATTTGTTTTAATGTTGTACTCTACCGCTGTACTTTGATCTCAATCTCTGCCTTTCAACAGCTGCAATGAAAAACTAATTTGTGGCGCTGAATGAACAAAAATTGCTTATTTCAGACACAGTTAACAAATCCATTGTTCCAGTCTTGTTTTGCAACACAAAACCAGTTTATGAAGCTCAGTCCTCCAAGACAAGCAAAAACCAGATGTTTAAACTTGTTGGGTGAAGACACATTATCAGTTTTCATATTTTTCATCACTTGCAACTATTTTATTAATACCCTGATATGAAATGGTGGGATTAATATAACAGGCATGAGAAAATAACTTCCTTACAATACACGTAACATCAGTAAAACAAAACATATTGAAGTGATAAGCCTGACACCGTTGTAGAACATGCTTTAAATTTTAAGTTAACAAAAGAACAAATATTTAATTTATAAAGATTAATCTTTCATAGCAACAGAATAAATTATTTCAGGCAAGGTACACTATTTATTTTGATAAAGTTTTCTATGTGTTCATTGTGTTTTTGATTTTTGTTTTTGGACTGAATTCTGTTTTTAATTTGTGTTTCTGTGATGTCTTTATTATTTATTTTATTCTGATTATATGTTTATATTTCCTGTTAACCTATGTAAGGTCCTTGAGATGTCTGAAAGGCGCCCAATAAATAAAATGTATTATTATTATTATTATTATTATTATTATTATTATTATTATTATTATTATTATTATGTGTGTAACTGGTTGCCAAGTTGCGGACTCTGTAATTTTAGTGTTGATTCTTGGATCTCAGGACATAATTTTTAAGCCTGGATGTAAGAAAATGTAACCCATGCCATTTGGACTAAGAGTGATTCTTGAATTTATATCTGTCCTTTACTTACTGTGGGATATTTTGTATTTGTTTTAAGTATCTCCTGGGCTGGAAAATGGAACAATCAAGCTATCCACACATTATCTCTATTTCTTGTCCTTTAGCGCAGAGCAGAAAAATCAATAGATTTTTAGATATAAAGATTCTCCAGAGCATTTATTCTCATATAGGAATAAATGAAAGAGGACTCGACTTCCTGACCAACAGACCCCATTCAGTGAGGATAAGGGACAAATCATCCTCTCCGATAATCCTCAACACTGGTGCTCTGCAAGGATGTGTTCTCAGCCCCCTTCTTTACTCCTCGTACACTCACGACTGTGCAACCATGTACAAACCAAACTCAATTTACAAATCCTCAGACGACACCACCATTGTGGGCCGGATATCAAACAACGATGAGTCGGAATACAAGGAGGAGATTGAGAACCTCGTGTCCTGGTGTTGAGACAACATGATTTCTCTCAATGTCAGCAAGACAAAGGAGATAGTGATTGACTTCAGGAAGCAAAGTGGTGCACATGCCCCAGTTTGCATTGAATTGAAATAGAAAATATCTGGAACACTCAGCTGGTCAGGTATCATCTACGAGAGGAGCAACTACGTTAAGACCTCAGGTTGAATACCCATCACTAGTTCTGGGAAAGTGATAAAACAGGTTAGTTTTAAAATGTACATAGCACAGAGGAGGAGTGGATTGCCCAGGTGATTGCAATGTTTAGACTTAGGTTTATTATTGTCACGTGTACCAAGGTACAGTCGAAAGCTTTGGTTTGCATGCAGTCCAATCAGATTAGATAATACTATACATAATACTATGTCGTCAAACTCAAGTACAGTAGTGAAAGCAAAGGGGAAGATACAGAGTGCAGAACATATTTCTCAGCATTTTAGCACATCAGATCCAAAGAAAAAGTTCAATGTCTGCAATGGAGTAGCAGTGAACCGAAGTACCCTAGCTTATGGAAGGACCATTCAGGAGCTTGATAACAAAGAGGAAGAAGGTGTTCCAGAGTCTGGTGGTGCGCGCTTTCAAGCTTCTGTACCTTTTGCCCAAATGCAAGCAGGGAGAAGAAGGAATGACCAGTGTGGGATATGTATTTAATTAATTAAATGAGATATAAGTAAAGGGTACCTGTTTATATCAATAGACAATAGACAATAGATGCAGGAGTGGGCCATTCGGCCCTTCGATCCAGCACCGCCATTCAATGTGATCGTGGCTGATCATCCACAATCAGTAGCTCGTTCCTGCCTTCTTCCCATATCCCATGACCGCTATCTTTAAGAGCCCTATCTAGCTCTCTCTTGAAAGTATCCATAAAACTGGCCTCCACCGCCCTCGGAGGCAGAGAATTCCACAGACTCACAACTCTCTGTGAGAAAAAGTGTTTCCTCGTCTCCGTTCTAAATGGCTTACCCCTTATTCTTAAACTGTGGCCCCTGGTTCTGGACTCTCCCAACATTGGGAACATGTTTTTGACCGTTCCAAAGTAGAGATGGTCGAAAACTTTAAATTCCTGGCAGTAAATAGCAACAACAACTTCTCCTGGACCACCCATATTGAAGCAACAACCTAGCAAACACACCAATGCTTCTACTTTCTCAGAAGGCTTAGTAAGTTCGGTTTGTCCCCAATAACTCTCACCAACTTCTACAGATGCACCATAGAAAGCATTTTATCAGGATGCATCACAGCTTGGTTTGGGAACAGCTCCATCCAAGACAGCAATAAATTGTAGCGAATTGTGGACACTACCCAGACCATTACACAAACCAACAATCCTTCCATTGACTCCATTTACACCTCATGCTGCCTCGGCAAGGCCAGCAGCATAATCAAGGATGAGTCACACACTGGCCACTTACTCTTCTCCCCTCTCCCATCGGGCAAAAGGTGCAGGTGTGAAAATGCACACCTCCAGATTCAGGGGCAGTTTCTTTCCAGCTGTTATCAGGCAACTGAATCATCCTACCGCAACTAGAAGGCAGTCCTGGGCTACTATCTACCTCATTGGTGACTCTTGGACTACCTTTGATTGGACTTTACTGGCTTTATTTTGTACTAAATGTTATTCTCTTATCATGTATCTCTACAATCTGAATGACTTGATTGTAATCATGTATTGTCTTCCCACTGACTGGTTAGCACGCAACAAAAGCTTTTCACTGTACCTTGGTACACGTGACAATAAACTAAACTGAACTGAACTAAACTGAATTGAACATAGCAGGTGCAGTTGGTAGAGCTGCTGCCTGTTTATGGAGTTTGCACTGTGACCATGTGGGTTTCCTCAGGGTGCTCTGCTTTCCTTCCACATCCCAAAGACGTGCGGGTTTGTCTGTTACTTGGCCTCTGTAAATTGCCCCTAATGTGTAGGAAGTGGATGTGATAATAGGATAACAACGAACCAGAGTGAACAGGTGATCAATGGTCGGCATGGATTCAGTGGGCCGATGGGCCTGTATCCATGTTGTATCTTTCAATCAATTAAATCAATCAAAACCAACTAATTCATAAGTGGAGGGAAGTGGCGCTAAGGTAATAAATCAACCACAATCTTATTGAAAGGTAGAGAAGTTGTAAAGGATTGAAAAGTTTTCCAGCATAGCAATAGAAATGGAGCTCTGGAGGATTAATTAAATGGGAAAGCATTTATTTATCGAAAAGCTGGAACAGAATCACATGGTCAAGAGGCCTGCTTCTCTTCCTGTGCCGAAACAATGAACTTCAGATGCTGGTTGGTACACAAAAGGACTGGAGTAACTCAGCAGGTCAGGCAGCATCTCTGGAGAACAGGGACAGGTGACATTTCAGGTTGAGACTTTTACTGTGCACATTGATCATGCAGAGCCTTTTCTCTGTTGAACAGTGTTTGTTTGGGTAACTCAGCTGGCCAGGCAGCAACTCTGCAGAGTCTGAAGAAGGGTCTCTACCCGAAACCTCAGTTTCCATATCCTTCAGTGATGTAGCCTGACCCGCTGAGTTGCTCCAGCCTTCCATATTATACTCAAGATACCAGCATCTGCAGTTCCTTGTGTCTACAGAGACTTTCCTCTCCTGGTTGAGAGGGAATTTGAAGGCTTTTGAATGACATAAGGAATTAAAGCTAAGGCATATTTCCGACATGATTAAGTAATGCAAACACAATGGGAGTCTGAGACTGTAGTGCTGCTCAACTTATCATAATTTAACACGGAGCACTAATGCTCAGAGTGAACATTTTGGCTGACTATCCGATGGTTTGGATAAGGGATGCAGGTTGGACAGTATCCAATTACGGTATCTAGTCTGTAGTGAGTGCATTGAGTTAGCTGATTTCAGATAATCTTAATGTTTAATAAAGAACTGCAGATGCTGGAAATAAGATAATCTTCAGATCATTAAGTTAGAGAGGCAAGGCTCCAGTGTCTCAATGTTATTGAGAGATTTAACCCTGCCTTATTTTCATAGTCATCGAATAATAGTCATACAGCTTGGAAACAGGTCAATGCTCATGCCGATCAAAATGCTCCATCTACACTAGTCCCACCTGCCTGTGCTTGGTCCGTAACCCTCTAAACCTATACTATCCATGTATCTGTCCAAATGTCTCTTAAACATTATGATATCACCTGCCTCAACTACCTTCTCCAGTAGCTTGTACCATATACCAATCACCCTTTATGTAAAAACTTTACCGCTCAGGTTCCTATTAAATCTTCCTCCCTCACCTTAAAGCTATGTCCTCTGGTACTCAATTCCCCTACTCTGGGCAAAGGATTCTGTTCATTTTCCCGATCTATACCTCTCATGATCTTTTCAAGTTATCCTGCCTCCATAACTGAAACAGCATTTTCCACTTGAAACTCATATTTACAAAGCCTTACACTTCCATCACTGAACCTTGTGAAGTACCACTGTCATTGCTTCATCCAGTGAACATGTGAAGGCTCTCATTCTTTTTCAAACCGCTCCATGCTCTCATTTCAGACCAACTCAGCGCCTCTGTCAGGTGGAGATTCCCCAAAATACCCTCCTCTTGTCTAAATGTACTCTACTCCTTGTCCCTCACCCCTTCTGTTTCAGCATCTGTCACAGATCATTCAGGTATTATATCCCCTAAAGTTCTTTCCTTTAACCTACATCATTGATGTTTACAAAAAACTTCTTAAAAACCTCCAGCTCAACTTTAAGCTGCACCCTGTACAATCCTGTCTGTTTTTCCTCTTGCAAACCCCATTCCTATTTACACATTCTACAGCTGTGCAAATTGGTCTACAATGATTTTGTACATGGACAGCATATAAAAAATTATATTGTTACTCATGTTGACCTCTGTTGGAAATTCACACGTGTGGACCATCGAGCTGTGTTGCTTTTCAACAGTTGGTTGTCTTGCCAACAGTCCCTGTTATGGCTCATACATGAATAATGCTCACTTGGATATGGAACAGGGGGTGAACAGCAACCATGGGATAGTATTCTGGCAAAAAGTCAGTGATTTCAGGAAAGGAGGGGAAGAAGAAAATGTTACAGTGAGAAACTTGACAAGAAATGTAGCAGAATTCATTAATATTTATAGTTGATGGAAAAAATTAGTCAAGCTTCAGCCATGATTGGCATTTTGCCACCATGACACATGTTTATAAGAGAGTGCCAATAAAACTTGGGCAACAACTTTTCGGAGCTGACAATAATCCTTTAAACAATCATCTGAAAAATTATTAATACAGCAAGAGAAAGTGGTATTAGGTTTGGAAGGAACAAGCATTTAATCAAAATCTGACTGCATTTAATTCCATTTAATGCTAAAATTGTGTCCTTTAGAGAATTCACTATGTTTGAAATTCAGTGAATAAATTAGAATCCGGTGCGATGGGTCCTAAATCATGAGAACATACCACACAATTTAAACATAAAAAAAAAACAAATAGCAAGTCTAATATCACCAATGAAAGTATAACGTCTGAAGTGTGGCACGCTCACTTTGCAAGTTTTCCAACTGCCAGTTTCCATTTCCATTCTGAATGCTCTGGTGTACGATTGAGTCTCTTTGATTCCAGTTCACAGTGAAATTACATGGTACGCTTCAAGACCCAATAACAAGAATGGACTGTAGAGATTGTAAGGACTGGTTCTGCTCCAGTGTTCAATTCCAGAAATGGGCTACGGGGAATTTAGTATCCATTTTTTCATGTTTTCAAATTATAATCCTGAAGCTTGTAGGAAGTACAACATGATGTGTGACAGGCTATAATCTGTTCCATGGAAATACATTGTTAACAATCACTCAATCTTTCATTATTTTTTTTATTTCATGATAATATATATATTCTCCTCTGATAGCCTTTCAGTTGTGATAACTACATATAATCCTGACCTAAACTAGAATAATCCACAGATAGCATATTTCCTTGCTATACATTGCTTTTCTACATTACAACAGCAGCACGGTGACGCAGCAGTACAGCTGCTGTCTTACAGCACCAGGTACCCGCGTTTGATCCTGACTATGGGTGCTGGCTAGATGGAGTTTATACGTTCTCCCTTTGACCTGCGTGGGTCAGACGTTTCCTCCAGTTTCCTCCCACACTTCAAAAATGTACAGGTTTGTAGGCTAATTGGCTTGGTAAAATTGTAAATTGCCTTTAGTGTGTGTAGGATAGTGTAGGACTCCTGCACCTATTTTCTATGTTTCTATGTTTCTATGTAAGTGTACAGGGATCACTGGTTGGCGCGGACCCGGTGGGCCAAAGGTCCCGTTTCCGTGATGTATATCTAAACTAAACTAAACTAAACAATGCACAAATGGTTGTCATTGATTATAATGTTGCTTTGGGCATTCAGGTAGGGACAGATAAGGGAATGTATAAATACAAGTCCAAGCAAATGACAGACTGCACCCCCTCCACACACATCTGGATCTCCTGCCATCAGGCAAGATATACCGTAGCATCAAAGCCCGGACAACTAGACTGCTAAACAGCTTCCTTCCACAGGCTGTGAGGCTGCTAAACAGTCACTCCACCTGATTCTGCTGCTTCTGCATTGACAATTTAATAACTCTGGCACTGGCCACTTAAATCAGCTGCCCTGAACATTTTATGACTTTTGACGTATTTTAATGTTGCTGTTTTTACCTGCACTTTTAAACTATTTGTACTGTTTTATCAGGGAATGGATTGTGTTCTTTTATTGTTTTTATTTTATGTGTTAACTGTTTAAGTTTTATGTGCGATGCTCCGTGTTAACTTTTAAGTTTTATATTCCCTGGGAAACGTCTTCTCATTTTGCACTGCACAACTGTTGCTTTGCAAGATGACATTAAAGTTTGATTGATTGATTGATTGATTGATTGATTGATTGATTGATTGATTGATTGATTGAACTGATAACCTGTACAGCTCTGGATCTGGATCTGGATGTAGTACGCTGGAAAGCTCTAGGTAGAGTGTCACTCAGCACTGGAAGTTGGACAATTTTATACTGGACAATTTTTACATTTTATTAAGTCCATTAATCAAACCAATTAACCTATAAACCTGCACGTCTTTGGAGTGTGGGAGGAAACCGAAGATCTCGGCGAAAACCCACGTAGATCACGGTTAGAACTTACAAACTCCATACAGACAGCACCCATAGTCAGCATTGAACCCGGGTCTCTGGCACTGCATTTTGCTGTAAGGCAGCAACTCTACCGCTGTGCCACCATGATTGCTCACAAATCAATGTCCCAGTATTATCTGCTACTTTTTTACAGCCAACTTACTCATGTGTGAAATTCTTGAGTTACACCATATCTGCAACATGGAGCTCCAAACCTTTGGAAATGGAAAAAAAAATGGTAAATTGATAGGCAAGTAAAGATTGTACTTTGGATGAAAACAAATCAAGCTGGTTTGGGACATGTTCTATGACAAGAATTAAGCTCATGTTGCTCTTGGTAACCTGTTAGATTTCCCTTTAGAAGATGGGACATAATGCTAGTTTTAGCCTATGCTCTGGTGGTAACCATCTAACAGACTGCACATTTGACTCGTCCAAGTGTCCACCGGACCCCCACCTGCTCATCGTTTACAAGCCCCCACCCCCCCCCCCCCCCCCCCCCCCCCCCCCCCCCCACCCCAATTCTGAGAAAATAAATCTGAGGAATGTTCAGTCCACAAGATATGTTGAGAATCCTAAAAATCACTCAGTGAATGTGTTAAATTCTCCCAGAAAGACGGAACTAATTCATGTGGTGAGACTGATTCACTGCATTATTCTGCAAACTCAGCTCAAGTAAAATAAATGTGTCCATTATATATTCAGTGTGGGACATTGGGCTGGAGTGTGTTGGATCTAACTCCTGCTTCTGCACAATCCCTGTGCTTTTGATAACATGTTAGTGAGGAAGTCAGGAACCTGGTGATCTGCAGAGAACACCTTGCTGGTGATTATCTTCTAAACTGTCTGCAACGATCAATGATGATTCGACCCAATATTGCCACTCAAGCTTGAACAAAGGAACAACCTTTATATGGAAGATAAACGCAAAAAGCTGGAGTAACTCAGCGGGACAGGCAGCATCTCTAGTGAGAAGGAATGGGTGACGTTTCATGTCGAGACCCTTCTTCGGTTTAAACCTGCATCTGCAGTTCCTTCTTACACAACCTTTATATGGAGACTTTCAGGAGTTTCAAAGTACCTCATGGCCAATAAAGTCATACGTGTTATTGTTTTGACAAAGCAGGATCCATGGACAGCTGTGAGATGATGACCCGATATCCTATTGGAGGTCTTGGACTGGAGACCTCCATCTGCGGCTGGATATTCGACTTCCTGATGGGCAGGCCCCAAGTGGTGAGAATTGGCAGCCACACCTCTTCCTCACTGATCCTCAACACAAGCGCACCACAGGGCTGTGTGCTCATTCCTCTCCTGTACTCCCTGTTCAAGCATGACTGTACCGCTAAGCACAGCTCCAACATCATCTTAAAGTTTGCTGACGACACGACCATCCTAGGCCTCATCACAGACAATAATGTGACGGCCTATAGAGAGGAGGTAAAAGCACTAGACAGCTGGTGCCAGAAAATAACCTCTCTCTCAATGTCAGCAAAACTAAAGAGACGATCGTGGACTACAGGAGACAGCAGAGGAGTGGACACCTCCCCATCCACATCGGTGATGCTGAGGTTGAAAGGGTCAGCAGCTTCAAGTTCCTCAGTGTGCACATCACTGAGGACCTCTCTTGGACACTGCACACGGACACAATAACTAAGAAAGCCCGCCAGCGGCTCTTTTTCCTGAGAAGACTGAGGAAGTTTGGCATGAACGCCAGCATCCTCACAAACCTCTACAGTTGCACCATCGAGAGTCTGCTGACGGGCTGCATCACTGTCTGGTACAGGAACTGTTCTGCCCACAGCCGCAAATCACTACAGAGAGTGGTGAAGACGGCACAGCACATCACTGGCAACTGTCTCCCGGCCATTCAGGACATTTTCCACCGGCGGTGCCTGCGGAAGGCACACAGCATCATCAAGGACCACAGCCACCCAGCACGCAGACTGTTCTTGTTGCCGTCAGGCAGACGATATAGGAGCATGGCTGCACGTACCACCAGACTTAAGAACAGTTTTTATCATCATGCCATCAGGCTTCTGAACTCATAAACACATCATATATGTTGATTATTTTATTTATTATTGTCTTTTTCCTACCATTGTCACTTTTATCTTATCTTTTTTTTACCTTAATTTTATCCTTGTAATATCATTGCTGAGGTGACCCGTTGTCTTGTCAAACACATTTTATCGTACCGTTGACCCTGTGTTAACCTACATGTGACAAATAAAACTGAATTGAACTGAACTGAACTGAACTATTTTTGTGTTTCTTTGTGAGGGATAAATATTGGACATTGGGAGAATTCCTTTCTCTTTTTCGAAAGTGAGATGGGATTCTTTACATTCAACTGAGAGACCACTCAAGTCCTCAGTTTAACTTCTCTCATTTTTCTTAACTATTTCTAGAACTGTAAAGTTCCATGTTGCTCTTTTGTGCATTATTTCCAATAAATTGTATCAATATCACTTTTCAGTGAAGGCACCAAAAATATTAAACTATTCTCCAGGAAGCTATGCTAACTACCATTAGTTTTCTCTATTTTAGGAACCTCATTATTTTGCCTTTCTGAATGAAAAACAACACTGAGTTTCCTGTTATCTGCCACTTTAATTCTCCATCCCACTCACAATTTGACCTATCTGTTTGACCTCTCCCACACCGTTGTCCAACATATGCTTGAGGGACAGAACCTCATCTTCCACCTGGGCTCACTGCAGCCTTCCAGAAGCAATACATCAACTCAAAAGCTTCATGTAACTTACCCCCACTGTTAATAACAGAGCTATTGCAATTTTGCCTTAGGTCATCCATGTGTAATATTGACTCACTTTTTCCGTCCATTAAAATGGACAAACGTGCTTGGCAGTCCCAATAGCTCTACGTTTCATAACGTTTAATATTTACGCTCATTAACTGCCCTCATCTCACAGATTTTCATGTTTCTTTGTTCATGCTATTTCCCAATAACTGCCTCATCAATTCATCAATTGGGTTACTTCATCACCATCTTATACCATGGCAACACAGATTTCACACAATTGGGAATATTCCCTATATTCTGTCCATTCACCTCCCCATTTTCTCTCCATGTAAAAATTAACTTGTTTCTAGGTCTATCAAAGGGTCTTTGAGCTGAATTGTCAGCTCAGTTTTTTCCTCCGCACATGCTGCCAAACCTGTTGAGTGTTTCCAACTATTTCTATTTCAGACTGCCAGCATCGGGTGATTTGCAATTTATTTATGATTGATTAACAAATATGACATTGGTAATTTGGCTTCACATGAATATTAGTGCTGCAATAATTGTTTATTCATGTTTCCAACAGGGGGCAATGGTGTTGCATCATTTTCATTCCTTTAGCAGTGAAATTACTTAATAATCCAACTGCATGGTCTAGACCTCAGCCAGATGGAAATATGGCACAGACATATCCAAGATCACACAAACTCATGCTAAACAATAATAATTTATTAACCTTAAAATCATGTTCTTTCAACATCCATGTTTCTTTGCTGATTTGGATAGCATATTGTACCTCATGCCTCACATCATCTAAACTTTGGAAATATTTATTCTGAAAGTTGTCATGACACCTAACCCTTGCCTTTTCAGTTGTAACTGACAAAAGAACAATATCCCCCAAAGGCCTACTTGTACAATTCAATTTTATTATTTTTTTGCCAATAAAGTTCCATGGTTGTAATAAATGTCAGTAATTTATATTTACATCCAGTTTTTGCTTTCAGATGTCACTCATGGCTTTCAAAAAGTGCACATGTGCCACTGAACAACGTCACTCCTATTATTGCAGACTTCCCCTCCAAGTTTTTTCTACTTCTTCATCTTGCTCTTGCTCTTTCCCTTTCTCTTCTTCTTGCTCTTTCTTTTCCTCTTCCCCTTCCTATTCCACTTCCCCTTGGCCTTTCCCTTCCTCTTCCTCTTTCACTTCCTTTTCTGCTCCCTCTTCCTCTTTCCCTTTCTCCTCTTCTGTTTCCCTTCCTCTTCCTCTTCCTCTTCCTCTTGCTCTATTTTTCTCTCCCCCCGCTCCACCCCGCTCTTGGAATCTGAGCTTGACTGATTAGGCCAATATGGGAACCATAGACACTTCACAAGTTGGGTGGAGGGGGTGGAGGGGGTGGGCAGAAGGGGGTGGGTGGTTGGCGGATAACTTGTAAGATGTTGCCCTCTTTCTGACAATTGTGCATAGCATTTGGGTGCTCCTGATGAAAATAGTTGAGGTCCTCCATTTTATCCCAAACGTGACCTCTCCATTATGATAAATCATGGATTAGTGATTCCCGGAGTAAAGTTGGGGTATTGCAAATTTTCAAGGAAGTTTTGTGCACATCATTGAGTACTTTTCGCTGTTGGCTTGGTAATCTCTTCCTGTGACAGAACTCGTAGTAGAATGTCTATTTCAGTGTTTGATGCCAGGCTTGCAAAGGTCATGGCCTTCGCAATGGAGTGACAGGGCAACTAGTGCTTCACTGCTAGGGATATGGTTTCACGAGTGGATAATTACAAACTCCAAGTACTTTGTTAGGAGGCGGATACATTGGAGTTAGTCTTCCCTATTCCTTCCTTGCTTTTCATGCCTTCCCAAAGTTTGCATCTTTTCTCATATTTCCCTGCAGGATGATCAGTTTGTCTCCCTCTGGGATGCAGAAGAGTTATTTCAAGGACATAATTGAATCCCCTTAACCTCTGGATTGGCTTTCTCAAACATCCTTGCTCCAGTCCCCACTTGCCATTCCTTCACACATGCCTAGCTCCATTTCTGGCTTCCAGACTTGACACACATCTGGCCCAAGTTTGCCACTCTGGCTCTGTCCATACACACCTGGTCCTGAATGGTCCTCCGTGACCTCTTGTGTGGACAATGCCCTGTGAGTATAGGATCCTCAGGCCTCTGGATATCCCTCTCAGTAAACTGGGAGCACACTCTGGCCTCAGGAATCACCGGTAAATTAATCAGCAACAAAGTCCTCTGCAGATGCTCTGAGTACTAGTTCATTCAGTGTGTTTATTTACAATTTGGCTGATGGCATTGCAGAAACGTAATTAAATGCTGGTGGCACAGTGGCACAGTGGCACAGCAGAAGTGTTGCTGCCTTACAGAGCCAGAGACCCGGGCTTAATCCTAACTAAAGGTACTGTCTGTATGGAGTTTGAACGTTCTCCCCTTGACCTGCGTGGGTTTTCTCCGGTAGCTCCGGTTTCCTCCCACTCTCCAAAGATGTACAGGTTTGTAGGTTATTTGTCTTGGTAAAATTGTAAATGTCCCTAGTGCATGTAGGATAGCGTTAGTGTGCATGGATCGCTGGTTGGTGTCGACTCGGTGGGCTGCAGGGCCTGTTTCCGTGCCGTATCTCACAACTAAACTAAACTGCTGATGGTCGTAAAAAAATCAGCTGGAGCTTTTTCAACCTGTTCTTCCTGGTGAGCATTGTGCAATTAATTGATCTTTTTAGAGCTTTATTGAGCAACACTCAATGGTTCTTTAAGGGTGATAAAAAGCACAACGCTATTTCCAGATCATACTTCATGGCAGGTCTGTGAACATACCATAATAATGCAATGTACCAAAACCATCACTCTTCTCCTGCAAGCTGCTCCACCAAAGCATTGATCGGATTTCTGGTATTCCCTCTTTCTCCCTTCACAGGCAACGGGGCAAGTGCCTAGTTCCCACCACATGTAGATCCTGGCTTTAACCTGTCCCTTGCCACATGAATATGGCAATGTTCGAGCTGGTACGTTGTAGTAAGTCGACTGACACCGTGCCTTCACTCTCAGCTGCTTAAGATCAGAGAAAATGAAACAGCGTAAGTTACAAAAACCAAAATGTTAATGTGAATTTGAGTTTGAGTTAAATTTATTCTCACGTAACCGAGGTCCAGTGAAAAGCTTTTGTTGCACGCTAACTAGTCAGCAGAAAGACAATACATGATTATGATCGAGCTATCAACATTGTGCAGATACATGATAAAGGAAATAACGTGAATAACATTAGTGTAGGATAAAGTCCAGTAAAATCCAATTAGATATAGTCCGAGGGTCTCCAATAATGTAGATAATAGCTCAAGACTGCTCTCTAGTTATTTGTAGGATGGTTCATTTGCCTGATAGCAACTGGGAAGAAACTGTAGCCTAGCCTAGATTGAAGATTTGTAAACCCACAAATTTGTGCTGAATCCTCGTGCATGCCTGTAATATTTAGATGCGTTGGGATTACGTATTGAAAATGCATTCAACATTCATTGAGATCACACAGAAGCACAACTTAAATAGCGTAAGGAGTACACTGCCTACCCCTTAAGGTACCTTCTGCCCCAGGTGACGTCAAATTAGGACGTTAGACAAAGAAGGTAGGGCTATTCAGCACTGGGGAAAAACATACACATTAATGGATGGGTAAAAGGAATTTGATTTGGACACTAGCAAGGTAATACATTGTGGGTTATGAAAATCCAGATGCCTGAGGCAATTGCTCAGGTATGTGGATGACTTGCCTCCATTCCCATTCTCAGTATTCTGATGGGTTGATGAGGGTAGTGTGGGACCTGCAGACCCCACCACAGTTGGGGAAGGAGTATAGGCAGTGTGATCCTTCTGCTATTTAAGCTGGGGTCCGCTATTTTAAGGCTCTCTTTGTTGCACACATTATGCCTAAAGGGAAAAAAATCTTTTGAAAAGAGGAAACTGCGTTCTTTTGTATGTTCAGATATAACATGTGATTTCACTTATTTTTGCAATGGATTAGGAAGGATTTGTGAGGGCAGAGTGCCAACGTCTCTTCTGTGCCTCGAGGTGCCTATTTTCGGTATGTCAATTGTTAAAAACCTATAGGAGGGAGGGAATCACTGCCGTCCAGTAGATTCTGTGTTTTAGGCTGGGTCTGAGGTCTTGATCACATATCCTTTCCACAACTGGGTAAAGGCCCTGCAGTCGTACTGGAAGTGATGGTTACTTTAGTACAGATATCTGTCTTTGCTGAGGAGAGACAAAGTAATCCAAGGTTTCCATGAATAGAAACAACGAACTGCAGATACTGGTTAACCCTTTTCCAACCGTTCTCCAAATAACCCCCCCCCCCCATTGCCTACTTCAACCTATTCTAGCTTTCTTCTCCCTCCCAGTCTGAAGAAGGGTCTTGACACAAAGCGTCAGCTATCCATGCTCTCCAGTGATACTTCCTGACCCAGTGAGTTACTCCAGCACTTTGTGTCCTCGGGGATTCTAAGCTCTCACTGAGAACTATTACAGCGCTGTACAATGGCTGAAAAAAGTATGGCTCATTAAAAATGTTCTAGCTGATTACCAAAAAAAAGGGATTACATGGAAAATGGGAAATAGTAGTATGCAGTATAAGATTAAAGATAATATTGGCTAATTAATACAGGCTATTCCCTTTGTTTCCATTGGTCTTCAGGCACTCCAAAACATTTCAGGTCCAGACCCACCATAAATCCAGGATAAATTAAGTGAAAGATGCCAATCCCCTTTCACTCCAATCTGTTGATGGATAGCATGTGTACTAAAGAACCCAAAGATACTGGGAATCCCCAAGGTTACACTCAGGAATCTGGTACCAGTCACATATGTTGAAAATTGAACTGGATTCCCAATCTTGAGGTAAGGAGGACTAAGTAGTATAAGCTATCCAACAAAACAGACAATATCTATGGAGAAAGAAACATAATTAAATTTTCATCTGAGCTGAATATTTTCTGCCTTTAAATTTCCAGCACCTGCTTTTGGAAGTTAAGATATATAATTTATTTTTTTATTTTAGTTATGTTTATAATCATTTTTTTTAGGAATTTTATTGTCTTAATTATTTGTTTGAAAAAATAATAAAATATTTTATTTTTTACTTATTAGAGCAACTATAAAAGTATTTAAGTGACACAAAAAAAATCTATATAACACTGATTAAAAATATCTACCAGCATTGATAGGGGACAGACTTCTAATCAAAGGCTGTGAGGGCGTGGCCTCACTGCACTGCCTGAGACCTAGTCACTACTGAAGCCCGAGTCACTGCTTGCGGCCTAGTCACTACTGAAGCCCTAGTTACAACTGAAGCCCTGCTCCACCTCACCTAAGCTGAAAGATTTATGTGCTATTAATTTCTATAAATTTACATGAATTTACACAAATGCTAAAATGAGGGAGGAAAGAGAGCCAACAAGAAGAACAGCCAGGTATTGGATTCATATTTTTGCTCAGACGTCCTCTATTCTTATGGTGTGTTTTTTTTTTTCAGGGGGGGGGGGGGTGGGACACTAGATATTTTTTGGATTCTTGAGGAAGAATGAGGACCTTTAATTGTATACTTTACATGAACTCTGATGATCTGCATGAAGACTTTGGTGTAGACTTTAACTTTGTGGTTTAATGTATAAGATTGCCACAAAATTGGCAAGCATTTTAACATATTTCCTGTAATCTAAATCCAATCAAGCCTACTGAGGCTGAAAGAAACTTTGGAACATTTTTAATACTGTGAATAGACGCGGCTTTACTAAGACTACTTTACTGTCTTTCCAAACTTCAAATAAAGGAATACTCTCTAAATCCACTACCCTTCCTCCAACACAGAAATCCATATTTCTAAATGGGTCTTGTGTGACTATTTAATAATCAGTGCATCAATTAATAAATCATCACAGAATAAAACTAACTTAATTGAAACATTAAATGTGGCCGTGGTGCATAGTATACTTTAAATCAAAGTTGCTGGTTTTTACTAAAGATAGATACAAAATGCTGGAGTAACTCAACAGCAACATCTCTGGAGAAAATAGACAGGTGATGTTTTGGGTCAGGACCCTTTTTCAGTATGAAGAATCGTTCCAATCCGAAAAATCGTGTATCCATTTTTTCCAGTGATGCTACCTGTAATCTGTGCAATAAACAATCTACTGTAGGAACTCAACAGGTCGACCAGCATCTGTGAGGGGAAACAAATGGTCAACATTTTGGACGTGGTGGAAATGTTTTTATTTTGCATATAGTCAGAAAGACAGAGTTAACAAGGTTAACTGGAGAATTTGGCAATTAGTCTGTTAAGGGGTTGTCCCACTGCGGCGACCTAATCCACGAGTTCGGGCGAGTTTGTCCTTGACTCGTACTCGCAACATGGTCAACACGAGGTCCTAGGAGGTTTTCGTAACTCTCCTTCATGCTCAAGGGTAGTCCCTGTGTACTCGAGGCCTCAGCTAGGTCGCTGCGTATTTTTCAACATGTTGAAAAATGCCCGCGAGTAAAAAAAGGTCGCCATGGAAGAAATCAATACTTGTTTTTTACTCGTAGGGTTAGTCGAAGTAGGTCGACATGTCATTCGTAGGTAATCGAGGGTAGTTGAAGGTAGTCGTAGATAGTCTTCAACATAGTCGAAGGGAGGTCGAAGAAAATAGTCTTCACTCTCCACTATTCGGAGTCCAATTTTCCCGAAGCTAGTCGAAGCTTGTCTTCAACATAGTCGAAGGAGGTCTTCAACATGACATTTTTTCAAACTCTCCTAAACTCTTCTAAACTCGCGAATTAGGTCGCCGCAGTGGGACAGCCGCTTTAGGCTGCCACAATTTGTGGCTCTGCGATGCGCTTCCCCAACCTCACGTGCTGCTGCCTGTCTGTCGGGAAGTTGATGATCTAACTCTCTCCTAAATCCATCCAGTGACTTAGCCTCCACTGCCCTCTGTGGCAGGGAATTCCACACATTCCCAACTCTCTGGGTGAAAAGGTTTTTTCTCAGTCTTAAATGGCTTCCCCTTTATTCTAAGACTGCGGCCCCTGGTTCTGGACTCGCCCAACATTGGGAACATTTTTCCTGCATCTAGCTTGTTCAGTCCTTTTATAATTTTACTTTGGAGTCAAGTGAGTGATTCCGTGAAGAGCCCGCTCAGCACGCATGCGCGGCATTATGTTTCAGCAGGCAACAGCGGCAGGCGGGAGTTAGGCACTCCCGCTACAAGCCTGAAAAGAAGCTTTAGGTAAGTACTTACCTTCAGGTTAATTAGCGACTCGCATCTGTTTGTTGCTCCAGGTGGAGCAAAGCACCAGACGCAAGCGGACCCGTTGGACTCCGGGGAAGGAGTGTTCCGTTTCACGGAAGGGGGAGAGACGCCACCAGGACCGCACACGCTGCGGTCCACGGACAGGGAGCTGCGCCGGTGCCAGTCCAGACGCAAGCGGCCCCCGTTGGACTCCGGGAAAGGGGGAGAGACGGAAGGGGGAGAGACGCCACCAGGACCGCACACGCTGCGGTCCACAGACAGGGAACTGCGCCGTGTTCCAGTCCAGAGGCATAGCGGGAATCAGCGCTCCCGCTACAGTTAAAAAACGGACCATCAGGTAAGTCTACTCTGAGGTCGGTTTAACTGGCAAAGGAGAGTTTTTGCTTGTTCCAACAGCCAAGAAAAAAGAACAGAACAAGACTCTCCAAGAAACCTGTCCCCAGCTCGGCTCCAGCAGACTGGTGTCTCATCAGTGGGGGACAGAGGGCGGTAGGACCGCCAACCCGGCGCTCCGCCATCCCCGACACCGAGCCGAGCCCAGTTCCACTAGCGCCTGAGCAGCGGACTGGATGTCAAGACATCCGGCCGGTGGTATCCGATTCGTCGGACGGGGACGTCTCACCGCCCGCTTAGGGCAGAGACAGCTGCCTGAGCCGCATGGAGCAGCTCTTGGAGCGTAAGCTCCAGCGAGACTTGCTTTATGGGGAGCAGTTTCGCAGAGGGAGTTCAGGCACTCCCTCCACAGTGCCTCATGCACTGGCCATTGCTTCCTCCTCATCCGAGGACAGCTTTGGCGACCAGAGCTGGGCTGGTCAAGAAGAGGGGCACTGGCTGAACAACATCGGGAGTATGCTTTGAGGTACAGGAACAGGAAGAGCTGCTGGGTGTGGCCGCTACGTGGTTTCACCACGAGCAAGATGGCTTTCAGTCTTAACTGATGGTTTCTTTTCCAAAAAACCTCTCCAAGACAGGTAGCCATGAGGCGTTGGTTTCATCATGCCTCCCCTAAATTGCATTTACTCAAAGTGCCTGCCATTATTGGGGGATACATTGAGCAGCGCATTTAACCCAAATATCTTAAAATTGCATTGATACCCTGACGTCGGTTATCATGTCCACCTGCTCATTCCAGAAGGGCAGGGTAGTATGGCAAAACACCTGACCCTACTGTTCAACGGTATACCCCATAACTTCTAAAGGGAATCACAAACCTGCCCTCAATCTATGAAATTAACAGGACTATGAGAACGCCGACCTCACAATCACAGATCTTGCTACCTGGCATTTACCAAATCAGTCCTAAAAAACTGGACAAAGTGTTCAAACTATTCGGCACAAGAGGGTAGAGTCTGGAATGAGCACCACACTAAACCAGACAGCAGTACCTCTATGCATCCACCAGGGGCGTCTACCTCATGGTACTGGTGAAAGCTCGGGGCCTGCATGCCAATCCCGTAAGCCTTTTAGGCCAGGGCCCAGAGCAGGCCCCATGGAAAATGCGCCACCCCCCAACAAACATCATCCCTACAAGAACAAGGAACCAGAAACTGAAGAAAACAACAATGAAGACAGATAAGTATGGTTCCTACCATCACATAAAGGTGCAGGGTTGTACTAACAAGGGGTGGGTGAATCACGCCTGGTTAGGAAGCTATCACTCTTGATAGTTATATACCAAAAAATAAATACAAGGGGAATAGAATTAATATCTTGCCACCAATTCAGCAAGCACCCCAAGGGGTCTACCCTCCCACGATGGTGAATGTCGCACCATCATTGATTAACCACTTGAGTATTTCACCAGGTATACCCACTTATGGGATTGTAACTTCTACCATGGATCCAAGGATACTTTATGGTAGACATCGACCTTGAAAATGCATACTGTTCAGTACCTTTTCATATAAGTTTCAGATATACCACAATTACCTGGATGGAGTAACCATGATGAGCATTGCTAATTTCATTCACTGCACATCTCGCGTGGGTATGTGACAAATAAACTTGATTTGAGTATTGGATTGGCATTTATGTCGAAGCTATCCAGAATGAATCAGCCCTGACACTTAAGAAACATTCCGTCATGGCATGTCTATATATTAACGACAGACTATCCTTGGATATAGCTTATTAGCTGCATTAGCTACTAACTTATTTAGCGGGCTCTGTCATATATCCAGATATTTACGTTGACCATCCACAACATTGTCTATCTGGTATTCATTAAGACTATCAGTTATGGTAACATTAACCACCAATCAACTACGTGGCAAAGTAACTGGGATAGTAGCAGCATTACCAGTTACTGAACATTGTACTTTTCCTATGAGCTGAGATACTAGTGTTCAAACTATCTCCATACCTATAATATGGGGGCATATGGACTAATCTGGAGTGTTATCATGGAATTTATCGGCATAGGAAGGATTATGCTTGTACACTTCCACCTGTTTTGAGTAATATCTTATGTGTCCTGATGTGTTACTGAGCTTGTAATACTTAGTGCCAATGTGAATTGACTTAAACGTGTTATATATTAACTTACTTACTTCTAGTGAAGCATTTGCTCAGTAATCCACCAATTTTGCATGTTCGTTTATAAGTTAACAACATCACAGTGGTGGCATATACCAAACCACTTGGGCAGAGAACATCGATATTAGGTGACAATTTATTAACAATTTGTAACCGTATGTCGTCAAACATGTTTGACCATCAGTAGCTTACCTATCAGGTGAGCTAAATACTGTAAACATACATTTAAACCAAAAATATTTGCTGAAATTACTAAGCAATATGGACACCAGATATCGATTCCTTATATTCAATTAAATCACCACGTACTAACCTACGTCACATGAAACCAATCTCAAGGCAGCGGCGATGGATACATTCCCGCGTATTGAGGGGTGGGGGGAATCTAATCTTTATGTTCTCCCTTCCTTCTACCTCTTCAATAGGTACTACGGCTTCATCAGTTGGGTACTACGCAAATTACAGTGGACTAAGTCCACAGGCATGGTTCCCAGTGATCCTCGACATGGTCATTAAAAGAATTGCAGAATTGGGAAGACCACTGCTGTGGTCGGATCAGCAGCACTATCAACATGATGACAGCATTCCGTCGCATATCCTAGGGAACATACCTGAGGACCATCAAGAAATGGGACACTGTTCCAAAACATGAACTACACATTCAACTACAACAAAAAACTGTACTGGAGCTCCTGGCAGGTCTTCACCACAATGAAGGAAATGTTCTGTCAGCCTACTCAACTTGGGTACCACAACAACAGGGTAAAGGGTACCACTCACTGGTGATCAGATACAGGAGAGGTATATTCAATCCATTCCCCAGAAATAGGTACACCCAAATTGGGATGTCAGTGAAATCCTGACATACCTTAGGGGATGATCACCAGCCAGGTCACTCACCCTGGAACAGCCTACCCTGAAGATGGACATGCTGGTGGCCTTACCTCAACACAAAGAGCCAGTTCTCCCATCTACTGCGATTGGACAACATGGTTATAACACCAGATAGTGTCACATTTCCCATTCAAGGGCTGGCCAAACAGAACAGACCAGGAACATCAGGTCCAGTCATGAAATTCCGGGCATACCCACCTGAACCACGTTTTATGTGTCATGACCCACTTAGAGATCTACATCGACACAATAAGGAATACCGAGGGAGAGGAAAAAGCCTTATGGGTCAGCCACAGGAAACCTCATGGTCGGGTGACGAGCTAAACTATCTCTAGTGGCTCAAGCAGGTACTGGGAGTTGCTGGAGTAAATACTAACGTGTATAAATCTTATTCCACCAGGACAGCTTCCACGTCAGTAACTAAGAGGATGGACGAGCCTATGGACCACATCCTGGCTACTGCAGGGTGGTCTAGGGAGTATACGTTCCAAACTTTTATAACAAACCACTGACAGAACCTGTATCATTTGCAGAAAAAGAATCTGCAAAAAAATATAATTTAAGCCCGGGGGAGCATTTGGTCTTGTTGTTGTTAATAACACCATTATTGTTTTTACAAACAGATTCATGGTTGATTACGATAACATACTTCCTCCCTCGAATGACTTCGGCAGCGAGTGAAGTATGAACTGTTACACGGTTTGAAATCACAGAGCTTTGAAGTCTTCACGGAATCACTCACGTGACTCAGAAGTAAAATAGTAAGATTAAACGAGAACTTACCAGTTTGAAGTTTGATCTGTATTTTATGAGGAGTTACGATGAGGGATTACGTGCCCTCCGCTCCCACCCTCAATAATATGGATCAAACTGATAAACTCCTTGTCCTGATAAATCTCCTTGTCTTTACTATGTTTACTTCAATAACTGTATCTATCTGTGATTCCACACCGCTGCTTTGAAGTATGCCGCGCATGCGTGCTGAGCGGGCTCTGCACGTAATCCCTCATCGTAACATCGTAACTCCTCATGAAATACAGATCAAACTTGAAACTGGTAAGTTCTCGTTTAATCTTACTATTATATGTTTCTGTAAAATATCCTCTCATCCTTCTAAACTCCAGTGAATACAAGCCTAGTCTTTTCAATCTTTCCTCATATGACAGTCCTGCCATCCCAGGGATCAATCTCATGAACCTACGCTGCACTACCTCAATCACAAGGATGTCCTTCCTCAAATTAGGAGACCAAAACTGTACACAATATTCCAGGTGTGGTCTCACCAGAGCCCTATACAACTGCAGAAGAACCTCTTGACTCCTATACTGAAATCCTCTTGTTATGAAGGCCAACATTCCATTAGCTTTCTTCACTGCCTGCTGTACCTGTAAGCCAACTTTCAGTGACCGGTGTACAAGGACGCCCAGGTCTCGCTGTACCTCCCCCTTACCTAACTTAACCCCATTGAGATAATAATCTGCCCCCTTGTTTTTGCTGCCAAAGTGGATAACCTCACATTTATCTATATTGTACTGCATCTGTCATGCAGCTGCCCACTCATTCAACCTGTCCAGGTTACCCTGCAACCTCCTAACATCCTCTTCACAGTTCACACTGCCACCCAGCTTTATGTCCACATCTGCAATTTCCCTCTTCCAAATCATTAATATATATGGTAAGCAGTTGCTGCCCCAACACTGAGCCTTGCGGCTCTCCACTCGCCACTGCCTGCCATTCTGAAAAGGACCCGTTCACTCCTACTCTTTGCTTCCTGTGCCGGACCTTATCAAAGGCTTTCTGAAAGTCTAGAATCACACTACATCCACTGGCACCCCTTCATCCATTTTACTTGTCACATCCTCAAAAAATTCCAGAAGATTAGTCAAGCATGATTTCCCTTTCATAAATCCATGTTGACTTGGACTAATCATTTTACTGCTATCCAAATGCCCCATTATTACCTCTTTAATAATTGACTCCATCATCTTTCCCACCACTGAAGTCAGGTTAACTGGTCTGTAATTTCCCGTTTTCTCTCTCGCTCTTTTCTTGAAAAGTGGGATAACTAACTACCAATCCACAGGAACTGATCCTGAATCTATTGGACATTGGAAAATGATCACCAATGCATCCACTGTTTCTAGAGCCACCTCCCTGAGGACCCTGGGAAGCAGACAATCAGGCCCAGGGGATTTATCATCCTTCAGTCCCATTAGCCTACCCAATACTATTTCTCGCCTAATGAAAATTTATTTCAGTTCCTTTACCCTCTTAGATCCTCTGTCCTCCAGTACATCTGGGAGATTGTTTGTGTCTTCCTTAGTGAAGACAGATCCGAAGTACCTGTTCAACTCTTCTGCCATTTCCTTATTACCTATAATAATTTCACCCGTGTCTGCCTTCAAGGGACCCACATTTGACTTTGCTACTCTTTTCCCCTTAACATATCTAAAGAAGCTTTTACTGTCCTTTTTTATATTCCTGGCCAGCTTCCCTTCGCACTTCATCTTTTCAGCCCGTATTGCCCGTTTTGTTTCCTTCTGTTGTCCTATGAAAGTTTCCCAATCCTCTGGCTTCCGGCTACTCTTTGCTGTGTTATACATCTTTTATTTTAGTTTTATTCTATCCCTAACTTCTCTTGTCAGCCACGGTTGCCTCCTACTCCCCTTAGAATCTTTCTTCCTTTTTGGAATGAAATGATCCTGCGTCTTCCGGATAATGCCCAGAAATTCCTGCCATTGTTGTTCCACCGTCATTCCTGCTAGGATCCCTTTCCAGTCTACCTTGGCCAGCTCCTCTCTCATGCCTTCATAGTCCCCTTTGTTCAACTGCATCACTGACACTTCCGATTTAACCTTCTCCTTCTCAAATTGCAGATTAAAAGTAATCATATTATGATCACTACCTCCAAGCGGTTCCTTTACCTCAAGTTTTCTCATCATATCTGGTTCATTGGACGACACTAAATCCAGAATTGCCTGTTCTCTGGTCGGCTCCATTACAAGCTGCTCTAAAGTTGTCTGATCCTGGAGATTTCTTAGGACTGGAGCATGTTCAGTGTATAACTTGTTGGCGTTGGCACAGTCATTGAATGTGCAGCACAGTTGTCCATACTGGGGTTTGAGACTTGCTACGCAATGCAACGCTGCCTTACTTAATGGATATGTATAGCTTTTTTAGCTGGATTGCTCATTTTTACACCTTCAAAGAAGATTTGGGGGTGCAAGACAGATAAACTGAAAGTTATAAAAATAAACCAAATACTATTCCTTCCCTATTTGATTGCCCATTTATCAACCTCTCAAAACCTTTCCGTGAACCCATGACCCTTCCCACTTCTCATGCCAGCATCAGCTGCCTTTTTAAAAGCTGCATTCAATTTTCCATTCACTTTAGCACATTTAACCCATTTTCATCAGACTGGTATTGTAGGTGAATTCAAGATGCATTATCATGACATGATTTTCCAACATTACTCATGTTTATAGTCATCATGGCTGAGTAGTCAGATTGTTAAAGTACCTCTCGGCTTTTATTGATAGATTTTTAGCAGCATGTCAATTTTGTTTGTCTCCTTTGTTCTTTGGTCGAGTTGCTCGCAATTCAAAATACAGATTTAGTCTCTGGTCAGCAACCTGAACTCTATCTGCAGGCATGCATGCACTGTCATTCATCAAATTTACAAATAAGTATTTCTCTTTTTTTCCAAGAAAAACTTTTTATTTGTAACCTTGGTGCAAATTACCAAGGAAGAGAAAAAAAGAAAGAAATCTGAATGGTCTCGCCTTCTTCCTGTTCACTTGTATTTATCCTGGCTCTGTCTCCTATATCGCTCTCTGAGCTTGCTTTGTGACTTTTATTCCCCCGGTCTGATTCTCATTCTGTTTGCCTGTTCTGTTTCTAACTGCTTCTTTCAGTGTCAGAATGCAACATTTCTTCCTTCTCATCTGTTTCCAGTTTTCCCTAGTTGGCTTATTTTTATCCTCTTCATCTCTGCTGAACACACTCTGTTGGGTTTTCAACTTCCTTCCGCCTGGGGAGCCTGTCAGTCTGATTCCTTCTGAGTTGCCTCCAGTGTGTGTCAGTGTATTTACCACAAAGTTCATAGTTGCACCTGTCAGTTAGTTACTCCTCCTGGTCTTTGCATCTCATTCATTAGTTGAAACCTGGAGGATGACTTGAAATATTTACGTTCTCCCTGAAACACAGTTATAATATGTTAAATTAAAATAGGCAATAAGTTAGGAGAGAAGAGAACAGCACAAATTGTGAGCACAGGTTTGGTGTTGGTATTGATTATTATTGTCATGTGTGCACATTGAAGGTGGAATCGCAGGTAGATAGGGTGGTCAAGATGGTTTTTGGCACTCTATTCCTTGGAGTGCAGGAGGATGAGGGATGATCTTATCGAGGTGTATAAAATCATGAAAGGAATAGATCGGGTAGATGCACAGAGCCTCTTGTCCAGAGTAGGTGAATCAAGGACTAGAGGATATAGGTTTAAGGTGAAGGGGAAAAGATTTAATAGGAATCTGAGGGGTATCTTTTTCACACAATTGGTGGTGGGTGCATGAAACAAGCTGCAAAAGGATGTAGTTGAGGCAGGGACTATCCCAGTGTTTAAGAAACAGTTAGACAGATACATTGGATAGGACGGGTTTAGCGGTATATGGGCCAAATGTGGGCATGTGGGACTAATGTAGCTGGGACATGTTGACCAGTGTGGACAAGTTGGGTTGAAGGGCCTGTTTCCACGCTGTATCACTCTATGACTCTATGATCCTGGAGATTGAGGGGAGATGCCAGAGTGGAATGGCACTGAACTAGGGAACTCTGAGTTGCCTCCACGCACTGAATGCAATGTGTCACAAAGTAGTCACCCAACCTGCATTTGGTTTTCTCCATTGTAGAGAGGACCCCATTTCAAATACTAAATGTAGCAAACTACATTGGAAGAAGTGCAAGTGAGTTCTTGCTTAATTTGAAAAAGCTATTTAGGTCCCTGGATGTTGGAAATGATTGATACAAAAGGACAGGTTTGGCAATATTTATTGTGATGGCATCTTGGTTGAAATTGCAATGTGGGAGGGAAGTAAGGAGTGAAGTGGAGGACCAAAGGGAATTGTATTTTTGTTCTGTAAGGAGGAGAGATATTGATGGCAGAGGTGAATATTCAAAACAATCAGAAGAATTCCACGTCAAAAATGCTTGAACTTGAGCAGAAGTTATGAAAACATTAAAATGAAACAAAATGGGTGATTGACTGCTTTAAAAAAAGATCACACTGATGTAACAGATAAAATATGTGGTTGGGAAGATTTGGAAGGTTGTTTTACTGAAAGTAACTGCATTATTCTCTGGCTCCCTTTAAAATAGTCTCATTATGGTTGTTGGTATGTTAGTTTTTTTCAACTTTTACTTGCATTTAAGCATTTTTGACTGAATTCTTTCTCTGTATATTACAAAAATCTAACATTTTTAACATTGGTTTTGCTGTTATTGGTGGACCTTGCATCTGTATCATGTAGTAGATAAATCTACATTGAAATCATAAGGTCATAAGTGATAGGAGTAGAATTAGGCCATTCGGCCCATCAAGTCTACTCTGCCTTTCAATCATGGCTGATCCATCTCTCCCTCCTAACCCCATTCTCCCGCCAACTCCCCATAACCTCTGACACCTGTGCTAATCAAAAAGCTATCTATCGCTGCCTTAAAAATATCCACTGACGTGGCCTCCACAGCTTTCCGTGGCAAAGAATTCAACAGATTCACCACCTCCTGACCAAAGAAAATTTGTTTCATCTCCTTCCTAAAATAACTTCCTTTAATTCTGAGGCCATGACCACTAGTCCTAGACTCTCCCACTAGTGGAAACATCCTCTCCACATCCACTCTATCCAAGCCTTTCACTATTCTGTATGTTTCAATGAGATATGTTGTTTGTAAATCTCTAGGGAAATGATGTTGGCTATATTAAATGGACTTGAGAAGTTTATGCAGGCACTTCGGCCGTATTTAATATGATGTTGAAGGAAAAGATTAAGAAGGCTTGTAAATATTTTCAAAAGGTGGCAGGAAACTGGTGAAAGAAAACATTTGTCCTTGATCTATCTTATTTTAATAAAGGATCAGGATTATAACCTGACAACTCCCCAATCTCAGTAGTGGAATTTAATGAAAAATATCATTGGGTTTGCATTTAATGGCCAAATAGAATGCCTGGGCCTGGTTATTGAGACTCAGACAGTTTCAGCAAACAAAGATAATGCTGGTAAATATTGACTTAGGTCGACATCAGGAAAGTAGTAAGCTCAGGTGCTCAATAGGTTTTACAGCCTGTCTCCAATTTAGTCCATTCTCACTGATATCTGGAAGATTTATTATTTTCAGGTGGTCGATTTGTGCAGCAGCATAATGGAGGCTTAATGGGCACTGACCCCTTCAGAAAGGAATTAGGGAGATTTCTGGATAACTTTGATTTTCGATTACCATAAGATGAATGATCTGAGAACTTTTGACAGATGTTTTGTATGCTATATATCTCTATTTGGTGTAGCAGGAATTGGGGATGGGGGTTGGGGGGGGGGGGGGGAGATGGGTACATGGGTACACGGGTACACTTGAATGAGTGCAAAAACATGTAGTGCATAAATTACCCTTGAAAAGCATGTCATGAGCTGTTTGGTTGAAGGAAACTAGATGGACTGTGTAGTGATCAAAGATCTTCAACCTGAAACATTAATTTAGAATATTCCTGAAATTGAATCTCTAGACTTATGCCACTATTTGCATCCTATTAAATCCTCTTCTCCCTTGCCACCTCCTTTTGAACATGTTAAATCTGTCTCTGTTAAATAATTTTAATTTAAATAGCATTATGAGCAGGTTCTGTGGCTGAACACAAGCCAACTAACTGGTGGTGGTGTGAAGTAAATGAAGACACATTGCAGAGTGGAGAAATGCTGAAGTCTCACTGAATTGTAGATTTGGCGGAGGTTATAGAGACTGGGAGTTAAAAACATTGAATAATTTGTGCCCAAGAATGAATACTTTGAAATTAAATATTCTGGCCCAGGAGCCAATCAGAGTTAACAAGCATATAACACCACACTTCATTATAAATTTAGATTTTTTTTAATTAAATAGAGAATTTGTTTATTTTGGCAAACAAACATACTCAAATTTACACATAACCATAATAACCATATAACAATTACAGCACGGAAACAGGCCATCTCGACCCTTCTAGTCCATGCCGAACACGTATTCTCCCCTAGTCCCAACTTGCAGCATGGGCACTGCATATGGGTGAGCAACAGGAATCCTGCGGGGAATTTCCCATCCCGAACCTAACACTAAGTACAGTAGATAAAAATGCTGGAGAAACTCAGCGGGTGCGGCAGCATCTATGGAACGAAGGAAATAGGCAAAGTTTTGGGCTGAAACCCTTCTTCCGACTCACTAATTATACCGCTGTTATCGCCACACTAATCAACCGATTGAGCAACTGCAGTCCACACAAATATTAAGAATCGGATAGAAATGAATAGGCGAGCATAGGTTCAGAAGTATGAGAATTTGAGTTGAGCTTCATATTTTGTAAGCTTTGGAATTGACCAGTTCACTGAAGTGATATTTTCCAGCCTTGTACATTCTTAAGTTTTGAAATCCTATATTTCTGTAGTCCCTGCAACTCTGTTCTTTTCTATATTTGTGTTTTACCTCTTTACTGATAGATATCTATACAGTTCATTGTAAAGGAAATATTAAAATATTTTTTCAATTTACCGTGTATATATTGGGTTGAAAGCATTCCTGCAGCAAAAGATCAAAAGAGAAAATAAATTGAAGTGGTTGAAGTTAATTTCTGAATCCAGCCAAATTTGGATGGCCTATTTCCAATTTATAACATTTCAGTAATTTTGTGATGAGAAATGCACATGTCACGCTGATATGTGTTTTAACTTAATTAAAAAAACACAGTTATACCATTATTATTTTGAGGTTTATTATTCTTCTGGCATTGTTTCATTTCACCAGTCTTGCTGGTCTGAGTATTTCTTAGCTCACAAACAATATGGAAGTGGTCCTTAAAAGTTACTGTGATCTTGACAATGCATGTACCTTTATGAATCAATGATTGTTATGATCACCAGGGAACCATATCCCATTAAACAAGCATGTGTCATTGCCTTCATTAGGCTTAAAAGATTAATTCATTTGAGATGACGCAATGATTCAGAAAAATACATTTCACTTATCAAACAAAGTACTTTGGGACAACTTTCTACGTAATGTAGGTTAGTTTATTGTCACATGTACTGAGGTACAGTGAAAAGTGTTTTTGTTGTGTGCTAACCAGTTAGCGGAAAGTGTGCTTGATTACAATCAAGCCATCCACAGTGTACAGAACATGATAAAGGGAATAATGTTTAGTGCAAGGTCGTCTGATTAAAAATATTCAGAGGGTCTCCAATGAGGTAGATAGTAGCTCAGGACTGCTCTCCAGTTGTTGATAGAATGGTTCAGTTGCCTGATAATAGCTGGGAAGAAACTGTCCCTGAATTTGGAGGCATGCATTTTCACATGTAGTAATACAAACGTAAATCAGAATGCAAAAGTGAAATACATTTGTCATATGATGCATGTAATTAAGGTATATTTGACCAAAAAATGAAGAACCAAACAAAATTATTGGACAATCAATAAATTCATAATAAACCTATATTTGCTTAGGTAGTGGTTGATATTTAATAACAGCATTGCTTTGCATGTTTTGAAAGTTAGATAAATGACTGCCATATCATTTTCATTTTTGGTTATTTTACGATTGAAAAATGGTGTGGTGCTACAGGTCTTATTGCGGGGGCCTCAACTATTTATAATCACTGTTAATAACTTGGATGAATGGATCAAGTTACTGAAGCCAAATTTGCTAATGCTACAAAGATAGGTATCTTAGCAAGCTGAGAGCAGGACAGAAAAAGCCTACAAAGGAATATAGACAAGTTTAATGATTGAGATACTGTATACTACAGGGAAATTTAAGGTTGTACGGTTTGGAAAGAAAAAAGAAAAAAACCCAAATTATTTAAATAATTATTAAAATGTTGCTGTATAAAAGTATTTGCGGGCCATACTATATGAAACACAAAGTCATTTTGCTGTTACAGCAAGAAATTAGGTAGGTTAAAAGAATACTATTCTTTATTGCAAGGTTTATGGAGTTTGCATTATGGAGTGCAGTTTTGATCTCCATGTCTAAAGATGTGCTTGGAGTGGTTAGAAAGTTAACTGCATTGATTGTAGACATAAGGAACTGCAGATGCTAATTTACAAAAAAAGACACAGTGCTGGTGTAAGTCATCAGATCAAGCAGCATCTCTGAAGAACATGGATAGATAGTGTTTTGGGTCGGGAGCCTTCTTCAGTCTGAATGAGGATCCTGACGTGAAATGTAATTTATCCATGTTCTTCAGAGATACCTCCTGATCCGCTGAGTTACTTATACTTCATACCTCTATTTCGCACAGACTGAGAATCGAACAAAGAATATTTTTATTTGGTTAATGTTTCACTGACATCACATTTATCAACTCTTCCTTCAAATATTACAGTGAGCATGTATGTTTACCACAGGGAAACATGCCATATGCTAACATCAAACTGCTGGAGGAAGAACCAGCAGATTAGGCAGCATCCGTGATGACCGAGAGATGTTTGGCATTTTGCAGCAGGACTGAGAGTGACGTTGTAGAGAGATGGGATGAAGTGGTGTGGGGGAGCTGGCAGGCGTAAGAGGGGGAAATGAAAGTTGGATGGAAGTTGGTGGAGGAGGGTAAGGGATGGAGTCGTCAGGCAACGGCCGGTATGTAATGGCTAAAAACACAAATAGGGAGAGTGAGAGAGAGAAAGGTGGTGGGTGGTGCCAAATGGGGAGAGTGAAGAGTGAAGGTATATAGTTACAAAGACTAGAAGGTGATAAATGGGGGACACAACAGTGTGCAGACACTGGAATCTTTAGTTTGGTTTATTGTTGTCATGTATAAAACTTTTTGTTGCGTGCTATCCAGTCAGCGAAAATACTATCTGAAGAAGGGTTTTGGCCCGAAACGTCGCCTATTTTCTTCGCTCCATAGATGCTGCTGCACCCGCTGAGTTTCTCCAGCAATTTTGTGTGCCAGCGAAAATACTATACTTGATTACAATCAAGCCATCACAGTGTATAGATGCAGGATAAAGGGTATAATGCTTAATGCAAGATACATTTAAATTAAAGATAGTTCAAAGGTTTCCAATGGGGTAGATGGGAGGTCAGGACCGCTCTCTAGCTCGTAAGTGGATGGTTCAGTTGCCTAATAACAGCTGGGAAGAAACTGTCCCTGAATCTGTACGGTTATGTTTTCTAACATACACAGGTATGTTTTCTAACTTCTGTACCTGCCAGATAAGAGAGGGGAGAAGAGGGAATGACTGGAGTGAGACTGGTCCTTGATTATGATGGTGGCCTTGCCGAGGCAGCTGGAAGTGTAGATGGAGTCAATGAAAGGAAGGTTGGTTTATGTGATGGTCTGGGCTATGTCCACAACTCTGCAATTTCTTGCTGTTTTGGATGGTGCTGTTCCCAAACATCCCAATGCAAACCTTAAAATGGCGCATCTGTAGAGTTGGTGAGGGTTGTTGGGGGCATGCCAAACTTCCTATACCTTCTGAGTAGGGGCCTTGCTATACTTTCTTGGCCATTGATTGCATATGGCTGGTCCAGGACAAATTGCTGGTGATATTAATTACTAAGACCTTGAAGCTTTCAATTTCTACTTTGGGATTATTAATGCCGGGTGTATGTATTGATTCTCTTCCTGAATTCGATCACAATCTCTTTTGTCTTGCTGAAATTGAGGGAGAGGGGGTGTTGTCTTGATAGGTAAGGAGGTGAAGAATGGAATCGGGTAAGGGAGGATGATGGGCAGATGGAAACCAGTTGGGGAAGGGGATCGGACAATGTTTGTGGGAGTTGAGAGAACCTGGTTGGATTAGAAGGAGAGAGGAAGGAACACATGGTCATACCAGTGGGTTGTAGAATACCCAGGTTGGAATTTGAGGTGGTATTCACACCTGAACATAAGACAGCTGGGATTGAGATACCTCTTGGGTATTGTTCACCTGAACATACCTCAGATTGAAGAGGGGTCCTAACTCAAAACGTTGTCTGTGCATCCACTCCATAGATGCTGCCTGACCTGCTGAGTTCCTCCAGCACATTTGCTCAATATTCAGCATCTACAGTTCCTCGTGTGCCATTGTATTTACATTGGAACAATAAATATATATACAGGTCTATTCGTGCCACCGTGCTAATACAGGATAGAAAACCATAAAAGATCAATAGTTCCAAACCCGCAGAAAAATTTAGAGCATGGAAATAATGTGGAATTGTGGAAGTGTGGAATTCTCTGCCTCAGAAGATGGTGGATGCCGGTTCTCTGGATACTTTCAAGAGAGAGCTTGATAGGGTTCTTAAAGATAGCGGAGTCAGGGGATATGGGGAGAAGGCAGGAACAGGGTACTGATAGTGGTTGATCAGCCATGATCACATTGAATGATGGTGCTGGCTCAAAGGGCCGAATGGCCTACTCCAGCACCTATTATGCTCTATATTCCCTATTGTCTATTGAAGCATAGTGGGCTAAATAAACTCACCTCACATGCAACTCAGGAGGCAATTGTTTCCCAAGAATTAAGCAATGTTTAATTAAATTGCAGCAATTAGTCAATAAATAACTCCCTCTCATTGATTCCTTTATTGCGAAATATAGAAGAAAACATAAAAAAATTAGACAAACAATAATTGCATAAAGTGAATGACCTAATAGGAAAAGGTGTTCCAAACCAGGGCATCATAGATGTCCTCATTCTTAAGGGAATGGGGGTTCTACTCTTCTACTAGATGAGGCTCTCACCAGGGTCTCTTCTATAACTGTAACTTTGCTCTCACTCCCCATCCCCCCCTACTCGTAACAAGGGCAGAGTCCCCCTTGTCCTCACTTTCCACCCTACCAGTGGTCACATACAACAGATAATCCTCTGACATTTTCGCCACCTCCAACGGGACCCACCACTGGCCACATCTTCCCATCTCCTCTCCTTTCGGCTTTCCGCAGAGACCGCACCCTCTGTAACTCCTTGGTCAATTTGTCCCTTCCCACCCGAATCACTCCCTCTCCTGGTACGTTCCCTTGCAACCGCAGGAAATACTACACTTGTCGCTTTACCTCCCCCCTTGACTCCATCCAAGGACCTACGCAGTCTTTCCAGGTGTGGCAGAGGTTCACCTGCACCTCCTCCAACCTCATCTATTGCATCCGCTGCTCTAGGTGTCAGCTGCTCTACATCGGTGAGACCAAGCGTAGGCTTGGCGATCGCTTCGCCCAACACCTCCGCTCGGTTCGCAATAACCAACCTGATCTCCTGGTGTCTCAGCACTTCAACTCCCCTCCCATTCCGAATCAGACCTTTCTGTCCTGAGCCTCCTCCATGGCCAGAGTAACCCCCAATTTCAGGTAGTCCCTGCTTTCTCCCTATTTTCCCTCCCGTTCCCAGCTCTCCCACAGCTCACTGTCTCTGCCTCTTCCTTTCTTCTTCTCGCTCCTCCACCCCCACATCAGTCTGAAGAAGAGTCTCAACCCAAAACGTCGCCTATTTCCTTCACTCCATAGTTGTTGCCTCAGCCGCTGAGTTTCTCCAGCATTTTTGTTTAACTTACTTAATATACAGTATCATTTAAAGTCAAAATTACCTCATGGTGTATAAATTTAATGTGGATTTTTAACAGAATGCAAAATATTGGTGCACAGCCGCAAAATCTCTTGATCTCAGCATGAATATTAAAGTCTGGAAAATGTTGCAACTGTCAGAGTCTGCAGCATTCACCATTAGGTGACAGTAGACAAAAACTCCTGGAGAAACTCAGCGGGTGAGACAGCATATATGGAGAAAAGGAGTAGGTGACGTTTCGGGTCGAGACCCTTCAGTCTGAAGAAGGGTCTCGACCTGAATGGTCGTCCACTCCTTTTCTCCATAGATGCTGCCTCACCCGCTGAGTTTCTCCAGCATTTTGTCTACTTTCGATTTTTCCAGTATCTGCAGTTCCCTCTTAACCATGAGGTGTCAGGTTGGTTTGAAGGCCGCAAATGTTTGCATAATTTTATGTCAATTTATGATCTGTATACAGAAACATTCATCAGTTTCTAAAAGACATGGACACCCATCTGATCCTGACTAAGGTTGGTTCTATTATAAAGCTACAGTATATGTATATGGCAGATACTTTTTCATTATTGCATATATTGGTGCATGAGATCCTTTGGATTATGTATTTTGCCTTTGTGGTGTGTGTATGTGATGATATCTTAAACTTCCAATAATCCCCAATCTATCATGGAACCTTGTTGTCAAGTTGGAACAATCTACATCGTTTGCTCTCGTTTATTTAAATTGCTGTCTCTTGAGATAAACTCCACTCTAGCTTTAATCTGGGGAGTTATTGGGCTGTAGTCTTCAATTATTGGAAGTTGCTCTCACATTGATTAAAACAGAGCAGCGGTTGTTGATTGTGTCACAAATGCTTCCGCATGGTGGAATCAGCATTTCATACAGGTTCTTGGTGTAAGATGTTAATCATTAGAATCTGACCCATGGACATCATTAACATTGCTGAATAAAATGCATGAACCCATTGAGAGAGTAGATTTTCTTACCATGACCATGAATATCTCCTAGAGGAGAAAAGATTGGAAAATGACCCATACGACCCGATAATTATAAATAAAGCAGAACATGCTGGAAGTACCTTGCAAGTCAGGCAGCTTCTGTGAGAATATTGAAACAAAGAACTGCATATATTGGTTTACAAAAAATGACATAAAGTGCTGGAGTAACTCAGTCATCATCTCTAGAGGATATGAATAGGAGACATTTTGGTAACGGACCCTTCTTCAGACTGATTGTAGGGGGGTAGGGGGGTAGGAAAGCAGAAAGAGAAGAGGGACAGGACAAAGCCTGGCAGATAATAGGTGAAGTAATTTGGTGTAAACGAGCATTTGCAGTTCCTTCATACGCAAGTATTGGGTGAAGACAGGTGAGGGGGACATTTTGATAGGCAATTGGTTGGTCAAATGCCAGGGATCAAAAGACAGACGGTGTGAGACAAAAGGATGGAAGAGTAGACAAAGATCTTTGCACCTTGAGAGTCCTGGGGGCTGGAGAGCAACTCATGTTATTCCTTAATTTAAGACTCCTTAATTGAGTGGAGAGAATCCAGGGAATATCATCCGGTGAGCCTCATGACAGTTTTCAGGAAACTAATAGGATACTTTGGGATAGGATACTTTGGGATAGGATTTATTCCCATTTGGAAGATAATGGATTAATTGGGGATAGTCAGCATGGCTTTATACTTGGAAGGTCGTACCTTACTAACTTGATTAGGCTTTTTGAGGAAATGACAAAGGTGATCGATGAGAGTAGGGTGGTGAATATTGCCTATGTGGATTTTAGTAAGGCATTTGATAAAGTCCCCTATGGTAGGCTGATCCAGAAGATTCAGATGCTCCTGATTAATAGTTATTTGGTCATGTGGATTCAAAAATGACTTACTGATGCAAGACAGAAGGTTGTGGTAGAAGGGAAACAATCAGATAGGAGGTCTGTGAACTGTAGAGTTTGGCATGGATCCGTGCTGGGACTGCTGCTGTTTGCAATATATATAAATTATTCTGATGTAAATGTAGGCAGGTTGGTTAGTAAGTTTGCTGATGAAACCAAGATTGCTGTGGTTGTGGTCTGTGAGGAAGGCTGTCTACTGTGTGAGGAAGGCTGTCTACTGTGTGAGGAAGGCTGTCTACTGTGTGAGGAAGGCTGTCTACTGTGTGAGGAAGGCTGTCTACTGTGTGAGGAAGGCTGTCTACTGTGTGAGGAAGGCTGTCTACTGTGTGAGGAAGGCTGTCTACTGTGTGAGGAAGGCTGTCTACTGTGTGAGGAAGGCTGTCACTACTGTGCTGATCTGCCGAGGCTTATTGACTTCTGGATGTGACCAAGGCTGTCCCATGTGTGAGGAAGGTCTGTGTTTCCAGAGTGAGGCTGTCTACTGTGGAGGAAGGCCTGTCTACTGTGTGAGGAAGGCTGTCTACTGTGTGAGGAAGGCTGTCTACTGTGTGAGGAAGGCTGTCTACTGTGTGGGGAAGAAAGTATACTATGGGATATAGCGCAAGTGTTCAGTGAAACAGCAGCGAGTCTGAGCGTAGACTTGGTAACCGCTTCACTGAACACTTGCTCTTGATCTGCCGAGGCCTTATTGACTTCCTGGATGCTAACCATTTTATTTCCCATTCCCATACCAACCTTTCTGTCCTGAACCTCCCTATTTCCAGAGTGAGGCCACACACAAACTGGAGAAACAGCTCCTCAGTTTCTGTTACAGCCCATTGGTAAGAAAAATTGAATTCTCCAATTTTGTAACCGCTAATTCCTCCCACAAAATCTCCTTTCTATCCCCTCCCTTTTTACAACCCTCCCCTTTCATCCCCCTGAGCCCCACCCACAGTCCCACCTATTTGTTTCCTCCCCTTCGCCTTCTACCTACATTCCTTCCTCTAGCTTCATAGTTAGCAACTTTTCAATCCTTTCCTGACACCTGTTTTTTCATCCTTGGCCTTTGTCCAATCAGCTGCCCATCAAAAAACCCTCAACTGCCTTTCCTCGCCCTGCCCCATCTCTCTTCCAGGTTTCTTCCCTTCCCCACCCCCTCCAAACCCCCACAGTGTCCGAAGTGGGGTCCCAACCCAAAACGTCACCTCTCCATGTTCTCCAGAGATGCTGCCTGACCCACTAAGTTGCTCCAGCATTTTGTGTCAACTTTTGTGAAGAATTTGATAGATAATTATTTGTTTTAGATTGATGTGCTCTCATCTGAAGAATAATTATCAACCTGAACTCTTTCTTCAGGTGCTGCCCGGCCTGTTGTGTATTTCGCAGCATTTTCGCATTTTCACTTTTTAAATTTTCATTTTCATTCCCAGCATCTGGGTTTTTGTTTTGATCACCTGTTACTTATCATACTTTGGCATTTTACCAGGCAGGACTTTTGTTGCCTTTACTGTTTCAGCTTCATAGATTAATAGTACTCTCCCTTCTGAGGCAATCCCACCTCCCCCTGTTCACAGTGTGCAAATATCGACCCAGACATTCAAGTGCGGCACTGTCTTTTGAATTAAGGATTAAATTAAGCTCTGTCTGCTCTTTCAAGAAATAACCCCATGCAATCAATTACATCTTTACACATATGAAGTTATATAAGCGGTTAAACATTCATTTCAAAATGTAGTTGTAAGTTCAGCCAACAATAAATTCACTCCATCTCTTGGTTTCTTCATTTACCAAATCTTTCACTGCAAGCTGCCCTTGACATGTCTGAAATATCCAGTCAAGGAACTTAACATTTTGGTGGAGATACAAAAGACAACAGATACTGGAATTTAAAAAAAACTGCAGAGAGAATGCAATGGATGAAGCAGCATCTGTGGAGGAAAATTAATGGTTAATGTTTCAGATCGAGACACTGCATTAGGACTGAGGGAATAGAGAGAAGCTAGCCAGTTTATAGAAATGAGAGGGAGGGCTGAGACAGAGATTGGTAGGTGATAGGTAGGTGGAGGTGCAACTGGGGAGAAGGGAGGGGTGAGTGTCAATGCAGCGGCTGATAGGTGACAAGTGAAAACATCTACAAAGAGAAAAAAATGGTAGATGGAGCCCGGTGAGATCGAGACAGAGATAGATGATTAGTGGAACCAGATAAGAAAAGTGGCGGCGCTGTCCACTTGACAGCTGTGGCTCACCTGCCAACAGTTTCCGTCCTTGCCACCTTTTAAATAGCAGTACAATATTAGCCACCTTTCAGTCTTCTGGAACTTCACCTTTGACTAAAGATAATGCAAATATTTCTACAAGGACTTTTATACCCCTTCATCAAGGGGTCACAGTTTTAGTTAAATTTTAGTTTATTAGGAAACCCATTTGTATATAGAGTGTGTCTCTGGGGAAGGGGGGGTTGGGGGGGAAGGGCCGAATGGCCCACCCCTGTTTTTTTATGTCTTAAGATCTCTCCTTTCCATGATCAGGGAGAATGCCCACTCTTCTTACACAAAGTCGTATCCCCTTTTGCTCTTTATTATACCTGTAGAGTCACATTCCGTCCTGCGCTGACAGATCACAGTTTATGTCTATTTTGAGCTGGCGGGTCTCTACTATTCTAACCATGCAACATTCGACCAAAATTGTCGAGGCTCAAAATTCGGATTCAGAGCCAGCCAGTGACTGACCAACGTGAATTCTTGCTGCTTCAGCCAACAGAATTCGGGCAGACTGAAAATAGGTGGCGTTCCGGCGTAGCGGTGGGCATAACCCTTTTCCCTTCTGTGCTATGAGGCGATCCTAAGCAGGTAGGATGGTCTGGAGACACAAGGAATTGCAAATGCTGGAATCTTGAGGAAAACAAAAAGAGGTGGAAGAATTCAACCAGTCAGGCAGCATCGTGGAGGGAATGGATGGGCAACGTTTGGTGCCTGGATCTTCCTTCAGACCCTAGAAATGGTGTTGGAAGCCACATGGGACAAGATGGCAGCACAGGGAAGTGCTGAAGAAGCACATTTGGCTGTGGCAGGGATTTTAGGTCAGAACATAGTCAATCAGCAGGAATCGGAGGGGGAGCAGTGAGAGAGGGTCTCACAGAACTCCTGTTGGAGAGAGGAGGAGAATTCCTCAATATCAGGCATACTTTGAGGAGATTTTGCAGTTGGGCAGTAAAATGGCGACATAAGGAACAGCAGATACTGGAATCTTGAGCAAAACACAACATGCTGGAATATCTCAGTGGGTCAGGAAGCATCTGTGAAGAATAGTCCTGACCTATAACATCACCTATCCATTCCTTCCACAAATGAATTATTCCAGCCCTTTGTGTTTTGTTTGAGGAAGTGTGGTCTGACAAGAGTTAGATAGCAATGCCATAATAAATGACTGCTTTCTTTATAGGCAGCTCTACATGTTATTCTTAACCTGCACTCCAACAGGTCTAATGTACAGTTGCCAAACATAATACGATAAGCCAGAAACTGATGAACATTATCCAAAATATGTTGATCCTTGTAGATTCTTTGTTGTATACACATCAATCTTTTTGCTGGGAAATATTGCCAGAATTTAATTCATAAACAAATATTTTTGTGTACCTATATATTTCAGTCTTTCTAAAGATGGCAGAGAAAAAAATATTTCACTAACTTCAAGTAACCCTTGCTTTCCCTCTCACTCCATGCCTCCCCACCAAATTCTCCAACTAGTTTTACTGCCCTCCTGATTAAATATTACTGATTGAATGTCGCGTTGTCACCTTCCCCTCAGCAAACAATGAACCATTCCACATTTCCTCATCTGCTCTGATCTGTCATTTTCACACCATACCCGTCTGAAGAAGGCTCTCGATCTGAAACGTCATCCTTCCTTCTCTCCAAACATGCTGCCTGTCCTGCTTTTTTGTGTCTACCTTCCATATCTCCCTCTCCTCTGACTCTCAGTCTGAAGAAGGGTCTCGACACATCACCCATTCCATCTCTCCAGGGATGCTGCCTGTCTCATTGAGTTACTGTAGCATTTTGTGTTTATCTTCAGAGAAAAACAGGAATTGATTGTCAGGATCCAAAGTCAGTGCAATACTTACTCAAGCGATATTGTAGTAAATCATAGAACTCTTCTATTTGATGGGTAAATGAGCATAGCAGTTGCTGAAAGGTAAAGATGTGTTGGAAGGTTTTGTATTACTTGTCGTTGCATGGGAATATTCAGTACAGTTGTGCAGGATTCCTAGCAATAGTTTGGAGACAAATTCCATATCATGTGTGTGATCCACAGGATTGGAAAGCTGACGGAATATCTTCAGTAACTGTGTACAGATGGGCAGTAAATTGTAGTTATGTTGTTTATTTTTCTATTCAGCACTGTCTGCACCAATAAATACTTTAGGCATGTATTTGGCCAGAACAATGCCAATACTGGGAGCAAATGCCCGGATTAGCGCTGTGAGAAGAGGTTGGACAAAAGACAGGGATGTGCGTGGTCACCATTACTTTTTGTATTATATTTGGAACCACTAGCTCAATATACAAGACAAAATGAAGAAATAAAAGGTATTACTATTCAAGGGACTGAACATAAATTGGCCTGTTATGTGGATGACATTTTGATTTGTTTGGGGCAACCAACAAACTCTCTACCTAAATTGATGCAATCACTCGAACAATATGGTCAACTATGAGGATACAAGATTAATATATGTAAAACACAACTGCTTACATACAACTACAGCCCATCAGGAGAAGTCAGAAGTGGTAGCCTCTGGCATGGCAAGCAGAACATCTCAAATATTTGGGCATCATTATAGCAAGGGATTTTACAGAATTATCAAAATGCAACTATTCACCTATACACCAAAAAATTAAGGAGGATATAGCTAGATGGAAGCTAATTCCTTTCTGGTCTCAGCTCGAGAATTAAATATATTACAATGAACATATTACCAAGACTGTTATATTTATTTCAGACCCTACCAATAGAGATTAATCAAAAACAATTTAATGAATGGGACAAAATATCGTCAAGATATATATGGCAAGGTAGGACCCGTCTCAAAACCTTACAGTTAACAAAAGAAAAGGGGGGATGGGTTTTACCTTCTCTCAAAGACTATTATCAGGCAGCACAGTTAAGATTTATGATATGCTGGTGCAACCCATCATATGATGCTCAATGGAAAAATATTGAAGTGAGAACACTCACCATTCCTGTACAAGCGATCATAGCTGGCAGCAACTTACAAGACTATATAACCATATAACCATATAACAATTACAGCACAGAAACAGGCCATCTCGGCCCTACTAGTCCGTGCCGAACAATTATTTTCCCCTAGTCCCACCTGCCTGCACTCAAACCATAACCCTCCATTCCCTTCTCATCCATATGCCTATCCAATGTATTTTTAAATGATACCAACGAACCTGCCTCCACCACTTCCACTGGAAGCTCATTCCACACCGCTACCACTCTCTGAGTAAAGAAGTTCCCCCTCATGTTACCCCTAAACTTCTGTCCCTTAATTCTGAAGTCATGATCTCTTATTTGAATCTTCCCTATTCTCAAAGGGAAAAGCTTGTCCACATCAACTCTGTCTATCCCTCTCATCATTTTAAAGACCTCTATCAAGTCCCCCCTTAACCTTCTGCGCTCCAGAGAATAAAGACCTAACTTATTCAACCTTTCTCTGTAACTTAGTTGTTGAAACCGAGGCAACATTCTAGTAAATCTCCTCTGTACTCTCTCTATTTTGTTGACATCCTTCCTATAATTGGGCGACCAAAATTGTACACCATACTCCAGATTTGGTCTCACCAATGCCTTGTACAATTTTAACATTACATCCCAGCTTCTATACTCAATGCTCTGATTTATAAAGGCTAGCATACCAAAAGCTTTCTTTACCACCCTATCTATATGAGATTCCACCTTCAAGGAACTATGCACGGTTATTCCCAGATCCCTCTGTTCAACTGCATTCTTCAATTCCTTACCATTTACCATGTACGTTCTATTTTGATTTGTCCTGCCAAGGTGTAGCACCTCACATTTATCAGCATTAAACTCCATCTGCCATCTTTTAGCCCATTCTTCCAAATGGCCTAAATCACTCTGTAGACTTTGGAAATTCTCTTCTTTATCCACAACACCCCCTATCTTGGTATCATCTGCATACTTACTAATCCAATTTACCACACCTTCATCCAGATCATTGATGTACATGACAAACAACAAAGGACCCAACACAGATCCCTGAGGAACCCCACCATCCACCATTACCCTCTGGCGTCTCCCATTCAGCCACTGTTGAATCCATCTTGCTACTCCTGCATTTATACCCAACAGTTGAACCTTCTTAACCAACCTTCCATGAGGAACCTTGATAAAGGCCTTACTAAAGTCCATATAGACAACATCAACTACTTTACCCTCGTCAAGTTCCCTAGTAACCTCTTCAAAAAATTCAAGAAGATTAGTCAAACATGACCTTCCAGGCACAAATCCATGTTGACTGTTCCTAATCAGACCCTGTTTATCAAGATGCTTTTATATATTATCTCTAAGTATCTTTTCCATTAATTTGCCCACCACTGAAGTCAAACTAACAGGTCTATAATTGCTAGGTTTACACTTAGACCCCTTTTTAATGAATGGAACAACAGGCGCAGTACGCCAGTCCTCGGGGACTATTCCCGTTTCTAATGACAATGACATTTGAAATATTTCTGTCATAGCCCCGGCTATTTCTACACTAACTTCCCTCAATGTCCTAGGGAATATCCTGTCAGGACCTGGAGACATATCCACTTTTATATTTTTCAAAAGTGTTAATACTTCTTTTACTTTGAAACTCATAGTATCCATAGCTACTCTACTAGTTTCCCTTACCTCACATAATTCAATATCCTTCTCCTTGGTGAATACCGAAGAAAAGAAATTGTTCAATATCTCCCCCATCTCTTTTGGCTCTGCGGCTAGCTGTCCACTCTGTCTCTCCAATGGACCAATTTTATCCCTCGTTATCCTTTTGCTATTAATATAGCTGTAGAAACCCTTTGGATTTACTTTCACCTTACTTGCCAAAGCAACCTCATATCTACTTTTAGCTTTTCTAATTTCTTTCTTAAGATTCTTTTTACATTCCTTATACTCCTCAAGCACCTCATTTACTTCATGTTGCCTATAATTATTGTAATCTCCCTCTTTTTCCGAACAAGATGTCCAATTTCCCTTGAAAACCAGGGCTCTTTCCAATTTTTACTGTTATTTCCTTTCAACCGAACAGGAACATAAAGATTCTGTACTTCAAATTTCCCCTTTAAATGTCCTCCATTTCTCTTCTACATCCTTCCCATAAAGCAAAATGTCCCAGTTCACTCCTTTTAAATCATTTTGCATCTCATCAAAGTTAGCCTTTCTCCAATCAAAAATCTCAACCCTAGGTCCAGTTCTGACCCTCTCCATAATTATATTGAAACTAATGGTATTGTGATCACTGGACCCGAAGTGCTCCCCAACACATACCTCCGCCACCTGTCCCGTCTCATTTCCTAACAGGAGGTCCAGCACTGCCTCTCCTCTAGTAGGTACCTCTATGTATTGCTGCAAAAAACTATCCTGCACACATTTTACAAACTCCAAACCTTCCATCCCATTTACAGAATGTGTTTCCCAGTCTATGTGTGGAAAGTTGAAATCTCCCACAATCACTACCTTGTGCTTACTACTATCTGCTATCTCCTTACATATTTGCTCTTCCAATTCTCGATCCCCATTTGGCGGTCTATAATACACCCCTATAAGTGTTGCTACACCTTTCCCAACTCAGTTCCACCCAAATAGCCTCCCTAGATGAGCCCTCCAATCTATCCTGCCAAAGCACTGCTGTAATAACTTCCCTGACTAGCAATGCAACACCTCCACCTCTTGCCCCTCCAATATCACACCTGAAGCAACAAAATCCTAGAATATTTAGTTTCCAATCACAGCCCTCCTGCAACCATGTTTCACTGATCGCCACAACATCATACTTCCAGGTGTCTATCCAGACTCTAAGCTCATCCACCTTTCTTACTATGTTCCTAGCATTAAAATATGCACATTTAAGAAACCCCCCTGCCTCTTATTCTCTGTTTATTTCCTTTTTCTTCTTTCTCCTCTTGTGTCCGAGTGCTTCCCTTTTCTGCTTCCTGCCTCCCATTCTGTCTACTAGCTTTCTCTATTTGAGTCCCTCACCCCAACCATTCTAGTTTAAAGTCTCCCCAGTAGCCTTTGCAAATTTCCCCGCCAGGATATTGGTCCCCCTCGGGTTCAAGTGCAACCCATCCTTTCTGTACAGGTCCCACCTTCCCCAAAAGAAGTCCCAATGATCCAGAAACTTGAATCCCTGCCCTCTGCACCAGTCCTTTAGCCACACAGTTATCCTCCACCTCGCTCCATTCCTACTCACACTGTCGCGTGGTACAGGCAATAATCCTGAGATTGTTACCTTTTTGGTCCTTTTCCTTAACTCTCCTCCCAACTCCCTAAATCCTCCCTTCAGGACCTCTACCCTTTTTTTACCTATGTCATTGGTACCTATATGTACCACGACCTCAGGCTCCTCTCCCTCTGATTTCAGGATATCTTGGACGCGTTGAAACACGTCCGAGACCTTGGCACCAGGAAGGCAGACCACCATCCTGGTCTCCCGACAGCGTCCACAGAATCGCCTATCCGACCCCCTAACAATAGAGTCCCACGTCATATTGCTGACGTGGCCCAACAGACTGAGACATAATTATATAAATACACAGTGATTGCCAGTATGGTAGATAGGCAGGATACTCTTTATTGGTAATTTGGTTTTGGTGCCTGTTGATCTCTTTGGTATTTCTCCTTTCTGTTCGTGGTACTTCGACCATGAATTAGTAACTGCGAGACTTACAAAGCATTTTCTCTTAATAGTTTTAAATTGTCATACTAACCTCTCTAAGCACCCTGTGATATGCAGTTGAATTGCTCAATGAATTGGGCTGAATATTTCTACAGTAATAGCCTTTTTCATAGCTGATCCTTTTTTGCATTTTCCTCTTCTGAACAATAAATGTTGTATTTGCATTGAGCTCCTTGAGGTATTTGCAAACAACGTTCAAATGTTTATTGTATGCAAAGAAATGTTTGAATAAAAGATAACCTTGATCAAGAAACTCATAAAATTGATGGAAGTCCGTAAGATAACCAAAAGTTGGTTCTTTAAAAAAAAATCCATTAGAATGAAAAAAACAATTTTAAGAGCTCATAAAGATATAATTTCCCCAACCTTGTTCCAGTAAGGTGAGTTTGAACGTGTAACTGATATCGTTGTAAATAATGGAAAGTCATATACTGTTCTGAATACATACTGAGCTGATCTAGGCATGAAAGTTAAGTTGTTGCACCAATACTATGCAGTACTAGGACTAAAGGAAAATGACAGGTTAATGAATCTGTCAGCCCCTATCAGCATGGTTCACATTGCCAATAGCAATCACCCCTATCTGGAAAAGTAGAATGCTGTTTTAAAGCCTTGTAGTATCATTTTCATTTTATATAATAACTAAGCTATAAATGTATGTAACTAATATTTTTAACAAGTGTGGATTGGTCTGATATTACAATATTTTTTATCTTTCAGAGAGAAAATTATGTGCTGCCTCCCAAGTAACCTGCAGTAAACTACGTCTTGGAGTTCAAGGTTAATTGTTAAATCTGGGAATGTTTTAGCATGCCCACCACGGATAACAGCCCTGTGTTTTGGATCATAGGAGACTTATGGGAACCATGTGTTGGGAAACGGCCTGAATTGTGTCAGGAATTAGTTGAATGGTATCTTTGTTGCTGTGATTCTGAGCAATGCCTCTGCCTTTGCTAGGCAGTCAAAAGGTTTTGCAAACAGGAAGGGCTGATACCTTTGTCAGATGTTGTTCATGCTATCAAACATTACAATGAATCTTTCCACACTGAAATGTGGTTGTGGTTCATGGGCAGCTAGTCTAGGTGAATGTTTCAATGTTTTTTTTCCCCCATGAGACTACTTGCATCCTACCTGAAATCTTATTTTATTTAATTCTTAGCTTGCTGATAATGCTCTATCTTCTGAACATCGACTGGAGCATTCAGAAACAATCATACAAAATAAGGAAGGTGTCATGATTAAGTCCCTGACTGATTTTTATTTCTGTCAAGAAAACCTCTGTACGTCGCAAAGGAAGCTACTATTTAGCTTGGTGCACCCTACTTTTGGAATACAAAGAAGAGTGACAGTGGGGATTCAGAATTTCCTAATAGACCAAAAGCAAAGAGTAGTTATGAATGTTGTTTCTGAGACTGGAGGGGAATATGCAGTTGTGATCCAAGGTATTCAGTATCAGAGCCACTACTCCTTTAGATGGAGATTTACTGTATATTCTAGGCTTGAGTAAATAGGGTATCATTTCATAGCCTACAAATTATAAATATAATAGACCGATAATAAAAGACTTCAAGAGGACATAAGCTGATGAAATGTGCAAATGCAACTTAATGAAGAAGGGCAATGTGAGCAAAATTATATTAAATGCTGGGGTGGATGTGCAACTTTTGAAACGCAAGTGGAGAAGATTCAGCCATCAAAAGTTAAGAGGATCTTGACTTTATTAATAGAGCAATCAAATCCAAAAGCATAAAAGTCATCCTGGACCATTGAACTGGTTAGTTTCCAGCTGGAGTATTTTGTTCCGCTCTGCACATTGCAACTTAGGACAAATGTCTTGGAGGGGGTATTGAAGTAATTTACTGCAACTTTCAAGGTTGAAGGACTTTAGTTCTGTAAAGACACTGGAGAAGATGGAGATATAACCCTGAGAGTCATGGAGGTTGAGAGAAGGTATGACAGAAGTGTTCACATTTATGAATGGCTTTGATTCAGTGAAAAATGTCCACAGATGATAGATTTGGTAACCAAACTTGCAAGTTGAAATTGATTGGAAGAGGAAACGGAGTGACATGGAGAGATTAATTTGGCAGTTTCAGAAAGAATCTGAGAAATTATAAAGCTATTGACAGTGAACTGAATTTGCAAACCCCACCTGAGGGATAGCCTCTTCCTGTGATGTATCATTCATTGATAGTAAAATCCAGGAAAAATTGAATAATGGCTTTGTTGCAAAAGCCTGCTGAGTGAATCAAAGTTGCAGATTGGAATCTTGCTGCATTAACTCAGCTTATTTGAATGCTACAGAATTTCTTCATAACTTAGTAGAAAGTCTTGGATACACATAAATACATTTGAAAAACGTTTACTAGATTGTTTAACGTCTATGGAACAAATAATATATAATTTGATGAGAAAGGATGAAGACCTTGATGGAGATTATGTTCCCCAAACTGCAAAACCATTCTCGCTGTAGGTTTGATGGTGCACCACTGAACAACATCCACTATAATTTGTAGATAGTTGTGCGGGACCAAGCTTTAGCTTATCAAAGTATTTTGCAAAAGGAAGAAGAACCTGGTGTAGGATCCCACAGAATGATTCTCCATCAGCAACAGTTATGCCAGTATATTTGGCAGTAGAGTTCAAGAGAGTTTTATTGTCATGTGTCCCTGATAGGCCAATGAAATTCTTGCTTTGCTTGAGCACACCAGAACATAGCAGGCATGAATACTGAACAGATCAGTGTGTCCATATACCATTGCATAAATATATACGCACATGAATAATTAAATTGATAAAGTGCAAATAAACAGATTATTGGCTATTAATGTTCCGAGTTTTGTCCGAGCCAAGTTTAATAGCCTGATGGCTGTGGGGAAGAAGCTGTTCCTGAACCTGCTCGTTGCAGTCTTCAGGCTCCTGCACCTTCTACCTGAAGGTAGTGGGGAGATGAGTGTATGGCCCGGATGGTGTGGGTCCTTGATGATACTGACAGCCTTTTTGAGGCAGCAACTATGATAGATCCCCTCGATGGACGGGAGGTCAGAGCCGATGATGGACTGGGCAGTATTTACTACTTTTTGTAGTCTTTTCCGCTCCAGGGTGCTCAAGTTTCCGAACCAAGCCACGATGCAACCAGTCAGCATGCTCTCTGCTGTGCACCTGTAGAAGTTAGAGAGAGTCCTCCTTGACATACCGACTCTCCGTAATCTTCTCAGGAAGTGAAGGCGCTGATGTGCTTTCTTTATGATTGCATCAGCGTTCTCGGACCAGGAAAGATCTTCAGAGATATGCACACCCAGGAATTTGAAGCTCTTGACCTTTTCCACCATCGACCCATTGATATAAATGGGACTGTTGGTCCCCATCCTCCCCCTTCCAAAGTCCACAATCATTTCCTTGGTTTTGCTGGTGTTGAAGGCCAGGTTATTGTGCAGGCACCATTTGGTCAGTTGGTCAATCTTTCTTCTGTACTCATCCGCATCAGTGATACGCCCCCAACAGTGGTATCGTCAGTGAACTTGATGATGGAGTTCGCACTATGACCGGCTACGCAGTCATGAGTATAGAGTGAGTACAGCAGGGGGCTAAGCACGCAGCCTTGAGGTGCTCCCATGCTGATTGTTATTGAGGCTGACACATTTCCACCAATACGAACTGACTGTGGTCTGTGAATGAGGAAGTCGAGGATCCAATTGCAGAGGGATGCGCAGAGACCCAGTTCTGCGAGTTTGGTAACCAGCTTGGAGGGGATGATTGTATTAAATGCCGAGCTGTAATCAATAACAGCCTGACATATGAGATTCTGTTGTCCAAGTGGTCCAGAGTGGAGTGGAGAGCCAGCGAGATCGCATCCACCATTGATCTGTTGTGGCGGTAAGCGAACTGCAGACGGTCCAAGTTTTTGTCGAGGTAGGAGTTGATTTGCGCCATGATCAACCTCTCAAAGCACTTCATCACCACAGGCGTTAGTGCCACTGGTCAATAGTATTTGAGGCACATCACCTTACTCTTCTTGGGCACTGGTATAATTGATGCCCTTTTAAATCAGGTGGGAACCTCAGACCTCATAAGTGAGAGGTTGAAAATGTCTGTAAAAACTCCAGCCAGTTGGTCCGCACAGGTTTTTAGAACACGTCCGGGTATACCATCAGGACTAGGTGCTTTTCGAGGGTTCACCCCTCTGAAGGATTTTCTGACGTCGGCCTCTGTGACTGACTGAAATATCATCACAGCGAATGGGGGATCAGGAAGGCACATCAGTGTTCTCCCTTTCAAAGCGTGCGTAAAACGCATTGAGCTCGTCAGGGAGTGATGTTTCGCCATCATTCGAGCTGCCTCCTGATTTCGCCTTGTAGGAGATGATTGCATTCAGGCCCCGCCACAGCTGCCGAACATCCGTCTCATCCTCCAGATGGGGGAAGAGGTCCCTTTTGATGGCCCTATCAAGGTCGTATCTGGACTTCTTGTTGACCACTGTATCATCAGACATGAATGCCCAGTGTTTGGTCTTCAGAAGAGTGCGGATATCATAGTTCATCCAAAGTTTCTGATTGGGAAACACTTGGAAGGTTTTTGTAGGGATGCAGTCCTCCACACATTTCTTTATGAAGTCTGTAACGACTGTGGCGTATTCGTTCGTCAGTTGCCGAGTCCTTGAACATTGTCCAGTCTACAGACTCCAAACAGTCCTGGAGTTGTTCCTCTGCCCCTCAGCCCAGCTCTGTACTGTCCTCACCTCTGGGGGTGCGCTCTTCAATTACTGCCTGTAGGCAGGAAGAAGCAGCACCACGGTTTGGTCGGATTTACCGAAGTGAGGGCGAGGGATAGAGCGATAGGCATCCTTGATGGTGGTGTAGCAGTGGTCGAGGGTGTTTGAACCTTTGGTGCAGCAGGAGACATGTTGGTGGAAGTTTGGGAGCGATTTCACCAGGTCGGCTTTATTGAAGTCCCCAGCAATGGTGTTGAACGCCTCGGGATGTCTGGTGTTTGTTGACCACGGCGTGCAGCTCCTCCAGTGCCAGACGGACGTCTGCCTGGGGTGGGATGTAGACCGCGGTCAGGATGATGGAGGTGAATTCCCTTAGGAGGTAGAAGGGGCGGCACTTCACCGCCAGATGTTCGAGGGGTGGAGAGCAGGAGTTGGACAGGACTGTCACGTCTGAGCACCACGCAGAGTTGTCCATGAGGCAGACACCTCCTCCTCTCCCTTTCCCGGATGCCAATGTACGGTCCATACTTCAGGCTGGACCACTGAGTTTGGGGAGCTGGGGGTGAGCCATGTCTCTGTGAAACAGAACACAGAGCATCCCTCAGCTCCCTTGGATAAAGCAGCCTTGCCCTTAAGTCCTCCACTTTATTTTCAAGGTACTGTACATTGGTCAGTAGGATAGTAGGGAGAGGGGGCCGAAGTCCCCTGCGCTTTAATCTGACCTGAAGTCCTGCTCGTCGGCCACATTTCCGGACACAATTGCGGCCTCCCCTTTGTTTCCAGGTACTGTGTTTACTGTACCTTCTGTTTTTGTGAGCTTGCAGACGGCAGCTCCAGATCCGTAACGAACGGGGGTACCCTCAAAGTCGGCAGCTCCAGCTTCATTGTTCCTGGAAGATCCAGCTCGTCATCTCTGGAGGTCATCCCGGAGTTTCCAGGTACAGTACCTGCGTTCCTCCGTCGGGTTGGGTGTGTTACAGCAAGCGTGGGAAAGTTTAAAGTCCGGTGCGCTCGCAGCTGTGGGTGATCACAAAATTGCAAGAGCCTTCAGGTGCCCAAGCAGCTTGTCCGAAACAGCATCGATTTCTGCTGTTTTCCAGATCCCCGTGAGTTGTTGGGAGTTGTAGATAGCCTTCGAAGCCTCGCGTGTGTGTGTGTGTGTGTGTGTGTGTGTGTGCACATGAGCGCGTGGCCGCCAAGAAATTGTGTCCCCCCTGTCCCCCGGTCCCCTTCATATTTTGATAACTATTTCCATCACTGACTGCAGACTACCTACTGACTACTACAATTGTATTGGAAGAAGGTTTCAGTATTGGATACAGCCAGGAAGTGTCCCCAAAAATACAGTTAATGTTGACTGGGTACATGAATACGAGCTAACTTTTTTTTTTGTGTATCTGAACAATTGGGCAACCTAATCGTAACTTTCTCCATTGCCATTATAATGTAATTCTTGGTGTGTTTTGTTGGTGATAATCAGTTGCAATTTTATTAATCAAGATGTATTAATTCCCAAACTAGCAGAATCTAGATCACTCTTTGTATAATGTGGCCAACGGCAATGTTCCAGCATTCACTGCAGACCATTGGATACAACTGCCCAATAGTTTGCCATATGTCCAAGGAACCCAGGACCAATTCTACCAAGTATCTGATTGTTTGCAGAGATTAGTTCATTGATAAAATTCCATCATATGGCAAACATAAACATTATGCTATGCAACACACTTCTTAGCCCAGGAATTTAACCTAGTACAATTTTCAATCAGTATGCTAATTTCTAAGCTGTATATTTAGTTTTGTGCTTATTTTCTTCCTCTTCAGTAAGAGTGTCTTTCATCCATTCTCTTGTTCCCTTCAGTTAAGACAAAAGTAGTTAATCAAAATCAATAAAAATAAAAATAATAATCTGCATTAATTATTCTCTCTCTCCCCTTCTCCTCCCCTTCGATACAAATTTAGATGTAACTAGACTAAGTGGGACCCGTTGGGTCCCAGGATCACACAGGTGGGCTGGTCATCCAACGCAATATTCCACCTCTCCTAATATTGGTGGCCAGTTGGAGGGGGGGGGGGGGGGGACTTTTTGGAGTGCTAGTATGGGTGTTGTGGGCTGAAGGGACTGGTTTCCAGAGGGCTAGTATGCAAATTGTGCGCCAAATAGATTCTTGGGCTGGCGTCTCAGTCAATCAAGCCTGTTGTGCTGGCAACTCACTCGCTCACGGCTGGTGGGCTTGTAGTTGACTCACGGCTAATCCTTGAAATTCTATTTCAAGCAGGGTATAAGGCCACCAAATTCAAGTGCAGTTTCTTACCACTTCTAGCAGGGTGCAAGGCCACCAAATTCAAGTGCAGTTTCATACCATTTGAAGTAGGGTGCAAAGCCACTAAAGACAGCGAGTCGTGACTTCTCCTTCCATCTTGCAGAGACTGAGCCACCCCACATTTTCGGGTTTTATAACCCCTCCCCCCCCCACCGGAAAAGTTGTGGCTTTCATGGAGTGATTGACAGGAGAGGGATTCTCAACATTTTAAAAAAAACTAATAACACTTATTTTTCATTGTTGGGAAGAATTCTCTGCACCTGCTCAGCGGAGGGGGACTGAGTAAGATGGCCAAAAATCACAGCCGTAAGTGGCAGAGTTTTATCTAAAATCAAAATACAGTGCAAACAGGATGTAAGTGCATTTACAGTAGTGCCTTTTAACTTCAAGCCAAAGCACCCAAGCCACAGTTTGCAGTAGTAGTGCATTTCAACTTCATGCCACCGTTTGCAGTAAGTAATGCCTTTCAACTTCAAGCCATTGCACCCAAGCCACCATTTGCAGTAAGTACTGCCATTCAACTGCAAGCCAAAGCACCCAAGCCACCATTTGCAGTAAGTAGAGCCTTTCAACTTCATGCCAACATTTGCAATAAGTAGTGCCTTTCAACTTCAAGCCACAATTTGCTGTGCCTTTCAACTTCAAGCCAATGCACCCACGTCCCCCATTTGCAGGAAGTAGTGCATTTCATCTTCAAGCCACACCCAAGCCATCATTTGCAGGAAGTCGTGCCTTTCAACTTCGTCAAAGCTCCCAAGCCACCATTTGCAGTAAGTAGTGCCTTTCAACTTCAAGCCAAAGCAACCAATCCATCATTTGCAGTAAGTAGTGCCTTTCAACTTCATGCCACCATTTGCAGTAAGTGGTGTATTTCAACTTCAAGCCACACCCAAGACACCATTTGCAGTAAGTAGTGCCTTTCAACTTCAAGCCAAAGCAACCAAGCCACCATTTGCAGTAATAGTGTCTTTCAACTTCAAGCGAAAGCTCCCAAGCCACCATTTGCAGTAAGTAGTGCCTTTCAACTTCATGCCACCATTTGCAGTAAGTGGTGTCTTTCAACTTCAAGCCACAACCAAGCCACACCCAAGCCACCATTTGCAGTAAGTAGTGCCTTTCAACTTCAAGCCAAAGCAACCAAGCCACCATTTGCAGTGCCTTTCAACTTCAAGCCAAAGCAACCAAGCCACCATTTGTAGTAATAGTGCCTTTTTTTGCAAGCTTTAGAACCAATAGACATTTTTTTTTGCAAGCTTTAGAGCCAATAGAGTTTTTTGCAAGCTTTAGAACCAATAGTCATTTTTTGCAAGTTTTAGAACCAATAGACATTTTTTTGCAAGCTTTAGAACCAATAGACTTTTTTTTGCAAGCTTTAGAACCAATAGACATTGTTTTGCAAGCTTTAGAACCAATACACATTTTTTTGCAAGCTTTAGAACCAATAGACTGCAAGCTTTAGAACCAATAGACACTTTTTTTGCAAGCTTTAGAACCAATAGACACTTTTTTTGCAAGCTTTGGAACCAATAGACATTTTTTGCAACCAATCCATCATTTGCAGTAAGTAGTGCCTTTCAACTTCATGCCACCATTTGCAGTAAGTGGTGTATTTCAACTTCAAGCCACACCCAAGACACCATTTGCAGTAAGTAGTGCCTTTCAACTTCAAGCCAAAGCAACCAAGCCACCATTTGCAGTAATAGTGTCTTTCAACTTCAAGCGAAAGCTCCCAAGCCACCATTTGCAGTAAGTAGTGTCTTTCAACGTCAAGCCAAATCAACCAATCCACCATTTGCAGTAAGTAGTGCCTTTCAACTTCATGCCACCATTTGCAGTAAGTGGTGTCTTTCAACTTCAAGCCACAACCAAGCCACACCCAAGCCACCATTTGCAGTAAGTAGTGCCTTTCAACTTCAAGCCAAAGCAACCAAGCCACAATTTGCAGTGCCTTTCAACTTCAAGCCAAAGCAACCAAGCCACCATTTGTAGTAATAGTGCCTTTTTTTGCAAGCTTTAGAGCCAATAGAGCACTTTTTTTGCAAGCTTTAGAACCAATAGTCATTTTTTGCAAGCTTTAGAACCAATAGACATTTTTTATTGCAAGCTTTAGAACCAATAGACTTTTTTTTGCAAGCTTTAGAACCAATAGACATTGTTTTGCAAGCTTTAGAACCAATACACATTTTTTGCAAGCTTTAGAACCAATAGACATTTTTTGCAAGCTTTAGAACCAATAGACATTTTTTGCAAGCTTTGGAACCAATAGACATTTTTTGCAAGCTTTAGAACCAATAGAGACATTTTTTGCAAGCTTTAGAACCAATAGACACTTTTTTTGCAAGCTTTAGAACCAATAGACATTTTTTGCAAGCTTTGGAACCAATAGACATTTTTTTTTTTCAAGCTTTAGAACCAATAGATACACTTTTTGCAAGCTTTAGAACCAATAGACATTTTTTGCAAGCATTAGAACCAACCAGACCACGTGCAGGCCCGTTGGGTCTGTTCCCCCAACGTGCGGTTGGGGGGGGGGGGGGGGAGGTGGCATGCAGCATCACACACTAACTACTCCCCCCTCCTGCACTCACGCTAATGGAGGGGGGGGGGGGAGAGAGGAAGAGGGGGGGGGAGAGAGGGAGGGGGGGAGAGAGAGGGGGGGGGGGGGGGGGGGGGAGGGGGGGGGAGGGGGGGGGGGAGAACCAAGAGGGGGGGGGGGGGGGGCTTTAGGAGCAGGGAGGGGGTAGGGGTGTGTGGAAGGGGAGGGGGGGGGTTTTGGGAGGGACGATGGGGAAGGGGTTGGAGGGGGGTGGAGAGAGGGGTGGAGGAAGGAGAGGGGGGAGACAGGAGAGAGCAAGAGGGAGAGGAGAGGGAGGGAGAGAGAGGAGATGGGAGCTTTTAGGAGGGGAGAGGAGGAGGGGAGGGGGGCTTTAGGAGAATAGAGGGGGGGGGGAGAGAGGGAGGGAGAGAGAGAGAGTGCCTTTTTACTTCAACACAAACCCAAACAACCATTTGCAGGCAGTGCTTTTTTACCTCTAACCATATTTTCATTTTCAAACCAAATTAAGGGTGCTCACAGTGCTGTAGACATTTGTCAGTGTCATTCAAAGCTCTGATTGAGACATACCACTTGCAGAGACTGATTGAGGCACACCGCTTGCAGAGACTGATTGAGGCACACCTCTTCCTGGTTTTATAGTCTCTCCCCCTCCCTCCAGCAGGGGCAGCAGAGAGAATGGGGAATGTTGTAAAAACATTAATATCTCTGTCAATTTTCATCGACGGGAACAATCCTCGCACACATGCGGCGGAGGGGTGCTCTGAGTGAGGTGGCCAAAAATGACGGCCGTAGGTGGCGGCGTACTCTCGGAAACCGCAGCACAGAAACCCAAAACTGGTCAAGAACAGAGTTTTAGTAATATAGATAGACATTTTTAGCAAGCTTTATAACCAATAGACATGTTTTTGCAAGCTTTAGAACCAATAGACATTTTTTGAAAGCTTTAGAACCAATAGGCATTTTATTGCAAGCTTTAGAACCAATAGACACATTCTGCAAGTATTTTAGAACCAAAAAGGGCACTTACATTTGAGTGGACATGTGTTCAGTGTTATTCACAGCTCAGAGAAACGTGACCCTCTGCCTTCCTCCATCTTGAAGAGACTGTGTGGCACATCACTTCCTGGTTTTATAGTCCCTCCCCCCTGCCGCCAGCGGGGGCAGCAGAGAGAATGGGGAATTTCATAAAAACATTAATATCTCTGTCAATTTTAATCGACGGGAAAAATCCTCAGCACACATGCGGCGGAGGGGGGTCTGAGCAAGGTGGCCAAAAATGACGGCTGTAGGTGGCGGCGTTCTCTCGGAAATCGCAGCACAGATGGCCAAAACCGGTCAAGAACAGACTTTTAGTAATATAGATAGAAGATAGATAGATAGATAAATGTCTCTGCAGAAAGCGCTTTAATGCCTTTAATATGAATAATCACTGCTAGTTTAAATAAACTGTAAATTAATGAAATCAATGTATTTATTTCCACGTACTATTAAGGCTAAAGGGAACAATTCATGTAACATTTGAAATGGACTATGAATGTTAAGTTATAACTTCCATTACCAGTCAGGTACTTGGCAAAAATGACCAGAGAATGCAAGGCTTCTCCTGCTCAAACCAAGGGATTGGCACCAAGGGGACAATGTTTTCACGAGTATCTGACGCGCAAAGTACCAGGAACTGGTGGAGATGTGCCAGGACAACGGCTGGAAGACATACTATGAGCCCATAGAGGTGGGCTGTAGGGGCTTTGCAGGACGCTCACTCTGCAAAGTCCTCCACCTGTTGGGCATTACGGGTATGGCAATGAAGCGGGCCATTCAATCCGCAAGCAAAAACGCAGAGAAAGCCACGAGGTGACTTTGGATTAAGAGGGCTGATCTGTGGGCTGTTGCTGCTGGGACGCAAGTCGGAGCTTAATCAACCCCGGTTGGGTCGCCAGGGCGAGGGTGTCTGATGTTGTGAGACCCTAAACACATGATGACCCCAGGTCACATCACTGAGGATGCATTACAGCGCATCTAGAAGATGTATCTTTCATACTGGGATTTCAGGAATGTATTTTGGGAGTAATGTGGGAAAGAGCCAGAGGTGGATTAATCATTTCTGGTGCTTCTCTTTTTTCCATAAGGGAAGACGCTTTTTGTCACAACTGTCCTCTTCTGGTCCCACAACCTTTGTCCCATTATTTCCCTTGATAGGAAAACAAGATTTCCCCACACAAGACAGAGTTAAAATTGCAGTCAGAGCAAATGACAATTTTGGATAGTAATTAAAGTACTTAAAGTTGGTTCTAAAGAACCATTCTTGTTAGCTCCTCTGAGTGGGCTATAATTGAGAATGGTACAGTTCACACTGAATGTTAGTGGGTACATCAGCTGACTAGATCATTTCTTTGTTTGTCCAGTTTCTGGCAGACTTTAAAATTTGGCCTTATCCTTATTTTGTCATGTAGGCTTCATATATTCCCAATCGAGTATTAATTAGAAGATGTCTCTCATCAAAGCTTACCCATAAACTCTCAAAGTTATCAATTTCAATTTCATGCCTGGCAGTGATGGAAATTTAATTCATAACTTCAGGATTTCATAATTAGGTTACCATGAAACCCCAAAAGCAAATTGCTAATGTTATATATTTTCAATAGGTCTAATAATTAGCTAGTGGCGAGAAGAGAGCAGAAATCGGATGTACTGCAAGTCCAAGTAGATCTAGTGTTAAAAAAAAATTAAGTACAACAACAACATAACTGAATGAGGTAACTTAGAGTGAGAGTAAAGGGCCTGTCCCACTTGGCTGTCATTTGTGCGTAATTTACGCAACATCATTTACGCGTCACAACGCATTACGCGTGCGTGGTGCGTGATGACATAGGCGGCCGCGTGCGACGTCGCAGGATTTTGTGATGTACAAAATCTTCGTGCACCATCTGCGTGACGCGCAAATGACGGCCATGTGGGACAGGCCCTTAAGTGGCAGCAACCCAGGGCATGGGTTGACATAAAGTACTGGAGTAACTCAGCGGATCAGGCAGCATCTTTGGAGAAAAAGGATGGGTGATGTTTCGGGTTGGGATTCTTCTACAGACTGCTTCAAATATCTTGTCTTGCTGTCGTTTTAAACTAAGGAGGCCACAAAGTGCTGGAGTAACTCCACAGATCAGGCAGCATCTCTGGAGAGCATGGATGGGTGACCTTATGGTTCAGGATCCTTCTTCAGACATGGCTGGAAAGGTCATCTATCCATGTTCTCCAGAGATGTTGCCTGACCAACTGAGTTACTTCAAGACAATGTCTGTTTTAGCAAACCACCATCAGTCGTTCCTTGTGTTTCTGTTAACACTAAGATGTTGACCTGACATGATGACATCAAGTTCTCAATCTCTTTCCTGTGTTCATCTCATCGTTGTTGTTGATCTGGCTGTCAACAGTAGTCTGATCAGTGAATTTAAATACCAAAATTGTTGTTGTACTTGATCACACAGTTATGGGTGTGGAGCAAATGTCTGAGCCCACAACCTCGAGGGGCAGATATATTGAGGGTTAGGGTGGAGGACTATTTCCCTGGTTTGGTAGGTTGATTTATTTAAGAATCATTTTGTTGCTGGCTACAGAATATTACCTGAAACCTAACACTACATTTTTGGTTACTGTGTGTTACTTATGGGTACGAGTTATTTTGCATGAAAAAGTAGGAATTAGCCCTGCCTCCATCAATCCAGTTGGTTTCAAGCTTTATATTACTTTAATCCTTGTTTGGAATGCCTTTGGGATGATTGTATATCAATCTCACAACACCCACACCAGCCCTAATTTTCACCACTTTCCAGCTGTTCCAAAAGAAACAACTCCTTTTCCATGACAGGAGTCAGCATTCCTGAATCTGGGTTTTTAATTTCTCGTCCTCACTCCACCCTAGCTTGTCCGCGCCAGACAATGTTTTTCATTTGCCTTCTCCAAACAGATCTTCACCTGAAACATCAATGTTATTTAGTTTTAAGTTGCTCTCGAATCCACTGTTTTCTCCCAACATTTCTGGAGGCCATTTTCTTTGTTTTAATTTTCATGTCTAAGTTTTTTTCTTTTTCCTCAGAAAGGCATGTTTTGGACAGCATTTTATCTCAAATAGCACCTGGTGAAATATATTTATAATTGAATTATAAATCACTGTATCACCATTTTACAGCAAGTACGGCACTTCAAAATGTTTCTTGAAATCCTCATTCATGTCCCTATATGACAGAAATGGAAAATTCTACTGCTACCGATGTTTGCAAAAGGAAATAGCTGGGAGGGAAGAATGCCTCTGAATCCAGCTCCTCATAAAGTGGCAGTCGTCTTTGATACATGTAGTTCACCGTGCTATTGCAGCACGCCTTTGACTATACTTTTCAATACCTCTGTTATAGTAACATACGCAGATTCTATGAATAGATGACGGCTTTTTTTCTGTGTTCATGAATAAATCATCTGTTCATGGCGTTCAATGTTTTTCACAGAGCCCCCACTGTAAAGTCTCTGAAGCCTGGTTAGTGACTAGATAAACAATTTTAAGAATAGAATATAATGTACACATAATTTTTACACACGGTGCAGTTACTTAATGCTATTTCATTGAGATTTTTATGTCATCAGAGTTTTATGTATAGTTTATATAAACTTTTAGATTAAAATTGGTAGTCAGTATTCCAAGATGGTGGTAGTGGAAGGTGAAAGGGAAAATTGGTGGCTGTGAATAGTCCACAAACTCTCCTCCCATGCCCTTGGAAAACACTCTAAAGTTCTGTGATTGGCTCTGGAATCAATATGTGGCGATCTAAGCACATGGAAGCATAGGTATGGCTGCTGAAGCCGATGACTTTGCAGTATCTGTGGTTGGTGGTGTTGGCAGAGTCAGCCTGCAGGAGGCACTCCAGCGATTGGGTGGATGAGTGCATAGAGTGCAGCCTGTGGCAACTGCTCAAAGCACAGTGGAAGGATCCGATTGCATCAAGCTGGACCAGGCCGACCCCTACTTCATAAATCCATTGCTACCATTACAACTGTACTTGAAGGAAGAAATAAAGAAATTGAATATCTCCTTGGGGCAAGATCAGACTTTTCAAAGACATGGAGTTTGCAAGATGGCATTGGAACATGGTTGCACTCTACAAACTATTCTAGAAGAGAATCTATTATACCCATGTATAACATGATTTGACTGGATAGCATGCAGAACAAACTTTTCACTGTGTCTTGTACATGTGACAATAACCAAACTAAACTAAACAAACTCTCGAGTTTATATAAGCACAGTGACACAGTGGTAGAGCTAATGCCTCACAGTGCCAGAGACCCGGGTTCAATCCTGACTATGGGTACTGTTTGTATGGAGTTTGTACGATCTCTATGACCTCGTGGGTTTCACTGGCTGCCCTGGTTTTCTCCCATGTCCCAAAGATGTGCTGGTTTAGAGGTTAATTAGCTTCTGTAAATTGCTCCTAGTGCATAGGATGTGAAAGTAGGATTACATAGAACTAGTGTGAATGGGTGATTGATGGTCAACATGGACTCGGTGGGCCGAACAGCCTGTTTCTATGCTGTATCTCTAAACTCTAACCTCTTACAGGCTTTGGATCTGTCAATAATCATCACAACAAACTATTGAAGTATATTGTCTGTGGGTTGACATGGCAACCAACTCTTAAAACATGTACACAGACAATTGAGATTTTTTTCTGAAGCTGGTAGTTAAAGGAGAAATGGAGACCAATATTTGGGGAAACTTACTTATTCTTCTTCAATTATGGACCTTTTATGCCAACCAGATAATCTGTATGAAACCTTGGCATAATGTTGTACCAAACAAACAGTGCACACATCTAGCAGGTGTAACTGGATTGAGGTGTCAAGTGAGATTATGAGTTGGTTTTATGGCTTCAATAAGTGAGAGTCCTGAAAATGAGGCAACCTGAAATCTTTATGTTCTATATTCCAGGTACGTTGGTGCAGATTAATTTCCACCAACTTTCACCATCAGGAAAAACAAAGGGATAGTTGAAAGTAGGAAATGTTGATATAGTGTCTAAAATAATGAATAATAATAATAATGGGAACCTTTGGCCTCCAGCTGGAGGTAATTGGATTCAGGACAAAAGTATCATAAATTGTAACTGTGAAAGTCCAAAAAAAAACTCTTAAAAAAGTTAGTACCTTGAAATTACAACATTTTTATTGACAGCACATACAGTATATCCATTCTGCTTTTGAGCTGTCCTATAAATCTTAAAACTTCTGCTGGCAGGGGTGATGGATGGAAGAACCAGCCTGTATTTATTTATGGCTGGCATTCTATCAGGGAAGCAATTGGATTATTAAGCACTTGAAAAGTTTAAAGGAGATGTGTGGGGCACGTTTTTTACACCGAGGATGGTGAGTTCCTGAAACATGCTGCCAGGGATGGTGGCTGAGACGGAAACAGTAATGCATTCAAGAGACTTTTGGATAGGCATATGGATATGCAGGGAATGGAGGGATATGGATTATGTGCAGGCAGATACCAGTTGGTGTTGGCATCATATTCGGTACAGACATTGTGTGCCGAATGACCTCTTCTCATGCTGTACTGTTCTATGATGTTAACATTGTTTTACGGGTGAAAAAAAATCTTGGCAAAATGATGTATTTACAACGGTGTACTGTAACTGACAAGGAACCTCTGCATGTTCAAACACCTTTGGGGGCAAAAATTAATATGGAAAATCTAAAAGGGAGGCAAGAGACAGTAGATGCAAGAATGGATGGTCTAAAGGCTTCTGAGGATGGAGAACCCAGAAAACCAAAAAATACCTCTTGTTGAAGACAAAAAAAAAGACTGCATATGCTGGAATCCCGAGCAGCACAAAGTGCTGAAGGAACTCAGCGGGTCAGGCAGTACGTGTGGAGGGAATTGAGCAGATGCCAGTTCAAGTTGGGGCTACTTTTCAGACTGAGGAAGGGTCCCAATCTGAAACGTCATCTGCCCATTTCCCTCCACAGATGCTGCCTGACCCATTGAGATCCTCCAGCACTTTATTTTTCACCTTTTTTGTACAATGTTGAGAGATGGTTCCCCGGAATCACAACCAGCAGAATATTTAATGACAAGAGAACATGCGTCCTGACTTGTGTATTAAATGGCAGGAATATTCCTTCAATTATAGATTAATGCTGGGATGTCCAATTAATATCTTCCCTTATCTCATCATGAAGGTTTTAATACATGGTAATTAATATGAACATGTTTATTTTTTTCCATGGAATAGATACAATGATACAGAAACCGAACATCTCACGCCCGATGAATGGTTTTGATGACAAAGTATAATTTCAAGTTAAACTGTGAGTGGGCTTTTTCCTATTTGGAAGATTGGATCTTGTTTTAATTAAAATCTCCTGTCCATGAAATTCTATCACTCCTGAATATTCTCTAACATTGGGCACATTTTCCCTTTAAGTATTTGGAATTTTATACACCTCAACTAAATCATCTCATCACCATCTTAGAGATTTGAGGTGCATAAATCTCTAAGGGGACAATTTCATCATCCAATCTACTAATATAACTATAATTCCTTATCCTGAAAATCATTCAAGCAAGTCCATTTTCTAGCCTCATGACACCCTTTCCTTTCTTAAAGATTAGTGAATTAAAATAGGCACAGTGCACCAGTTGATGTCAAAATAAAGTTTTGAACAGGTTTAGCCTGCTTTTCTCCATTTCGTACACATTCTAATTAAAACAAAACTGCAGGATCCCACACACTTTATTAATTGTTATGTAAAACTGTCTGGCCATCTTGAAAGATTTGCGCACAAATACCAACAGGTTTCTTATACCAGTGCCCCTATAAATGTTATCACTGAGCTTGTTATGACATTTCTCATTTGTACAAGAGTTATGCAGACCGACAGCACAGAAACAACTCTTTTGCCTGTCTTGAGTCTGAAGAAAGGTCTCGACCCGAAACGTCACCCAGTCATTCTCTCCAGAGATGCTGCCTGTCCTGTTGAGTTACTCCAGCTTTTAGACACCAGACCATAGACAATACACAATAAACAATAGGTGCGGGATAGGCCATTTGGCCCTTCGAGCCAGCACCACTTTTCAATGTGATCATGGATGATCATCCCCAATCAGCACCCTGTTCCTGCCTTCTCCCCATATCCCCTGATTCCGCTATTTTTAAGAGCTCTATCTAGCTCTCTCTTGAAAGCATCCAGAGAACCTGCCTCCACTGCCCTCTGAGGCAGAGAATTCCACAGACACCACTCTCTGTGCGAAAAGGTGTTTCCTCATCTCCATTCTAAATGGCTTACTCCTTATTATTAAACTGTGACCCTGCTTCTGGATTCCCCCAACATAGGGAACATGTTTCCTGCCTCTAGCGTGTCCAAGCCCTTAACAATCTTATATGTTTCAATGAGATGTCCTCTCATCCTTCTAAACTCCAGAGAATACAAAGCCCATCCGCTCCATTCTCTCAGCATATGACAATCCCACCATCCCAGAAATTAACCTTGTAAACCTATGCTGCACTCCCTCAATAGTGAGAATGTTCTTCCTCAAATTAGGGGACCAAAACTGCACTCAATACTTCAGGTGTGGCCTCACTAGGGCTCTGTACAACTGCATATGGACCTCTTTGCTCCTATATTCGATTCCTCTTGTTATAAAAGCCAACATGCCATTTACTTTCTTCACTGCCTGTTGTACCTGCATGCTTACTTTCATAGGCTGATGTACAAGGACCCCCCAGATCCCGTTGTACTTCCCCTTTTCCCAACTTGACGCCATTTAGATAGTAATCTGCCTTCCTGTTTTTGCTACCAAAGTGGATAACCTCACATTTATCCGCATTAAACTTAATCTGCCATGCATCTGCCCACTGCCCCAACCTGTCCAAGTCGCCCTGCATTCTCATAGCATCCTCCTCACAGTTCACACTGTCACCCAGCTTTGTGTTATCTGCAAATTTGCTAATGTTACTTTGAATCCCTTCATCCAAATCATTGATGTATATTGTAAATAGCTGCGGTCCCAGCACTGAACTTTGTGGTACTCCACTAGTCACTGCCTGCCATTCTGAAAGGGACCTGTTAATCACTACTCTTTGTTTCCTGTCTGCCAACCACTTTTCTATCCATGTCAGCACTCTACCCCCAATACCATGTGCCCTAATATTGCCCACTAATCTCCCATGTGGAACCTTATCAAATGCTTTCTGAAAGTCCAGGTACACTCCATCCACTGGCTCTCCCTTGTCCATTTTCCATGTTACATCTTCAAATCCAGAAGATTAGTCAAGCATGATTTCCCCATCGTAAATCCATGCTGACTCGGACCGATCCTGTTACTGCTATCCAAATGTGCGGCAATCTCATCTTTTATAATTGACTCCAGCATCTTCCCCACCACCGATGTCAGGCTAACTGGTCTATAATTTCCCGTTTTCTCTCTCCCGCATTTCTTAAAAAGTGGGATAACATTAGCTACCCTCCAATCCATAGGAACTGATACTGAGTCTATAGAACATTGGAAAATTATCAACAATGCATCCAAAATTTCTAGAGCCACTTCCTTAAGTACCCTGGGATGCAGACCATCAGGCCCTGGGGATTTATCAGCTATCAGTCCCATCAGTCTATCCAACACCATTTCCTGCCTACTGTGGATTTCCTTCAGTTCCTCTGTCACCCCAGATCCTCTGGCCACTACTTTATATCAGGAGGATTGTTTGTATCCTACTTAGTGAAGACAGATCCAAAGTACCTGTTCAACTCATCTGCCATTTCCTTGTTCCCCATAATAAATTCACCTTTTTCGGTCTTCAAGGGTCCAACTTTGGTCTTAACTAATTTTTTCCTCTTCACATACCTAAAGAAGCTTTTACTATCCTGCTTTATATTCTTTGCTAGCTTACCTTCCTACCTCATCTTTTCTCCCCGTATTGTCTTTTTGGTTATCTTTTGTTGTTCTTTAAACATTACCCAATCCTCTTGGTTCCGCTCATCTTTGCTACGTTGTACTTCTTCGCTTTAATTTTTATACTGTCTCTGACGTCCCTTGTCAGCCATGGTCGTCCCTTTCTCCCCTTGGAATCTTTCTTCCTCCTAGGAATGAACTGATTATGCACCTTTTGTATTATTACAAGAAACATCTGCCATTTTTGGTCCACTGTCATCCCTGCTAGTGTATCTTTCAAGTCAACTTTGGCCAGCTCCTCCCTCATGGTCCCATAGTCCCCTTTATTCAACTGCAACATTGACACCTCCGATCTACTCTTCTCCCTCTCCAATTGTAGATTGAGCCTGACCATGTTATGGTCACTGCCTCCTAATGGCTCATTAACCTCAAGGTCCTTTATCAAATCCGGTTCATTACATAACACTAAATCCAGAATTGCCTTTGCCCTGGTAGGCTCCAATACAAGCTGTTCAAAGAACCCATCACAAAGGCACTCTCCAAAGTCCCTGTATTTATTTATTTTTTTAGAAGCATATACATATCATAACCAAAACACAATTCGTTTATCAATTACATATTAACGCAGCTTCTATTTATTTATTTTTTTAATAGATTTTTTTGGAAGATAGAGCTATAGAAAGAAAAGAGAGAGGAAAAAAAATTAAAAAATGAAATTACCAATAACATAATTTTGGAGATAGGTCTGTAGATTATAAAGTCTAATTATTCATCCAATCCTGGATTCAAGTTTCAGTCAAGCTTCCGTGCTGGATCAATTTACCTTTTCAGAAAATCAATAATGGACCATATTCTAGCAAACAATTCTGGTTTGTCAATTAAGACAAGTCTAATTTTTTCCAAGTGTAAGGTCTCAGACATCTCCATAATCCACATTTTAATTGTGGGGGTTTGTGGTTTTGTCCAAAATTTTAATATTAATTTTTCCCAATTATTATACTATAATCAAGGATATTTCATTGGTTTGTTGTACGTTTTAGGCTTTGTTCTGATATTCCTAATATTATTACTTTTGGATCAGGATCCATTTGGATATTAACAATCAATCAAAGACTTTATTGTCATTCAGAAATACACCAATAAATTAGCTTCTAAATATTGTCATTTGTCACAGATAGGAGAAATATTTGGAAAGATTCTATTTAATTTTGTTTTAGAATAGTGCAGTCTATGTAGTACGTTAAATTGTATTAAAAAGTGTCTGGCATTTAACGAGCATTGACGTATATGTTGTAAACTTTCATCCCATATATCTTTCATTATAGGTTGAACTAGTTCATTTTCCCCATGCTTGTCTATATAGTACCATTGACAGGACCTCACTATCTAAAAGAATATTATAAATGTGAGATATTAATTTATCTGTGTTAGGATGTTTATTCAAACATTCATCAAGGATCTCTGGCTCCCTAGTTCTATAATCTGTGATTTAACATAATCTCTAAATTGTAAATGTCTAAAAACATATTTGAATGTAGTCCATAATTCTGTTGTAACTCCTGAAATGAAAGAAATATACCTTTTCTGTAAAGGTGTCCCACCTTTTTAATTCCATAATTTTTCCATTGTGCAAAACCCTTTATCCAACACAGAAGGTTTAAATGAAGGATTATTTACAATGGGGAGAAGGAGTGATAAATAATCCAATTTTAAAGTCATTTTTAATTGGTTCCAAGTTCGTATACCACTATATATTATCGGATTTTCACTATGTTTTTTAAATTCAGTTTTGTGGGAGCTAACAAAATCGAGCCAATTTCAAAAGGTAAACAATCTTCCTTTTCCATCTTTAACCAATCTGGTTGTTGATCCATATCTTCCAACCAGAAGTTCATATTTTTAATATTAACTGCCCAAAAATAAAATAAAAAATTTGTTAAAACTAATCCTCCATTCATCTTGGATTTACATAAATGTTTTTTACTTATTCTATGGTTCTTATAATCCCAAATAAAACTTGTAACTATAGAATCAACTTTAAAAAAAGGAATATTTGGGAGATATATTGATTGAAAGAGGTACAGTAATTGTGGTAGGAAAATCATTTTTATGGCATTAATTTTACCGAGCATTGAGATGGGAAGTGTTTTCCAATACTGAAGCATTTTTGGAATGTAGTTTATTAAGTAATACCTCATCTGTTTAAGGGTGTATAAAATTTAACACCATATTTCTTACGGTCACTTACTATTTTAAAGTTTTCGTAGGTTATTATTGTTAAATAAAGAATGGGCTCTAACATTTCTTAGTGGTTCACATAGGGCGAAACAAACGGAGATATTTGCAATTTTTCGTAGACTATTTTAAATTTGGAGATTGTTGCAATGTAGCTGTAGGTTAGTATAATTTTTAAACCATATTGGCAAAAATCTCACCCCATTGAAATTTTCCATCACCGAAAATAGATAGGGCCATTCCACCTGATCAAATGCTTTTTCAGCATCTAACGAAATAACTGCTAAATCTACATTAGCTATTCTATTTGAATATATAATATTAAATAATCGTCCCAGATTATAAAATGAATAACGTTTTGGGATAAAACCTGTTTGATCGGGATGTATTAATTTATGAATCACTAAACCTAATCTATCTGCTAATATTTTAGTTAATATCTTCTGATCAGTGTTTAAAAGAGCAATTGCTCTATATGAACCTGGATCCTCAAGGTCCTTATCCATTATTGATTCGTTTAAACTTTCTGGCAGTTTCTGTTGAGTAAAAACGTAATTATATAAACATAGAAAATAGGTGCAGGAGTAGGCCATTCGGCCCTACGAGCCTGCACCGCCATTCGATATGATCATGGCTGATCATCCAACTCAGTATCCCATCCCTGCCTTCTCTCCATTATATAATGTCTGTAGACGTGGAGAAATCAGATCATGACATTTTTTATAAAATTCAGAGTTTCAGCCATCAGGGCCAGCGGCCTTTCTGTTTTTCAAAGATCTAAAGGATTCTTCAATATATTTTACTGATATTTCAGCACCTAATAATTCCCTCTCTTTCAGATCTAAGCCTGTAAGATTACATTTCTGTAAAAATGTTTCTGTTCTTGCAGGACACTCTGTCGTGTTGGTTGAATAAAGTGTTTGATAATATTGTAATAATCTGTCATTGATATCCTTGGGCAATGTTAGTGTTTCTCTCATATCTGATCTAATTTTATGAATTGTTTTTTCCCCATCCAATTTACGAAGTTGACGAGCTAATAGTTTTGTGGTTTATCATCAAATTCAAATTGTAGTTGTTTACTGTGTTGATAAAGTTTATGATTTGATCTGAATATATTTCATTTAACTTATTTTTAAGTGCAGCGATTTTATTATGTTTTATCATAGTAGGGCGACCGCATTCTCTATATCTAATTGCCATTTCCATTTCCAATACATGTTGTTTAGCAAGATTCTTTTTTATTATGAAAGGCTTGCGAGGAGATTAATGCTCCTCGTACAAATGCTTTAAATGTTTCCCAGTGAAGGGAGACAGATGTTTTAGGGTGGTCATTCGACTCGAAAAACATATTAATCTGTGTAATAAGATATTCGTAGCATGCTTTATCATTTAAAATTTGAGGGTTAAGTCTCCATTGTATCTGCTCTCGGTCATTCCATTTAGTGAGATAAATATTATGAGATAAATGGGCTAAGTTTAGAATCTACTAAAAAAGTAGTCTATTCTTGAATAGGTTTTATGTACCGGTGAGTAAAATGAATATTCTCGTCCAGATGGATTTTCGATTCTCCAGACATCTTTGATATTGATAGTGTTAATGTATGAATTTAGTAATTCACTTGCCTTGGATTTTATTTTCCTTTGTCTTGATGATCTATCTAGATAAGAATCTAATGTACAATTTAAGTCTCCACCAATTATCAAATTATGTTGTGTAAGTTCCGGAATAGTATTAAATGTTTTCTTGAAGAACAATGGGCTGTCGAAATTTGGTCCATAAACGTTAAGAAGGATCACTTTTTAAAAATATAATTCACCCACCAGTATAACATATCTACCTTCGATATCCGCAATGGGTGATATATGTTTAAAAGGTATACCCTTATGGATTAAAATTGCAACCCCTCTAGACTGATGAGAGAATGAGGAATGATACGTTTTGGCAATCCATTTTGCTTTCAATCTATGTTGCGCTTCATTTTTGAGGTGAGTTTCTTGAAGAAACATTATATCAGCTTTGAGTGATTTTAAATGTGCTAATACTTTACCTCTCTTGATTGGTTCATTAATACCCTTGACATTCCAAATGCAAAATGTAATTCCTTCACCCCCAATTTTCATATTAACATCTTGCATCTTATGGGGACGATGGTCTATAAAAGAGCAAATGGTTCAACACACTAAACCCGACATTCTGCCTGAACACAGGATAGATGAATTTTAGATTTAGTAAGTCTTCATCCCGAATATATCTCCTTAAAAAAACTTATAATTGAATTTAATATTAAAATTATAATTAGATGAAGAGTAGAAAAAGTGAAAAAATAGATGGTTAGAAGAGTGCAAAGAAAAGAAAAAAACTACATCTACAATCAGTGTAGTTAGTGATAGCCACACTAGCGTGGCTAACCCTCAAAAGACTTCCGGAGCCTTAAAAAATTATACTAGCTCCGTGCTTTAGTAAAAAAGAAAATTTCAATAAAAACAATTTGTAAAAGGGAGAGTGGGAAAAACATTTTTAGGTCCAAAGAATTTGTAATCCAGTAGTAAAATATTGTTATTCTCCTAAAAAAAATTAGTCAAATATTAAAAAAATCAAATTTTACTAATAAAATACCTAAAAAACTTATTTACAGTTCTTATGTATAACTAATTCTAAGAATATCTTGTTAATAATAGTAATAATTAGTAGCAATTAGTACTAAATAATAAGGGTTGTAAATCAATGGCAAGATAACTTGCTCAACTATCATTATCATTATCAACTATCATTAGTCCTTAAGTATAACAATTTAAAGTTCCATTTGTTCTCTGCAAGATGATGACATCATGGGAATAATGTTCAGTCATTATTCAGATTCTCAATACCCTGAGCGAACTCCTGTGCTTCCTTGTAATCGGTGAAGAGATGTTCCTTCCGCTTGTAGGTGACTCTCAGTTTTGCAGGGCACATCAGTCCATATTGCAGATTTGGTATCTTCTTAAGGATTGCTCTTGTCTCCTACTAACGATCTTCACAGGATAGTCTCTAAATATACTAATCCTGTCTCCTTCAAATTAGAGGTTTCTGTTGGTAGAAATTTTTGTCATGATGTCATCCAAAAAATTGTCATATTGCACCTTTAATATCAGTTGTCTTGGGTGGGCGCTAGCACTCGGACGAAGCTTCAGTGCTTTGTGTGCCTGACCTATTAGAGGCTTTTGATCTAAGTTTAAAACTTTTTGTAGTAGGTCTGCAACAAAGTCACGGAGGTTGATATTTCCCTCTTTGCCCTCTTTAACACCAACAATTCTTAGATTCTGATGTTTCTGACGTCCCTCCAAGTCAATACATTTTTCAGTCACTTTATTCAATAAGTTTGTTAAACACTTATTATCGGTGAGAATTCTTCTTGTAGTTTTAGCACTTGTATCGGCAATTGACTCTAATTCAGTTATGGCTGCAGTGTGCTGATTTACTGTATCTATAATGGGATCCAACCTAAAGTTAGATTCCATCAGATTAATTTTAGCATTTACCTCTTCCAGCTGTTGATTACGTTTTTCAGACATTTCTTCCTTCCAGGTAGACAATTCTTCTCGAACAGAAGCAGTGATTTCTTCTTTAAAACATTTTCAATTCTTCTCTTATACTTGCAATTTCTCTTGAAATAAAAGTACGAAGGTCCTCCATTTCAGCTTTTTTTAGTCTTTGTCTTCTGGACCTTTGAAACTTCCTCCTGGGACGACGCTGAAATTGAGCCCGAGGCTTCAATTGGGCCTACTTCTTCCATTGGTGGTTTAGTCTTACCGGGTTTCCTTGCCTGTCCTTTTGGAGGAGTACGTTGTAACGACATTAAACCACAGGAGTCGCGGTCTGATGACGTCACTCTCCCTCGATTCAGGCTGCCGGTGAGTTCTCTGCAGGTCAGTCCCGTTTTTTCTCCCGTTTTGTTCGGATTTAGCGTGGAGCTAGCTGGTGCGTGCCTCTACTCCAGCAGAGCATCCACAAAGTCCCTTTCTTGGGGTGCGGTACCAACTTGATTTTCCCAGTCTACCTGCATGTTGAAATCTCCCATAACAACCACAGCATTACTTTTACTACGCCAATTTTAACTTTTTGTGTCTATCTTCAGCATAACTTGTCCAAGCCGACCAAGATAGTCACATTTGTCCATGCCTGACTCTTATTCCTCTAAACCTTTTCTAACCATGTATCTGTCCATATGTCTTTTAACAGTTGTTATTGTACCTGCCTCAACTCCTTCAGCTTGTTCAATATATCCACACACATAGCGTGGAAAACATTGTCCATCAGGTTCCTATTAGATCTGTCTTCTTTCACTTAAACCAATACCCACTCATTCTTGAGTCCCCTACCATGGAGTCCCCTACTATGTGCATTAATCCAATTTCCCTTCTGATTTTGTACACTGCTATAAAATCATTCTTTAGCCTACTGCTCTCCAAGGAATACAATCTTTGCCTGCCCAACCTCTCCCTATAGCTCAGGCTCTCCAGTCCTTCTATGCATTCTTTCCAGCTTAATGGCATCTTTCCCATAGGAGGGTAACCAAAATTAAACACAATATCCCTACTGTATCATCTTACAATTTTCTGGGTTACATTTCATCTGCCATATGTCTGCCTGTCCCATTAGAAAGGCTCTGTCCTTTTGAAGTTTATCACTACTTTCCATACTACTTATTATACTTCTGAGGTTTGAGTCATCTGCATATTTAAAAGTTATGCCCTAGGCCACCATGTTAAAGTCGTTAATGTATATGAAACACAGCAGTTGTCCTGGAAGTCGAGGGAACGTCACTGTGCAGCACCCTCCACACCAATTGATCAGAACCCTCTGTTTTCTATTCCAAATTCAATTTTGTATCTTCACCACTGATGCCCCTTTCATTTTGTCACTTGTAATTTTTCTTAATTATGATGTGTGGTACTTCATCAAATGTCTTTTGAAAGCCCACATGCACAATTTCAACCATCCATTTTCTTTATTACATCATCGTACTCAATAAAGCTACATGAACAATATTTCCGTTTAACTAATCCACGTGGACTTCCTTTTATTGGTTGCTGCTTGGCTGTTAACTTGCATAGTCAGTCTGATATTTATCATGCATCACCTTCATACTATTAACTCCGCCTTTTCCCAGGAACTGGCTTTACTTGCCTGGTCTACTCCCTACTCAGATCATCTACTCTTTAAGGGCCCCCCAAGATTCATTACATTTCAGTCCACAGGTCTGGTTTAATTTTCAAAGGTGTGATGCCACCTGCATTTACTGAAATTAGTCCATCATCAACCAACAGCAACACACCTTTACAAGAATAAAGAATATCGAATGATGGAACGTGGAAATAAAATTGCAGAAGATAACCAGGAAATCAGTCAGCATCTGCTACCTAATGACTTGGACTGATTGTCAGTGTATAATGCAATTTATTGTCTTGTCATATTTAGAAGTATTAGGACTTTGATTCTTTTGGATACTTTAAAAATAAAAAAAAAACCTCTAACTTTTGGAAAAAGCAAGAGGTTTTTGTCACACATTCCACCCAGGCCTCTACATGGAGCTCTCCCCATGGAGATAGACTCAAAACAAATTTCACGTGGTCAGACCCAATGCCACATTTTGCCTAAAAGTCTCACAATAATAGAATGTAACTATCTTAAATATAGAAAATATGGACGGTTTCTCATACACATTTGCATCCTACTTTATGTCAAGCTTTTTTAATGTAAATATGCACAATGACTGAGTTGCCATTGTCCCAATTGGTAACTATTGTCGAACTAAAATGAGTACAAGTAAATAGCAGCAATTTTCCTAAGGCTGTGGAATTATCTTCTTCTCGGTTTGGGTTTATTGTTATCACATGTACTGAGGAGCAGTGAAAAGCTTTGCTTTGCAAGTTATCCGTTCAGATCAGACAATATGAAACATACATGCAATCATGACCAACTTAAGTCCAAAAGAAGAAGGTACAAAGTGCAGAGTATAGTTCTTCGCAGTGTAACACATTAGGTCCATGGACAGTCCAATAACCTCCCAATAATCAATACCCTGACTGATGATGACCAATGTACCACAAGCCACCTTGACCACCTTATTTACCTGTGACACCACTTTCGACAAACTATTTATATACAATCTTAGATCCCTCTGCTCTACAACACTCCCCAGTGCCCTGCCATTCAATGTGAATGTCCTGCTCTGGTTTGACTTCCAAAACTGCAACAGCTCACACTTATCTAGATTAAACTCATTTAACAATTCCTCAGCCCACTTGCGTAACTGATTAAGAACCTGCTGTAATTTTGATAACCATCTTTGCTATCTATGATACCAACCACTTTAGTGTAATCTGAAAGCTTACTAATCAAGTCTTCTACATTCTCATCCAAATCACAGATACAGTATAAACCACAAACAGCAATGATCGATCCCTGAGACATACCACTCATCACAGGCAGGCATCCAGTCCGAAACACAATCTTCCACCATCACCCTCTGTTTTCTTTCATGAAGCCAATTCTCTACCCAGTAAGCTAGCTGTCCTTGGATCTCGTGTGATTTGGTCTTCCAGAACAGCCTACCATGCGGAACCTTTTCAAATGCCATGCTGAAGTCCATATAGGCGACATCTATGGCTTTGGCCTCATATTTTCTCTATCTCTCTTCCTACATGGAAGGGTGAATGTGGTATCTTTCAACGTGTGGGAACAGTGAAAAGTCAATGGGATTTTGCATGTTGACAACTATGCTCCATTCAAACTATCTCTGGTCTTTTCTTTTCTAAATACATTGTGTAACTCTAATCTCCTCTCCCTTGTACGCTTTAAAGATTTACAAAGCAGAATAAGCTGCTATGGCTGTTATTTTGGCAATGGGCAGGGTAGTTATTGTCTTGACTACCACTTAATCCTCATTCTGTCGTAAGTGAGGTTTGAATATTGGTCAACACAATTATTATTTTACGTTCCTGAGTGCAAATTGGGTGCTGCAAAAATATTTAATTAGCTCCAGTACTTTGGGATGAACTGAAAGAATTATAAAACTCAAAACAAATAGGAGCAGGCTTCGGTCATTTGGTCCTTTGAAATGTACTTAAATCAATGCAATCTCGTCTGATCCTCGATCTCAATATTGTACACCTGCTTTCTACCCATATCTTTGATGTAATTGGTGTTCAAAAATGTATCTCTTAAGTATATACTAAAACACGGGTTCCACAACCTATAGTAGAGGATTCCACATGTTCACCACCATCTGAGTGAACGTATTTCTTCTAATCCCTAAATCTCTTATTTCACATCCTAGTACTTTACCCCAATCCCAAGTGTAATGAGGTGACACGAACACATCTAAAGATACAACACATGTTTATTAAATCTACTTACAGCAAAGCTCTGCAGCCATTACATTTCCTAGCTGCTACTCATACAAACTAGCTTACGCAAGCTCTTGATAATATAAAGCGCATACTAGGCGGAGTCACGATTAACAAGCACTATAATTGGCTAGTATGAAATAGCCAATCTACTTCTTTCCTAATAGAAACAAAAGAAGCATCAGTGGCTAAGCAATATAGGTGGAATGTTAATAGCACATTTGGGAAAGTTTGTAAAATTATACAAAATCACCGTATGTAATGGATGTCCTGTAAACTCGTCCGGCCCATGTGCGGTATGAATCCGCCTCACCTCCTTTCACCGGAGAAAATACCGGGGAGGGAATTGGGGAAACAACCGGCGATCCGACAGGCAGGGAGGGTGTTGAGATACGCGAGCTGGTCGCCAAACACCGCGGGGAGGCCGCGGTGGAAATGTTAGTTGGCAGTGGGTCCACGGGACCAACCATGGGCAGGTATACACAAGGGAAACACGAGACATCTGGATATGGAGTCGCAGGATGTGGTTCCTTCACCGGAAGGATATGTTGACGGTTGCGTCTGTAGATGGCTCCGTCCACTTCAACCAGATAAGAGCATGGTTCTTTAGCAGGGCCGTAGATGTGAACCAGCCATGCATGGCCCTTGTTGGTCTGGAGATGGACCACTTGTCCACGTGCGAGAGGTTTAAGTGGTTTGCTGGATTTGTCAAAGAAGCGTTTCTGTGTATCGCGTTTGAATTGTAGTTGTTTCTGGACGGCAGGTGGAGAACGAACTTGTGGCTGCAAAAGCTGCTGGGACACAGGCAGGGGAGCACGGGATTGGCGAGACATCAGTCGTTGGGCTGGGGAACCCAGTATGGGATCCCGCGCAATGTTCCTTTGGTTGAGCAGGTCTAGGTGTACGTCTGATTTTGCAAGGTAGGACTGCTCCATTAGTTGTTTTGCGCTTCGGACGGCGTGTTTGGCGAGTCCGTTGGAATGTGGGAACTCAGGGCTGCTGGTAATATGTGGAAAGTCCCATTGTTTTGCAAAGTTTTTGAAAGCTTGGCTGGTGAACTGTCTGCCGTTGTCGGACAGAATACGTGCAGGGGAGCCGTGCACGGAGAGGTGACGCTGTAGCTTCACGATAACTGCTACAGAAGTAATGGTTTGAAGTAAGTCAATTACGAACCAGCCCGAGTAAAAGTCAACCAGAACCAGATAGTGTTTCCCATGCCATTCAAATATGTTGGTGGCTAACGTGGACCACAGGACATGAGGGTCTGGGTGTGGCAGTAAAGGCTGCTTATGCTGATGTGGTGTCAGGCTTTTGCAGACAGCGCAAACTTTGTTTTTTTTTGTATGTATTTGGTCATACCAGGCCAGTAAAACATGCTTTGTGCCCTTCGGAGGGTTACCTCCACGCCGGGATGGCCCTTGCGGACAGCGTCGAAGTATTTGTCCCGGAGGACAGCTGGGACCACTGCCTTGTGGTCCTTAACTATAATCCCGTCCTGTAATACCAATTCGTCGCGAACCAGGAAGTATGGGCGGATTGCGAGCAGGGTGTTGTGTTGTTTATCTGGCCAACCACGCCGGATGACTGTAGACAGCAATTGTAAAGTCTCATTAGCAGCCGTGTGTACTGCTAGGCTGCTCAGGCAATCAGTCGGAGCAGACGATACCTTCATTACTGAGAATTGGTCCTGTTCAGAGAGTTGTTGCTAGTTGGTTTTGCTTGGGGCTCTTGATAGCGTATCTGCTATGTGCATGTCCTTGCCTTTCTTATAGCGATGTTAAAATCAAATCGCTGCAGTTGCATCATCATTCATTGTAGTCGTGCTGGGGCAGCGTGGATGTGTTTGATCAAAATAGTGACCAGTGGCTGGTGGTCAGTTTCTATAGTCACAGACTTCACAAAGATAAAGTCCTTGAATTTTGTGCAGGCGAAAACCACTGCGAGCAGTTCTTTTACGATCTTGGAGTAACGTTGTTCAGTATCAGGTAGTGTACGAGAGGCGTATGAAATGGGCTTGAAATCGCTGTCGTTAGTGGTCTGCAGGCAAGCAGCACCAAGTCCGTACTGGGATGCATCGCAGGTGAGCGTTACTGGTAACTCCAAAGCAAAGTAGGTGAGAGTAGGTGCGCTAGCCAGCTGCAATTTGAGAGTGTCAAAAGCTCTTTGCTGCTGCGGATACCAGGACCATGCAGTGTCCTTGTGTGTCAGTTCTTGCAGGGGGGCAGATATGTAGCTGAGGTTGGGAATACATTTTCCCAGGTAGTTGACCATTCCAAGGAACCTTTGTAGGCTCATGACGTCAGCAGGAACCGGCAATTTGTTGATAGCAGCAGCCTTTGAAGGGTCTGGTCTGAGACCATCACTTGTGAAAACATGTCCGACGTAAGTAACTTCTGGAACTCAAAACTTGCACTTCAGGGATTGAGTTTGAGCTGAATGTCTTTGACACAGTCTAGTACTTTCTTCAAATTGGCGTCATGTTCAGCCAAATCGCGTCCATAAACGAGAATGTCATTAACAATGATGGCGCAAGGATACTCAGCAAACAATTGTTCCATCGTGCGCTGGAAAACTTCACTGGCGGAGTTGATGCCAAAGGGCATTCTCAGAAATTTGTATCGGCCAAAGGGGTGCTGAACCTAGTGAGATTGGATGAGTCTGGGTCCAGTGGAATCAGCCAAAACGTGCTTTTGGCATCAAGAATGGAGAACACTGATGCGTTGCCTATCTGAGCAGCAACTCTTTCTAATGTTCGCATTGGGTAATGCGGGTGTTTGAAGGCAGTGTTAAGACCTCTGGGGTTTATGCAGATACGGATCTCCTCCTTGTTTTTCTTTGTTGCGACCACCATGGTGGAAACCCAGTCAGATGGGTCAGTAACTTCAGCAATAACACCCATGGAGACCATCCGCTCGAGTTCATTGTGTACTCTGTCACGCATGGCATGCGGAGCACGATGTGGTGCTCTGACCACAGGAGTGACTTTGGGATCGACAACAATGTGGTATTTGAGGGGCAACTTGCCAAGCTCGTTGTTAAACAGTTCTTTGAATTGAGAGAGTACCTGTTGCGTGGGCCCATCAGCAAGAAAGAGTTGATGGACAGCGTGGCCAAAGTATACCAGGCCTAGATCGTGGCATGCATTGATACCGAGCAAAGTCTCTGAATCCCCTTTAACAATATAAAACTTTAAGGTACAGGTCTTTGTGTCTATGGTGCACTTTAAATCAGCTTGTCCAAGTGGGTGTAGAGCATCTCCCCCATAAGCCCGAAGCGTGGCCGAGGTCTTTTCAAAACATTCAGCAATTTTTTAAAACTCTGTTAATGAGATGATGTTACAATTGGCCCCAGTATCAACCTTCGCGATCAAAGGCCTGTTATTCACAAACATGGTTACCTCAGGGTCAAGTTGCTCGTTAGACGAAGGGAGGAGAGAGAGGATGGTGGAACTGGTATCTGCACTTTCTGAGAGTGGAACGGGGGATGGTAAGTCAGGCTCTTGGAAGTCATTATCAGCAAACTCATGTTGTAGCAGGTGCAGGCTCGTCCTTGAAGCTGTTTGATTCACACGGGAATGGCACCATCGTGCAAAGTGGTTTAACGTCTTGCAGAAATTACAGGCTTTCCCACTAGCAACACAGAACTGACGACCCGTAGCATGGAAATAGTTACGATTTTGGCACAGAACAATAGACCCCGTGCGGGAGTTACGAGAGTAGCAGTCTGTCAGATTGACACTATGCTGCGAACGGTGACCGTTGGGCACAGAATCAGTGTGGGGAGGCGTTATCTCAGAAATCCGACAGGCATGCTCTGCTTGATCAAGGGTTAGGTCAGTATTATGAAGAAGTTCACCCCGTAACTTGCTATCAAGCACACCTCCAACAATTTTGTCACGGATGGGCTCATCTCGTAAATCATGAAATCAACAGCGTGCAGCCATATGCTTCAGGTCACTGATAAAACATTCAATCGGTTCACCGACCTGCTGTAAACGAGCATAAAACTCAGTCCTTTCAATAATGTAGTTTGAGGGCAGATCACACAGCTATCTGAACTTTCTTAGCAAAACCGCAGGGTCGTCGATCGTCTCAGCAGGCACTCGGACCTGACCTTTATCATCCAAAACAGCAGGCGCAAAAGTGAAGTTGTCGGCACAATTCATTGCTTCTGGTCCCACCAAGTTAAGCAGAACAGAGCACAACACATCGGGCGGGTGGGGGGGGGGGGGGGGGGGTCATTGCGATGAACGATGAAAGCATAATGCACTCAAAAAGATGCCAGCATTCAGCAATGTCAGAGTAAAAAATCAGAGGACTTGGACGGCGATACAAATTTTCCATGATGGAGATAGTAAACAGAAAATAATAATAAAAAAACAAAAAACCTGATAAACATGAACGGAGTGGGCAAGATTCACTCTCTAACACCATGTAATGAAGTGACACGAACACATATAAAGATACAACACATGTTTATTAAATCTACTTACAGCAAGGCTCTGCAGACATTACATTTCCTAGCTGCTACTCGTACTAACTGGCATAGGCAAGCTCTTGATAATATAAAGCACATACTAGGCGGAGTCACTACTAACAAGCACTATAATTGGCTAGTATGAAATAGCCAATCTACATCAAGTATTTTGATTTTGCCCACCCATCTCTTATGTGGGGCTTCATCAAAGGCCATCAGAAAATCTAAATACAAGAAAAGTGAAACAGATTTAAATCTATCTTTTGACCTCTGACTATCTCTATTACTATCTTCACTGAGCCTCCTCTCCACTGGTCTTCCACTCTTCTAAATGTGTCCCTCTTAACGTGTCCAAAGAAGATCACATTACAAATGGTAAAAGTTTGGGCAAGGTCACTGAAGTAAAAAATGTTGAGTTGATAAGTTTGACATGTTTGCAGATAGAACATTAAGTATGAGTCTTGGTGAACAAAGTATTGAAAAGAAAAAAGTGTTTATAAAATGCACAAGAGGTCAAAAAGCAGCAAGCAAGCTTTGAGACACTACACAGCTGTCAAATTATTTACTTCTCCTAGCGTGCATGACTGAAGGAGTGACTGTTTTATATGTGTCTGATATTCCCAACATCCAAAATTGGTTTAAAGGCAGGAAATACCCAGGTGTGACTATATTGGATGAGCGGGTGCTCCTATGAAAATGAGTTTCAACAGCCTTTCATTAGCAGCTACTCAAGGGTACCTGAAATATCAAGGAAACATATGACTGTTGCATTAATGCTCAAACTGCGCACTTGCTGAATGTTTCTAATAAAATAATGCATAACAACAGGGTCTGAACAAAGATCGCAATAGCATTTTGGTTAATTGATTTCTTTGCTCCTGTGCCCACTTTTGCTCCTGTTTCTAATAGGAAGGGTAGAAGTAAATTCATGAAAATCCTTTTAATTTAAGCATCGTCCTTGACTATATGAAGCTGGCAGGATTCCACAATCATTCTCCATAAAGCCTGCAGCTAAAACAGCTAAACAATGCTTATAAGTCTGTTTTCATTGCCCCTAATTCCAGTCCTTTGCCAAAATTGAGGGCTATCTCATGCTTGCAGATATTAAGTTACGGAGTTCTGCAGGATTTTGGCCATACCTTGTATAATTTATTAGGAATGTGCTGAATTTTAAAGGACTTTTAAAATTAATTATAAATGGAAAAGTAGTTCCAGCCGAGGGAAGCAATTTAAAGGTAACAATGAATGGAATATAAGAAGAACCACCAATTTATATAGAACTGCTAAAGTGGTAAAACTCCTCTAAAAGATCCCAACTAAACTTTAGGATGAACTTCAAAGAAATATGGTTGAGCTGTAAACAGGGCATTTAGAAAAGTGAAAAATATTGTTTACTTCTATTAATTGCAGTATTTGCAAATGCCAGTGGACATATTCATTTCCTGGGAGAAAGCATAACCACGTCTGCTTTAGAACATTGATATCATATCATTAAGTCATGCTTGTGAAGTGCATGACTTATGGATTACATGAGCCTTTAACTTTCATTTTCTTGTCAATGCCCATCTTTTAGTGCTCTGTAGTTCAATGATTTTGTCAAGGAATGTATTTGGCTTGGTTTGCATGATCTGCTGCTGAACCAAGGCAATCTGAGATCTGGGATTTAGGTAGAAGATGGCAAGTCTTGGAAGAAAGAAAGGATCAGGTCAAATGATCTGAGACATTGTGATAGAGGCATTATATTTCAGAATTTTCATTTTTTTAGGGGCCTAGTTAAAAAAGCAAAAATTTGCAAAGCACATGAGAACGTTTTAACGAATGTCTTAAAGCAGAGGAAAAAGAAAGAACTGAAGAGAAACAGAACGATTGTGAATTCCAGAGTTCAGGACCTTGATAGATAGAGGATGGGGTGGGAGATTGCAACCTTCACGTGGTCCACCCTGTTTTGACGAATGCAATCAACCTGGCGTGCACAATCATATAAGATCAAATCGGGAAGAAGAAAGGAAGAGGGGGAGCCAGTGGGCTGAGGGAGAGTTGAGAAGGGGAGGAGAAAGTAGGGTCTATCTGAAATTAGAGAAGTCAATGTTCATACCGCTGGGGTGCAAACTGCCCAAGCAAAATATGAGGTGCTACTCCTATGAGGTGCTACTCTAATTTCAGATAATCCCTACTTTCTCCTTCCCTTCTCAACTCTCCCTCAGCCCACTGGCTCCTCCTCTTCCTTTCTTCTTCCCAGCCCCCCACCCTCACATCAGTCTGAAGAAGGGTTTCGACCCGAAACATTGCCTATTTCTTTGCTCCATAGATGCTGCCTCACCCGCTGAGTTTCTCCAGCAATTTTGTCTAAATAAACCATGTGGCCTTTCAAACTTGCTCTCAGTACGATCATGGTCGACCTTTCAACTCCATGCCATACTCAAAATCTCCCTATAACCATTTATGCCTCTTGTGCCAATAAACCTATCGATTTCCTGTTTAGATATAGTCAGCTTTCTATGGTGGAGAGTTCCACAGGTTCACATCTCTGACCGCTGGTTATTGCCTATGAACCTACAGTTGGCTGTGGGAAAATATCCTCCTGGCATGCAGCTTGTTGAGCCCTGTCAGCTGGGGATTGCTTCTCATTATTTTAAACCCCAATGAATATAGGCTGAGTTGACCCACTCTCCTCGATACCATCACCAAATTGTCCACTATCTACAGCTTGTGCTTATCATCAATCTTTAATTGGACTTTACTGGACTTTATCTTGCATTATACATTATTACTTTTATCTTTATACTGTGGACAGCTTGATTGTAATCATGTATAGTCTTTCTGCTGAATGGACTGGATAGCACACAATGAAAAGCTTTTCACTGTACCTCAGTACACGTCATCATGAACTAAACTTATCAGACTCTTGCCTGGATTAGCTGGAACGTATAGCACTGGATATTCTACAGTGAATAGCTCATCTTCTGAGTCGCAAAGCCTTGCAGCATCCACATGGCAGATGTCAGGAGTGTCATTTTATACCCTCTGATTGACCGGATGAGGGTATTTATAAAATTACCCCAAAATCCATTCAGAAAGATGGAATTTGATGATTCTTCACTGACCTTTATGACAGGTGTGATGTTTGTAGTAGTGCTTTCATTGAAAGCTTTACCAGTCACAGATTTGTTGTAATCTCTCCTTATAAATTAACCCTCGAAGTCCAGGTACACTCTGGTAAATTTGTCTGCATTCCCTCCAAACTCCATGCATCCTTGGTGCGTGGTGTTCAAAACTGCTCAGAATAATTGAGATGTCAAGTCAAGTTTATTCGTCACATACACATACGAGATGTGCAGTGAAATGAAAAATGGCAATGCTGGCGAATTGTGCAAAAAAACAAAGAAACAAACTACAAACAGAATGGAACAAAATCACATATTCACATATTACATATTTGTGGGAGGGAAGAAAAAGGAAAAGACAGCAATTTTAAAAAGACACCACACAACAATAAAATGGTACAGTAAAGTTAGTCCCTGGAGAGATAGGAGCTTACAGTCCTAATGGCCTCTGGGAAGAAAGTCCTTCTCATCCTCTCCGTTCTCACAGCATGGCAACAGAGACGTTTGCCTGACCGTAGCAGCTGGAACAGTCCGTTGCTGGGGTGGAAGGGGTCTCCCATGATTTTGTTGGTTCTGGAGTTGCACCTTCTGATGTATAGTTCCTGCAAGGGGACGAGAGTAGTTCCCATAGTGCGTTCGGCCGAACGCACTACTCTCTGCAGAGCCTTCTTGTCCTGGGAAGAGCAGTTCCCAAACCAAATTGTGATATTTCCAGACAAGATGCTTTCCACAGCCGCTGAGTAGAAGCACTGGAGGATCCTCAGAGACACTCTGAATCTACAGGATGCTTCGCAGTGACACACCATGTAAATTACGATAATGAAATGAAAACTCCAAATCTGTGTGCAAATTGTCTGGAAATGGGACTAGCTCAGTTGTCTCAGCATGGACGCAATTGGTCAAAGGTCCTGCTTCCTTGTCGTATGACTCAAAGTCACATGACCACAGATCAATCATCCACCAGAATCCTAATGCATGTTTCCCAACACTATCTTGCCTCGTCTCTCTCCACATATTTTAAATGAACACTGGCCAGAAGGAAAGTCCTTTCATGAAATTATAACGTTTTGGTGCTTTCACCACAATTACTTTTAAGCAACATTTTACTGTAATTTTTTGGTTATAAAATATGCTCTACTTTCAACTGCCTGTGACCTTCCTTTCCACCATTTGCTAAATTGCAACAGGAATGTTGAAAGGTTGGGCGATGTAAATGATTGGTTTGTTTCTTATTCATATTACTCTTCAGCTACCAGCAACATTGAGGATTAAGATCTGCTAATTGGAAGCACACATTCAACATTAAAATCATCAGATGCCAAAATGAAATATACAAAAGGTAAAAAAAAAAAGCAGGACATTTAAAAATGTATGCACTGACCTCACACTTTCTTGGAAGAAATGTGATATTTGTTGTTTAGGGCTGCAGTGATCTCAAAATTCACTGGCTGAAAACAAAAGTCGTAATTGCAAACTACTAGCATTGAAGAACTTGAAATAGATCTCCTTAGGGTGGGTTTCAGTGGTAAGAACTACTATTCTGCAAGATGTTGAATGGCTGCAACAAAACGGCAGCATTTCCCAAAAGTGAATTATACATGAAGCTTTCCAAATATCAAACATACCACAAATGGGAATAGTAGCCAAGAAATGCAGTGAATACAAAATAGTTTGAAGGACACTTTCATCAATAGATTAGAGAGTGGCACAGTGATGCAGCTGGTGGAGCTGCTTCCTTACAGTGCCAGAAACCCAGCTTTGATCCTGACTTGGGTACTGTCTCCCTGTCTCCGTCGTGTTTGCACGTTCTCCCTGTGACTGCATGAGATTGCTCTGGCTGCCACAGTTTACTCCCACATCTCAAAGATGTGCGGTTTTGTAGTTTGACACAATGCTGGAGTAACCCAGCGGTTCAGGCATCTTTGAAGAAAATTTTGGGTCGGAACCCTTCTTCATGTCTGAAGTTGGGCTTCAACCCAAAACGCCATCTATTCCTTTTCTACCGAGATGTCGCCTGACCCGCTAAGTTGCTTCAGCAATTTGTGTTTATCTTTGATATAAACCAGCATCTGCAGCTCCTTCCTACATATGGATTTGTAGGTTGATTGGCCACAGTAAATTGGCCTTAATATGTAGGGAGTGGACACAAAAGTGGGATAACATAGTGTGGATGCGTGCTCATAGTTGACATATATTAGATGTGCCACTGGACCTGTTTCCATGCTGTATGTTTAAAACTAAAAATTAAAGTTAAAAAAATCAAATTTCTGTAGATTCAAAATTATTTACGTCACTTTGAGACCATTGGTCTTGACCCTATCATAAGTGATATAAATAAGGATAAATAAAAGCTTCCAAACAGTGAAAAGTTTGGATAGTGTGGAGAGAATGTTTCCACCAGTGGGAGAGTCCAGAACTAGAGGTCATAGCCTCCGAATAAAAGGATATACAGTACCTTTGAAAAGGCAATGAGGAAGAATTCCTTTAGTGGTGATTCGGTGGAATTCATTGCCGCAGATGACTGTGGGGGCCAAGTTAATGCATATTTTTAAGGCAGAGAATGACAAATTCTTGATTAGTATGGGTGTTAGAGGCTATGGGGAGAACGCAGGAGAATGGGATTAAGAGGGAAAGATAGATGAGCCGTGATTGAATGGCAGAGCAGATGATGGGCCCAATGGCCTAATTCTGCTCCTAGAATCTATGAACTTCACTTTTCATCGAGAATTGAGGGAAATTATGTTTTAGGAGAAGCATAAATAGGTTTAAATGCCATTTGCATGTCTATGCTTTGTAAAATAATTACAACATGGTGAGGATTCTGATCTACATTGTGAGGTGAAATATTGTCAAGATTCAGTATTCTCCAACTTGCTAAATGTTCATTGGCTAATAAGGTTGGATACATAGCAAAGACAGGATGTCAAGTATCCCACAGACTTTGGGAGGCTGCTACCAGCCTGGAGGGAGAGAGATAGAGGGAAATGCTGGGACTATTTCCCTCTTAAATTCATTTACCTCATCTACATTGTTTGCTCCTGCTTGCTGCCACTATAATGTATCAGGTCTTATCAATTCCCCTTCAACATTTAAGTCATTTTTAATCTTTGACCACAGCTCTGAGTACAGTTCGATATTTAGTATTTTCTCCATCCTCACTTTGCAATTTTTAAACATCATTAAAGTGCACATTTCATATAATAAAATTAAAACTATTATAATGATAATGACGTGGGAGGTAATCCTCAGTGTACCCCAGTTTCAGATATCATCTCACCAGCTGGCTTCCTTAACTTCTTGAAAATCCTTCCGAATCTCTCTAGTGTGCTGAATGACCTTAATGCATGTACTGTGAGTTTTAATTAGCAGTTTCTTAATCACTTCTGGCTGTCTGCCTTCCACAGCCTCCAACCTTATTGTTTCCCAGCCCCACACAGCCCATTCCTACCTTCTCCCCAAAATCCACAAACACAACTGCCCTGGCAGACCCAATGTTTCTGCCTGCTCCTGTACTATGAAAATGATTTCCATGTACCTCGACTCCATCCTATCCTCCCTGGTCCAATCTCTCCCGACTTATGTCCAAGATACCTCACGTGCCCATTGCCTCTTTAATGACTTACACTTTCCGACCCCCCACTCCCTCATCTTTACTATGGATGTTCAGTCACTATACACCTCCATCCCCTACCAGGAAGGCCTTAAAGCAATCAAATTTCTTCCTCGACTGCAGAACCATCCAATTTCCCTCTACTAACACTCTGCTCCGCCTAGGTCCTCACTCTCAACAACTTCTCCTTTGACTCCTTCCACTTCCTCCAAGTCAAAGGTGTCGCTGTGGGCATCCGCATGGGCTCAACTTATGCCTGCCTCTTTGTAGGGTACGTTGAACAAACCCTGTAACAGGTGTACACTGGCCCTATCCCTGAACTCTATCGTTACATTGATGACTGCATCGGTGCTATGTCCTGCACCCACGCAGAACTCATGGACTTCATCAACTTCACCACCAATTTTCATCCTGCACTCAAATTTACTTGGACCATCTCCGACACCTCTCTCCCCTTTCTTGTCTCCATTACAGGAAATAGACTATTGACTACACTTCTTCTCACCCTGCTTCCTGCAAAGACTCTATCCCCTACTTCCAATTCCTCCGTCTACGCCGCATCTGCACCCAAGATGAGGTGTTCTGTACTAGAACATCCGAGATGTCCTCATTCTTTAGAGAACGGGGGTTCCACTCTCCCATCATAGATGAGGCCCTCACTCGAGTCTCCACAGCACCCCTTGCTTCCCCTCTCCCCAGTCGCAACAGAGACAGGGTACCCCTAGTCCTTGCCTTCCACCCCATCAGCCGTTGCATACAACACATAATCCTCTGAAATTTCTGCCACCTCCAACGGGATCCCACCACTAGCCACATTTTCCTATCTCTACCCCTTTCCGCCTTCGGAAGAGACTGTTTCCTCCGCAACTCCCAGGTTAACTCAACCCTACCTGCCTAAACCACCCCCTCCCCAGGTAACTTACCCTGCAACCAAGATGCAACAGCTGAAGAAAGTTTTCGGCCCGAAACGTTGCCTATTTCCTTCGCTCCATAAATGCTGCTGTACCCGCTGAGTTTCTCCAGCACTTTTGTCTACCTCGACAGTCCTTTCAGGTTAGGCAAAGGTTCACTTGCACCTCCTCCAACCTCATCTACTGTATCCGTTGTTCAATTTGTAGACTCCTATACATCGGCGAGACCAAATGCAGACTGGGCGATCGTTTCACTGAACACCTTTGCTCAGCCCGCCTGAACCAACCTGATCTCCCGGTTGCTGGACACTTTAATTCTCCTTCCAATTCTTACACAGACCTTTCTGTCCTCGGTCTCCTCCATTGTCAGAGTGAGGCTAAGCGCAGATTGGAGGAACAGCATCTCATATGTTGCTTGTGCTGCTTGCAAATTTCTCTCACATAATGATTTCTCTTACTTCAGGTAGCTCTGGCACTGTCTCTCTCTCTGTCTCTCTCTCTGTCTCTCTCTCTGTCTCTTTGTCTCTCCATTGCTCTGGGCCACCTCGTCTAATTCTCCCTAATCTACTTCATTGCCATCCCCAGATAGTTCCGATGGTGCGCATCATACCTCTTCAAACTGAGAGCTACACCTTTAACATTTAGTCTCACCAGATGTTGATCACGTTACCATGTTCACTGTGCTTCACTGTTTTTGTGGTCGCAGTATTTCTCTTCCTCTTTCTCCCTTTCTAGCGAACAGCACCCTCCCAAAGCCTGTCGGGATACTTGACATCTTGTCTCTAGCTACAGCACATACATGTCAGAACGTTCTGGATTTCTGAGTTCGCGCCCTGTAACTTGAAAGCACAGAATAGCGAAGAGGTATAAACTCCAACTCTGCTGCTGAACTCAACGCTTAATTCAGTGGCTGGTCCATAAAATCCTGATTTGCCAGGATCCCTATTGCACTGTTCCAAATTTTTTGATAATTAAAGAGTTATAGTCAATTATAGCCCCAGACAGCATATGGGGTGGCGTAGTGGAGCAATGGTAGAGCTTCTGCTTCACAGCGCCAGAGACATGGGTTTGATCCTGACTACAAGGGCTGTCTGTTCGGAGTTTGTGCGTTCTCCCTATGATCACGTGGTTTTTCGTCAGGTGTTCCGGTTTCCTCTTACAGTCCAAAGACGTATAGTTTTGTAAGTTAATTGGTTTCTGTAAGTTGTAAAATGTGTGTGTAGGTTAGTGTATGGAGTGATTGCTGGTTAGTGCGGACTCGGTGGGCTGAAGGCCTGTTTCTGCGCTGTATCTCTAAAAGTCTATACATCGACTCATATACACTAAAACATATTCTTTAGCCCATTGAGTCCACAATAAGTATCAGATGCATCAGTTTATGCTAAACCCTTTTTATTCTCTCCGCATTCCCATCAAGTGACCCCAGATTCTACCATTTATCTCCACACCATGGGTAATTCACGGTGGTCAATTGGCCTATCAACCGCATGTCTTTGGGATGTGGGAAGGGGTTAGGGGTTACAGGGAGTAGGCAAGAGAATGGGGTTTAATGGGAAAGATAGATCAGCCATGATTGAATGGCAAAGTAGACTTGATGGGCCAAATGGCCTAATTCTGCTTCTTTCACATGGACATAACGCTGAGGAGCCAGATGCAAAGTATGACCAGAGCTTTAGCTCTGTAAGTTGTAAGGACAACGCTGAGTCCAGGGGCAGAGGAAGACCAATTGTACCTTTTATACCTCTGGACTTCAGGCACAAGTGAAAATCCAGAATGTACTGAGGCATGCACTGCATCTAGTCATAGTTTCTGCAGAGAGCTGCCAGCTTGCCATTGTGAAATCTGGCCCCATACCTAATAGGAAACAAAGTTAAATGGATCAGAGCATTTTGGAATGCATGTCCATGGACTCCTGCAGATGAAATGCAGGTGGATATGGGAATCCTTGATTGTCTACACAAAATACTATTTAGAGGGTGCCTGGAAGACTGGACAGATGTGGTTACCACTTTACAGGATCATAAAGTCATGTGATAGGGGCAGAATTAGGCCATTCGGCCCATCAGGTCTACTCCGCTATTCAATCATTGCTGATCTATCTCTCCCTCCTAATCCCATTTTCCTGCCTTCTCCCCATAGCCCCTGACGTCCGTACTAATCAATGGTCATGATTAGACTAGCAAGTGAACAGAGGAGATTTTTGTATTAAAAAGGGACTGCAGATGCGTGTATATATGGAAGATTGACATAACGTGCTGGAGTAACTCAGTGGGTCAGGCAGCATCTCTGGAGTAAAAAGATGGGTGAAGTTTTGGGTCGGGACCCGAACATAGTGCAATAATTATAATTATGAGGAGAGACAGGAGACAAGACTAAAGAGTGAGTTAATTGAACTCTATACGAATATATAAGTGTTATTGATAAGTGAGATACATTTATTTAAATGCAGGAAGAGTTGAAGGGGGATGTAGGAAAATGGTAGAAATCTGGAATTCACTTCAAGGAAACAATGATGGAGCCAGACCCCTCATCACATCTGCACCTGAAGACGTGCAAGGATCTTGACTGAGAGCTGGGAAGGTGGAATATCCTATATTGCTGCACTTTGCTCAGCATAGACTCTGTGTAGGGCCTCATTTAGTGCCATAAATGACTAGGGATTCCACTGGTGGGGCATTTACCATATTTGGTGATAATGGACATGAGACCCTCTGATGGAAAGCAGCTTACTGTAGCCATTACACTTCAGGTCTCCTCTTGTATTGCTATATCTCGAGAGAATATATTTGATTGCATCCAAACAAAAGTATCTGTTACATTATCTCATCAACTTTGAGTATTTATCTGACATAACAGCCCAGTGATGAAATACAATTAGCCCGAGCCAAACCAGCTTCAGCATGGGGGGAAATTGCTAAAATGAAACCTCTCTCAATCATTATGGTGAGGCAGTGTTTACAGATAACAGAGCAGCAAACCATATGGCTGATAGAAGTGAACAGTAGTTTCCACAGACAGTTGTCTGCTGATAAGATAGCAGTGACGTCGGAATTCATGACATTTGGAATTTTAATGTGCATTTAGCCGAAATTGCCTGTTGCTATGGCTACAATCTCTGATTAGACAACCCTTACATTCTGTTGGCAGAATTATGCAAGAAGCAAAGTTCTGATGTTACCTAGTTCTTCACTTAGATCCATCTGTGTGTCATTCAAACATGAACTCCAATTCTAACTTTTTGTGGTAACATTGTTGAGAGATTATTTAGGAAATTATGACAAAATACATATGTTGTTTTTTTGCTCACTGAATGATAATATTCCCTTTATTTAACACTCCAAATCCCTGCTGGCTAATTAATGGAAACAATTACATACTTCAGCATTCCATAGATGTTCCTTGATGCTCAGGCTATTACTCAACATTGTTACATTTTCACGATAAAATCTGTAAACATTTGTATTGATGCACTTTGGGAGTCAATTGAAAGGAATTTAAGGCCTGAAGTTCCTCTTTACGAGCAAACTTGAAATCTGTATGGGTTTCACAATACTTTGCAATAATCTTGCAAAACCTCTGAAAATGTACAGCTTTGAGGTGTTTGAGTACTGACGATGTCCGCGGGTTATACTTTTCACTAAATGTGTAATTTTAATAGATTGGTGAAAGATTAAAAGTCTAGGTGAATAAATGAACAATATTTTTGAATTGTGGAATTAATTGCCACAGATAGCTGTGGAGGCCAAGTCAATAGACAATAGGTGCAGGAGTAGGCCATTCGGCCCTTCGAGCCAGCACCGCCATTCAATGTGATCACTCAGTATTCAGTATTTACTTTAATGTCATTTTAACTGAGTACTTACATACACAGATGAAACAAAAACATTGTTTCTCAATCAGTTCCCATCATTGCGGTTAATAAAAACAGAATAAATACATATAGCTTAAAAAAATTGAAAATGACCATATCTAAAATAGGCCTAAAAATTGAAATAAAAACAAACATTCAGACCGAACAGTGGCTTTGCTTTGACAGGTGCCTAGCCGTTAAATGTGTTGGTGTATGATATATGGGGATGGGACCATGATCATGGCTAATCATCCACAATCAGTACCCCGTTCCTGCCTTCTCCCCATATCCCCTGACTCTGCTATTTCTAAGAGCCCTATCTTGCTCTCGCTTGAAAGCATCCAGAGAATCTGCCTCCACTGCCCTCTGAAGCACAGCATTCCACAGACTCGCCACTCTCTGTGAGAAAAAGTGTTTCCTTGTCTCCGTTCTAAATGGCTTACTCCTTATTCTTAAAATGTGGCCCCTGGTTCTGGACTCCCCAAACATCGGGAACCTGTTTCCTGCCTCTAGCATGTCAAAAACCATTAACAAGTCATTGGATATTTTTTAATTGGAGATTTGTAGATTGACACGGCATCAAGGGTTATGGGGAACAAGGCAGGAGAATGGGGTTGAGAGGGAAAGATAGATCAGCTATGATTAGATGGAGTAGACTCGATGGACCGAGTGGCCTAATTCTGTTCTAATGATTTATGGACTTAAAAGCATTCAACAGGGTTGAATTTAAAAAAAAGATCTTCATCAAAAATTTTGAAATATATATTCTTTATCACCAGCATTCACTCATTACCTGTTCATTGTAAATCCCAATGCTGATTTTTTACGACCTAAAAGTAAGAATTATCTATAATGATTTTTAGAGTAGTAGAATCTGAACATTTCCTTGAAGGCTTAACAAGATTTTGTCTGAGACGTACAAAAAAAACACAGTGGCGTTTAAGCACATGCTAGACCAATATAACATTTTATTAATCACTCATTTCGCAGTTTTCAATGGATCTCAGCAACATGTATTTATCGTTGATTAAATATAGTATATTTCCAAATTTATGAAATATAAGGTTAGTGTCAATAAATTTTTTATTTATTTTTTTGCTTTTATTTTATTTTTTATCTTTTATTTTTATGAAGCTATTTTTAACACATTTAAATCTTATAATAAGATTCAATAGGATTATCATTGCCTTTGTCTATTTGTAGCTCTAATAAACTTTATTTTTATTATCAAGCCTACATTTAGAACTAACATCGGAATTGTTGGCCATTACCAAAGGTAAAACAGTGCAGCAGATCTTACAATGATTAACTTCCATTAAACCAGCAAACCCACGAGTCGGTACCAGAACAAATTTATATTTACAAACTTTTCATTTTTTTTGGAGCCAGCACAAATCTAAGTCGTATTAAGTCACGTTGAGTTTATTGTCATATGCTGGTATATGTACAATGAAAATCTTGCTTGTGACAGCATCACAGCTTCATTGGTTCAGACAGTACACTCATTCATAAATTACACATAAATTCTTCAAGATAGTGAAAAGCTGTCCATAAACAAGACATTATTACAAAAATACACAATTAGAAAATAAATAGTGTTCTGTGGTCAAAGTAAGATTAGGATTAGCAAGTTAAAGGTACTGTGTACAGGCATTAGGACATCATGCTAAAAGCTGTACCAGATGTGGTGAGACCATATATGGGGTAGTGTGTTCAGTCTGGTTGCCCTCCTCTAGGAAAGATGTAATTAAGTTGGAAAGGGTGCAGAATAGACTCACCAGGATACTACCAGGACTTTTCTGAGTTATAAAGAGTTATAAAGAGAGGCTGGGTAGCTAGATTTTTTTCTCCCCTGTAGTGCAGGAGGCTGAGAGGTGACATTACAGAAGTATAAAATATAATGAGAGGCATAGATAATGGTTACACTTTCCCCCCAGGACATAGCAGTACAGGCCAAAGGGGGAAGGGAGACGATTTAAAAAGGACCAGAAGGGCAATTTGTCCCCAATAGGATGATTAGTATGTAGTGAAGTACCAGAGAAAACTGTGGAGGCATTGAACAGACTTCTAGACGGGTGCATGGATAGGAAAGTTTGAGAGAGATATGGGTCTATGCAGTGAAATGAGACTAGCTCAGTTAAGGAATTTGGTTGGCATGGACAAGATGGCTGAAGGGTCTATTTTAATGCTGCATGGTTCCTTGACTCCATGACTCAATACTGCAAGTGCTGGACTAATCAATGATCACAGTCTAAATGTAATAAAAACGAACTGCAGATTCTGGTTTGTACCAAAGAAACAAAATGTGGAATAACTCATTGGGTCAGGCAGCATCTCTGGAAAAAATGTCTGGTGATGTTTTCAGTCGGGACACTTGTTCAAACTGATTGAAGTAGACAGAGTGTTAAAAACATTGGAAGCAAAAACAAAGGACAAATCAGGATCTGTAATGGATGGCCTTGGGCAAGGAGGTTCCCTGATAGGCTGGTATGATATGGTGTTTTATTTGTCACATGTACCGAGGTACAATGAAATTCAGTTTTGTATACAGTTCAGTACAAGTATCACTATACATAAACACTTAGATATATCTTAGATAAACATTTCAGATACAGTACAAGTGCATAGCAGTAGTACACTGAGACAGTACACAGAGTCGCCAGTTTGACACCAATTTCAAGTCTCAGTTGTTGTAAGTGCAAGATTCTTGGCCTGACCATGAGACCCATTGTCGGGGCAGCATTGCAGTGCCAGCCAGGACAAGTGTAGCCATGGTGTCCTCCACAGCTTTAGGTCATTTCCAGTCTCTGCATTTGGCCTCTTGGAATGGTGCCCAGTCCAACCGATCCCAGGCTTTTGTGAACTGCAGAGTCAGTTAATGGAATTTTAGTGGAGGAGAGGGGGGAAGGAGGTGTTTGTAGGTTGCCTAAAATTGGAGAATTCAATATTCATACCGTTGGGTGTAAGCTACCCAAGCAAAATATGAGGTGCTGTTTCACCAATTTAAGTGTGGCCTCTGACACTGGAGGAGGCACAAGACAGAATAGGCCTCCTCCATGGAATGGGAAGAGAAGTTAAAATGGTTAGTAGCCAAAAGAGACAGCAGGCCTTGGCGGACTGAGTGAACGTGTTCAGTGAAACGGTCACCGAGTCTATGCTTGGTATTGCAATATAATGGAACCCACATCGGGAATACTGGATGCAGTAGATTAGCTTAAAGGAGGTGCATGTGAACCTCTGCCTCACCTGGAAGGATTACTGGGGTCCCTGGACAGAGTCTCCCGCACAGAACTGATTTAAAAAGTGAATCTATGATTAGTAACAGGATCTTCACTGATCCATTTTCCTAATTCTCATCATCGAAAACTGAAGTTGTCAGACAATATCTGCAAGGCACTGACTGATGTCAGAGTCTTGACCTAAAATGCACAAGTGCTCCTAGTTTTTTTTCTGTGTGTGGGCAAGAAACATTGTTAGTTTCTTCAAAAACTCCGATTTCTGATGAAAGTGAAAGAAATGTTTGCGGTGCAATTTATGACATAATTAAGTGGGTGACTGATGCTGGGAAAATGTCAGGTATGGCAAAGGGGTCACAAATACCCAGTGGGTGCATTTTCACCCAGAAATGAACCCTAGCGTGATGTAGCACAAATTGGTACAATTTCAAGGCTATGTTATCCTTCACTCTAATTGAGCTATTAAAATTAACAATGCAGCTCTCCTGAGAACACTGGTCAGACGCTGCCTGTGGCACTCGGCTTAAGCAGGGCAGCCAGTGAGTCTCAGCTAGCTTTCTGGGGCCAATTTCAGCGCCCATAAAGCAAACTTCCTACCCCCAACCCTCCATTCACAGCCAACCTGCACTGAAATTAATTTCTGTCAGGTTTACTATTCAGTTCAGAATGTCTCCTTACTAATTCACCCACTTCCTTGAGCTAACTTATCTCTGTACATGTAGAAACAAAGAAATGCTGGTTTATATCAAAGATAGACACAAAGTGCTGGAGTAACTCAGCGGGTCAGACAGCTTCTCTGCAGAGAAAGGATGGATGACGTTGCAGGTCGGGATCCTTCTTCAGACGACGGTCAGAAGGAGACTGCAGTCTGATGAAGGGTCCCGACTCAAAACATCACCCATCCTTTTTCTCCAGAGATGATGCCTGATCCATGGAGTTACTCCAGCACTTTGTTGCTATCTTATCTTTGTACATACCCGATGCAGGACTGTGAACTAGAGTAGATTATATTTTTCTCCTTTGATCGAACAGAATGTGGAGCCCGTTTCTTTTTTTATTTCCATTTTATCCTGGTTGTGTTCTACATCTGTCAAAAAATATTTAAGTCAGAATGCTCAGTTAGTCTCCATGTGAAAAGCTCACGTGACAGAAGTGTGGGGGCAAAAGATCCCTGCCTAAATCTCCTTACAACCCAGTAAAGCAATATCAAGTTGTTCCATTCAAGTAGCTGATTCTCTGTGGGTAGCCAGAGACTGTGAAATATAGCACTTCCTGGTAAGGCAAGTCAAACAAGTATCTCATGCCTCTTTATACAGAACTGAGTTAAATCAGGTGCTATACTGGCTTACATAATGGAATCTCTGACAGATCAGGTTATATATTCATTAGCCTGGCATTTCCATCTGCAGACCATTTTGAAGACAGGTGTATTTTTTCACCTTTCTCCCCTTTTTCTGGAATTACCGCTGTATTTTCAAAGGAATTAAACTCTGGTGCATTTGAGCCCCACCCCAAAACCATAATCTTACAGCTTCCAATCCAAAATATTGCCACAAAAAATACAAGAACATTTGCGGGCTGACATCCCTTTCAAACCTCAGCTGCAGCTGGAGGTCTGAAGCTAAATGCAAACTCTGTCTTCATGCAGCCGAAAACTTTCAAAATGGAACATTGCGATGGGTCTAATATTAGCCAACAGTGTGAATGGACTGTATGCTTCAGTCAGTCGTTGTGTGCTTGCCACCTCGTCTGGCAGAAGACAGAGCTGCCTCAGACCACATCCAAAATTCTTCTGATGCTGTCTGAATTCTAAAATTCCATCTGTTTAAAAAAGTTAGCATTCAATCAACCTTCCCCACCCCCCCTCCTCCTCCTCCGTTCCACACAAGTGAAATGTGGATGTGAGCACAGCTCTTTGTTGCTGGCAGCAGAACATGTACTGGTTGGTAGACTACGCAGACGTTTGTCAAATTAAATTTAATGTGGAGAAATGTGATGTGATACATACCAGGGGAAAGTAAAGACAAGACAGACCTTCTCATTGATACAATTTTAAAACTAGCAGCAAAGCATAGACTTTGTCAAACCTTTAATACCAGGACTAGGAAATGATTGTTAAAAAGGAATATAAATTGTACCCTCAATGCGATAGGGAGTGTAACGATTGGGTGTACAGATAGAGAGTCATAGATTTAAACAGTTAAACCCTTTGGCCCAACTAGCCCACTCCAGCCAACATGCCCCATTTAAACTAGTCCTACCTGCTTGCGTTTGGCCCATTTCCCACCAAACATATCCTATGCAAAAAATAAAATCCCGCAAGCACCACCAACCTGTCCACATCCAGGGTAAATTTGATCAATTTGATCCCAGAAAGTTGGCTATTGAAGTGTTATTGATATGAGTCTGGAAGCATCAAATGTATTCCTTTTTGTTTAGTCTTGTTGTGTTCAGTTATCAAGTAGGTGAGAAACATGGAGGTAGGTGAGTAAACCTACAGGGAAAAGGCCACTGTTCTTTGAGCATATCAGAAGCAACTTGCGGCTTAATTATGTGTTGAAAGGAACTGCAAATGTTGGTTTCAGCATTTTTCTGGAGAAAAAAATTGGTGATGTTTTGGCTCTGAATTGTTTTTCCAGAAATGCTGCTTGACCTGCTGAGTGTCTATCTTTTGTGTCTGCCTTTTGCAGCTTAAGTGCTTTTGAGAAAATTATATTTTTAATTTATGCAGGGACTAAGCTTCTATAAATAATTAAAAAAACAAGTGCTGGAGCAATTCATCAGGTCAGACAGCATATGTAGATGGCAATGGGCAGGTGACATTTCCAGTTGGAATCCTTCTTCATACTGATTAAGGGTCCTGACCTGAAACATCAATCATTTATTTCCTTCATCAGATGCTGCCTGACTCACTGAGTTTCCCCAGCAGTTGTTTTTGCTTCAGATTTTAACAACTGCAGTTTCTTGTGTCTCAATTCTACAAAGAGCAATGTGAAAACAGGCAATCTTCATTGTATTTTTTTAGCTTAAAGCGTGGATACAGGCTTTTCAGCCTGCCAAATCCATGCCGACCAACATTCACCCATACACTAGTTCTATTATCCCAGTTTCACATCCTATATACTAGGTGCAATTTACAGAAGCCAATTAACCGACAAACCTGCACGTCTTTGGAATGGAGGAGGATCCCAGAGCACACATGGTCACAGGGAGAACATGCAAACTCCGTACAAACAGCACTGGTTGTCAGGATTGAACCTGGGTCTCTGGTGCTGTAAAAGGCCTGTCCCACGAGCATGCGACTGCATGCGGCAAGTGCGACCTAATGTGGTTGCTTGAGCCATACAGCCTTGCGGGGCCGGTCCCACTTCGATCGCCAGAGCCGTATGTAGTTTGCGGAGCTGGTCCCGACATCGCGCGGGCCTCCAAAAAACTGACACTATTCAAAAATTCCGCTTGGCAACGGCCTGCCGGCCCGCAGCCGCATGGAGGCCGTACACATCGCCTCAACGGGCGTGTGCAGCGTCCCGACGCCGTACGCAGCGTCTTGACGCCGTACGTCACGAGCGAACTTCCCGTGGACTTCGCTAGAACTTCACGTCAACTCGTACGGGATCACTCGACCTCTGCACGGCCCCCGTTTCCGGTTTGATCGCACTCTCCGCATGCAATCGCATGCTGGTGAGACAGGCCCTGTACGGGGATCACACGACCTCCGCGCAGACCCCCGCTTCCGGTATGGTCGCGCTTGCCGCATGCTCGTGGGACAGGCCCTTAAGGCAGCAACTTTACTGCAGTGCCACTGTGCTGCTCTTATTTGATGAGGATAGGTTTTGGCCAGAACACATGAGATACAGTCTCCTGTTCTTCCTAAATCATCAGTTCTTTTACATCCAGCCAAGATTGCAACCAGAGCCTTGGCTAACTGAAAAATCTTTGCAAGATATTTCTCCCTATCGCTGATCAATTAGAAACTTGGGTTATTTTTGCAGTTTATCATTCCTAGAGACAACTGTAGTGGAACATTGTTCAACAAGAACTCGGGTCAGATTTGACCAAGAATGTCAATTTATTCAGTGAGCAATTGTCTGGGATTTATGAATTAGATACATTGAGAGTTTGAAAATGAAGACAATGCAGCAGAGATCCCTGCCTTCCTCTGTGTTTGGACTCACTGTAACAGCTGCCTCACAACATTGGATTGATGCCACAAAGTGGAGGAGGATCATTCAGGTTGGCTTTGAAAAACGCCGTGCTCACCAAAGCCGAGTGTAAAATATGGAGGGAGTTTACCACCTCTCAAACTATCCACCCACCTGCCCAGTCAAGCACCACTGTCCTGTGTGGCAATTTCCACACTGGCCTCATCAGCCACCAGAGAACCCATAGAGCTGGAATGGAAGCAAGTAATTCTCAATGCTGAAAGAATTGCCCAACCAGTCTGAAGAAGAGTTTCAGCCCGAAACGTTGCCTATTTCCTTCGCTCCATAGATGCTGCTGCACCTGCTGAGTTTCTCCAGCACTTTTGTCTACCAAGGAAATTACAACTGATTTGTATCCAACAAACAATTCAATGGAAGATAGACACAAAAAGCTTGAATAACTCAGTGAGTCAGGCAGCATCACTGGAGAAACGTTTCTGGTCGAAACCCTTCTTCAGACTGAGAGTCGGGAGAAAGGGAAATGAGTGATATAGACGGTGATATAGAGAGATACAGAACAAATGAGTGAAAGATATGCAAAAAAGTAATGGTGATCAAGGAAACTGACCATTGTTTGCTGTGGGGTAGGTGATGGAGTTATAGAGACAATAAAACTCACCATGACGGCCTTGAAACTAATAACCCTAGTATCTCCTCTCTCTCCGACCCTCACTCACCCTAGTCATTGTACTATTTTCACTGTCATTCTTGGTGAGTTTCATTGTCTGTATAATTCATTATCACATAGCCCATAGCCAACAATGGATCGTTTCCTTAAAATAGCTCTTCAGGTATTCAATTAACCGACCTAATCTCCCGGTGGCTCAGCACTTCAACTCCCCCTCCCATTCCGAATCCAACCTTTCTGTCCTGGGTCTCCTCCATGGCCAGAGTGAGTCCCACCACAAATTGGAGCAGCAGCACCTCATATTTCGCTTGGGTAATTTACACCCCAGCGGTATGAACATTGACCTCCAATTTCAGGTAGTCTTTGCTTTCTCCCTCCTTCCCCTCCCCTTCCCAGCTCTCCCACAGCCTACTGTCTCCACCTCTGCCTTTCTTCTTCCGTGCCCCCCAACCCCACATCAGTCTGAAGAAGAAGACCCAAAAGTCACCTATTTCCTTTGCTTTATAGATGCTGCCTCACCCGCTGATTTTCTCCAGCATTTTTGTCCACCTTCGATTTTTCCAGCATCTGGAGTTCTTTCTTAAACTTTTATTTAATTATTCATTTTTTTAAGATAAATGAATTATAAATAATGAGCAAGTACAATGTTAAAATGAGCAAATTTGTCGAGCAACATAAGGTTATAACAGAACAGTCAGATTCTGTAGTCCCTTTCAGAACATAAGGATGTCGTGAAATACCGAGTCAATAATTCATATGTCAGAGGCAACATCACAAAAACTAATACAGAATTAATTTAAAAAAATTGCTAATGGGATATGGACAAATGGATAAGCAAATGATTATTATCAACTCCCAGCCATGAAGTGTGAGACTAAAATCATATGTAGGCTAGACTCGAAGCATAAGAGTCATTGTGATAGACAATAGACAATAGGTGCAGGAGTAGGCCATTCGGCCCTTCGAGCCAGCACCGCCATTCAATGTGATCATGGCTGATCATCCCCAACCAATACCACATTCCTGCCTTCATGATATACAGCATGGAAACAGGTCCTTTGGCCTAAGTTGCATTTGATCAAGTTACCTTCCTGAGCTAATCCCATTTTGCCTCCATTTGTCCCTTATGCATTAAAACCTTTCCAATTCATGTACTTATCTAATTTTGTTTAATAAACATTGTCATTATATCCATCTATACCTCTTCGTCAAGCAGTTCATTTCATACAGACATCCATCGGCCCACTGAGTCCACATCGACCACGCTAGTTTTTGTCATCCCACTTTTGCATCCAGATGCTTGAGTTTAGTTTATTGGGTTTAGTTCATTATCATGTGGGATAATTTACAAAGGCCAATTAAACTATACAGCCGCATGTCTTTGGGATGTGAGACGAATCCGGGTCACCCAGAGAACGTGCAAACTCCATACACACAGCATCTGAGGTCAGGGTTGAATCCTAGTCTCTGGCACTGAGGCAGTAACTTTGGCAGTAGCTGTGGCATTGTGCTGCCCTTGAGTCACTGTGCTGTCCTAATTCCTTGAACATAATCCCAGAAAGTTAACATGAAAATCCAATAATCAGTTAGGAAAGCCAAATGGTACTTTGATGTCAATAAGAAAAATACTGAAGTATCAGAGTAAATAAGTCTTACTATACTGTATAGTCTTGGTAACCTCACAACTGAAGTATTGCATCAGATTAGAGTTCTTCCCTAAAGCTAGATATATTTTCCATTTATCAAAACTTCATCAGATGTAAATGCTAACAAGAATGATTGTCTAGTGAGGAAAGACATAATATAGCAGGGTCTTCATATGTAGAGATTACAAGATTAAAAATTGACTACATTGAAACATATCAAACTAAAGAAACTTTACATTGTCAAAGAGTAATTGCTGAGAGCACAATTGTGCTGGCTGGAAAGTCTAGCCTATATGCACCTGAGATTAGATATTTTCTCCCCTCAAATGAATGTAAATCTTTTGAATTTTCTATATGTCAGGTTTGAGTTAATCCAGGAATCAAAAGATTCTTAGATATGATGAAATCAAGAGCTGTGGGAATGAAGTAGGAAAACAGAATTGAGTAGGAGAACTCTCATATTTAATGATGGGACACATCCAAGGAACTGCATCTGCACCTGTGCCGGCTATGATTTATTCTGTACCTTTTCATACCTCTTGTTTCCCTCTCCCCTAACTCTCAGTCTGATGAAGGGTCTCTTCACCTGTTCCTCTTCTCAATAGATGCCGCCTAACCTGCTGCGTTACTCCAGCATTCGGTGTCTATCTCCAATTTCTTATATGATGTTTTGGTTCTATCTGCATTTATAATTGTTTTCCCGCAATTGTGATTCTTCAATCAACAGTATTCATCTTTGTTCATCATTAATAGCGGGAAGATGAAATCAGTACAAAAAAAGATAATCAGCCATCATTTCACATTTGTTTAAGGTGCATTTCAGCTCCAGATGTAAAGAATTAATGTTTTTTTTAATCAGAAATCAATTTAATCCTGAAGTATTCCAAAATACTATTTGTAGCTGTTTGGTCTATAAGATGCATCTGTTAACTTGGCCTTATATTTTCATGGTAATAAATTCTGGATCAGTAAGTTTGGAAAAAAAATTCTTATCCTCTAACTGTTATCACGAATGAGTGTAAAAGAAAAACCATGTTTGAAAAAAAAGTGGCAGAGCATCCTTCGCAATTTGTAGTGCAGATAGTCAAGTATGAACTAATTGTGTATTCACAATGTTCATTCTTGGCTTTAGTCACAGTATGAAGAATGTTTACTTTGATTCCAGCTGGCAGCATAGGTGAGTGCCTTAGCCACATCTGCTGGATGTGTTTGACATCTGTACCGCTGCAAATTCTAAAGTGCCTGCCAAGCAATTTTTTGAACTATTTCATTTAATGTAGGTCTTTCAGAAGTAAACCATTCACCACGTGGCAGCCATTCTTTTTATACCATTCAAGCTTCATTTGTTATGGCTGCCCATGACACAGGTGGAATAATATATAATGCAAACATATAACAGGAGCGCAAACACTACTGTTTATGTCATTTTGTTGAATGTGAGCATTTGTTTTTAAGGTTAATTTGATAGCAGCTGAGCCATGCAGACAAGAATGGTCTCAGGCTCACTCTGCCTGATTAAAAGTGACACTCCATTTGGATTTGGCGCCATTAATGGTTCAATGGTAATTCATTGTCACATGTACCGAAGTACAGTGAAACATTTTTCTCTCTCCACAACCACACCTCTGCTACAGCCACAGTCACTCAAGGCGTTCCCCAAGGCTCCGTACTCGGCCCCCTCCTCTTCATCATCTACATCCTCCTCCTTGGTCAGATACTCCGCCACTTCAACCTGGACTTCCACTGTTACGCCGATGACACCCAGATCTACCTCGGCACCAAATCCCCCCACAACCCCCCCTCTCCCATATCAACTCCTGTTTGTCAGCTATAAAAACCTGGATGCAACATAACTTCCTCAAACTCAACAGCGATAAAACAGAATTCCTCCTCATAGGCTCCAAACCCACACTCAGCAAAATCAATAACCCCACTCTCACCATCGACGGCACCACTGTCTCCCCATCTCCCCAGGCCCGCAACCTTGGCGTGATCTTTGATTCTACCCTCTCCATTGAGCCTCACATCCGTCATGTCATTAAAACCTCCTTCTTTCATCTCCGCAACATCGCCAAACTCACCTCTCTCACACCGCCCGCTGCTGAAAGACTCATCCATGCCTTCATCTCCTCCCGACTGGACTACTGCAACTCACTTCTCCTTGGCATCAGCTCCACCTACATCAACCGACTCCAACTGGTCCAGAACGCAGCCGCCCGACTCATCACTCACACCAAATCCTGGCATCACATCACTCCAGTCCTCAAACAACTTCACTGGCTTCCCATCTCCCACCGGTTCACCTACAAAATCCTGGTCCTCATCTACAAAGCCCTCCACCATCTGGCCTCCCCATATCTCACTGACCTCCTCTCCCCCTACCAACCCTCACGGTCCCTCAGATCCACATCAGCCGGTCTCCTCTCCATCCACAAGTCCAACCTCCACAGTTTTGGGGACAGAGCCTTCTCCAGGGCAGCTCCCAGGCTCTGGAACTCCCTCCCCCAACTGATCCGCAATTCCGTGTCCCTCACCATCTTCCAGTCCCGCCTCAAGACCCATCTCTTCACCTCTGCCTATCCTTAGCCCCACGTCCCCCTCCCTTTTCATCTGTGCTTGAATTGCCTCATACTGTGTTTTGAATTGAATTCTGTCTAATTTGTGTACTAGTCATGTCTCTACTATTTATTTCATTCTGCTTACATGTTTTTCCTCTATTGCTAAATTTTTGTAAGGTGTCCTTGAGACTCTTGAAAGGCGCCCATAAATAAAATGTATTATTATTATTATTTTTGTACACAAGTATAACTGCACATAAATACTTAGATGCCTCAGATAAACATCTCAGATACAATATAGCAGTGGTTCACTGAGAGGGTATACAGTCGGCAGCTTCTGACACCATTTTCAACTCTCAGATGGTGTAAGTTCAGGGTTCATGGCCTGACCATGATGGCCCGTTGTCCTGGCGATGTTGCAGGGTCTGCCTGGCCATGTATAGCCTTTGGCGTCATCCACCACTGCTTAAACACTCTGTGCCGCTGTTCATGTGCTTGGCCTCTTGGAGCAGCACCCGGTCTGACGGAGCCCCCAGTCAGTGAGCCCCCAGGGCCTCCAGCGGCCCACACTACCCTCGAGGCACTGCACTCCTTTCCACAGCTGGTTTGCTTACCACCCTCCGTCTGACCCCTGGGGCAGACGGACCAAGCCTGCTGTCGGGTATGGCCACTTGCTCTTCTCTACTGCCGTTGCTGATTCCCTCCCCTTCAGCCTTCTGGGTGGATCCTCAGCCCACAGCCACGAGCCAAGCCTGCTGGACGCTGCATTAGTGCCATGATTAGGAAATAAATGGATAATTATCCAGGTATATTACAGTGGACATAGAATATAGAGAAGAGAGATTATGTTAAAATTAAAACCGGAGTACTGTATACAGTTCTGGTCACAAAGTTACTCTTTGTTCTCTCAGGAAGATCCTAACATAGAAAACATAGGAACATAGAAACTTAATCCTCCGGGATTAAGATAATTTGTTTCCATTCTAGTCCTGGGCATGTTGAGATGATTTATGAGACCAATGTTAGAATTCTAGTTGAATAAATTTGGGGCAGGAGGTGGTTTGACATGGTAGTAGATATGCTTCTACTGTTATTTTCATTGGCCTTCTGGCTGCTGTCAATGAATTGGCAAAAGGTTCTGAGTGCCATCCTGAATTATCCTTATTCACTCCGAGCGGTCTTGAGCCAGGGATTCTAGTGAGGTTACAGATTTTCATGACGCTTTTTCTGTCCATGTCCTAGATTGGAATAGAGTGTAAGCTTTTAGAGAAAGGTATCAGGCACATAAATGATGTTGCCTGCCCTGCTTTCAGCTACAAAACAACTCCTCCCAGTGGCCAAAGAGCTGCTCTCCGAATCGAAGGGTAGGTTCAATCTTATCGGAGGCACAATTGAAATTATATTCATGATCCAACACTGGAGGAAGGAAGGATGGAGCATCAACCAATGTGCATGGCCTACTTCAAACTTGCATAAGTCTTTGCCCGAGTCAATCCAGACCTACAGAGGTGCATCCTCCTTAATTGTGACTGCTCACAGAAACTGGTGTGCATCCTATGTCTGTAAGGTGATGGCATACAATCCAAGGTCTTAACCAACCATTCTATGTTAGATTTACCAATTTACAGGAAAGATGTGATTGCTCACAGAGTGAGGAGTTGATTTATAAAGGTGTTGCCAGGAACTTGCAGCAATGTGGAAAGATTGATAAGTTAACGTTATTTTCTTTGGAACAGAGGAGACTGAGGTGAAAGTTAAGTTTAGGTGAATGAGATACAGAGATGAAGTTAGCAGGAGCATTCCATTTACCTCAGCAGCGGGAATGTATTAGAAGCAATGGGGAATATATTAAAATAATTGGTAGAATGGCTAGTGAGGAGATCAAGAAAAATATTTCCACAGAGGATGGTTTGGATCTATAACTCACTACTTGATGTGACGGGAGAGGAAGAAGCTCTCGTTACATTTGGCCTGCAGAGATGTGGTCCTGGTGCTGGAAGGTGGGATTAGGCTACGGAGCTCTTTTTGATCTTCATAGACACAATGGGCTACAAGGTCTCCTTCTGTATCATAAATTTTCTGTGTTTCTCTGATCCTGTGATCCCGATCCAGCAATCATAGCTGAAGAGTGTGTAGATGTTGGTATTGGCCCAATCTGTGATTCACCCCTCTCCCAATCAAAACCAAGTCGCCAGCTAAATCGTGTATGAGTCAAGGTCACTTGGATCATGTCCTGGAAACTAGCTCCTGCATATGGAGCCAAAGCAGCTTCAGCAGTGGAAATAAACTGATCTAGAGTTGATGGGAAATAAAATATGAGTGTGTTATAATTTCCTGGGTTAATTGTTGCTTTGCTCTTTCCCCCCACTATCAGTTCAAACTGATTATGATTACCTGCAGCATTTTATTCCATCTAAAATTAGCCCAGATTTTCTAATTATTGTTTAAATATGTTTGAATTAGTCACACCTAGGGTGGCGCAGCAATACAGTTGCTGCCCAACTGCGCTTACAGTGCTAGAGACCCGGGTTCGATCCCGATTATGGTGTTGTCTGTATGGGGTTGTATGTTCTCCCCGTGATCACGTGGGTTTTCTCTGAGATCTTCGGTTTCCTCCCACACTCCAAAGACGTGCAGGTTTTGTAGGTTAATTGGCTTGGCATAAATGTTAAATTGTCCTGAGTGTGTAGAATAATGTTACTGTGCGGGGATCGCTGGTCAGTACGGACTCAAGGGTGCCGAAGGGCCTGTTTCTGTGCTATATCTCTAAACTGAAATAAACTAAACTAAACTACCCGGGCACACATGAGTACGGCCTCAAGTGCCACAATGATGTGCAAACTACATAATGCGTAATGGGCCTGTCCCACTTACGCAACTTTTTAGGCGATTGTAGGAGACTGTGAGGTCGCCACATGTTCACCGGAGGTTGCCGGGGTGTCTCCTGAATGGTGGTGAGTAGTTCCCGCATTCTTGTAACTAGTCGCGGCTTCATTCTAGTCACTGCTAATTTTTCAACGTTGAAAAATTAGCGGCGACCAGAATTTTGACGCCACAGAGAGTAGCGAGAATTCTCGTGACGTAGTGCAGTGGTAGTGGGTCGCCAGGAGGTTGAAGGTTGTCGTAGGTTTTCGTAGGTTGTCGCTGGTGGTGACCAGTGAATTTCACTGGCTCATTGGGAAAAAATAGTAGTTTTCAGAACCAAGGATAACCGACCGGTAATGTTAATGTCCGCCGAGCTTCACAGCCGTGCCGTGTATCTCTGGCTTCTTAAAAGTTTGTCCCCCTCTCCCACTCCTTCTCCCCCACTTCCTGTTCTTCTTCCCCCCTTCTCCCCCCCCCGCTTGCCCTCTCCCCCCCTTCTCCCCCCCTTATCCCCCCCTCTCCCCCACCCTCTTTTAAAGGACAAGTGACCCTTCCCGTTCACCGTCTTAATTGCACCGCCAACCTTCCTGTTCATTGTGGTGTATGTCTGTATCACATTGGCTTTGCATCGTGTGAATTTCACTCAGACAGTGCTCCCCCGCTTGCCCTGTGCACGATGTGTATGTGTGTTCCACTCTGACTCTGACAGTCGCTGTTCCAATCGCCGGTTTTTCAGCGACCTGCTACGACTTGACAGCCGCCTGAAAAGCCGCAAAAGTGGGACAGGCCCATAAGAGTCTCAGAGTAGAAGGGCCCAGAAGACCTTTATGAGAATAATCCCAGGGAGGGAGTGCAGAGAAGGTTCACCAGACTGATTCCTGGGATGTCAGGACTTGTCTTATGTTTTTTTTGTCCCTTCCACATTATACTGAAGTCCTCACCCAGCTATCATCAAATCACACTGGCCCCCCAGCTTAATGTCATCCGCAAACTTGGAGATATTGCCTTACATTCCCTCATCCGATCATTAATATATTTAAATAGCTGGGGTCCCAGAAAGACTGGATAGACTTGGTTTATACTCTCTAGAATTTAGGAGGTTGAGAGGGGATCTTATAGAAACTTACAAAATTCTTAAGGGGTTGGACAGCCTAGATGCAGGAAGATTGCTCCCGATGTTGGGGAAGTCCAGGACAAGGGGTCACAGCTTAAGGATAAGGGGGAAATCCTTTAAAACCGAGATGAGAAGAACTTTTTTCGCACAGAGAGTGGTGAATCTCTGGAACTCTCTGCCACAGAGGGTAGTTGAGGCCAGTTCATTGGCTATATTTAAGAGGGAGTTAGATGTGGCCCTTGTGGCTAAGGAGATCAGAGGGCATGGAGAGAAGGCAGGTACGGGATACTGAGTTGGATGATCAGCCATGAACATATTGAATGGCGGTGCAGGCTCGAAGGGCCGAATGGCCTACTCCTGCACCTAATTTCTATGTTTCTATGTTTCTATGAATGAGCATTTGACGGCACTGGGTCTGTATTCACTGAAATTTAGAAGGTTGAAGGGGGGGACATCATTGATACTAACCAAATAGTGAAAGTACTGGAGAGAGTGAATGTGGAGAGGATGCTTGCACTAGTCGGAGAGTCTAGGACCAGAGGCCATAGCCTCAGAATAAGAGGACGTACCTTTAGAAAGGAGACAAGGAGGAATTTCTTTAGGCAGAGGGTGGTGAATCTGTGGAATTCATTGCCACAGATGGCTGTGGAGACTAAGCCAATTGATATTTTTAAGGTGGAGATTGACAGATTCTTGATTAGTATGGGAGTTAAGGAGCTGTCCTACTGCGGCAACCTAATTTGCGAGTTTAGAAGAGTTTAGGAGAGTTTGAAAAAAATGTCATGTTGAAGACCTCCTTCGACTATGCTGACGACTAGCTTTGACTAGCTTCGGGAAAACTGGACTCTGAATGGTGGAGAGTGAAGACGACCTCCTTCGATCTCCTTCGACCTCCCTTTGACTATGTTGAAGACTATCTACGACTACCTTCAACTACCTTTGATTACTTTCGACTACCCTTGATTACATACAAATAACATACCTACTACGACCTACTTTGACTAAACCTACTAGTAAAAAAATTATCGATTTATTTCCATAGCGACCTTTTTTTACTCGCGAGAATTTTTCAACATGTTGAAAAATACGCCGCGACCTAGCTGAGGCCTCGAGTACGCGGGGACTACCCTCGAGCATGAAGGAGAGTTACAAAGACCTCCCAGGACCTCGTGTCGACCATGCTGCGAGTATGAGTCGAGGGCAAACTCGCCAGAACTCGCGGATTAGGTTGCCGCAGTGGGACATCCCATTTAGGGTTTATGAGGAGAAGGCAGGAAATGGCATTGAGAGGGAAAGACCATCAGCCATGGCTGAATGCCGGAGTAGACGATGGGCCAAATCGCCTAATTCTGCTCCTAGAACTTACGAAGTCTGCACCATCTGGAATAGGGCTGCATTTTTTGTGGGTGGGAAAGTTACCACTTTATGTTACCAGTGTGAAGAAGGGTCTCGACCCAAAACATCGCCTATTCCTTCGCTCCATAGATGCTGCCTCACCTGCTGAGTTTCTCCAGCTTTTTTGTCTACCTTCAATTTTTCCAACAGCTGCAGTTCTTTCTTAAACTTTATGTTACCAGACAATTTTAATCAATCATGGGCTAAATTTGTTTGTATGTAAGGCTCTGATGCAACAGTAGTTTCATTCCACAGGAAAGTACTATTATGGTTTAGACATTTCATTTTCCTTTTCAATGTCTTTACATTGCATTGGAGTACCCAGGTCTTGGAGAGGAGTGCTGATGGGCTTGTGCTTGCTGTCATTTTAAACATGTCAGAGATAAAATAACCTGTGGGCAGGCAGTCCTGGATGCCTGGGTCACATTCCACAAAAGTAGATTGCTGGTGCCCTTTCAAATACAGGTCCACCACCATGTTTCCACCCACTGGTGGTCTGGCACCTCTTATAATCCGGACAAAATTACAAGAACACACTTGAAACACCCCCCAGATGTCCGCCCGAAAATATGGTGCTTGGATTGGGTGAGGTGACTGAGCTCAATCTCAGTGGGACTTCTTCACCAATCAACAGGTCGAATCTGCCCCCTGCAGCCAAGGCTCTGGAACTCCGACATGGTCGGAACTGGTAGATTCGTTCCCATAGCTGTCTTCCAAGGCCGACTTTGCAGACCAGTACCTCGAACCCTCGGCTCTCTAAGCAGACCATTCCGGTACCGTTTGACTGCTCTCAGAAGATATGACCTCTCTTGGTTCAACAAAATGGATAATCCAGAAAGGCTCTGGAACCCAGGGTGACAGAAAATTGATGATGGACCCAAAGAACCCAGGGATCAGGGATAAATTTAAGTGATTATTGCTCAGGTGGGCCAACGAAAAGGAGCCAAAGAAACCAAAGAGAGAAGAGAAAAACATGCTGAACTCTTCCACTTTCAGTCATTTTTAGTCTGTGGGGTGTTTGAGTTGTTTTTAGTTTAGTTTATAGATACAGTGCAGAAACAGGCTCTGGTATGCGGTCAGATCAGGGGTGGGGTCCAGTCTATAGTTCCAATCGCTTCCTCCTACACCATCGTAATTTTAGAAAATGGATCAGGTTTTTGTAGACCTCAAATGTGAGCAATGGGGTGGGATTGTTAAGAAACTCACCCTCCACAGAGTTTGCAATTGAGTTACATTTTGTGCCTAATTCAATATAATTGGTAAGTCACACCATGTAAATCTCTAAACTAGCTCCCGCTGGATGCAAAATGCTAGAGTCAACCTGGTGGATGGCAGTGATTGTTGATGGGACTATGTCCTTTCCTCTTTCTCCTCTTACCCATGTGTGCTGTTGGGGGCTCAGCAGGGTGACATTTTGTGTTTATCTGAAATGAGAAGACCAGAAGGTTGTGTTCATGGTGGAAAGGATGAATCAAGGGTCAAGTGTTTTATATGTCCCAAAACTGAACAATGGAATTCTTACCTGCAGCAGTACATCAATTATGTAAACATAATACTCAGACAAGTGAAAGGGAAACAATTCAACTATCTTGATGCAGTAAGATGGGAAAATTACAAGGATAGTGGGCGGGGGATGTGTGATGTGAGACGGAGAATTACATATGAACACACCATGGATATCTGTGAGTCACCGAGATCCCCAGGCTCTGTGGCAAACAAATGATCAATCCTGCTGTTGTGATGGCACTCGCCATGTGGTTCACTGATCGCCAATCACAGTCAGAGGTTGAATTCACCCTGAAGTGGGAGTGTCATGCGTGAAATGTGTTTGTGGGTGAGCAAGTAGGGAGGGGTGGACAAATATGATCTAGTGGGTCCAAGTGTTAGACATTACATTCACTGCATGCAGTGCTGCATCCACTGACCATGACAACACCCATAAGATCATTGAACTTGTAGAAACAAGAAACTGCAGATGCTGGTTTGCACAAAAGGACACATAGTGCTGGAGTAACTCAGTGGGTCAGGTAGGCAGTCTGAAGGAGAGTCCCAACCTGTTGTGCTGCCTGACTCATTGAGTTACTTCAGCACTTTGTGTCCTTTAGATCATTAAACGTTCTCTGGACCATCTGCGTGTGGATTTATTCATCTGATGACTCTCCCCCACAGATGCTTCATTTTTGCTAAATGGGAATTCTGATGTTACTGGCATATATGATGAGTTTGTAAATGTCCAGCCTTCCAGCAAGGTTGCCAGGATTGCTTTGCTTGGGGTGTCTGTTCCTCTGCCATGTTGCCAAGGCAGTCATGAACATTCCCTTGAATGCACAATGAATGCCAGATGTCACCTCCTTAAACGGTGGTGGCATGGTTAGTCAAGGGAAAGCAGTAAAAACCTGCAGATGCTACAAATTGCAAATACAACTAAAATCAATACCAATATTTCTGACCTATTGAAGCATGAAAATAGCTAATATTCTATATTTTGTAATGGAAAGTGATTGTAGGATCATTTGGCTTTCACTACCTTGAAGGAAGGGTGAACATTTCTGTGGAAGTAAAAAACCCAAAATGCATTAGAATTTGCAATAAATGTGATTGTGTTAAATTAAAGGGTTTGAAAGAGCAAATGGATATTTTATGATTCCTCATTTTATTACGCTTTAAACTTCATAAATAAAGATATTTTCATTAGACGATGATTGATGAGATTACGCAATAAAATGCAATAGCCAATACAAACAAAATACTTTCAGCACATTTGCAATATTGGTGATGAGTTGTGAAGAAATATCAGTGAACTTACATGACTGATTTTTATGTAACAGTAATAAAAGGAATACTTGTTTCCAAATGTAATTCTACATTATATTATAATGTATAATTTATCACATGGGTGGTATCTATATATTCTACATCAGATACAGGAGGATAAACATCATATTACATTTAATATTAATTGGTGCTTCAAATAAGCAAATATACCATGGAACCATGGAATGTTGGCTATTACAATAGATTGTTCACTTCCATTATATATATCCTGTCATAATTTGCGAAGGTAAACAGAAATTATCCAGACTTATCTTAATTTATGAAACTCCTTGAATCTGCCATGCATATTAATGGTCAAGAAGCCCATTTTTTTTTCTGGTTCTTTACATATCAATTTTTTTCTTCCCTTTGGGTACGTTCCAATATTTCCCTCATTACTTCAATATATATGTGTGTGTGCATATGTGTGTGTATGTGTATATATATATATATATATATATATATATCTATATATATATATATATATATATATATATAATACACATATAAATACATACACACAGTCACATACACACACATTTCAATTAGATATTATCCCATTCCCACACTGACCTTCCTGTCCTGGGCCTCCTCCTCTGTCAGAGTGAGGCCCAGTACAAATTAGAGGAACACCACCTCATATTTCGCTTGGGCAGTTTACACCCCAGCGGTATGAACATTGACTTCTCTAACTTCAAGTAACCCTTGCTTTCCCTCACTCTCCATTCCTCCACCTTCCTTATTCTCCGACCAGTCTGACTGTTCCCCTGATTAAATGGTACTTCGGAGTCACGTGAGTGACTACGTGAAGAACCCGTCCAGCAAGCATGCGCGACATGAGCGTTCACGCAGTGCAACAGCGACGAACGGGGGTACAGGGCACTCCCGCTACACCTTAAAAAAGACGGACCGTCAGGTAAGTTTATTCTGAGGTCGTTTTTTCGAAAAAAGTTGCTTTGCTTTGTCTCACCAGGTCGAGATAACTGGAAACATGAGCAAAACAAGGCAAGCAAAGAAGACCGCCTCCGTTCGACTCCAACAGAGGAGCGTTCCATCAGTGGGGGGCAAGAGGCGGCAGGACCGCACACCCTGCGGTCCGCTATTCCCGACACCGAGCCGAACCAAGTCCTGCTAGTGCAGCCTGAGCAGCGGGCTGGAAGTAAATCAAGGCGGAAGACAAACCGGCTGGTGGTATCCAACTCCTCGGATGGGGACGTCTCACCGCCCCGAACGCGGCAGAGACAGCCGCCTGAGCCGCATGGAGCGGCTCATGGAGCAAATGCTCCAGCAAGACTTGCTTCGGGAGCTGGAGCAGTCTCGCCAAGGGAGTTCACAAGGCACTGGCCATCGCTTCCTCCTCAGCCGAGGGCAGCGTTGGCGACCAGGGCTGGGCTGGTCAAGAAGAGGGGTCACTGGCCGAAGATGTCGGGAGTATGCTTGGGGTACAGGACCAGGAAGAGCTGCTGGATGTGGTCAACCGCTACGTGGCAGCTCCATGAGCAGGACGGCCATTAGAGCCAAAACCGGTGGCCAGCATAGACTACCTGTCCTTCAAACCCCTACAAGAGCAGGTAGTCAATGAGGCACTAGAGCTGTATTCAGCCCCTGAAAATTGCGCCTCGCTCAATGTGCCGGCCGTCAACAGCCAAATCTGGGGGCACGTTGGGCAGAACATCCGTAACCAAGAACTAAAATTACAGCGGATTCTCAGGCTCCTGACGTCAGCCATCACTTCCTATGCTCGTTCCGTGGATGGGGTGGAAATGACCACAAACCAGCAGGATACATTAGCACTGCTGTGTAACACCCAATTCGAGATCAACAACCTCCGTAAGGAGATAATAAGCCCTGCCCTCAACCCGAAATTCGCAAGGTTGTGCAAAACACCGACCACAGAGCCACAAATCCTGCTCTTTGGTAAGGACCTTTCTAAAAAAGTGAAGGACCTGGAAGAAGAGTCCAAAACATTTGGCCTCATGAGGGCAGGCCCCGGGATGAGCAGACCCACAAAACCCAAGTGGCAGTACCCCACCGCGTCCACCAGTTGATGTCAGCCTCATGGGACTGGTGAAAGCTCGGGGTCTGCACATTACCCCCAAAAGCCTTTTTTAGGCCTGGGCCCAGAGCAGACCCCATGGAAAATGCACCACCCCCAACCAGCAGCACATCAGACAACACATCGTCCAACGAAGAAACAGAAGAAACACCCATAACCATGGAGGTAGGTGGGTCTGGTTCCTACCAGCATATAGAAAGTGGGGGATCTATACTAACAGGGGGGAGATTACACCCGTTTGTGGAAGCATGGAGGTCTATCACGAATGATAAATATATACTCAACAGCATTCGTGGATACAAAATAGAATTTGTTCAAGAAAACATGCCACCAGTTCAGCATACACCCCAAAGGGTCTTTTCCCTCTCAGTTAAAGAAAAACTAGAGGGCCAAGCAGAACTGGTGAGGCTACTCACAAAGGGTATCATTGAAAAAAACAAACATGAACCCTTGGAATTTGTCTCAAATATATTCACTAAAACTAAAAAAGATGGTGGATGTCGCATCATCATTAACTTCACTAAATATGTTTGTTAAGAATATACATTTCAAAATGGATTCACAATTAACTCAGTCCACATATCTGTAACCTTGCCAAAAGACAAAGCAGCAGAATTGGCACAAGCATGTAACAATTTAATGGTCAACGATCGACCAACCATTCGACAAGTGGCAAGAGTAATTGGAAAAATGGTAGCAGCATTTCCTGCTACACAATTTGGACCTCTGCACTATCAAAACTTACAAAGAGCAAAAGTGTAGGCGTTAAAACGACATGTAGGTCACTTTGACCGAGTCATGAAATTACCCACTGAAGCAATATCAGAGTTACAGTGGTGGGTAGGGAACATTTGGCATTGTTCCAGCCCTATCATCATCATTAACCCTACGTTAATTCAAACAGATGCCAGTGCTCACGGTTGGGGAGCAACTAATACTATATCCAGCACAGGTGGTCGATGGACTAATCTAGAGTCATCTTTACTACAGACACTGGGCATCAATTATCTGGAAATGTTGGGTGCATTTTATGGCTTAAAAGCATATTCAACAAATATGCATCACTTGCATGTTCGTTTACAAATAGATAATACCACGGTGGTGGCCTATATTAACCATATGGGCGGTATAAAATCGATATCATGTGACAATTTGGTCAACACAATCTGGCAATGGTGTGTCGACATACATATTTGGCTATCAGCAACTTACCTACCAGGTAAGCTAAATACAGTGGCAGACACCAGGTCACGCAAATTCAATGATAACACCGAATGGATGTTAAATCCCAAAGCATTTGCTAAAATTACAAAGCTATATGGCATGCCAGATATCGATCTATTTGCATCCAGACTAAATCACCAGGTTCCAATGTATGTCGCTTGGGAACCAGACCCTGAGGCAGCAGCGATAGATGCGTTCGCGCTGGACTGGGTAAAATTCTTCTTTTATGCTTTTCCTCCCTTCTGCCTCATCAGTCGGGTACTACGCAAAATACAGATGGACTCTGCTTCAGGTATTTTGATAGTACCCAACTGGCCTACACAGCCATGGTTCCCAGTGGTCCTCGACATGGTTGTCGAGATCCCAATAACTTTTCCCAGTAGCCCAGACTTGTTAACTCACCCAGTATCAGGCATAAGCCACCCATGCCACGATAAAATTAAACTCCTGGGTTGCAGATTTTGAAAAGGCATCTGCTGGGCCTGGGATTGTCAGAAAACACTATCAACATGATGACAGCATCCCACCGCGTATCCACAAGGAAACAATACTTGTCAAACATCAAGAAGTGGGAAAAATACTGTTCGAACACAGGAACCACATACTCAACTACAACTGTAACCAATGTACTGGAGTTCCTGGCAGGCCTTCACCACAATGAAGGACTCAACTACAGCGCCATTAATACAGCCAGAAGTGCTCTGTCAGCCTATTTAATTCAGGCACCAGGACAACAGGCCATGGGGTCCCACCCGCTGGTGATCAAGCTCATGAGAGGCATATTTAACTCTAATCCCCCCAGACCTAGGTACAGCCAAATGTGGGATGTCAGTGTGGTCCTGACATACCTTAGGGGATGGTCACCAGCCAGGTCCCTCACCCTGGAACTATTAACCCTGAAGACGGTCGTGCTGATGGCACTTGTCTCAGCACAAAGAGTCCAGTCCCTTCATCTATTACGATTGGACAACATGGTTGTAACACCAGACCGTGTCTCATTTACAATCCAGGGGCTGGTCAAACAGAGCAAGCCAGGAACATCAAGCCCAGTCATGGAATTCCAGGCTTACCCACCTGAACCACGGTTATGTGTCATGATCCACATTGAACTATATTGACACAACAAGAATTCCCCGAGGGAGAGAAAAAGCCTTATGGGTCAGCCACAAGAACCCTCATGGTCGGGTGATGAGCCAAACTATTTCAAGATGGCTCAAGCAGGTGCTGAAAGCAGCTGGTGTAAATACTAACGTGTATAAATCTCACTCCACCAGGGCAGCATCCACGTCGGCGGCTAAGAGGATGGACGTGCCTGTGGACCACATCCTGGCTACAGCAGGGTGGTCTGGGGAAAAAATGTTTCAACTTTTTATAATAAGCCGTTGGCAGAACCTGCATCATTTGCAGAAAAAATATTAGAATCTGCAAATATTTAATTTAAGCCCGGGGGAGCAATTTGTTTTTTGTTATTGTTTAATAAACACCATTATTGTTTTTACAAACAGATTCATGGTTGATTACGATAACATACTTCCTCCCTCAAATGACTTTGGCAGTGAGTGAAGTATGAACTGTTACACGCTTTGAAATAACAGAGCTTTAAAATCCTCACGTAGTCACTTAAGTGACTCCGAAGTAAAATAGTAAGATTAAACGAGAACTTACCAGTTCAAAGTTTGATCTGTATTTTATGAGGAGTTACGATGAGGGATTACGTGCCATCCGCTCCCACCCTCAATTATAGAGATCAACTGGTATTTAATTTCTCCTTTTCTTTACTATGTTTATTTCAATTATTGTGTCTTTCTGTGATTCCACACCGCTGCTTTGAAGTATGTCGTGCATGCATGCTGGACAGGTTCTTCACGTAATCCCTCATCGTAACTCCTCATAAAATACAGATCAAACTTCGAACTGGTAAGTTCTCGTTTAATCTAACTATTTTATCTCCATATGCTTCATTGACACCTTCTCCTAGCTAACAATTGTCTATTCTACATTTTCCTTGAACTTCATCCTCCTTAAGGCATCTTTTTCCCACCTTATCCATCCTTATCTCTGTGTCTCCCACTCCCCTGACTCTCAGCCTGAAGAATGGTCTTTTTTCAAAATATCATCCATTTCTTCTATCCAGAGATGCTTGCCTGTCCTGCTGAGTTACTCCAGCATTTTGTGTCTATTTTCATTAGACTTTATGAGTGAAGAGGTTAACAAACAAATAAACAAACAATAGTGGTGCCCAGTCAAAAATAATGCATCCAAGTCTAGGTAGTTCAGAGCCTATTTGGAGGTTGTGGTGTTTAATACCCTGAAGGTTACAGTGAAGAAGCTGCTGAACCTGGGTGTTCAGGCTCATATACCACATTCCTGATGGCAGGAGTGAAATGACAGTGTGGCCAAGGTGGAGTGGGACTCTGATGATGCTGGCTGCCTTTTTAAAGCAGTGACTCCTGTTGTACTTGTGTTTTTCACCGGTGATAGTAATTAGGAATACTTCACCCTAACCTCAATCTGATGACCAATTGTATTCTTTCAAAAAAAGATCTTTGGCACAGCGAAAATTGTGGCTGCACAATTGTGAATTCTGAAGTTAGTACATAAAATTTTATTATGAAATTAAATGGCCTGTAAGCTGACACCCAAGGAGGAATTGTGAGGTAAAATGTATTCTTTGAGAAATAGAAAATATGTTTTGAAGGTAAAAAGTCCAGGTAAGTCCAGAATCAGTGCTTCCCTACCGGAGACTGCGGCTTCAGGTTGGTGTAGGCCGGCGGTCGAAGATTTTAAATTTCCGCCGCGCCGCAGCCAGAAGCACCGCAGACCGCAGGGCCACCGGTCGAAGCTCCCCTCCAGGGATTCTTGGCGAGGGACCCCGCTCCTGATGGTAAGTCCCCGACGCGCCCGCGGAAGAAGTAGGCTGTGGGCCGGTGGTTGGAGCTTCTATTTCTCCCGGGTCCCCAACGAAGGATCCCAGGCAGCGGACGCCGCGCCAGCTGGAACTCTGCAGACCGCGGCTTCAAGCTGCCACGGGCCAGCAAACGGAGTGCTCCCCTCCGACGAGCCCCGGCGAGGGCTTGCCCACTCCGCGACAACAGTCCACACTGCGCCCGCTGCTGAAGCCCCGGGCGTGTCTCCAGGAAAGGCCTCCCGATCCTCGGTGTTAGGCCATGGGGGAGGCGACATGGAAAAAGTTGCCTCTCCGTAGTGGAGGCGACCAAAGCGGTTTCCCCCTTACCCCACCACACCACCCCCCATACAAGACATACAGAGAAACATTAAAAACATACATTTAAACACACTAAAAATTTTTTAAAAGTAGATAAAACGGGCACGCTGCTGGCAGAGCTGCCGGCTTGCAGCGCCCCCACCGACCTTATTTTGTGCAAGACGAATTTCCACTCCAGCCTCAAGAAATGTGACTACATTTAAGAAAGTCCGTCTCAGACTCACACTGCATCCACCTCTGACTAGAATTTACTATTAGTGCTCTCAGATAGTAACATGTTTCAATCCAACAATAGGGAAATTACCAGGATAGTTTTATGGAACACCGGATGATATAATAAAAGAGCGAATTTGCATTTATTTAAAATATTTTGGAAAGTCAAAAATGTCTCAGAATGCTTCACATCTGATGTGGCTCCATTGCGATACAGTCACAGTGATCATTTGTGCAGACACATGATTGTCCAGAGCAGTATCCCACAACGAGAAAATCACTGAATACAGGCCTTTGATAACAGTGCCATGAAATTAGAAGCAACCTCATGTTTATATGCTATTCTCAATAACAATAGCAGAGATTTTACTCGACTATCCACACCCAAATAGTTTTACTGAAGCAAATAATAGATCAGATAATAATCCTGAAGCAGGGTTTCTACTTGAAGTGTCAACCGTTCCTTTCAACCCACAGATGCTGGTCATTCTGCTCAGTTCCTCCAGCAGATAATAGACCAGATAATTTGTGTTACTGGTGTTGCCTAAGGGCGGAATATCAGACAGGACACTTGAAGTTTCTCTGCTCTGCAAATAGTGCCATTTGATCTTTAAGCTCCATCTGATAGATAATGTGTAACCTTATTTTAACAATTTATCTCAAATGCTGCTCCTCCAACAATCCGAAACGTCGCCAATTCCTTCTCTCCATAGATGCTGCCTCACCCGCTGAGTTACTCCAGCATTTTGTGTCTACCAATGCATCACATTCAATGTGCCAAAGCCTAGCTTCTGCTCTTGCATATCAGTAGCAGGGTTTGAAGTTTGAAATCTCACTTCAGAATGTAACGTGCTAACGACAATCTAAGGCCAGCAAGACTGCCTCAAGGTTAACATCTTCAAAGAGCTTCATGAAAGCAGATATAAAAGCAACCAAATGTTTTTCTTTAGTTGTACTCTTATTTATTTTAATTGCAAGCAACAAGAGTGTCTATCAAAAGAGCACAGCAAGAAATAGCAAGTAGCAAGTGTTCTCTGCAGGAACAATATTTTTCTGGGCTCTACATATTTCTATCTCTTACAGACAACAGCTGGCAATTAATCACAAAAGGCCTTAACTTATCCAGACGCATTTATATTCCAGGTGTCCTTCTGTAACTTTGAGCTGCGAATGAGATTATGTCTGCTCTTTTTATATTTCTTGCTGTGTTGGCTTTGCAGCAGAATTCCCCAAGTGGCCTGTTCAAATACAGATTCAAACGCAATTGTTAGTCAGTGATGGTTTCTGATGAATAAAGCTTAAGTTGAGCTAAAGGGTGTATCAGCCATAGGAAATATAAAAATGTGGAAAGGAAGTAGAAGGAATGTTCTTTGAAACAACAGTTTAAGCAGTGAGTGCACAAATATGAGCCGTCGAGTTTTAAAAATTGTTATTTTAACGTAAAATGAAAATATGAAGTATTTAGGCGTGGCATTTAACACTAGCATTTTTGGGGGTTTTCTTCTACTATGCTGAATAGGCTTGAGGGGCTCAGTGCATGACAGAAATGCAGTCAGTGTGTCTGGATAATCCTGCCAGTGCTGATTTTAATCTTGTGAAGCCACTGTTTCTTCTCTTAGGAATTTGTCTATGATCCAGAGCCAAGAGCTGTGGAAAAAGTCTGCACGCCTTATCATAGCCGGTGTACATTACACAGTACTGTGCATCTGAAAGGATGATGAAGAAGTGAAATTACCGAATCAATTAACTATTGTTTTCCTCCGTGTATGTTCATTTCAAGTCATAACACTAGTCGCTAAATGATAATCACATGCTGCGGTCCAGAGCTGACAATATTGCAAATTGAAACATCATGAAGAGAATTTACAAACCTTTTGCCATTGTAAATGGTCCATAAAGAATTACCCCTTATGGCATTTTGTCGTTATCTAAATTATGATGTAGGAATGTACTAATGTAACCTGAACTTACATAATCACCAATTATTACAATAGTGTGCACTATAAGCAAGGCTGGCTCAAGAAGAAAAATGAAACGTCAAATATGTGGCTTCAGTCTCTCTTGCACGTTAGAGGTCACTTGCAGTATGTAACCCAAGAGCAATATTTCAGACATATTGCCAGGACAATGCTGTCAGTATCTGTTTTATTATGCAATTGGGCCTTGGCCATCTTGCTTGCTTTATGGCAGAAGGCTAACAGCAGTCTGCATTATGAGAACACTGGTTAGTAATTGTTACACGAGTGTGACTCTTGAGGGTAATCATTTCTGAGGCAACTGCTGTAAATATATGTGCAGTGTTTTGTTTGTGTTGCGTCTGAGATTTCATGTTTAACAGGAGATTATAAAGCAGCACAATCATTAGAGTTAACAGTTTGATCAACTAAAATATCAGTTCTGGATATATTTCATTGCACTGTGATCAAAGCTTATTCAGATATACATTAACATGGAGCTATTAGGAGACAATCTACTGGCGATATTTATTTTATTGTTCTATTTGTCCCTTCACATGAAGTCAAATCATGAACCACATGAGTGACCGCATCCTAGTCCATTATTAGAAACAGACACCCAAACCATTTTTATCCATTAATATTAGTAAAAAAGAATTTGCACAAAAATTTCAAATATTCCAAATGAGAGAAACAATGAGGGGAAAAGGTGTGAGCAAAGAGTCTTTAGTTTAGTATAGAGATGCAGCATGGAAACATGCCCTTTGGCCCACCGAGTCCGTGCCAACCAGCAACCCCTGCACACTAATATCCTACACACACACTAGGGACGATTTACAATTTTACCAAGCCAATTAGCCTACAAACCTGTACATCTTTGGAATGTATGAGGAAACCAGAGCACCCGGAGTAAACCCACGGTGGTCACAGAGAGAACGTACAAACTCTACAGACAGCACCCATAGTCAGGTTCAAACCTGGGTCTCTGGCACTGTAAGGCTACAACTCCACCACTGTGCAATCGTGCCACCCCACGAATTACATGCTATTATTTCGAGAGAGTCATCAAATGGGAATTTCACTGATAATTCCTAACCTGCCCAAGTATGGTTCACCTCCCCATTATGGCAGTTCCATCATTTGCTCTTTCAGAATTCAGATATCGCTCCCAAAAAGTTTAAGGCTCAGAATAAAAGTCCACTCTTAAGGGCCTGTCCCACTTGGCCGTCATTTGCGCCTCATTTACGCGTCATATGTAAAATAGGTTGACGCGTCGTTAGGCGCGACGTCGCGCGCAAATCATGCATCATCATGCCGTCTGGTGCACTTGGCATCATTAGAATACCCTGCGGCGCGCAGCGACTCATGGTTACGCACGGTGATACACGTGAGACGTCGGGACGCAGCATGCGACGCCAATGTGCCAGCGTGCGTACCCAATGTGTCAGCGATACGTCACGCAGGTGGTGCGTGAGGATTTTGTGCAGCACGAAATCCTGGAATGCCACGCAATACTGCGCGTAACTCCACACTCCACGCCTCTCCATACGTCCGTCCCGCGCTACTCACATGCTACTCGTGCGTCACAAAGCGACAACCACATTTTTGGAGGTCGCATAAATGGCGCACAAATGACGGCCAAGTGGAACAGGCACTTAACAGTGTTACTTTGGATAAAATAATAAACACAAAATGTATACGGAAAATTGAACCGTGCATAGTTCCTTGTAGGTGGAATCTCATATAGATAGGGTGGTAAAGAAAGCTTTTGGTATGCTAGCCTTTATAAATCAGAGCATTGAGTATAGAAGCTGGGATGTAATGTTAAAATTGTACAAGGCTTTGGTGAGACCAAATCTGGAGTATGGGGTACAATTTTGGTCGCCCAATTATAGGAAGGATGTCAACAAAATAGAGAGAGTACAGAGGAGATTTACTAGAATGTTGCCTGGGTTTCAACAACTAAGTTACAGAGAAAGGTTGAATAAGTTAGGTCTTTATTCTCTGGAGTGCAGAAGGTTAAGGGGGGACGATAGAGGTCTTTAAAATGATGAGAGGGATAGACAGAGTTGATGTGGACAAGCTTTTCCCTTTGAGAATAGGGACAATTCAAACAAGATGACATGACTTCAGAATTAAGGGACAGAAGTTTAGGGGTAATATGAGGGGGAACTTCTTTACTCAGAGAGTGGTAGCGGTGTGGAATGAGCTTCCAGTGGAAGTGGTGGAGGCAGGTTCGTTGGTATCATTTAAAAATAAATTGGATAGGCATATGGATGAGAAGGGAATGGAGGGTTATGGTATGAGTGCAGGCAGGTGGGACTAAGGGGAAAAAAAAGTTGTTGGGCACGGACTTGTAGGGCCGAGATGGCCCGTTTCCGTGCTGTAATTGTTATATGGTTATATGGTTATATGGTATCCAGAACAACAACCACAGCCTGCCGTAAGCTGAATTTACAAGGATGCTATAATACAAGTACAAAGTGCTGGAGGAACTCAGTGGGTTAGGCAGCAACTGTGGAGGGAAAAGGACAGGCAAAGTTTTAGGTCAAAACCCTTCTTTAGACTGAAGAAGACTGCCTGAGGAAAGGTCCTGAACCTAAGCATCCACCTGTCCATTTCCCTCCACAGATGCTGCCTGACCTACTGAGTTCCTCCAGCAATTTATGTTTTGATTCGAGGCCGGAAGTTTACTGCAAGTGGTCGCTTAAGGAATTTGCATTGGAAACTGGCAAGGCAACATCTTCTATTGATAAGAGGAAACAATGTACTGGAGTAACTCAGCTAGTCAGGCAGCATCTCTGGAGAACATGTGCATGTGACGTTTTGGATCGGGCCAACAATACAGTATTAAACTATTTCTAGTTAATTAAAACTATTTCTAGTTAATTATCTTCTGCCAACAACACAATCAAAATATTTGTGTATCCTGTTGTGTGTTATGACTGGTGGCAGACCAATTTCCCTCCGGGGATGAATAAAGTTCAATTGTATCGTATTAGATCATATCGTATATCTCTGCCTATAAACCATGTACCTTAGAAGAATTTGTGTTTAGAGAAAAACTTTGCATAAGAATGATCTGCACTTATAACACGGATTCAATGGGAAAAATGTTCTGCGTTACAGAAAATCGCGATCAGGTTCTTTTTCTCTAAATGCAACCCATCCTACACGTGATCTGCTATATTTTCTAGTTCGTTTAAACTAGTCATTCATGAAAATTGGGCATACGTAAACCTCATAAAAACAATTGAAAGATCAAAAGTGGTTGTGCTTCCTTTCTGCTATGTTACCTGTGGCTAGCCTGAAAAATACAGAAGGCCTAATTTCTTTAGTCAGTATCCGGGTAACCTATGGAACTCATAGCCACAGAGGGCTGTGGAGGCCAAGCCAGTGGATATTTTTAAGGCAGTGATAGACAAAATCTTGATTAGAATGGATGTCAAGGGGTATGGGGAGAAGGCAGGAAAATGGGATTAGGAGGCAGAGATCAGCCATGATTGAATGGGGTAGATGGGCTGAATGGCCTAATTCCACTCCTATGACGTGAACTTGTGAAGTGCATGACTTGCAAGCTGCCTTTTCACTGCTACTCATAAAATCCTATTTATCTGGACCTGCAATTGTTTCTTTTAATTCTTGGCGTTTTCAATTTGGTTGATTATGATAGCTATTTTACACAGTGCATTTTTTGTCATTTTCTTTCAACTCCAACCATAAATTATATTTTCTTTTCCATCTCCTGGACAGGTAGATGAACCATTTGCCCGAGTATGAGTCTTGTTCTAGAGAAACTTGAGGATGAGCAATGGTCAATAGGAGTTGTTCTTATGGCTTTGGTGTGGTGAATAGATGGATACATGAATCATCCCAACAGGTAAATCCAGAACCACATCATTATGGGGATGTCTTGGTTTTTCTAATTTGGCACTTACACATGAACAGAGAAGCCACTGTGCAGATTATATCCGGACATAGTACATAAGCAAGAATAATTCTGAGAGGTTGAAAATTTAGGTGCAAAATCTGAAGTGTTGCTACCTGCATTCCCGATTGTTCCCGATGTTGGGGAAGTCCAGGACAAGGGGTCACAGCTTAAGGATAAGGGGGAAATCCTTTAAAACCGAGATGAGGAGAACTTTTTTCACACAGAGAGTGGTGAATCTCTGGAACTCTCTGCCACAGAGGGTAGTTGAGGCCAGTTCATTGGCTATATTTAAGAGGGAGTTAGATGTGGCCCTTGTGGCCAAGGGGATCAGAGGGTATGGAGAGAAGGCAGGTACGGGATACTGAGTTGGATGATCAGCCATGATCATATTAAATGGCGGTGCAGGCTCGAAGGGCCGAATGGCCTACTCCTGCACCTAATTTCTATGTTTCTATGTTTCTATGTTTCTATGCATTCACAGTTCATTGTGGAAAAGTGACTGATTCACAGAGAAGAGCGTTTTATAATTACTTGAGGTCTTATGCTGTTTGCAAATGTAAAGGAAACAAAGCTTATAATCGAATATGTCAGGGGTTATGGGGAGAAGGCAGGAGAATGGGATTTGGAGGAAAAGATAGATCAGCCATTATTGAATGGCTGAGTAAACAATGGGCCAAATGGCCTCATTCTGCTCCTCTCACTTGTCAACTTATGAACTTATGAACATTGCATCGAGGAGATTGGTCTTTCCGAGGTACATCGATGTATAAGATGCAGTGAAAGAATTGTAAGCTTGTGTGGGTGTTTGGAGAAAAGCTGCCAATAAATGTAGAATCTTGGCTGAGCTTCGGTTGGATTTTGGCATGAGTTCAGTGTACAGAACAGTTGGACTGCTGACTTTTGGCTGCCGCTGTGGTGTTTGACTCCACTGGCTCAGGAGGCCCAGCACTGTGCTGCCTGTATTGCTGCATTTCCCCAGGTGTAAGACCTTTTTGACTACACACCCATGTGCCCAGCATCCTCACAAACCAACCAGCCACATTTTGTGGCAGGATGGTACTCTGCTATTTGAATGTTCAGTTGATGGTTGACCACAAGTATTGAAGGAAACACAAAGTGCTGGAGTAACTCAGCAGTCAGGCAGCATCTTTAGAGGAAATGGATAGATTATGATTTGAAATCCTTCTACAAGTCATCTCTCAAATTCCCTCCATGGATGTTGCCTGGCTCATTGCGTTAGTCCCGCACTTTGTGTTTTGCTCAAGTTTCCAGCATCTGCAGTTTTTGTGTCTCCCTCTCCTTTTAAACGTATGGCATTTACTCCAATCGGGTATCCAGGCAGAGGATCATAAAATGGGGATTTTTCCGATAATTCCTAACCTGTCCAAGTGCAGTGTACCTCCATGTTATGGCAATTCAGCCGACAAAGGTATTGATGAAAGCAGCAATCTCACACAAAAACTAATTATGTTCCTGAGCGAGTCTTCAGAATGGAACTCATTTACTACATTTCACACAACCATGCCTTTGAAGGAGCCAACGCATGTGGTAACCACAAGAAGAAATGTACAAGAGTAGGTCAAGGAAAAGGAGGGCAAATTGAAGACCGAGCAGCGTTGCCAAATATCAGAAGACATTCATCCCCTCCTGCCTGCTCTAGTTTTGAATATGGCTACAGCTGATTATATCATTATATCCAAAGGACATAGGTGAGAGGGAAAAGATTAAATTGGAACCTGCAGGGCAACATTTTCACACAGAGTGATGGATATATGGAATGAGTTGCCAGAGGAGGTAGTTGAGGCAGGTACTATAACAACATTTAAAAGACATTTGGGCAGGTACATGGATAGAATTTTTTTATAGTGATTTGGACCAAATAAAGGCAGGTGGGACTAGTGTAGATGGGGTATCTTGGCCGGCATGGGTAAGTTGGGTAGAAGGGCCTGTTTCCGTGCTGTACGTCTCTTTGACTCTTTGATTATAGCTGAGCTGATAGTAACCAACTATATATTCCTAAGGCTAGAAACATTTCCCCCATTGTTAAGAATTGATCTACCTCTATCAAAAAAAGATCCTCTGCTTATATAGGTGATCCCATATTTTTAATCAGTGACTTCCTTAATTTCTTGATTCTCTCAAAAAAAGGAAGCATCCATCTGTCGAGCCCCCTGAAAATCTTTTGTTTCAATCAGGTTCCCTCACACTTTTTTAATCTTCAATTCTTCCAAGTTTTGTCTGCCCAATCTGTTCACTTAAGAAAACACATCTGATGTGAGTATGTTGATTAGACCATCTGTTAAATGCTTCCAAAATATAAATATTTCACCTGTAAATAACCATACAAACCATATAACCATATTACAATTACAGCACAGAAAAGTCCATGCCGAACACTTATTCTCCCCTAGTCCCATCTACCTACACTCAGACCATAGCCCTCCATTCCTTTCCCATCCATATACCTATCCAATTTATTTTTAAATGATGAAATCGAACCTGCCTCCAACACTTCCACTGGAAGCTCATTCCACACAGCTACTTCCACTCTCTGAGTAAAGAAGTTCCCCCTCATGTTACCCCTAAACTTCTGTCCCTTCATTCTGAAGTCATGTCCTCTTGTTTGAATCTTCCCTACTCTCAATGGGAAAAGCTTATCCACGTCAACTCTGTCTATCCCTCTCATCATTTTAAAGACCTCTATCAAGTCCCCCCTGAACCTTCTGCGCTCCAAAGAATAAAGACCTAACTTATTCAACCTTTCTCTGTAACTTAGTTGCTGAAACCCAGGCAACATACTAGTAAATCTACTCTGTACTCTCTCTCGATTTTGTTGACATCCTTCCTATAATTGGGCGACCAAAATTGTACACCATACTCCAGAATTGTCTCACCAATGCATTGTACAATTTTAACATTACATCCCAACTTCTATACTCAATGCTCTGATTTATAAAGGCTAGCACACCAAAAGCTTTCTTTACCTCCCTATCTACATGAGATTCCACCAGGGAGCTATGTACAATTATTCCTAGATCCCTCTGTTCAACTGCATTCCTCAATTCGCTACCATTTACCATGTATGTCCTATTTTGATTTGTCCAGCAAAGATGTAGCACCTCACACTTATCAGCATTAAACTCCATCTGCCATCTTTCAGCCATTCTTCCAAATGGCCTAAATCTCTCTGTAGACTTTGGAAATCTACTTCATTATCCACAACACCACCTATCTTAGTATCATCTGCATACTTACTAATCCAATTTACCACACCATCATCCAGATCATTGATGTACATGACAAACAACAGTGGACCCAACACAGATCCCTGAGGCACCCCACTAGTCACCTGCCTCCAACCTGACAAACAGCCATCCACCATTACTCGCGGGCGTCTCCCATTCAGCCACTGTTGAATCCATCTTGCTACTCCTGCATTAATACCCAACAATTGAACCTTCTTAACCAACCTTCCATGAGGAACCTTCTCAAAGGCCTTAATAAAGTCCATATAGACAACATCCACTGCTTTATAGACAACATCCACTGAAATAAGAAGAACAATTTAAATGTATTCAGTTTAGTTTAATGTCACGTGTACCGAGGTACTGTGAAGGTTTTTGTTGCGTGCTAACCAATCAGCGGAATGACAATACATGATTACAATCGAACCATTTACAGTGTATAGATACATGATGATGGAATAACATTTAGTGCAAGGTAAAGCCAGTAAAGTCTGTCTGGAGTAGTCTACATTGGGCACTCTATTGTTAGGGGGTCGGATAGACGATTCTGTGGATGCAGTCGGGAGACCAGGATGGTGGTCTGCCTCCCTGGTGCCAAGGTCTCGGACGTGGTGGTCTGCCTCCCTGGTGCCAAGGTCTCGGACGTGTCTGAACGCATCCAAGATATCCTGAAATCAGAGGGAGAGGAGCCTGAGGTCGTGGTACATATAGGTACCAATGACATAGGTAAAAAAAGGGAAGAGGTCGGGAAGGGAGGATTTAGGGAGTTGGGAGGAGAGTTAAGGAAAAGGACCAAAAGGTAACAATCTCAGGATTACTGCCTGTGCCACGCGACAGTGAGAGTAGGAATGGAGTGAGGTGGAGGATAAATGCATGGCTGAAAGACTGGTGCAGAGGGCAGGGATTCAAGTCTCTGGATCATTGGGACTTCTTTTGGGGAAGGTGGGACCTGTACAAAAAGGATGGGTTGCACTTGAACCCGAGGGGGACCAATATCCTGAAGGGGAAATTTGCAAAGGCTACTGGGGAGACTTTAAACTAGAATGGTTGGGGGGAGGGACTCAAATAGCGAAAGCTAGTAGACAGCATGGGAGGCAGGAATCAGAAAAGGGAAGCACTCGGACACAAGAGGAGAAAGAAAAAAAAGGAAATAAACAGAGAATAAGAGACGGGGGGTTTCTTAAATGTGCATATTTTATTGCTAGGAGCATTGTAAGAAAGGTGGATGAGCTTAGAGTCTGGATAGACACCTGGAAGTATGATGTTGTGGCGATCAGTGAAACATGGTTGCAGGAGGGCTGTGATTGGAAACTAAATATTCCAGGATTTTGTTGCTTCAGGTGTGATAGAATTGGAGGGGCAAGAGGTGGAGGTGTTGCATTGCTAGTCAGGGAAGATATTACAGCAGTGCTTTGGCAGGATAGATTGGAGGGCTCATCTAGGGAGGCTATTTGGGTGGAACTGATAAGTGGGAAAGGTGTAGCAACACTTATAGGGGTGTATTATAGACCGCCAAACGGGGAACGAGAATTGGAAGAGCAAATATGTAAGGAGATAGCAGATATTAGTAGTAAGCACAAGATAGTGATTGTGGGAGATTTCAACTTTCCACATATAGACTGGGAAACACATTCTGTAAATGGGCTGGATGGGTTGGAGTTTGTAAAATGTGTGCAGGATAGTTCTTTGCAGCAATACATAGAGGTACCTACTAGAGGAGGGCAGTGCTGGACCTCCTGTTAGGAAATGAGATGGGACAGGTGGCGGAGGTATGCGTTGGGGAGCACTTCGGGTCCAGTGATCACAATACCATTAGTTTCAATATAATTATGGAGAGGGTCAGAACTGGACCTAGGGTTGAAATTTTTGATTGGAGAAAGGCTAACTTTGATGAGATTTGAGAAATTTAAAAGAAGTGAACTGGGACATTTTGTTTTATGGGAAAGATGTAGAAGAGAAATGGAGGGCATTTAAAGGGGAAATTTTAAGAGTACAGAATCTTTATGTTCCTGTTCGGTTGAAAGGAAACAGTAAAAATTGGAAAGAGCCCTGGTTTTCAAGGGAAATTGGACATCTTGTTCAGAAAAAGAGGGAGATCTACAATAATTATAGGCAGCATGAAGTAAATGAGGTGCTTGAGGAGTATAAGGAATGTAAAAAGAATCTTAAGAAAGAAATTAGAAAAGCTAAAAGAAGATATGAGGTTGCTTTGGTAAGTAAGGTGAAAGTAAATCCAAAGGGTTTCTACAGCAATATTAATAGCAAAAGGATAACGAGGGATAAAATTGGTCCATTGGAGAGACAGAGTGGACAGCTATCTGCAGAGCCAAAAGAGATGGGTGAGATATTGAATAATTTATTTTCTTCGGTATTCACCAAGGAGAAGGATATTGAATTATGTGAGGTAAGGGAAACTAGTAGAGTAGCTATGGATACTATGAGGTTCAAAGTAAAAGAAGTACTGACACTATTGAAAAATATAAAAGTGGATAAGTCTCCAGGTCCTGACAGGATATTCCCTAGGACATTGAGGGAAGTTAGTGTAGAAATAGCCGGGGCTATGACAGAAATATTTCAAATGTCATTAGAAACGGGAATAGTCCCCGAGGATTGGCGTACTGCGCATGTTGTTCCATTGTTTAAAAAGGGTTCTAAGTGTAAACCTAGCAATTATAGACATGTTAGTTTGACTTCAGTGGTGGGCAAATTAATGGAAAAGATACTTAGAGATAATATATATATAAGCATCTGGATAAACAGGGTCTGATTAGGAACAGTCAACATGGATTTGTGCCTGGAAGGCCATGTTTGACTAATCTTCTTGAATTTTTTGAAGAGGTTACTAGGGAAATTGATGAGGGTAAAGCAGTGGATGTTGTCTATATGGACTTTAGTAAGGCCTTTGACAAGGTTCCTCATGGAAGGTTGGTTAAGAAGGTTCAACTGTTGGGTATAAATGCAGGAATAGCAAGATGGATTCAACAGTGGCTGAATGGGAGAAGCCAGAGAGTAATGGTGGATGGTTGTTTATCGGGCTCGAGGCAGGTGACTAGTGGGGTGCCTCAATGATCTGTGTTGGGTCCTTTGTTGTTTGTCGTGTACATCAATGATCTGGATGAAGGTGTGGTAAATTGGATTAGTAAGTATGCAGATGATGCCAAGATAGGGGGGGTTGTGGATAATGAAGAGGATTTCCAAAGTCTACAGAGTGATTTAGGCCATTTGGAAAAATGGGCTGAAAGATGGCAGATGGAGTTTAATGCTGATAAATGTGAGGTGCTACACCTTGGCAGGACAAATCAAAATAGGACGTACATGGTAAATGGTAGGGAATTGAAGAATACAGTTGAACAGAGGGATCTGGGAATAACCGTGCATAGTTCCTTGAAGGTGGAATCTCATATAGATAGGATGGTAAAGAAAGCTTCTGGTATGTTAGCTTTTAGAAATCAGAGCATTGAGTATAGAAGCTGGGATGTAATGTTAAAATTGTACAAGGCATTGGTGAGACCAAATCTGGAGTATGGTGTACAATTTTGGTCGCCCAATTATAGGAAGGATGTCAACAAAATAGAGAGAGTACAGAGGAGATTTACTAGAATGTTGCCTGGGTTTCAACAACTAAGTTACAGAGATAGGTTGAATAAGTTAGGTCTTTATTCTCTGGAGCGCAGAAGGTTAAGGGGGGACTTGATAGAGGTCTTTAAAATGATGAGAGGGATAGACAGAGTTGATGTGGACAAGCTTTTCCCTTTGAGAATAGGGAAGATTCAAACAAGAGGACATGACTTCAGAATTAAGGGACAGAAGTCTAGGGGTAACATGAGGGGGAACTTCTTTACTCAGAGATTGGTAGTGGTGTGGAATGAGCTTCCAGTGGAAGTGGTGGAGGCAGGTTCGTTGGTATCATTTAAAAATAAATTGGATAGGCATATGGATGAGAAGGGAAGGGAGGGTTATGGTATGAGTGCAGGCAGGTGGGACTAAGGGAAAAAAAGTTGTGTCGGCACGGACTTGTAGGGCCGAGATGGCCTGTTTCCGTGCTGTAATTGTTATATGGTTATATGGTTATATGGTTACATGAGAAATAATATTACTCAAGCAATATCTGACCAGTCTCCGATGCTTTAATTCACCAATTCCATTGTTGCTTTAAGGTATTTTCCTTGTTGCAAAAACCTGGGAAGGTGAAACTGTTGAACAATCATTGGTGAGACCAAAAGGTCTGCTTGAAGGTTGATGTGCACCCTTCTTTGAAGAGGAGCTGAATCTCTTTTGAAAAGGGAAAGAAGAGACAGGTTGTGGGATTAAAGCTCTGGAGAGTAGTAAAATATTACGAGAGTGAATTAATTTCAAGAAGAATGAGGTTGTGAGAAGTTCCAAGATGTTGGGATGATTTTTAAATCCCTTTCAGATTTTTGCCTTCAAACTGTTTCTCTGCTTAGGTTTGCAGGCTTTCTTTGAGGTTTGAGGTTTGCTGTGTAATGTTCTGACCAAATAGCATCTGATCAAGTGATGCTCAGTCTAAACACTTCTAACCACCCCAGCATCTGTAGTATCTTCCTTTCCTTCTCTGGTCACTTCTGATCGTATATTCCATGATTTTCTGCATTCTCCTGTCTCCATCTCCAGGAAGAAATTCATCTGTCTCTCCTAATCCCTATGATATTCTCCAGCTCTCTGTGCCCTCATTCCCAAATTTCTGGGTCTTTTTTTGAGACACATATCCCATGCCCTTTAATTCTGTAATTCCCTGCCTCTCTCAACAACCTGAATTTCCATTTCCATGCTATAAGTTTTCCGAGCCTTCCCATCTCCCCCATTCTCTGCTCTTCAAAAATTGATGTTAAATTTATCCAATTACCACAGCATAATCAAGGACCAGTCTCACCCCGGTCACTCTCTCTTCTTCTCTCTCTTGTCAAGCAAGGTGTACAGAAGTTTTAAAAAGCATACTCCAGATCAGGTACAGTTTCTTCCCAGCTGTAACTGAACCGTCCTCTCACCAGCTCGAGTGCAATCTTGACCCCCCCACCTGCCTCATTGGAGACCTTTGGACTGTTTGTAATCAGACTTTATCTTGCACCAAATGTTGTGCCCTTTATCCTTTATCTGTACACTGTGGATGGCTTGATTATAACCATGGATAATCTTTTCTTTGACTGGATAGCACACAACAAAAAGCTTTTCACTGAATCTTGGTACTCGCGACAATAATAAATTAAACCAAGCTAAACTAAACTGAACAATTTTCATTAAAAAATGTTCACCCTGGCTTCTATCCCAGCAGCGAGGTGCAAACTGGACTTGTTTCATTTCCAATCATCTTCCACTGTTAGTGAAAGTTTTCAAGCTGTTCTACATTAATGGTTTTATTAAGACAAAATTAACACATTTATAATCTCATGAACTGAATTAATTTTAATTTAATTGCAATGTTAAAGATTGTTATTATTATCAGATGGAAATGATGAAAAACAGAGGTATTAGCAGTTAAAAAACCCAACAGAGTTTGTCTGCAAGGGAGATGGGCATTGTGATTGACGAAAGCCTTAATCTAACAGCAGGTCTCATTTTGTTATGCTTTGGAATAACTCAGCTGGGGGAATAGTCTGCTACTTCAAATGGCTTCCAGCATATAAATTTCTGATGAACATGACGATAACCCTGAGGCAATAAAATTCCCACAACATGATTGTTATTATTCCACTCTCTATTTGAAAATGAAATTATTTCAATACTCATGTCAATGGGATTGTACTAGTTAGGGAATGTGTGAAGGTCAAGAGAAAATCAAGCAGCAAAGCGATTCTGTCTGACTCAGCAAAGCAAATGATATAATGAAGAGAAGTGAATCCAGTGGATTCAAAGAATGTCACCTGTCAGTGCTCTGAGGCAGGTTGAGGCTATTGGCTTCACAGGGAACACAAGTTGCTGGTGGCTCCACTGGTAAAATATATATAATGTTATTCTATCTTACGTCATTTAGAATACAATTAGAAGACAAGAGATAAGACTATTGCCCTTTTGAGGTTGCACAACTCATCACTGAGTTTGTTTTATTTTCTGCATTTTCCTAACATCTCTTGATTATTTGTAATATTTACAAACCTATTAAATTCTGATTTGAATATGTCAATGGCACAAACAACCAAAGAGCAATGGGGCAGAAAGCCCTAAATATTCACAATCCTATCTCAATTTGGCTGACCCGTCATTGTGTGTCCCTGCAAACCTATACTGTCCCTGCCTGCTTCAAAGTCTCCACTATTGTCCTTGTACCCAAAAAGGCAAGGATTACTGGTCTTAACGACTACAGGCCTGTCACACTGACCTCTGTAGTCATGAAGACCTTTGAAAGGCTTGTGCTGGCCAAGCTGAAAAATATCACAGACCCCCTGCTAGATCCTCTGCAGTTTGCATATCGGGCCATTAGATCTGTGGATGACGCAATCAACCTGGGCCTGCACTTTATCCTCCGGCACCTGGACCGCCAGGGAACCTATGCAAAGATTTTGTTTGTTGATTTTAACTCTGCATTCGACACCATTGAGCCAGAGCTACTACACTCCAAATTTTCCGAGTTGACTGTACCTGAACACCTCTGTCGGTGGATCACCAGCTTCCTGACAGACCGGAAGCAGCATGTGAGGCTGGGAAAGCACATCTCGGACCCGCAAACCGCCAGCATAGGAGCACCGCAAGGCTGCGTACTTTCTCCTCTCCTCTACTCTCTCTACACCAACGACTGCACCTCCACAGACTTCTCTGTCAAGCTTCTCAAGTTTGGGGAGGACACAACCCTGATTGGACTGATCCAGGATGGGGAGGAATCTGCCTACAGACAGGAAGTGTCACAGCTGGTGTCCTGTTGCCATCACAACAATCTAGAGCTCAATGCTCTTAAGACAGTGGAATTGATTGTAGACTTTAGGAGAGCTCCCCCTCCCCTCACCCCACTCACCATCAACAACACCACAGTCACATCTGTGGAGACTTTTAAGTTCCTGGGAACCATCATCTCCAAGGACCTTAAATGGGGGGCTACCATCGACTCCACAGTCAAAAAGGCACAACAGAGGATATATTTCCTACGGCAGCTGAGGAAGCACAATCTGCCACAGGCAATGATGGTCCAATTCTATACGGCCATCGTAGAGTCTGTCCTCACCTTCTCCATCATGCTCTGGTTTGGCTCAGCCACCAAGCACGACATCCGGAAGTTGCAGCGAATCGTCCGATCAACCGAGAAGGTTATTGGCTGCAACCTTCCCCCCATTGATCAACTGTACATTGCAAGGGCCAGGAAGCGAGCCCTCTCACCCTGGCCACAAACTCTTTGAATCACTTCCCCCTGGAAGGCGACTCCGGACTGTCAAAGCTGCCACAGCCAGACATAACAACAGCCATTTCCCACGAGTAGTAGCTCTACTCAATAGTCAAAAATCTGTAGCATCCTTTTGCTCTGGTATTTTGTTTGGTTCACATTTTCGATCAATGGTGTTTTATTATTAATGTTTAGTGTTTTATGTGTCATTCGTAACTGTCACTTTATGTCACCTTGTCACTTGTGGGTGGAGCACCAAGGCAAATTCCTTATATGTCAATACATGGCCAATAAACTTATTCATATTCATTCATATTCATATTTTGGGACTGCGGGGCTATGATTCCTGGTCCCAGAGAGTGCAAACACCCTTTCAGCATCTCCACTGGGAAGCCCCTAAATTATTTTATATTTTTCAATGAATCTTATTCATCTCAATTTAAGGAATAGGCCATGTCTACTTTCTTGCCAAAGACCAAGCATCTATGTAATTAAAAGTCTCATCTTGACCACTTCCTGTATATTGATTTTAGAAAAATTGCTACCATATATCGCTATTGTCACAGTCTGCCCTCTCCTCATTCTCATCCACTTCACCTCCCAATACTTTTCCACCGGTCCCTCCTTCTCCTCACCTGCCTGCCTGCCACTCCCCTCTCATCAGCCTAACTCTCCTCACCTGTTGCACTCAGTTGCCTCTGATCACCTATTAACCAGGTATATAGACTCTCCTCACCGTTCACACAGTGCCAGATTGTTCTCAGCATTCATGCAAGACTCTCCAGTGATTTCCCGACTGCCTACACGGATTCAAACCTGCCTGCCCCTGACCATTCCATCCTGTCGTCCTCCCAGATAGCACCTCCGCCTTCTGTCCCCGACCTCCTGGTTTCTGTCTGCCTCTCTCCTGGGCTGTTTGGTGTATCCCTGCAACGGCTCCTCGACTACCTGCCTGACTTCGACTCTCCTTTCGTCTATCCCTCGCTGGTTTGTTTGCATCATATGTTGGATCTGCTGGTTACCGGATCTTCCGCTACCCTGACTACGTCTCCTGCCTGCCCCTCTTCGGAACCCTCGCTCAATCCTGAGCCTCTGTGTGAATACGGTGTACCCATTCCTGTGTTACTACTCTGTGTTACAGTATCATTATAAGATTCATTACCAATTATACCTGCCTACTTCTGTGCTGCTATTGGGTCCAAACTATACCCGTTACAGCTATGATTTTTGGCCATCTTACCCACAGTCCTCCTCCACTGAGCAGACCCCAAGGATTTTATCCCATCGATGAAAAATAAAAATGTTATGTTTAAAAAACCTTGAGATCCTCTCACCTGTCAATCACCGCAATTAAGCTAACGCCCCTTCTGGGGGTGGGGGCAGGACTATAAAACCCCGGATGCCTGGACGTGACTCAGTCACTCTGCCAGATCACGAGGGAGAGGCCACGACTCTCATTCTAAGCTGTGATTCAACTGAACTGTGAGTCTGGAATATACTTGCAATAAATGATTTGTTATGCCTTGAGGACAATGCCATGAGTTGTTTGGCCTGTTGCCCTGCCTGTGCTTGAAACTGCAGTGCTTTATTAGGGCTGGCTGTGTTTAAAAGGAATAAGTGCTTTATTAGGTCCGACTGTGTTTGGTTCAAAAGTCCCGCTCATTTCATGACTTCCCCTTAGTGGACAGGTCGCTCTGATTGCGTAATTTCCGGTGAGTGCAGAGGTCGCGCTGATTGCATAATTTCCGGTGAGTGCAGAGGTTGCGCTGATTGCGTAATTTCCGGTGAGTGCAGAGGTTGCGCTGATTGCGTAATTTCCGGTGAGTGCAGAGGTCACGCTGACTGCGGAAGTGCCGCTGACTGCAGAAGCCCCAAAGTGGAAAGGCTGCACTCGGCCATGTGAGTATTCAAGAAGGTTTACAGCCATATATATGGTTTATTATTATAGAAATATCTTGTGAAACATAATTACATTTAATCTGACCTTTCCTTAGATTCCTCAGAAAGGACGGGTTGCACTTGAACCCGAGGGGGACCAATATCCCAGCGGGGAGATTTGCAAAGGCTACTGGGGAGACTTTAAACTAGAACGGTTGGGGGGAAGGGACTCAAATAGAGAAAGCTAGTAGACAGAGTGTGAGGCAGGAGGCACAGAAGGGAAGCACTTGGACCCAAAATCTAGGGGAGAAAGAAGAAAAAGAAAATACACAGAGAATAAGAGGCGGTGGGTTTCTTAAAAGTGTATATTTTAATGCTAGGAGCATTGTAAGAAAGGTGGATGAGCTTTGAGCCTGGATTGACACCTGGAAGTATGATGTTGTGGTGATCAGTGAAACATGGTTGCAGGATGGCTGTGATTGGAAACTAAATATTCCAGGATTTCGTTGCTTCAGGTGTGATAGAATTGGAGGGGCAAGAGGTGGAGGTGTTGCATTGCTTGTCAGGGAAGCTATTACAGCAGTGCTTTGGCAGGATGGATTAGAGGGCTCATCTAGGGAGGCTATTTGGGTGGAAATGAGAAGTGGGAAAGGTGTAGAAACACTTATAGGGATGTATTACAGACTGCCAAATGGGGAGATTTTAATTTTCCACACATAGACTGGGAAACACATTCTGTAAATGGGCTGGATGGTTTGGAGTTTGTAAAATGTGTGCAGGATAGTTTTTTGCGGCAATACATAGAGGTACCTACTAGAGAAGGGGCAGTGCTGGACCTCCTGTTAGTGTAGAAATAGCAGGGGCTATGACAGAAATATTTCAAATGTCATTAGAAACGGGAATAGTGCCGGAGGATTGGCGTACTGCACATGTTGTTCCATTGTTTAAAAAGGGTCTAAGAGTAAACCTAGCAATTATAGACCTGTTAGTTTGACCGGTGGTGGGCAAATTAATGGAAAGGATACTTGGAGATAATATATATATATATATATATATATAAGCATCTGGATAAACAGGATCTGATGAGGAACAGTCAACATGGATTTGTGCCTGGAAGGTCATGTTTGACTAATCTTCTTGAATTTTCTGAAGAGGTTACTAGGGAAATTCATGAGGGTAAAGCAGTGGATGTTGTCTATATGGACTTTAGTAAGGCCTTTGACAAGGTTCCTCACGGAAGGTTGGATAAGAAGGTTCAATTGTTGGGTATTAATGCAGGAGTAGCAAGATGGATTCAACAGTGGCTGAATGGGAGAAGCCAGAGAGTAATGGTGGATGGCTGTGTGTCAGGTTGGAGGCCGGTAACTAGTGGGGTGCCTCAGGGATCTGTGTTGGGTCCACTGTTGTTTGTCATATACATCAATTATCTGGATGATGGTGTGGTAAATTGGATTAGTAAGTATGCAGGTGATACTAAGATAGGTAGTGTTGTGGATAATGAAGTAGATTTCCAAAGTCTACAGAGAGATTTAGGCCATTTGGAAGAATGGGCTGAAAGATGGCAGATGGAGTTTAATGCTGATAAGTGTGAGGTGCTACATCTTTGCAGGACAAATCAAAATAGGACGTACATGGTAAATGGTAGCGAATTGAGGAATGCAGTTGAACAGAGGGATCTAGGAATAACTGTGCATAATTCCCTGAAGGTGGAATCTCATGTAGTTAGGGTGGTAAAGAAAGCTTTTGGTGTGCTGGCCTTTATAAATCAGAGCAATGAGTATAGAAGTTGGGATGTAATGTTAAAATTGTACAAGGCATTGGTGAGGCCAATTCTGGAGTATGGTGTACAATTTTGGTCGCCCAATTATAGGAAGGATGTCAACAAAACAGAGAGAGTACAGAGGAGATTTACTAGAATGGTGCCTGGGTTTCAGCCACTAAGTTACAGAGATAGGTTGAATAAGTTAGGTCTTTATTCTTTGGAGCGCAGAATGTTAAGGGGGGACTTGATAGAGGTCTTTAAAATGATGAGAGGGATAGACAGAGTTGACGTGGATAAGATTTTCCCTTTGAGAATAGGGAAGATTCAAACAAGAGGACATGACTTCAGAATTAAGGGACAGAAGTTTAGGGGTAACATGAGGGGGAACTTCTTTACTCAGAGAGTGGTGGCGGTGTGGAATGAGCTTTTAGTGGAAGTGGTGGAGGCAGGTTCGATTTTATCATTTAAAAATAAATTGGATAGGTATATGGATGGGAAAGGAATGGAGGGTTATGGTCTGAGTGTAGGTAGATGGGACTAGGGGAAAATAAGTGTTCGGCACGGACCTGTTGGGCCGAGATGGCCTGTTTCCGTGCTGTAATTGTTACATGGTTATAACCAAGAGCAAAACTGAGTACATTAAAATGGTTCTAATTTGTTATTCCATAGTTTGAAAATCCCAACTTTCAGCTCTTTCCCTCATTTCTTTTAAACTCACGATGGCCCTATTTCTGATGTTCCTCTTGGTATCACCAAGCCCCTGCTTCCTGATCTCAATTTAAACTCATCCTTTCACCCTTCCTTTAAAATGAGTGGACTATGTTTCTCATGCTTCCTTTAAATTCAATAGGATCACTAGAAATGTGTTGCACTACAGTTTTTAATCTGACATCGGATTTTTATTGTGCGATGCACAGTACTTCATAGTGATCTCACCGAGACTCTATATAATAAATGGGAGGAGACGACAAACAGGCAGAGAAAACGATTCACAGTTGTGCTTGAAACCTCCTTGAAGATGTGCAATTACCTCACTGACTTACAGGAACCTCTGGGCCTAGATTGATCAATGTGACGAAACAGAACTCAAGATGGTATTGAGAACCTGGACACCATGTGCAAGTGACAAACTGCCTCCGCCTCACAATCTACCCCATCAAATACCTCTGCCTTTGCGTGGAAGCATCTGTGGTTCCCACATTGGCCTCATCAGCCACCTCACAACCCACTGGAGTGGATGCAAGTTGTACTTGATCCCAAGGGACTCTCTAAGACGTAGAGATATAATTGTACTAAGACTTTGACTTTGTGCCAATCCCTTGCAATAAAGTTTAAAATATCATTTGCTTTCATAATTGCTTCCAGTACCTGGGTATTAACTTTCAGTGACTGTTAGAAGGAAATACAGGACCTTCAACAGCATATTTCTCAGTCTCTCACTTTTCTGCTTTCTTCCAAAGCAGGTCACTTCACATTGCATTAATATTCTTGCCCATTTGCGTAAGTTGTTGATAATTCTTCACAGCTTCACTACATCCCGTCACAACTTAGTTTCTCAACAAGTGTTGTGTCATAAACAAACCGGAGTACCATGAACAAAGTACCCTCATCTAAGCAATCACTACAAACTGGGATCCACAAACAGGTCATGAACAAATCAAACTAATTCCATTTTTCAAACCAGATTATCTGTTTATTTTTATCGTTACTTTGGTAATAATCCTTCGAACCTGATTAAAATTATAACCTCTTTAGTTTATCAAATGTTTGATTTTGCTGGGTTGTAAAATATCTGTCATTCTATTTTACTTCAAGTTTTGTGCATTAGTGGATGCTTCTAAATGCAATCGAAAATTATATGAGTGATGCTCAAATCAAATTGTCAATTCTCTATCACCCAGTTTACACTTGTGGACAATGTCTAAGTGACCCCCCCCCCCAGTGAGTTACTGTGAGCCAGCAATGTAATGAGACTGTGGCATGAAACTGGCCTTTATCAATAGCACAAAACATCCAATAATGAATTGGCAGTCCAATTCTACACCGCACCCGATTTTATTTTCCATTGAGGCTGATGGCATGCTTTCTAGGCAGTACGTGAGAAAACCACGTACAGTATGTTGTTGTGAAATCTATGCTAGCAGACATGTGTTGAAAGCTCCTTGGCTCATTTTTCCAATTATTCCACCAGCTTCCAATGCTCCATATACTTCCTTATTTTAAACGCAAGGTAACATGCAACAGGATTCTGTTCTCACCATCTGTGGATAGATGCAAAATAATTCCTGACAAGATGCTCCTGGCTCTTCCTGGACCATCCATGTTAGCTCCTGCTCTCTTGTTCTCCATTATTTACCCAAATGTTTTACTCTTGAACTCTGTCCCAAAATCTCTCAAGCCTGGCGTATTGCAACAGTAATATGAGCTTGATGTGCGTAATTAATGGGATCTCCAAAAAAGACATGATCTGCCATGTTTACACCAAGGAAAATGAACAATCCCCGTTTCTATTAATTTTTTATGTTTCAAACAAGATACACCTCATTCTTTTAAATTCCAATGAATATGGAGCATCCTTATTCAAAATCTCCCCATAGGACAATTCAGGGATGTATTGATAGAAACATAGAAACATAGAAATTAGGTGCAGGAGTAGGCCATTCGGCCATCGGCCCTTCGAGCCTGCACCGCCATTCAATATGATCATGGCTGATCATCCAACTCGGTATCCCGTACCTGCCTTCTCTCCATACCCTCTGATCCCCTTAGCCACAAGGGCCACATCTAACTCCCTCTTAAATATAGCCAATGAACTGGCCTCGACTACCCTCTGCGGCAGAGAGTTCCAGAGATTTACCACTCTCTGTGTGAAAAAAAGTTCTTCTCATCTCGGTTTTAAAGGATTTCCCCCTTATCCTTAAGCTGTGACCCCTTGTCCTGGACTTCCCCAACATCGGGAGCAATCTTCCTGCATCTAGCCTGTCCAACCCCTTAAGAATTTTGTAAGTTTCTATAAGATCCCCTCTCAATCTTCTAAATTCTAGAGAGTATAAACCAAGTCTATCCAGCCTTTCTTCATAAGACAGTCCTGACATCCCAGGAATCAGTCTGGTGAACCTTCTCTGCACTCCCTCTATGGCATGGCACACACACACACACACACATTGGCGCTGTAATTAAGAGAACTAAAGGACAGTGTATGGTAAGTCCTTTAAGAGAGGGGGGGAGAAGGAGTGGTTCCTTGGTTCTGAAATCTCCCTTTTTTTCCCCCCAATGAGCCAATGAAATTCATCGGTCAGCACCAGCTCCAACCTACAAGAACCTCTGAGAACCTTCGACCTCCTGTCAACCCACTAGGACCTCCTTGCGACCCAGCTATGGCTCGAGAATTCTCGCTAATCTCCATGGTGACTTCATTCTAGTTGCTGCTAATTTTTCAATGCTTTGAAAAATTCTCGGCGACCATAATGAGGCCACAACTAGTTCCCAGAATGCGGGAACTCCTCATGACCTTGAAGGCAACTCCCTGGCAGCCACCACTGAACTTGTGGCGACTGCATGCATAGTCTCCTGCAGTCGCCAAAAAAGTTGCCTAATGGACAATCCCATTAGGTTCCTAAAAATGGGCTCAACAAATTGATATGTTATTTACCACCCCTTCATGATCCCCAGAGAAATCCCATGCAACCCCCATGGGGGTCATGACCCCCAGGTTAAGAAGCGCTTATCTACAAGATCACATATTATCAGCAAGGGTGAAAATAACACATTTCTGACCCGTTCAGTCACATTGTTAATATTGCTGATTTAACCCAATTAAGGTGATTGTGCCAGCCACACTGGTCTGCACTGATTTAAGTCTATTAGATCATTGCAACCTGAAAATGTCTGATGGCTAGAGGAGGAAGATTCTGATCATGTTTATATGAAAAACAGATGTACGTGGGAGCTTTGTGAGTTACAAGCTATTTAACTTGATTTGAATTGTATGATTGGTTTTCAGATTACAAATGGTTGGTTTAAAGATTATTAATAATGTATGTTATGATCACTTGAGAAGAATAACAGCTAAGGTAAGTTCTCACATGTTTTTTTGACAATTGAAGTCTTGTCAAAACAGATTTATTCATTTTTTTTGGTGGGTACAAGGCTAGTTAATGATGGCAGCCAGATGGAATATTATATATATGGACGTACAATTTTGTTTTCAATAAAGTTACACACAAGAGGCTACTAAGTCAGGTTGAATTCCATTGGATGGATGCTCAAGTATTACACTGAATTATGAATAAGTTATATGTGCTTGAGTTGGGAGTGATTAGTAGTGGCCATTGTCCTGTTTGATGGTCATTAACCGAAGGACCTTGCTTCACCACATTTATCATTGCTTTTATGAAGACAATGGTAGTGCAACCTTTGGGAGATAGTTTTACTTTTGCTGATACTCTGAGGCAGCCAATGATGGATCAACTGCCTACTTTACATCTTTTCTGCATTTCCTTTCATTAATTTAGTTGTTATGGAAAATTAAGCTGCAAATGGACAGCCAATCTAAGAATGGAATTTTTGGATAATTGCCAGAAGAATTTTAAATTACCCATATCCCTGTATTTTACCTATTTAATTTTCAGCAGACATGAAGCCAAAAACTACAACACTGATGTTTTATGTCTTTTAAGGTTGGTTAATTTATCATGATGCATTTGACTCATCTTAAATCTAAGCATTTGATTCAGAATAAATTCTAAGGGCACTCCATGATTTGCTTAAATCTAAGCATTTGGCACACATGGTCAGATATAGTTATACAAATCTATAAGGGCACTAGTCCATTCCCAGATTTTTGTTCCATGAAGTGTCCATTGAGCAAAATTAGAGGAGTCGTTGCACACATGGTAAGCCTACAACTATACCAAAGAAGTTGAGGGAAAATATTGAAATACTTCCAAATAATGCATTCTGAAAGGATGGAAGATAAGTTAGTCTGTTTTGGAGAGAATTGGAGACATCGGGTAATCAATTTTAATTGATAGTTGCAGTATAAAGGGATCCCCCTCTTGAGTAAAATTCCGTTTTCCCCTGTATGATTTTGTCGGCAGTCGCGGGTTTAGAGGTTAATTTTTAACCATCAATTATAAAGCCCTTAAAACTAATAATAGTGCGAGGGAATCTTGAAAATCCTGAAAAGATTTGTAGGGAAAATCGCGTCCCGTCTAAACGCTTTGGCGTGTCTTAGTCATTTTTTGCACATACCTATACACAGGTAAGCCTAAGGAACCTCAAAATTCCTGCTTATATTTTTTTCACCAATGAGCCAATGAAATTGACTTAAGGGGAAATAAAACTACCTACGATTGAAGATTACAACTACCAAATAATGCATTACTGAAATCTCCAATTTGGACCAATGGTAGATCATTTTAGAACATGCGGGCGAAACTCCTCGAGGCTGCGACTAGTTCCCAGAATGCGGGAACTCCTCGCGACCATGAAGGAGACTCACCAGAGACCACCAGCGATCATGTGGCGAGTGCAGTCTCCTGCACTTGCCTAAAAAGTCGCCTAAGTGGGACAGGTCCATCGCAAAAAGTAGAAGACTTTTTAGATATGGAACTAAATAAATTTTATTGGAAGTTACAAAATTGTTACTTGATCAATTACAGAAGTTTCCTTGAACTTAATTATTTGCCTTCAAGGCTTCACAGCATTTTTCTTTAAATTCTTCTCCAGCTTCTATTCATTTGCCATTGTGCCAGGGGCTTCTGTGAACCTGGTATGGCTCATGATATAGATATGGCCGATATGTTGATACAAACCAAGATCATTTTAGTTTAGTTTAGAGATACAGCATAGAAATAGGCCTTCTGGCCACCAAGTCCATGCTGACTGCCGATCACCCATTTATGTTATTCTACTTTCTCATCCAGTCCCAACACACTAGGGACAATTTACAGAGGCCAAGTAACCTACAAACCCACACGTCTTTGGTATGTGGAAGGAAACCGGAGCACCTGGCGGGAACCCATGTGGTCACAGGAAAACATGCAAACTGCACATAAACAACACCCAAGGTCAGGATCGAACTGTGTTCTCTGGTGCTATGAGGTAGCAGCTCTACCAGCTGTGCCACTCACCAGATCTGCACAGATTGAAAAGAAAACAAACACAACCTAACCATAACTTAATTCCATCTCTTGGTATCTTTATTTTCTGAATTCTTCACCACAAACTGAACTTGACATATCTGAAATATCCACTCACAGTCATAGAGTGATAGTGTTGAAACAGGCCCTTCGGCCCAACTTGCCCACGCCAGCCAATATGTCCCAGCTACACTAGTCCCACCTGTCTGCATTTGGTCCATATCCCTACAAACCTGTCCTGTCCATTCAAGGATAGACACATAAAGCACGAGTAACAGCAGGACAGGCAGTTTTGGGTCGAGACCCTTCTTCAGACTTCTCGACCAAAACGTCACCCATTCTTTCTCTCCAGAGATGCTGCCTGTCCTGCTGAGTTACTCCAGCGTTTTGTCCTATCTTCAGTTTAAACCAGCATCTGCAGTTCCTTCCTACACACTATCCACTCAAGGAATTGAACATTCTAGTGGAGGCAACAAGGGACTGCAGATACTGGAACCTGGAGCAAAATAGGTCAAGCACAATCTGTAGACACAATGAGATAAATGGTCAAAACCCTGCATCAGGACTGAGAATGTAGAGGTAAGATAGCCAGCATATAGAAGTGAAAGGAGGGATTAGACTGAGACTGAGCCTGGCAGGTGATAGGTGAAGCCAGATAAGAGAGGGATGATGGGCAGATAGAACTCGATGGTGGAAGGTGTTGAGTGTAGGTAACAAGGAAAGGTTGGATGGAAAAGGTGAACACAGGGAAAGAGACACTGGGTGTACAGGTGGGAGTGGGAAAGCAACATGGACGATGAAATTAGAATGTTCACTGTTCATACCTATGGGCTGTAGGCTACCCAAATGGAATATGAAATGTCATTCATCAGGTTTGTGTTTGGCTTCACGGTGCAGTGAAGGTTGTATGGCAATGCAAAGGGAGTCAAAATAGCATGCAAGTTGAAGGGCATGTTGGCCGTTGCGGAAAGGGTGCAGATGCTCTGCAAAATATTCACCCCCTCTACACTAGGTTTCATCAGTGCAGGGGAGGCCACATTGTGAATACAAAATGCAGAATATGAGGTTGGAAGAAATTCACGTGCATCTCTACTTCACCTGGAAGATCTGTTTTGGTCTCTGGATGGCAGTGAGGGAGAACATATAGGGACAATGCTGGGATGGCGAAGGATGGGTGGGATGGGATGAGAGAAACAGGGAGTCGCAGAATACGTGGCCCCTGCAGACCCCACTCCACATGTGTCTCTCTTCCTTAGTTCACCTTTTTCATCCCCTCCCCCATCACCAGCCTCCAACTTGTCCCATCTGACTAACATATCTTTGTTGTGTAGTTCTACCCTATTATATACCAGTTTCCGTCTATACTTTTTCCCCCCTCTCCTGCCTGGCTCCATCTGCCTTATTTATTTTTTCCTTGCATCACCTATCATCTCCCAGGCTCTGTATCGGCAGTCTATTTGCCCCCAAATAAACCCTCAACTGGTTCCACCTATCACCTATGTCTCACCTTCTCTCCTTTACTCCTGTATACTGGCCATCTTTGTTATTGGCTCTCTTGATCCTGATGCAAGCTCTTGATCCAAAACATTAATCATCCCTTTGCCTGCAGAGATGTTGTCTGACCTGTTGAGTTCTTATAGCCATTTATTTTGTGCTCCAACCTACAGCACCTGGGGTATCTTGCATCTACAAACCTAACAATTGCTCAGCTTATAAATCTTGCATGTAATTTGTTGTAAAGAAACCAGCATTTCCTCCGCTAGGTGGTGTATTAGCTGTATGTTAGCAAAATCCAGCTTTTGCCATTTCACCCATGTATCTCTGGGCATTGAACTGTTTATGTCTCACTCATTTAAATGAGGGTTTATTGTCTCTGATTTTATGCATTTTGAGTTGTGTTCTGTAAAGGGAATATAAATGAAATCACTAATGATTTTGCGATCACCCTCAGCAATCTGCTCACCTCTTTCTGTGCTTGGCAGTGATGGATCTGTTGGACATTTCCCATTCAAGAGGTGAAGGTCAACTCTGGTAGAGCCAGGATTGCAAATTCTCCATCATCGCACTGGATTCTCCAGACAAGTTACTGGAGATAAAGATCATGGAGAATTAAAGAAAAATTAAAAGAAAATGCTCTTTGGAGTACAATGTTTTGTTAAGGTGGAAAAGGTGCAGAAAACATTTACGTGGATGTTGCCAGGAATTGAGGGCCTGGGCCATTGGGGAAAGGTTGAACAAGCTAGGACTTCATTCCTTCAGGCATAGGAGGATGAGGGATAGAAACATAGAAAATAGGTGCAGGAGTAGGCCATACAATATGATCATGGCTGATTATCCCAACTCAGTACCCCGTTCCTGCTTTTTCCCCATATGCCTTGATTCCTTTAACCCTGAGCTAAATCTAACTCTAGAGGGATACAAGATCCTGAGAGGAATAGATAGGGTAAAAGTTGGGGAATCGAGAACCAGAGGACATTGATTTAAGGTGAAGGGGAAAAGACTTAATAGAAACCGAGGGGTAACTTTTTTACACAAAGGGTGGTGGGTGTATAGAACAAGCTGCAGGAGGAGGTGGTTGAGGCAGGTACCATCATAACATTTAAGTAACATTTAGACAGGTGCATGGATAGGACAGGTTTGGGGGGATATAGGCAAGCAGGCAGGTGGGACTAGCGTAAATGAGGCCTGTTGGTCAGCATGGGCAAGTTGGGACAAATTGCCTGTTTCCACGTTGTATGACTCCATGACTCTATGACTTTACCAGCCTGAAAAATATGTATCATCGAAGTAAGAGCTGGTTGGCCATTAACAATCACCCACCTGGACAACAAACAGTCTTTTTGATTTTGAGTTGGTGGCTTGAGGCATATTACAACTGGATAGACCAATCACCTGAGTCAAAAGTTATCTGATACCTGCAAGGATATATTCAATCATAGTTTTCAACCTTAGACAGCAACACTAAATTGCAATCTGTGTTGGGGAGGCAAAGGAGAGATGGCATTTTAGTTCAGGACTCTACTTCAAACCATTTGCCTTCACAAATGCTACCTGACCTGCTGAACTCCTCCTGCAGTTTGTATTTTACTCAAGATTTCATCATCTGTAGAAACATAGAAACATAGAAAATAGGTGCAGGAGTAGGCCATTCGGCCCATCGAGCCTGCACCGCCATTCAATATGATCATGGCTGATCATCCAACTCGGTATCCTGTACCTGCCTTCTCTCCATACCCCCTGATCCCTTTAGCCACAAGGGCCACACCTAACTCCCTCTTAAATATAGCCAATGAACTGGCCTCAACTACCCTCTGTGGCAGAGAGTTCCAGAGATTCACCACTCTCTGTGTGAAAAAAGTTTTTCTCATCTCGGTCCTAAAGGATTTCCCCCTTATCCTTAAACTGTGACCCCTTGTTCTGGACTTCCCCAACATCGGGAACAATCTTCCTGCATCTAGCCTGTCCAACCCCTTAAGAATTTTGTAAGTTTCTATAAGATCCCCCCTCAATCTTCTAAATTCTAGACTCTTGTGGCTGCCAGAAGAATGTTTGGTCCCTGTTGTTATTGTATTTTCCCTGTTTAGTGTCAACCAAGACACCTGCAAATTTAGTTCAACCATTCATTAGTTTTGTTTTAGAATCCTCAGATGAGCCACCATCCATTTAAGCTTTTGGGATTTAGAGATACAGCGCAGAAACAGGCCCTTCAGCTCACCAAGTCCGTGCTGACAAGCAATGACTCTGTTCACTACCACTAACCTACACACTCGGGACAATGTACAATTTTACTGAATCCAATTAACCTACAAACCTGTATAACTTTATGAACGGCCACCCTCTTGTGTTCTGCCTGCAGACATTTCTCATTATAAGGATGGTTCAAGCTATTTCCCCATCTTGACTTGGTGCCTGTATGCAGGCATTTAAAAATTGTTCAACATTGCTGAGTTTTGTTTTGGAAATTGTTGCACTGAATCTGAAAATATATTCCTGTTGTTTCTGTATTGAATTAATTATTCACACGGAGCTGGAAACCTTAAGGTATTTGTTTCTATAATTGAATGAACAAGAGTAATCATTAAAAAGTGTAGGAAGGAGCTGCAGATGCTGATTTAAACCAAAGATAGAAACAAAAAGCTGGCGTAACAGCAAGACAGGCGGCATCTCATGAAAGAAGGAATGGGTGATGTTTTGTGTCGAGAGCCTTCAGACCTCAGTCTCAACCTGAAATATCACCCATTCCTTCTCTCCAGAGATGCTGCCTGTCCCACTGGGTTACTCCAGATTTTTGTGTCTATAATCATTAAAAAGGCCTGGTTACGAATATTTTAATGTCCCCTATGTCAACTTGTGGTAGCCATTTTCACATCAAGAAGATTACAATGAAAATTTTTGTTGAATGGTGTAGGAGATCAGATCATGTATTGAACCTTGCCATTTTCGAATGACATTTATACATTTCCTATTACTTTTTGGGGTGCCGTAAGGCTCAGTGCTGGGACCCGAGTTATTTACAATCTATATTAACGATTTAGATGAAGGAATTCAATGTAAGATCTCCGAGTTTGCGGACGACACAAGGCTGGTGGCAGTTTGAGCTGCAAGGAGGATGCTATGAGGCTGCAGGGTGACTTGGATATGTTGGGTGAGTGGGCAGATGCATGGCAGATGCAGTATAATGTGGATAAATGTGAAGTTATCCATTTTGGTGGCGAGAACAAGAAGGTAGTTTATTATCTGAATAGTGTCAGATTAGGAAAAGGGGTCGTGCAACGAGACCTAGGTGTCCTTGTACATCAGTCACTGAAAATAAGCATGCAGATACAACAGGCAGTGAAGAAAACTAATGGCATGTTGCCCTTCATAGCATAGCAGAGGATTTGAGAATAGGAGCAAGGAGGTCTTACTGCAGTTGTACAGGGACCTGGCGAGACCACACTTGGAGTATTGTGTGCAGTTTTGGGCACCTAATTTGAGGAAGGACATTATTGCTATTGAGGGAGTGCAGCAGAAGTTCACCAGGTTAATTCCCGGGATGGCGGGGCTGACATATGATGAAAGAATGGATCGACTGGACTTGTATTCACTGGAATTTAGAAGTGATGAGAGGGGATCTTATAGAAACATATACAATTATTAAGGGATTGGACAGGCTAGATGCAGGAAAAATGTTCCCCATGTTGGGGGAGTCCGGAACCAGGTGTCACAATTTAAGAAGAAGGATTAGGCCATTTAGGACTGAGATGAGGAAGCACTTTTTCAGCCAGAGTTGTGAATCTGTGGAATTCTCTGCCACAGAAGGCAGTGGTGGCCAATCACTGGATGTATTCAAGAGTGAGTTAGATATAGCTCTTAGGGCTAATGGAATCAAGGGATATGGGTTGAAAGCAGGAACAAGGTACTGATTCTAGATAATCAGCCATGATCATATTGAATGGCGGTGCTGGCTTGAAGGGTCGAATGGCTTACTCCTGCACCTATTTTCCATGTTTCTATGCTTCTATGACTTTTGTGCTTTTGAAATCTTTATTTAAAAAAGCAAATGTTATGTTTATTTGAGAATGCAGTGAAATATATGGGAACATTTTAATGGCCACACTGTAACAATATTGAACAATGTAGTTGTGTCATGAAGTTGGAGGTGGATGATAAAGTAAAGTAACTATGAACCAGTTTAAACTTGAGTTTGTAAAGAATGTTCCTTGATATGGGTTGTTGAAAAAAAAATAATGAATCCAAAATGAGGTTTGGTTTTAATAAAATAATTAACAGGAGAAATTAAGGTTGTGTCATCTGATTCAATTCTTACATTTTATAGGAACACTGACAGTAAAAGGCCTACACCTACCTCTAGCAAATAGTGGCACCTTCTCAAACTTCCTTATTTCAATTTGTTAATCACCCGATGCATAATTCTATTGCAAGTAACTGATTATGTATGAAATCATGACACTTCTTGGATTTTGACATTCGCACTCAGATGTAGTACATGACTTGAAGTATTTATTTTGGTAGATTTCGTCTGCTTGAAGATTATTTTTTATGTCACTTTAATAATTCAACTTTGTACATATCTAAAGTGAAACGTGATGCATTGAAAGCCACTCTTTGATATATTGGCTTATCCTTCCTCCAACTGCAGAGGAGAAGAGAAATAATGAATTGACTGCTAGATTGCAAATCTGTTTCTAATTTAGCAAAAAAGCTTGTCTCTACTCTTCAGTTACAAAATTGCAAATTTCCAGAGGCAAGTTGCTCTTGTTTCTATTGCTCCCTTGCACTATGTTGCTTTCTATTGGTGCACATTTCAGATAAAGATCTGCCTGAAACAGGCAGTAAAAGTAAATTTGGTTTGCAGAGGGTTTGCTTCTAAAGATAAACATCTACCAGACCTGAAACCAGTACAACAAAGGTTTCATATCCCTGCCTTTGGTATTTAAGGATAGAATTTTGAAAGAGCAAGAGGTTTGAAAAACAATGGCACGATTTACGGATGTCCAAGCAACAGCCACAAGCATCACTGAGTCTCGGCAACAAAAACCAGAGCTCAGGAAACTCAGTTATGTTGACATTTATATTCATAATTTATAGGTTTCTTGTGTTTGAATTTCATGGTCTGGTGGTTTGAGAATTTGTGTTGCCATTGTAGTGAAATCCTAATGGCAAACTGAGATCATTGCTTTAAAATATATTGCCAATTCAACAAGAGTATCAGTTTAATCTGCCAGTTTCCATAATGCAACCCACATAATCAAATATCTTTGGATAATCATATAACTGACAGATCTTGTACACCGCTTTAGTAATGATTGACAAGAAAACACAGTAGCGCAGCTGGTAGAGCGGCTGCCTCACAGCACCAAAGACCCAGGTTGAATCCTGACCTTGGATGCTGTCTGTGTGGAGTTTGTATGTTTTCCCTATACAGTGTGTTTCCTTCGGGTGCTCCAGTTTCCTTCCACATTCCAAAGACGTGCAGGTTTGTAAGGTAATCAGCCTCTATAAATGCCCCTTGTTTGTAGGGAACGGGTGCAATCATGGGATAACATATAACTACCGTGAACACGTATTAATGGTCGCAGTGGACTTGCTGGGTTGAAAGGGTTGTTTCCATGCTGTAACTTTAAATTCTAAAAAATAATGTATTTATTTGCATATGCTCTGGATTTTCTGCATCGGGTAAAATTCTGGTGATGAATAGATATCTTATAAATTTCTGTCTGAGATTAAACAGCGAGGTTTAAAAATGTTTACCATCAATTATTTAATAAGTGAGTTTGGTATTCCAAAAAATGCATGGAATCATGGGATTTGTCAAAGATCATTTGCTACAAAGAAAAAGCGAACAAAGTGCTGACTGCATAAATTGTATGTAAATTCTTACCTTTATTCATGATATATGTGTAAAAATATGCATTTATGTGTAAAAATATATTTAATCTGAGGAATGGGAGTGCCAGGTAGTGGGAGAGCGGGGGCAGATGTGAGTGGGAGATGGGGAGACACCGGACAGTGGCGGCCTACAGGCCCATAGCCAGCGCGGAGAAGAAGTGCCGCCCCACCGGGCCAACCGACAGCCCCGGACCGACAGGACTGCAGAACTCTCCTGCAGATACCCGCCCAATAAAAGCCCCTCTCTTGTTCCCCAGTCCCTGCCTCCTCTCACCTGCCATCTATCCCTTCGACCTCCGCTCCTTTGTGGGAACTGCTGCTCAGACATTCCTGTCGCTGCACCGACTGAGGCTGGAACTCCAGGTCTGGGGAGAATTGTACGTGCCCTCCCCCACAGTGAATCGGCATCGTCACAGGTCATAGAGCGACTTCGGCGGGCTGGTGACGGTCAGCTGCACGTCTCGCCTTTTCCAGTGGCTGTCGGTTGGCTCCCTCGGCACCGGAGCAGTGAGTGGCGGGGTAGTGCAGGTGCGATTCTCCCCAGACTCTGAGCTCGGGCCTCAGTCGATGCAGCGACGGGAATCGCTGAGCAGCGGGTCCCGCAAAGGAGCGTCCGTCAAAGGGATAGATGGCAGGAGAGAGGAGGCAGGGGCTGGGGAACGGAAGAGGGGCTTTCTCCCCCCGCACCAGTTGCAAGTCCAGGGCCGCTACCGGACAGGGACAGGCATGTCCGGCCACCCCCGGGCAGGGATGGGCAATTCGGGAGGGGATGGTAGTGAGAGTCCACTCACAAACCTGCCTCCTGTGGTATGCAGGAGAGGGGTGCGTGGTTCTCCCCTGTATAATAACCCTGTGTAACCCAAGAGGGCAGCCTGAGTGAGAATGGAACCCATACAGCCAGGCTGAGGGACACCGGACCATGATTCATTAGATTGTCACTGCTGAGATTTCTGCATGGACAGTGGAGACGGGAGAACTAGTGTCGTTAAATAGCGCTTGCAGTGCGAGAGACCCGGTTCAATCCAATGCTTATCTCCAGTGACCTATGACCTGGGCATGCGCAGTTGGAATACCAAACGTCTCTGCCCCTACCTCACTAATCTCTTCAACTCCTCCTTGTCCCAAGGAATTGTCCCCTCCGCTTTCAAAACTGCTGCTGTCACACCAATCTTAAAGAAACCTGGTCTTGATCCCTCCTCTCTCATTAACTACCGCCCATTCTCAAACCTCCCCTTTCTTTCAAAAACCCTGGAGCGTATCGTTGCGTCGCAACTTCATTCCCACCTCCTTGCTTATAACCTACTTGAACCCCTCCAATCTGGCTTTCGCCCCCTCCATAGCACAGAAACTGCTCTCCTCAAAGTCCTCAATGACCTCCTCACCTCTGCTGACTGGTTCCCTCAACATCCTCATCCTCTTCGACCTGAGCGCAGCCTTCGATACAGTGAACCATAACATCCTGCTCACCAGACTCAAAGACCTCGGCATTGAATGCTCTGCACTCAGCTGGCTCCGTTCCTACCTTTCCAACAGATCCCACTTCATCTCTCTCCACAACCACACCTCTGCTACAGCCACAGTCACTCAAGGCGTTCCCCAAGGCTCCGTACTCGGCCCCCTCCTCTTCATCATCTACAACGCCCCCCTTGGTCAGATACTCCGCCACTTCAACCTGGACTTCCACTGTTACGCTGATGGCACCCAGATCTACCTCGGCACCAAATCCCCCCACAACCCCCCCTCTCCGATATCAACGCCTGTTTGTCAGCTATAAAAACCTGGAAGCAACATAATTTCCTCAAACTCAACAATGATAAGACAGAATTTCTCCTCATAGGCTCCAAAGCCACACTCAGCAAAATCAATAACCCCACTCTCACCATCGACGGCACCACTGTCTCCCCATCTCCCCAGGCCCGCAACCTTGGCGTGATCTTTGATTCCACCCTCTCCCTTGAACCTCACATCCGCCATGTCATTAAAACCTCCTTCTTTCATCTCCGCAACATTGCCAAACTCAGACCCTCTCTCACACCTCCCGCTGCTGAAAGACTCATCCATGCCTTCATCTGCTCCCGACTGGACTACTGCAACTCACTTCTCCTTGGCATCAGCTCCACCTACATCAACCGACTCCAACTGATCCAGAACGCAGCCGCCCGACTCATTACCCACACCAAACCCTGGCATCACATCATTCCAGTCCTCAAACAACTTCACTGGCTTCCCATCTCCCACCGGATCAACTACAAAATCCTGATCCTCACCTACAAAGCCCTCCACCATCTGGCCCTCCCATTCTCACTGACCTCCTCTCCCCCTACCAACCCTCACGGTCCCTCAAATCCACATCAGCCGGTCTCCTCTCCATCCTCAAGTCCAACCTCCGCAGTTTTGGGGACAGAGCCTTCTCCAGGGCAGCTCCCAGGCTCTGGAACTCCCTCCCCCAACTGATCCGCAATTCCATGTCCCTCACCATCTTCCAGTCCTGCCTCAAGACCCATCTCTTCACCTCTGCCTATCCTTAGCCCCACGTCCCCCTTCCTTTTCATCTGTGCATTAATTGCCTCGTATTGTGTTTTGTATTGAATTCTGTCTTTACTTTGTGTACTAGTCATGTCTCTACTATTTATTTCATTCCCCTTACATGTTTTTCCTCTACCTGCTAATTTTTTTGAAAGGTGTCCTTGAGACTCTTGAAAGGCGCCCTTAAATAAAATGTATTATTATTATTATTAAACTTGCTTATTCTACTGTTTTATTCGGACAGTTGTGTTCATTAACAAATGTAATCAGTAGCATTACATGGATCACCAGTTTGAAAATGCTCGCTGAAAGTGATAGGGCAAGTGTTCAACTGAACCTTAGTGCCACTTATGCCAACTCAAGTTGGTACAATATTGCTAGTAAATTTCAAATAATTAGGTATATCTTCTTTACATTATTTATTCTTACACTAATGGTACATATTTTATCGCCGTCTTGTGAAATGCAGAAATGTCTGTCAATGGATTTGCACCAATATTAATTCATATATCCAACTCCCTCTGCTGATCCTTCTGAACCCAACCCAACTGTCAAACTTTTCCCATGGCTCCCAGTCTCCAACTAGCCATCTGTCTTCCACCTCACAATTTATACTAAAACTCAATCTTCACTATGATCCTTAGTTTCCTATCCTCTATACCCCTATCAGATTTCCCTGGTATCACAAGCCTTACCCACAATCCAACCCTTTGATCTTTCCAAACCCTTCCTCAACCCAATTGCAAACCTGGATGTATCCAGACTCCCACCTTACTGTTAAATTTCCATGACCTCATGACCACCACAGATTCCCATCCATCCTGACTCCCAATACCACGTCCCCAATCCCAACTCAAGAATCCAATGTTCAAAGACACATTCACTGTGAAAGGAACTCTGTCATTAGTTTCCATGGGATATCCAGCAGTAGACCAAGCATAGTATAGGCACCGAGAATGTGTGAAGATTTATTGCACAGCTTTGTGTTTTGTATGTATTTTTATTCTGAATTAAGTTTATTTTTTGGAAAAAAAACAACACATACATTCATCCTACCTTAATTATGATTTGTCCTATTTCATACTGCAGGCACGCTGTTATATTTTACAATGTCAATCAAAGCCAATATCATATAGTCAACAAAATTTGGTTGACTAACACCTTGTTTAGTTTAGTTTAGTTACAGCATTCAAACAGGCGTTTCGGCCCACCAAGTCCATGCCGACCAGCAATCCCTGTACACTCACACTATCCTACACACATTAGAGATAATTTACAATTTTACCAAGTCAATTAACATACACACCTGTACATCTTTGGAGTGTCGGCGGAAACTGGAGCACCGGGAAAAACCCACGTGGTCACAGGGAGATCGACCATACAGACAGCACCTAGAGTCAGGATTGAACCTGGGTCTCTGGCGCTGTAAGACAGCAACTCTTCCACTGCGCCACCATGCCGCCCACCGTCACTGGGTCTGAAACTCCTTTGGTTTTGTCCGCTGAAATTTTGCCATTGAACGTATTAATTATTAAATTCCCACTCCTTAATTCAAAGCACCAACCTCAAACAAAAGATCCCAGGCTCAAGAGGTCACAGTTTAAATATTCCAAGTTATAGGACTTTGGGCCACATTTGGGGCATTGTGTGCAGTCTTGGATTATTATCTCAAAAGTTTTCTCCACTGGTGACATTCAGCTAACTGTTTTATTGCCTTCCCTTTTATCAGAGTTTTTTTATTTGCACAACTCTTCACTCATCTTACACCATTTCTATATCTAAAGACGGGGAGGTAGTAATTGGAGACTGCTATTTCCTCCTTCATTTCCCTCATCAACCTCTGCCACTTCTGACGAAAGGGGAGAACGTGCTAGATCTTGTTTACACCAATATGCCCGGCACGTACAGGGTGGAGCCCCGCCCCCACCTCCGATACTCAGACCACATCTCTGTCATGCTGATCCCAGCATACAGACCGCTTGTCAGATGCTCCAGACCAGCTAAGAAACAGATGAAGACCTGGCCAGTAGGAGCCATCACTGCCCTCTGGGACTGTTTTGAGTGCACTGACTGGCACATGTTTAGGGAGGCAGGAACCACCGGCAGCACCACTGACGTGGAGGAGTACACGGCATCAGTGACTGGTTACATCAGTAAGTGCATTGATGACGTTACTGTCACCATGCTCATCACTACACACCCCAACCCTAAGCCATGGATGACTGCAGAGGTACGTGTGCTGCTGAGAGCCTGAGACACGGCCTTCAGAGCAGGCGAGGATGAGACCCTGAGAACAGCGAGGGCCAAACTGTCCCGGACCATCAGGGAAGCAAAGCGAGCTCATGCCCGGAAAATCCACGGCCACTTCAGTGACAGTGGGGACACACGGCAGCTGTGGCGAGGCATCCAAGCCATCACCAACTACAGGACATCAACATCAGCCTGTGACAGCGACGCCTCTCTGCCTGATGCGTTGAACGTGTTCGATGCCCGGTTTGAAGCACAGAATGACGTGCTGGTGAGGAAGACCACCCCCCCTGCCGATGACCAGGTGCTATGTCTGACCACAGCTGATGTGGAAAAATGACTGTGCAGAGTCAACCCGCGTAAGGCTGCTGGCCTAGACCAGTAGAGTGCTCAAAGGGTGTGCAGACCAGCTGGCAGATGTTCTCACAGACATCTTCAACATCTCCCTGAGCAGCACCACCATCCCAACATGCTTCAAAACCACCACCATTGTTCCTGTGCCCAAGAAGTCACCTGTGTCCTGCCTCAACGACTACTGCCCCATCGCACTCACCCCCACCATCATGAAGTGCTTCGAGAGGCTGGTCTTGAGGCACATAAAGGCCCCCCTGCCCCCCCGCTCTGGACCCCCTGCAGTTTGCGTATCAATCCAACCGCTCCACTGATGATGCCATCACCACCGCCCTTCACCTAGCACTCACCCACCTGGACAAAAAGGACACGTACGTCTGAATGCTGTTCATAGACTTCAGTTCAGCATTCAATGCTATCATCCCCCAGCACCTGACCAGGAAACTGAGCCTGCTGGGCCTGAACACCTCCCTCTGCAACTGGATCCTGGACTTCCTGACGGGGAGACCCCAGACAGTCCAGATCGGGAGCAAATCCTCCAGCACCACCACACTGAGCACAGCCCCCCCCCCCCACACCTCCAGCAGCACCACACTGAGCACAGCCCCCCCCCCCCCCACACTCCAGCACCACCACACCCCCCCCCCCCCCCCACACCTCCAGCAGCACCACACTGAGCGCATCCCCCCCCCCCCCAACACCTCCAGCACCACCACACTGAGCGCATCCCCCCCCCCCCCCAACACCTCCAGCACCACCACAGAGCACAGCCCCCCCCCCCCCCCCCCCCCCACACTTCCAGCACCACCACACTGAGCGCAGGGCCCCCCCCCCCCCCAACACCACCTCCAGCAGCACCCACACTGAGCACAGCCCCCCCCCCCCACCTCCAGCACCACCACACTGAGCGCATCCCCCCCCCCCCCCCCCACACCTCCAGTACCGCCACACTGAGCGCAGGGGCCCCCCAGGGCTGTGTTCTCAGTTCACTGCTGACTCACGACTGCACAGCGCTGCACAGCTCGATTCACATCATCAAGTTCGCCGATGACACAACCGTGGTGGGTCTCATCAACAAGAACAATGAGTCTGCATACAGAGAGGAGGTGAAAAAACTGACAACTTGGTGCAAAGTCAACAACCTGTCTCTGAATGTAGACAAAACTAAAGAGATGGTTGTTGACTTTAGGAGAGCACAGAGGGACCATGCGCCATTGGACATCGACGGCTCCCCAGTGGAGATTGTGAAGAACACTAAATTCCTTGGTGCCCACCTGGCGGACAACTTAACCTGGTCCCTCCACACCGTCTCCACTGTCAAAAAATTCCAGCAGAGTCTCCACTTCCTGAGGAAGCTGAGTAAAGCTCACCTCCCACCCCCCCATCCTCACTGCATTCTACAGAGGGACTATAGAGAGCATTCTGAGTATCTGCATCACTGCCTGGTTTGGAAATGGCACCAGCATGGACCGCAAGAACCTGCAGCGAGTAGTGAGGACAGCCGAAAAGATCATAGGAGTCTCTCTCCCTCCATCTCAGACATCTGCACCACAGCATTGTGGAGGACCCCACCCACCCGTCACATAAACCTTTCTCCCCCCCTCCCATCTGGCAGAAGGTACCAAAGCATACAGACCCTCACATCCAGACAATGCAACAGCTTCTTCCCCCAGGCCTTCTTCCCCCAGGTAAGGCCTCAATACCGAGCCTTGCCACTCACCACTGCCTGCCATTCTGAAAAGGCCCCATTCATTCCTACTCTTTGCTTCCTGTCTATCAACCAATTTTCTATCCACGTCAACACCCTACCTCCAATACCATGTGCTCTAATTTTAGTCACCAGTCTCCCGTGCGGGATCTTATCAAAGACTTTCTGAAAGTCTAGATATGCTACATCAACTGGCACCCCTTCATCCATTTTACTAGTCACATCCTCAAAAAATTCCAGAAGATTAGTCAAGCAGGATTTTCCTTTCATAAATCCATGCTGACTTGGACTAATCCTTTTACTGCTATCCGAATGCCCCATTATTACCTCTTTAATAGTTGACTCCAGCATCTTTCCCACCACCGAAGTCAGGCTAACTGGTCTGTAATTCTCCATTTTCTCTCTCGCTCCTTTCTTGAAAAGTGGGATAACATTAGCTATCCTCCAATCCACAGGAACTGATCCTGAATCTATTGAACATTGGAAAATGATCACGAATGAGTCCACCATTTCTAGAGCCACCTCCCTGAGGATCCTGGGATGCAGACCATCAGGCCTAGGGGATTTATCATCCTTCAGTCCCATTAGCCTACCCAATACTATTTCTTGCCTAATGAAAAATTAATTTAGTTCCTCGACCCCCTTAGATCCTCTGTCCTCCAGTACATCTGGGAGATTGTTTGTGTCTTCCTTAGTGAAGACAGATCCGAAGTACCTGGTCAACTCTTCTGCCATTTCCTTGTTGCCCATAATAATTTCACCCATGTCTGCCTTCAAGGAACCCACATTTGACTTTGTTACTCTTTTTCCCTTAACATATCTAAAGAAGCTTTTACTGTCCTTCTTTACATTCCTGGCTAGCTTCCCCTCATAATTCATCTTTTCAGCCCCTATAGCCCGTTTTGTTTTATCCTATTGTCCTATGAAAGTTTCCCAATCATCTGGCTTCCGGCTACTCTTTACTGTGTTATACATCTTTTCTTTTAGTTTTATTCTATCCCTAACCTCTCTTGTCTGCCACGGTTGCCTCCTACTCACCTTAGAATCTTTCTTTCTTTTTGGAATGAAATGATCCTACGTCTTCCAGATTATGCCCAGAAATTACTGCCATTGCTGTTCCACCGTCATTCCTGCTAGGATCCCTTTCCAGTCTACCTTGGCCAGCTCCTCTCTCATGCCTTCATAGTCCCCTTTGTTCAACTGCATCACTGACACTTCCGATTTAACCTTCTCCTTCTTAAATTGCAGATTAAAACTAATCATATTATGATCACTACCTCCAAGCGGTTCCTTTACCTCGAGTTCTCTTATCAAATCTGGTTCATTGGGCAACACTAAATACAGAATTGCCTTTTCTCTGGTCTCTATATGTAGCATGTTGTGTTCTATGTAGCACGGAGGTTCTAGGGAAACGCTATCAAAACGGACATGGTACCACTGACCATCAGAGGGGACTGTGTAGAGAGGGTGGCGGATTTCCGCTTCCTGGGAATCCACATTGAGGAGGACCTGACGTGGAGCGTGAACACCACTGCGCTGCTGAAAAAGGTCCAGCAGAGACTGCACTTCCTGAGGGTGCTCAGGAAGAACAACATCACTCAGAGGCTGCTGCTGTCCTTTTATCGGTGCTCCATTGAGAGCATACTAACATACTGTGTATGCGTGTGGTACACCAGCTGCACAGCGGCTCAGAGGAAAGCGCTCCAGAGGGCCATTGACAACGCCCAGAGGATTGTCGGCTGCCCTCTCCTTACCTTGGAGGACCTACACAGTTCCCGCTGCAATAAAAAAACCCAGAATATAATAAAGGACATCTCCCACCCCGGACACTCCCTGTTTGAACTGTTGCCGTCAGGCAGACGGTACAGATCCACAAGGACAAGGACAAATAGACTAAAAAACAGTTTTTACCCCACTGCTATAAAAGTACTAAATGTGGCTGCCAAGGAACGCAGGGGCGATACAGACTAAGGGACTGTGGTAACGGTGAAATCGACAGAAGGATGGAGGGTTGGGTGTTTATGCGTGCTTTGTCTGTGATTTTTATTTATTTGCTTATCTTTATTATTTTACCGTGGATGTTTCGTTAGCTTTAGAAATGTTTGAATGCTGCACTGACTGGCTGACATTTTAAATTTCGTTGTACATGGCCCATGTTACAATGACAATAAAGAAACTATTCTATTCTATTCTATTCTATCTCATTGCACTGTGCACTGTGTACTGTGTATATGGCTGTAATGACAATAAACCCTCATGAATCTTGAATCTTCCATTTGTTTTGGTCGTCCGTTCTACTCTGAGCAGTCAGCCTGTTAAATACCAATTCTCCAACTTTTATTTTATTTTCACTGTGCTTCTCTTTTTACTGTGACAATGGCAAAATTCTCGTCATTTTAATACTGCAGGCACGCTGTCAGATGCCAGGTATTTAACATTTCAACAATCCTGTATAAAAAGATAGTCACAGTTGCAAAGTGAAATGTGCTGATCTAAGATGTACATACATGAGCCTCACGAAAAGTGTTGGCTTTACTCGTATCAATAGAAACTGTGGTATGTACAAATTTATATATCATGTCTTTTTTCATGGTCCGTTTTTCCACATTTTTCTACTAATTAGTTACTCAACTATCAGTAGCCATTTAATCCTTGCTGCACTTCAGTTCCATAAATTTCAATTCCTTCTAATGTCTCAGGCAATTGCCTTGGCGTTGATATATGATTACGTTTAGGCAGGATATTCAACTGCAATAAGAGCGACTATTGAGCTTAATGCTATTCCCACACAATGTTCAAGCACTTCAATTAGATGTTGCTGGATAAACTATTCTTAATGTTCTTATCCGGAATTCATGTTCAAAGAAGCCAATTGTAACATCAATAAGAAGCCAGCTGACCTCGCACAGTGTAAAGATTAAGCTACAGGCAATTCCTGGTAGCAATTGAACAGACAATTTCTGGTGGAGATTGAACGAGAGACAATTCAAAGGCCATTGACATGAAACATTAACTTTGTTTTTTGCTACACAGACAATAATGAGTATTTCCAGAAATCTCCCTTTTTTTATTTAAGATTTCCAATATCCACAGTATTTTGTTTATGTAGTGATAATTCCTGGTGGCTCAGCTGCTCACTGGAAAATCTCACAGATCCATTGGGGGAGCTGTATTGATCTTTATTTATTTTAAGTAAAAAGAGCGATTTTTCATCCAGTTTCTGGGCAGGAGTCGAGAAATATCAGGCCAAATGTTTTAGCGTCTGCTGGCCTACTTTGCTAACCTCCAGAAAGTTCAACTCTTGAGCCGACCTGGGAAATAGCAGAATGGCAAGCAAGATAGAAAGCCACTTGCAGCAAGCAAATCTTGTCCCACATCGTAAGTCAAGGCAGTTTTAAATGCCATCATGCTCTGCTCATATCCAACATGCACCAAGTAGCTGAGGCAGGTCAGGCAGCATTCCTGGATAAAAGGAATAGGTGATGTTTTGGGTTGAGACCCTTCTTCAGACTGAGAGTCAGGGGAGAGGGAACCTAGAGGAAACAAAAGGTACTTTTTCCATACCTCAAGTTTCCCTCTCCTCTGCCTCTTTGTCTGAAGAAGGGTCTCAAACTGAAACGTTACCTATTCCTTGTCTCCAGGGATAATTTCAAGAGAGAGCTAGATAGGGCTCTTAAAAATAGCGGAGTCAGGGGATATGGGGAGAAGGCAGGATGGGGTACTGATTGGGGATGATCAGCCATGATCACATTGAATGGCTGTGCTGGCTCGAAGGGCCGAATGGCCTACTCCTTTGTCTATTGTCCAGTTTTCTTGAGTGATCGTATTACAGTAGTATTCCATAATTTACTTCAATCTGAAGCCAGATCATTAATCTAAATGTATCAAACTATGAAAATATGCAGTGAGTTGCCTATGGTAGATTGAGAAATTGCATTAAATTTCATGACTGTCAAGGAGCAATGTCTTACATTTGAAGACTTATTGCATGTAGACCTTAAGTCACAAAAGCAAGCAAAAAAAAGTCCAATTGGGCATAACAAAAGAAGTTGAGATAGCATTAGAACGGAACATATTTACAATGCTGCCAAAAGTAATAAGATTGTAGATTGAGAATATTTCAGACTTCGATAAAGGAAAACAAAGACATCAATAGGAAAGCAGGGTCAAGGAAAGAGCTTTCACGTCACGGCCCTGTTTCCACCAATCTTTTCACCGCTACGTACAAGAAGCACAAGAAGCGCAAAACGCCATTGTATGCAGATGCCGAGAAATGTGTTCAGCTCTGGCTGAACAATTTCTAATCTTGTGATGTGGACTTGATAAGAAGAAGTAGGAAAGGGAAAACAGAATGCAGGAGTAATCTTGTAATCTTGAGAAATTTAAAAATAAATCATAAAAGCTTCTACAGATACTGTATGTAAAAGGAAAAAAATTGGCAGAAGTTGATGATGACAGAGTGAGACAAGATAAATTATATTGAGGAATAGCGCGAGTCGTGCAGAAAATAAACAAAAACATTTTGTCTGCCTTCACAGAATATAGTGTGCAGAGAGCAAATCTAGACAGAATGAGGAACTGGAGTATACTAGCATTAGTTTAGAAAAAGGTTTTGAAGAATGTAATGGAAGGCAATTGGGAGCTGATGATCTGCATCTACAGCTTTAAATCAGAGAGGTTGAGATGGGAGTGCGACTGAGATTTAAAGCCAGTTGAAGCATTGATTGTTATCATCCAAATTCCCACAGATTCTGGGGGATTCTGCAAGTGGGAAAGTAGCAAATGTAATCCCACTATTTATGGGAGAGGGAGAGACCAGTTAACTTGATGAGTCGGGAAAATGGTAGAATCCTTCAGGAAGTAGATGAGGAAAGACACTCAGAAAATAATAAGAGGATTAGGCAGAGACAGCATGGGTTTATTGAACATTTTTTAAAGCAGTTTTAACATTTCCAACATTTTTAAATTATTTAAAACTTTTGACAGGCCTTGTCCAATACAGCCAGTGTGTGAGGGATGGAGTTGGAGTACAGACCTCACTGGCCAATGCTATCCTTGCCATTACCACTGGCCATTAGACTCAGGAGACCCTGTGCTTGGGTGGTGGGGGAAGTGGTGGTGGGAGAGGTGATGGTGGGGGGTGGTGGTGGTGTTGGTAGGTGAGGGGACAAGGAGGGATGTTTTTTAGGTGAGTTACCACACTATTAGATTGTAAGCTACCCTAATGGAACATGACATGTTGTCCCTCCAGTTTGTGTGTGGCCTCACTTTGGAAATGGAGGAGGTCCAGGACAGAAAGGTCAGTGTGGGAATGGGAAGGAGAGTTAAAATGTTTAGTAACTGGGAGATCCAGCAGATCTTGGCGGACCGAGCCCAGGTGTTCAGCAAAAGGGTCCCAGAGACTACGCTTTGTCTTGCCCATGACTGATATGTGGGTGGGAATAACATGATCCAAGGTGCAGAAACTGTTGGCCTCGCATAGGGGAACATGGCCCGTGAAATCAAATGATACGATCAAAATTAAATACCTTATTATTGTCTACCATCCTCACAGCTATGCCATCCTCATTCAGATGAATGTGCTCACAAACCCTGGGGACCTCAAAATGAAATAGTGAGAGGGGAAATATGTCTATGAATACCTCTGCCAGCTGATGTGCACAGGTCCTGAGGTCACAGCCAAGGACTCCATCTGGAGTTGTTTTTTTTCAGATTCACGGCCTTACAACCAAACTCTTCCCAGATATCCCAATTCTATGCAAAACTAGTTTTCTTTGAATCACCATTGCAGACCATGTCTTCCACAGTGTGTCAGACATTGTAAAGATAATTTTGTTGATCACCTGTCCTAAAACTCTTTAATTGGTTTGATGCCAATTTTTGTCTGAATAGCAAGACTCTTAACAGCTTTGATGTAGAGTGGGGGTGATTCCAAGTCCATAGCTCCTTGAATACACGTAGATATAGTGGTAAAAAAGACATATGGTAGGCTTGCCTTAATCGGTCAGTGCATTGAGGATAAGTGTTAGGAAGTGATATTGCAGCTTTATAGGTCTTTGATTAAGACGCATTTTAAGTACATCATGTGTGGTTCAAGTTACAAGAGGGATGTGGAAGCTGTGGATATGGTGCAGAAGAGGTTTACAAGAATGCTGCCCAGATTAAGATGTATTAGCTACAATGAGAGGTTGGACAAACTTGGACTGTTTTCTCTGGAATGCCAGAGATTGAAGGAAGACCTGATAGAAATATATAAAATTATGAGAGGCATAAAAAGGACAGACAGTCAAAATCTTTTTTCCAGGGTGGAAATGTCAAAGTTTGGAGGATATAGATTTGAGGTGAGAGGGGGAAAATTAAAAGGCGATATACAGGGCAAGGTTTTTATACAGTGATTGGTGGATGCCTGGAATGGTGATGAAGGCAGATTTGATATTGGAGTTTAAAATGCTTTTAGATAGAAATGAATATGCGGGGAATGGAGGGGTATGGATCACGTGCAGGCAGAGGAGATTAGTTTAACTTGGCATCATGTTTGACATGGTCATTTTGGATCAAATGTCTAGTCCAGTGCTGGTCCTATATTCTAAGATCCTGTGAATTGCCTAGCAAATATCACTACCTTTATGGTGATAAATAAATGTGAGTTGGCTTTGTTTCGAATAGTGAGTGAACAAGGATTATATGCTTTGACCTAATTTGCCACCAGTGACTTTAATCGGGCTTAACTCCCTGAGTGTATATGTGAATGTGCAACGTGTATAATACTTTAATGAAACAAATGTTTCTGAAACCCAAGAGAATAACCCTTTGCGTTTGTCTAATTCTGGTTTCCAGGTCTGGGATCAGGATGCATAGCAACAATGTGTCTGTTATTTTACAGTGTGCTAAACAATAATAAAAATACGACTAACAATTCCATGCTCTGACTTGGCAGAAGTACTATTTATAAGATGGTATAAAGTTTTGGCTTGGACTAACTTTTGATATTTGCCGGCTATTTTGGTGTTCAATAGAACACTGGGGCAGCTTCCAAAGAACAGCATGGTTCAATAGTATGGCTGTAAATCATTAGCAAAAATCTAATGGAAGTAGCTTGTGCTCTTGTGTCTGGAGAATGTTCCAGACAATTGGAACTTCAGGCATTTGAAATGTGTGTTCAAATTTCTAAACACTCCTATTCTGAGTGTGAATATTTGGTACAGTTCATCTATGCAATGCATTGTTTACTTATTAATCTAATTTAACATTTTCAAGCTTCTGCAGATATATCTGCCATGGTCAATGCTTTCTTCTTGAAAGTAAATATCTGGATCAATTTCTTTCTATTAAATGAAGCTACCTGATTTTAAAAACATGTACTGATTTTTCTGTTTTTTAAGGATAGGAATCAATTTGATGTGTCCATAATTTAGTACAATTTTCTCAAAGTTCTGAAACGTTGGGGAACAGCTCCAGAGAAGTGTTTTTGGTTTATTGTGTTGGAGAGAGGGAAACAATTTAGTTTAAAAGATTTAAAAGAAGAAATATTGTTAGGGCTACACAAAGACAGCACATCGCAGCAATAGAGAGAAGCAGAAAGCCAATGCATTCCAGAGATTGTTCCATATGAATAATCGTGTATAACATTTAGAAATGAACAACAGAATTATTTACCAAAAAAAAATCTATTTTATTAACTGATTTTTAAAAAGTACATACAGGTACATATAAGTATACATACCTGTAACATACAAGGAAGAAGATTTCAGTTTAGTTTATTGTCATGTGTACAGAGATACAGTGAAAAGCTTTTTGTTGCATGCTATCCAGTCAGCAGAAAGACTATAAATTATTGGAATCAAACCATCAACAATGTTATGCCCCTGTCCCACCTAATGCCCCTGTCCCACTTAGGAAACCAGGAAACCTGAACGGAAACCTCTGGAGACTTTGCGCCCCACCCAAGATTTCCTTGCCGTTCCCGGAGGTTTTTGTCAGTCTCCCTAATGTTAGAAAATGGTTTCCGCTTCTTCTATGGTCCATCGATTATTTCAAACAATTCAAAACCGGCCGTGACTAAAAATAGATCGCCGTTTCAAAAATCGGTTATTTTTTAGTCGAAGGCGGTTGCGATGCTAGTTGAAGGTGGTTGCCGGAGGTTGCAGTTCCGTCTTGAACATCATATCTAATGTGCTGCTGAAAGTAAGAATTTGTTTGTTCCATCTTGACCCAAAACATCACATACATTTTCTCCAGAGGTGCTGCCTGACCCGTTGAGTACTCCTACAATTTGTGCCCATCTTTTGTACATACAGTTACATACAGAGATGAGAATAAATGACTAGTAATGGGCTTGAATAAATTGATTTTAATAGCATCTTAAAGAATGAAAGAATAGAGAGCAGAAAAGGATTCCAAAGCCTAGGGCCTTGGCAGTTGAAGGCACTGTCACCAAAATTGGAGCAACTAAATCTTGGGATGTAGACCATCTCATAATTGAAGAACAGGTATTTTGGAACATAATGAAGGAGGCTTGTTCTATGTTTGTTACAAAATGTTTACTTTATTTACTATAAGTTACATAGGCTGTATCCTGAGAATGAACTGTTTTCAGGAGTTTTCAGATATATATACAATTTAAATATGATGGGTGCACATAGTAGTGCCCAAATATGGTGGATGACAGGGTCTTCTCCTGGAAATAGATTCTCATCAATTGATGTATAAACTACTCTGAAGCTTAGGCTAGGAATTTCTAAAAATTATGGATATTTATAGGAGAAGAGGATGTTCCTGCCTCTCTCTTTGGTTATAGCTCTGCTTATTCATCGATGAACGAAAGAATAGAGCTCTATGTCAACCAGAGTAAGGTCAGTATATAATAATAACTCGAAGGAGTTTGTGATAACTCATAAAGATATGGTTGAAGGCATGATATTTTTCAGTTTAATTTAGAGATACAGTGCAGAAACAGGCCCTTCAGTTTACCATGTTCATGCTGACCAGTGATAACACTATCCTACACACACTAGCTAGCAATGTTACAAAATTTTGAGATTTAAAAAATCAAGTCTGCAATTTATCCCATCAGATAAAGCATAAAAATAAGTTTAATTTGACACCTAATTCACTTTCATATCTCAAGTAATAAAAAAGGTATGGCCATTTTCATACTCGGAAATTAGCATCTTGTTCCCTATTGATTTTCTATGGACATAACAAAAAAGCTGTGATCGTGGACAGTCAAAAGCCCATAACCTTCTTAAAAATTAAGAGAACTGAATGAAATTTTCAGTTATCATAGATTGAACCATTCTGAAACAAATATAACTAATCTTACTTGGATGACCTGAAATTAATGTTTGATGCTATTTAACTGATTTTTAAATGATTAATGCTATTAATAAATTGAATCATTTCATTTCATTTCATTAAAGCATATAATTAGTTAGTTACCCAATTGTAGCTAATTTCAAACTTCAATTACTAGATCTAAACATCTATCCATTTCTTAATAAATGATTAACATTTTTAAATAGCCTAAGTGTCCAAATAATATTCACAAATAATTCACAATAAAACATGATTTTTAAATCTCATTTACATCAATTTATAGGCCAAATGGAAGGAATTTAGTGTTCAATTGCTGTAAATTAAAGTCCATTTTAAATCGGCTTTCTAGTGGGTTCCTGTGAGCGCGCTGGTTTAGAACGTTCACATTGCGCTGGATTTGTGCCCTCAAATGCCCAGAAAAATACTGCGGGATATAAAGAGCCCAAAATGAGCTACTCGCTATAGAAAACTTTATATACAGGGTTCTTAAGAAGCCCCTTTTAATGTAAAAATAAGGTACATACCTTTAATTGTTTGCTTTATAAAACCCTGGGGCTGCGAGAGGTCGTGGGTTTAGAGAGTGATTTTTAAACTACTATAACTATTATACAAGGCCATAAAAACTAATAATACCTTTTGCGACGGGGTCTTTCAGCGATTTTTCGTTAATGATTTACTAGGCTGAACATTTTCAATTGCAACAGCCTAGTAAAAATCGCGTTTTAAACCCGCCCCCTCTAAACAGCGCCAAAATCACACACATGGCCTGGGGCAGATTCTCAACGACGATTCAGGTAGGTTTTGCAACATACCTACACTAGCACTATCCTACGCACCTACTGACACTAGCAACAATTCACAATTTTACCGAGGCCAATTAACCTACAATCTATACGTCTTTGGAGTTATTATTTCACCAAATGTTAATGTTTTAACAACACCGAAGAGTTAATAGGGTAAAGCAAGAACCTTAATTCAGTTTTCTCAGATTCAGATTCAGATTCAGATTCAGATTCAATTTAATTGTCATTGTCAGTGTACAGTACAGAGACAACGAAATGCATTTAAGCATCTCCCTTGAAGAGCGACATAGCAAACGATTTGAATAAATAATAATAAGTGTCCGGGGGGGGGGTGGTGATTGGCAGTCACCGAGGTACGTTGTTGAGTAGAGTGACAGCCGCCGGAAAGAAGCTGTTCCTCGACCTGCTGGTTCGCCAACGGAGAGACCTGTAGCGCCTCCCGGATGGTAGGAGGGTAAACAGTCCATGGTTGGGGTGAGAGCAGTCCTTGGCGATGCTGAGCGCCCTGCGCAGACAGCGCTTGCTTTGGACAGACTCAATGGAGGGGAGCGTGGAACCGGTGATGCGTTGGGCAATTTTCACCACCCTCTGCAATGCCTTCCGGTCGGAGGCAGAGCAGTTGCCATACCATACTGTGATGCAGTTGGTAAGGATGCTCTCGATGCCACGATTCTTATGCCACGATTATGCATTGTCGAGATTATGTTCAAGGCAGTGATCATCAACAGTTGACACAAAATGCAGAAGTAATTTAGCTGGACAGGGAGCATCTCTGGATAGAAGGAAAGGGTGACGTTTCAGGTCGAGACCCATCTCCAAGATTAAAGGAAACAAAAGTTAGATATTTGGTCATTTGCAAAAGTACATGATATGGAAAGGACAGTGTATTGTATTCTGCTTCTGCAATTTGTTTCTTTTGACCTTCAAAAACAGAGTTTACCAATGCCACACTATTTTATTGTGCAATAACCACACATAATGTAAAATGGACTTTGTTATCTACATCAAAATAACAACAAAATTAATACTCACATCAGCTAAAAACAAGAATACACTTGCATTCTTATAGCAATGTTAATATTATAAGTTCATCCAATGTACCTTGTAACTAGCAAATTATTTATAAAATGTAGTCAATGTTGTTATGGAGGCAAATGTTGTGGCCACTTTATGCACAATAACGCTTTGGTGTTTTACTGTAGATATATTCCTCAAATCACTATTGTAAGCAGTCTGAATAGCTTTAAAATATAATTAATATCACATTTTGTTGGGCCACAGCTTTTTTTTTTGCCTTAACCTATACCCTAGGATAACTGAGAAATATAATAATAGCTGTTCCTGAGTGCAAAACGGATCAGGGAAAATGGGAAACGTGTACATTTAGGTAGCTAAGTGGGCCTAATTATATTGAAAGGTGGAGCACTCTGAAAGATCAAAATGGAGAAGTGTGTAAGAAGGAACTGCAATTGCTGATTTAAACCGAAGATAGACACAAAACACTGGAGTAACTCAGCGGGACAGGCAGTATCTCTGGAGAGAAGGAATGGGTGGTGTTTCAGGAGGAGACTCTTTAGCCACCCATTCCTTCTGTGCAGAGATGCTGCCTGTCCCGCTGAGTTACTCCAACATTTTGTTTCTATCTTCGGTCAAAATGGAGAATTCTCCCATTTTCTACATTGCTCTCTTTCCTCATTAGGTGACTCTGCTATTTATTTCATCTCCAGAATACTTCTTCAAACTCTAAGCCAGATGAGATGTGAAATGAGATTTGGTGAGATGAGGCCTGATTCAAATCATACATTATCCTATTTCAAATTAAAATGAACAAGACAAGAGTCAAATGTACTTTCTTAAATCTATACAAATAATCTTGACGCAAACATAAAAAGAAAGAACTCACTGTTACTTCCCAGAGCACATTATTACTGGTACAGCTGGTAGAACCGCTGCCTCACAGCACCATAGATCTGTGTTCAATCCTGACCTCGGGTGCTGTCTGTGTGGAGTTTGCATAATCTCTTTTTGACAGCATGGGTGTTCCTCCGGGTGCTCCGGTTTCTTCCCACAACCCAAAGACATGTGGGGTTATAGATTACCTAACTGCTGCAAACCGCCCTCATCTATAAGGAGTGGATGAGAAACTGGGATAACATAGAACTGGTGTGAGTTGGCAATGGATGGTCGGCGTGGACCTGATGGGTCAAAGGGCCTGTTTCCATCTGCATTTCTAAGACAAGCGTTTCTCAACCTTTTTACCCTTGTGGAACCCCTGAAATAATTTTCATGTCTCAGGGAACCCCTACATTAAAATTATTATATATAACCATATAACCATATAACAATTACAGCACGGAAACAGGCCATCTCGACCCTTCTAGTCCGTGCCGAACACGTATTCTCCCCTAGTCCCATACACCTGCGTTCAGACCATAACCCTCCATTCCCTTCCCGTCCATATAACTATCCAATTTATTTTTAAATGATAAAAACGAACCTGCCTCCACCATCCTCACTGGAAGCTCATTCCACACAGCCACCACTCTCTGAGTAAAGAAGTTCCCCCTCATGTTACCCCTAAACTTCTGTCCCTTAATTCTCAAGTCATGTCCCCTTCTTTGAATCTTCCCTACTCTCAGTGGGAAAAGCTTATCCACGTCAACTCTGTCTATCCCTCTCATCATTTTAAAGACCTCTATCAAGTCCCCCCTTAACCTTCTGCGCTCCAAAGAATAAAGCCCTAACTTGTTCAACCTTTCTCTATAATTACATATCTTTTTAATCTCTTTCTTTCTTTCGTAAACTTAAAATTCATATTTAATAATAACATATTTTTTTGATAACTCGTTTAAGCAAAAAATAACTTACAATTCTCTCGTTTATTGACAATCCAAAAAAAGCCCTGAAATTAAACTGCTTGTTCAAAACTGAAGCAAACAAAGGCAAACAGAACTAACCTTGGAAGAGAGAGAGAGAGAGGAGAGAGAGAGAGCAAGAGGGAGAGCAAACACACAAACTTTTCATAAGCTAACAAAAACATACATAAATAAACTTTTCATAAACTAACAAAAATAAACATAAACATACAAATTTTTAAAATTCATAAAACAGCCCTAAATGATGGGTAGAAATTACTAAATAACATGGGTGAATGAGGGACTGTATCTGCATGCCAGGAAGCACAGACAGGACTGATGGAGACCGTGCATGCATCTGTACTGGAGTGAGTCACTTGATGATGTACGAATCCATCACGTACTGCTCCTGACCACGACCACCAAAGGCCGTTTCACACTGACGGCGTATAGACGTCGCTACATATGACGTTGTAAAATATGCTAAATAGACGTCGCTAAATATAACATGCGTGTATAATAAAAGTTACGAATATGAAATTAAACACAAAAATTACTCAAAAATGCATTTACATATGATTAGCCTAATTATCTCTATTTTTCTCGGAGCCTCTATCGACCTCTCGCGGAACCCTAGCATTCCGGGGAACCCCGGTTGAGAAAGGCTGTTCCCGACCAATCTGTCTTCAGTTGGTGTAAACAATGTGACTTTTGACTGTTCTCAGATATCTCTGCATTAGGAATTAAAAATAATTTTTAAAGTTACTTTGATTTTAGACTAGTTTTACAATCGTGATGAGGATACACAGTGAGGTTCATCTTCTATCAGCAAATGGTTACTTTGCTCAACAGCCGGAATTATCACTGGTGCTGAGATCAACAGACAATCCATTATTAGTATAATATTCTGAGATTACTCTACTACTAATAACTGGGTACAAATTGACTCTCAATGGACTGAGTCTGTTGATTTTTAAACAGGACACACATGAGTGCAAAGTAAATTCTTGAGAAAATCAATGACCCCATCTAAGTCTTACAAGATACATTTATTTGTCATGTGCCAGTTGGCATAGTGAAATGTGATCACCATGCAGCCATACAATAAAGTAAAGAACACAACACACGATAGAGTTCATCATAAAACATCTCCACACAGCAGAATGTGAGGGAAGGCACCAAAGTCAATCATCTTCCTCTGATGTTCACCCGTGGTCGGGGCCTCTGGAGTCCTCCGCAGTCGCCGCTACGAACAGCCCGCCGTGCAGGCCCGCTCGCCGGAATGTTGTCGACGTTGGAACGGGAGGCCAACCTCAGTGGCTTAGACCTCCAAATCGGCCACTTCCCACCAGAGTCCGCAGCTCCCAACGTCCCCAGGCCGCACCGGGCGGAGATTCACGCTGGCGGCCCTCGGCAAAGGGCCCCAGGGACTCCACGATGTCGGTCAGCGCCGCCCCGCTGGGAGCTCCGTAAACCACAGCCCCGCGATGTTGGAGCAGCGGGCCCAATGCTCTGGCGCTTCAAACGGCAATCGCGGAAGGCATTGCCCACTCCATGGTGAATCCAACGGCGCGCCACCGCTGCCGAAGCTCTCGTCCGGTCCCCGGTCCCCGGTCTCCGGTAGGAAAGGCCGTGCCAATCCATATGGTAGGCCGCGAGGTGTGGGGCGAGGATGCGACTTGGAAGCTGTTTCCCCCTTACCCCTCCCCCACATATAAAAACTAAAGATTCCCCAAACAAACTATTTAGACAAACTAAAATTTAAAAAAAGATAGAAAAAACGGACAGGCTGTAGGCAGGCACCTTCAATGCAGCACCTCTCCTAGAGAACAACTGGTCAGTCTGTTGCATATTCTGTTATCTACTCTGCAGCTAAGCAAAATATGTCTGTTTGAACATTTTTATGTACAAATGCACATTCATGCACTGAGTTGGTACAATTAAATGTTACCAACACAGTAAAGTAAAAGTAAACGGGCAATGCCACATTAGTTTGCAAACGAAAATATCAGGAATTAAAACAGAGACACGTTGTGGAGGAAGCCAGACTTGGGAATGTTCAAAGGTACACAAAAATGCTGGAGAAACTCAGTGGGTGCAGCAGCATCTATGGAGTGAAGGAAATAGGCAACATTTCGGGCCGAAACCCTTCTTCAAACTGTTCTGCCATAGTAATGGTAGAAATTGTAATTGTAATAGTAATTGCTAACACCTTGACAATTTGTGGCAGCATACTCTTGGATAAGCCCACTCATGCACATTGATGGACTACCAAATGATCGGGTGCGGATAGGAGCTTGTGTGGATACATGTAAGAGAGAGTAACATGTATTAAGCTCTCAATGCAACCTCTTTTAATCCTCAAAATATTTCAGATTATTCCGTAAATTGATAAATGATGTACAATAGGCTCCTTGAACATTCAAGAGGGCATTGTGAGTAAACAGCTAATGCTATCCCAAGCATGTGGAAGCAGCTTTCTTAAGATTTTAATGTAACTTCTCTCTGTGGTTAATTAAACTGGTACCCGAATGAATAGTTCCATGTTATTCTGGAGAAATGTAAACTCTCCAGAAGGATATGGAACAATGGCAGTGTAAAGCTAACAGGCACCTTGAAGATATTTTCTTAATGTAAACATCTCACCTGGATGAACAACGAAACTGGCATAATTGTTAAACAGCAAATTCATCAATATTGGTTGCAATAGCACATATATCGAACACTTAATTAGATAACTCTCGTGATTGCAATGCACAGTTAATATGTTAATGTTAATAATGCCAATGCTTTCATTGCCTCCTCAATTCCATTCTCAGTGCATTCATTCAATGCAAAATATACCACTGAGTTTTAGCATGGGTTAATATCATACTTGGCTGGTACGATTCAAAGCTACCCTGCAGTAATAACAACCTGTGCTTCTTAAAGAGAGAGATGCATTGTGGCTGCAGGGAGTAGTGGATTTTTTTTAGAATCTAATTTGACATTGAAAATTATGGCATGACATTGGACACTGTCAGCTTTCTTGATGCTCCATTTATTGGTGAATCGGTCATTGCGTTTGTGATTATTCGCAGCACGGTTAGATAGGTATTTCACAACTAACCCAGCTGAAAGGTGCAACCTAGGTTGTTACACCCTTTCTTGCTCCTCCTTGATTACTCATTCTGTTGTTGGTGCAAGGCTGTGCCTTCACTGTGGTGATGATAATACAGTTTTCATCAAAGATCTTATAGCGAAGCAAGATGGATTACTCTCACGCAAAAGTGAGGTACGCTCATGGGCGGATTCATGGGTGATTATAGGACACATTTTAGCAACCTGACTCCGCCATCTTGCTCCGCTTTCTTGCTCCCGCCTTCTTGCTTCCGGCCAAAGATTGGATCCGCAGCGAGGAGAAGGAGTGCGGGGCCCGGGGCAGCGGGGAGAGAGAGTGCGGGGCCCGGGGCAGCGGGGAGAAGGAGTGTGGGGCAGCGGGGAGAAGGAGAAGGAGTGCGGGCAGCGAGGAGAGAGAGTGTGGGGTCCGGGGCAGCGGGGAGAGGGAGTGCGGGGTCCGGGGCAGCGGGGAGAGAGAGTACGGGCGGCCCGGGAGAAGGTGTGTGGAGAGAGAGTGCGGGGAGAGAGAGTGCGGGGCCCGGGGCAGCGGGGAGACAGAGTGCGGGGCAGCGGGGGAGAAGGAGTGCGGGGCCCAGGGCAGCGGGGAGAGAGAGTGCCCCAAGACAATGTTTCTTATTTACAATGTTTCTTATTTAATGTCCCTTGTCTAGTCTGAAATAAAGTTCATTATTGGATTAGAAGAAATATAATTGTGTGTGTTATATACATTTATATAATTTTCATGTATGTGTGTTTATAAACATTTTATTCCTTAACAAGAATCAACAGAATTATGAACTAACAGAATTATGAATCTAACCCTATAATCACGCACAAAAAGTCCCCCCTGTCAATCACCCTGCGAGTCGGGTCGGTTCCGGTTACTACAAAATCAACTCAAACACTGTTTGTGAGCCATTTAAAAAAAAATGATTTAAAAAACATTAAAAAAGACAATTACCAGAATCAAATTTTATTCTTGACAAGATGTTTGAACTGACAGATTTATGAATCTGACCCACACAAACTGTTGCCCCGCAACATTGATTACAGTGCGAGTCGGGTCGGGTTAGGTAGGCTCAGGTTGCTAAAATGGGCGTGGAAAATGCCCATGATCCCCTCCATAGCGTACTACACGTCAGTCCATTGCATTTAGCAGGAGTAGCCTATCTTGCTTCGCTATAAGATCTTTGGTTTTCATAGATCACCACAAATCCTAACGCCTGTTCGAACTGTAGTGTTTTATACTAGAGGGCTCCTGGTGATTTTTTTCAGGCAGCAGAAGTGTTATTTCAGCACCCTACTGGTTTGCATTACATTTCATGTAGCTTTCATTACATGCATGGAGCAAAATTAATTTTAGAGACAAGGGTAGTGAGGAGGAGGGAATGGGTTGGCAGTTATAGTTAGGGAGCAAACAGCCAAAGCCCAGTTGGGCTTTCACTGTATTTTAGGGTTGGGGGAGGTTGACAGATCTGACACCAGGAGGGTCAGGAGGACTGGAGAATAATAGTTGATTCAGGGGGAGATGGAGACTGGCAGTTAGAGAGTCAGGAGACTGGAAACTTTTAGTGAGCAACCAGGGATATTGAGAGTTATCATCAGATTAGAGTCAGAATGAGCAACAGTAACTGGACAATTAAAGGGTAAATAGTAATTTATGTCTGAAAGAGTCCATTCATATTTCAGAATTTGACACAAGATAACAATATAGTTATTGCATTTCACTCTGGAGAAAAAATTGGATTATGCAATTGAATTTCTATATCCATTTTTTGGTAACTATTGACGTTTTTCACAAAGGAAATATTTTCATGGAAAAGTATGTACATATACAGTTCATATTAACATGAGCAACATTTTATAGAATTGTAGTTGGACTATTCATCCATTATAGGCTTGGGTTATAGAATCAATGAGTCACACAGAATGGAAACAGGCATTTTGACACAATCTGTCAACAAATAATTTCAATTTGTTCCTCAATGTAATAAATCTGCTCAATATGGGAATCAATAAAACTTCTTAATTCCAAAGACCCAATCCAATGTCCCTTTCCCAAATTGAGTATTGTCTCCCACATTTCAGTAACATATATAATGCAAATGCAGTTGGATTTTCTCACCATCATTTATAGCATGAGTTATTATGGATTCTCTTCCATAATATGAAGCATTATATATAAGTTTCAACCTATTTGTTTGGTCAAAGTGAATGAACAAAAAACTCACTCCCTAGATTCTTCCTACGTATGTCATGTGCCTTTTACTGCTCTTTGTCCCAATTCCATTTCTTGCGTTTCTTCAATAGTACTGTTGCAAGACTTGGCAGAAATGTCTAAGAATGACCTAAGTTCTGGAATGCTTTCAGGTTTCCTTTCCTTTCCAATTGCTTTTTCTTTTTTTTGACTGGTGCATTCCATTCTCATTCACCCTTAATCCAAGATAAACTGCTTCTTTCTGTATGAAACACTTGTTTCTTTTGAGTTTTACATTGTGTACATGTATCCTTCTTTGTTAATTGTGGCTATCGGTACAATATCCTGATTGTGTAGACAGAGATCCAAACCTTCCAATATCTTATCTGTGGGAGCTTGACATTTTTTTAGTGATGCTTTGAAACACTGCTGTAATTTTCTGTGGGAATAAAGGTTTAGGAGTATAGAATATCAAATATTGTTGATTCTCCTGGTCCATGTTCAACTTAACTTGACAGATCCAGTTTGGTGAAGACTTGGCAAGAACTGGTTGCTGTCGATTCTACATATACAGCTTGTGAAATGCACAATGAACAGAGGTCATCATAAACTGCCTGTTTCAGTGTCACATCGTGAAACCGTGTGGTTAAACAGATTTTAACGCAAAGTGCTGGAGTAAGTCAACAGGTCACGTAACATATCTGGAGAACATGGATGTGACTTTTCAGGTTGGGACCTTTCTTCAGACATAAAACATCACCTATCCATGTTCTCCAGAGATGCTACCTGACCCATTGAGTTACTCCAGTACTTTGTGCCATTTTCTTTAGGTTAAACCAGCATCTGCAGTTACCTGTACTTGGAGTCATAGAGCAACAGTGTGGAAACAGGCCCTTTGGCCCAACTTGCCCACACCGGCCAACATGTTCCAGCTACACTAGTCCCACCTGCCTGCGCTTATCCGACCAAACCTGTCCTATCCATGTACCTGTCTAACTGTTTCTAAAACGATGGGATAGTCCCACTATGTCCTCTGGCAGTTTGTTCCATACACCCACCACCTTTTGCATGAAATAGTTACCCCTCGGATTCCTATTAAATGTTTTCTCCTAAACCTTGAACCTATGTCCTCTTGTCTTTGCTTCCTCTGCTCTGGGCAAGAGACTCTGTGCATCTACCCGATCTATTCCTTTCATGATTTTGTACACCTCTATAAGATCACCTCTCATCCAACTGTGCTCCAAGGCATAGAGACCCAGCCTACTCAACCTCTCACTGTAGCTCACACCCTCTAGTCCTGGCAATATCCTCGTAAATCTTTCCTGAACCCTTTCAAGCTCGACAATGTAGTCCCTGCCTCAATTGCCCCCTCAGTCAGCTTGTTCCATAGCTGGTAGCTTGATCCATGTGAAAAAGTTACCTCTTAGAATCCAATTAATTCTTTTCACCTTAAACCTATGTCCTCTGGCCCTCGATTCACCTGCTCTGGGCAAGAGACTCTGTGCATCTAAGGGGTTCTAGGGGTTCTATGTTATTCCATTTTTGCATCTTATATACAAGGGACAATTTACAGAAGCCAATTAACCAGCCAACCTGCATGTCTTTGGGATGTTGGAGGAAACCGGCGATCCTGGAAAAAACTACACATGGTCACAGGGAGAAATACAAACTCAACATAGACAGCTCTTATAGTCAGGATTGAACCTAGGTCTCTGGCATTGTGAGAGACCACTGTTGTCGTCATCTTCTGATCTGGTCTCTGCCAAGACTGATTTCATAATAATTGAACAAGCAAAATATTCTGCCTCTGTTGTGCCATTTTAATGACTACAACCTCAACCTGACTTAACCATGACACTGTCCTAGCAGAAGTTCCACACTGCTGACCCCTTCAGGGGCTTCTATATCCAGGAGCATATACATACCTGAAGTCCTACTGATCACATCAGATTTGCCTCTCTTCTCTGTGCTGATCTTTTTGAAAAGTATGCGAGTAGGTGCATCCTCAGCTTTAGTTTTCTCTCCCATGTAGAATTTGACACAGGGTGAGCTAGTACCTTCCTCACCAACACTGCTGGAATGGTCTCACCAGGGATGATTGCCACCTCCATTGTATTACCTGGGCCTTAAATCTGGTATTGACCTTCCTCTTGACATAAATTAAGTCTTTGAAGATTTTCTTTGCTCTCAAACGTTCATCCTTGTGACAGATTTATAACTTATGTCCACTTTCCTTACGTTAGCTTTGGGCAAACCAGGGAAATTGAAAAAACATGGAGAGAACTGCTGAAACATGTGCAGTTGGTTTATTCAACTCTCTAATTACATTCTGCATATTTCATACATAGAGCCAATGATGAAAGTGAAGTAAATGAGGTTAGCATGTGCCAGATGTATCCATCTTGCCTCAAAGTCTTGCTTCTGCCCAGCTAGTCTGGTCTGGACAAGCTTCCTCCGAGTTAGAGTTGGGGCAGTTAGAACTTCAATTCACAGTTACGCTTTATACTTGAATACTTGGACATTTAAAGACCAGTTAGCCTGACAACGGTGGTGAAGAAGATGCTGTAGTCAATCATATAAAATGAAATAGCGGCACATTTGGATAGCAGTAACAGGATCAGTCCGAGTCAGCATGGATTTACAAAGAGGAATTCATGCTTGACTAATCTTCTTGAATTTTTTGAGGATGTCACTAGGAAAATGGACAAGGGAGAGCCAGTGGATGTAGTGTACCTGGACTTTCAGAAAGCATTTGATAAGGTCCCACATAGGAGATTAGAGGGCAAAATTAGGGCACATGGTATTGGGGGTAGAGTGCTGACATGGATAGAAAATTGGTTGGCAGACAGGAAACAAAGAGTAGTGATTAACAGGCCCCTTTCAGAATGGCAGGCAGTGACTAGTGGGGTACCGCAAGGCACAGTGCTGGGACCGCAGCTATTTACAATATACATCAATGATTTGGATGAAGGGATTCAAAGTAACATTAGCAAATTTGCAGATGACACAAAGCTGTGTGGCAGTGTAAACTGTGAGGAGGATGCTGTGAGAATGCAGGGTGACTTGGACTGGTTGGGTGAGTGGGCAGATGCATGGCAGATGCAGTTTAATGTGGATAAGTGTGAGGTTATCCACTTTGGTAGCAAAAACAGGAAGGAAGATTATTATCTAAATGGTGTCAAGTTCGGAAAAGGGAAAGTACAACGGGATCTGGGGGTCCTTGTTCATCAGTCAATGAAAGTAAGCATGCAGGTACAGCAGGCAGTGAAGAAAGTGAATGGCATGTTGGCCTTCATAACAAGAGGAGTTGAGTATAGGAGCAAAGAGGTCCTTCTGCAGTTGTACAGGGCCCTAGTGAGACCACAACTGGAGTATTGTGCGCAGTTTTGGTCTCCAAATTTGAGGAAGGACATTCATGCTATTGAGGGAGTACAGCGTAGGTTCACAAGGTTAATTCCCGGGATAGCGGGATTGTCATATGCTGAGAGAATGGAGCGGCTGGGCTTGTCTACTCGGGAATTTAGAAGGATGAGAGGGAATCTTATTGAAATATATATGATTATTAAGGGTTTGGACATGCTAGAAGCAGGATACATGTTCCCGATGTTGAGGGAGTCCAGAACCAGGGGCCACAGTTTAAGAATAAGGGGTAAGCCATTTAGAACGGAGATGAGGAAACACTTTTTCACACAGAGAGTGGTGAGTCTGTGGAATTCTCTGCCTCAGAGGGCGGTGGAGGCCGGTTCTAGATACTTTCAAGAGATAGCTCGATAGGCCTCTTGAAGATAGTGGAGTCAGGGGATTTGATGAGAAAGCCAGAACGGGGTACTGATTGTGGATGATCAGCCATGATCACATTGAATGGCGGTGCTGGCTTGAAGGGCTGAATGGCCTACTCCTGCACCTATTGTCTATTGTCTATTGTCTATAAACACTAAGCAGCTGCACACAGAGGAGCTGGAGTGGAGTTGGGAACATTCCTCCTCCTTTGTCCGGGGCCTTGAATGTTAGTATGGCTGATATGTTCTATCTTTGACCTCCATACAAAAAGGAAGGCAGCTTGGATGAATGTGGCAGTTGTACTAAAGGGAGCCGGCTAAACCAGGCTACATAGATCAATGCTACCAGCATCTCATACCTTATTACTAATATCCCGCCTGTTGTTGAGAGGAAGCAGGTACCCTGGAACCCATTTAACCTGCTTCTGTTTGGCGTTGGTGAATTATTTCTCCCAGTCTTTGCTGCGCGATGCATCTAACAGCAAAACTGAAAATGGACTTCGAGTGAAAGTAGTGTGCTGGAGTCAGATAGCTTTGGCCACAAACCACTTTACACTGGTTGAGAACCAAGCCCTGCAGTGCTTAAACAAGCAATCCATCAGTTTTATTCTATAAATGTCCTCCATCCATCAGACACCGGAATTGTTGTTTCCAAAATAAAGTGGTTCAATATAAATAAAGGAACCAGAATTCCTACCAAAATTTCACCCCACTTTGGGCCTTGAGTGAAATAAAAATATTTGCATAAACATATTTTCAGCAGCCAGACATATTTTATTATGCCATAAGTTTCAATTATACTGCAAATAGTAGTTTATAATGCCCAAAATAAACTACTGTAATTATTACTCATCCAAAATCTCTAACCTATGGAAAGAAATTGAAATCTCTTTCACGAGTACTCTGCCATTGCGAAAGATGGCCTTATTTCAGCTACCACTTTTGAAAGCAGTCACCTGCATGACTATTTGTGCTATTAGCAAACAAACATGGGCACATTTTACAGTGGAAAAAAAAATCCTATTTGTGCCATAAAGGTGCAAGTAGTTACCATTGGTTAAATATTTTCCAACTGTGAGCACACTTCCATCCAAGTCCAGATAGCGGGAAGCCAAGAATCTTTCACAGCAGACTAACACCTAAAATCATGTAAATGCATAGAAGAAAAATCTATTCTTATGAATACTAAATGTTCATTATATTTTTTAAATCAATTTTCTACATTTTGCTTAAGATATGAGCCCATAACTTGAAGTATTGAGCAAATCAAATAGTGCTAGAATAACTCAACGGGCCAGGCGTCATCTGTGGAGGGAATGGTCAAACGCGTTTTGGGTCAGGAGCCTTCTTCAGACTGATTGTAGTAGGGAGGGGAAATCTGGAAAATAGGTTGGGAAAAAAGCTAAAGCCTGTCAAGTAATAGGTAGATACAGATAAGGACAGCACAGTGTCACAGCGGTAGAGTTGCTGCCTTATAGCGCCAGAGATGTAGGTTCGATCTTGACCAAGGGTGCTGTCTGTATGGAGTTTGTACGTTCTTTCTGTGATCGCGTGGATATTTCCTGGGTGCACCGGTTTCCTCCCACACTCCAAAGACGTACAGGTTTGTAGGCTAATTGGTTTTGGTCTGTATGTCCAAAGTCTAAAGGTGAGGTGTGTTTGATTGGCAGGGTGAACACAGAAAAAGGATGATAAATAGACTAAAGAATTAAATTCCCTGTTATAACCTATTTCAAACAATACTTTCACTCAAAGTATTGTTTGAAACGGGTTATCTCTACTTGTTTATTTGAACCAAAGTGAAAGATGATCTTCAGAGATGGGCTAAAAGTATTTTCAGCTTCATTTAAAGTGAGACTTGAACCAGTGAATTACTAAATGACTTGATGAGGGTTGGTATGCCCCATTGTCAATGTTTTAAGCTCATTTGAGGAAACTCACTTCTTAAACTTACTTCGTATTTTGAGTTGTAGAGCTGGTTCAAATTATGAGAGAGGCATTTAATTAATAGGATAATTGAATGAATGGTTGCATAATGGCTGCAAATTTCAAGTAAAATTGGTCAAAGCTTTGGGGTCCCTGTGATTGAATTGCCTTCTGAAATTCATAGCTGGCTCACATGGTTATTCATTGTTTTGATTCACTTGCATAAGTCTGCTCAAGCTGCTTGTGGAACTGCCAGAAGGAGTCACCTATCCCCACTGATTGCAGAAGAGGATGCTTATTCCTAACTCCCAGTGTTTGGAAATTAGTTTGGATGTTATTATGGTGCTGCAGCCAGAGCTAGAGTCATTAACAGGAGTTTAATGTAGGAGTTGTTGTTGCCTAGGCATTACAAAGATGAGTTTGGGGCCAGGGAAATGGTGTCTCCTGTGGACCTGTTGTGACGATAGGCAAACTGCAGTGGATAGGCTGGTTAGAAGGCTGGAGTTAATGTGCGCCATCACCAGCCACTCGAAGCACTTCACAGTGGTGGATGTCAGAACCACTGGACTGTTGTCAATAAAACACTTTTCTTTGACAACAAGTGGTCTTTTTTTAAGCAGGTGGGGACCTCAAAATGGAGTAGTGAGAGAGTAAGGACATCTGTGAATACCTCGTCCAGCTGATCTGCACAGGTCCTGAGGACGTAGCCAGGACCAGTTTCATTCCGCAGTTTCACTCTCAGGATGGTCGATCTTGCATCTGCCACAATAACCATTGGCAAGCACATCCAAAACTGGCGTGGTGGGTAAATTTCCACCACCGACCTTCTGTTCAAACTGAGCAAAGAATGCATTAAGTTCATCGGGGAGGGGTCCATTATTGTCAGCGATTCTGCCCCGCCTTTGCTTTGTAGCCCGTTATAGTGTGCAAGCCTTGCCACAATCTATGGATATCCATGTCCACCAACACAACTATAGGAAGCACATACAAATGGAATGTTTCTCTTCCAAAAAAAATTATGCTAATAAATATGATTTGCATCATTTGATGACTCATGTGCAGCCATGTGGAAATTATATTATGTGCAGACATGCCTGTACGAATTTTGAACGTTGGCACATGAAAAAGGAAATAATAGACCCTGTATACAATTAGTTAACATACAAATAATTAATATAATGTAATGGCTCCTGCCATTTACTCGAATAGTTAAAAGTAGGTAATTACAATTTTTCAGAGTGATCACTGCCAATTATAGTGTTCCTCAAGTACTGTCTGCAAGGCTGTTGTCAAAGGTATACATTGAGTGGAAAAAATAGGCCAGCAGGAAATATGTGCAAGTGTTTTTTTTATTTTAAAAAAGCCCAATAGAAAATGTGAAAATGGAAATAGTTCAGTCATTTTCTTGCACTGGACTTCCAAAGATAACTTTTTTTTGACAGACTGGCGTATTTACTGTTTCATTACTAAATGTCATCATTGTAATTTTACATCTGTGATCCAATTAATTAACACAGTTGTCTCGTTTGAACCATTCAAATCTCATTTGCAGACTATTTGAAAATCAACTATTTGCTCATTAAATAGATTTATAAGCTAGAAATTTAGTTAATTCTTAACAGAATATCATAATGCATTTGTCCGTCAACAGAAGAGATTAATTAACTATGAACTGGTTCGTAACAGCATCTACACCGACAATGGAGCAGATATTCCAGGAAAATATAGTTCAGCTTACACGATAGTAACAATGATCCTTGCTCAACTGAGTTGAGATGTCAGTTGTAAATATTGAAGAACGCCATCACTAATGACAACCATCAATATACTAGAGTTAGGTTTATCGTCAAGTGCCTAACATTTATACTAAAAAATGATGTTTTTATGGAGATCTGGGACCACATGACTGATCCTGATGCACCACCGCTTTTCCGGCAACTGGTGGTCTGGCACCTCCTTGAATTCGGACATAATTATGAGAGCGAACTTGAAATCCTCACCCAGAAGTCCCCCCTAAAATGTGGCACCTAGGCCGGGTGAGGCGATCGATCTCGATCCCTTTTGGACTTCAGCGGCTGATCAGCGGGTCAGATTTTACCCATGGGGCTCTGGTACTTTGGCCTGGCAGGAGTTGACCTATCCCTTCTCGTAGCCGACTACCATGGTTGATCAGCGGGTTGACTTTATCCCCTGCTGACGGAGCTCTGGAACTCAGGCCCGGCCAGAGCCAGCAGATCTATTCCCAGAGCTGACCAGGTGCTTAAGCGGCTGTCCCACTGCGGCAATCTAATCTGCGAGTTTAGAAGAGTTTGCCCTTGACTCAAACTCGCAGCATGGTCGACACATAGCCCTAGGAGGTCCTATGAGGTCAATGGAACTCTCCTTCATGCTCGAGGGAAGTTCCTGCATACTCGCGGCCTCAGTTTGGTTGAGGAAAAGTTTTCAGCATATTGAAAAATTTTCCGCGAGTAAAAATTGGTCGGCATGGTTCTCTTGAACTCGTAGTGCAGTGGAGTGGTGTCGCTATTTAGTTACAGGCAGTCGAGGGCAGTCAAAGGCAATCTCCTTCTCTGACCGACTCATTGGAGTTTTCAGGACCAAGGGAAACCGCCGGTAATTTAAATGCCCGCTAAACATTTTTATGTTGTCTGGCTTCTTAAAAGTGTCTCCACTACTTCTCCCCCCCCTCTCCCCCCCCCCCCCTCCCTCTCTCTCCCCCCCACCCTCTCCCCCTCTTCTCTCCCCTTCTCTCCCCCCTCTCTCTCCCCCCCCCCCCCCCCCCCCCCCCCCCCCCCCCCCCCCCCCCCCCCCCCCCCCCCCCCCGCTAAATAAATATATGTCTTTGTTTAACTTATGCACTTTATACTCAGTAACTGCAGATATATTTAAGGTGCTGAATAATATGATAAGCAAGAAATAGTTACACATTGCGGTAAATGAAGGTGGCATGAATTACTTTAAACAAAGCATCCAAACCAGTTGGGAACAGATGTTGGCTGCATTCACTTTACTGGTGTGTACAGTATATCCTTCATTAGGGAGGAGACTTGATCTGTACACAATATTTTAGTTGTAGATCCACACTATACTATATTATTTTAGTAAGATATTTTTATGTCTGTACACAAATTCTCTTATAAAGTCTTTTGTTCTCTAATTGTTTTCTGCATTTGCACATGGACTTCAATCCCATTGAACTGACACGGGCCACCTTTCCCCTTGGCCTTGCCACGTGTACAGTAACTGATTTTGCACCAAAGCTATGCTCTGTAACATGTTCATTTCCCATATCTGAGCTGATGGCTCTGGAGCGCAGATAGAACAATGAGCTGTCTTTCTCACTCTCTTGTTCAATGGCTAATCCTTAAGCAGATGCAAGGTCATATCTGGAAGGAGAAAGGCAAAGTGATAGTTCATGGTGAGGGGAGGAGTAGGAAAAAGCTGAATGCATGACCAAGCTCCGTCATGTAAACCAGAAGAGGTTGTGGAGTGACGCCAAGGGGAATGAATATGAGAATTAAAGTTGAATATGAATGCATTGTCAGTGACCTCTGTATTGCCAATGGCCACAGATTCAATGTCAGTAACCAATAATATTCTGTACTCTTGTTCCAGGCCAGCAATCCATGTATCAAGGACATTGGTCCTCGGTCACAGATCTCCATGAAACTGAGCCTCTGTCTGTTAGATGCACCCCTGCCACAATACTGCTCATGTGCAGCTGTCAGGAACAGACTCTTGTTGTTCCCTGACAGTCATTTTGTTGTCCAGCTCACTCCTCCTGAGTGCCATGGCATGGCTGCATGAGTCAAAACCTTCAGTCTAGTTTAGAGATATAGCATGGAAACAGGCCCTTTGGCCGACTGAGTCCATGCTGACCAGCAATACACTAGTTCTATCCTACACAGTAGAGGCATTTTACAGAAGCCAATTAATCTACAAAACTTGACAATCATTGGAATGTGGGAGGAAACCGGAGCACCTGGAGAATACCCACTTGGTCACAGACAGAACGGGTCCCACTTCATCTGAGGATATAACCAGCACACCTACTGTGAAGAAAAGCTTTCACTGTCACTCAAGAAGGCACCATGGAAACTGCAGAACTTATTGTCAGATCACATTGCCAACCCCTCACCTTACCATCAGTGCTGTTGCACTCTCACTGGAGTTTGCAAATGACTGTCAGGAATGTGATCCCAAGTGTAACTCATGAGCTACTTTTAAGCACACTCTTATTGGGGGGGGGGGGGTTTCAAGTCTTTAAGTCATCAATAATAAGTCTGACATATTTGGGATAAATTTGGCCTGCCAACTTTGTTTTTGCAATTTGAAGTCCTATCTTCAAACAATTCTCCCAATAATTAATCAGCCAGCCTATTCTCGGGGAATTCCAATTCCCAGCAATACGTCAATTTAAAAAAAAATCTATTAGCGGCAGTCATAGTGTGATATAAAGTTTGGCTCTGACCAGCTTGTTGATTATGAAATGAATTTACACTTATTTCAGAAAAGATTTTAATTAAATAAATGTGCTTGTTGCATCTTGACTAACTGTGCAAGAGCAGTTCCCTCATGAAGGATCTGTCTCATTGCCATAAATTGATCTGCATATCATTTGAATTAGACATGTAAACGAAGACGCAGAGTGACAGGGCAGTTAATGGATGACCACACTGTGCTATTAATCATTTATACCATTACAAAATTGTAAGCCTATTTCTCATTTTAAGATGTCCACAAAAGATGCATTGTAATTGTTCCAATTACAGATAAAGTCCTTTGAATTCCTAGAATTGGTTATCCTGGGAACGTTGGGAACTTGGAAACTCCTCAAAAGACACAGTTCCTCTTTGATCTGCAACATTGAAGGTGGTGATTATTATATAATTACATTTAAGTAGTTACATAACTAAATGACCTAAACTTCCATGAATAAGTTCTTTCTTTAACATTTCTATACTTTCCTCAAAAATCCAGTCAAATATTTTGTGCTGTTGATCTGAATTGAAACCAATAATATTTTTACTGATCAATAAATGAAGGGGTTTAATTTAAATTTATGAATTTGTTGATATGTTGATGAAATATTTCTGAAGTGTTTCTGTTTGTTAGTGCCATTATACAGTATGGTATGGCATATATTTTTTGCTCATAATTTTATTGGTGAAGAAATAAATAACTATAATGGTGAACCATGGTTGGCATGGTAGCACATCCAGTGAAGCTACTGCCTCATACTTCTATTGGCCCAGGTTCAATACCAACCTCATGTGCTGTCTGTTTGGAATTTGTACATTCTCCTTATGAAGAATCCTTTGGATGCTCTGATTTCCTCTCACACCCCAAAGACATGTAGATTGGTAGGTTAATTAGCCACGGTAAATTGTCGTTGTCTGAGAAGCAACAACAAAATGTTGAGGAGTTCATGTGAGTTTGGAGAATAAAATGAGATTTGTGCAGATGGGTGCTTGATAGTTGGCATGCATTTAGTGGATTAAAGGATTTGCTTGTTTCATTCAAGGATTCTCCAAAATAAAATTGACAGAGGTCAGCCCTTGAGGAAAAACTATACTGTTTGTGCAAAAAACTAGACTCAATTGTGCAGGGTTGTACATAAAATTTGATAATAACCTGTTCATAGATGTAGACTATAAATAAAGTTCCATCTTATTGTATTGTAGACACAAGGAATGGCAGATGCGGCTTTACAAACAATAACACAAAATGCTGGAGTAACTCAGTGGGTCAGGTAACATCTCAGGATGACATGGATAAGTGATGTTTTGAGTTGGGATCCTTCCTTAGATCAATTATAGTAAAGGGGACAAAGTTGGAAAATAATTCTGTAAGATAATGCGAGAAGAAGAGTGAAATGAGGAAGGGATACAGGTGGAAGGGGAAAAGGGGGAGTTGCAATAGTGGGAGAAATGGATGTGTATCTGGATGGGACATAGGGAGGGGGGGGGGGGGGGGAAAGGAGAACGGTAGTGGTTGGGTTTGTGTTGTTGCCTAAAATTTGTGAATTCAATGTTCATATTGTTGAGTTGAGGCTTCGCAAGCAGAACATGAGGTGCTGTCCTCCAGTGTTTTTCACTCTGGCAATGGAGGAGGCACAGGACAGAATGGTCGATATGGGAATGGGAAGCGGAGTTTAAATGGTTAGCAACCCTGAGATCCAGCGCAAATATCTGGACCGAACGCAAATATTCAACAAAATGGTCGCCTACGCTACGCTTTGCTCTCGCTGATGTGAAGAAGCTAACATCGGGAGCACTGAATGCAGAAGATGAGATTTGAGGAACCTCTTTCTCATCTGTAGAGGCTACTGGGGTCAGTGAATGGATGTGAGGGAGGAGGTGTAGGGATAGTTGTTACACCTTCTGCAGTTGCGGGGGGAAGGTACCTGAGGAGCGGTGATTTAGGTGGGAAGGGATGAGTTAACCAGGGAGTTGCGGAGGGAGCGGTCTCTGCAGGAAGCAAAAGTGGTCGGGATGGGAAGATGTCAGATTGATGCGCCAGAAATGTCGGCTGATGGGGTGAAAGGTAAGTACCATGAGAACTCTATCCTTGTTCTATCTGGTGGGGGTGGAGGCAGGGAAAGAGCAAGATTTGAGCACTGAGACACAGACGAGACATACTGTGGGTGACGGATCAATCTACTAAGACAGGTCAAAAAACATATTTGCCCAAGAAGGAGGACATCCTGGATGCCCTAGAGTGGAATAATGGAATATTCAATCTTGGGAGCGAATGCAGTGGAGACATGAGAGTAGTACTATAGATGCTTTGGATATACCAGAAATTCAATTGAGTAATGAACTGCTTTTATGCAATGCACTGATGCCATTTCACCTAAACAACATTTGTCAACTGTGAGTTGCAATTCCATTTCTGCAAGTGCATTTATGGAAATTTAATTTCAGACATATGTGTGTTTATGCAAGGAAGTCACAGGATCTTCAATAGTAATTTCAATCAGCTTTCAACCCATGATTGACGTCACTAATATTATAGCAAATATACATTTAATTCACATAGCTCTGGCCTTGAATGTATGAGCAGATGTAAGCAGGAAGATGAAGGCATACTCTGGTATCAGTTAAAGAAGTCATCTCAAATTGGGCTGACATCAAGGTATGAAAAGGCAATGATTCATCTTGCATAGTCCCAAGGTTTTCCCACCAAAGGCTAAGTCCTGTCTTTTCCACAATGGCAAAGTCATTTGCGAGCTCACCATAGCCAGAGTTTACCTGCTGCTCTCCTTGTGGCTTGATATTTTCATCAAATGTTTGTTTCTTATGAAGTGTGACAAGTGCTAATAACTAACCCAACTGTCCAACAATTTGTGGAGAAATGGAACTAATACAACGTAAATTGGATATTTGGCAAGTTAACAATGGCAGTTGCTATCAATTTGCCATAATATTTCCAGCGGGTTCTGTGTCATGTTTTAGAACCCTTGTTCCTTTAAATGGCATAATGGCATGTTCTTTCCATTCATTTTAATGTGACACCCTTTTTCTCACTTTCAGCTACATTAGATTACACATCTCTTTCAATAAACTTTCCTACATCTTATTTTCCATTGGATCTTTCAGTTGATAATCCTCTCCACAAACCAGTCCCAACGCACTTTTACCAATTCATGTCATAGAAGCAGAATTAGGCCATTTGGCCCATCAAGTCTACACCGTCATTCAAACATGGCTAATCTATCTTTCCCTCTCAGTCCATTTCTCCTGCCATCTCCCCATAACCTTTGACTCTCTTACAAATCAAGAACCACCCTTTCTAATCAAGAAATTCAGATTTACTGGGATACTTGTAATATACTTGTAAAATGACATTACATGATTATATTACCAATTAGGGATAGTCAACCAAGAGAATTGATGATGGCAGGGCAGTGGACATTGTTTAATTGAACTTTAGTAAGACCTTTGACAAGGTCCCACATGGTAGGCTAGTCTGGCAGGTTATATGGTTTGGAATCCAAGGTGAGCTGGCCACTTGGATTCAAAATTAGTTTGGAGGATAGAGACCAAGGGTGGTTGTTTTACTCTTTCGAGGTCTGTGACGAGTAGAGTTTCTCAGTCCACAGGTGCTGTGTCCACAGCTATTTATTATCTACATGAATTATTTAGATGACATAGTAGGTAATTTGTTAATACATTTGCAGGTGACACCAAAATTAATGGTAGAGTGGATGGTGAAGAAGGATATCTAAGTTTACGATGGGATCTAGATCAGTTGGGAAGATGGGTCAAGGAATGGCAAATGGAATTTAACTCTGAGAAGTGTGAAGTCTAGCACTTGGGTATGTCAAACCAGGGCAGGACTTGCACAGTGAATGGTAGAGCCCTGGAGAGTATTGGAGGACAGAGATCTGGGAGCACAGGTACATGAGTCCCTGAAAGTGGTGGGTTAGGTGGACAGTGCTGTCAAGGTGTTTGACACATTTCCATCATTTGGAACCCAATAGGGAACATTTGGGACATTGTCGTACATCTGTACATATGGTTGGTGAGACCACACTTGGACACATGTGTGTAGTTCTGGTCACCCAGCTATAGGAAGGATGCCATTAAGTTGGAAAGAATGCAAAAGAGATTCACCAGGATGTTACATGGGCTTGTGGGTTTGTGTTATCGGGAGAGATTGGGTAGGCTGGGACTTTAGACCTTAGGAGGCTGAATGGTGACCTTATTGAGGTGTACAAGATCACGAGGGCCATGGATAAATGAACACACGCAGTCTTTTTCCAAATCTAGGGGCAAAAGCTTAAGTTGAGATGGGTTAGATTTAAGAGGATTTCAAGGGCCAGTTTTTCACTAAGAAGGTAGGCCATCTCTGGAGTGAGCTGCCAGAGGAATCTATAGGAGTGGTTACAATTACAACTTACAAAAAAGCATTTGGACAAAAATATGTTTGGATTTAGAGGCTATAGGCCAAATGCAGGCAGATCGGACTCACCCAATATGTCAACTTAGTTGGCATGGACAAGGTCATAGAGTTATACAGCATGGAAACAGGCCCTTTGCTTCAACTTACCCATGCAACCAAAATTACCCATCTACACCAGTCCCACCTGCCCACATAGAACTCATATCCCTCTAAACCTTTCCTATCCTACCTAAAGGCTAAAGGTGAGCTGAAGGGCCTGTTTCTACACTAGTATATGTTTATGATTTTATGACTATCTTTTCTCTTTATTATAATTTGTCCCCGTTTTCGCGGATACTTGTTTCCTCATATCCTTTTATTCCTCTTCAATTTCAGCTAGTTTTTTTAACCTAATATATTTTTTTATTTAATGGAATATACTTATTCTATTCATGTACTTTTAAAACTTATATGGAATGAATTGAGTTCAAACAATAAAATTGCAGCTATTTGCAGTCTCTAAAAGTTAAATTAAAGTTTTAACTGATGGGAAAGGGACTGGGCACATACATGTTTATATGTGTAGCAAAGATTTTCTTTGAGTACTGTAGGCAAGTTGCAGCTTGAATTGAAGCATGTTTCCGCTATTGATGTGAGGATGGCCATTACACCATGGATACAACAACATTCACACCCGGTTGTTCTGCAGAACAGACCATTCAGATGTTATCAACACCATTCATCCCTATCACGTGCTCTGGGTGAGTAGTTAGAAGATTAAGGCGTTCCACTTGTGGCTGATCTGTTACTCGTCTCCATTTAGTCGCCTTAGCTCTATATCCTTGAGATTCTTGGCTAGGAGCAATCTATTGATCTCAGTCTTGCAAGTTCCAATTATTCCAGCATCCGCAAGTGTTTGAACCCGAGCTTTCTACTACTTTGTGCTGGCAAAAACAAACTCTGTTCCTTTACAGCCACGGTCTATTTTCAAGGTTATAACCTTGAAATTCTTGAGAGCTTCAAAGTTAGAAGAGGCATGAGATCACGTATTTTACAATGCAAGACAAGCAGTCCCCAGGTCACAAAATGCTTTTGAGAACCGCTCGTAACCTGAATTTTTCTTGAGTTGAAAATTAGTTTGTGGGAGAGGATCACAGAAATTGCTGTGATGAGAGAGTAAGCAATTGCGAGAAGAGTGACAGCCAGCCAGCATCACTGACTCAGTGAATAAGTTTGCTCAGTGCTCCGAGCTCTGCTCAACTCGACCTAGCCACAATTGTTTGAATGAATGAATGAATGAATGCATGATGAAATGGCGCTAACAAATTTACAAAGTGTTCAATGTATTCTCAATGGTCCTTCTTTATTCTCAGTGGGCCTCCTACACTGGATTTTACTTCGGAGTCACATGAGTGACTACGTGAAGAGCCCGCTCAGCACGCATGCGCGGCATTACGTTCAGCAGTGCAACAGCGGCCGCATCGGGAGTCGGGCGCTCCCGCTACAGGTGAAAGAACGGACCGTCAGGTAAGCTCTGAGGTCGGGTTTTCTTTCACAGGGAGCCTTCTGCTTTTCAGGCAGAGAAGAAAGGCTCTTGGACAAACCTCTCCCCCGCTCGACTCCACGGAGGAGCGTTCCATCTGGGGGGGGGGCAGCAACAAGGCGGTAGGACCGCTTACCCGGCGCTCTGCTATTCCCCGACACCATGCCGAGCCCAGCCCGCTAGCGCCTGAGCAGCGGGCTGGAAGTAAAGCCACGGAAGAGGCGTCCAGCCGGTGGCTTCCAACTTGTTGGACGGGGACGTCTCTCCACCCGCCCGGGGGAGAGACAGCCGCCTGAGCCGCATGGAGCGGCTCCTGGAGCAGGAGCTCCAGCGAGACGCGCTTCATGAGGGGCGCTCTCGCAGGGGGAGTTCAGGCACTCCCTCCACAGTGCCTTGTGCACTGCCCATTGCTTCCTCCTTACCCGAGGGTAGCTTTGGTGACCAGGACTGGGCTGGTCAAGAAGAGGGGACGATGGCTGAAGATCTCGGAAGTATGCAAGGGGTGCAGGAACAGGAAGAGCTGCTAGGTGTGGTGGACCGCTACATGGCAACCCCACGTGCAGGAGGCCGTTAAAGGCCAAACCAGCGACCAGCATTAACCACCTCTCCAACAGGCCCCTACAGGAGAGGTGGTCAATAAGGCCTTAGAAAACTGCAGCGGATCCTCAGGCTCCTGACGTCAGCCATCACATCATTTGCTCGTTCCGTGGACAAATACGGAGATGACCACAACCTTCGTAAACAAATCATAAAACCTGCCACAAAATCCTAAATTTGCGGGGTTGTGCATACCCCAGCCACTGAGCCAGACCCACTCTTTTGGCAAAAACCTCACAAAGCATATGAAGGATGGAAGAGGCTTTTAAAAAACTTTTGGTCTCATGAGGGCAGGCCCCGGGACGAGCAAACCAAAAACCAAAAACAATAATTCCTAAGCAGCAGCACCCCATCGCGTCCATCAGTCGACGTCTACCATATGGGACTGGTGTAAAGCTCGGGGTCCGCATTCTATCCCCGGAAGTCTTCTTTAGACCAGGGCCCAGAGCGGACCCCATGGAAAATGCGCCACCCCCCAACATCACCGCCACGTCAAACGACGTGCAAGACTCGTTGGACCGGCAGGAAACAGAACAATACCCATAACCATGGAGGTAGGTGGGTCTGGTTCCTACCAGCATATAGAAAATAGGGGCTTAATACTAACAGGGGGCAGATTACACCTGTTTTAAGAAACACGGGAGTCTATCACGAGTGGTCAATATATACTCAATGGCATTAGTGGATACAAAATACAATTCATACTAGAAAAATTGCCACCAGTTCAACATTCACCCCAGAGGGTATTTTCCCTCTCCGTTACAGAAACGAGAGGGACAAGCTGAACTGGTGAGACTAATTACAAAGGGTATCATTGGAAAACATGAACCCTTGAATTCGTATCAAATATTCGTCACTAAACCCAAAAAAGATGGTGGATGTCGCATCATCATTGACTTAACTTCACTAAATATGTTTGTTAAGTATATAATTTCAAAATGGAAACGGTTGTTACTGCCAAACAACTAATTTCCAAAGGATACTTCATCGCAAGCATTGATCTTAAAGATGTTTACTATTTAGTACCATTCACAAGGATCATCGCAGATACCTGAAATGTATCTGGATGGGGCAGCTATGGCAGTTTAAAGCGTTACCCAATGGGTTCACACCAGCCCAAGATTATTCACCAGGATACTAAAACCAGCTCTGGCAATATTTAGAAGACAAAAACATATTGTCATGGCATATCTTGATGATATCTTAAATAATAGGCAAGACCATGGAATTGACTATGTTAGCTGTATCAGCTACCAAACAGTTATTTGAAACCCTGGGATTGTCTTACATCCAGATAAATCTAAGTTGAAGCCATCCACAATCATGGACTACTTGGACTTCACAATTAATTCAGTCTATGTGACTGTAACATTGCCAAGAGACAAAACAGTTGAATTGGCATAATCATGCAACAATTTAATGATTCGGACCTTTGCATTGTCAAAACTTACAACGAGCAAAGGTACAGGCACCAAAACGACATACAGGTCATTATGATCATGTCATAAAGTTACCCACTGAAGCAATATCAGAATTACAGTGGTGGGCAAAAAACATTTGGCATAGTTTCAGCCCTATTATCATCACTAACCCTATGTTAGTTATCCAAACAGATGCCAGTGCTCAAGGCTGGGGAGCAACTAACTCTATATCCAGCACAAGTAGTAGATGGACTAACCTAGAGTCATCGTTACCACTTACACTGGGCATTAATTATCTAGAGATGTTGGGCGACTTTTATGGTTTAAAAGCATATGCACAAATATGCATCACTTGCATGTACGGATACAAATAGATAATACTACGGTGGTGGCCTACATTAACCATATGGGCGGCATAAAATCGGTATCATGCGACAAGTTGGTCAACACAATTTGGCAATGGTGTGTCGAAAGACATATTTGGCAATCAGCAACTTACCTGCCAGGTAACCTAAATACAGTGTTCAAGAAGGAACTGCAGATGCTGGAAGATCGAAGGTACAGAAAAATGCTGGAGAAACTCAGCGGGTGCAGCAGCATCTATAGAGCGAAGGAAATAGGTGACGTTTCGGGCCAAAACCCTTCTTCAGACTGATGGGGGGGTGGGGGGGAGAAGGAAGGAAAAGGGAGGAGGAGGAGCCCAAGGGCGGGGGGATGGGAAGAGACCGAGGGCGGGGGGATGGGAGGAGTGTCACCTCCCATCCCCCCGCCCTCGGGCTCCTCCTCCTCCCTTTTTCCTTCCTTCTCCCCCCCACCACCCCATCAGTCTGAAGAAGGGTTTCGGCCCGAAACGTCACCTATTTCCTTCACTCCATAGAAGCTAAATACAGTGGCAGACACCAGGTCACGTAAATTTAATGACAACATCGAATGGATGTTAAACCCCAAAAAATTGCAAAAATTATCAAGCAATATGGCACGCCAGATATCGATTTATTTGCATCCAGGCTAAATCACCAGGTACCTATGTATGTCGCTTGGGAACCACACCCTGAGGCAGCAGCGGTAGATGCGTTCGCGCTGGATTTGGGAAATTCTTCTTCTATGCATTTCCTCCCTTCTGCCTCATCAGTTGGGGACTACGAACAATACAAATGGACTCTGCTTCAGGTATTTTGATAGTACCCGACTGGCCTACACAGCCATGGTTCCCAATACTCCATGACATGGTTGTTGAAACTCTGATGGTATTCCCCCGTGACCCAGAGTTATTAACACCCAGTGTCGGGCACAAGCCACCCGTGCCGTGAAAAAATCAAACTCCTGGGTTGCAGATTGTGCACAAACCACTTCTGGGACTGGGATTATCAGAACAAACCGTCGACACCATGTCAGCATCCCTCCGAACATCCACTAAAAAACAACACTTGTCCAGCATCAAAAAATGGGAGAAGTACTGCTTGGATAAAGGGACCACCTACTCAACCGCTACAGTTACCAACGTACTGGAATTCCTGGCGAACCTTCACCACGATGAAGGACTCAGCTACAGAGCCATCAACACAGCTAGAAGTGCCCTGCCTATTTAAAACCAGCTCCAGGACAACAGGCCATGGGGTCCCACCCGCTGGTGATCAAACTAATCAAGGGTATTTACAACTCTAACGCCCTAGACCAAGGTACACCCATATATGGGATGTCAGTGTGGTCCTGACATACCTCAGGGGATGGCCACCAGCCAGATCCCTCATCCTGGAACAATCTATGCTCAAAACACTCATGTTGATGGCACTTGTATCTGCACAGAGGGTCCAGTCACTACACCTATTGCGACTGGACAGCATGCTCACAGCTCCAGACCAGGTATCGGTCATTATCCAGGGACTGATCAAACAGAGCAGACCAGGAACACTTAATCCAGTCGTGGAATTCCGGGTTTACCCGCCAGAACCACGGTTATGTGCCATGACCCTACTATCCTACATAGACACAACCAAAAATATTCGAGGGAGATGAAAAGCCTTGTGGGTCAGTCATAAAAAACCTTATGGTCGGGTGACGAGCCAAACCATTGCGAGATGACTCCAGCAGGTGCTAAAAGCTGTTGGGATAAACACTAACATGTACAATCTCATTCCACCAGGGCAGCATCCACGTCGATGGCTAAAAGAATGGACGTGCCTATAGACCACATCCTGACTACAGCAGGATGGTGGGGGGAAAGACCGTTCAGAAATTTTATAATAAGTCGTTGGCAAAACCTGTTTTATTTGCAGAAAAGATTTTACAGACTGCAAATATTTAATTTAAGCCCAGGGGAGCAATTTAATTTATTTGTTGTTATTGTTAAAAAATACCATTGTGTTTTTTCTACAAACAGATTAATTGGTTGATTACGATAACACACTTCCTCCCTCAAGGACTTCGGCAGTGCGTGGAGTAATACCTGTTACATGGTTTGAAATCACAGAGCTTTGAAGTCTTCACGTAGTCACTCACGTGACTCCGAAGTAAAATAGTAAGATTAAACGAGAACTTACCAGTTTGAAGTTTGATCTGTATTTTATGAGGAGTTACGATGAGGGATTACGTGCCCTCCGCTCCCACCCTCAATAATATGGGTCAAACTGATAAACTGATGTCTCCTTTTCTTTACTATGTTTACTTCAATAACTGTGTCTATCTGTGATTCCACACCGCTGCTTTGAAGTATGCCGCGCATGCGTGCTGAGCGGGCTCTTCACGTAATCCCTCATCGTAACTCCTCATAAAATACAGATCAAACTTCAAACTGGTAAGTTCTCGTTTAATCTTACTATTTTTCTTTGTTCTCTCGGCAAAGTCATATGATAACTTAGTATCAGCAATAAGATCACTGATGACAATGGTTGGGACATAATGTTACAGTTGTACAAGATATGGTTGTGACTACTATTCTACATTCTATGTTCTAATTTGGTCAATAGGCATTGAAAGGAAAACATTCCAGTGGTTGGGCACCATCTTGCATAAAGTACATTTTTTTATTTTCACCAACCAAGCATTCCAGCACCAAGACATCGTTGCTTAAGTTCCTCAGGTCAGTTCCAAAGGTCCAACCATCTTACTTTAGTTTAGTTCCGTTTAGAGCTAGCATCTGTAGCTTAATCCTTGATGAACGTTCCTCCATTGTAAGGTTAGAAAAGGGAAGGGACATTGATGATTGCTCAATATTTGACTCCTCAGCAAATGAAGCGGCCCATGGCCCAAAGCCCAGGGATAGACTGAAAAGTGAGAAGTAACATCCCCACAATATCCGTGACAAGCAATGATCATCTCCAACATGAGATGGTGTAAGCACCTATCCTTAATAATCAATGGGATTTCCATCATCAAGACCCTGTTACCTGAAGTCTGGGGATTATCATGGAGCAGCAGAAACTGGTTGGAGCTTGGAGAAGTTAGAGACTGGACATCCTGGGAAGGTTGACTCAAAATGTTCCCACCTTATACATGGTGAATATTCCACACCTGCCTTGATGGGTGCAGCACCAACAATAGTCAAGAAGTTCAACAACATCAAGGACAATCCAGCGATATCAATAACACCTCACCAATCACTCTAAACATGTGCCCCATGTTGTGCAATGTTTACCATTTGGAGTAATGTATGAAGTCCTTCCCATTACAGTAAGGATGTGGTGACAGCTAGGATTCAAACACTTGCAGATGGTGAAATAATTGGAACTTGCAAAAATGTCCTAAAAGACACCATTGTGTTTGAATTCTGTACGTACATCCATTTTTCAGCAAGATCAGTGGACAAAGGTACTTTGAGCCACAGAAACAATGGTGCTACAAGTGAAAGTACCAATTTATTGGATGGAATTTGGAAGATAGAATTCCTAAAGTATTAGGACTGAATTATTTATCAAATATTAAAAAAATGAATATTAGTTATGAGGAAGATTAAAACCTTTTAAATAGAAACAATATTAAAAATGCTGTGATTATTTATTGGCAATACTTCATTTTTGCATTTGTATCCCATAAAAGTTCTCCTAACGCAAACATCTGAAAACACTGAAAAGTAAGAATGAGACAGCTGTAACTATTGGTAAGGCGCCATGCATACTCATTGCACATTACCTCCGTGAGATGTGACAGATACCTAAGAAATGATGTGATGTCTCCTCTTTAAACTATGCTTAGCCAGAAGCTCATAAGGCCTGGCATGAAAGGGAATTTGGGCAGCTGTTTATACTGTCCAGAGTTATACCAGCAAATAAACTCACCTCTCCCGCTGTGCATGCCCTGGCAAAGTTGCAGAGATGTTTTACCATTGCGTTGAGCACAAAGTACATTTGCTGCAGGATAATACCTTAATAAATGATATGGTTAAAATTTCAATTCAACAAAATTTTCAATTAAAACATAAATACCAAAAAAGCATTGAGAGACTGACATCTGTTGTAGATAATTGTAACAACGAAAGAGTTCTCAAAACTTAGTACAGAATGAATTGAGGAAATGGTACTGTGATTCCCCGTCGACAAGTCTCAGAATTTCCATGGAGTAATGCATGCTTTATGAATCCAGGTAAAACAAACAGTGCTTAAGTCTTCAATTAGGCACTTGCATGTACAAACAGAAATTTGAACAATGATACTGTTTATGAGAAAATTTGATAATCAGATGTGATGTGTGAACCTTTGCTGATGATGATTTGGACTTGGTACAGAACCATGATATACAGTACATCTCAGTATTTTTTAGGTTTCAGGTTTAAGTGCAAATAACAGTGAAAAGTTGGAATTTTTAAAAAAAACAGGCGTCCCCTTGATATAGCACAAGAAACTGCAGATGTTGCTTCACAAAAAAAAACACACGTTGGAGTAACTCAACGGTCAGGCAGCATCTCTGGAGAACATGGGTCGGTGACGTTTGGGTCAGAACCTTAGTTCAGGCTGATTGTGGTGGGATAGTGGGGGGGGGGGGGGGGAGGGGTTGAAGAAAGCTGGAAGAGAAGTGGGGCAAGACAACGCCTGACAAGTGATAAGTGGATATGTGCAGTGGGAAGGCTTTGATAGGCAGTTGGTTGGACTAAGGCAAGAAATGAATAGACAATGTGTGAGATAAGGATAGAAGAGGCTCGAATTATGCAACCTTAGGAAGGAATATAGGTAGAAGAGGATAGGAGAATGAGAGGAAATGATGTGCATCCAGGTGGGGCACAGGGAAGAGAGGGGTAAAAGGAAGGGGAAGAGAACAAGGAAAAGGGGGGGGGGGCGGGGGTTATTGGAGTTTAGTTGCCGAAAATTAGAGAATTCAATGTACACGCCGTTAGTTTGTAAGCTACCTAAACAGAATATGAGGCACTATTTCCTCCAGTCTACACGTGGCCTCATTCTGGCAATGGATGAGGCCATGGACAGAAAGTTCAGAATGGGAAGAAAAGTTAAAATGGTTAGCACCCGAGCGATCCAGCAGGCCTTGGCGGGCTGAGTGCAAGTGATTTTGGCAATGTAAAGGATGCCACATCAGAAAGATTGAATGCAGTAGATGAGGTTAGAGGAGGTGCATGTGAACCTCTGTCTCAACTGGAAGGATTGCTAGGGTTCCTGGATGAATACAAAGGAGGAGGTATAGGGACAGGTGCTACATCTCCTGTGATTGCAGGGGAAAGTACTTGTGAAAGGAATGGTTTTAGGGGGAAAGGATAAGTGAAGTTAGGAATTGTGGAGGGAGCAGCCTCTGCAGAAGGCAGAAAGGAGTGACTGGAGGTGGGATCATGTTGGAGGTGGCAGAACCGTCAGAGAATGATGTGTCAGAGTAGGCGGGATTGGAGACTGTCCCATGTGATGGAGACAGAGATCAAGAAAGGGGAGTGGTGTCAGAGATGATCCAAGCTCCCTTGATGTTTTACCTGTGTGCATAATAGATACAACTGAATTGGAGTCCCAACACCAAAACAGGTGCAATTATTCCACATTTATTTGATGCCATGCAACTTCCACAATAGCATTGTGTCCTTGCTCATGATTTTTGACTACAGATTTGGTGCTGTTCATAGATGCATGCAGCCAATATGACGACGAGATGTTTGCAATATTCCCTCCACAACTCTCAAAAGAAGGATAGTTTGTAATTTGATGCTTGGAGATTTTTGTGAGCTGAGTCTGACCTGCAAAGAATAGAAGAATGACCGATTAATAGGGTGCAGGTACCCAGGTTTCTGGATGGCGCATCAAATAGCTCAGGGGCAGAGATGGAAGGGAAGGATGCCCCGTAACTGCAGGAAGGACAAAGGCTCTGCAAAAAGAACGTGTGAGCAAACAACCTCAGAGCGTTTAGCACAAGATCTTGAGGCAGTCTTGCAAAATGAAATGATCTCCAACAAGGTTGAGAAATGCATTTTCAAATACTATGGTTCATCAGCCGGGCCAGCTAGTGAATAGTATGCAACAACTCCATGATTTACCTACCAGCCATCTTGATCAACCAAAGCTCACACCTAGCATTTGTATGCTCCAATTGACTCTCACATAGATTTCTCAGCCTGGATGCAGTCAGGCGTGGAGTTCAATTGATAAGGCTACAGAAGGGAGTTGATGGGTATCTATAATGAAATTGTTTGAACATAAGAAAGGCTGCAATGCAATCAGAAGCCAACACCTATTGCATGTAGCTCAGCTGTCTGACAGCTCCAGCAAACCAGATTTGATGCTGACCTCGGCCTGTCTACGTGGAGTCTGCACATTCTCCCTGTGACTCCACGATTTTGCTCCAGGTGCTCCAGTTTTTCTGCACATCCCAAAGATGTGTTGAATGGTTTCTTGATTAGTACAGGTGTCAGGGGTTATGGGGAGAAGGCAGGAGAATGGGTTTAGAAGAGAGAGATAGATCAGCCATGATTGAATGGTGGAGTAGACTTGACGGGCCAAATGGCCTAATTCTGCTCCTATCACTTGATCACTAATTTGGTATATTAAATGGGTATTCTGAATACCCAATTCTGAATTGGGTATTCTTTCCTGGTCCGAGAACACTGACGCAATTATCAAGAAAGCACATCAGCGCCTCTACTTCCTGAGAAGATTACGGAGAATCGGTTTGTCAAGGAGGACTCTATCTAACTTCTACAGGTGCACAGCAGAGAGCATGTTGACTGGTTGCATCGTGGCTTGGTTCGGCAACTTGAGCGCCCTGGAGAGGAAAAGACTACAAAAGTAGTAAACACTGCCCAGTCCATCATCGTCTCTGACCTTCCTTCCATCGAGGGGATTTATCGCAGTCGCTGCCTCAAAAAGGCTGGCAGTATCATCAAAGACCCACACCATTCTGGCCACACACTCATCTCCCTGCTACCTTCAGGTAGAAGGTACAGGTGCCTGAAGACTGCAACAACCAGGTTCAGGAATAGCTACTTCCCCACAGCCATCAGGTTATTAAACCTGGCTCGGACAAAACTCTGAACATTAATAACCCATTATCTGTTATTTGCACTTTATCAGTTTATTTATTCATGTGTATATATTTATATAATGGTATATGGACACACTGATCTGTTTTGTAGTCAATGCCTACTACGTTCTGTTGTGCTGAAGCAAAGCAAGAATTTCATTGACCTATCAGGGACACATGACAATAAACTCGTTTGAACTTGAACTTGAGCCCATGTTGTTGGTAGTAGATAAGAGACTCGGGGAGGGGAAGGGGTGTAATAGGTTACTGAGAATTAAGTGGGGATTGATGGGATTGTTTTTGATAGCTGGCGGAGATTTAATGTGCTGGAGGCACAGCATTATAGAGAATGGAATCAGGCCCTTCAGTCCAACTCACTCATGCCGACTGAGGTGTGTTCCTGAGCTAACCCCATTTGACTGCTTTTGGCCAATATCCCATTAAACTTTCCTTATCTTACCTATAAATCTTTTCAACTATCTTTTAAACATTGTAATTGTACTTCTACCACTTCCCCTGACATTGTTCTATACACTACAGACTCCCTTACCCTGAGGAACAGACTGTGACAATCCATCCTTTCTATGCTCCTCATGATTTTATAAAACTCCATAAGGTCACCTCCTCTCCGGGAAATACAGTCCCAGTCTATCTTATCTCTCCCTATAAATCAAGCTCTCCAGTCCCCAAAAATATTATTGTGATTATTTTCTGCACTGCTGAATGGCCTCCTTCACTATCAATAAGACATATAATATGAAAGTATCATATAATATATTGGTTCCGGGCTTTGTTGAGGTTGAAGATGGCGCAGCAAGGACAGGGACGGCAGGATGAAGGCAGCAACAGCAATGGGCCTTTACAGCCAGCTACAGTTGGGAGTGTGAAATGGCACCAAGACCTGGCGACTATTGTATGTAGACTCAGTGGGCTGTTTCTATGTAATGTGTCCTTATTGTACTTGTGTATGGCAATGATTTTCTGAACTGTTTGCAAAAAATGAATTTCACTGTGCCTTGGTATATGGTGATAATAAAGGAACCATTGAACCATTTTCAAGGCTTGGATCCCAACCATTACAGCATACACCAGCTGGCCAGCTCCATTCGCACATTGAGCACGATGTAGCAGTTGATGCTAATACCTTGGCTTTCATTGCAGCCCAAACACCTTCCATCAATGTCTGTGTACTGCAATGGGTTCTTAGAGTGGTGCTGCTTGCCAGCTTAGTATATAGCCACCATGTCTCGGTCAAAGGAACAGAACTGTGGAAGTGAAGGACGATGGATTGCACTACTGCGAGTTTACGTCAGGTTTCTATCCCTAGATGTCCAGGCCCAGAGCCATCAGGCCATCCTTCGAAGCAATCAGCAGCCTTCCGGAGGGAATACACCAAAGGTTCCCTTAACTGGGATGACAAGACTGGTGGAAGAAGAGTGATTGGGTTTATATTCACTAGTGGGTTAAAGAATGAGAGGGAATCTCTATAAATTCTGTTGGGGCTGGACGGATCAGATACAGTATAGGAAAAATATTCCTGATCATGGGAAAGTCCAGAAGCAGGTATCACAGCTTCTGGAGACAAGGTAGGACTGAGAAGAGAACACATTCCTTCATGACTTGGGAATTTCTGAAATTAGAGTCATGCAGACATAGCGATGTACTGCACAGAAATGGGCCCTTCAGCTGAACTCTTCCAAAGCGACCGTAAGGCCTAGCGCAGAATTCTTTGCAATAGAACGCATCTTAAGTCACATCATTCAATATATATGAAGGGGTTAGATATGGTTATAAAGGCTAAAGAAATCAAGGATAACGACCTTGCATGCTTCACTGTCATTAGGTGCCTGAATCCAAATGCTTTTACCATGTTGGCACCTTGCATGGACACGCATCGTAGCTGTAATTCTGAGTGAAAGCAGGAACACAGTGCTAGATTTGGATGAATGGTGAAGCAGGCTCTAAGAGCTGACTGGCTGACTTCTTCTCCTGTTTTCTTTGATCCGTATTTCAGTATCCTTCTGTCCCTCACGTTGCATGCAGCAAGAAAGCAGCTTGAGTTCAAGATCGTTCACCTCACCTGGCCTAGGCGTCACATTTTGGGGGGGACTTCTAGGGGGGGATTTCAAGTGTCCTCTTGTAATTTTGTCTGGGTTAAAGGAGGTGCCAGACCACCAGTGGTTGGAAAATCAGTGGACCACCAGGAAGGTAACAGGCAATAGTCACTGGAGCACATTATTGAATTTAGAACATTATACTGTATTTGAATTTGGATTCTCTGCTAGTTTTTATTTCTGTGTTGTCAGAATGAAGGTTATGAAGGTTTACGGTTGGCGGCATGACTCGCGTTGCAGCGGCACCCGCAGCCTGTCTGTCTTTTTTAAATTTTTTTGTCTAGTTAAATGTAGTTGTTGTGGTTTTTTAATACTGTTTTTAACTGTGTATATGTGGGGGGGAATTTTTAAAATCTCTTCCCTGCACGGGAGACCTGACCTTTTCCCTGTCGGGTCTCCATTGTTGTTGGGACCTAGCACCTTGGAAGCTGGGGGCTCCAGTCGCGGAGCCTGCGAGCTGCGGACTTACCATCGTGGGGCTGGCCAGCCTCGGAGCGTGGGCAGCGGTGGTGACTCACTGCTGCGGGCCGACGCCGAAGCTCGGAGGCTCTAGCCGCAGGTCCGGTGGACTGTGATATCGGGAGCTCGCGGGTCCTGGTGGGAGACCACTTTTCGGAGCTCCTGCAACGCAACTTCTCCAGCCCGTGTCGCAGGGTTGGAACGACCCGGTGCGGGGCCATCCATCGCCCGGCGCAGCTTTAATGGCCGTGGGACATTCCAACGCCCGCTGGGGGGCTCCAACTTTGAGTCATTTAGACCTGGAGCGGGGCTGTACATCGCCTTAATGGCCGTGGGACTTACCATCACCCGCCTGGGGCTGCAAAATCGGGAGAAAAATGGTGCACAGGGGAGAGTAAAGACTTTGCCTTCCATCATAATGAGGAGGAGATTCACTGTGATGGATGTTTGTGTGAATTGAATTGTTTGTGTGTGTCTTGTAGGAATTGTTTTGTTTGTATGGCTGTAGAAACAGAGTTTCGTTTGAGCCTCTGAGATTCAAATGACATTGAATAAATATTGTATTGTATTGTATTGTATGTGATGATCATCAATGAAGACAAGATGGGTGGCATAATGGAAGCCATTGTTATTATTGACAATGTTTGAATATTCTGATCATGCACACTCTGGCAGGAAGGAGTTGTCTTCACTGAAATTTTAATTACACATGTTCTCCCTCCATGTTGTCGTGTGTCACCTTCTCTACTTCCTCATTTTAGACCAATTCATTATCAACTCTCTTTATTCTCCCTGTTCCTTTCAGTTTCCAGAGTAGAATGAACCATCAATGTATACTGCATGCAACTTCTTATAGCACATCATTTTACACGGAAAAACGTTCTGCAAGACCAGTCAAGGCACCCTGCAGAGTATTGAAACATCAGCCAAGTAGAGGAAATCTCCAAGAATGCGTACACTTGCACCAGAGCCAGAATAAATAACCCAGCCACTAACCTCATGATCCTGTAAATGGTGCAATTGGTGGGCCCTTCATTCCATTTAATATTGTGTTCAGTTGTCCAAGGTTAAGACAGGTTGATAGGCAAAGACAGTTGGAAATTGGTTGCAACAACTTGAGATCAGTGTTAACCTTATTTGACATGCACCTTGTTACCATGCAAGCTTCACAGTCATTAGGTGCCTGCATTCCAATGTGTTTGACCATATTAGCACCTTGCCTGTACATGCATCATAGCTCCAATTCTGATTTCTTAGTATGAGTTAGAGCCCATTTAATATGGTTCCATGCCATTCTCTAGTTATTTACCACTAGAAGTAGCTGTACACAGTTTAATAACAAAAAACATCCTTCGGATTTATGTTTATGTTCTGTATTATAGAATTATAGTCTTGCAGCATGGAAACAGATCCTTTGGCCCAACTCATCCATGCCAACAAATATAAATTCTAATCCTTATATAAATAACTCCAAGACTGAATATTCTTGCCCTGAAATATTTAAGGGGAACTAATTGGAAGTGCAATCATACAGAACCAAACCTTTAGAATCAATTTGTTCCTTTGCGGCAAATATATAAGCTACACACATTCATTTTGAGCCTATGTTACAGAGTATTGGCTGTAGAACAGGGGAAGAGAGTTTAGGATGTGAAGACTATACGTATGAAGGACTAAATGTAGGCTTTCAGAGTTGGAGTGCAGTCATTCAAAATAAATTCTTCTGGAGTGTATGTCGCTAAGGCTTCTGCAAATATTTGTGATTGTTGATTCTATTTTTAATTTACGGAAAAGATTGTGAATTACATTTTGCTTATTGGTTTTGTTTTAAAGCAAAATAATGTTATGCTTTGCAAAAGGAAATTCATTAAATTACAAGCATTAAACTGAGTTATGGAAATCATAATTGATGCACAATGTGTGTTAGCATTATCTCCCTCCACAGCTAGATTGGTTCCCCTTCACCACAATAATCTAATTCTATACAGCAAAATGAGGCTGCTATTGAAAGGACCACAGGGAAACACTGAATAGAGGTACTAGGTGATCTGGCCTCTCTCTCCTGCTGAGGGCACACAAGGGATAAGAGTGAAGACAATGGTTTTTGAACATTTCCAAAGATACTTCTGAGAGTAACCTGAAATAAGTAGTGTCAAAAGTAATAGTTAACATGTCAATTGCAAAAGGTTGTGATGCTACTAGTATCCAGATTGATTGCATCCTAGCCAATTCCAATGCACAGAAATATACGAGGGTGCAGAGAGTTTAGTTTATTACTGTCATGTGTACTGAGGTACAGTGAAAAACTTTTGTTTGCGTGCTATCCAGTCAAAGAAAAGATTATACATGTACACAATCAAGCAGTCCACAGTGTACAGATAAAGGATAAGGACTTTGCCTTCCATCACAGTGAGGAGGAGATTCACTGTGATGGATGTTTGTGTAAATTGTGTTAGTGTTGTGTCTTGGTTCTTTTCTTGTATGACTGCCAAAACCAAATGTGAGGTTCAAATGACAAATAAATGGTATTGTATTGTATTGTATTGTATTGTAAAGGGTACAACATTTAGTGCAAAGATGCAAGATTGGAGTCCGATAAAGTCTGATTCAGCATCTGCGGTTCCTTCCTACACACCTGTGATTAAAGATAGTTCAAAGATCTCCAGTGAGGTAGATGGGAGGTCAAGACTGAACTCCAGCTGATTAGACGACCATCAGATAACAGTTGGAAAGAATCCCAGCATCCTCACCATGAAAAGTATCAACATGAGACACTGTCTCGAGAAGGTGGCATCTATCATCAGAGATCCTCACCATCCAGGCAATGCCCTCTACTGACTGCTACCATCAGGCAGGAGGTACAGTATTCTGAAGTCCTGCACCACCAGGTCCAGGACTTCAGAAGAGTTACTTTCCTGCAGCCATCAGGTACTTGAACCAACCTGTACAACCATAATTCTACATCAGCAATGGAAAACTACAGACTACTTGCACCTCCGTGGACTAGTGTTCTAATTGTATTTTGCACTTACGTCTTTTTCTTTTACTTTCTTTTTCTTTTCACTGCTTTGTACAATTTATGCATAATATATGAATACTTTATGTGTAATTTTTGTTTTAGTGTTGTCTATGTGCCTGTGATGCTGCTGCAAGCAAGTTTTTCATTGTTCCTTTTGCTCACCATACTTGTTCATAAGACAAATTCAACGATTTGACTTGGAATCTAACCCAAAGGTTAGCATACAAATCATCAATCAGTAGTAAGCAGTATCTATCTTTACTTTTCTGTTGATGGTTGTCTTACAATTCTCCAGTGATCCAGGAATTGGCATCTATCTTCTCTAAAGGAACTATTAGTGCAGCCCTTTGGAACAACTATTATTGTTTCTCAAATATTTTCCATTATAGTACGAGGTACAGGAACTGCTTTAAAGAACTAAAGTAGACAACACTCAACGGGCTGTCCCACTGCGGCGACCTAATCTACGAGTTTAGAAGAGCTTGCCCTCGACTCAAACTCGCAGCATGGTCGACACATGGTCCTAGGAGGTCCTGTGAGGTCACTGGAACTCTCCTTTATGCTCGGGGAAAGTTCCCGCATACTCGCGGCCTCAGTTTGGTCAAGGTACATTTTTCAGCATGTTGAGAAATTCTACGCGAGTTAGAATTGGTCGGCATGGTTCTTTTGAACTCGTACTTCAGTGGAGTGGAGTCGCTATGTAGTTACAGGCAGTCGAGGGCAGCCGTAGGCAGGGGCGGAAAACCCGGGGGGTCCAGGGGGGACAAGCTTCCCCCCCCCTGTTTTGAGGGGTTGGGGTACGACCCCCCCCCCCCCCCAAGCCTCCGCGAGACAGTGGGGGTGTGACTGCTGATCGAGGGAGGCGTCGGTCAGCAGGCAATGGGAGTGGAACATGATGATTCAGCAAGATCATTGGAGGCGGGAGACGTGCCAAAACATTCTTGGCACAGACCTGCGCCTCATCTGCAGCCAAGATAGATCCCGGCTCTCCGGCGCTGTCCCGTCCCCACCCGAGCGCCCTGCCCCGACGCCCGGTGGTGGCCAGAGAGGTCGGGAGTCAGATGGGAGCTGCGCCCCCAGGCCCACAGCCAGCGCAGAGAAGCAGCGCTAAACCCAGCTCAACTCTGCCTGTCCCGCCAGGATAACCTACAGCCCTACCTGGACTTGCGGGAAATATCGCCAGCGGGGAGAAGCAGCGCTGATGTCCCATCAGTCCAGGCAGAGCTGTAGGTTAACTCGGCGAGACAGGCAGAGTTGAGTTGCATTTAGCACTGGATTGAGCCTCCGAAGCCTCGCGCGTGTGTGTGTGTGTGTGTGTGTGTGTGTGTGTGTGTGTGTGTGTGTGTGTGTGTGTGTGTGTGTGTGTGTGTGTGTGTGTGTGTGTTTGTGCGCGAGCGGACCCCCAAAAAATTGTGTCCCCCCTGTCCACCGTCCCCTCCATATTTTGATAGCGATTTCCATGCCTGGCCATAGGCAATCTCCTTCGCCAACCGGGCATTTTAATTGGCTCATTGGAGTTTTCAGGACCAGGGAAAACCGACGGGTAATGTAAAATGCCCGCTAAACTTATTATAAGTTGTCTGGCTTCTTAAAAGTGTCTCCACTGCTTCTCCTCCCCCCTTCTCTACCCTTCTCTCCCCTTCTCGTCCCCTTCTCGTCCCCTCTCTCCTCTCCCCCCCCCCCCACACTTTCTAAAGGACTTATCGTACACTGTGCAGCCGTCTTTTACCTCAAGTCTACTCTGCCATTCATTCACGGCTCTCCCTCCTAACCCCATTCTCCTGCCAGCTCCCCATAACCTCTGACACCTATACTAATCAAGAATCCATCTATCTCTGCCTTAAAAATATCCACTAAAGGCCTCCACAGCCTTCTGTGGCAAAGAATTCCACAGATTCACCACACTCTGACTAAAGGGGTACGTGAATTCTTCGAAGTTTGTTACAAAATGACTTCCTAAACTCAGCAGATACAGACACTTACATGTTTAGATCGATAGACATTTGTCTATCAATGTGATTGCTTTCCCTGGGATAGATAGAAGAGCTTTGCTGCATTTTTACGACTTCTCTCTCAAACCTCTCTTGCTCTACACCTCGATCCATTCTCCAATGCAGGTAAAAAGTGAAGAACAAATAATAGAAGCAGCAGTCCACTCATCACTTCATGTCTGCTCTATAATTCAATGACATCATGACAGGTCCTCCTCCTCCTCAGTGACACTTCCCTGCACTGATAGGAAATCTCTTGATTACCTCGATTTTCTAAAATCTATCCAATTCTAACCTGAATAGATGCAGTAACAGAACCTTCACAGGCGTCCTGGTGAAGAATTCTAAAAATATAATAAGAATAGTTGAGAAACTTCATCTCCTTTCAGTCCTGCATGATTAACTCCTTATTTTACTTCGGAGTCATGTGAAGAACCCGCCAGGACGCATGCGTGTCATATCGCTTCACGTATTGCGAAACGACAGACGGGGTGGAACGACGTTCCCCCGCAGCGGTAAATTTGAAACCGCGACCGACAGGTAAGTGATTTACTCTGCGGTCATTTTTTGTTTTCCGCACTGTTTTTTACAGGGGGAAACTGGACAAAAATAGAGTCCACAAGGGCTGCATCTAAAGCTGGCTGGGGAGGACCGCGGAGTTACGGGCAGCCAGCAGCAGCTGAAGGCACCAGCATCACCATGAATGGGATCAGCTGTGCCCGACTTGGCACCCGCGCCGGCCAGATTAGCACCACAGCCGGACGGGAAGGCTACACAGATCAGAGCCGTTGACTCTGACAAGTCAAAACGACAGGCAGGGGGGAGTATTCCCCTGCAGTGGCAAGTTTTTTAAAACCAAGACCGACGGGTAAGGCAATTACTGCGGTCATGCTTTGTTTCCCGTGCTGGTTTTCACAGGGGGAAACTATGGACAGGAGTCCACAAGGGCTGCACTGGCTGGGAAGAACTACGGAGTTGCGGACAGCCAGCAGCAGCTGACGGCACCAGATCACCGTTAGTGGGATCAGCTGTGCCCGACTTGGCTGACAAGTCGAACTGCAAAGAAATGCCGTGGGGACCAGCGTTACTGGGGCCAAATGGAGCGGCTTATGGAGCACATGCTCCACTGTGACAGACTCTGGGAGATGGAGTCTAGTCACAATGGGTATATAATACACCCATGGCAGCACCTTATCAGGGCTGCACAGTGCATCTCCCTCGACAGAGGGTAGTACTGGGAGCCAATTCTTGGCTGGCTCTAAAGAGGGGTTTTGCTGAAGGAAGAAATCAGTGTGCAGGGGGTGCAAGAACAAGGAAACCTCCTGGAAAAGGAGTCCAAGTTTGAACATCTAAAAACAACTACAGGAACATGGCTGTAATAGACACTGCTGCCAAATATTTGGCACCGGAAAATGGGTATCCCTCAAAAATTTCCCACGGTGAACAGTTACATCTGAGAACAAATTGGAACGGGAGTCAGAAGGCAGGATGTTTAGCTAAGACGCTGTGGCATTATTCTGCAATACGAAGTATGAGCTTAATAGTCTCAGGAGAACGCCATCCGCCCAGCTTTAAACCCTAAGTTTGCAGACCTGGAGGGACTAAACCACCAATATTACTACTTGGGTGCAACCTGTCAAAACAGGTAAATGAGCTCAATAAGGAGGCCAATACCCTGGGGCTCATAAAGGCGGCAACAGGCAGGATCTCCTACACACAACAACAGCACCTCCACGCACCCACCAGCAGGAAGACACAGAAGCTGGTGAAAGCTCAAAGGCCGGGCTACAGGACAGAGGTCTTTTAGGCCTGGCCCAGATCGGCCTTCGTGGGAGACGTGCAACCCCAAATCCCAAATCCAAAGACCGACGCCACAACCTCTACGGCGACTGCAAGGAAGAAAACAAACTTTCCACTGGTCACCATGAAGGTAGGGGGGTCTGGTCTCTTCCAAAAACAGGAGGTGTAAATAATACAAATTGTGTTAGATTACATTTTCTTGGGAGGCATGGAGTGCAATAACTACTAACACTTATTTTCTACCTAGTGTTCAGGGATATACAATTGAATTTGTGCACAAAATTTCCCGGTTCAGCATGTACCGAACTGAACGTTCGTGCCTTCACGATAAGAAAAACTGGAAGCGCATGTTGAACTGGCGAGGCTAGATGCTAGGGAATCATGGGGAAATCCCAACACGACTCTTTGGAATTTGTGTTAATATCTTTACGAAAAACAAAAAGATGTGGTTACCAATCATTCAGGTCTGACAAACCTGAATACATTGTGCAGTAAATTCATTCGAAATTGGAAACCTTTGTTACTGCCAAACAATTGATTCCATAAGTTATTTTATGGATTGCATCCATTAAAAGATGCTTACTATACGGTGCCTATGCGGAAGGATTATAGACGTTATTAATTCTAAGCTAACACCTTCCACCACTAAGGCATACTTCGCCTTTGACTTAGTCTACATGTGGGTAACTTATCAAAGGAAGGTACAGACTTAACTGAGGCCAACAACCTCATTGACATCAGTAAACCACCTATTCGACTGGTAGCAAGGGTAATTGGCAATACTGTGGCCTTTCCAGCCACACTGTTTGACCTTTGTATTACCAATAATTACAAGCCCAAGAAGCATCATTGCTTCAGATACGTCATAAACTACTTGGAAATTTTGGGTGCGTTCTATGGACTAAAATCATACTGTTCAGAAATGCATCACCTGCATGTTAGACTACAGATTGATAACACCACCATGGTGACATATACTAACTACATGGGTGGAATCAAATCGGTATCATGTGATAATCCTGCTAACACAATTTGGCAATGGTGTATTCAGAAAAACATTTGAATATCAGCTAGTTACCTACCAGGTAACCTCAAATTTAGTGGCAGACACCAGGTCACTCAAATTCATGACAAACATCGAATGGATGTTGGACCACAAAGTGTTTGCTGATATTGTAGCATGATATGAAACACCAGAGATTGATCTATTGCATCTCGGCTTAAGCACCAGTTGCCTATCTGTGTTTCTTGGGAATCAGACTGGGGCATCAGCGATGGATGCCTTCTCGCTGCATTGTTCGGGATTGTCGGGATTGTTCTTTCTATGCATTCCCTCCTTTCTGCTTCATCAGTCGGGTATTACGCAAAATACAACTAAACATGGCTCTCCGTTCCGAAATAACCAGATTGTTGGTTCATCCCGTAACGGGCGGGAAAATCATCCCTACCATAATAGGACAAATGTGTTCGTCAGCAGAATCTTAAGTAACCATTTCCGGACCTGGGACTAACGAACCGAACAATGAACATATACAGCGGCTCACAGGCAGTCCACGAAGAAACTATATCGGGTCCACATCAGGAAGCGGGAACAACATCACTACAGTACGACGAACAAAACATCTGTTCTGGAATTCCTGGCAGGCCTCCATTATGATGAGGGGCTCAGTTACAGTGCCATTAACTGTGCCAGAAGTGCCCTTGCAGCATATCTATGGCGAGGATCAGAGCGTCATTCTGTTGGGACTCACCCAAACTTATAAGTAACCAAACTTATGAGGGGAATTTTTTAATATCAATCCCCCAAGAACCAGGTACTCTCAAATATGGGATGTGAGTATTGTCCTAATGTTGCTAAGGAACTGGTCTCCAGCAACAGCTCTGTCCCTGCAAAAACTGACACATAAAACAGTCATGCTGATGGCTTTGGTCTCAGCACAAAGGGTACAGTCTTTACATAAGTTAAGGCTGGACAATATGACTTCTTCAACAAGAAATATAACTTTTCATGTTCACGAATTAGTCAAACAGAACAGACCGGGATCATCAGGCCTCAAAATAGAATTTAGGGCTTACCCTATAGATGATCGTCTCTGTATAATAAGACATTTATTGTTATATATGAAGAACACCAAAAACATCAGAGGCTATGAGATGGCACTACTAATCAGCCACAAGCAACCCCACAAAAAAGTGTTGGTTCAAACTATTTCCAGATGGCTGAAACAGGTTTTAACACCAGCTGGAGTGGATACTAACATATTCAAATCTCATTCCACCAGGGCTGCAGCTACATTGGCAGCTATGGAGTTGGACATACCGATGGACCAAATCCTGGAGACAGCAGGATGGTCAAGGGAAAAAACATTCCAACAATTCTACCATAAACCAGTGGTTAAACCTGGAACTTTTGCAGAATCATTTTTAAGTTCTGTAATATGATTTCACCCCATGAAATAGGGGCTATAATTTGTTGTTAATAACTTTATCATGGATTTCAATGTCGGATTCATGTTTAAACATGTTAACGCAATTCCTCCCTTAGTCAATTAAGGCAGATGTGATGCATGGACTCGTTTCCACGGCATGAAATCACACAGCTTTGAAATCTTCACGTAGTCACTCACGTGACCGAAGTAAAATAGTAAGATTAAACAAAAACTTACCAGTTTGAAGTTTGATCGTTATTTTATGAGGAGTAACGTTGAGGGATTACGTGCCCTCCGCTCCCACCCTTGATCATACAGTTCAACTGGTATCCTCTTCTCTAATCTTACTATGTTCAGTCATTACTGTTATCTGTAATTTCACACCACTGCTTTGAAGTATGACCCGCATGCGTCCTGGCGGGTTCTTCGCGTAATCCCTCAACGTTACTCCTCATAAAATAACGATCAAACTTCGAACTGGTAAGTTCTCGTTTAATCTTACTATTTTGAAATATTGATCCTTGTTCAAAACAACTTATCTCTGCATCTACTGAGTTAGAATTGTAAATGCTCCATCGCTCATTTCTACTGAATTCTAGTGAGTGTAACCCCAGTATACTTAATCTCACCTCAAAGGATATACTCCCCAAACCCAGGAATTAATCTGTAGGAACCTTTGCTGTACTTCCACAGTCACAATATACCCTTTCCTAGAAAGTAAACCCAGACCTGCACATACCATACCAGATACAATACCAGAAAGTCTTATTTAATCTGAACAAGATATTCCTATCTTTCCAATGAAATTCACTTCCAAGATTAAAGGTCAATTTTTTCTTTGTTTTTCGAGTTTCTTGCACATGTGTAAACTGCACACCCGGTCCCTCTTTGTTCTCTCGACACCCTCAGTTTCCTCCCACATCTTAAAGACGTGGAGAAGGGCTGAATGTGACCTGGGTACAGAGGTCTCTGAGCCTAGGAGTGCAGCTGACATTGAACTAGGCCTTTCATTATTTTTGCACTACATTGCCTTGACTGAGTCTGTAACCTCTGCCAATTATTATTCCTTCCTAAGATTCTAATCATTCTAACTTATCAATAGGTTTTCTTTGAATTAAGTACAAATTGCCTTCTTTTTTCAACAGCTGCATGCACGTGCAGATCAGAGGGATCCCAATTTTAATTCTTCATCTATGCTTAATCTAGCATCATCAGCAAACTTTGCTGGGTCATGAGCAGATTTTGAGATAGTATGGTTTTTAGAAAACTAATTCTTAAACCCTAACATAATCTCCATGAAATAAGGAAGTTTTACTACTAATAACGGTGCACAATAACATGAAATAGAAATAGAGTCCGTTTTGCCCCTCACCATCAGCTCCACCATTCAATGAAATCACGTTCTTTAATACATACACCCCAATGACTTATTCCTCAAAACCCCCTGGCCTTGTCTTGAATGCACTCATTAACTGAGTTGCCACAGACCTTTTGGGCAGAACATTCCAAAGGTTCAATCCCAATCAATGTCATTCTAGAATTTATCATAAACAAGATAATTTCAGTTTACATTAAGTGTCAGAAACGCAAGAGACCGCAGATGCCGGAACAAAAATCAAAGTGCTGGAGGAACTCATTGGATCAGGCTGCCTGAGCAGCTGGGTTTCTCCAGCAGTTTGCCTTTTGTGACATTAAATGTTAATTATATTGCTGTAACTTTATTAAAAACAAGTTGCCAATGACTGATGCGGTGGCGTTCCTTGACGCAGTATTTTATACAGAAAAGTAATAAATATAACAGTAAAGGTTGATCAGCATGGTATGTTGTTTTGTAATAGATTTTTGAAACATTTAATAAAATACCACTGCAGTGTATTCATTTGTATCACAAGTGAACAAGAATACAGTCCAAGTATAGAGCAGAATAAACAAGATATACATGTCTCTTCATGTATATGGAGTGATATTGAATTTTATTATTTAATATAATTGGAAATCAACAGCAACACATGAAATAGTAGAAAGGATGTAGGAGCATTTCAATCTTAACCCATCAGAAATTATGGAGAACTATAGATTTGGAACTAGGAAAGAAATCAGATAAGACTGATAAATCAGATAAATCAGATAAGACAGAAATCAGATAAATCAGATAATTACATTGTCTTACAGAGGAATCTGCTTTGGCATTCTTTTGACTGTGTTGCACGAGAAGCTTGAAGTTTAACTGAAGAACAAATTTAATTGAAGTTTTGAAAGGCATACAATCTCACATTTGATCTTACATGTAAAATTGTGAGATCTATGGAAATGCCATTGAGAAATGATGCAGAATCTTGTTCAATGCAAGATGCAAACATAAATGTAGTATTACAGTCTTAAAGACGTAATAATGGCTAGAATTCAAAATCAGACCCTCGATGTTTCTCCTGATTGCGGATCCTTGAGCTATTAATTTAGAAGGGATGAGCTATAACATGAATGTAGACAAAAATGCTGGAGAAACTCAGCGTGTGAAGCAGCATCTATGGAGCGAAGGAAAGAGGCAACATTTCGTGTCGAGACCCTTCTTCAGAGATTAGAAAGGATTTCATCTTTCAATTAGTTCTGAATCATTGCCACTCTCCACCCATGAGAGCTGTGGATGCTGAACCACTAATTACATTCAAGGCTGAGGTAGATAGCTTTTTAGACTACTGGGAAATCAAGGTTTATTGGATTCAGGCAGAACAGCTATGACTGGTGACTAGTGATGCAGAATCAACAGGCCAGCTGGCTTGTGCATGGTCCAATTTTTTATGTTCTTCTGAGTAATAATCAGGACTATTATATAGCTCTTTCAACAACATGGGAAAGTCGTGCTCATCTAAATAACTTCCTTCTGCGCCATATAATCCTAATGATTCAATGTTAAAATGGATTTGACTTATTTCCAAAAGGAATAGATAGATAACATAAGGAGCCGGTAGGCTAGAAACAGCAGTAGGTTCAGCAAAGAGTATCAAATTATCATGACCAATGTCACCCTATTTACAATTTTTGGAAAAAATAAACATCTGGATTGATCAATAATTTACAGTGAATCTCCTTCACAGAAATAGTAATTAGGATAACTAAGATTAGCTCAACTATAAAGTGTAATCATATTCCAATACAAAAAAATAACCATGTAATGCTCATGTGGCAAGCATCCAAACAAATTCCACTCTATCGTTGTCAAACATAAAATGATGCCGCAATGCCATTAAGAGTCAAGAGTCTTTTATTGTCATGTGCCCAGAGAGAACAATGAAATTCTTACTTGCTGCAGCACAACAGAATATGTAAACATAATACATAGTATGATAAACGAGAGAGAAAAAAAAGTTCAGTGTTTATATACACACATACTCACAAGTACACAAGTACCGTTGGGTCCCAGCATCACACGGGACGGCTGGTCACTCAATGCAATATTCCACCTCTCCACCAATTCCAATATTGCTGGCCGGGGGGGGGGGGGGGGGGGGGGGGGGGGGGGGGGGGGTACTCTTTGGGGTAACCTGTGTGGGCTTCCTGCTGAAAAACGTACGTTTAAAGCAACCCTGGTGCCTGGTCGATTATTGTCGAAACAACCGATGTGAGAGAGAAACGTGAATCAACAGGATGTAGGAGCATTTCAATCTTAACCCATCAGAAATCATGGAGAACTATAGATTTGGAACTAGGAAAGAAATCAGATAAGACTGATAAATCAGATAAATCAGATAAGACAGAAATCAGATAAATCAGATAATTACATTGTCTTACAGAGGAATCTGCTTTGGCATTCTTTTGACTATGTGTGGCACGAGAAGCTGAAGTTTAACTGAAGAACTAGTTGTGCTAGTTTGGGTGTGAGATGTGGGCCAAAGGGACTGGTTTCCAGAGGGCTAGTATGTGCATTGTGGGCCGAATGGATTCTTGGGCTGGCAGCTCAGTCACTGAGGCCAGGCAGTACAGTCACTCGGACCTGGCAGGCTGGCAGCTGAGAAACTGCCACAAATTCTGCCCAAAACAGGTGACAGGCTCTGTGAGAGAGAAGGGGGAGAGAATGGACTGAATGGATTATTGGGCTGGCTGTTCAGTCACTTATGGCTGGTGGGCTGGCAGTTCACTTACTCACTGCTGGTGGGCTGGCAGTTCACTTACTCATGGCTGGATAGCTGGCAGTGCAGTCACTCATGGCTGGTGGTCTGGCAGTTCAGTCACTTACAGCTGGTGGGCTGGCAATTCACTTTTTCACAGCTGGTGGGCTGGCAGTTAAGTCACTTATAGCTGGTGGGCTGGCAGTTCACTTACTCACGGCTGGAGGGCTGGCAGTACAGTCACTCATGGCTGGTGGTCTGGCAGTTAAGTCACTTATAGCTGGTGGGCTGGCAGTTCACTTACTCACGGCTGGAGGGCTGGCAGTACAGTCACTCATGGCTGGTGGGCTGGCAGTTCAATCACTGACAGCTGGTACGCTGGCAGTTCACTTACTCACGGCTGGTGGGCTGGCAGTGCAGTCACTCACGGCTGGTGGGCTGGCAGTTCAGTCACTCACAGCTGATGGGCTGGCAGTATCCTTAAAAGATCGCAAACCGTACGTGGGTTTTGAATCACATTTTACTCAGATGCAAGCCAAGGAATGGCATAATTGTTAGCTGTTAATTGGACATAATCAACCTCAACAAATTGACAATATCCTATTGAAAGCCAAGCCAATTGGGCAAAAATACTTTGCAAGTCAACAAAACACATTTGCTGAAAGCCCTTTAAAAAGCCAAGCCAATTAGGCAAACACTTTGCAAGCAACAAACACATTTTCTGAAAACCACATCCCGGGGACTCACCGTGGAGTAGACGTGCGTTCAGTGTTATATGCAGCTCAGAGAGTCGCGACCCTCTCGCTTCCTCCATCTGGCAGAGACTGAGTGAGCCACGACACCTCCGGGTCTTATAGTCCCTCCCCCCTGCCGCCAGCATGGGCAGCAGAGAGAATGGCAACACATTTTTAAACATTAATATCTCTCTGATTTTTCATTGATGGGAAAAATCCTCCAGTCCAGTCCAGCGGAGTGGGGCTCTAAGCGAGGTGGCCAAAAAATGATGGCCGTAAGTGGCGGTGTTCTCTCGGAAATCATAAAACAGTAAGTCAAAAGCGGTCAAGATCTTAGTTTTAGTAATATAGATATATGTGTGTGTGTGTGTGTGTGTGTGTGTGTGTGTGTGTGTGTGTGTGTGTGTGTGTGTGTGTGTGTGTGTGTGTGTGTGTGTGTGTGTGTGTGTGTGTGGTGTGTGTGTGTGTGTGTGTGTGTCTATACATACAAAAACAAACAAAAAATAGTAGTGCAATAATAATTTAACTTAATTGAATGAGTTGATTGGCAAATAAGGAATTTGCCTTAGTGCTCTGCCGCAAGTGACAATATGGCACACAGTGACAGTTAAGAATGATAAATAAAACATTAAACATTAATAATAAAACATTATTGATTAAACATGTGAATTAAATAAAACACCAGAGCAAAAGGAGGCTACAGATTTTTGGTTATTGAGTAGAGCTAATACTCGTGGAAAAAAAGCTGTTTTGACAGTCTGGAGTTGCCTTCCAGAGGGAAGTGATTCAAAGTGTTTATGGCCAGGGTGAGAGGGGTCAGAGATGATCTCATCTGCTCGCTTCCTGGCCCTTGCAGTGTACAGTTCGTCAATGGAGGGAAGGTTGCAGCCAATAACCTTCTCAGCTGATCTGACATTTCGCTGCAGCCTCCAGATGTCGTGCTTGATGGCTGAGCCAAACCAGACCATGATGGAGAAGGTGAGGACAGACTCTATGAGAGCCATATAGAATTGGACTATCATTGCCTGTGGCAGTTTGTGCTTCCTCAGCTGCTGCAGAAAGTACATCCTCTGTTGTGCCTTTTTGACTGTGGAGTCGATGGTAACCCCCACTTGGAGATTATGGTTCCCAAGAACTGATAAGACTCCACAGATGTGACTGTGGTGTTGTTGATGGTGAGTGGGGTGAGGGGAGGGGGAGCTCTCCTAAAGTCTACAATCAATTCCACTGTATTAAGAGCATTGAGCTCCAGGTTGTTGCGATGGCACCAGGACACCAGCTGTGACACTTCCTATCTGTAATAATAATAATAATAATAATAATAATAATAATAATAATAATAATAATAATAATAATAATAATAATAATAATAATAGTATTGTAGTTCAAAGCTTATTTGAGGTTGTAATGTTCAATAGCCTGATGGCTGCAGGGAATAAGTTGTTCCTGTACCTGTTCAGTCTCCTGTACCTTCTTCCTGGTGCCAGGGGTGAAATGAGTGTGTGGCCAGGATGGTGTGGGTCTCTGATGATGCTGGCTGCCTTTATGAGGCAGTAACTCAGATAAATCTCTTCGATGGTGGGGAGGTCAGAGCCAATGATAGACTGGGCAGTATTCCCAACTTTTTGTAGTCTTTCCACTCCTAAACATTCAAGTTGCCAAACCAGGCCATGATGCAACCAATCAAGGAGAGTCTATGGCAGATATCTACTCATATAGATTTAGCCAACCAGATTTGGTTTAAGAGACATTTTCCAGAAAGAAATGGAATTAAAAACGCAATGAGATCAATGAGGAATTGCAGAATATGGGGCTTGAAAGTCGAATGATCTGCAACAATTATTGCAGTGATTAAAATGGTTAAGCAACCAGAACTGGATTAATGCCAATACTTTGGAGGATTTTGGGGTTGTAGGGATTTGAGGATTTTTTAGTACAGAAAGAGTCAAAAGTCATAAGTCCTGAAACGGAACAATTAAATTCTTACTTGCAGCAGCACAACAGATATGTAAACATAATCTGTAAAAAACATAGTAAATGGGTTTTTCGGATGATGGAATTCATTGTCACAGAAGGCTGTGGAGGCCAAGTCAATAGATATTTTTAAGGCAGAGAGATAGATAGAAAGATAGATTCTTGATTAGTACCAGTGTCAGGGGTTATGGGGAGAAGGTAGGAGAATGGAATGAGGATGGAGAGATAGATCAGCCGTGACTGAATGGTGCAGTAGACTTGATAGACTGAATGGCCTAATTTTGCTCCTATCACTAATGAACTTACAAACATAAAGATCAAACAAAAAGTTCAACATAACTATATAGACTTGGGGGCATTATTTTTGAACCATTATTGTCAATTTATTTAGGGATTTTTTCTAGATGGATAGTGCACTATTAATGGTGCATTATGGACACGATATGAGATCTGTATATATACTGTGTATAGACGTATAGTGCCATAGTGTATATAATGCATTATTACATTATATACACTATTACATTGTAGAACCTATTTGGAGATTGTAGTGTTTAACAGCCTGATGGTTGTAGGGAAGAAGCTGCTCCTGAACCTGAATGTTACAGCTTTTAAGCTCCACTACATTCTTCCAAATGGCAGGAAAAATGAGAACATGGACAGGGTGGTGTGGGTCTCTGATGATGTTGGCTGCCTCTTTGAGACAAGGTGCGAGACTAAAGATGAAATGTAAACAAAAATATAAATGCTAAGATTAGAGCATTGCTTAACTGAGAGCTCTAACTTTCTGTGCAAATATAGCCAGTTTCCTATCCTAATGAGGCCAAATGACACTGCTTGGAAAATTCAGTGCTGCATATCCTCTGATGTCTGGTTAATGACACCATTTCTATTTTCACCATGATCATAAAACTTTGGTTTATATCTCACTCTCCCACTAAGTCATAGAGTTTCATCAACTTGCAACAATCACCTTAAAACCGATCGTGTAAAATAACAATAACAAAATTCACCAGTTGTCAGAAATAATATAAATAAATTGGCAGTGCATTGTGGCTTTCTATAATTATGCTTTCTTCAACTTTGGTGTCAACCTACTTACAGTTTAGTTGTGCAGTTCCAAGAAGTATTAAGGTTGTTTCTCCGGAAACTTGCAGCCTGGTGACATCTTGCAATGCTTTGCTCCCTCCATCACCATTAAACTATCAGTCTGCATGTTGTTTGTCTAACATCCAGAATTGGTGGAGTAATATTGCCCCATTTCTTGCAAAAGGACTGAAGTCATCCTGTCAAAGGAATATACAAATATTTTTAAATCATATTTAAGTCTGATTTCCTTGCCTCTGCAGAGGCAGCTGCAGTGGAAGAGGTTGTTCAGTGAGACCTAGATGTCTTGCACCTACAAACATCAGGATGGAAGTAACAGGAAGCGTGTTCCTCACTGCACGGTTTTGGAATGTCAGCCAAGTATTCAGAAAGTCACACATGGTGATCGTAAATTCCCATTTCAGGCATTGTGCTGTATTGGCCTTTCCCAAATACTCTTTCATTATTTGTGAACTCTGAAATGTAGGTTTCGCTTCCAGAAGTCCAGATGTGAGTTTTCCTGCTCAATCCCATTCCTTAGTTCCTCGTCCACACATCAAATAGCGCCTCCTACCTGTGCCGGCCTATTACCTGTCAGGTTTTGTCCCACCCCTCCTATCTTCCAACTTTCAACCCATCCCAACAATCAGTTTGAAGAAGATTCCCAACCCAAAATGCCACGCATCAATGTTCTCCTGAGATGCTGCCTGACCTGCTGAGCTACTCTGGCACTCTTCCTATTCCTTAGTTTCCCAATTGATCGAGTAATCGGTGTATAAAAGATCACCCTGAACGTTGAAGTGCAATTCTAACCCTGCGTATTATTTTAACTTGTAACAATGCAGTCCTTGTGTTATCCTGCGTATGAAAGAACTGCAGATGCTGGTTTAAATAGAAGATAGATAGAAAATGCTGAAGTAACTCAGCGGGACAGGCAGCATCTCTGGAGAGAAGAAATCGGTGGCGTTTTGGGTCGAGACCCTCCTTAGATGAGATACCATGAACAAGTTAGGCCAAAGGGCCTGGTTCCTTGCTGTATGACTACAAGTCTGTTTGAATCACCAAAATTACAGCGTTTACTTTCTGAAATTATTCATTTAAAGAATCCCTATATTTAGATAAATATATTTTCTGATAATTTGGTCATTTTATTAAGTTTCAGATGTAATAGATCTTGAATGCTTAGATTTCCTCTTTCCACAACAATTCTCCAATACTGACAGAGATACACTTTTCTGCATCTTAACAACTAATTATCTGAAACTTTAAAAATGATCACATAGTCTTTTCTAACATTACATTTTTAGTCACACATAGTTGAAATCACTCAAGTATTTGAGGCAGAGGCAAGCACAGTTTACTCTTGCATAATAAGAGAGGAAGTGATGGGCAACAAAGTCCATTTATGCATTGTCTTTAATGCAAATCAAAATCCTGCTGTGCTTCGCTGTGCTCGGGCCAGAAATTGTGCAAAATCATGCAGGGAGATATATGGGTAAAGATTGGTCAAAGTGGTAGCTTTAAAATCCCACATTTTACTTCGGAGTCACGTGAGTGACTACGTGAAGAACCCCGCCAGGACGCATATGTGTCATATCGCTATACGCATTGCAACGAGTCACAGCAGGGGGAACGACGTTCACCTTAGCGGCAGAATTTGAAAGCCGGGAACAGCAAGTAAGGAGACTCTGCGTTCCTTCCACTTACCTTACAGGTGGAGGCATGGACCAGATCCACGAAGGCTGTGAAAAAGCTGGCGGGGGAGAACTGCGGAGTTGCGGGCAGTCGGCAGCAGCAGCCAACGGCACGCCAATCTCCCGTAATGGGAACAGCTGTGCCCGACTTCGCTCCCGCACCAGCCACGGTCGGGCGGTAGAGCGAAGTAAAAAACTAACAGAGTCGTTGACTCCGATGAGCCCGACTGAATAGCCCCGAGCGGCCAGTGCCCGTGATCATTGGGGCCGGTTGGAGCGGCTGGGAGCTGGGAACTAGAGCAGTCGCGAGCGGCCAGTGCCCGTGAGCATTGGAGCCAGTTGGAGCGGCTGGGAGCTGGAGCAGCCGCGAGCAGCCAGTGCCCGTGAGCATTGGGGCCGGTTGCAGTGGCTTCAGGAGCAGCCGCGAGTGGCCAGTGCCCGAGAGCATTGGAGCCGGTTGGAGCGGCTTGAGGACAGGAGCAGCCGCGAGTGGCCAGTGCCCGAGAGCATTGGAGCCAGTTGGTGCGGCTGTTGGAGCAAATACTCCAAAGTGACAGGCTCCGGGAGATGGAGATTAGTCACAGTGGGCAGCTAGTAAGTCCTACAGCAGTACCCCTTGTAGGGCTGCACAGTGTTTCTCCCTCATCAGAGGGGAGTACAGGGGGTCAATTCTGGGCTGACCCTGAAGAGGGGTGTGCAGAACATACCCCTAGTGTGCATGGGGTGCAAGAAAACCTATTGGATATGGTGTCCCAGTTCATTCAACCCGACCAAACTGGCCAAAACCTGGACCCCAAAATAGCTGCAAGTATCGACTACATGTCATTCAACCAGCTATAAGGACAGGCATTATTGGACACCACAGCAAGACACTTACCACCAGGGAACTGCAAATCACTGAATGTTCCCAGTGTCAACCAGTGTATTTGAAAACATGTCGGAGCCTCAATCAGAGCCAGGGACTTGAAATTACAGAAAGTTCTGAAAGTCCTAACGCGGGAATTACGGTTTTCGCCCGCACAATAAACGCAAAAGACATGACACTAGATCACCGGGATGCACTGGCTTTATTTTGCAACTTCCAATATGAGTAAAACAGCATTAGGAAGAGTGCCATCCAACCGGCTTTAGACCCTAATTTGCAGGCCTATGCAAACCTGGAACCTCCAAACCACCAATATTACTATTTGGAGGCTACTTATCAAAACAGGCAAAAGCACTTGATGAAAAGGCTAAAACCCTGGGGCTCATTAAAGCAACGTCTAAAAACTACTTTGGGCAGAAACAGCACCCCTACGCACCACCAGTCGGCCAAGACAAACTGGTGAAAGCTCGAAGGTCAGGAACACTCAACATCGGTCTTTTTTAGGCCATGGCCCAGACCGGCCTTCCTGGGAAATGCGCAAACCCTCAACACCGACCCAACTACAGATCCTGACACCAGCGCCTCAACGTCCACGGAGGATGCCGAAAAAGTAACAAACCTACCAATAGTAACCATGGAGGCAGGTGGGTCTGGTTCCTTACGAGGTTGGTGGGAGATTACAATTCTATCTGGATGCATGGAATAAATTAACTACCGATACTTATATTTTCAGAAGTATAGGGTTATACCATAGAATTTATACAAAAACATAACCCTCCAGTTCAGCATGTACCGAACCGAATGTTCGTGCTTACAGGCAAAGAAAAATCAAAAACGCATGCTGAACTACAGTGGCCTTATAAAAATGGAGTAATGGAGGAAACCCAACATGAATCACAGGAATTTGTGTCCAAAATCTTTATCATAAACAAGATGGTGGTTGCCGCATCATCATAGATTTGACTAATTTGAATACTTTCATACTATATTCATTACTAGATGGAAACCTTTGTTACTGGAGGGGCAACCTTAGAATTGGAGTGGCAAGAGGTGGAGGTGTTGCATTGCTAGTCAGGGAAGATATTACAGCAGTGCTTTGGCAAGATAGATTGGAGGGCTCATCTAGGGAGGCTATTTGGGTGGAATTGAGAAGTGGGAAAGGTGTAGCAACACTTATAGGGGTGTATTATAGACCGCCAAATGGGGAACGAGAATTGGAAGAGCAAATATGTAAGGAGATAGCAGATATTAGTAGTAAGCACAAGGTAGTGATTGTGGGAGATTTCAACTTTTCCTCACATAGACTGGGAAACACATTCTGTAAATGGGCTGGATGGGTTGGAGTTTGTAAAATGTGTGCAGGATAGTTTTTTTGCAGCAATACATAGAGGTACCTACTAGAGGAGGGCAGTGCTGGACCTCCTGTTAGGAAATGAGACGGGACAGGTGGCGGAGGTATGCGTTGGGGAGCACTTCGGGTCCAGTGATCACAATACCATTAGTTTCAATATAATTATGGAGAGGGTCAGAACTGGACCTAGGGTTGAGATTTTTGATTGGAGAAAGGCTAACTTTGATGAGATGCGAGATGATTTAAAAGGAGTGAACTGGGACATTTTGTTTTATGGGAAAGATGTAGAAGAGAAATGGAGGACATTTAAAGGGGAAATTTTAAGAGTACAGAATCTTTATGTTCCTGTTCGGTTGAAAGGAGACAGTAAAAATTGGAAAGAGCCCTGGTTTTCAAGGGAAATTGGACATCTTGTTCGGAAAAAGAGGGAGATCTACAATAATTATAGGCAGCATGAAGTAAATGAGGTGCTTGAGGAGTATAAGGAATGTAAAAAGAATCTTAAGAAAGAAATTAGAAAAGCTAAAAGAAGATATGAGGTTGCTTTGGCAAGTAAGGTGAAAGTAAATCCAAAGGGTTTCTACAGCTATATTAATAGCAAAAGGATAACAAGGGATAGAATTGGTCCATTGGAGAGACAGAGTGGACAGTTATCTGCAGAGCCAAAAGAGATGGGGGAGATATTGAACAATTTTTTTTCTTCGGTATTCACCAAGGAGAAGGATATTGAATTATGTGAGGTAAGGGAAACTAGTAGAGTAGCTATGGATACTATGAGGTTCAAAGTAAAAGTAGTACTGACACTTTTGAAAAATATAAAAGTGGATAAGTCTCCAGGTCCTGACAGGATATTCCCTAGGACATTGAGGGAAGTTAGTGTAGAAATAGCCGGGGCTATGACAGAAATATTTCAAATGTCATTAGAAGCGGGAATAGTCCCCGAGCATTGGCGTACTGCGCATGTTGTTCCATTGTTTAAAAGGGGTTCTAAGAGTAAACCTAACAATTATAGACCTGTTAGTTTGACTTCAGTCGTGGGCAAATTAATGGAAAAGATACTTAGAGATAATATATATAAGCATCTAGATAAACAGGGTCTGATTAGGAACAGTCAACATGGATTTGTGCCTGGAAGGTCATGTTTGACTAATCTTCTTGAATTTTTTGAAGAGGTTACTAGGGAAATTGACGAGGGTAAAGCAGTGGATGTTGTCTATATGGACTTTAGTAAGGCCTTTGACAAGGTTCCTCATGGAAGGTTGGTTAAGAAGGTTCAACTGTTGGGTATAAATGCAGGAATAGCAAGATGGATTCAACAGTGGCTGAATGGGAGAAGCCAGAGGGTAATGGTGGATGGCTGTTTATCGGGTTGGAGGCAGGTGACTAGTGGGGTGCCTCAGGGATCTGTGTTGGGTCCTTTGTTGTTTGTCATGTACATCAATGATCTGGATGAAGGTGTGGTAAATTGGATTAGTAAGTATGCAGATGATACCAAGATAGGGGGTGTTGTGGATAATGAAGAGGATTTCCAAAGTCTACAGAGTGATTTAGGCCATTTGGAAAAAATGGGCTGAAAGATGGCAGATGGAGTTTAATGCTGATAAATGTGAGGTGCTACACCTTGGCAGGACAAATGTACATGGTAAATGGTAGGGAATTGAAGAATACAGTTGAACAGAGGGATCTGAGCATAACCGTGCATAGTTCCTTGAAGGTGAAATCTCATATAGATAGGGTGGTAAAGAAAGCTTTTGGTATGCTAGCCTTTATAAATCAGAGCATTGAGTATAGAAGCTGGGATGTAATGTTAAAATTGTACAAGGCATTGGTGAGACCAAATCTGGAGTATGGTGTACAATTTTGGTCGCCCAATTATAGGAAGGATGTCAACAAAATAGAGAGAGTACAGAGGAGATTTAATAGAATGTTGCCTGGGTTTCAACAACTAAGTTACAGAGATTGGTTGAATAAGTTAGGTCTTTATTCTCTGGAGCGCAGAAGGTTAAGGGGGGACTTGATAGAGGTCTTTAAAATGATGAGAGGGATAGACAGAGTTGATGTGGACAAGCTTTTCCCTTTGAGAATAGGGAAAATTCAAACAAGAGGACATGACTTCAGAATTAAGGGACAGAAGTTTAGGGGTAATATGAGGGGGAACTTCTTTACTCAGAGAGTGGTAGCGGTGTGGAATGAGCTTCCAGTGGAAGTGGTGGAGGCAGGTTCATTGGTATCATTTAAAAATAAATTGGATAGGCATATGGATGAGAAGGGAATGGAGGGTTATGGTATGAGTGCAGGCAGGTGGGACTAAGGGGAAAAAAAATTTGTTCGGCACGGACTTGTAGGGCCGAGATGGCCTGTTTCCGTGCTGTAATTGTTATATGGTTATATGGTTATATGGTTACTGCTATGCAATTGATTTCCTAAGGTTACTACATGGCAAGCATCGATTTAAAAGATGCTTACTATACAGTACCCATTAGAGGTGACCACTGATGTTATTTAACACAATGGATCATCTGGGGTTCACCCTTAACTCAGTTCACATGTCAGTGACTTTGCCGAAAGAAAAGGTTACAGCCTTAATGGAGGCTTGCAGCAAAATCATTGACATCACAAAACCATCCATCAGACTGGTAGCAAGAATAATTGGTAATAGTGGCTGCGTTTCCAGCCACACAAATCGGACCTTTACATTATCAAAAACTACAGAGGGCAAAATACGAGCACTCAAAAATTATGGTGGTCATTTTGACAGGCCAATGAAGCTTCCAACAGAGGCCATAATGGAACTAAAATGGTGGAAAGATAACATTAGGCATTGCTCCAATCCAAACATTATCAGCAATCCGTCTATGGTACTACAAACTGATGCCAGTGCACTTGGTTGGGGTGCTACCAATTCCATCTCCAGCTGTGGGGGAGATGGAATGCACAGGAGGCATCATTATTACAAACACTGGGCATAAACTACCTGGGAATGTTAAGTGCATTCCATGGCCTTAAGTCATATTATTCTGGGTTATATCACCAGCATGTTAGACTACAGATTGACAACACCACCGTGGTAGCATATATCAACCATATGGGTGGAAACAAATCGACATCATGTGGCAATCTGGCCAACACAATTTGGCAATAGTGTATCGAGAGAGATTTTGGATATCAGCTACCTACTTACCTAAGGTAAACTAAAATTAGTGGCAGACACCAGGTCACGCAAATTCAATGAAAACACTGAATGGATGTTGGATAAAAATGTATTTGTTGAAATTACAGCACGGTATGGAACACCAGATATCGACCTATTCGCATCCAGGCTCACACCAGTTATCGAATTATGTTCATGGGAACCAGAACCTGGGGCAGCGGCAACAGATACATTTTCGCTGCATTGGGGGATATTGTTTATTTATGCATTCCCTCCTTTCTGCTTCATCAGTCGGGTATTATGGAAAATACAGCAAGACTCCGCGTCTGGTATTTTGATAGTACCCGATTGGCCTACTCAACCATGGGTCCCGGTGATACACGACATGGTTTTAGAACCATGCATCACCATCCATCATAGACCTAATTTACTGGTTCATCCCGCAACAAGGGGTAGTTACCCATGTCATAATTATATAAACCTATTAATTTGTAGAGTTTGAAACCACCTCTACTACACCTGGGACTGACGGACCGAACAGTGGATATTATTTCAGCGGCCCACAGACAGTCCACCAAAAAACAGTACTTGGTGTCATCAAGAAATGGGGAAAAGTACTGTCACAACAATAACATCACCCACAGATCTATGAACATCCCCTCTGTTCTGGAATTCCTGGCTAGCCTCCATTGCAATGAGAGGCTCAGTCATAGTGCGATCAACTGCGCCAGAAGTGCTCTGTCAACATACCTGTGGCAAGGAACAGAGCGGCATTCTGTTGGGACACACCCTGGTAACCAAACTCATGATGGGCATTTTTAATGTTAATCCCCCAAGAACCAGGTACTCCCAAATATGGGATGAGAGCATTGCACTGACCATGTTAAGAAACTGCTCCCGCTACAGCTCTGTCCCTACAGAAACTAACTATGAAAACAGTCATGCAGATGGCCTTGGTCATGGCACAAAGGGTCCAGTCGCTACAGAAACTAAGGCTGGACAACATGACTATTTCATCTGGAAATTTAACTTTTCACATCAATGAATTAGTCAAACAGAATAGACAGGGGTCAGCAGGCCTAAAAACAGAATTCAGGGCCTACCCGACAGATGATCGTCTCTGTATTGTAACACACTTACTATTATATATGGAGTATACTAAGATCATCAGAGGCAAAGAAATGTCACTTTTAATCAGCTACAAACAGCCACTCAAAAAAGTGACAGTCCAGACCATCTCTAGATGGCTAAAACAGGTCCTAATAAAGGCTGGAGTAGACACTAGCATTTTTAAATCTCACTCCACCAGGGCTGCAGCTACATCGGCAGCTATGAAGTTGGATGTTCCTATGGACCAAATCCTCAAGACAGCAGGATGGTCAACGGAGAAAACTTTCCAACGATTTTATAACAAACCAGTCATTGAACCTGGAACATTTGCAGAAACAATTTTAAGTTCTGTAATATAATTTTACCCCATAAATAGGGGCTATAATTTGGTGTTAATATTTTTATCATTGGGTTTTCAATATCGTATTGATGTCTAATGATGTTAACACTATTCTCCCCATAATCAAGGCAGATGTGATGCACGGACTCGTTTCCACGCCATGAAATCACAGAGCTTTAAAATCTTCACGTAGTCACTCACGTGACTCCGAAGTAAAATAGTAAGATTAAACGAGAACTTACCAGTTTGAAGTTTGATCGTTATTTTATGAGGAGTAATGTTAAGGGATTATGTGCCCTCCGCTCCCACCCTTGATCATATACTCAACTGGTATCTCTTCTCTAATCTTACTATGTTTAGTCATTACAATTATCTGTGATTTCACACCGCTGCTTTGAAGAATGACACGCATGCGTCCTGGCAGGGTTCTTCACGTAATCCCTCAACGTTACTCCTCATAAAATAACGATCAAACTTCAAACTGGTAAGTTCTCGTTTAATCTTACTATTCTTTTCCAGAAAAACAGGTGATGTTGCCACTGACAAAATTATCAAGCCTCTCAACATTGCATACCGTTACTTTTTTTAAATCCTTTTCACATAGGCCAGTGTTGATTGAGTCTAATGTCATGTACACCAGCTTTTGTGTCAACACTATCAAATTCTCCTTCTACAATTCCTCACCAATAAAGAATTCAAGGATGGAAAATAGTCACTCCTCTTTCTGACAAATTGGTTTTACAATCCCAGCAACTTCTGTTCAGTCATTTGTAAGAGTATAAATTCTAAATGACATTATAAAATCTAATATAATTAAGGTATAAATTATAATATTATAAATTTCAGAGGTAGGTTTGGCTGGCTGACATAACTTTATTTGGTAATTTTTGCTAACTTATTTTGTTCAAGATTTTGAAAACATTACACAGATGATCAACATTTACAAATTAAGTAATCCCTGCTGAACCTTAAAACCTGCATGTTGGTAATTTACTTTGTTGCCTATTTCCTTCGCTCCATAGATGCTGCCTCACCCGTTGAGTTTCTCCAGTATTTTTGTCTCCCTTTGATTTTCAAGCATCTGCAGTTCCTTCATAGACAAAATTTTGGTAATAATGATCAGTTGCCACATTTCGTTTCACCTCTTAAATTTGCATCAAGATTCTGATCAATCATAATCAGATAAATCGTCATAATAAATGCAAGAGAGCAAAGTAATGGCCTTACACTGAAATAATGGCGATTGACCCCCAAATCAAAACTTAAGGGCTTCATCACAATGAACATATTCCTACTGCAGGCACATGCTTTCAAATGCAGTGGTTCTTAGATACATCTACAGTATCTGTCAGTGAATGTGATGGAAGCCGAGAAGACTTTCAAGATGTAGGTTAGCATAAGGTTAACTACATTTTGCGGACTAAGGTTTCTGAGATAAAGAATTGATATGTAACCATCTAAAGTAAGCAGATACTTCAGGCCTGCACCTATCATGCATCCAGCACACAGAGCAAAATGTATGTAAATTCTAAGCGGACGTGAGAACGGAATGAACTTTTGATGAAAATACATTGAAGATCAGATTGCCAGGATGTGCAAACAAATACAGCAAACTTTCCGGGGTTACACAGTCAAAAGCTCACATTAACACTATACAATAATAAACTAAAAATGACACATCAGTCATATATATATATATATATATATATATATAAAGTTAACATTTCTAGTACAACATTTATTTCAGTTCCTCTACCCTCTTAGATCCTCTGTCCTCCAGTACATCTGGGAGGTTGTTTGTGTCTTCCTTAGTGAAGACAGATCCGAAGTACCTATTCAACTCTTCCGCCATTTCCTTGTTGCCCATAATAATTTCACTCGTGTCTGCCTTCAAGGGACCCACATTTGACTTTGCTACTCTTTTTCCCTTAACATTTCTAAAGAAGCTTTTACTGTCCTTTTTTATATTCCTGGCCAGCTTCTCTTCGTACTTCATCTTTTCAGCCCGTATTGCCCGTTTTGTTTCCTTCTATTGTCCTATGAAAGTTTCCCAATCCTCTGTCTTCCGGCTACTCTTTGCTGTGTTGTACATCTTTTCTTTTAATTTTATTCTATCCCTAACTTCTCTTGTCAGCCACGGTTGCCTCCTACTCCCCTTAGTATTCTTAGTACCCCTAGTATATCCTTCATAATTTTTCCCCAAAACACGAGAGCATTATCTAACTCATAACATTATATATCCTTTATGCCTCCCCTACCCCCTCCGCCCAGAACAAATCTTCTGCCAAATTGTAGAGGTCATAGAAACATAGAAACATAGAAAATAGGTGCAGGAGTAGGCCATTCGGCCCTTCGAGCCTGCACCGCCATTCAATATGATCATGGCTGATCATCCAACTCAGTATCCTGTACCTGCCTTCTCTCCATACCCCCTGATCCCTTTAGCCACAAGGGCCACATCTAACTCCCTCTTAAATATAGCCAATGAACTGGCCTCAACTACCTTCTGTGGCAGAGAATTCCAGAGATTCACCACTCTCTGTGTGAAAAATGTTTTCCTCATCTCGGTCCTAAAAGATTTCCCCTTATCCTTAAACTGTGACCCCCTTGTTCGGGACTTTCCCCAACATCGGGAACAATCTTCCTGCATCTAGCCTGTCCAACCCCTTAAGAATTTTGTAAGAATCAAGAATCATTGTGTTCCACTGTTCTGTAAACTTGTTATTCTCACCTTTATTTTGTTGTGGGGGGAGGGGGAGGGGGGGGGGGGGGGGGGGGGGGGGGGGGGATTGTAGGAATTGTTGACTTAAATGCACAGAAAAACTGACAGAAGGTCTTGAAGAGGAATCAAAGATGTTTACATTATTTACCAGGCAACCTGCCTGGAAAATTAGCTGCAAGCAAAGAACTTTAAAGATTCCTACTTTCTTCCCTATGAGAGAGAAACACAAGCTGTTCCCTCTTGACAGCCTCCTATTGAACTTGGAGGAATTGAGATTGGAATTCTACCAGCACATAACTTTTGCAGGAGCCAAATTCCAGACTGTCTTAGATCTAGTATTCCTGTCAGAGGAATGTTTCCTGGACATAAAGAAACAGCTGGTATCTTTTAGGCTGGGACACAGAGTTGTAGCCAAAGCCTACGTTACTTTGGAATTGATGGTAGCGGCCATCATTGTTGAACCAGACACTGCCTTTAATGAGGCCATTACAACTGGCCATTAGTAGCATTAGTCGTATCATGATCTTCATACATTTATTTCCCCCTCAGAGGGTGGTTGAGAGACAATGCCATTTTTTTTAAGTTGGTGTCTCACAAAACAATCATCACCATCCTATGTGCAATTCACACCTCCTTTCCTGCTTTGGGAGTACATCTGGAGAACAGATGGCTGCAGAACACATGGGTCTTTAGCAGTCTCAATGACACAAATATTAGAATTAAGAACAATTTTGCTCACCTTGCCACATTTTTAACTTTAGTCAAACAGGCAACCTGATTGTCTGTCATTTGAATGGAGCATTTGAGAAACTAACTCTTCTATTGCAGTTGAAACACTTTAGCATTAAAGAACTTAGTCCAGACTTTTAGAATGTGACCTAGATACATAGACAATAGGTGCAGGAGTAGGCCATTCAGCCCTTTGAGCCAGCACCGCCATTCAATGTGATCATGGTTGATCATCCACAATCAGTACCCCGTTCCTGCCTTGTCCCCATACCCCTTGATACCGCTATCCTTAAGAGCTCTATCTAACTTTTTTGAATGTATCCAGTGAATTGGCCTCCACTGCATTCAGCGGCAGAGAATTACACAAATTCACAACTCTCTGTGTGAAAAGGTTTTTCCTCATCTCAGTTCTAAATGGCGTACCCCTTATTCTTAAACTGTGGCCCCTGGTTCTGGACTCCCCCAACATCAGGAAAATGTGTCCTGCATCTAGCATGTCCAATCCCTTAATAATTTTGTATGTTTCTATAAGATCTCCTCTCACCCTTCTAAATCCCAGTGACTGCAAACCCAGTCTTTCCATTCTTTCATCATATATTTGAGTGTTGGCTTTCTCAGCACAGTCTCTTTGGACAGAGTGGATCACCACAATGACCACTTCCAATTCCTTTTGCGTCAGTTCCGAAATTTGACCTGATCCATCCTGGCATGAATCAGTTTTACGCATTTGGCTTGTTTTATACCATTAGACGCATTTCAATGGTCATTCCTAGAACAAACTTGTTTCCATGGTGTGGCATTGTACTAACTTTCCACATAATCACTTTATATTCTTCCATTTTTTCCTCTCCATTAAACATTTTCCCCCATGTTATTGATCTGAATCTCAAAACACAATAAACCCATATACATAGACCCTGGAATGCCCAACGCTACCAAGCCATCTTCTACCAATCCATCCTACACTAAAGCACTAATGTTGCCAATTCTTCAATCTACCTAACCACTAAATGCCAAGCATCGAATGGGCCGTAGTCTTCTCCCTTCACATCTCTCACTCTAATGACTGCTCTTCCAACAACTCAGCCTTAGACTTTTAGACTTTGGAGATACAACGCGGAAACAGGCCCTTCAGCCCACTGAGCCTGTGCCGACCAGCGATCACTCCACACACTAGCACTATTCTACACACAAGGAACAATTTACAATTTGCAGGAGCCAATTAACCTACAAACCTGTACGCCTTTGGCATGCAGGAGGAAATCAGAGCACCCGGAGAAAACCCAAGTTGTCACAGGGAGAACGTACAAACTCCATACAAGACGACGCCTGTAGTCAGGGTTGAACCCGGGTTTCTGGTGCTGTAAGGCAGCAGCTCCACAACTGCATCACTGTACGGCACCCAAACACTATCCTGATCGCCATCTTGACCCAGCTCTTCACTCTCTAATGTCCAATCAAGCATATTTTCCCTTATTCCATCTTCAAAGTAAAAGATGATCACTAGTTCAAGTAGTTGAGGTTTTGGACTGGGGCATCACTGACACCAACAATAGTGAGCTCACATTAAAATATCTACAGATCTCTGTTCTCAAAACTTTTGGTTCAACTTTAATTTCAAGGAAGCTGAAGGTATAAAATAAGTTATTAAATGCCGGTTTTCCAAATGGAAAACAGAGCAATAATTATTAATGATGTCGAGCCACGTTCTACACCCTCAGAACAGCTGCAAATTATCCAGTGCTGATTGTCAGCTTTCTAAGGCAGCAATCTACATCATGAATCATGTCCTAGTCTATGTTAATTACGGTCCTGCTGGGGAAATTCGTCTTTCCTGAGGTGTCTTAATACTGGGTTTTCTACATACATATTTTACTGGCTTGGACACAGTCTTGCAAACAACATTCTTCAAACTGGTATTAAAGTTTAGTTTTTAAGCTGGGTCCCCAGTATTCACAACAGATAAAAAGCCATTCTTTGCCATGCTCTCATCCAACTCCCGAGACCAGTTGAAATCTATGTCTGTGATACAAGTGGCTCAAATTCAACCATCCTGAAAGGTCAGTTGTTCTTTGTGAAGTAACAGTTTTGACTGCTTAACCATGTCTTTTGACCTCTCCTTTAATCTGTGTACTGCACAATCAACATCGAGTCTGAACCCTAAAACGGGCTGAGATAAAGTTTGGTCCTATTGCGCTCAAATTCTCTCAGCCACTTGAAAGCAATGCTCTAGTTTGTTAAGAAGATGATAGACACAAAATGTTGGAGTAACTTAGCAGGTCAGGCAGCATCTCTGATGAAAAGGAATTTTCAGTTTGAGACCCTTCTTCAGACTGAGAGTCAGGCGAGAGGGAAACTAGAGGTATGAAAAGACACAAAGAACAAATTAATTGAAAGCATTCTTCTTCTTGCGTATGGCGGGCACAGCCTAAAGACAGTCTAAAGACAGCAATCAGTTTGAAGAAGGGTGTCGGCCTGAAATGTTGCCTATTTCCTTCGCTCCATAGATGCTGCTGTATCCACTGAGTTTCTCCAGCATTTTTGTGTACCAGCCTAAAGACAGCATCAGTTACGATTAAGGAAAGGTGGAGCCTATGTGGCCTATATTTGGCTGTGGAAAAGGTGATAATGATATGATACAATTTATTTATGCCAGGAGGAAAATTGGTCGGACACCAGTCATAAAACAAAAAAAGATACATGGAACATGAAATTAAAGTGACGAGTGGAAAGGCCAGGATTGGGGATGTGCAAAGATTGGGGAGGGGAGTCAGTCTACCCCAAGAGAGGGGCGAGGAGTTGTGCAGTTTGATAACCACAGGGAAAAAGGATCTCCTGTGGCGTTCTGTGCTGCATCTTGGTGGAACCAGTCTGTTGTTGAAGGTGCTCCTCAGGTTGACCAGCGTGTCATGGAGGGGGGAGGGGGAGGGGGGGGCTATGTCTTGTCACTTTCCATTCTATTCCATAATAATTCCCTTTTCCCAATCCTTCACCCTGCTTCTCGATCATATCCATCTAACCTAATTGGTTCCCGCTCTCAGTCAACTATTTTCCGCTCTCCTGTTTTTCCCCATTCCTCAGGACCTAGCTAAGTGTCACTTGTATTGCCACAGTGAAGCAAACAACTGGGGCCAATTTATTAGTAGGATACCAAGGGTCCTAGGTTTGGTCATTTTATTGGAGGCACTATTGAGCTTCTATTCCAGAGTGTTGGAAAAGGTTGAATTGGTGACAATTCTGAGGATTAGAAGTAAACGAAAATACAAAAGGGAGAGAGAATATTTGCATCTTGACATGGAATCAGTGGTCAGATCCAAGACTAACAGAGATATTTTTCTAAAAATCTTGCTATTTGTCAGCTTCCACATGTTTCCCACCCACCATGATATTTTGCTGTGAGAAAAGTCATCTGATATAAACATGGTTCCTTCTGTTAGAGAAGGTTTTAGCGCTGAAAATTGTGCATTAAATGAAGCAGATTGAACTGCTTCCTCGGGTGAATAATAATCCCCATAATTGCACAAACTTTAACCTCTTTTACCACATACTTGATCAAGTCTTTACCCACCATGACTTTTACATCAAGGCAAATTACTTAACCCAATTCAGCAATCGTTTGCTGTTCCATTAACTTTTCTGTGCATTTCAAACAGTGCTAATCATATGTGGCTGTGCATGCAGCTTATGCCTAAGATGGAGCATGAGGCTCAGGAGTTCAATCATGCCTGTAAATCTTTGCACAGGAGGAGACTGCGCTGCACAAGCCTCTTCACGAGGTCACCAGGTTTAATTGATGTCAGTGCGTCATTAGCATGAGCCAGCTGTGCAACCAGAACTATTTATTGATAGTTTTTTTTTTGGGGGGGGGGGGGGGGGGGGGGGGGGAAGGGGAGGTGGAGGTTAGACAATGTGAAATTGGCTTTGTCCAAAATGCTCTTAAGTATCTCTTATGTGGGAGGTATACACCAGCTGTAATATTTGTAAGTAAACTATGTGCTAGAGGTCCAAGGGAGGAAAGCTGGCTGTTTAGCAGGTGCTTCACTAGGAGTCATTCTATGGTCTTTGGCATGAAACCTGAGATCCAGTTTCTATCAGGGGACAAAAACATCAGTTTTGATGGTGCAAGACTTAATGAAGAACGTTTAGCCCCAATCAGTGGCACCACCACAATGTAAGACTCGCAACTTTTGATATAAGTGCATTTTCTTTGCTATTGAAGCACAGCCATCTTATCACTCGATATTATCCTTGCCCTTACAATCAAATCTGTCCCAAATTTAAACTAAGAGGCCAATCTAGCCACTAATCTGCAAGCAATGCGTAAGCTTGGAAACATGGAAATCTACAAAGGATACAAAGGATTTATTCTCACATACACCAAATGGTGTAGTGAAATTTGACTTGCCATGCAGCACATGAATAAAGATAAGACACAACATTAAAGAATTTAACAATAAACATAAAAACATCCCCCCACAATGGTTCCCACTGTGAGGGAAGGCACAAAGTGCAGTCCCCATCCCCATGTCCACCCATAGTCGGGCCTATTGAGGCTTCCGCAGTCGCAGCTACGGGGGCCGATGTTACAGGCCCTTCTTCGCCGGGTGATGATGCTCCGGTGTCGGGAAAACCCTCTCAGCAGCTTAGGATGCCTGGAACGGCCGTTTCCTTACCGGAGACCGCGGCTTCCGAAGCCAACTGGATAGAGCTCCACCACTGGTGATCTCGGCGAGAGATCCCAGGCTCCCGATGTTAAAGTCAGCGCCACCGCCCGCAACTGGCCGCTCCACTGACCTGCCGCTCCGTGATGTCCATTGGCGGAGTTCAGCTCACCGGAGTTCCAGTGCAGCAACCCAGGCAAGGCATCGCCCGCTTCGCGATAGCGCTCCAGCACTGCGCCGCCGTCGAAGGAAACTCCGCTCCAGTCCCGCTGGTAGGCCGTGAGGACGGGTCGACGGTGCAGACCAGAGAAAAGCAGCCTCCCCGACCAGGTAGGGACCAGGAAAAGCAGTTTCCCCCCACCACCCCCATATAAAAAAGGCTAGAACTCCAAAAAATAAAAACTCAACTAACTAAAAATTTTAAAAAAGAGATGAAAAAACGTACAGCTTCAGGCTGGGTAGCCATACCTGTACAGGACGGCGCCCCCGTGCCACTAATGGATGTGAAATTGTATCAAATGTTGAATGCCACTGTGGAGTATCTTTTCCTAAAATGGCTCTGCATCAAACAAAGGATTCTTGATTAAATTTAATATTTTGAATGAGTCCAGCCAACATCTTAAACAGTTAAAGGGACCAATTGTATCAGGGCGGCACAGTGTCGCAGCAGTAGAGTTGCTGCTTACAACGCCAGAGATCCGGGTTCGATCCTGACTACAGATGTTTGTCTGTATGTAGTTGATAAGTTCTCCCTGTGACCTGTGCAGGTTTTCTCCGTGATCCGGGATCTCCTGTTTCCTCCCACACTCCAAAGATGCACAGGTTTCTAGGTTAATTGGCTTGGTAGAATTGTAAATTGTCCCTAGTGTGTGTGTTGGATAGTGTTAGTGCACAGGGATCACTGGTCAGCGTGGACTCGGTGTGCAGAAGAGCTTGTTTCCACACTGTATCTCTAAACTAAAAAAACCTAAACTAATGTGATAGGCTGACTGCACACATCTGGCATATTGGATACTGAAGTTGGATACACTGGGAGCTCAATGATTCTTAATATGCTGTTCAACTCAGTTTAGATGCAGATGCGAGGAACAGCAGATGCTGGAGTTTTAGTAGAACACAAAGTGCTGGCTTAACTCGGTGGTTCAGACAGCATCTCTGGAGGACATGATGGGCAATGTTTCGCGTTGGGACCCTTCTTCAGATTCCCTTGTATCATTTTGCTGAGTCACCTTCAGGCAACATTATATTAATTTATGTTACATGGGACAAACATGAAGAATTAAAGTAGATGGAATTGCATGTGCAGAGGAAATAAAACCCTCAGTCTCTACCTTTCCCATACATTTGGTGTAGGTGACTAAAAATTAATTCTTCCAACATTGTCATCAATGTGTGTAGATTTCCATTCATCTAATAGCTGAGACAACATTGTATTAAACAATGCTTTGGTCTTTCTGAGCAGGCTGGACATATTTTTACTAAAGGATCAAGAATCAAGAGTGTTTAAGTGTCATATGCCCAGGGAATGGTACATCGAGATTCTTATTTGCTGCAACTTCACTGGCACATCAATGCAACAACAAATAAACATACATTAATATAATAAATTATCAGTTATACCAGATAACCAAACCATAATAGTGCAACCCAAAATACATAATGCAACCTATGCAAAATGCACGATAGTTGGGCTCTAAGGTGGGATGTAGTTAGGGTTGTATAGTGTGGTTCAAGAGACTGTTAGTTGATGGGAATCATTTATTCTTGAAGCTGGAGGTAGCAGTTCTCAGGTTCCTGTACCTTCTTCTTGATGGTAGTAGTAAGATGAGAGTGTGGCTAGGATGTTGTGGGTCTCTGAAGATGTAAACTGCTTTCTTGAAGTAGCTCTTCCTGTAGATCCATTAGATGGTGGGGAGGTCTATACTCTTGGTAGAGCTGGCAAAGTTCACCACCGCCTTCGTTCTTGGGCATTCAAGTTACTTAACCAGGGCATGATACAACCATCAAAATGCTCTCTATTCTACACCTGTAGAAGTTTGATAGTGTGTTGGATGATATGCTGAATCTCCTCAAACTTTTGAAAATGTTTTAAAATATTGCATTTAATATTGCAAACATTGAATAATAACTTCAAAATAATACACTACCTTTGGAAATGAACAATGTGGTTACAGTCCAAAATAAACCGTTCGCCAAGGGCTTGCAATTGATCCTGCCCCACTGCCATAACTTAACTATGGGAACTGGATCAGCTTGTTTACCACAAGCAAGTTTAGATTTAGGTTTATTGGTGTCACGTGAACCAAAATGCCATGAAAAGCTTTGTTGATACTGGAGGCGATAGTGTTGAGATAGAAGGATCTCTACCGATTGCTCCAAAATGGCTGCAAAAACTAAATGCATTGCTTTGGCATGAATCGTGAAAGTTAGATTCAGCGTCCCAAATGTATTTCTGAACAAAGGCGTCAGAGCACAAAGGTTATGGGGAGAAGGCAGGAGAATGGGGTTAGGAGAGAGAGATAGATCAGAAGATAGACACAAAAAGTTGGAGTAACTCAGCGGGACAGGCAGCATCTCTGGAGAGAAAGAATGGGTAATGTTTTGGGTTGAGTCCCTTCTTCAGACTCGTCAGTCAATAGTCATTCTTGTGATGGAGACTGTGAAATCAAGAAAGGGGAGGGAGGTGTTGGAGATGGCCCAAGTAAATTTGAATGCAGGATGAAAATTTATGGTGAAGTGGATGAAGTCCATGAGTCGGCCATGATTGAATGGCGGAGTAGATTTGATGGACTGAATGGCCCAATTCTACTCCTATTACATGACCTTGTGATCTTATGATTGCATCTATCAATACACTATATGTTGCCTTCCAAAGAATCCATGCTCTCGAATGCCACACAGGCTCCATTTACACTTTAGAGGCCATGTGAAACATCAAAAATGCACAAAAGCATTCACTAATAAACCCATACAAAACCACTATTCATCCTTACCAGTATAAGACCATGCTTTATAGTTATGAGCGGAAATTCCCTAACAGGAGGGGATGCACAATGCATGAGATCAGTTGACTTGAAGAAAGAGCCATGGTGGCAAAATGAGTGCCAGACAACATTGCCAGAGGCAGAGCTTGGGTTACATCACTCAAATGATCTCTGGCCAGTCCTGCCTAATTCCTTGTCACCACAGCTATTCCTGTTCCCTCATCTACCAACCCTGTCCTTGCCCAACACTATACAAACACATCACATACTTCATACTTTGTAGACTATTGGGACTATCACAACCATTACAGGTTTAACAGGAGAAACTTTGAGGAGGAAATTGCACCTTAATCCGTGGAAGATCTGGAAGAAGAGGAAACTGCATTTCACCCCCAAATAAAGATATAGGAATAAAAACCAACACTCTATCAACCACTTTGCTGTCATAGGTGCCAGTTCAGACCTTGGCACCCAAAGTAAATTGGAAGATGGAGCAGATCAAGAATTGTCACAGAGACACACAGGGAGCGCTAGAAAGCAGCGAGCTAGCGCGTATTAGCAAGCCACATAAGACTAAACTTCAGAATAAGACTCTTGGGCTGACAAACAAATTGCTTTGTATTATAGAAACCCTATCTTAAAATTTACAGGTCACTGCTGGGGTCAAAGGAGGATTAAGACTTTGACTTGGGCTGTGGCTTTGTGAAAAGCCCATGACTCATCATCTCCGTTCAATTACTTTGAACATTGTGAAGTCCCTATTCTTATTTATGTAATTATCTCACTGAAAGCCCAATGGAATTGTTCTTTCTCTTTCAACTACCATTTTGAAGGCATGGTAAGCATTAAATATTTAATTGCATCTGGCGCAGAAAGCTAACTTTTACAAATGAAGACCCCCATTCCATCCATTTTTTAAAATTATTCCTAGAGATTACACTCTTTTTTAGTTTTTAATTTCTTTTATTTTTCTCCTAATCCAAATTTTCTTTTCCACTTGTTATTTTATAATTTCTGTGCCTGATTTCTCATTGAATTCACATTCATATACCGTAATGCAGAAAATAGACAGGTTGCCTCTAAGTGTCCCTAACAGTGTTGCTGCCTCGGCTGAAGAATGGTTTCGGCCCAAAACGTTGCCTGTTTCCTTCGCTCCATAGATGCTGCTGCACCCGCTGAGTTTCTCCAGCATTTTTGTGTACCTTTGATTTTCCAGCATCTGCAGTTCCTTTTTAAACACAGTTTTGCTGCCTCTTCCTTGTACTGTTTGATCAAACAGGGCAGCACCGTGGCACAATGGTGGAGTTGCTGCATCAAAGTGTTAGAAACATAGGTTCAATCCTGACAATGGGTGCTGTCTGTACGGAGTTTGTATGTTCTCCCTGTGACCCAGTGGGTTTTCTCTGGGTGCTCCGGTTTCCTCCCACATTCCACGGAAATGCAGGTTTGTAGGTTAATTGGCTTCTGTAAATTGTCCCTAGTGTGCAGGATATAGCGAGTGTATGGGTGATTGCTGACTTGGTGGGCTGAAGGAATAGTTTCCACGTTGTATCCCAAAACTAAGCCTGAGATGATACAGAATTGCTTGCTTTCTGTATAATGGTTCATAATCTGGATGATTGCTTGGCAGGAACTTGCTAAGTAGGCTAATGGCAATAACAATGCGCAGAATTACTGATACCCTGTTTTTGTCGCTGTGGAACAAAATCCAGTCTAAGGCAATGAAAAGCACCCCAAATGTCTCAGTGGTCTGTGTAGCTAGAGATCTAGGGATTCTAGTGATCAGTTCTTGCTGCTCAATTATTTACTATTTATACTATTATATCTATAATGACCTGGAAAGAGGGCAGAATGTATGATATCCAAGTTTTCCAATACAATGGAAATAGGTAGAAGGGTAAATTATGATAAGGATATTGTGGCTATAAGGATAAATGTAGACAGTGAGTGGACATAAACTTGGCAAATGGGATTTTATGTGGGAAAGAGTGTGGTCAAATAAAGGGACTGCAAATAAATGACATACCGTGGGATCTGGGTTCCCTTGTGCATGAATCACAAATAAATTAGCAGGTGGGTGAGAAGGCAAATACCATATTGGCCTTGATGGCAAAGTGGTCGGAGTTTAGAGATAATGTGGTTGTAATTGTGCACGATAATATGGAGGCATACAATTGCGCTCTCCTTACCTACGAATGGATGTTATAGATTTGGAGGCAGTCAAAAGAAGGAGGTCATTTCCTGTGGTAGACACAAAATGCTGGAGTAACACAGTGGGACAGGCAGCATATCGGGAGAGAAGGAATGGGTGACGTTTCGGGTCAAGACCATTCTTCAGACTGATTCGGGTCAAGACCCTTCTTCAGACTGGTCATTTCCTGTGATGGCTGGATTTTCCCATCAAGGGTGGGTAAATAGGTTTCATGCATATTCTTTGGGAGAATACAGGGTGAAATTAATGAAACATAGAAGATCCTAAGCGAACACAACAGGATAGTGGTCAAGATGTTTTCACTAATAGGAAAGTCTTGAATGAGGGGACATAGTTTCAAAATACGGGGTCAATTGCCTTCTACATCCCAAAGATATTAGCTACTGAAAATTTCCCTGAGTGTAGGTGGGTACCTGAATGAGAACTGGAAGATTGTTAATGGGCAGGTAGACACAAAATGCTGGAGTAACTGAGCGGGACAGGCAGCATCAGCGGGACAGGCTGAGAGAAGGAATTATACAATTTATTTGTCGTCATTTGATACAAATGGGTGACATTTCAGGGGAGTGGTGTCAGGGGAGTGGGTGGGACAGAGATAGAATGTAGTCGGAGACAGTGAGACTGGTGGGAGAACTGAAAAGTGGGAGGGGATGCAGAGAGAGGGAACAAGGGCTATTTGAAGTTAGAGAAGTCAATGTTCATACCGCTGGGTGTAAGCTACCCAAGCGAAAAATGAGGTGCTGTTCCTCCAATTTGTGCGGGGCTCACACTGACAATGGAGGAGGCCCAGGACAGAAAGGGCAGATTGGGAATGGGAGGTGGAGTTACTGCTGAGCAACCGGCAGATCAAGTAGGTGCAGGCGGACTGAGCGGAGGTGTTCAGCGAAACGATCGCCGAACCTGCACTTGGTCTCGTCGATATATAGGAGTTGACACTTGGAACAATGGATACAGTAGATGAGATTGGAGGAGGTGCAAGTGAACCTCTGCCTCACCTGAAAAGACTGTTGGGGTCCTTGGATGGAGTCGAGGGGGGAGTTAAAGGGACAGGTGTTGTATCTCCAGTGGTTGCAGAGGAAAGTACCTGGGGTGGGAAGGGATGAGTTGTTAATGGGCATGTATGAGTGAAAAGATTACAGAGATATTAGTGAGGGAACGGATTGTGTTGCAGATCTCCGGAGAATTGGCATGGACACAATAGGCTAATGACCTCTAACATCAAAAGAAAACCTAAGAAATAGTGGGGCTAAATTATCTAAAGTATTATCAGTCAATTCTCCAGGGTGAATTTGCACCAGGAGAGTTCCTTTGAAAAAAGGTGTAAATGAGTGCAACAATGCAGGAAACCAACATGTTTCAGAGCCAGTGTGCTGTGGCCCGCAACATAAACCTAGAAACATAGAAATTAGGTGCAGGAGTAGGCCATTCGGCCCTTCGAGCCTGCACCGCCATTCATTATGATCATGGCTGATCATCCAACTCAGTATCCCGTACCTGCCTTCTCTCCAACCCCCTGATCCCCTTAGCCACAAGGGCCACATCTAACTCCCTCTTAAATATAGCCAATGAAACTCTTCAACTACCCAGTCTGTGGCAGAGAGTCAGAGATTCACCAGGATGAATTTGCATCAGGTGAGTTCCTTTCCCTAAAAACAAGTGTAAATGAGCCTGCAACCCCTTAAGAATTTTGTAAGGATACCAACATGTTTAAATTCAGAGCCAGTCTATGTGCTGTCCTGCATCCCAGCAACAATCTCACCGTCTCCAACCTCTAATGTCCTTCCAGTCTCACCTCCAACCTCTGTGTTTCGTGTTTTATGCTCAACTATTTAAAATTAATTGATTTTGCTCTGTAGGCCAAACCTATTTTTGAACAGAAGTTTTCATTGGTAATAATTTCATCAATTCCACACTGGAATTATATTATCAGATAATATTAGTTAAAAATAATATGGAAATCTGGCAATCTAAATGTTATAGGTATTATTTTCTTTCTTTCAACAGGAATTTAGGATCAAATCACTCCGTGGGAAATTAATTTGATTGAAGCCACCTTTTACAAAGTTCCACTTCATTGTGGCAAAGAGAAAGCATTCGTGGAGGGAAGGTGAAGTGAGAATCTCTATCTCAGGTGACCACGCATTTACGATCCTAATAATATTGAAAATTTAGCAACGAGCAAACATTTAGTTGTTCACACCATTTTGCTGTGGCAAGTGTGTATAGTAAGCAGAACAAATGGAAAAGCCTGGGTTACACAAAAAAGAACAAATGGAAAAGCCTGTTTGCTGTGTTTGTAATTGTCGCATTAACTGCTACTGAAGATGATTCCTTGCCTATGCTGAAAGGAAAACTCACTGGTAATGGTGATCTTGATAGTTGGTGGAATTCCAATCACACAGGTTGACCAGAGGATGTGCTTGTAGCAAGTGGCACACTCTGCACTTGGCACAATGTTTGCCAAGGTATTCTTGAACAGTGCAAATAGATATATCAATGTCTGCAAATAATTTATTGAGGCATTGAAAATCCCAGGCATTCTGGTTTTCACATTTGATGACCTTCTTTGTGTCGTCGTCGTGGCTGTCCCTCGAGGTCGAGGATGATGGTCTATGTTCTGTTGTTTTTACGGACTCTCTGGTGGCTTATGAGTCCAATCCTGGAGCAATTGAATCAAGTATTCACAGCTTCCATGCCGGTTCTTGACTAGGAGCTTCCAGACATCACATGGCCTGCTCCCGTCGCCCTTCCCCGATCGACGAAAGTCTTGAGAAGTTTTGTGCTGCTCACAGAACAAAGACGCCTGTGCGTGTGTTTGTTTAACATGCACTTGATGTTGCACTTGAAGAAGCACACAGTCCTTCACAAATCAATCAACTAATTCCAATGGCAAGAACCAAGACGTCTTTGAGCAAGTTTCTGTGCTGCTCAGCAGCCAAGGACTGCTCTCTCACCCCAACCAGGACGTTTTTACCTCCTACCATGTGGTCTGTTTAACCAGTGGTCTTTAACAAAGCACTTCTTCCCGGCGGCTGTCACTCTAATTCAAACCAACGTACCTCGGTGACTGCCAATCCCCCCCCCCCCCCCCCCCCCCCCCCCCCCCCCCCCGGACCTTATTTTATTATTTATTCAAATCATTTGCTATGTTGCTCTTCCAGGGAGATGCTAAATGCATTTCATTGTCTCTGTACTGTACACTGACAATGACAATTAAAATTGAATCTGAATCTGAATCTGAATCTGATTGGAGCTGATAGATCTGTTGCAGCCTTCATCCATCTTCACGCCCGTTGAGTTCAAGATAACTTTGTCCGCCTGGTCCGCCGTTGAGGTCTTGTAGGTTGGATCAGGTAGTACAGGTAGTCCTGCTGTAATGAATTGGATGTAACACAATTTACGAATTAGGGAACACTATATGCACTATTGTCTCTTGGGAACAAACTTTCTCCGTAGGTGGTCATTGAAACTAACATGCAATTGTTTCTAATGACACTTGTGCAATAATACTGTATTAAATAATGTCACATACAACCTTCATTCTTTTTAGCTTGCAGTTACATTAATTTTATAGTTATTATAAAGTCCTATATATTTGAAAATCATGTGAGGGCAAAAAATAACTTTAGTAATTGGTCATCTGCAATCTAGCCTCTAACTCATTGAAACAATTGTTTTATAATGTGATTTTCTATAACACGAGGGTTCTGAAGTCTTTAATGTTTTTCATTTAAAATATTGCATAGGATCTTCCAAATCACCCTCTCATGCTAATATGAATCCTTTAAAACGGTAAGAGTGTTCAAGTGTCATATGTGCTAGCAACAGAACAATGAAATTTGCACTTGCTACAGTTTTACAGGCCCATTAACACAATAATACACAATAAATATAAAATAATTAGAAAAACAATAAATTAATAATCAGTAATACTATGTAGCCAGCCATTATAGTGAAAAACTAAGGTCCATAGCACAACCAAAACAAAGTTCACAGTAGATCATGGTTGCTGATGTAGGGTTGTGGTCAGTGTTGAGTAATGTTCAAGAGCCTGATGGTTGTTGGGAAGAAGCTGTTCTTTAAGCTGGAGGTCACAGTTTTCAAACTGCATCCTGTACCTCATCGTTACCTGCTACAAGTCCAACAACGGTGGTATCGTCAGCAAATTTAAAGATAATGCTGGAGCTGCATCTGGCTACACAGGCTTGGGTCTTGAGAGAGTAGAACAGGGGACCGAGCACAAGTACATTCATAAAATACATTCATTATGTATCAACTTCAATGTCAAAAAATGTAACCGCCCTAATTAAAACATGTAATGCCAGAAATTCTCAGAAGATCAGTCAATATATTTGGAGTGAGAAATAGACAACGTTGGCGTCAATGACCTATCAACAAGAACATCATTAGCTTTGTTTTCTTCTTTGGAAATTTGCCTCACCTGTTAAATATTCCCAGCACTTTCTGTTTTTACTTCAATCTTTCAGGATCTGCAGGGGTTTTTTGCTTGTTGATTATTATTTGTCATTATTGATTGTCATATTGACAGGACTAGAGACCACCAAAGGCCTTGTGGAGAAGCTAGATTGATATTATTCGGGGACTTCATCATTTTGACCCATTAAGAATGAGCATGCATGAGTGTGTTATGCCCTGCAATTCTTGGGTCATATATATGGACATTGTCATTCTGTAAGCTCCAGTAAAAGTTTATATTGATGTATTTTCCCGTTTGCTGCCTTGGGCTATTGAATCATCTTGGTAGAATGAAGACAGAAAAATGAGCACAGGAATGTACAAAGGAAGCTTGTCCAAGTTTCCATTCATTTAAGTTAATGAATGGAAAATCAAATGGATTTTCTTGGAGGAAGAATTAACCACTTAAAAATAATTAGTTAACAGCTCTACCAATATAACAGAGAAACAAATTATAGACAAACAAGTTTGATGATGGTACAAAGGTTAGAACAAGTCATTTAAGGACGCATGCTGTTCAACAAACAAAAAACCTTTATGTACCAGTTCCTTGGATTTACCTACTAAAAATGGTAGGTTAATATAATATCACAACGATTTGGTTTGTTTTCATAATGCAGCAATTACCCTATGACAAGGAAGGTTGTATTTGATTATATTAGTGCTTGAAAAAGAACATGGCTTGTGACACTTTTAAACCAAGCAACAATTCCACCAACATTGTAAATTGCTCTTTCATTCCAGTTAGCACCAAACAAGATGTTTCCTTCCATCTACTATCTCATGGCCGTCCGAAGGGGTGGGTACGTTGGGTGCGACCGCACCCCCCTTTTTCCCCCCCTAAGAAAAAAATAAAATAAAAAAAATAAAAAATTCGGGGGAAAAAAATCAAACAAAAATCGGGAAAAAAATTCAACATTTCCATTTTGGAAACGGCCATTTCTCTGTTCTCCCCGTCGCCGGGCAATAGTGGCTAAATCTGAATCCAACGGCTGTAACCCCCAACACCAGATGCAGCTGCGGCGGAGCCCACTCCCATCGCCTCCCCCCACCGCTGGAGCCCAAGCCATCTTCCCCCCACACCACCCCCCCCCCTGCACACTCCCCGCTGGGCTCCACACTACCCTGGTTCACACCACCCCCCCGCCCACCCCCACCTGGGCCCACGCCACCCCCGCATCCCCCCCCCCGCTGCTGGGCCCGCGCCACCTTCATCTTCGCCCCCCCCCCCACAAGAAAGAGGGGGGGGGGGCCATGTGAGAGGGGGGGGGGGGAGACCCCCACTGACCCCTGCTGGGCCCACACCATCTTCAGAGAGAGAGAGGGGGGATGTGAGAGGGGTGGGGGAGAGAGAGAGAGATGGGAGGGGGAGAGAGATGGGGGGGGGAGAGGGAAGGTGGGATTATCTTGAGTGAGATTGCTAAATTAAGGTAGGTTTTAGAGCTATTATATTTTCTCCTCCATATAAATAATATTAAACAATATCAAATAATATCAAACAATTGGAACTGCTTTCTTTTCCTTGATAACAATACTGAAAAATATGAATTCCACAGTTTGTGACATAAATACACATTTTAATGAGATCATTATATACAGATGTAACATTTCAATTTTGAGATCTGGGGGAGGGGGGTTGGGGGCAAATATGCGTCAAGCCGATAGCCTAATTGTTAAAGTTAAAAGGTAGCCTAATCGATAAAGATCTGAGAAGAGGAATCAGAGCTGCCAAGGAAAGGTACTCTGAGAAGTTGAGGAGCAAGTTCTCAGCTAATGACTCTTCTTCAGTTTGGAAGGGCATGCAAGAAATCACCAGTTATAAGAGGAAAGCCCCCTGCTCTTTGGACAATTGTCAGCTGACGAACGACCTGAATTAATTTTACTGTAGGTTTGGAAATCAGAAACGTAACCCTGGTACCCCTTCCCCAACAAACACAGCCAGACCCCAGTCTGCAAAGAATGGACCCTGCACCTCTCCTTCCCTTTCACCACTTCACACCTACTTAAGACAAGACTCCAGTATGAAAAGAGTGGACCCTTTCCCACCCCAACCAACACTTCACACCTACTCACAGCCTGACCTCAGTCTGCAAAGACTGGGCCCTTCTACACCCACCCCACTCCAATCACCACTTCACACCCAATTACTAATTTTTAACCAGACCCTGCCTGCTTCAAAGTCTCCACTATTGTCCCTGTACCCAAAAAGCTAAGGATTACTGGTCTTAATGACTACAGGCTTGTCGCACTGACCTCTGTAGTCATGAAGACCATTGAAAGGCTTATGCTGGCCAAGCTGAAAAATATCACAATCCCTCTGCTGGACCCTCTGCATTTTGCATATTGGGCCAATAGATCTGTGGATGATGCAGTCAATCTGGGCCTGCACTTCATCCTCCAGCACCTAGACCGCCAGGGGACCTATGCGAGGATTTTTTTAATAGATTTTAGCTCTGCATTCAACACCATTGTGCCAGAGCTACTACGCTCCCAAACTTTCTGAGTTGACTGTGCCTGAACCCCTCTGTCAGTGGATCACCAGCTTCCTGACAGACAGGAAGCAGCATGTGAGGCAGGAAAGCATATCTTGGACCCGCAAACGCTCAGCATAGGAGCACCGCAAGATGCGTACTCTCCCCTCTCCTCTACTCTCGCCACACCAATGACCGCACCTCCACAGACACCTCTGTCAAGCTTCTAAAATTTGCGGATCACACAACCCTGATTGGACTGATCCAGGATGGGGATCTCTGTACTCTTTTCAGTTTGACATCTTTACTAAAACATGGTGCCCAGAACTGAACACAATATTCTAATTGCGGTCTCACTAAAGTCTTATACAACTGCAACATGACCTTCCAACTTCTATACTCAATACTCTGACTGATGAAGGCCAAAGGTCAGGTTCCTGTTAATTTCTGAAATATTGGTCATAAATGTGGTGCAAAAATGCATCAAAGAGCATCTAAAACCCCCGAGCTGCCAGGGCCCTTAAGCGGGCTCTGGACCCTGGCATCGTGGGACTTCACGCTTTGCGCTCGTGATGTGCGCAGCGCGCACATTATTTCACATTAAGTTTTTTGTAATCCTGTCATGCCACCCCCCTTTTTGAAAAGCTTCATACGGGCCTGTATCTAATATAACAATATAACATACTCCAATAACATTTTAATCCATTACTGGTTCCATTATTACTAAGCCCATGTACTCAAAATTTGAACGGATCTATGAGCCTGCTGTGCATAATAACTTTTAATCTTAGCATCTTTCAATCTGTGATCACTTTCTCTGGCTCTCCAAGTTTCACTTTGATCTAACAATGGCTGAGGCATTCCTTTGGCTATTGCATCCCCAATTTTTGCCTCAATGGTTCTTAATAAATTAATTCTGCCAGAATAAGAAGGAATTCTGCACCTCCCATTGTTTTGACCAGTGAAAAAGTATTTTCCTTTGCAAGGCATTTATTTAACTTTTGCATTATCATTTCTTCTGACAAATTAATGTCTGAATGTTGCCATATATCTGAATATTGTCATGGCATCAGCAACTTAATCAGAGGTTGCAATTACACCGTCTAGCTAGTTCTTTCCTTCCCTCAAATTGTTCATTTACATTATTGTATAGAACCAAGGAATTGCAGATGCTGGTTCATCAAGGAAAGACAGGTAGACACAAAATGACTGAGTAACTCAGCGGGCCAGGCAGCATCCCTAGAGAACGTTGGTAGGTGACGTTTTGGGTCGGGACCCTTCTTCAGTTTGAAGAAGGGTCCCAACCCAAAGCTTCACCTATCCACCTACCAATGTTCTCTAGGTGGAGCGACTCTAGCATTTTGTTCACTTACATTAGTTGATGTAAGACAAACTTCCTAAGCTTTATTTGACCTAGCTGTGCTGGAACTTTGATCATGCTTTTTGTTCACATCACTAAAAGAAGGCTTCAAGAGGCTGATGCAAAAACCTCAAAGTGTCTAAAAGCAGCTCACTGTGGGGACGTCCCAGACAGAGTGAAGGTGTTTATACAGCTGAACTTAAGAAAAATAGCTACCACTGTTTTTAGGATATATTTGTTTTCCTCTAGACGGGCTGAAAATAGTTATTTAAAGAATTCTTATGTAAACATTTGCACAGAACTGTTTGCGATTGCATTTGGGGTGGGTTGTAGCAAGGTTAGAAAGCACATAGAGCGTTCAGTTTTACTTAAGCACACAATTCGGCAGAAATGAATTGTGTTTTCACATTTGCTTCCTCTATATTGGTATTGGAAGGAAATTGATTCTACTCCTGTCCAAATGGCTTTAAAACATTATAGCATCAACCAGCATCAACTATTTCTACTGGCAGCTCGTTCCTTATACCCATCATCCTCTGTCTAAAAAAGTTGTGATTAAGTCATATTAAATCATTCCCCTCTCAACTTAAACCAATGACCTCTACTTCTTGAAACCCCATACCCTCAGAAAAAAGATACTGCATTCATAAGTCATAGGAGCAGAATTAAGCCATTTGGCCCATCAAGTATACTCTGCTATTTAATCATGGCTGATTTCTCTTTCTCTCTCAACCCCATTCTGCTGCCTTCTCCCCAACCTTTGACACCCTTACGAATCAAGAATCTGTCAATCTCCGCTTTAAAAATATTCATTGAATTGGCCTCCACAGCTGTTTGTGGCAATGAATTACATGGATTCACCATCCTCTGATTAAAGAAATTCCTCCTCATCTCCTTTCTAAAGTAATGCCTTTTTATTCTGTGGCTGTGCCCACTGGTCCTTGATTCTCCCACTAGTGGAAACATCCTCCCTATCTATCTCCATCTTCCCCCATAGCATTCACCCTGTCTATTCCCCTCATTGCATGAAGGTGGACAGCCATAGCTGTGCACCATTTGTTTTTCCTGTGGATGTTTGCTTCGATAGTGTTATGGGAATAGCGCCATCTGTGGTGCAGTACTGATGATGTAATACCCATGAGGCAGTAGTCAAGATGGATCCTGAATAAAGATGGCAGAACTCAAGGCACGAGTGTAAAGCCTCTGTTAATTAGTTGTGAAGCTGTAATGGAACAGTTTACAGTGAGGAGACACAATATTAAAACATGGTGTCAGATCGGGGGGCCTGTTCAGGATTTGTCAAGAGTTTTGATCGTTTGCACAATGTTTGTGAGTGAGTGAACTACCAAGAGCCATCCATCGGAGAGTGAGTAGGGCAGTACGTTCAGGAGTGAGACAGGGGAGTGGAGAAGTTGAGGCGGTTGATGTCACGACGGCAATTTTGGATAAAAAGTTCCAAAGCCGGAAGGCCATGAGGGGGGGACCACGTGGAGGGGGTTCGTTGGAGATGGGAAAAGGGATCATCAATGGGGGGCGAGGACTCCTTCCCATGGAAGAGCGCTGTGAGGGTTGACGGTGGATATGCAATGGAAGACATTTAAAGACTGCATGGATGAACTACAAAAATTGTTCATCCCAGTTTGGCAAAAGAATAAATCAGGGAAGGTAGTACATCCATGGATAACAACGGAAATCAGGGATAGTATCAAAGCGAAGGATGATGCGTACAAATTAGCCAGAAAAAGCAGCATACCGGAGGACTGGGAGAAATTCAAAGACCAGCAGAGGAGGACAAAGGGCTTAATTAGGAAAGGAAAAATAGATTATGAAAGAAAACTGGCAGGGAACATAAAAACTGACTGCAAACGTTTTTATAGATATGTGAAAAGAAAGAGATTAGTTAAAACAAATGTAGGTCCCTTGCAGTCAGAAACAGGGGAGTTGATCATGTGGAACAAGGATATGGCGGACCAATTGAATAACTACTTTGGTTCCGTCTTCACTAAGGAAGACATAAATAATTTGCCGGAAATAGCAGGGGACCGCGGGTCAAAGGAGTTGGAGGAATTGAGTGAAATCCAGGTTAGCCAGGAAGTGGTGTTGGGTAAATTGAATGGATTAAAGGCCGATAAATCCCCTGGGCCAGATAGGCTGCATCCCAGAGTACTTAAGGAAGTAGCTCCAGAAATAGTGGATGCATTAGTAATAATCTTTCAAAACTCTTTAGATTCTGGAGTAGTTCCTGAAGATTGGCGGGTAGCAAACGTAACCCCACTTTTTAAGAAGGGAGGGAGAGAGAAAATGGGGAATTACAGACCAGTTAGTCTAACATCGGTAGTGGGGAAACTGCTAGAGTCAGTTATTAAAGATGGGATAGCAGCACATTTGGAAAGTGGTGAAATCATTGGCCAAAGTCAGCATGGATTTACGAAAGGTAAATCATGTCTGACGAATCTTATAGAATTTTTCGAGGATGTAACTAGTAGCGTGGATAGGGGAGAACCAGTGGATGTGGTGTATCTGGACTTCCAGAAGGCTTTCGACAAGGTCCCACATAAGAGATTAGTATACAAACTTAAAGCACAAGGCATTGGGGGTTCAGTATTGATGTGGATAGAGAACTGGCTGGCAAACAGGAAGCAAAGAGTAGGAGTAAATGGGTCCTTTTCACAATGGCAGGCAGTGACTAGTGGGGTACCCCAAGGCTCAGTACTCGGACCCCAGCTATTTACAATATATATTAATGATCTGGATGAGGGAATTGAAGGCAATATCTCCAAGTTTGCGGATGACACTAAGCTGGGGGGCAGTGTTAGCTGTGAGGAGGATGCTAGGAGACTGCAGGGTGACTTGGATAGGCTGGGTGAGTGGGCAAATGTTTGGCAGATGCAGTATAATGTGGATAAATGTGAGGTTATCCATTTTGGTGGCAAAAACAGGAAAGCAGACTATTATCTAAATGGTAGCCGATTGGGAAAGGGGGAGATGCAGCGAGACCTGGGTGTCATGGTACACCAGTCATTGAAGGTAGGCATGCAGGTGCAGCAGGCAGTAAAGAAAGCGAATGGTATGTTAGCTTTCATTGCAAAAGGATTTGAGTATAAGAGCAGAGAGGTTCTACTGCAGTTGTACAGGGTCTTGGTGAGACCACACCTGGAGTATTGCGTACAGTTTTGGTCTCCAAATCTGAGGAAGGACATTATTGCCATAGAGGGAGTGCAGAGAAGGTTCACCAGACTGATTCCTGGGATGTCAGGACTGTCTTATGAAGAAAGACTGGATAGACTTGGTTTATACTCTCTAGAATTTAGAAGATTGAGAGGGGATCTTATAGAAACTTACAAAATTCTTAAGGGGTTGGACAGGCTAGATGCAGGAAGATTGTTCCCGATGTTAGGGAAGTCCAGGACAAGGGGTCACAGCTTAAGGATAAAGGGGAAATCCTTTAAAACCGAGATGAGAAGAACTTTTTTCACGCAGAGAGTGGTGAATCTCTGGAACTCTCTGCCACAGAGGGTAGTTGAGGCCAGTTCATTGGCTATATTTAAGAGGGAGTTAGATGTGGCCCTTGTGGCTAATGGGATCAGGGGGTATGGAGAGAAGGCAGGTACGGGATACTGAGTTGGATGATCAGCCATGATCATATTGAATGGCGGTGCAGGCTCGAAGGACCGAATGGCCTACTCCTGCACCTAATTTCTATGTTTCTATGTTTCTATGTGAGGCGGAGGCGACGGTAGAAGACCTCCAAGTCATGTTGGGCGCGGAACTCATTGAGGTGGGGACGGAGGGGGACAAAGGTAAGACCTCTGCTGAGGACCGACCGTTTGGTGTCGGAGAGGGGGAGGTCGGGGGGGGATGGTGAACACACAGCAGGTATGGGGGTTGGGCCCGGAGGAAGGCAGATGAGTGGACTGAGGTCAGGGCGATGTCAGGTGGGGGGGTAGTGGGTGGTCAGGGAGGAGGGGGGCATGAGGACTGTAGTGTGGGTGGGAAATAGCAGGGGTCACATTGTTTGAGAGAGATGGGGAAGACCAAGTGGAACACCCACTGAGGTAATCAGGATTACGGAGACTAGCACTAGGACCCAGTGCAGTCAAACCCAGGGGAGTGGGAGTTAGCAGCGTGGAGGCTTTAGGCCAGGTGCTGAGTCCAGGCTGCAGGTAAGGCAACGGCTGCAGGCTGCTGGGGGGCGGTGGAGTGATGAGCGTTGGCAAACCCGAGGGTAGCAGTCCACGGGCAGTAGAGTCCAGGTTGGCGGGCGATGCGTGGGAGGTCACGGTGGCCGGATGGTCGGTGGGGCGGCCCGGTTCGGCCAGCCCGGTGAGGCAACGAGGTGAGTAGGGCGCGATGTGGCGGCCATGTTCAGAGAGCGGCGACGTTCGGTAGGTCCGGTCCGGCAGTGATGTTAGATGGGCCGGGTGCGACGGCGATGTTAGATGGGCCCAGTGCAGCGGGAAAGTTGGATGGACCCAGTGTGGCGATGAAGTTAGGCGGTCCTCGGGGGAGGCGAGGTTCGGCGGTCGTGTTATGGTGGTGATAGTCGGAGGAATCGGGGAGGAGGAGATATACAGAGTTACCAGTGAGGCAGCAAGGCTGGGTGTCATCGGTAGGCCGGTGAAGGTCGGCGGCAGCATCGATGTGGAGGTCGGCGAAGGCGGTGTCCTGGTGAGTCCTGGAGCTGCTCCTTGTGGCCAAGATGGCGTTGCGGGACTCGGGCAGGTGGCACGGGCCAGAGTTGGGGCCCAGAGCCTGCGGGCGGTCGAGTCACGGAGTGTTGGCGGCAGGAGCGGCCTGGAGGCGGGCTAGTTTCAGGTCCTTGGTGGAATTAAGGTGAGCCAGGAATCGTTGATTGAAGACGTGGATCTTCCGGCAGATGAAATAGAGTTGAGGTCCGTTGCAGGTCTGGGTGAGTGAGGCCCAAAGTTTCGGGAGAGTCAATGCGAGGTCTTGCTGCTGCCGGTGCATCGCAGCCAGGGTAGATCTCAGTGCCCGGTGGGAGAATTGTTGTGTATTGCGGTAGATAGCCAGTCGGTATCGAAATTTTGGCTTGGGCCCGAACTGGGAGGTAGGGAACTGGAGCTGGAAGCCATGAGGTATGAGATGGAGGCGCAGGCATGTCCCGAGGAAGCAAATGTGGTTGTGGTATCAGGTCTGGGTTAGGATGTGGAGGGAAGGGAGAATCACAGAGGGGGAGCAGTTAGAGAGGAGGTTGTGAAAATGTCTCCTGAGGGAGGAGGAGAACTTCGTCAAAGTAGGCATACCTTGAGGAGATTTCACAGTAGAGTAGACAAAGTGTTTAAGAAGGAACTGCAGATGCTGGAAACTCGAAGGGAGACAAAAGAGACAATGTGTTTAAGAAGGTTAGGGAGAACATTGATCTGCCATTTTGGGGCCCCACAGGCCATGATGGCATTGCAATCTCAGTCACCGAGGCCAACATCAGAAGATCCTTTAGGAGGGTGAACCCTGGGAAAGCATCTGGTCCTGATGGTATACCTGGTCGCATTCACAAAACCTGCGCAGACCAATTGGCTGGACGTTTTTGTGGACATCGATAATACTGATGCCTAAGAAGTGTAAGGTGACATGTCAATGGCGACCAACCGGTGGCACTAAAGTCTGTGATGATGATTAAATGCTTTGAGAGGAAGGTTATAATGCTTATCAACTCCTACCTCAGCAAGACCCTGAATCATCTGTTGTCAGGCAACTGAACCATCCTACTACAACTAAAAAGCAGCCCTGAACTACTATCTACCTCATTGGTCGTCCTCAGACTATCTTTGATCGGAATTTACTGTGCTTACCTTGCACAAAACGTTATTCGGTTATAATAATAATAATAATAATAATAATAATAATAATAATAATAATAATAATAATAATAATAATAATAATAATAATAATAATATATTTTATTGTCATTGCACATCAGTGCAACGAGATTTGGAATGCAGCTTCCAACCGATGTAATAAATAAATAAATAAATAAATAAACTGTGCGACGGAGGGAGACAGTCCAGGGGGGGTGGGGAGCACTCAGCAGGGCCAGTTCAGAGCCGCTATAGCTCTGGGAATAAAGCTGTTTCTGAGCCTGGAGATTCGGGAGTAGAAGGCCTTGTAACGTCTGCCGGAGGGAAGTAGTTCGAACAATCCATTACAAGGGTGTGAGGAGTCTTTATGGATGCTGACGGCCTTCCTGAGGCACCGTGTATGGTAGATGCCCTCCAAGGCTGGTAGCTCTGTCCCAATAATCCTCTGCGCTCTGTGGACGACGCGCTGAAGAGCTCTCCTCTCCGCCTCCGTGCAGCTGAGATACCATACAGAGATGCCATATGTTAATATGCTCTCTGTGGTGCAGCGGTAGAAGGTTGTCAGCAGCTGTTGGGACAGACCAGTCTATTTTAATGTCCTCAGGAAGAACAGTCGTTGCTGTGCCTTCTTGACCAGCGCAGCGGTGTTGGTGGACCATGTGAGGTCCTCTGAAATGTGAGTGCCCAGAAACTTAAAGCTGGACACTCTCTCCACACTGTCCCCGTAGATGGAGATTGGGGGGTATTCTCCATTATGGAACCTCCTGAAGTCAATAATCAGCTCATTGGTCTTGGAGGTGTTTAGTCACAAGTTGTTGCGTGTGCACCAGTCCGCCAGGTTCTGCACCTCTGCTCTGTATTTTGTTTCATCACCGTTGGTGATCAGCCCAATCACTGTTGTGTTGTCTACAAACTTCACGATGGTGTTGGTGTCGAATGCAGGAACACAGTCGTGAGTGAAGAGGGAAGTTATCATGTATCTCTACACTGTAAGTGGCATAATTGTAATCATGTATTCCTCTGACTAGTTAGCATGGAACAAAAGCTTTTTACTGTACCTTGGTACACGTTACAATAAACTAAACTGAATTCACTACAATTTGCCTACAGCCACAATCGATCAACCTATTGTGATGTCGCTGGCTCTCTGCATTGAACTACTTGGACAATAAAAACACATACGTTCATTGACTGCAGCTCAGCATTCAATAGCATCATCCCCTCCAAACTTATTACCAAGCTCAGGGAACTGGGTCTCTGTGCATCTCTTTGCATGTGGATCCTCAACTTCCTTATCAACAGAACACTATCAGTAAGAATTGGCAACAACACTTCCTCCTCGACAACCATTGTCACAGGAGCATTTCAAGGCTGTGCACTCAGCTCCTTGCTCTACTTACTATATAACTATGACTGTGCAGCCGAACACAATTCCGACTCCATCTTTAAATTCACTGATGACACCTCCATTGTTAGACGAATAATGGTTGATGATGAATCAGAGTATTTGAGGGAAATTAATCATCTGATTGATGGGTGTCAGAACAACAACCTTGTTCTCAACATTTGTTAAACCAAGGAACTAATTGTTGACATTCGAAGAGGAAGGCTGAGGATCCACAAACCTATCTTCATTGATGGGACGGTGGTGGAGAAAGTTCACAAATTCAAGTTCCTGGCCACGCATATCTCTGAAGATCTGGCCTGGACCCAGAGCATAGATCATCATAAGGAAAGTTCATTACTTATCTATTTCCTTTAGAATATTGAAGACAATCGATGTGTTGACAAATGTTCTCTTGAACTTCTACAGATGCACATTGACTGGTTGCATCACAGCCTAATTTGTCAACTTGAATGCCCAGGAGGGAAGGAGATTACAAAAAGTGGTGAACACTGCATGGTTCATTACAGGTACTGACCTCCTCAGCATCAATGAGATCTATATGAGGCACTGTCTTAAAAAGGCAGCCAGCATGATCATGCACCCATGCCACACTCTTATTTCACTTCTGTCATCAGGAAGAAGATATTTGAGATTGCAAACTGTAATGTCCAGGTTTAGGAATAATTTCTTCTCAGCAACCATCAAGCTATTGAACACTACAAACTCAAACTAAACTCTTAACTATGTACTGCCTTGGTTGCAATCAGGACTTCAAGCTTCATTTTTTTTTGTACAACATTGGATTTGTTCATTTATAAAACTTTTTGTTTTGTTTATTATATTCTCTATTAGATAAGGTGCGTACCAACCTATTGTGCTGCAGCAAGTAAACAGTTAATTGTTCCTTTTCGGCCCATAATAAAACAATCTTGACCCTTGCTAATGACATATCCATTTTTGAACACAGAACTTAATGTGCTCAGTCAGTTTGTAGTTCATTTACACCCTTTTTGGCAACCTAGAAAAAATTGTGGTAGGTTTCCTGGTGTAGGTTGATGCCTGCATCCAGTGAAATGTTTAGTTTAGTTTAGTTTATTGTCATGTATACCGAAGTACAGTGAAAAGCTTTTTGTTGCATGCTATCCAGTCAGCAGAAAGACTATGCATGATTACAATTGAGTCGTCCATAGTGTACAGATACATGATAAAAGGAATAATGTTTAGTGCAAGATAAAGTCGAGTAAGGTCCAATTAAAGGTAGTCCGAGGTTCTTCAACAAGGTAGACAGGAGCTCAGGACCACTGTCTTGTTATTGGTAGGATGCTTCAGTTGCCTGATAACTGCTGAGAAGAAAACCGTGATGACATAATTGTTATGTGTTTAGTTTATGTCATAAATTACATAAACTAAACTAAACTAAAAAACTAAATATAATTATTGTTGTTGATAGAGTTGCCCGGTAGTCTCTGTTTAAGCCCCAAACCCTGGCCTGTCCAGGAATATTGGTGCATACAGTGCTGGCGGATTGCCTTTTGAGTATGTCATTGTCGTGTTGTCGGCAAAGAGCAAATCCTTCTGAGGATCATATGCACTTTTGTTTTTGCCCTGAGATCATAGGGATTGAATATCTTTCTTGTGTGGATATATATTCTTTCTATAACTTATATAACTCTCCTTAACATGTGTTAGAGGAGAATCGCAAAGAAAACCTCAAAACAAATTTGGTACAAAGGTGAAACCTTGCTGGCTCTGCTCTGCTTGTTGGAAGGTTCAAATGTTGGGCATTGCATTGACCAGCACCTATCATATCGTGTTTGTCATCCCATCTGCTTCACAACAGGATGATTTATTTCATCTCCTTCAAAATGCTAGCCAAGGAGAAATAATTTCAGATGAGTTGCCTTAATGCAGCTCATTGCCTTACTCTTCATGAGAAGAGAACTGTAGCGCTGTGTACAGATATTGCTGCATTTGGGTGACAATGCATAACCACAAGAGTGCCTGTGGAACTATGTTATTCAAAATATGACAGCAAGAGCTTTCTTCTTAACATCTGCATATTTTGGTTTGCTACAGCTTAATATGCAGGAAGCAAAAGTTTTAACTCTTTCCAATTCCCAACATGAGAAACATCAAAGGCCAAAATAAATTATTTCCTTATGTGTAATAGAATACATTAAATGTTCCTTAACTTTTTTGTTGTTGTGCCCACATTAGAAAGATTTGGTTTATTTTTGCTCCCCTCCACTACTTCACAATTTCCCAATCTAGTCATAAACATTGAAAATAAGTATTTGTTTTTATAACTGTGCTCCCCTTCAAACTTTACCACATAATGTGCACCCACCCCCCCCCCCCCCCCCCCCCCCCCCCCCCCCCCCCCCCCCCCCCCCCCCCCCCCCCCCCCCACCCCCCCCCCCCCCCCCCCCCCCCCCCCCCCCCCCCCCCCCCCCCCCCCCCCCCCCCCCCCCCCCCCCCCCCCCCTTCATGACTGCACACTTTAATTCTGACTTCTTACCGAGGGGCCCATCTCCAATTTGAAACACTTAGGTACTAAATCTTTACTCAACATAACTAAAGGAAGTAGCTCATTTAGCTTCATGGCCTTAAATTTGCCGTGGAGAGTGGCATGAAATTGTGAACAGCATGAGTTAAATATTATCCCTCACCTTTCAGCTCTAATTCATTTTCTCCTGCTTATTTCTGGAAGTACAAAGTCAATGAGGCATCTCGAACTTTGGTGAAGCATTGCTAATCAGTTTTCTCAGCAAACCAAAGTTAAGGGTAAAACAAAGTGAAGTAGGGGGAAGAAAATTACAATTAATTTGGGAGTCAAATGAGGGATAGAGAGGGAAAGAAAGATTAGATTAAGAGAGGGGAGAATGAGAAAAAAAGAACAGAATGATTTCAAACTTTAAAAAAACTATAGAACAAAAAGTGGTGGAGTAACAGGTGGTTAGGATCATTGATGGTGGACATGGATAGACAACGTTTCAGGTCAGGATCACGCGATAGTACCTGCTGGCCTTATTTTTAAAAACATCTTGGAAATATTTACTATCTTTTGTGTGAAACCACATATTGTTCCCTTTTTCGGCTTCTGGGGTTGAATGTCATTGCAGAAGCATTAATCTCCTCTCTTAAGCAGTCCCCATATCTCATCAACCACAATGCAATGTGGCAAGTAACTGGGCAAGGACATCACTGGCACACCCAACATGTATTACTTGTCCATTATTGTCCAAGAGGTGGGGTGTGTGTTTTCAACAAGTTGCCAGAAGAAGTAGTTAAGGCAGGCCAGTAACGTCATTTAAAAGACATTTAGACAGGTACATGCATCAAAAAGATTTGGAGAAATCTGGGTCAAACACGGGCAAATGAGTTAGTTGGTCATCTTGATCAGCATGGACCAGTTGGGCTGAAGGAACTGTTTCCATTCTGTATGATTCTATAACTATTTGAGACGCTTTTTTGAATTTTACAACTTTCTGGTGAAGATGCACAATATATTTTGAGGAGAAATCTCTAAGATTTAAACATACTGATGATAAAGGGAATGTGCTATGTGTTCAAGTTAATGTGGTCAGTGACTTAAATGGGAACCTATAGATAGAAGTGCTTCCGTATGTCTCCTGCCCTTGTTGTCTTTGTGGCAGAGATCAGTTGTTTGGAAATACAGGTATAGTAGCCCTGATGCACCATGTTCAGAACTTGCCTGATTGACAAGTCAAGACATTTTTCCTCGGTCCTAAATTTCGAGCTCTATAACCTGAGCCTGTGGGCCTGGCTAAAGAAAACATTCTGGTCTGTCTTACCGTGTCAGAATTTTTAATGTTTCAATTAAATCTTGACCACCGGGTGGCGCCCACAATGACTGCCTCGCCAACAGTCTGTCTCGTCCCTTCATTCTTTGTTTTTTTTTTAAAGTATATGGTAAATGTATGTTTCAATATTCTTTAGCTTGTTTTATGTGAGGGGTGCGGTTGGAGGAAACTTTTTAAAATCTCTTACCTCGACGGAGATGCGATTTTTTGTTTCCGTATCGTATCTCCGTCTGCACTGCCGCCTAACATTGAGGAGTTGGCGGCCTCTGCTGGAGACTGACTTTGGGAGCTCCAACCGCGCGGGAGCCTGTGGACCTGAACATCATGGAGCTCGTGGTCCCTGGTTAGGGACTGGCCTCGGGAGCTCCATGCCACAGGAGCTTCGACCATCCCGACGCGGGAGCTTCGACTGCCCTGACGCAGGAGCTTGGATCGCCCCGACTGCAGATGGTTCTACTTCCCCGACCGTGGGAGAAGATTAGACTTTATTGCCTTCCATCACAGTGAGGAATGTGGGGAATCTGTTGTGGTGGATGTTTATGTTAACTTTTATGTAGTTGTGTGTCTTGTTGCTTCTTTTTAGTATGGCTGTATGGTAATTTGAGTTTCACTGTACCTTAATTGGCACGTGACAATAAACAGATCTTTGAACCTTTGAAATCTCCTCTCATTCTTCTTAACTCTGGTAAATACGAACTGAGTTAAGCAAAACCTCTCCACATATGATAGTTGTACCATTCCAGGAAACAGCATGGCAAACCTTCATTGGTTCAGCTTATATCCTTTCTTAGGTAAAGAGACCAAAACTATACATAATACTGCAAGTGGCATCACACCAAAAGCTTCACATAATGTGGCAAAACATCCGAACGCCTGTGCTCAAGAAGAACAACGTACCATTTGGCACTTTAAGTGCTTGAATGGTTGCCTTCAGTTTCCAGTGTGCATGGACCCTCAATGCTTCCCAATCTAACACCATTTAAATTATATGCCTTTCTGTTTCTCTTATCACATAGATAGCTTCACAAGAATGTACATTATACTGAGTCTACCATTAATTTACCCACACATTTAATCAGTCTCCTTGAAGTCACTGATTTCTGTCACCTTAATCTCTTTTATACTTCCTTCCAATTCACAATGCCTCCCTGTCCAATGTCAGCAACAAATTTTGAAATATTGCTTCCCGCATTAAAATCGTTGATCCATTATAGTTAAGGCCTAAGCACTCTCTGTATGTGATTCTGTGTTGAGCAAATATTGGGAAACGCAGCAAAGATCTGTTGCGGCCACCTAAAAAAAATCCTGTGTTAAATAATTTGAGTCACATGAGCATATCTTCACAACGAGAACAGTTCAGGCAATAGAGCATGGCCACAGAGCCACAACGACTTGGAAAATCTGAGCTTGTACATGGATTGTTCATCAGTCATTTCTGGATAGGATATTGTATTTCGAGACACTGAGAGAAAGGTGAATGGTGAGCATGCTTTTGTTCTTTGTCCCATTATCCCTGAACCAAAACAGAGATGTCATACAGTTTGAAAATCAGTTGCGGATATTCTGACCTCACACTGTTATTTGCGACTGTACTGTTTCCCTTTGGTGCAAAATTGGCAGTAATGGGTCAATGAGCCATTTTACAATCCACTCTATTGTCCTTTCAACAAAAAGGAAAGGAAAAACAGGTGGGATGTGCAGACTGGTGACTGTTTTCTCTTGTTTGGTAGGAATAATTATAATCAACACCTCCTGTGCACAGAGATACCTTAATAATAATAATAATAATAATAATAATAATAATAATAATAATAATAATACATTTTATTTGTTGGGCGCCTTTCAGACATCTCAAGGACACCTTACATAGATTAACAGGAATATAAACATATAATCAAAGTAAAATAAATAATAAAGACATCCCAGAGACACAAACTAAAAACAGAAATCAGTCCAAAAACAGAAAATCAAAAACGCAATGTGAAGAGAGAGCAGCGGCAGCCAAAGCGCGCCAGCGTCCACTCTCCCTTCACGGCAGCCATCTTGTGACCACAGCTATCGTACCATCTGAACCAAAAATTATTCATGGCAGTCAATTTAATTTTCCGAATGGTTGCTCACAAATTGAGACACAAAGTGCATAATTAGCAACATGTTGCCACAGAAACTTGCTGAGAAGGTTGGTGACAAATACTTTTAAAACTACATACAGTATGATGAAATCCACTTTCCAATGAAAACATAAAGATTGCCTAACCTGCCACCTGTTCAATATATTTGGTCCTATTTTCACTGTATGAGATTGTGAGGCTACAGTTTAATAAAATGAGGAATGTTGTTGGCCTGCACTACCTGTAGAATGTTTTGTCTGCATGTTCTGACGTACGTAAGCTAAATCCTACTGTGTCTAATGCTGCCAAGGGTTGCTGAAATGGAGTCTCTCACGGACAATACAGATGTTTTTTTCTGATAGAAGCAGGGTATTAACCATCCAGCCACAAAAATAAATGATAATTGCTGAAGGCTTAATTACCAATAATTGAAGTAAATAAAGCATTGCATGGAAACTATTGGAAAAGATGTATGTTTTTTAGCTTTTTACAGTCTCCACTGAGTCGAATAAAAATACAAATGCAATACCAGAGATCCCCTCTGGGAATTAATTAGATATGTTACATTATCCCTGATTGAAGATTTTCATCCTAATCTTTGGCAGTCATGCACAACTATTGTCCAACAGCAGTCCCCTGATTTGTTCAATCACTGGAAGCATTCACTTAGCACATAGCTTTTGATTTGCTTTGTGCCTAGTATAGGATTTTGTTTCTTTTGTATTCTTGCTACTGAATGATATTCAGATAGATCCTAACTGTGTCAGAAGATGGTAATCCTTTTGAGAGCTCCATCATTCAAGGTGGAGTGCAACAATGGCAACAAATAGGAGAACCATGGACCAGGGACCAGATGCAAAGGATCAACAATGCAGAAGGGGTGCAGTGATCTCATGGATCTGTTTAACCTTCAAGGTCCCCGTTCACTTTCACCTCTCTTGGTAGTAATCAATACGCTTCCCCGAGATACTCGCCTTACTATCCTGTGTCAGCTCTCTGAGGAGGACCTGCAAACTGTTGTCACTATTCTCAATGCATTGTTTCTGCATCTAAGGTTAATTCTTAATGAATCTCTCACATAATGTAGAGATAGTAATTATGCCGCACAGCATGGACACAAATCATACATGCTGATCAAGGTGCCTTCCTGAGCTGGATCATTTGCCCGCATTTATCCCATATCCCTCTAAACCTTTCCCATCCGTGAAGCAGTATAAATTGTGTAGTTGTATCCATTTCTATCACTTCCTCTGACAGCTTGTTCCATATATCCACCACCCTCTGTGTGGAAAAACCTACCTCTCAGCTTCCTTTAAATCTTTCCCCTCTCACCTTAAACCTATGCCTCTAGTTTTAGACTCAAAAAAATAATTGTTGTGACTATCCACCTTATAGTGTCCCTCAAGTTTTTTGAGGCACTATAAGGTTACCCTCCATCTCCTTTGCTTCTTTGAAGATAATCCCAGCCTATCCAGTCTCTCCTCATAACTCAAGCCCTTTAGTTCTGGCAAGAACATTGTGAATCTTTTCTGCACCTCCTCCAGTTTAGTCACATCCTCCCATAGAATGGTGGCCAGAATTACACACAATATTCCAGGTGTAGTCTCACTAACATTGTTGCAGCTTTAAGATGATGTCCCAACTCTTATATTCAAAGTCCCACCCGATGACTGCTTTCCCTATTGGTATTGCTGCATTCCAGGAGCTCTGGACTTGTACCCTTATGAGCCTGTCCCACTTAGGCGTCTTTTTAGGCGAATGCAGGAGACTATGCAGTCGTCACATGGTCGCCACGTCTTCGCGGGTGGTTGCCTGGGAGTCGCCCTCATGGTCGTGAGGAGTTCCCGCATTCTGGGAACTAGTTGTGGCCTCAATAAGGTCGCTGCGAATTTTTCAACATGTTGAAAAATTAGCGGCGAACAGAATGAAGCCGCCATGGAGAGTAGCGAGAATTCTAGTGCTGTAGGTGGGTCGCCAGGAGGTCCTAATGGGTTGCGAGGAGGTCAAAAGTTCTCGGAGGTTCTCGTAGGTTATAGCCGGTGCTGACCGGTGAATTTCAATGGCTCGTTGAGATATAAAAGTTAAGCAGTAGTTTTCAGAACCAAGGATAACCGACTGGTAATGTTAAATGTCCGCCGAGCTTCACAGCCGTGTATCTCTGGCTTCTTTAAAGTTGTCTCCCCCCCCCGCCCCCCCCCCCCCTCTTCCCCCCCTCTTTTTTAAGGACTTACCGTACCCTGTGCTTCACCCGTCTTATTACAGCGACAACCTTCCTGTTCATCGCGGTGTGTGTCTGTTTCACCTTGGCTTTGCACCGTGTGAATTTTTAGACATCTGTCCCCTGCCTGCAATGCGGGCTAGTGAAGGAAGTGATGTGTGTGTGTGTGTTCCACTCTGACAGTCGCCGTTCCAGTTGCCGGTTTTTCAGGCGACTTCCGGCAACTTGACAGTCGCCTTAGTGGGACAGGCCCATTAAGGTCTCTCTGTTCTACAGAACTGACATACATTTTGGTCTTAAAAATAGTGTCTATATCCCATGAGTGAATAAAGATATATCAAACTTTTTATTTTCTCTTGCAATATAAACAAATGTTGCAGTTCCATAGAGTCAATGATATCCCCACTATCCCCATTTTCTCTTCATATTAAAATGTTACTATGTTTCAATTTGCAACATTGTTAACATCAAAACGTGGAGTTGAACACGGACGTATTACATGCAATTACCTGGATATGCACTGGGAAAACTATTTTAAGCCTGATGCATAGGACCTGCCTAGAAATGCCATGCAAAATATAATAGATAATCTTATCGAATCTTCTGTTCGTGTCTCATTCTATGAAAATGCCTTTTCATTTGGAGGATGAGACGCTACTGACTAATAGCATCTCTGAAGCATTAGCTGTTTTTGTTCATGCACATTTTTTCCCTTAATAATAATAATAATACATTTTATTTGCGGGCGCCTTTCAAAGTCTCAAGGACACCATACAGAAATTAACAAGAGAGAAAAAAACATATAGTCGGAGTAAAATAAATAATAAGGACATCACCAATACACAAATTAAAGACAGAATTCGCTCCAAAGACAAAAAATCAAAAACACAATGTGAAGAGAGAGCAGCGGCAGCTAAACCGCGCCAGCGTCCACTCTCCCTTCCGACAGCCATCTTGGACACAGACTAACATATTCACATTACACACAAAAAATCATCCCCCCACAATGGATACCACTGTGGGGGAAGGCACAATGTCCAGTCCCCATCCCCAGTTCACCCAAAGTCAGGCCTATTGAGGCCTCCGCTATTGCCTCTACGGAGGCCCGATGTTCCTGGCCGTTCTGGCCGGGTGGTGTTGCCCCGGCGTCGGGAGAGTCCTTTCAGCGGCTGGGCCACCTGGAACGGCCGCTTCCTAACTGGGGACCGCGACTTCCGAAGCCGACAAGGCCGCGCCGGTTTGGAGCTCCCAGGCTCCCGATGTTAAAGTCGGCGCCGCCCGCACCGCAGACCCGCAGCCCGGAGGTGTTGATCTCGGCGGTCACAGCTCACCAGAGCTCCAGCGCATCGATCCAGCGCGGCGACCAGGCAAGGCATCATCCGCTCCACTCACTAAAACTGCAAAAAAAAAAGTGAATTAGACGGACAGCTGCTGGTTAGCAGCCGTTCCCCAAGATAGCTCCTCCTCCCTATGTTAGGACTAAGATAATAAATAATCACTGAGAATTAATAAATAACTAGGTTATCTTCTAATAAAACTATTACTGAATAATATTTGATCTTCTTGGCATTACGTACCTCAGATTCAGATTCAGATTCAGATTCAATTTTAATTGTCATTGTCAGAGTACAGTACAGAGACAACGAAATGATCTTCCTGCTGTACCTTACTTGCCTTATCCTTGAAACAGTACGTGAGAATGAAACTCTATAGTTGAATAATTCAGCATAGAAATACCAAACTCTATCAGTGTAGGAAAGGACTGCAGAACTGGTTTATACCGAAGATAGACACAGTCATAGACATAGTGCTATAGTAACTCAACGGGTTAGGCAGCCACTCTGGAGAAAAGAGATGGATGATGTTTCGGGTCGGAACCCTTCTTTAGACGTAGTAGAGGGGGGTGGAACTGGAGGTAGGAAAAGGCCAGAACAAATTAGGGCCAGCAACTGATGACCAAGGAAGGGCGGAGCCCATAATGGCCCATTCCGACCGGAACGTCACCAATCCTTTTTCTCCAGATATGCTGTCTGACCCCTGAGTTACTCCAGCACTTTGTGTCCAACCTCTATCAGGCTGGATGGATAAAGAATGTGTTATTATTGAGGAGGGGGTGAATCATCAAAATTTCCACACAGTGTTGCTGGAAATTAATATTAGGCAGCGAGGTATTTTAATGCCACTTCAAATTACATTGCCCACAGCCTCGAGGATCTCTTTTAAATGATATTGGTGCAATTAGTTTCGTAGAGCTCTGTGCCACGGAGCTGGAACTTCATAAAAATACCCTCTATGCATATATAGTTCTGGAAATGGAGTTGCTTTCGCGAATGGGCTCAGTTCAGCTGGTTCTCGGAAACAATTTGTTGTTGCTTCTTATGTTTATTTTATTCCACATTTACAGAATAGCAGACTGCAATTTATATATTATAAGCCTTTGGATCATAGACATTACAGGGCCATAAGCATAAGTGGTGTAACAGTACTAGTTAGGTAAGTGCTTGTATAATTTTTCTCTCATACTGTAATGTGTTATACATATAGAACCACAGAGGAAGAGAGCCGGACATCACGGAAAGAGGCTTCTGCGGAAACTAGTCCCATTTGCCCACATTACCCTATACCTCCTAACCTTTCCTATCCATGTATCTGTCCAAGTGTCTTTTAAATGCTGTTATAGAAGCTGTGTCAACTATCTTCTCTGGCAGCTTGTTCCATATATCAGTACCCTCAGAGTGATAAAGTTGTCCCTCAGGTTTAGTTTAGTTTAGTTTAGAGATACAGCATGGAAACAGGCTCTTCATCCTACCGAGTCTGTCCAACCAGCGATCACCCGTTCACACTCGTTCTATCCTACACACTGGGGACAATTTACAGAAGCCAATTAACCGACAAACCTGCACGTCTTTGGTGTGTGGGAGGAAATCGGAGAACCTGGAAAAAACCAATGCAGTCACGGGGAGAATGTACAAACTCCATACAGACAGCACCCGTAGTCATGATCGAACCCGGGTCTCTGGCGCTGTAAGGCAGTAACTCTAGTGCTGTGCCACTGTGTCCCCCCCCCCCCCCCCCCCCCCTTTGGCTAGATTCCTATTAAATATTTCACCTCTCACAATAAATTTTCCTTCTCACCTCATGCTGTGCTACATTATACTAGTGCATCACACAGTAATATTTCTGCTGATAGGTTGTAAGCAGTATCTATTTGAGAGCCACATGTAGCATATCATGGTGCCACAAAACCCTCAGCAGGGAACCATAGTACCCAATGCCATCTGAAGTGCTGTGCACAGGGCTTTGTGGGAACTCAATGTTAACACTGAGCTGTCACTAACTTGGTATCATACTATTAAATTTCAAGGCCTGAGGAAACTGCTTGTAAGTGACGGTACTTACATTTCATTAAACCTCATCCTTTCAACTAGAGATGGAATACATTTTAATTGGAGCAGGACTATTTTGTTGGTTTGCATAAAAGTTTATTTTTAAAGGATTTAATATAGATGGATTACCGTCATTATTTTAATTGGGTTAATGCATCAGTTAAAGTAGCAAGCACAAATGCATTTCATGTATTTATTTAGATGCTAATTCCAAGAGTGATGAGAAATACTTGTTCCCAATGGTATTTACATAGCTTAAAACGTTGTGAGATTTGTGTTTTTTATATAGATAAGAGGATTAAGTTCAAAGGTGTAGTTGTAATGCCAAATCTATGCAATTATATAGTTGGGGCATTAGTAAAATTATGGCCCAGAGATTTGTTTACATGAGCGGCACAGTGGCGCAGCGAAGTAGCTGCCCGACAGTACGAGAGACTCTTGTTCAATCCTGACTATGAGTGCTGCCTGGATGGAGTTTGTACATTCTCCCTGCGAGTGCATGGGTTTTCTCCGAGTGCTCCGATTTCCTCCCACATTCCAAAACACATGCAGGTTTGCAGACTTTTGTAAATTGTCCCTAGTCTGTAGGATAAAGCAGCCCTGTTTCCATGCTGTACCTCCAAACTAAAGTAAAGGCATGTATGCATTGTGGTGGAGGGAATGAACATTGAAGTGCACAGGCAGGCCCCAAAGTGCATTTTATATTGGGTCTCTATTAAAAGAGATCCAATTGCCTGCACATGCTTGATGGGTATCCTTCGGTGTGACGCTCTGAAGATGCTTTGATATCAGGCCCACTTTGTTTGTTCTGATTGTTTAAGGTTAAGGATTCTCACTGGACGAAGGAGAGCATTTGTGATGGTGGGGGGGTGCTGGGTGAGTGAGTGGGGTGATGATGGGTGGTACCATACGGAGGTCGATTGAATAGCTGGGTGAAGACAGCGAACTTACTATGGGGCAGTAGTAGGTCAGGATCAGGATAGAAGAGAGAATGTAGCTGCTTATTTCCTCTACTGGGAATCCAGAACAAATGAACACCATGTTAAAATTCTATCCAGACATTTTTGAAGTGAAATTAGAAAGTTCCTGTCACAAACAGTGTAAAAGATACCTGCAATTGACTCCTCGAAAAGGATATGGCTAAGGCATTAAGCAATAATAAGACATTCATTGCACAGCTTTGACAATGATTTCTTGGGTCAGGAAAGGGGGAAATGCAACAAGACCTGGGTGTCATGGTACACCAGTCATTAAAAGTATGCATGCAGGTGCAGCAGGCAGTGAAGAAGGCAAATGTTATGTTAGCATTCATAGCAAAAGGATTTGAGTATAGGAGCAGGGTGGTTCTACTGCAGTTGTACAGGGTCTTGGTGAGACCACACCTGGAGTTTTGCGTACAGTTTTGGTCTCCTAATCTGAGGAAAGACATTCTTGCCATAGAGGGAGTACAGAGAAGGTTCACCAGACTGATTCCTGGGATGTCAGGACTTCCATATGAAGAAAGACTGTATAGACTCGGTTTGTACTCGCTAGAATTTAGAAGATTGAGGGGGGATCTTATAGAAACTTGCAAAATTCTTAAGGGGTTGGACAGGAAGATTGTTCCTGATGTTGGGGAAGTCCAGAACAAGGGGTCACAGTTTAAGGATAAGGGGGAAATCTTTTAGCACCGAGATGAGGAAAACATTTTTCACACAGAGAGGGGTGAATCTCTGGAATTCTCTGCCACAGAAGGTAGTTGAGGCCAGTTCATTGGCTATATTTAAGAGGGAGTTAGATGTGGCCCTTGTGGCGAAAGGGATGGAGAGAAGGCAGGTACAGGATACTGAGTTGGATGATCAGCCATGATCATATTGAATGGCGGTGCAGGCTCGACTCCTGCACCTATTTTCTATGTTTCTATGAATATGGCCTGCAGCATGCCCAATGATATTGGCTGTTAAGATCAGCTAACCTTTCTTGCTGAAGGATTTTAAGAAAGCCCCGACCCCCTAATGTCCCCTGTCCATTCCACCCACAGACGCTGCCTGACCCGTTGAGTTCCTCCAACACTATGTATTTTACTCATGGTTCCAGCATCTGTTCTTTCTTGTAACTATTTTTTTTTCTTACTGTCATTTCCAAAATAGGACAACTTCCTACTAAATCCACGAGGATTTAAAATTAATCCCTTAGAATTATGCTGCAGCTTGCTTTGGTTGAATTCATCTTTCCCCTCAGCCTCTGGATATAATCACTTGCCACTTGCCAGGAGAACTTCTATTTGACCCAGAAGGTTATGATCTCAATAACTAATCCCAAGACATGAGTACTTACTCTAAATTGACATGCCATTTCATTGAGTTATATACAGTGTAAAAATCTTTGGATGAGATGATAAATTACTTTGGGTGAACATAACGATATTCCACTGCATTTAGTTTAGTTTCGAGATACAGCATGGAAACAAGCCCTTCAGCCCATCGAGTCTACATCAACCAGCGATCCCCACACACTAACACTATCCCACACACACAAGGGACAATTTACAATTTTACTAGGCTAATTAACCTACAAACCTGTGCATCTTTGGGGTGTGGGAGGAAACTGGAGATCCCAGAGAAAACCCACCAGCATTTAGTTTAGTTTAGTTTAGTTTAGAGATACAGCATGAAAAGAGGCCCTTCGGCCCACTGAGTCCACACCAACCTGCAATCCCTGTGCATTAGCACAAGCCTACACACGCTAGAGACAGTTTACACTTATACCAAGTATACACACCCAAGCCAATTAACTTACAAACCTGTACGCCTTTGGAGTGTGGGAGGAAACCTCGGAGCCAACCCACGCGGTCACGGAGAGAACGTACAAACTCCGTACAGACAGCTCCTGTAGTCGGGATCGAACCCGGGACGACAACACTGCAAGCGCTGTAAGGCAGCAACTTTACTGCTGCGCCACCATGCCGCCCAATATTCAAAGACTAGTTAGGGTATTGTCCTCAATGTCCTGAGTAATACTTACTTCGTCTCCTCTCTCACCCACTGCCGTTGTGAAAACAAATTAACGTATCATCTCTGTTTTGCTCCCTTTTGTGTATACAATTGCTTCCCACTGACTAACTATACTTAAAAGCACAACATTGGATTTACAGCCTCTCAGGACGTTGCAAGATTCCAGTTCATTGCGAGAGCATGAAACAAATTAAAGTTTTCATACTGTCTCTCTAATATAAACTGTCCTTGACAATAATTCAAAAGGGTTTAGTTGAAATTATCTTTCCCACCATTCAGAATCAAAAATTGGTTAGTGATTGGCAATGGCAGTACAATAGGAAAAAGTAGCTGTGACTAAATGGTCACATAATATCTTTCTTTTATTCCCCTGATTTATAATTCTTTTTATTTCACAATGTATATACAACAATCCTCAGATCAACAGAAACGTTGCATGAATCTGACACTGGGTCTGAACGGATTAGCTTATCACTGTATAGGTCTCTCAGCATTTTGAATTGTAAAGAACGGCTATTGTAGCCAAAGGAAGGTTTTAATTAAGATTTCCTTCCCTCTAACTAAAAGTTTGAAAGATCTCTTTCTCTCTGCAAGCTTCTTCTCATGTAACATAGAACCAAAGCCTTTCCTTAATCCTGTTTACACAAGCATCTGGATTAACGCTGGAAAGGTTTGCTTGGGGGACTGCAAATAATTATTTGACCTTTATTTACACTATTACTGGAGGAAGGCAGCTCATAGAAGGACAAAAGGTGTTGATGTGCACAGTGCTAGCAGGCTAAGAACATTAAATAAGATTGCGCCATGAAGAACATCTTTGCCATAGCTCTTCATTATGATTCTTCACATAATGATGTGTAACATGAGGTAATCAATTACTGCCAGTAACACGAAATAGACAGTGCTGGAGAAATTGATGCAAGATGTGCAGAACTTCATTATAAAGGCCAGGATCAAAACAATTCTTATCCTCACAGAAAGTAGTGTGCATCTAGAGTTCCCAGTGCCTTTCTATGTTACATATTGTATCTAAACACTGGTAACTATTAGTTTTCCACCACCAACTTTGTTGGAGGAACTATAGATTTTGGAAATTTTTTGTGTCGATGGAAAAGAACAAGTTAGTAGCACCAATAGGGTAAATGTTCAATGTGTTGCCCTGGGAATTAAGTGGCAATAGCCTCCTGCACTGTATGACATGATTCTGTAACTGTGGATGTTTAAGCTCTGTATTCTAGTTAAACTGGTGTCTGGCTTGACAAATGTAATCTAATCCACATTCCTTGTTCTATGTATAAGAAGGAACTGCAGATGATGGTTTAAACTGAAATTGGACACCGAAAAGGAATGGGTGACGTTTCGGGTCGAGACCGTTCTTCAGAAGGGTCTCAACCCGAAATGTAACCCATTCCTCGCCAGAGATGCTGTGGAGTCTGCATCCCGGGGGCATGAACATCGAATTCTCCCAATTTTGTTAGTCCTTGCTGTCTCCTCCCCCTCCTCAGCCCCCCTACTGTCTCCTCCCATCCCCCAGCCTTCGGGCTCCTCCTCCTTTTCCCTTTCTTGTCCCCGCCCACCCCCGTCCCCGATCAGTCTGAAGAAGGGTTTCGGCCCGAAACGTTGCCTAACCCGCTGAGTTTCTCCAGCTTTTTTGTGTAACCTTCGATTCTCCAGCATCTGCAGTTCCCTCTTAAAAACTAAATGCTGTCTGTCCCGCTGAGTTACTCCAGCTTTTTGTGTCTATCCATGTTCTATACTGTAGCTTGTATCTTCCTGTGTTTCAATGATATTCAATTTTCCTTGATAAGATGCAATGATTTTGACTTCAGTAACCTCCCATGCCAATATTTTCAATAATTCTACAACTTAATTCATAAAGTCAATTCTCTTACCTTTTCCCTTCACTTTCTTTTGGAAGTGGACTGGTCTTCCTGGTGGGTTTTATTTGGTATTGAAATCATTCGGCATTAGTCAGCTTACAACAAAGAAATACTTGTGTATGAAGGAACTGCTGGTTTAAACCGAAATTGGACACAAAAAGTTGGAATAACTCAGCAGGTAAGACAGCATATCTGGAGAAAAGGAATAGGTGATGTTTCGGGTTGAGACACTGAAGAAGTGTCTCGACCCAAAACGTCACCTATTCCTTTTATCCAGAGATGCTGTCTGACCCACTGAGTCACTCCAGCTTTTTGTGTCTAACAGAGACAAACACGTGGATACTTGAGATATTTATCCAACATCCTGCCCACTCAGGTTAATTTTTCGGACAAGCACAAGTTTCTCGTTAAATCTCTTCATGATTTAGACTGGTGTTATTGGACTTTGAGCTGGATTCTTGACTTAGAATGCCAGAGCTTTGTACCATGGAGGGAGATCATTTGGACTGAATCTGTTCTCCTGGAAGGGTTGGCTCTCAGTGTGATACCCATCATCAGGAATAGGCCCTTGCTGCCAACAACAAAAATGTTATTGACAATGCAAAAATAAATTTTAGATGTCATGATTCCATAATTAATTAATGTGATTAATGCTCAATAACCCATTGTTCATGGTCAGGGTTAAACCACCAGGTGGAGGTTAATGCTGGTATCTGCAAGGCAGGTTGCTGTGTACATTTTAAAGTTGGAATGATGCTTTGGGCACAGCTTTCCATTGGTCCTTTGCCAAACATTCTTTGGTCTTTATTTGTCCTATCTTTAGTTGAACATCTTCTTGGAGACTGGTTCTTGTTAGGTGAATTTCCAAGCATGAATGATTATGAAAGGTTTTCTCTCCAAAGGGGATTGCGAACTTATTTGTTGTGCAAAGCACAGTAAACAGCCTCTTCAGGCAGGTTTGTAACTGTTATCACAGTGAATTGTGACCCTCCATTTTCAAAAATCATCCACCAAATGTCTGTTGGAGACACAATGGCAGCAGCGGCTCGCCTGCAGTCCGTTTGTTTTTACTTTTTTGTGTTGTTTTTTTCGTTTTGTCTAGTTAAGTTTCTGGTTTTTAGGTTGTGTTTATGTGGGGGGGGGGTTGAAACGGGGCTTGCTGTCTCTCCCTTCGGGGGAATGCGACTTTTTTGTCGTATCCCCCTTCTCTGCCTCCGTCTGCGCTGAGGTCTAATGGCAGAGCTGCACTCACGTGAGGGCGATCCGGCTAGGGGTTGGAACGCTGCTCCGGTGGCTGGGACGGTGTTCTGGTGGCAGTGACCTGAGTCCGGGGTTCAGCCGCTGGCCGGCGGCTGCGTCCGCTGGACTGGAAGGCGGCAGCTTCAACCACCCCGGGCTGCGGTGTTTGAGCCGGCCCGTTTGCGGGGTTCGGTGAGCCGTGGGACTGTTTGTACCATCGCCCGGTGGGGTATCGCCTCAGCGCAGAGGGAGAAGAGGAGGGAAGAGACTGCAGCCCTAAGATTTTTGCCTCCACCACAGTGAGGAGGTGCTTCGAGGACTCACTATGGTGGATGTTAATTTGTGTTTATTGTTGTTTATTATTGTATTATTACATGTATGACTGCAGGCACGAAATTTTGTTCAGACCGTAAGGTCTGAATGACAATAAAGGAAATTCTAATTCTAATTCTAATGAACTGTAGATGCTGGAATCTTGAGCAGAACTAAAAATGTTGGAGTCATTCAGTCTGAATAAAGGTCCCCACCCAAAATGTAGCCTATCCATTTCCTCCACTCATGTTGCCTGACCTGAGTTATTCCAGCACTTTTTATTTTAACCAATGTCTAATGTTATGGAGATTACGGAGAGTCGGTATGTCAAGGAGGACTCTCTCAAACTTCTACAATAGAGAACATGCTGACTGGTTGCATCGTGGCTTGGTACGGGAATCTGGGCGTCCAGGAGCGGAAAAGGCTGCAAAAAGTTGTAAACACTGCCCAATCCATCATCGGCTCTGACCTCTCTACCATCAAGCGGATCTATCACAGTCGCTGCCTCAAAACATCATCAAGGACCAACATCATCCTGGCCACACACTCATCTCTCCGCTGCCATCGGGTAGAAGGTGCAGGAGCCTGAAATCTGCAACATCCAGGTTGAGGAATAGCCTCTTCCCCACCGCCATCAGACTATTAAACACAACTTCAAACAAACTCTGAACTATAACAGCCTATTGCACTTTATCTGTTTATTTATGTGTGTACATATCTATTCTATGGCATATGGACACATTGATCTGATCTGTATTTATGCCTACAATATTCTGTTGTGCTGCAGAAAGCAAGAATTTCATTGTCCTATCTGGGACACATGACAATAAACTCTCTTGACTCTTGACTTGACTTGACTATGTGACGTGGAGAATGTGATTCTTAGAGCTGCAATCCAAAAAGGAATCAACTGAACATGTAGAAAGATTATTTCATAATCTGTATGTTGTCATTCTTGTTGCTAATCAGACCAGCTCTAGTCTCTGAGAACTTCCACAGCATCAAAATGTTATCATTGTCATTAAATCCGCCTATTGAAGTGTGAAGAAGAGAAGGGTGGGCTTTGACAAACATATGTCACAGTCAAAATATAATAAAAAATAACTGCAGATGCTGGTTTATATCAGAAGTCTGAAGAAGGGTCATGACCTGAAACATTGCTTGTCCATTTTCTCCAGAGATGCTGCCTGACCCACTTTACTCCAGCATTCTGTGTCCATGTGTTGCAGTTAGTTTTCTGGGGTGGGAGATTGCAACCTTCACATGGTCCACCCTGTTTTGACGAATGCAATCAACCTGTGCACAAACAGAAGATCAAACAGAACAAGTTGTCTTACAACTTTAGGCTGTGCACGCCATACGCAAGAAGAAGTTAGTTTTCTACAGCAATGAAAAGACTGAGTTATTTGTGGAGGAAAATCATATCTAGAGCAAATCTTTGAATCATTTGCCTCCGGCTGATGGTTCTTTTTGAATCCAGAGCTATCAAATCATGAAGTAAGTCCCTTAGTTACCTGCATGCATTGTAAGTTTGAAAATTCATGGCAGATTTTGGACTAAATTGGGGAAGTTATGCTGAACCTGCCTTTATAATGTCACTGAATTTTCCACCCTTATCCCCTGTCCACCATCCCACACAACACTCCCCTCCAAGGAATACACCCAGTGGGGCCCAGCATTATGTTGGGAAATGGCCTCTCAAATCCCAATCAGGGTTGGCATAGGATCTGAAACCCTGTTCTTTGGCCTCCAAACCTTGTCAACATTCAGGATTTAAAAGTGGATAATATTGGAGAGTGCAGATATACAAGGCAATGGGTAAAGCAATGCTACATTATTTTGCTATGGTCTAATAGTTATTTCTTAGAATTAAGTGTTTTTTCAGTGTACTTTATCAAAAACGTTTTTTTATTATTTATTCCATTTAAAAAAAATTGTACTGAATGTTTGAGATTTAAAAACTGTTAAATACAATGGAAGTTTTGACAGGATATGGAGCTTCAGCCACCCATCCTCCAGCCCCACTAACTCTGCTTTTCTCTCTCAGCAGCAATCCAGGAAAAAATGCAGTGTATTATCTATGACAATGTTATTGTTCAGACTCACTGTCTGATTCAAGAATGTGGAGCTGAAATGAGACAGGCCCTTCATTTAAAGGCCAGTAACTGCTGGTGTGCTGTGACCTCTTGCAGCATTTCTGGATAGCAGGTATGGGTTAGCATGATCTGGTCTATTGCTTCAAGTTTTAGCCATGCACTCAAGCTGAGCCTGAAGCCCCTGTCCCACTTACGTTTCCTTGGCACCTCATGGTCGCGTTGAGGCGCGACGGTCCCGTGAAGGTCGCGCATGATTTCATGCGCCCGCACAGCCGTCTGGAGCGTGTGATGTCATTTGAAGATGGACACACAATGCAGGAGTAACTCAGCGGAGAGAATGGATGATGTTTCGGGTCAAGACCCTTCTTCAATCTGAAAGAAGGGTCTTGACCCGAAACGTCGCCCATTGCTTCTCTCCACAGATGCTGCCGGTCCCGCTGAGCTACTCTTGCATTTTGTGTCTATCTTCAATTTTCTTGGCCCCGCTCTGGGAGTAGAAGTGGGGGCGGATCCGGACCTCAACGTCCGTGAGCCCCAGGCTGAGTTCAGTGATCAGTTGCCTGCTTCTGCTGCTGTTGGAGGTGAGACATTGCGTCGCGCCACGGTCTTGGGCCTGTCCCACTTTGGCCGTCAGTTATGTGACAGGCCGTTGGCGTGTGAAGATTTAGTTTGTTACAAAATTTCGGTGCGCCGCGCGATATCACGCGCAACTCCATACCCCTTCCCGCTTCTCAGTGGGACCGGCCCCGTGCGGCCGATGCCCGTGCGCCTCAACGCGACGACGAGGTTGCGTAATTTGCATGCCAAGGACACGTAAGTTGGACAGGCCCTTTCGTTTTCAACATGAGAGAAGGGCCTTCCAAAGAAACATTGGCTAAGTATTGCATCCCACATGCAGTCTAATGAGAAAATAATCATCCTTCATTCCTTACCTACAATAACTGATTCACTCCTTCTCTGGCTTTCGACTTTAAACTTTAGAAATGCTCGCATGTGAGGTTTTATATCAATACTAGACCAAGTGCAGACATCCCCCAACGCAGCCATTCCCTACCTGTAGCCCCCATGGGAGATGTTGTCCTCCAACTCAAGCAGCTCAGGAATCAGCAGTGCGGCTGTTTTTAAATTGCGTCTTTGAGGCGAGATGCGGGTGCCATCAGCCGTTATGGTCGTTGGCCAGCAGGAGGCGACAAAATGAGTGAGTGCGGGGGTGATTTTATTAAAAATGTGTACATAAACACGACAAAATTTAATGAGGAGTGTTTACTTGGAATGAAAAGTGAAGTCTACCGAAATGGAAAAAAACTCGGCGTTTCTGGGTCTGACGTTGGCGTAGCAATGAATCATAGGCTGGCCGCCACGTCAGAAACACACACAGCCAGCCAGCCAGCCACAGAGTTTTAATATTATATAGAAGATACAGATATAGATAGATAGATGTAAATATTTATCTTACATAAATATTTATCTTTGGGAGCATCTTAAATGGTAGTTGAAACAAACGACCCTTCATATTCCACTTGAGAATAGAATGATAGTACCCAATAGTATGAACCTGGAATTCAATTTTAAGAAATAAAATTGAATTTTATTTTATTAGAGGCGGTCACGGTGGCACAGCGGTCAAATTGCCGCCACTGCAAACGCAGCGCCGGAGTCCCGGGTTCGATCCCGACTACGGGTGCTGCCTGTACGGAGTTTGTACGTTCTCCCCGTGACCTGTGTGGGTTTTCTGCGAGATCTTCGATTTCCTCCCACACTCCAAAGACAGGTTTGTAGGTTAATTGGCTTGGTAAAAATGTTTTAAAAAAATTGCCCCTAGTGGGTATAGGATAGTGTTAATGTGCGGGGATCGCTGGCCGGCGAGAACCCGATGGGCCGAAGGGCCCGTTTCAACGCTATATCTCTAAACTAAACTAAACCACCCTACCCACGCTCCCTCCCCAGCCCAGGAGCACTCATTTCTCCCATTATCACACTCCTCTTCCCCACCTCCAACCCTGCCCACCCCATCCCTTTCCCCTCTCCCTGTCTCTACATTTCACTCATCTTCTCCCCTTATCTGAAACTTTCTGTTTCCTTCTCATTTCCAGCATTTGTCGTTGACTCCATCTATCTGCCAGTCAAACCCCCCTCACCTATACCTACCCATCTTTTGACAGGCTTTGCCCCACAACCATAGATAGACACAAAATGCTGGAATAACTCAGCGGGTCAGGTAGCATCCCTGGAGACAAAGGATGGGTGATGTGTTGCCCCACCACCAACTCTACCAACTTTCCCCCCTTCTACACTCAGTCTGAAGAAGAATTCCCTCCAAAACGTTGCTTATCCATTTGCTCCCCAGATGCTGCCTGACCCACTGAATTACTCTGGCACTGTGTTTTTCTCAAGATTCTAGCATTTGCCATTCCTTGTATCCCCACCCTCCATCATAAATTCCACCCTTTACAAATGTTAGTTACTCATTTTTTTTCTTGCTTTCTTTTTATGCTTAGTCTATACTAACTAAGTCTATACTAAATTGAAGAGTTTTTATTTCATTGATGTCCCATTAATCATATATCCACCTGCAATTCAGGCAGAGAAAATGTTGCCCTAGAATTGTATCATTACCCTAAGATTCAACGCAATGAAATATAGCAACCTGAAGTTTGATTTTTGTTTAGAAGTTAGTCACTTGCTAAAATCTAGCTTTTTAATAAATATACATAAGTAAATGGATTACTTATTTTGTTTGGTTTTTGACTAGAATCTCATGGCACTCTTTTATTCTACCTTTGTTTTTATTTGTCCACTTATTCTAAAAGTATACAGTCAAGCAGGAAAATCTTTTTGTTTTATTGAAATGAAAATCTTTTCAAGTTTCATTCAATTATTTACATATATTTCAAGTTTTATTCTTGTTAGCAAATCACTGATGCAGATTTAAATTGATTCTAAATGCTTCAAGTTGTATTTTCATATATTATTCTTTAAATATGGTTTAATTGTCATTAATTTTGCAAAGACATTTTTGCACGCTAAGAGAATCGGGAGATATAGGATTTATGCAGGAAAGTGTGCTGACGTTAGTCAGAATCTTATCGAGCTTTTATATCAGCAAGAGAATTATACATGAAATGTACATTCAGCTGATGTAGTGCCTTTGCAGTTTAATCAACCAGATTGTTTCAAGTCCAGTTTCTCGAATTTGTAAAAACAAATATTAATTATCTATTAGTTTTAAAAAATGTCTAAGTTGGGTGTGCTTGCAATTAGCCAGTTTGGAAGAAAATGACAAGCTTTGCTTTTGAAGTATTTTCCAGCTGCACCATTTTGGAACGCGTCAGACCTGTGTGCAAGATGCATGCAAGTTTTATCATCACTGAAAGAAGTTGAGGCAGGAGTTGGCCATTCTGCCCCATGCTCCTGCTTGGCCACCTGACAGGGTTGTGTCTGTTCTTTTACCTCAGCGTCACTTTCCTATTCCAACCCAATATCGCTGATTGATTTCCTTGCTATATTAAAATCTATTGATCGCCAGCATGATGTAATCTGACACTATTTAATAGTGAGAATTGCAACAATTCGGTATGGACGAGACCTATAAACCTCTTAATAGAATCATAATATTGTGTAAATGTTGGCTACGTTTGCACTGATTCAGTCAGTTTTTAAAATTACATTCTGAATAAAAGGGGCAAATAAAAATAACTACCACAAGTAATTGTCCTTCATTCTTTTCTTCAGTGAATATTTGTTCATGCCTCAATACCCATTTCCACTGCCATGGCCTCCAATCTTGTTACTTATTGGTTTTAAAATACTTATCACCCTCTAATAAAATACCTAGTGAAAGATTTATTACTAAACTCCCCAGCCCAGCAGTACTAGCATATATTCAAAGGCCTTGATAGACAGTTACTGGATACTCGTGAACAGCAAAGGGACGCTGTGGATCACCTCTTGCTGTACAAGAAACTTATGTTCTAATCGCACTATTTCCATGTTTTTTGCAAACTTTTTATTTTCACATAGAATTTATGTAATTTATATTGAATTTATGTTTTTTGTATGAAGATAGACACAAAAAGCTGAGTAACATTTGGACTAAATGTAAACTGGGCAATCGTTTTGCTGAACACCTTTGCTCAGTCCGCCTGGGCCTACCTGATCTCCCGATTGCCTAACACTTTAATTCCACTTCCCATTCCCACACTGACCTTTCTGTCCTTGGCCTCCTCCATTGACAGAGTGAGGCCCAACGCAAAATTGGAGGAACTGCACCTCATATTTTGCTTGGGCACCTTGCAACCCAGCAGTTTGAATATAGTTTTCCCTAACTTCAAGTAACCATTGCATCCCCTCCCACTCCATCCCTCCCCTACCCAAGTCATTGTTCCAGATTCAAAGTTCCAGCTTAGTTTTTAGTTTAGTTTAATTTAGAGACATAGTGCGGAAACAAGCCCTTCGGCCCATCGAGTCCAGAGATCCCCGCACATTAACACTATTCTACAAACACAACGGACAATTTACACACACACACCAAGCCAATTAACCTACACAACTGTACATCTTTGGTGTGTGGGATGAAACCAAACATTTCGGAGAAAACCCACACAGTTTTGGGGAGAAGGTACAAACTCCATATGGACAGCACCCGTAGTCAGGATCGAACCCGGATCTCCAGCGCTGCAAGTGCTGTAAGGCAGCAACTCTACCGCTGCGCCATCTTGTGTAGGAAGTAACTGTAGAAACCGAAGGTTGAAACAAAACGCTGAAGTAATTCAGCAGGACAGGCAGCATCTCTGGAGAGAAGGAATGGGTGACGTTTCAGGTTGAGACCCCCTTTAAATGGGGCAGCCTGATTGGCATGGATGAGTTAGGTCAAAGGGCCTGTTTCCTTGCGTTGTGACCACAAGTCTGTTTGAATCACCCAAATTACAGTGTTTTGGGTCAAGTCTGAAAATGAGTCTTGACTCAAAGGTCACACATTTCTTCTCTCCAGAGATGCTGCCTGTCCCGTTGAGTTACTTCAGCTTTTTGTGTCTATCCGGTTTAACAGTATCTACAGTTCCTTCCTACACATTATGTTTTTGTGTGTAGTCTGAGTCCATGTGTCTGTGTTGCTGCAGCGAGCATATTTTTCATTGTACCTATGTCCCAGCGTACTGGTGCATATGGCAAAAAATTATATTTGACTTAAATGAAGTGACCTTCGATATAGTATTCCTAAAATCATCAGTGCAATATAATATTTTCCAATTTTATCATTCTTTCACATCAAATAGTGAATAATGAGGCATTACAACATCATATAAGCTATATTAATCCAAATGCAGGAGAATTTCATTGATAATGTTTAACATGGTCAAAGAATAGTGCAAGCATGATTGTAGTTCATGTCACTTCTCTCAACAAGACAACCAACTTATGATATTTTATATTCAGCTCTTTACTTCCCTCTGGTGGTAAGATAATTTCCATATTTACCCTGACCCACTGACCAAGACATTGTAATTCAAACAGAATCATTGTAACATTTTGCTAATTGCTTCAGAAATACATGGTGATCGGTGGGGAAATGTTATAGCTGAATCAGTTAAATTACACATAGGAATGAAATGCCTTTATTGCCAGTGTGAACAGGTGATCGAAGGTTGGCATAGGCTAGGTGAACCGAAGGGTCTGTTTCCATGCAGTTATTTCAATCAATTGAAACAGATTTCCAGACGTCCGGCCCAATATAAGCTCTCTGCAGTCAATATTAATAGATAAATATGCTGCATTGTTTGTAGTTATACTGACAACATAAAATTAAAATGATTTTGTAGCACAGTAGTACAGAAGCAGCCCATCCAGCCCAAATGCACCATGTCAGTGCTTGTGTTCCCCACGGGCCTCCTCCAGACTTCTATCATTATAGTGGCCTAATGCAAGGTGGGAGAGAAATGTCTCTGCATCATAGGCTTTGGTTTAATCTTCAGCCTGCACAGATTCTCTGCTCAGAGCACTTCTTCAGAGTTTGAAGAAAGGTACTGACCTAAAAGGTCACCTATTCGTGTTCTCCAGAGATGTTGTCTGACCAGCTGAGTTACTCCAGCAGTTTGTGTCCTTTTTTTTGGTAAACCAGCATCTGCAGTTCCTTGCTTCCACAGATTCTCTGTTTTCTTTTGTTACAAGGGTATGCACAGTTTTATAATTTTTTTAAATGATGAATATGAGTTTAATTATCTGTCTCATCTATTTGCTCATTTATTTGGCATTTATGTTCTGTATTTTATTTAAGTATTCCCATCTTTACATGACCACTTGATAACAAATCTCACTTAGATTTAAAGGTGAAGATTAGATGCATTTCTATCAGTGAAAATAATTACTCTGACAACCAAAACAGAACTAATGATTACTGATTATAATATAGAACTAATGATAACTGAAAACAAACTATTGCAATCATAGTTCACTGTGACCACTTATAATGGCCAGAGAATAATATATATCTCATGGAAAAAATGTAAATAAAATGGTGCTACAATTGGTTATTGTCTGAATGACTGGGTCTGGACTGGATAATAATCAATTAAAATTCTGGAGAATACCTCTCCCATCTTGGCTCAAACTCAAACAAAGCATATGTCCATAGTGATGATGGTGTGGTAAAGTTAAATATATGCCTTTCCCATTCATTGTCAATTCAATATGGTTCTGAAAGGGCCACATTTCACATCACTGTTTCAGTCACTGCAATTATACCGTCACCATGGTATCTTGAACAGTGAATTGCCATGCTGACGTTTCTTTTCTTGATTAATCAACAAATTATTTTTCGTTTTCATACCTCGTCAAATGATGGAATCATGAATAGCGCAGAAAGGAAGAGACCATCTAGACCTCGCCTCTGCATTTCTTCTTTCAAACGATAACCTAGATTATCTAACTTTTTGCCCTGCTCCCAGTTCCCTGTAATTGTTCTGCTTCCAAATGTTTTTTAATCTATTTCCCTTTTGATAGCTATTGTTGACCACTTCCCTCTGCTGCATCAAGCATTGTGTTCCAAATTGTAACTATGGAACAAAAAACATTCTCACTGTATCTCTGGATCTTCTGATAATACACAGACCCTTCAGCCTTTGGATACTTTATTCCCTTTATTGAAACTTATCATCATTTAAAATTCCTCTCATCAAATGTTCGTTTTAGCTTTGAAATGAATAATCTGAATCACAGAATATTTGATTCTTGAACAGTAATAGTGCAGCAAAAGTAAATGAAAGAGTAGTGCAGAGTAGATCGGAGAGCATAGGAAGGAAAGGGAGAAAGAGAGAGGGAATGAAATACATATACAAACCTTATGCATAAAGTTGATTAAGTCTATGAGTATAAAGGTTGTATATCAAATGTCGATCACCCAGTACAAATCATCTATACATGTTCCATTCAGTCGAACTAGGCGTTGATTAACATAAATGGGATTCATAAAGACTAATCTGAAACGACCCAGGAAATGTTTGGTTTTCTAAGTAGCAGGAGCGTTGTACCTGATCCCGAAAAAACCCTGATCCTCCATTAGCTCTGTTAAAACCTCTCCCTGGTATAGGTTTTATCTTCCCATGGGCTCAAGAGGGCTCATGAAGCTGCAGTTATCTCAGGCTGCTATCTCATAGCTCCTGCGAAATGGCTTTGATCCTGAAGCTGGATACTGTTTGTGTGCAGTATGCCAGTTCTCCCAATGGCCATGTGGGTTTTCCCTGGGTGGTCTGGTTTCCTCCAACATCACCAAAGAAATACTGATGAGTTAATCAGCTATATAGAATTGCCCTTGTGCATGTAAGGAGCAAAAGTAGCAAAGGGTTATTGATGGATACATGAGGGGTAAAAATAAGAAGAGGGATAATGGGGTTACTCTGCGGGGAACAGGCATGGATGTGATGGACTGGATGGACTCTTTCCATTTTGTAATGACTAGGTAAACTGACGGCTATCTGGTCATCAATAACTAAAGAGACGTAAGTTGGGGTCTGAGCTCAGATTGACGTCTGTGATTGGGCAGAGAGAGCAATTGTTTTGCCAGCCTCTGACACATTTCAAATGACCTTTCTTAGCCTTGGTCTTTCAAAGAAGATCTAAAACCACTGGTAGACACAAAATGCTGGAGTAACTCAGCGAGACAGGCAGCATCTCTGGAGAGAAAGAATGGGTGACGGTTCAGGTCTAAAACCACTGTATTGATTCCATATCGGATATTGTGCTATGTCCTGAAAATGAAATAATGCAAAATTTGAAAACATTTTAACGTTACGAAGTAGAAAAATCTTGGACAAATATATTGTTATTCTTACATCAGACATTCCAATTACATTTGAATTATAGACAAAATTATAATCTATGTAAAAGAGGTGGCTAATGTTTGTACAGATCAACAAACATTGGTGAGGTGGGTGATCAATTAATCTGCTTCTTAATGCTATTAGTTGAACGATAAAATCAACAGAAGGTACACATTGTTAAAATGTGCTCTGAGTTGTTTTTCATCTCCAATTTACATGTATAAAAGACATTGACTTGAAATACAGCACTTCCAATAATGTAGCATTAAAACCTTGATAGCTACAAGATGGCACCGGAATAGTGGCGACTCATTGTTTATTGACTCAGAAGAAATCTACTCAATTGTTACACTCTTTTACTTACGTATGATTACGTTTATGTATAATATAATTTTACTTCGGAGTCACGTGAGTGATTCCGTGAAGAGCCCGCTCAGCATGCATGCGCGGCATTACGTTTCAGCAGGCAACAGCGGAACAGTTATTCGAAACCCTGGGATTGTCTTACATCCAGATAAATCTAAGTTTAAGCATCCACAATCATGGACTACTTGGGTTTCACAATTAATTCAGTCTACGTGACTGTAACATTGCCAAGAGACAACATAGTTGAATTGGCACAATCGTACAACAATTTAATGGTCACAAACTACCAACTACTCAACAAGTAACAGAGTAATTGGAAAAATGGTAGCAGCATTTTCCGGCTACATAATTTGGACCTTTGCACCAAAAACAACATTAAGGTCATTATGATCGTGTCATGAAGTTACCCACTGAAGCAATATCAGAACTACAGTGGTGGGTAAAAAACGTTTGGCATAGTTTACAGCCCTATTATCATCACTAACCCTATGTTAGTTATCCAAACAGATGCCAGTGCTCAAGGCTGGGGAGCAACTAACTCTATATCTAGCACAGGTAATAGATGGACTAACCCGGAGTCATCATTACCACATACACTGGGCATTAATTATCTGGACATGGGTGACTTTTATGGTTTAAAGCATATGCACAAATATGCATCACTTGCATGTACGGTTACAAATAGATAAATACTACGGTGGTGGCCTACATTAACTATATGGACAGCATAAAATCGGTATCATGCGACAAGTTGGTCAACACAATTTGGCAATGGTGTGTCCAAAGACATATTTGGCTATCAGCAACTTACCTGCCACGTAAGCTAAATGCAGTGGCAGACACCAGGCCACGTAAATTTAATGACAACATCGAATGGATGTTAAAACCCCCTAAAAATCTTTTCGCAAAAGTTATCAAGCAATATTTGATGTGTGGTAAATGAAGGTGTGGTAAATTGGATTAGTAAGTATGCAGATGATACCAAGATAGTGGATAATGACGAGGATTTCCAAAGTCTACAGAGTGATTTAGGCCATTTGGAAAAATGGGCTGAAAGATGGCAGATGGAGTTTAATGCTGATAAATGTGAGGTGCTACACCTTGGCAGGACAAATCAAAATAGGACGTACATGGTAAATGGTAGGGAATTGAAAAATACAGTTGAACAGAGGGATCTGGGAATAACCGTGCATAGTTCCTTGAAGGTGGAATCTCATATAGATAGGGTGGTAAAGAAAGCTTTTGGTATGCTAGCCTTTATAAATCAGAGCATTGAGTATAGAAGCTGGGATGTAATGTTAAAATTGTACAAGGCATTGGTGAGATCAAATCTGGAGTATGGTGTACAATTTTGGTCGCCCAATTATAGGAAGGATGTCAACAAAATAGAGAGAGTACAGAGGAGATTTACTAGAATGTTGCCTGGGTTTCAACAACTAAGTTACAGAGATAGGTTGAATAAGTTAGGTCTTTATTCTCTGGAGCGCAGAAGGTTAAAGGGGGGACTTGATAGAGGTCTTTAAAATGATGAGAGGGATAGACAGAGTTGATGTGGACAAGCTTTTCCCTTTGAGAATAGGGACGATTCAAACAAGAGGACATGACTTCAGAATTAAGGGACAGAAGTTTAGGGGTAATATGAGGGGGAACTTCTTTACTCAGAGAGTGGTAGCGGTGTGGAATGAGCTTCCAGTGGAAGTGGTGGAGGCAGGTTCGTTGGTATCATTTAAAAATAAATTGGATAGGCATATGGATGAGAAGGAAATGGAGGGTTATGGTATGAGTGCAGGCAGGTGGGACTAAGGGAAAAAAAGTTGTTCGGCACGGACTTGTAGGGCCGAGATGGCCTGTTTCCGTGCTGTAATTGTAATTGTTATATGGTTATATATTATATGGTTAATATGGTACGCCAGATATCGATTTACTTGCATCCAGGCTAAATCACCAGGTACCTATGTATGTCGCTTGGGAAACAGACCTGAGGCAGCAGCGGTAGATGCGTTTGCGCTGGATTGGGGAAATTCTTCTTCTATGCATTTCCTCCCTTCTGCCTCATCAGTCGGGGACTACGCACAATACAAATGGACTCTGCTTCAGGTATTTTGATAGTACCCGGCTGGCCTATGCAGCCATGGTTCCCAATACTCCATGACATGGTTGTTGAAACTCTGATGGTATTCCCCAGTGACCCAGAGTTGTTAACACCCAGTCGGGCACAAGCCACCCTTGCCATGAAAAAAATCAAACTCCTGGGTTGCAGATTCTGCACAAACCACTTCTGGGACTGGGATTATCAGAACAAACCGTCGACACCATGTCAGCATCCCTCCGAACATCCACTAAAAAACAACACTTGGCCAACATCAAAAAATGGGAGAAGTACTGCTTGGATACAGGGACCACCTACTCAACCGCTACAGTTACCAACCTACTGGAATTCCTGGCGAACCTTCACCACGATGAAGGACTCAGCTACAGAGCCATCAACACAGCTAGAAGTGCCCTGCCTGGACACCATGCTCACAGCTCCAGACCAGATCTCTGTCGTTATCCAGGGAATGATCAAACAGAGCAGACCAGGAACACCTAATCCAGTTGTGGAATTCCGGGCTTACCCGCCAGAAACACGGTTATGTGCCATGACCCTACTATCCTACATAGACACAACCAAAATATTCGAGGGAGATGAAAAGCCTTGTGGGTCAGTCATAAAAAACCTTATGGTCAGGTGACGAGCCAAACCATTTCGAGATGGCTCAAGCAGGTGCTAAAAGCTGCTGGGATAAAAACTAACATGTACAAATTTCATTCCACCAGGGCAGCATCCACGTCGACGGCTAAAAGAATGGACGTGCCTATAGACCACATCCTGGCTACAGCAGGATGGTTGGGGGGGAAAGACCGTTCAGAAAATTTTATAATAAGCCGTTGGCAAAACCTGTTTTATTTGCAGGAAAAATTTTACAGACTGCAAATATTTAATTTAAGGCCAGGGGAGCAATTTAATTTCTTTGTTGTTATTGTTAAAAAATACCATTGTGTTTTTCTACAAACAGATTAATTGGTTGATTACGATAACACACGTCCTCCCTCAGGACTTCGGCAGTGCGTGAAGTAATAACTGTTACACGCCTTGAAATAACAGAGCTTTGAAGTCTTCACGGAATCACTCACGTGACTCCGAAGTAAAATAGTAAGATTAAACGAGAACTTACCAGTTTGAAGTTTAATCTGTATTTTGTGAGGAGTTACGATGAGGGATTACATGCCCTCCGCTCCCACCCTCAATAATATGGGTCAAACTGATAAACTAATGTCTCCTTGTCTTTACTATGTTTACTTCAATAACTGTGTCTATCTGTGATTCCACACCGCTGCTTTGAAGTATGCCGCGCATGCGTGCTGAGCGGGCTCTTCACGTAATCCCTCATCGTAACTCCTCATAAAATACAGATCAAACTTCAAACTGGTAAATTCTCATTTAATCTTACTATTTTACTGGATTGTATCCAAATCAAAGCACTTCATATATCTATGAAGATGTGACAATAAAATAACTACTATTATTATTTTGCAGTAACACATGGAGATGACAATCTAGGCACGAGTTCAAGTCCTGCGGTGGGTTGCTACCTTTCTAACTGAGCAAAAAGTGGGTTAGAAATGATGCTCTGCACAGTAAATGAGGCTGATGACTTTATATGGCTGTTAAATTTTATTTCAACATAGGTACATCAATCCCACCATTTAACTTCAGTGCTTCTGTTGTTTCCAGCATATAAAATTCTATTAAAGCAATGATTTGTGCATTCATAAAAAAGGTTGAAGGAAGACTGATTTATTTTATTACTGACATGTGGTACAAAACTATTTCCATAATACGTATCTCTCTGTGGTTACACTTGGGTCAGATTTGAAAAACCAAAGGGACTTCCATTGCATGCCGTAACCACTACTTTTTGTACAGAGATAGTCAAATATCTAATTTCATTTCTACATTGGCTTTCTGTTTCAATTGTCATTATTATTAGCCTGTTTTGCTTGGTTTTTTTTACAAGCAGTGATGATTGTCCCTACCAATTTACTTGATACCTTGAGGGTCATTCAGGATAGCAAACCTATCCAAAGGTACAGCTTTTGAAGACCTTGATGTTTGAAGTACCTGGAAACAAATGAGCATAACACTGTAACTTTAGTTACAAACATCTGTTCATTCTATTGTAAACACTATTGTAAATCAATGTTCCTAATTACATCAAGAGGTACATTTTACAACAGCATTCTGTAATCAATGATATCACATTCTGAACCCAGTCTTTAAAAAAATAAATATTTCCCACACTACCTTTGTGGGCTCTGATACAGATATTCCGATGCCCAATGTATTCCCTCTGACAACAAATGGAAAGCATTTGGAATATCCGATGATAGACATTAAGTGCTGGAGTAATTCAGTGGGTCAGGCAGCATCTCTGGAGAATATTCATTCTCAACAAGATAAGTTTTATCCTGGCAGGGTCAGACAGATTCTGTACTTCCAAGTTTGTTGATGATACCAATTAATGATGCTCAAGTGAGCTAAATATTGTGTTGACGGTATTCTCAAAAATCTAAAATAAGTGTTTGTCATAATCCTACATCCTCAGTTATCAAACCTTTACATTGCTATCAGAATCCACGAAAAACGAAATAGAATCAGATTGTATCTCTAAACAAAACTAAACTAAACTCAAGAACGTGTTATAACCAACATAATACTGTCAGAACTGTAAACTCATAATACTTCCAGAAGAAACTCAATTCAAGAAGTTCAATTAAAAAGTACCAACAATAAGAGTTATCAAAACATTTTTTATTATTATCTACTATTTAAAATAAACATTAAGATTAGTCTGTTTAAATGCCAAATTCTCAAGATTCATCCAGGCAGCGGTTGAATATCAGCAGTCTTCCTCCTGAGATCCTACAAAAAATCACTGTGAAACCATGGGCAATGGAACATATTATCATGGAGTGCATGAATAGAATGGCATGCTAACATAACAAACGTGTCACTGTTACACTACCTTGATATGAACCAATCATTTTCACAAACCTTTATAATCCTGAGCCAATTTCAGAAACCGCAGGAAATGGCAACGTTTTCTGTGTGGAACCAACTTTGTCTACTGGCTGTAGTGGAGTTGGGGATGGCATCAAACAGGAAATTAGAAATGCGTGCAACAAAGGTAAAACAGTTATAATGGGTGACTTCAATCTACATATAGATTGGGTGAATCAAATTGGCAAGGGTCCTGAACTTAAAGAAAGGTAACTTTGAGGGTATGAGACGTGAATTGGCCAAGATAGACTGGCGATTGATTCTTAATGGGTTGACGGTGGATATGCAATGGAAGGCATTTAAAGACTGCATGGATGAACTACAACAATTTTTCATCCCAGTTTGGCAAAAAAATAAATCAGGGAAGGTAGTGCATCCGTGGATAACAAGGGAAATCAGGGATAGTACCAAAACAAAAGATGAAGCGTACAAATTAGCCAGAAAAGGCTGCCTACCAGAGGGCTGGGAGAAATTCAGAGACCAGCAGAGGAGGACAAAGGGCTTAATTAGGAAAGGGAAAATAGATTATGAAAGAAAACTGGTAGGGAACATAAAAACTGACTGCAAAAGCTTTTATAGATATGTGAAGAGAAAAAGATTAGTTAAAACAAATGTAGGTCCCTTGCAGTCAGAAACGGGTGAATTGATCATGGGGAACAATGACATGGCAGACCAATTGAATAACTACTTTGGTTCTGTCTTCACTAAGGAAGACATAAATAATCTGCCGGAAATAGCAGGGGACCGGGGGTCAAATCAGATGGAGGAACTGAGTGAAATCCAGGTTAGCTGGGAAGTGGTGTTAGGTAAATTGAATGGATTAAAGGCCGATAAATCCCCAGGGCCAGATAGGCTGCATCCCAGAGTACTTAAGGAAGTAGCCCCAGAAATAGTGGATGCATTAGTGATAATTTTTCAAAACTCTTTAGATTCTGGAGCAGTTCCTGAGGATTGGAGGGTAGCTAATGTAACCCCACTTTTTAAAAAGGGAGGGAGAGAGAAAACGGGGAATTACAGGCCAGTTAGTCTAACGTCGGTAGTGGGGAAACTGCTAGAATCAGTTATTAAAGATGGGATAGCAGCACATTTGGAAAGTGATGAAATCATTGGACAAAGTCAGCATGGATTTATGAAAGGTAAATCATGTCTGACGAATCTTATAGAATGTTTCGAGGATGTAACTAGTAGAGTGGATAAGGGAGAACCAGTGGATGTGTTATATCTGGACTTTCAGAAGGCATTCGACAAGGTCCCACATAAGAGATTAGTATACAAACTTAAAGCACACGGTATTGGGGGTTCAGTATTGATGTGGATAGAGAACTGGTTGGCAGACAGGAAGCAAAGAGTAGGAGTGAACGGGTCCTTTTTACAATGGCAGGCAGTGACTAGTGGGGTACCGCAAGGCTCAGTTCTGGGACCCCACTTATTTACGATATATATTAATGATTTGGACGAGGGAATTGAATGCAACATCTCCAAGTTTGCGGATGACACTAAGCTGGGGGGCAGTGTTAGCTGTGAGGAGGATGCTAGGAAGCTGCAAGGTGACTTGGATACGCTGGGTGAGTGGGCAAATGCATGGCAGAGGCAGTATAATGTGGATAAATGTGAGGTTATCCACTTTTGTGGCAAAAACAGGAAAGTAGACTATTATCTGAATGGTGGCCGATTAGGAAAGGGGGAGATGCAACGAGACCTGGGTGTCATGGTACACCAGTCATTAAAAGTAGGCATGCAGGTGCAGCAGGCAGTGAAGAAGGCGAATGGTATGTTAGCATTCATAGCAAAAGGATTTGAGTATAGGAGCAGGGAGGTTCTACTGCAGTTGTACAGGGTCTTGGTGAGACCACACCTGGAGTATTGCGTACAGTTTTGGTCTCCTAATCTGAGGAAATACATTCTTGCCATAGAGGGAGTACAGAGAAGGTTCACCAGACTGATTCCTGGGATGTCAGGACTTTCATATGAAGAAAGACTGGATAGACTCGGTTTGTACTCGCTAGAATTTAGAAGATTGAGGGGGGATCTTATAGAAACTCTTCTTAATGGGGTTGGACAGGCTAAATGCAGAAAGATTGTTCCCGATGTTGGGGAAGTCCAGAACAAGGGGTCATAGTTTAAGGATAAGGGGGAAATCTTTTAGGACCGAGATGAGGAAAACTTTTTTCACACAGAGAGTGGTGAATCTCTGGAATTATCTGCCGCAGAAGGTAGTTGAGGCCAGTTCATTGGCTATATTTAAGAGGGAGTTAGATGTGGCCCTTGTGGCTAAAGGGATCAGGGGGTATGGAGAGAAGGCAGGTACAGGATACTGAGTTGGATGATCAGCCATGATCATATTGAATGGCGGTGCAGGCTCGAAGGGCCGAATGGCCTACTCCTGCACCTATTTTCTATGTTTCTATGTAGGATTTTGTTTTAAATATAGAATTTTTTTGAGTGCCTTTTCTATTCCAGGCATAATGGACAACTTTAATCTCTTTCAAATTTATTTTTATTGTTCTTATGTATTCCTAATCTATTTGCACAGGCTTTGCTTATGTTTTTCTCGTTGCAATTAATGTTTACAGGAGCTAAGAATGTAATGTGAGAAGCAATAAATCGTTGCTGCCGCACTAAGTATTTATCCAAAATGATGACCTGGAAATTAACTTTCAATAGAGCACAATTTTGACTGGACAATTGTAAATATGTTTGATACAAATATTTAATTACATTAACATTTTCCTACAAATGCCATTTTTGTGCAGAATGAAAACTTTTATTTAATGCTGAGGAAACTGACCAAGTTGAAGTTGGTTTCTTTAGGAAAGAGGAGGCTAAGATGATATTTATTGAAGGTGCATTCAGTTTATGAGGCCTACAGGCTGCCCTCTTATACAAAGATTTTCCAACAGAGAGACAGTTAAATTGAGGGATTAGGTTAACAGATAAATAAAAGAGTGGCAGAGACGCAAGCCCTCATCACTCACCCTTCTTCCAACTGTTCCCTCTTTTACTGCATATTAAGTACACAGGTTTTCATAGACACTGCAAATTGACTGCTGGCAAACCCTTCCAATAGTTCCCAAGAAGACCTGAACAGTGAGAAATAAATCATTCCCCAATTCATGCACTCCATGAACCTAAGCTTTAATTTGATGGTCTTATTGAGAATGGAAATATTTTTCCTTTTTAGTATAATCCCAATTTATGTCATAAATTCATGGGGTCATAGGTGCAGATGTAGGCCATTTGGCCCATCAAGTATACTCCACCATTCAATCATGGCTGATCCATCTTTCCCACTCAACTCCCAATTCTCCAGCCTTCTTCCCATAAGCCTTGATATCCTTAATAATCAAGTGTCTGCCAATCTCCACCTTAAAAATACCCAATGACTTGTGGCAATGAATTCTGCAGATTCACAACCCTCTGATTAAATAAATTCCTCCTCATCTCCTTTATAAAGGTAAATACTTTTATTTTTAGACAATGCCCTCTGGTTCTAGACTCTCCCACTAGTGCAAACATCCACTCTCAGGTTTGAGTCTGGTATTCACCAAATTCACCATGTTTGCACATGAACTTGTTCTTCTAACAAATGTAACTAAACTCCCCTCACTATATTATGTTGGTCAATTAAATAAAACACACGTATCAAAGCATCCATCATTAATTAAAACTGCTGCATATCAACTGACATATCCATGTACATCTTTGGTACTAAAAAGTAAATAAGAATAAAGAAAATAGACAGTCATTCTGATAGAGTTACTACATTGCTGAATATGTGATGTTAAATACTTTTTCTGCCAATCTCTCACAGCATGGACCATATATCAATTTTTTTGGGAAAGGTATAAAATAAGTGGTATTCATTCCATTTATGGTGTTACTTAGTAATTGCCCGATGGTTTGGAAAAGGTTGTGAATGTTAGTGTACCTTCAATAAGTAGGAAGAGGAAGTGTGATCAAAGTATCAAAGCCAAAGACAATTTACTGTTTTGCTACTTGGTGTTCACTTAGAGCTCTCATGCTCTAAATACATTGCAAAAATGTAACTTGTATTACGCTGTGTTCTGGACAAAATGGTATTCAGTTGTGAGCATTATCTGTACTCCTCTCGCCACCCAGATTTTAAGTGGAACCTCTTGGATAACGATTCTTTCCTTCTCTTTCTATATCCAATGTGAAATTCCAGTGATGAAGATTGAATGGTCTGAAAAAGCAGCCAATCTTTATCGGTTTTGATGAAGAATGGTGATGTAAAAATGTTGATTTAAGAATGTTGGGGGTTATGGGGAGAAGGCAGGAGATTGAGGTTGAGAAGGACATAGATCAGCCATGATTGAATGGCAAATTACACTTGATGGACCAAATGGCCTAATTCTGCTCCTAGAACTTATGAATTTATCACTGGAATCCCATTGGATCCAGACAGAGATGGAAATGATTGAAATGGACACCAAGAGAAGTTCCACTTAAAATTACTCCCTTTTTAAGACTGCATGATTACTGGTTCAAGATAGGATATTGAAAAGAAGAATAGGTCCAAAGAGGAGAGACAAGAGGCTGCAGGTGCTGGGATCTAAAGGAGTGTTTATGGAATAAACGTATAATTCTGTATGGTAATCACATCAGTTATGAGGAACCATTAACCAACACATTTTAGCCTTGATCTTTCAGTTTTAATATCACATACCATCATAGCCTGTATTCATCTTCTTTTTTTTTAAATTTTGTTCATCCATTTGTCTTCTTTAGACTTCTACTTTAGACTTTAGAGATACAGCACAGAAACAGGCCCTTCGGCCCACCGAGCCCGTGCCAACAAGCCATCACCCCATACACTAACCTACACGCACTAGGGACAACTTTACCACTTACTGAAGCCAATTAACCTACAAACCTGTGCGCCTTTGGAGTGTGGGAGGAAACTGGAGCACCCGGAGAAAACCCACGTAGTCACAGGGATAACCTACAAACTACGTACAGATAACACCCACAAACCCGGGTCTCTGGTGCTGTAAGGCAGCATCTCTACCGCTGCGCCACTGTGCTGCCCTAATTTTATTTTGTTAATACAATTAGTAAATACTCATTTTACTAACTCTCAGGTATGACAGGAAATCTTAGAATTGGCTGATTGTATTATTCTCGGCTGAAGCATGCCAGATGGCATGGAAGCTGGCAAGATATTTATACAGTGGGCAACATTCCACATGTTTTAATGGTATGTGGGCAAACATATATTTTAGTCCACATACAGTTTTGTGGAAGAAAAGTCCATTCAGACATTCATTCATTTATTTATGCAGACTGAAGTGACTGCCTGTGTGATTCTGATTGCTGTGTGCTGGACTATAAGTTCACAGACCCACTAACAGATGGATTTCAGTGAAGTTATAATTACATCATTACGGATCTTTTAGTAGTCATAATTTGGCAGGGTTAGGGTGCTGTTTTGTGCAATCATCTTCTGGCCTCGTGCAATAGGTTTTGCACAGTGCCAGTACTTGTGTGTTTAGATTCTGGGTACAGTCTGATAAATACAATGGGAGTACTGTTTCCATTCTGCATACTATGGACACTTGTACTGCTTATGTACTTCTTTTCCACTTAGCACAAATGAAATGCTACATATGTATGATGTTAAATTATATCAGCACATGAACTGAACTGACATTTATCCCATCTTTTGTACTTTGCAGTTGTGTGGGGTTGGAGACACATCCAAAAGCTTCAGTGACATCCTCTGAGAAAGAAATATTCCGGTTCTAAGATGAAATATTTGACAGCATCTTATTGGAAATAAAGAGCTGTGGACTGATCTCTGTGAGGTGTTTAAAATAATGAAGACAATTGCTGTCATTAATGGGAAGTAAGCTTTCAACTAAAAGGAGGCATTGCAGAAAAAGTGATAATGTTACACTTTGAATTAAGGCAGATGTCGTTCATTCTGGTTCAGGGAAAGGAGCGGAAGAGGAAAATAAAAGTGCCGGAAATTGAAGTAGATAGCATAATATATATCTTATAATTCAAACACACTTTCTGACCCACAAAGCATGTATTGTTTTCACCAGTACAGTTAGACTGGTTCTGCAAACATCAGTGGAGTTGTTACAAAGCCTACTATAGAGTCATAGTTACACAGCAAGGAAATGGGCCCTTCGTCCCAACTTATCTATGCTAACCAACGTTTATTCCTGAGCTTGTATCACTTGCCGATATCACTGTAAACCCTTCCTATCCATGTACCTGTCCAAGTGTCTTTTGAATTTTGAAATGTACCCACCTCTGCCACTTCTGGCAACTCTTTCCATATACTCGTCAGTCTCTGCGTGAAATGCTTGCATCACAGTTCTACTTTAAATATTTCCCTCTCACCTTAAACTGATGTCCTCTGGATTTGTACTTCCCTACACTGGAAAAAAACTGTGACAATCCATCATTTCTATTCCCCTCATAATTTTATTAATCTCTGAAGTCCCCACTCAGCCTCATTTGCTCCATTGAACAGTGCCTCCTGTACACATTCTACATATAACTGACGATGAAGGCAGCAACATACTTCCATGATATTTGAGCTTACGCTTTTCATGCTGAAATCTTCCCATAATTATTTTGTCTGCACCTTCTATCAGTTTGGCTTCAGAACTCAGATAGACTCTTTCAACCAAGTATCAGCCTTGCAAGGTGTCTCTGGGCCAATAATACGAAAATAGGTGGAGGGGCAGGTAGTGCAGAGCAAGCATGGACGGCCAGGTTGGGAGAGTTGGCAGAGACGTGGCAGAAGGAATATACTCTAGCAAAGTGTGGATTCATGCATTTTGGTCGTAGGACTAAAGGCGTAGACTATTTCCTAAATGAGGAGGAAATAAAGAAATTGGAGGTGCAAAAGGATTTGGGAGTGCTGGTGCAGGATTCCCAAAATGTTAATCTGCAAGTCGAATCGGTAGAAAAGAAGGTAAATTCAATCCTAGCATTTATTTCAAGAGGGCTAGAAAGCAAAAACAGGGATGTAATGCTGAGGTTCTATAAGGCGCTGGTCAAGCCGAATTTGGAATATTGTGAGCACTTTTAGGCACCATATCTGAGGAAGGGTGTGCCGGCCCTGGAGCGGGTCCAGAGGAGGTTGAAAAGAATTATCCTAGGAATTAGTGGGTTTAGTAATGACAAGCATTTGACGGCGCTGGATATGTACTCACTGGAGTTTAGAAGGATGAGGGGGGACCTCATTGAAACATACAGAATAGTGAAAGGCTTGGGTAGAGTGGATGTTGAGAGGATGTTTCCACTAGTGGGAGAGTCTAGGACGAGAGGTCATAGCCTCAGAGTTAAATACGTTCCTTCAAGATGGAGATGAGAAGGAATTTCTTTAGTCAGAGGGTGGTGAATCTGTTGAATTCTTTGCCACAGAAGGCTGTGGAGGCTAAGTCAATGGATATTTTTAAAGCAGAGATAATTTCTTGATTAGTATGGGTGTCAGGGGTTATGGGGAGAAGGCAGGAAAATGAGGTTAGAAGGAAGAGATAGATCAGCCATGATTGAATGGCAGAGAAGACTTGATGGGCCGAATTACCTAATTCTGCTCCTATCACTTATGACCTTATGATCTTATGACTTCCTCAGCGTTTAATGCAATGGGATGTGATACTTTCTGAATTAACTTAAAGGAAACTTCAAGGAAAAATATATTATGAGGAAGCTTTACAACAGCTTCAATATATTTTACAACAGCTATTTCAAAATACAAATGATGTATTATGTTAGCTCTACGTTTTATTTTACCCTCCCCCGCTGCCCGATAGTTGTCTCTTCCAAACCCAAGTGATTTGCACCAAAATCTAGTCTTCATTTAGCAGTATCTTTCCTGGGTCGGCTCTGGACTATTACAGGTTGGTGGATGCTATTAATGTCTAAAGGGTCATCCTCATGCAAGCAGGCCACCTGCACAACACAGACAACTGGAAGATCTGAGGGAAGAAGCAATGACTGTCTCCAGGAATTTACATACCTTGAAAGAGGTTTGGTGAGATGTGGCATCATAGCCAAAATATACTCTTCTAAAAATCTTTTATATAGCATTTGCTTTCTTGAGGGAAATCTCTGGTGAATCTCTGGAACTCTCTGCCACAGAGGGTAGTTGAGGCCAGTTCATTGGCTATATTTAAGAGGGAGTTAGATGTGGCCCTTGTGGCCAAGGGGATCAGAGGGTATGGAGAGAAGGCAGGTACGGGATACTGAGATGGATGATCAGCCATGATCATATTGAATGGCGGTGCAGGCTCGAAGGGCCGAATGGCCTACTCCTGCACCTAATTTCTATGTTTCTATGTTTTTAAATGTGTATACAATAATATAAATTTACATTTTACGCCCTTTTTAGATCAGAGAATGTACTGGTATGGTCATTTGTGCTAAACATGAATGAAACACTGGGCTCAAAAATAACATAATGACTAAAGAATAAGCCTTCTTTATTTTGCATTGTAATTTTTTGGAGTAAAAGCTTTATTAAATCTGCAAGAGAACAACTTCATTGGAAAGGAAACAGCATTTATAAATCTCATTAATCCTGCCCTGTCAAATAAACTTCCTCGGACTGGCTTTTCTATATCTGGCCATTCACTTATGAGAGCAGATACTACTGCAGTGCAGAGAGTTAGATGATGTTCAGCCACCGCAGATCAGACTGATAAGCTTCCTGCAGCTGGTAAGAAGTTACTAGGATTAATGTTGGGCCTGGATCTTGTGAATGATCCTTCAAATGTAAATAACGAAGAGAAAACATACAAAAATGCTCCTTCCCGGAATATTTGACAGGACGTAGAGGGCAACTGCTCATCTGTCTTGACTCCTGGAACTAAATTTTACCAGCTGCTTGTTCTGAAGAGTTCCCTGGAGTCCATCTCCAGGTTAATTCCATCTGTTGCAAACCATCTGGATCATCTCAAAATGGAAGGTCTGCTCATAAGGTTGCCCTTTGTTGGCTACTTAAAGCATCTGGTCTTATGTCTTAAACTCAAGCAATGTTTTGAGCAAGAAGTAAGGTTCTGGTGAAATTGACAACAAATCTACATCATGTCCAGTTATATTAATTGAAAGATCTCTTCACTACATACCAAAAAAAGCTTGTTTTACTACATAGCATAATTGGATCACACTGGGCTATAACTTGATTAGTTATTTAAAAATAACAATTTAAAAAAAGATTTAAATCTCCAGTATACTCTTGAGGATATATTGCTCCTTTTGAAGTAACTGGAAGCCTACATGTGTTCAAAACACATGTTGAAGTCTACATGTGTTCAAAACGCATGTATTATCAGGCAGGAATACTGTTACAGATGTAGAACATTCATGTCATTTTGGCCACCTTTCCTGATGCAGTGGACTCTCCACATCACAGCACCTTCCATTATTGAAATAAGTGGGACTTTGTATTATTCGGAAACATCAGATGTGTGATCAAACTGTGAGATTATTATCCCAACTTTCTCGAGGTTCAAGCAATAATTTTCTTAAATCACCCAGCAAAGGTTCCTACCGGTGACATTTTTATTTAGCTGAGGCTTTACATCATTTCATCATTGATCCGTGTTATTTTGCAGTCAGTGCAATGATGTGAGGTACACTGTAGGTCTAAGTAAGATACAGTACATAATCAACACATAAGATAGACACAAAGTGCTGGAGTAACTCAATGGGAAAGGCAGCATCTCTGGAGCGAAGGAATGGGTGACGTTTTGAGTAAACCCTTCTTCAGTCTGAGAGTCAGAGGAGAGGGAGACAGAGATATGGAAGGGTAAGGTGTAACCGATCAAAAGGGACGATGATCAAGGAAATGTAGAATGGTACATTGTTAGCTAAGATGAAGGTGACAAAGAGGCATACTATCAGTAATATTGAACAAATCAACACTTATATTTGACATCATTTGTCGTGTAACTGCACTGCAGTGTTGAGGCAGATTTACAAGATGCTCATGGGTTTATGTTGACCCCATCCACACATGTTTCAGCTGGGGTAAAGTCTCTGTTGCTGCAGTTTAAGGTAGCCACTCCTCAAATCAGTGAAATGTCTTTGCTCCAGGATGTTTGGAATATTCTGGAACAAAGGAGAGCTCTTATCTTACATGATATGGAAAGATTTTCAATACATTTTGTAAAAGACCTAGATAGGACATACATTAATTAAAAGTTGATCTCAGATGCCTCGAGCTGGAATGTTTTCTTGCTTTATTGATGGGAAACTTCCCTATCAAAGAGGTATAAAATAGACGGATTCGATAAAGAGCAAGTTATTTGTCTGACGTTTCGTTGTCTGACATTTCGTTGTCTAATGCATTTCGTTGTCTCTGTACTGTACACTGACAATGACAATTAAAATTGAATCTGAATCTGAATCTGAATCTGAAGAAGGGTCTGACCCAAAACGTCACCCATCATTTATCTCCAGGGATGCTGCCTGACCCACTGAGTTACTCCAGAACATTTTGTTTATCTTCAGTGTACACCAGCAATTGCAGCTCCTTTCTACACACGTTATTTGCTCTGTCAGATTACCCCAACTACAGCGACAATGAAAATGTATCCTCTTGTGTCCCATTGAAATTATTAGCATAATCAAGTCGCTGATGTGAGGCAGACAGAGTGATTAAAATCAGTTAGTTGGGAAGCAGAGGTTTTGGTTTAGGCTATGAATGAGTTTGATATCTTTGACAAGCAATGGGTAGTTGATTTTGATATTCCAATGGTTGCCAACTGAATATTTAAAATGAGTTTTATTGGTGGAGAGTGAAAAATGAATGAATTTTCATAAAGGGTAAAACATAATTCAGAAGTATCTTCAACATCACAGTACCTCCAGTTACAAAGTATTTTGACCAGAAATGTGAATAACTACTCTCCCCCCGCGCCTCCCACGGAAGCTGCCCAACCGTTGAATTCCTACAGTACATTAAAGACACAGTGGTGGAGTAACTCAGTGGATCAGGCAGTAGCAGGGGCAGATTGGCACCTTCTTCAGACTGCTAAATTCCTTGTTCCCTGTAATTCCTTAAATAGGTTGTTTGCTGCACCAGATTCCAGCAATCCCCACTACAAAAGTCTACTTTTAAACCAATGAAAGTTTCTACTCGTTTAGAGTGGACGTTTGGAACTCTTATCTTCAGCCATCCTCTACATTGCTTGCAAAAGGATCAAAATAGTCATTTTCACTTTAGCCTATTGGTATTTGGGAAGCTGCACAAGGTCCAGCTGAGTAGATAATTCTGAGACCTATTAAATTGTTAATATAATCCCTACCTGCATACTCCAATTGGCAGCTAATACTACAAAGACACAAATTTGAACTCATGGTCAACATGTTTTAACATCTTTTAGATCCTGTTGAAAGTCCTTGATTTTATGGGTTTCCACAAATGGGTGTAATTGCCTAACATTTCTCTTATTCAATATTATTAAAAAGAAAATTATAATAATTATCACAATGACATTTGTACTGTGCACAGGCTGGCTACTGTGTTTCCTACATGACATCCTGAAACATCATCCTGAAGGCTACAGTGGCCTTTAGGATGAAGCAAACTTCCTAAAGTTTATCTTCTTCTTAGGACAATCACTCAGGATTGACAATGAGTTACCAGTGGGAGTGCATTTACCACAAAGATAACTTCATACCTCAATACCAATTAGGGATGGACAATAAATATTGGGTTTACCAATGTCGCCCATGTGCTTTGATTGTAAACAAAACTACAACAACTTTAAAGTAGACAAAAATGCTGGAGAAACTCAGTGGGTGAAGCAGCATCTATGGAGCTCCATAGATGCTGCTACACCCGCTGAGTTTCTCCAGCACTTTTGTCTACCTTCGATTTTCCAGCATCTGCAGTTCCTTCTTAAACAACTTTAAAGTATATTGTGGGTAGTAAAGCACTTTGAAAGACATTAATCTGCCTTTTATCATTTAAATTAATGTTTCTCAGACCTATGGAAGGTGGGGTCAGAAGGGGGAGGAGTATATAATTTCAAGAAACCAACTACTTCTTTGACATTGCCAAAACAAGCTAAGGAACATAAAAGGATGCTTTCAACATTTGTGGCCTTGCTCCTGCAGCTCTCTGCAGCTGTCATATGAAATTCCCTCCCACTAGGATAGGCACTACCAGATGTACTTAAAATGTAACAGGCGATGACCAGTTCATTTAAAATAGCATCAGTGCAGGTTTTCTAACAGAGTTAAATATATCAAAAGTAAGCAGAGGGAATGTTTCAATAGACAATAGACAATAGGTGCAGGAGTAGGCCATTCGGCCCTTCGAGCCAGCACTGCCATTCAATGTGATCATGGCTGATCATCCCCAATCAGTACCCCATTCCTGCCGTCTCCCCATATCCCCTGACTCCACTATTTTAAGAGCCCTATCTAGCTCTCTCTTGAAAGCATCCAGAGAACCTGCCTCCATCGCCCTCTGAGGCAGAGAATTCCACAGACTCACAACTCTTTGTGAGAAAAAGTGTTTCCTCGTCTCCGTTCTAAATGGCTTACTCCTTATTCTTAAACTGTGGCCCCTGGTTCTGGACTCCCCCAACATCGGGAACATGTTTCCTGCCTCTAGCATGTCCAAACCCTTAACAATCTTATGTGTTTCAATGAGATCCCCTCGCATCTTTCTAAACTACAGAGTGTACAAGCCCAGCTGCTCCATTCTCTCAGCATATGACAGTCCCGCCATCCTGGGAATTAACCTTGTAAACCTCCGCTGCACTCCCTCAATAGCAAGAATGTCCTTCCTCAAATTAGGGGACCAAAACTGCACATAATACTCCAGATGTGGTCTCACTAGTGCTCTGTACAACTGCAGAAGGACCTCTTTGCTCCTATATTAGATTCCTCTTGTTATAAAGGCCAACGTGCCATTCGCTTTCTTCACTGCCTGCTGGACCTGCATGCTTACTTTCATAGACTGATGAACAAGGACCCCCAGATCCCGTTGTACTTCTCCTTTTCCCAATTTGACGCCATTTAGATAGTAATCTGCCTTCCTGTTTTTGCTACCAAAGTGGATAACCTCACATTTATCCACATTAAACTTCATCTGCCATGTGTCTGCCCACTCCCCCAACCTGTCCATGTCACCCTGCATTCTCATAGCTCATGTCCTTATATCTCATGTTCTGTCCTCGGTCATTGAATATCTATGCTAATGCACGTGAATAGAATAATAATAGTTTTAGAGAATTATGTTTGTAACATGTTCAGTGCTATCCTCTGGAAAACTAATTCTCAGGACTTGATTCAATGGACCAAATGGCCTAATTCTGCTTTTATTTCTTATGAACTGGAATGGAAAATTCCTCATATGTATTCCAAGCTATAGGACTCTGCGTTAAGAACATAATTTCCTCCAAATATATTATCATAGCGTACAAGTACCATGTTTTTTTAATTTAAGTTAGTCTTTACACTTAGGAAAACCAAAATGAACCTACAAAGGATCTGAGACCAGATGCTGTGTACTGGCAAAAAGATCAATATAGATTTTTATTATTGTCAAAAATCTTAGAAAATCAGGTAAAAGACTGAACGTAAAAATATGTTGGAGAATTTTGATTAAGTGCGTTAAATAAGATAATGAATAGGCTGCCCATTGTGAGCTCAACATAACACTCTCTTCAATTGACTTTGGGTGTTGTCTGAAAATGGCTGGCTAAGTCAATATCACCTCTTTTACACCACTGCTCAAAGTTAGACACCCTCATTCAGCCCCTATTTGGGTAATTTTAACCTGATTCACAAGCCATGTTGAGCCAGCATATTTTTATACACCCATCAAGTTAAATCACATTGGAAGACAGAACTGTGTGGGATATAAAATGAATGGCTAACCCAAACATGCCAGTTGCTTACCAAGGGGTTATGTTAAAATTGCAGCCCATAAATCAGTAGCCTTAATTATAGGATTTGGCACATACATCTTGCTTCTATGGCAAAACAGCAATCTCAAAAATGCATGGGCTTCCATAGTGTGTGTGCTCAGCACAGTAGAGCACTTTCTAGATTTCTTTTCTTTACCTTACCTATAAAATGAAAACAAAACCTGACATGCCTCTTAATCTGTTGCAGTTTCTGCATCTATCCACAGTTCACTTCAACACACAGCCATCCAATGACTTTTCCCTTGTGTTTCTTTTTAATCTTGTTTTTGCATGTTGTGATAACATCAAAAAATAGCCTAAAGTTGAAATTCAACCTCATTTTTGACCCACTGTGAACAAACTTATGCCTTTGGCTATGGCGCACTGAATTGCATTGTTTAATAATGTACCAAAAATCAACCCCTGTGCTTTGATAGTGTTTTATATTTTTTCATAAATTTAAATGTTACATTTTATATAAATCATAAGCTTTGTTTGTCCACACGCACATACGGAGCTCTGTGGGTTACTGTGACCAATCAGGGCTGGATTGCAGTTCGGTGGAAGCCCTCGGTGTGTGTGGTGAGGGCTCAGCTCCGCGGGACTCGAATTCATTCATTCGGAAACTCAAACCATGTGAGACCGAGCGAGTGAGTGAGTGAGTGAGAGAGAGAGAGAGAGAGAGAGAGAGGGGCAGGCAGGCACAGAGAGCAGCCGCCGCTCTCTGACTAGTACATTATACTACTATAAGAGCAGCCTTCCTCATGCTTTAAAAATACAGGGAACCTAGAAACAGCCAACGCCTCACCCTTCTCATTCTCAACCCAAAGAGGGGTCCTGTTTTGCTTTGCTGATTATTACAAGAATCAACTTTTATATTAAATACAGGGTACTGTGGGAATACAAGAATGCTGCAGAGCCTCATTTCCTCTATTTTGTATCTACTGTATTTCACGGATGCAATAGTTTCAGGTACGGCAACTTTTTATTGAAGCATGCTTTCCATTAAGGCACGATTTTTTCTAAATTAAACATCAATTTCAGCGTTTTATCCTGCACATTTTGGGGGATAAAATAGTTTCTAACCCAGGTATATTTGACATTAAAACACAGTAGAATGTCCACATGGCTCAAAATGTTAACAGTAGTCTTTCGAAATGAAATTTCATGAGCCTTAAAATAGTATTTTTGCACTAATTGTGATTTTTTTTCTCCCTTCCTTCTGCACAGGTCTCGATAATTTCCGAGAGGAATCTGAGATCGTGTTCCCGTCCGTGCTGCAGGATGGAAGAGCGTACCCTGCACAGGGCAAGTCGGCAGCCGGCCCCACGTCCCGGGAAGTGCGCTCCATCTCCAACGGGGACGAGTACGAGTCGCAGGAGTTTTACCCGCGGGAGCTGCGAGCTCCTGCCCCGCCCGGCCACCGCGGCGCCGCCGCCACCTCCTCCTCCTCCTCCTCGCTCTCTTCCTCGGCTTCTCCCCGGGGGCTGCAGCTGAAGATCCCGGCGTTCGGCAGAGAGCTCTACCTGAGCCTGACCAGGGACAGCCGCTTCCTATCCGGTAGCTTCGCCGTGCACAGTCGCCGGAGCCGGCACCACACGTCGGTGCGCTCCTACCGCGCCGAACACGCCTGCTACTACAGCGGGTTCGTGCACAACTCCAGGGGCTCGCTCGCCTCTTTCAGCACCTGCGGGGGACTGGTAAGTGCACAGCTGTCAAATACCACTGACACTCACTCGCCCGCTGCCGTTTCCACCTGCAATTCCGATACATTTGGCGCAATATTTCAGTTCAGAAATAATGCAATCTTAATAATTTCCAGCAACACATCTGCTTCGCCTTGGCGAGGATGCAATCCAGGTCAATCTTTTTTTCTTTCCTGGGATAAGTTTATTTAGTCGTCACCCCCACCCCACCCCACCCCACCCCCATCCATCCAATCCCATCCAACCTTTGAATTTCATAGATACGTTTTTATTTTATCAAATAATTTTCCTTCATCAATTGTTATCAAAATAGAAATTGACAGTCGTCCTAATTCTGACATATAAAACCATGTCCGTTTTTAAATTCCTTGCAAGACGCCTATATATTACAACTGTGAGGGAATGCAGCCTTCCTGAATAACTTCAGTCTGGTTTGAGCCAAGCAATTTCACACCCCTCCGCTTGGCGCTTCGGTACAAAATTGGACCGGCAGGAGGCGCATCTGCACTGGGCTCAAGTGGACCAATTGTTGGTGTTTTAGAGTCGGGGCTTGATGCTCCCGTTGTGCAGCCGTGGGTTTTGCAGTTCATCTCCAATGTTGCTTCAACAATTCTATTGTTCAACGCTCAACCTCATACAGAAAGGTGCCGGAATGACCGTTGAATTCGTGAGATCTGGATGCATTGCCCACAGTCATACATTCGGAATCAATGTGTCTCATATCGGACAGAATATTACACTTGAAGTACAGCGCTGTGGCTTGAAAACATTTTGACGTTTCGATAACGTTCAGCAGAAAAATGTTACACTACTTCCAAGCAGCACATTACGCCGTACACTGTTGTATGCATAGAGGTGTGGAGGATGTTTAATTTTGTGAATACGCTTTTCAGCATTGCTGAAGTAGACATGGGTCTGAAGAAGGGTTTCGGCCCGAAACGTCACCTATTTCCTTCGCTCCATAGATGCTGCTGCACCCGCTGAGTTTATCCAGCATTTTTGTGTACCATTGGTCAGAGGCATATGTTTTAGAGACTTTAAAAAACAAAACCGTAAAGAAACATTTAATTATCTCACACATTATTTCTGTAATTTTTTTTTCCCTGGGGATTCTATCTATTCCCTTAAAAAATCTTTGAAATGTTTGTAACTTCCAAAATTTCTTGCTCTTCTTTTACCTTTTACTAGTCGCCCAATTATAGGAAGGATGTCAACAAAATAGAGAGTACAGAGGAGATTTACTAGAATGTTGCCTGGGTTTCAACAACTAAGTTACAGAGATAGAATGAATAAGTTAGGTCTTTATTCTCTGGAGCGCAGAAGGTTAAGGGGGGACTTGATAGAGGTCTTTAAAATGATGAGAGGGATAGACAGAGTTGATGTGGACAAGCTTTTCCCTTTGAGAATAGGGACGATTCAAACAAGAGGACATGACTTCAGAATTAAGGGACAGAAGTTTAGGGGTAACATGAGGGGGAACTTCTTTACTCAGAGAGTGGTAGCGGTGTGGAATGATCTTCCAGTGGAAGTGGTGGAGGCAAGTTCGTTGGTATCATTTAAAAATAAATTGGATAGGCATATGGATGAGAAGGGAATGGAGGGTTATGGTATGAGTGCAGGCAGGTGGGACTAAGGGAAAAAAAGTTGTTCGGCACGGACTTGTAGGGCCGAGATGGCCTGTTTCCGTGCTGTAATTGTTATATGGTTATATGGTTACTAGTCAGGATTTGGTCACATTTAAAATCACAGTGGTAGGGACCATAATGCACTTTGTCACCTTGCCGTCTCTACATCTTTTGTGGTGGTTTAGGTTGTCTACCGATTCGGTTTCACATTTGGCAACATAGTGTGCCACACTTTATTGCATTTTTTTTTAGATCTGAGTGTTTCAGAGTATTTTTGATCAACGCATTACGGGTTGTGGTCACCTCTTTACAGGAAGGATGTGGAGACTGGAGAGGGAGCAGAGGAGCTTCACCTGAATGCTGCCTCAATTAGAAGGTATTAGCCATAAGGAGAGAGATAGAAAACAAGCTAGAAGGAGAGGTTGGGCACATTTGTTTTCTCGGTGGTGTTTGAGGCTGAGGGAGACCTATTAGAAGTGTATACAATTGTGAGAGACATAGTTAGGGTAAACAGTCAAACCGTTTTCCCAGGGTGGAGATGCCAAAGACTAGAGGGCATAGCTTTAAGGTGAGAGGAGCAAAGTTGAAATAAATGTGTGGGACATTTCCTTACACAGAGAGTGGTGGGTGCCTGGAACGTACTGCCAGAAGAGGTGGTAGAGGCAGATATGATAGTTTAGTGGAATGAGAGACAAACGACCAGGTAGCATTTAAAAGGCTTTTAGATCGGGGCATGGATATGCAGCGAATGGAGGGATATGGATCACAAGCAGGCAGAGAGTTTAATTTGACATCATGTTCAGCACAGACATAGTGAGCCAAAGGGCATGTTCCTGTGCTGCTCTGTTCTATATTCTATGTTTCCAATATTTTCCAGGTTTTGAACCAAAGTTTGAAAATATTGCTGTAGAGTGATGTGATGTGAACACGCTGATCTGAGTGATGTGAACACGCGTGTCAAATTCTTGAGGCATAACTTTGTGGTGAGAGGGGGAAATTTTAAGGAGATGTGTGGGTCAAGTTTTTTTACACAGAGAGTAGTAGTTACCTGGAGCTTGCAATCAGGGGAGGTGGTGGCTGCAGCAGATATGATAGTGTTTTTTTAAGCTTTAAGATAGGCACATAGATATGCAGAGAATGGAGGGATATAGCCCATGGCATCATGTTTGACACAAACATTATGGGCTGACGGGCTTGTTCCTGTGCTACACTGTTCTATGTACTTGTCTAAATGTCTTTTAAACATTGTGATTATACCTGCTTGTACTGCTTCCTCTGGCGGCTGCATATAGGAATCTTCATTATACAGCAGTGATCTGGTGCCTAGAAGTCTTACCAAATTGTGTTGTAAGCCCACATCTTCTTATCTCTCTGTACCCAGAGGTGAACTCTTCATGTTTTCGAAATGGAAACCTGTGTAAAAACAAACAAGCTTCAGGGCAGACTGAAGAATGCATGCTTTGAAGACGCTTTTCAATGCCGTCTCAGTTTTGATGATTGTGCATATTTTTAATGCACAATCAAAGCATATTATTTGCCATTCTCTGCATGAAGAGGATGCCACTCAGGACAATTTGAAATATTTCTCCTCTCTCTTTAAAGTCTGTAGTTTTAGACTTCCTTTTAACCTGAGAAAATACTGTGACTTAGTTTTGCCCCTCATGATTACAGAAACTTCCCAAGGTCATCCTTCAATCTTCTATGCTCCATAGAACAAAACCACAACTCTTTATATCTCAATTCCAGTCCTGGTAACATCCTCATGAATCTTGCCAGCTTAATGACAATTACTGCAGTACTGTTCCCTCAGCATTTTGTTTAGAGAGCAAACTTTAGCAGACTTGTGACCTAATCAAAGCTAACCCCATCAGACTTTACTTGACTGTACCTTGCACTAAAGGTTATATCCACTATCCTGTATCTGTACACTGTGGATGGCTCATTGGTAATCATGTATAGTCTTTCCACTGACTGCTTATCATGCAACAAAACGGTTTTACTGTACCTCGGTAGATGTGTCAATAAATTAGACTAAATTATTCATGAAGTCTGTCCATTCTGGGGAGTTTTGCTTGCTTGAGGAGATGGTGGAGGTCAAGCCCTCTTGCCACATCTTGACCTTTGTTTGACGCAGCCATTGCTGCTGTCAAACAGGGCCTTGGATTACAGACTCCAGTGCATTTACCACACACATCATGAGAATTGTAGACCATTGTACTTGCTGGAAGGCTTGAAGCTTGAAGCACAACTATTTGTTGGTGCACTTCCAGGACTTTTCTTTGCAAAGGCTGAATTTCTGAAGATAGACACAAAATGCTGGAGTAACTCAGAGGGTTCGCATCTCTGGAGAAAAGGAATAGGTGACCTTCAGACCGTCTGAAGAAGGGTTCTGGCCCAAAACATCACCTGTTCCTTTTCGCCAGAGATGCTGGCCCTCTTTCCTTAAATTACCATCTGTCCCTTTGTGCCGGCACTGTTTGAAAATGAAGCAGGTGAGGGACGGGTTGGTCGGGCTGGGCTGGTTTGGCTTGTGCTTCAAAGGGTGCTGATGTTGCAGTGTGATCTGCAGATGTAAACAAGGAACAATGAATATGGTAAACCCTCGTTATAATGGACCATGGCGGGGGGGGGGGGGGGGGGGGGGGGGGGGGGGGGGGGGGGGGGGGGGGGGGGGTTATTGGGATTGTCCACTATAAGGAGGAAGGGGGGAGGAGGCATAAGGGGTCGAAACCGTTATTGCCTATTGTCCACTATAACCAAGTAAGGAATTACTGATTAAAACAATATAATTGCATATGTAGGCGAAACAAAGAACTACAGATGCTGATTAATACACAACAGGAAACCATGTGCTGGAGTCAGTGCAGCATCCCCAAAAAAAAGAAATGAAAAGGTGATGATTTTGGTTGAGGGGGGGTTTCAGGTGCACTTCTAGGCGCTGGAACTGCACCTGGATATATACAGGTGAAGTTAAGGTTGGGGGTCAGCAGAGTTGGATTGGTTGTGGTCCACATTCCTGAGCTGTTTGTCCTGGATTTGCATGCATATAGCGCCTTCAGCAGTGGCGAACAGTCCAAACGCAGGATGGGAGCAGCTTCTTTGCCCTGCTAAGGCAGCGGGAGGTGAAGCCATCAGGGAGGGGATTAGGGCCAATGATCATTCCTGGAAAGCCTCTATTTGGTGTGCATACCATGCTGTAATGCAGTTGCCGGACATTTGTTCAGACTCTAGGTCTGGAACTGTGCCTGGAATCCAGGTGAGTTGAGGTGAGGATCAGCGGAGTTATTGGTTGTGGTCCACGGGCGGCCGGAGTGCAGATAAGGTTCAGCAGTGGCAACAGCAGGCACAGCCTGGAAACGGCAGAGGAAGCTTAGATTAGGCCACATTTAGAATATTTTGTGCAATTCTAGTTGCCGCATTACAGGAAGTAGAAGGTTTGGAGAGGGTGCAGAGGAGGTTCACCGGTATGTTGCCTGCGTTCGAATGTATAAGCTTAAAGGAGAGAACTGCAGTTGCTGGGTTTTTTCTATTACAAATCTCAATTTGTGGAGTACAGAGACAAATAAATAAATGATGGGTCTTTGTCCCAAACATTATGGAGGTCACTGTATACAGCTTCAACATAGCTTCCTGACTTTTATAGTCAATGCCCCGATCTATGAAGGCATGGATGCTGTATGCCGCCGTTATTAGTCTATCTACTTATGCTGACACTTTGAAGGAGCTATGGACTTTCACAACAAGAGCTTTCTGTACAACAGTGGTCTTAAAGGTCCTGTTGTATACTTTGGCCTGATTTCATTCCTCTTATAGTTGACCTCCCGAAATGCAACACCTCGCAGCTGCCAGGAACTCCTTCTATTTTCTAGCCCCATTTCCAACTGGTCTCTAACCTGCTGATTCCTTTGACAACCTTCTTCAGTATCCACAACTCTGCCAATCTTTGCACCGTCTTCAAACCTACTAATCAGCCCACCTACATTTTTGTCCAAACCATTTGTATATATCACAAACAACAGAGGTCACAATGCTGATCCTTATAAAACGCCACTCATCACAAACCTCCAACCAAAATAACTACCCTCCACCACAATACGCTGCCTTGTGTGACAAGAACAATTTTGACTCCAATCTACCATCTCGATGGATCACTGGGTGCCTCAAACATCAGGATTAGACTACCGTGTGGGACCTTTTCAAAATCTTTACTGAAGTCCATTGTTGACGATTATCCTTAAATTTCCTTTTGAACTACATCAGTGCTTCAGCCAAATTGCCACTCCTCTTCCAGGAACGCCTTTGCATTTGACTGCTTGGTTCTACTTTCAGCCCAAGGTTTACACTCGGACAGACTTGTGAAATTCCATCTGCAATTGTGTTAGTACCTAGGTCGCCATCTTGCTGATGTGCTCACAGCCAACTCTATTCACTAAATCCTTCTTGTATTTCCCCTCATTATTCAAGGTAGTTATGTAGTAAGCAATGAAACAGAGTGTTCCACAATAAATTATTTGGAGCTGCAGCCTGGAACCCTGATTTGCCACTGCCTGCCAGCTGGAGGCTGCTTCGTGCCTTGCAAACCCATCTCTTTGGTGTTCTGATGGGATATTGTTAGTTCACCCTGAAGCTATACTGCCTGATGAGTCATAGTTCGTCCCCCCTATAACCCAGAAGGTCGCTAGAGCACATATACCCAACACGTATCTGAGCTGCTTTATTGAAACATGCTTGAGATATTTCAGATAGATATTCTGGGCTATGATGGATATGGTGGTACAGTGGAGCAGATGGTTGAGCTGCTGCCTCACGGTGCCAGAGACCTGGGTTGGATCCTGTCCTTGGGTGCTATCTGTGTGGAATTTGTACGTTTGTTTGCTCACGTGTCAAAGGACGTAGAGCTCGCTGTTGGCTTCTGTCGTCGTCCAACATGTTGACAGAATTGGTCGCCCATCGCGTCACAGAGTGCATCGTGACGTCATTTCCGGGGATCGCCATGAGGAGGCTTCTGTCATGATCCCCTGTGACCATGTGGGTTTCTTTCGCGTGCCCCGGTTTCATCCCATATTCCAAAGATGTGCTGGTTTGTAGGTTAATTAGCCTCTTTAAAATTGTTGCTCTTGTGTACGGAGTGGATGCATAAGTGAGAAAACATAGAACTAGTGTGAACAGATGATCAATGATCGGCATTGACTTGGTTGGCCGAAGAGCTTGTTTCCATACTGTATCTCTAAACTAAACTGAACTGAACACGCTGCATTTTCATTTTTATAGTTGCTTCCTAAACAACAAAAGGGCTTCAAATGTACTGTTCATAATACACTCCATGGATGGACAATAAATATCATTCAGCATTTTCTTTTTGCCTCATCTTTGTCTAATTCTCCTGTGCGTATGGTACCTCAGCAGGACTGTTCCATATCTTATCACTCATTTCTGATGTAAATAGAAACTGTCATCTTTACAGATAGTCACCATCAAGGATTTCCCCCATCAAGGCAGGTGAGGGACTGTTGAATGAGCATTTTGAGGCTGCGTAATGGGGCTAATATCTTTTTGTAAGAACACTTATCTCTTGCATCACACAATAATTATTTTGTAGCCTTCCCGTAATTTTAACTCGTATGGTTACCTGCTGAACTGTCTATGGACTGTTAAAGTATCTGCATGATTTGGTTGTGTAGAAGACAGGCTGCCATTACCATTTCTGCGGGCTTATTCCCTGATTGCACCATGGATCTGAGCCCTGAGGAAAAACGTTTTTTACGCACCATGATAATAGTTATTCAATATATAAATGTTAAATCCCCCATGTTAAATAGTTTTACTTGAGTTGTCTCATTTTTCAGTGCCTGCCTTAGCAATCCTGCAATGCCCAAATCTGTGCCTTTTTCCTAATTATGTATGCTCCAGTCTTTGCTTCTGGTCCCAGGTTTTGCATGACACTTGATAATCACTGATAGTGCCAAATTAAAACCTTTCAAGGTCTACATGATCTCATCCCGTGCAACCTCACTACTAGTTTAAGGTCTTAGTAGACTCACCAATCTTTCGTATTCCTCCGTCCCTACCACCGGCAACCATCATTCTCTTCTTCAATATCTGTTTTTGCACTTTCCCAGAACTCGGGGATATCTGTTGAAACACAAACATATCCACTTTTTCTATAAGCTGGGTAAACGCTGAAAACTCAATTCCATATCTGTCACGTCCACTATCCACCATCTTTACTGTTCATCATGGGAAGTCTCCCACTCTATTTTCTTGCACTGGATCATTCTCCATCATCTCCCTCGATTAGTAATATCTCGAACTTGATACCCATGTGGTGTTTGTTGGCTGTTTGCTAAGGCAAGTTGCAGAGGTAAATCTAACAGCAGAACATTATTTAAGACAGTAACTGCCAACCGACAGCAGCCTCTGGTACACCAATGTGTCAAGAGTAACTTCACATTGTACGCACATATCTTGAAGGCATGCTTCACACTTTTATACGCTGCAGTGATGATAAAGAATGCTCTCGTACACAGGTCCTTTCATAAATTGTTCTGCCATTCAGTCCAACACGCGTTACTGTTTCATGTTACAGTTTGATAGACTGACCACTAGTTAGTACGACACCTGTTACAATTTAATGTGTCAAATTTAGAAATGTAGAAGGTTGAGCCACTTCTTTTAATCCAATGTCGAAAGTAATTTCAATATTTTGCTTTGCATTTCCAATGCAATATCCTGAAATTCAGTATTACGAAAATTAATGGCTAAACCTGGTCTCAACTGCAATAGAAACAATGTATAGTTGTGGTAGAATAAATCTAATCTTCAATGTTCCTCAATGAATTTAAACATTCCACTCCTAAACAAGTTTTACTTGTTAACTGGCTTGTAATTCACGGAATGAAGATTATGATTTTTTACTAAAGATTTGAATTTGAGACGGGGACTTGTTTGATGCTTTGAGCTATAACATCAGTTCTGTATAATTTTTCAACGGAGCCAAACAAGCTCTGAGGATATGTTGGTCCATAAAGTCCTGTTTTATTTACTTTACAGTGATAATGAAATAATGTAATATCAACACACATTGTTCTTTAAAATTAATCATTTTTTGATATCTTGTATTTTCAGCCTTTGCTTATGAAATAGGAACTGTTGCAATAAGCAAATGATATGGGCAAGGCAATGGGCTGATACTGATCTAATTAAGATGGACTGGTTTATTGTGCCTGTGTTGTTCCATTCGAGTCATGAGGCTAACTATTGGATCAGCCATGATTAATAATGGAAGTCTACTTGTTATATGGTTGAACTCGTATTATCACCTTTGGGAACTGCCCCAGCGTCTTCACCATTCATGAGTGTGACCGTTAGTTCCCACGCCCAACCCCTCAGGCTAAAACTAACCCTGTTGATTGCTGAAGCAACCCTGCTTTGTGCCTCTATCCAGGAAACTGCACTGGGATGCCTGTGGTAAGATTGAATGTGCAGTGAGGAAGGCAAGTGGTTTGTTGGTCTCCATTGCAAATGGATTTAAGTATTGAAGCAAAGATGTCATGCTATTGTTGAAGTTTAGTGTGCATTTTTAGTTGCCTTAACTGAAGGCAGTTTTTCTTGCCAAAGTGGGGACGCAACACAAATTTACTGGAGTGATTTGTGGAACAGCAAGAAATTGTACAGGGAGAAATTGGGTCAGTAGGTCCTTCATTCAAAGGCGCATTGAAAAGAAGAGAGGGGCTGATAGAATGCAATGGAATTCTAACTGGCCAGACAGGTGAAATACAGAGAGCATACACCAGGTTATTGGGGAGTGCAGCCTTAAGATATGGGCCATGACTTTTAGAATCAGACTGACATCAGGTGAAGTTTTTCACAGAGTGGGTAGTGTACTTGCAGAATTCTCTTCCTCTAAAGACGATGAGAACAAGTCATTGAATAAACTTGAGAAGAAGTTAGATATATTTCCACTTGCTGACGTGAGCAACGGATTAGGCGGATAGGGGATGAACAGGCTCCTGAAGTGGAAGTCATCAGCCACAATGGCTTTGAATGGAGGAGCCAACTCCTGCTCTTTGTGTGACTTTAGGGGCGGCACAGCGGAGTAACTCAGTGGGTCAGGTAGCATTTCTGGAGAGCATGGATAGGTGACGTTTGGGGTCGGGTCTCTTCTATAGACTGAGGGGGGTGGGGAAGGAGCAAAGAAAGCTGGAAGAGAGGAGGGGCAAGACGAAGCTTGACAAGTAATAGGTGGATCAAGTTGAGGGGAAGTTTTGATAGGCAGATGGTTGGGCAAAGGCCAGAGAAAGCCAAAGACGGAAGATGTGAGACAAAAGGATTAAATAATTGCAAATTGTGAAATTAGTGAAAGAAATATAGATGGAAAGGGAGGGGAACAGGATAAATAAACGTGGGTCCAGGTGGAAAATAGGAGAGAGAGAGATGGGGAAAGAAAGGGGAGGGTGATGGAATAATGGGGAAGGGGCACTTGTTACAATTCAATGTTCAATTCAATTCAATGTGCAATCCATTGGGTTGTAAGCTGCCCTATTGGAATATGAGGAATATGTTGTTCCTCCAGTTTACATGTGGTCTCACTCTGGCAATGAAGGAGGCCCAGGACAGAAAGGTCAGTATGGGAATAGGATGGGAAGTTAAATTGGTTAGCAACTGTGAGATCTGGTAGGTGTTGGCGAACCAAACGTAAGTGTTCAGCGAAACCGTTGCAAAGTTTACGCCTGGTCTCGCCAATGTACAGGAGGCCATGTCGGAAATACTGGATGCAGTAGATCAGATGAGGAGGTGCATGTGAACCTCTGTCTCACCTGAAAACTCTGCTGGGGTCCCTTGGATCGAGGTGTAGGGACAGGTGTTACATCTCCTGTGTTTGTGGGAGAAAGTACTGGGGGTGGGGGTTGGGTGAAAAGGGATGAGTGAACCAAGGAGTTGTGGAGGGGGCAGTCTCTGCGGAAGGTAGAAAGGGATGGAGATGGGGCTTTGCGGTCGACAGAAAGGAACGTGGATGGGTCTCTGCAGGAGGTGGACAGGGATGGGAATGGGTCTCTGGAATGCAGAAATGGATGAAGAACTGCTAAGTGGATTGCTCGGATTTGGGGGAGGGGATAGATGTGGGGAGGTGGGTAATGCATCTATTCCTTTTCTTTCTCTAATATTTTCACTTTGGGATGGGGAACCAGTTGTGGTCAGACCTCTCACTCTGGAGGTCTCTGCTGTCTTGAAACCATTATCTTTTTATTCTGCTTGGTAAATGAGCATTGTTAAACAGGTGTGTGTCAGCGGTTTATTGGATTCATTACCTCAGCACTGGACTGCCTCTGCAAACAACATGGTTAGTTTTATCCTGAGGGGTTGGGGGTTGGAATTGAAGGTCAGGATCATGGAAAGTGAGGGTGCCGTCAATAATGTCCAAATTAATTCTAGCCACCAGCATAGCAACAAAAATGTAACCAAGATGGACCTCTTAGTTTCCTTTACTGTTCATATTCTTCCTGAGATCCGGGTTAGATCCTGATTAGGCGTGCTGTCTGCTTGGAGTTTGCATGTTCTCCATGTGACCTGCATATGTTTTTTGCAGGTGTTCCAGTTTCGTCCAACATTCCAAAGACATGCAGGTTTGTCGGCTAATTGACTTGATAACATTCTAAATTGACCCAAGTGTGTGCAGGATAATGTTAGTGTGAGGGGAGCGCCGATTGGCATGGATTCGATGGGCCAAAAGGACTGTTTCCACGCTGTATCTCTAAAGTAAACTAAATTAAACTCTGACCTAAGATAGCAATAGACATCTTGTTCAGGTCATAAGGCCCTGATGTCCATTCTAATAGTAAGCTTTTGTCAGAGGCAGGCAACTGGATTCATGCTATTAGGCTCTTTTTAATATGGCGATCCTTACAACATCAAAGGTAATGGAATTTTAAAGCTATCGATAAATAGTGAGGTGATAATGCTCCAGCCCACTCCGCTCTTCTTGCCGAATTTGGCCCTTGATATAAGCAACTCCCTGTGTAAGAATGATAGTTTTATTTTTATGCTTCACGTACATTTCTGCTCATTGTCCTTTCATTTGGAGAAGTGGCAGACAGGGGAGAGGGGCGATTAATTCAGTTATTCTACCAAGAGCAATTTTAAGGTGCAAAAAAAACTTAAGGGAGGCTGTAGATCAGTGTCACTCATGTTATGAGTCATACTTTGTAGCTACGCCCAGTAGTTTAACAAAAAGCTTCTCAGCCCTTTCTCTTTCAGTCTTGAGTTACGTATTAAGTTGAAGTTACCTATGATGTAAGGCTAATAAAGTCCTTGGATCTTAATCACTGTGTTACTAAGTTATTCCAACAGCAGAAACTCGACATGGTGTCAGAAGTGTGATAGTGAGGTAATTTAATGGCTGTGTTTAAGTCCTTAGGGCTGATACAAATCCGTATTTCATCTTTATTCTTCTTCGTTGCCACAACCATGGTGGAGACCCAATCCGAAGGGTCAGCGATGGGAGCAATCACACCTGGAGACACCATTCTGTTGAGTTCACTTTGAACACAGTACTGCATAGCATGTGGAATATTGTGTGCTGGATGGACAACTGGGATTATCTCAGGGTTAATGGTAATTGTGTACTTAACAGGCAACCTGCCCAGCTTGTCGTCAAACAAAGTTTTGTATTGGGTCAGGATTTGTTGGCTAAAGTCACAGGTTGTAATCTGATGACAAACAGACAGGGTGAAAGAGTCAAGTTCCAGGTCGTGACAAGCATTGGCACCCAGCAGAGATGGCACATCCTCACGAACAACATAGAAACTCAGGTTGTGGACACGTGAGTTAAGACAGCAGCGTAACTTGACTTGACCGATAGGGTGCACTGGACCTCCTGAAATGGGAGGAGGCAGCCGTAGGAGTGACAGTCTCTGTTTTCGTAATTTTTTCAACATAGCTAGACAGATCACATTACATCTGGCCCCTGTGTCAACTTTTAGAAAAAAGTTCTTGCCATTAACGAGCAAAGCGACCTTGGGGTCTAGTTGTTTGCGTATTGAACCAGACAGGGAATGCACATCCAAGTCAAAACCTTCGCTAGCAGCCTGCAAATCCATGGGAGCTGGTTGAGAGCATTCCGAGAGCAAGTTCTCATGGCCAAGTGAATTAACAGATTGCCTTGTTTGTTACTCCGTGAGTGGCAGCATTTGAAGAAATGATTCCTTTGGTTACAAAATCTACATAATTTTCCGTATGCAGGGCAACGGTCATGAGCAGCAGCATGCAAACCCCCATAGTTAAAACAATTGTCTATTAGTCTCACGATAGAGTTGTCGGGCACTGAGGAGAACGGCTAAAGAGATTTGATAAGACATGCCGGCTACATTTCATGACCAGCAGAGTGCCCTAAACCTTTTGTATGAGCGTCAGCCACTTCAGTGTGACAGCGGTTTTCAGCAGACTCTAGAGAAAGCTCAGCATCCCGTAGTAACTCATTGTGTAATTTATCATTGCGGACACCATAGACCAAACGGTCACGGACTAGGCTATCACATATATCCCTGAAAGCGTATCGACTGGCAATGTGCTTCAAGGCACTGACATACATCTCCACTGGCTCACCCTGTCTCTGGCTTCGGGAAAAGAACAAATGCCTCTCCATGACCAAGTTAGTGCGTAACTCACATAACTGTTGGAATTTGCGTAATAGGCAATCAGGGTCATGGATAGACTCAGCGGGAGTGATCCGAACACCAGCTTGATCAAACCTAGCCGGTTCATAGTGAAATCTTCTGGCATGTCGGGCAGCTTCTGTGCCTGCTAGATTAAGAAGAATTGATGCTCGAACACCGGGAGCAGCAGTCGGGTGAGCTGCTTCAATGTAAATTGAGAAATCCTCTTCAAATTTGCGCCACCGTTCTGCGAGGTCTTCGTCAAACAATCTCTGGTTTTCTGAGAGCCGAAGCCATAGTAATATATATCGGAGAAATCAACAAACTAAAATAAAAGCAATATAATTAAGCAAGGAGTGAGTCCGTACACTCTGACACCATGTTGAACTTCTGCTCGACGGCCTAAAAACTGATCCGGCGGAAACCAGTGCCATCAGCGAGCTCCCAGCACCCACAGACATGCTCAGTCTACAAAGATTCCGTGGCATGGTGAACTACTTGAGCAAATTTATTCCGGACTTCAGTGAAATATTAGCCCCGTTGCGCTAGCTACAAACAAAGACACTGCTTGGACCTGGCACGAGCAATAGCAGAGGGCGTTCGACCATCTTAGGCAGCAGATGTCTTGTGCTCCTACTCGTGCTTATTTTGATCCTAAACGACCGGTCACACTGACTTGTGATGCTTCACAACACGGACTAAGCTCAGTAAGTCTTCAAAATGATGGTAGCGGCAATAAGCCTGTTGTCTATGCCTCGCGCACTATGACTGCCAAAGAACAACGCTATGCCCAAATTGAGAAAGAGCTACTGGCAGCAAGAAATTTAATGACTTTATCTTTGGACATACGGTCACGATTCAAACCGACCACCAAACTCTGATCAGCATCTTTAACAAACCGATTCATGCCTCTCCAGCGCGCCAACAGCGGATGCTGCTGCAACTTCAAAAATATGACATTGTTCTGACCTACAAACGAGGTAAGGATATGCACCTGGCTGACATTCTCTCGCCTGCACCCCAGAAGACCTGTGCCGGTCCGTTCTTGCCGGATGATGACTTTATCGTAATGACTGTGTCCTTTATTCCCTTGTCCTGTGTGGAGGATTTGGTTGCCCACGCTGCTGCTGACAGTACCTTATGGTTGCTCGCCTCCTTCATTAAGCGCCAGACAAACACTACAACGTTCTGCTGCCTGTCCGCGATGAGCTAGTGCTGCAGGATGGCATTATTGTAGAAGGACATAAGGCTATGGTCCCTGCTTCACTGCATGGTGTAGCAGGTGCGTGGGAGAGCCCGGAATGAAGCCGAGATGCCAGGCAAATTCAGTAGATTATTTAATGAGCACACGACTCTCTGTTTCAGTGAGAGACTGAAGACTGGTCTCATGTCAAAAATCCCTGCTCCTATCTTCGTAGCTGGAAGCCGCCCCCGGACCTGTCCATCAAGTGCTGAGGGGGATGAACCAGAGTGGCCTACTCCCCTAGTACCGCCACAACAGCAAATATTTTGAGGCTGTCCATGCAGGCACCCAGGCGCTGAAGCCACCGTCCTACGAGCAGGAAACATGTTTTACTGGCCTGGCATAGCCGAATACATTACAGAGAATGTGGCGTACTGTGCAGTGTATAACAGCTTGGCCACTCACAGGGCTCTCGCTTAACTCTTTTTTCCCCTGTTGCCAGCCGGGCAACCTTGGCAGCTTTTTAGGTTTCCAAATGACATTTTAGGTGGTCATTTAAGATGGCTTGCATGACGCGTGCTCAGACGAAGTGCGTAGTTACCAGTCAGAATTATGCAATCACATATTATTTCTGCCTCAAATAAAGTCACAAACTAACATATTCACCAATCAAGACATGATATATACCACAATGACATGCAGCAAAATTATAATACGGTATCTCAACTCTTTTTACACATTGCATGTATGAATCGGTGTGGATTGGATGGATTGAGGCAGGGAAATTAGTGAGTGTTGGTTGTAGTAGGTAAAATTATGAGGGGAGAGCGCGGGGGATGTCAGTGGGGTTGAATGGGGGGGATCTGTGCAGGATGGATGGGGGGGATCTGTGCAGGATGAAGGGGTGAGCAGTGCAGGATGGATGGGAAGGCGGTCAGTACAGGATGAATTGGGAGACCGGTGTAGGATTGATGAGTGGCAGGAGAATCAATGCGAGGTGGCTAGGGAGATCAGTGCAGGATAAATAGATGGGGGGGGGGGGGGGGGGGGGGGGGGGGGGGTCATTACAGGGGGGGGGGACCGGTGTAGGATTGATGAGTGGCAGGAGAGTCAGGAGCACAGGGGATGTCAGTGAGGACTGAATAGAGACAGGAATGGGGATCAGTGCAGGATGGAGAGGGGGGGTCTCAAGATAAGGGGAGTGGAGGGGGCGTATGAGAGAGAGCGAGAGAGAGAGAGGAAGGGGCAGAGGAGGTGGGAAGGAAGGCCAATGCTCCTCGGACAACGCATGTCAGGCACATAAATCGCAACCAAATTATGGAGGGGACCGCGGACAGAATATCTTAGCGGCCGCGCGCACATGCGTACACTCACACACACACGCGAGGCTTCGGAGGCTTCTGTGAACGGTGATTTCTGCTGAACTCTGCCTGTCTCGCCTACAACCCTGTCTCAATCCAGACATGACTGTTGGTTAACCTGGCGGGACAGGCAGAGTGAGCTGGGTTTAACGCTGCTTCTCCGCACTGGCTGGGGGCGCTGCACCCTTCTGACTCCCGACGCCTCTGGCCACCCCCGATCGTGTGGGGGGGGCTCTCGGGTGAGGACGGTCCAGTGGCGGTTCGGCAGCGATTGCAGCGCCGGAGACCAGGATCGGACCTGGCTGCGGTTCAGGGCTGCCGAGAGTGTTTTGGCTCATCTCCCTCCTCCAATCACACCCCCCTACTCTACTTCCCCCTCTGACTGACACCTCCCTCCTCCAAGGGTCTGTTTTGAAAGCGCCGTTGGCGGAGTGGCAGCAGCTGCCGCTATCAGGCGGGGCGGGGCGGGGCTGGGTGCGGGAGGAGGAGGAGATGGAGCCATTGCCGCCGCCGCCCGACATTCGATCCGACCCTCCGTCACGCCACACTTAGCGTCTTTCCCACAACAGTCGCCGACACAAAACGTCATGTTCCTTTTCTCCAGAGATGCTGCCGGACCCGCGGAGTTACTCCAGTTTTTTGTGTCTATCTTCGGTATAAACCAAGTTGCCAAGCCGGGCAAAATGACTCGTCGTTTAGGTTGCCCGGCGGCAGTTTGAGTGGTCATTGGCACCCGGGCAACCGTTAATTTCGAGCCCTGCACTCATCAACAAAAGCAACCACTTCTTTTACATCCGGCTCCTGCACTCCTGTGGTCTACAGTGGCAACTGACATATTTGCATGGCAAGCAGTACCTGGTACTTGTCGATTCGTATTCTGGATGATTTGACATTGATTTTCTTAGCAGCCCCACTTCTCGTGGGGTAGTTTTGAAGCTTGCTCGCCATTTTGCAGACCACGGAGCTCCGTGCATACTGTTATCTGATAACCGCAGTCAATTTACCAGCCAACACTTCAAGGACTTTGCTGCACACTGGGATTTTTGCCACATCACCAGCAGCCCTGAATATCCACAGTCGAATGGACTAGCTGAGCGGGCTGTCAAGAGTGCCAAACAGCTCATGGAATGATCGTACAGAGCTAATACCTGGATCTGCTCAATCTATCTCCCGCGACCCAATTTTGGGTTCACCTGCTCAACATCTATTGTCAAGGCAGACCCGAGCCACGGTGCCTGTGACGGATCAGGCATTGATCGCACAGGTGGTTCCACCATCGGAAGTCCAGTCCAGGTTACAACAAAAGCATGACATTCAAAAACACTGGTATGACAAGATAAGTAGGCCGCTGCCACCATTAACCAAGGAGCAGGTGGTTCGTTTGCAAACTGACAAAGGCCATGACCGTATTGGTGTTATTTCTGGAACTGTTTCTGAGCCACGCTCATATCTGGTCAGTGCCGATAGCGGCACGTACAGGAGTAACAGACAACATATCCTGCCTGTGAATGAGCCAGCTCCACCTCCGTATTTTCCAGACCGTACACGTTTACTGCCGTCTGTGCCCCGCGGCATTAATCCGCCTACACCAGCACAACAACCCACTTCGGGAGCGGCTACTTTGCCAGTGGCGACGCCCCCTCTTCCTGCGCTGCAGTCCCCTGTTTCATCACCAGGAATGCTGGTCTCTGTCCCCGGTGGGGAAAAACAAAGATGGTTTTAATCGCACACATGCTGGTCGTGTATGCAAGCCCACCGTGAAGTACCCAATATATGTTTGACTTTCCTCCAGCTTATTATCAATTGCCATGCATGCCTTATTTAGTCAATGGTTTTATACTGACATTTAATTCTTTGAGAGGGAGGATGTATATCAGTGTCACTCGCGTTATGTCATACTTTGTAACTACGCCCACTAGTTTAACAGAAATTTCTCAGCCCTTTCTCTTGAGTTATGTATTAAGATGAAGTTCCCAATGCTGTAACGCTAATAAAGTCTTTGGATCTTAATCACGATATGTGACCTAAGTTATTCCAACAGCAGAAGCCCAACAGAGGCGTACCCTAATGGGTTGATCACTACAATGCTTCATTTTAATGCCCTTATCATTGTTAATTAGAATGATAGGATATGTATTTTTGGGGAGGCAATAAAAATTGCTCTAAATTCAAAATATTTTGCTGTTTAGTGCAAAAAGGAAAAATGCCATTGATTGTGCTTTTCCCAATTTAGCGGAAAGAAGTTTTGATCCATTTTTGCCAATAGAAGGCACCAGACAGTAGTTAACATTGGTATCTGTTCTTAAAGCTCCAAGGACCATCGCGTTTCTGTAGCTTTTTCCATATAATGCATCACAGTAATTTTACTTCATGAGGGAGCAAATTCATCATGCATTGTACTCTTTAGATATAACCAATCCTGCTGTCATTAGTTGTATTTTACTAGTATAGCCCATGGAAGTAGAAAATAATTCCATCTATGCAGTTTTCACAGTGGCTCATTGGGTGGAAGGAGTGAAAATTAGAATTTTTTACTATTTCTAAGAGGTAAATTTCAACAGTTGTTGGTTATGCCACTGGAGGGAGATTAGATTTGATAAATTGTCTTTTGTTGCTTGCGTTAAACTTGGATTTGTGTTGGCAATGGGTTGCAGTAGCTCCGTTGATTCAAATTCCATTGATATCAGTAGGACTGAATAGATGGGACAAGATTACAACTAGTAGGCAGTGGTCTTGCTTGTACATAATGCTAGGTGGACAATGATTAAATTTTCCTCTGGATTAGATATTTGGAAGGTTTAATGAAAGGAGAAGGGCATCAGGAAAAAGCAGATCTCCAGCAACTCATGAAGGGATACCAGTGTTAAATGTCATATGGTCAAACACTCATAACTAGAGAAGGATAGCAAGGAGTTAAAAAGAAGAAATATTACTTAATTAGAATATATATTAACAATAATTAAGTTTTTGAATAAATTCCTTGATCTTTAAAATAAGAGTATCGATTTGTGTTTTTCCAAACTGATAAATAAATCTATTCCCATTGTGTTATAGTAAACTTCAAAGACATCTATAGGTTTGAACTGAAAGAACAAAGTGCTGGAGAAGTTCAGCGGGTCAGGCAGCATCTGTGGAGGGAATTAATTGATGATGGGGCTGGGATCCTTCTTCAGAATGATGGAGGGGAGAAAGCTGGAAAAGAGATGTAGGGGTTCCTCAAAGCCTGGCAAGTGATAAGTGGGTACAGTTGAGTCGGGGGTTGACTCACAGATGGGTAGAGGCCAGAGGTGAAATGGAGACAAAAGGGCGTCTGATATAGGAAGAAGATGAGGAATAAAATGCAAAGCCGGAGGGAGGGATATGGATGGGAATGGTCAGGGGGGAGGTGAAAGAGGGGGACAAAAGGGAATAGGGGGACTTGGCATTGGGAGGGGTGGGAGGTGAATGGATGGAGGTGAAAGGTAAAAGGTGATGGGGTCAGTGGGAGAAAGGTATGCATGTGGTCGGTGCCAGGGGAAACTCTCACTCCTCCTGCACCACACCAGGGGTGCACACCTTTCTCCAACCACCCCTGTCACCCTGTTCCTTTCCCCTCTCCTTCCAATCATCTCCCCATTTCTTTTTAATGCATCTTTTTCCTCTTCCCCTGTCCACTTGCACATATATCCATCTCTCCGACTTTACACTTTTCCCCCCACCGTCTTCTTTCCTTATCTGACAGCCTTGTGTCTCCATTTCACCTTCAGCCTTTGTTACTCTGCTAGCACCGTCCCTTCACATGTATTTGCCTATCTCATTCCAGGATTGGGCCCACCCCTCCCTTTGTTTGCCAATTTTGTACCCTGTGTACTGCCAGTCTGAAGAAGGATGGTGACTGAAAACATCACCTGTCCATTTCCTTCCACGGATGCTATCTGACCTGCAAAGTTCTTCCAACACTGTGCTTTGCTCAAGATTCCAGCATCTGCAGCCTCTGGTGTCTCCATCCATCTTTGAATGTCTTGCCAGTAGAAGTGTGATCAGTATATCAGTGACTTGTTTTAATTTGCTTATCTTGTATTTGTATCTGAGACAAGTTTTATATATAGTATTGTATATTTTTATTGACTGCAATGGATTTGTAGGTCAGTTAGCCAAAGGAGATACTGTAATTGACTGGGTTTTTATTTAGTGTTTTTTGATATTGTCCTGCTGCTGCATCAATCCCATGGTGCGTTCTCAGACCCAGGGCGACATTCCGAAGGGTTGCCGTGTGGGAGGTTTGAAGTTTGTGATCAGTCTGGGAAATGAAGTGGGGAATGTGAGTTCATCCATCAAAGTGAGGAATTAACAACTGGAGAATACAAGAGTTTTCCGCCTGTCACTCCCTGACAAAATCATGGAGATGCAGGTCAGGTGTAACATAGGGCAAATGCAAGGAAGGATTCCCTTTCTAATGGCTAAACTCCAGAACATCTCCCGCTGTTCCAGCGCGACCTTTCCAATTCAATTTTGTGCCATGGCCTTGGTTTGCTTTGAGAAGCAAATTTAGACCGTGCAAACATATTTAACTTTTGATCTTATCAGCTGCCAAGAGAAGAAGGAAACCTTTATCCTGTTTGACTGTGCTGGATCCAAGCCTAAGTCTTAGTGTTGAAATGACAGAAATCTAATACACTTTGCCATCAAGTCACACAGAGATGCTGTGTGTCTAAAATGAGCACATGCAGTAGATTCACCGATATCTAAATGACAGACTTCTTATATGTATTTTCCTACTCTTTTTTTAGATGGGGTTTATTCAGATTAATGAAGAGTTTATATTTATTGAACCGCTGAATCACACCACGGCTGTAACGGGATATGCGCATCGCGTATACAGAAGGAAACGATCGATGGATGAAAAATCTGCTGAAAAGCAGGCATCGCAAACTTTATGTGGCATTTCTGCAGGTACACTTCCAACATAATCTTTGGGCTCTACTTGAATGCTGTGCAGATGTCTGTAGGTTAACTAACTTTTCCGTATGGTCTTGCTAATTTATAGCCAAGAAAGCACAGTTTGCAATATGATACTTAAAGTGTTTAACTGACATACTATTCTCTTGCTCTTTTAATACAGGTGCCAAATGTTTTATTTTAGAAGGATTAACACATAACACAATAGGTAGAAGACTGTCATTTGTATGTGCTAAGAGTTCATTTACTAGTATTGCCAAAGGTGATTTCTTGTTATGCAAGTATGGGATTTTCACCTTTTCTTATTTTTCACTGAGTGTTTTCAATATTAACTTGGGTCAAGCGCCAAACAGCATAGATATAAAAATAATGCTTGGTCTCTGGATTAAACAAAATTAACAGTAGCTATGAAAATAGACACAAAGTGCTGGAGTAATGCAGCGGGTCAGTCACATCTTTAGTTTTAGTTTTGTCGTGTGTACCGAGATACTGTGGAGAGGTTTTGGTTGCGTCCAGTAGAGTCAAAGAAAAGACTATACATGAATGCAATCAATCTGTCCACAGTGCACCGATATAGGGTAAAGGGTGCATTTAGTGCAGGATATAACATTGAAGTTTGATTAACGATAGTTCAAAATGTCTCCAATGAGGTAAATGGGAGGCCAGGACCTTGCTCTAGCTGATGAGAGGACAGTTCAGTTGTCTGATAATATGGATAGGTTATCCAATGATGCTGCCTGACCTGCTGAATTACTCCAGCACTTTGCCTTTTTTTTAAATAATAAATCAGCATTTGCAGATCAGTAGTCTCAGTGTTGCTCAGTAGTCATAATAATGTTATCATGCTGTATCTAATAAATTATCATTGCATGGCATACAAAGATGTTTCTGTCTTGAATGTAAACTTCATGATGTTAGTGATTTATGGTGAGGAAGCATTACAGTAGGGTAGGGTGGCAAATGTGCCTCCCTAAAAAAGCATTAACAACCCAAATAGACATTAGCTCCCATTACCACTGCTAGTTTTATTAATTTCAAATTAATTTAAATAGTGGGATTTAAATTGGCGGCGATGAGTCTGAAGAAGGGTCCCGACGCAAAATGTCACCTATCCATTTTCTTCACAGAGATGTTACTAACCCGTTGCGTTACTCCAGCATTTTTTGTCTATCTGTGGTATTTCAATTCCCCAGCTGCTCACCCCTCCCTTTCTTTTTCTCCCAGCCCCTATCTCCCCTGTGCCCTACCTGGACCTGTACTTATTTCCCCCCCTTCCCTTCCCTTCCACCTACTTTCCTTTCTATACATTTATATACATATATATATAGACCCCCAACGCAATATTCCACCACACACCCATAGGTTCTCATCCTCCCTCTTTTTAAACAAAAAAAAATGAAAGCACTTGCTGCAGGGACTTAAAAAAAATTCAAATTCTTTCCCAACACTCCCTCCCCCTCCTGTTCAGCCTCGCTCTGCCGGGAATAAGTGTTCTTTGATTCAAATATTGTTGCAAATGAGATCCCATTGTAACATAACTGTAACTACCAGCAACTGGCACTGAAGTGTTGAAGTGATTCTTTCTCAAACTGGATTTTGTAAACTTAAAAATGTGATGACTTGTAAAATATAACATCAATGTGAACGAAACTTGTTGAAAACATACCACAGGACAATTGTGAGTAAGGTGGTGCAACAATTATAGCGCTATAGTGCACTGTTTTGGTATAATTTCAGGATCTCACTCACACGCACTATGCACCAGACATCCAAACAAGATGAGAGTTTTAGTAATTTACTAGACTAAGTGGGACCCGTTGGGTCCCATGTTCACACGGGAGGGCTGGTCCCCCGAAGCAATATTCCACCTCTCCACCAATTCCAATATTGGTGGCGAGTGGGGTGGCTTTCTGGAGTGCTGGTATGGGTTCTTGGGGTGGCAGCTCAGTCCCTCAAGCCTGATCTGCTGGCAGCTCACTCACGGCTGGTGGGCTGGCAGTTGACTTGTGACTATTCCTTGAAATTCCATTTCAAGCAGGGTGCAAGGCCACCAAATTCAAATCCATGTTCCTACGATTTCAAGCAGTGCAAGGCCACCAAATTCACGTGCAGTTTCTTACCACTGTGAGCAGGGTGCAAGGCCACCGAATTCAAGTGCAGTTTCAAACCACTTCAAGCTGGATCCAAGGCTACCAAATTCAGTGCAGTTTCATTCCACTTCAAGCAGGGTCCAAGGCCACCAAATTCAAATGCAGCTTCATACCATTTCATGCAGGGTGAAACCATCATCAAAAACCACACAAAACACCAAACTCACAGTTCAGTAGACATTCGGTGTGTTCAGTTGATTCACACCTCAGACAGTCATGACCTCTCCCTCCCCCATCATGCAGAGACTGAGCCACACCCACACTTCTGGGTTTTATAACCCCTCCCCCTCCCACTGAAAAAGGTGTGGCTTTCAGGGTGTGATTGACAGGAGAGGGATTCTCATCATTTTTTAAACACTAATAACACTTTTATTTCTCATTGATGGGAAGAATTCTCTGCACTTGCTCAGCAGAGGGGGGACTGAGTAAGATGGCCAAAAATCACAGCTGTACGTGGTAGCGTTTTATCTAAAATCAATATACAGTGCAAACAGGAAGTAAGTGCATTTGCAGTAGTGCCGTTTAACTTCAAGCCAAAGCACCCAAGCCACCATTTGCAGTAAGTAGTGCCTTTCAACTTCAAGCCAAAGCACCCAAGCCACTATTTGCAGTAAGCAGTGCCTTTCAACTTCGAGCCAAAGCACTCAAGCCACCATTTGCAGTAAGTAGTGCCTTTCAACTTCATGCCACCATTTGCAGTAAGTAGTGCCTATCAACTTCAACCATTTGCAGTAAGTAGTGCAACTTCAAGCACACCCACGCCACCATTTGCAGTAAGTAGTGCCTTTCAACTTCAAACCAAAGCACCCAAGACACCATTTGCAGTAAGTAGTGCCTTTCAACTTCAAGCCAAAGCAACCAAGCCATCATTTGCAGTAAGTAATGCCTTTCAATTTCAAGCAAAGCACCCATGCCACCACTTTGCAGTGGCTTTCAACCTCAAGCCAAAGCACCCAAGCCACCATTTGCAGTAAGTAATGCTTTTCAACTTCAAGCCAAAGCACCCAAACATCCATTTGCAGGCAGTGCCCTTTTACTTAAAACAAACCATATTTGCAGATGAATACGTGGCTTGAAAAATGGTGCAAGGGGGAGGGATTCAAATTTTTAGAGGATTGGAACCAGTTCTGGGGGAGGTGGGACCAGTACAAACAGGACGGTCTGCACCTGGGCTGGAATGGAACCAATGTCCTTGGGGGAGTGTTTGCTAGTGGTGTCGGGGAGGATTTAAACTAATGTGGCAGGGGGATGGGTACAAGAGCAGAGAGGCAGGAGGTGTAAAATGACGGTAGAAGCAATAGGTAGCAAGGTGAAAAGTAAAAGTGGCAGGCAGACAAAACCCGGGCAAAAATCAAAAAGGGCCACTTTTCAACATAATTGTATAAGGGGTAAGAGCATTGTAAAAACAAGCCTGAAGGCTTTGTGTCTCAATGCAAGGAGTATTCGTAATAAGGTGGATGAGTTGAACGTGCAGATAGCCATTAATGATTATGATATAGTTGGGATCACGGAGACATGGCGCCAGGGTGACCAAGGCTGGGAGCTGAACATCCAGGGATATTCAATATTCAGGAGGGATAGACAGAAAGGAAAAGGAGGTGGGGTAGCTTTGCTGGTTAGAGAGGAGATTAACGCAATGGAAAAGAAGGACATTAGTTTGGAGGATGTGGAATCAGTATGGGTAGAGCTGCGAAACACTAAGGGGCAGAGAACGCTGGTGGGTGTTGTGTACAGGCCACCTAACAGTAGTAGTGAAGTTGGAGATGGTATCAAACAGGAAATTAGAAATGCGTGCGACAAAGGCAAAACAGTTATAATGGGTGACTTCAATCTACATATAGATTGGGTGAATCAAATTGGCAGGGGTGCTGAGGAAGAGGATTTCTTGGAATGTATGCGGGATAGTTATCTAAATCAAAATGTAGAGGAACCAACGAGAGAGCAGGCTATTTTAGACTGGGTATTGAGTAATGAGGAAGGGTTAGTTAGCAGTCTTGTTGTATGTGCCCCCTTGGGCAAGAGTGACCATAATATGGTTGAGTTCTTCATTAGGATGGAGAGTGACATTGTTAATTCAGAAACAATGGTTCTGAACTTAAAGAAAGGTAACTTTGAGGGTATGAGACGTGAATTGACCAAGATTGACTGGCAATTAATTCTAAAAGGGTTGACGGTGGATATGCAATGGAAGACCTTTAAAGACTGCATGGATGAACTACAAAAATTGTTCATCCCAGTTTGGCAAAAGAATAAATCGGGGAAGGTAGTGCATCCGTGGATAACAAGGGAAATCAGGGATAGTATCAAAGCGAAGGATGATGCGTACAAATTAGCCAGAAAAAGCAGCATACCGGAGGAATGGGAGAAATTCAGAGACCAGCAGAGGAGGACAAAGGGCTTAATTAGGAAAGGAAAAATAGATTATGAAAGAAAACTGGCAGGGAACATAAAAACTGACTGCAAAGGTTTTTATAGATATGTGAAAAGAAAGAGATTAGTTAAAACAAATGTAGGTCCCTTGCAGTCAGAAACAGATGAGTTGATCATGGGGAACAAGGATATGGCGGACCAATTGAATAACTACTTTGGTTCCGTCTTCACTAAGGAAGACATAAATAATCTGCCAGAAATAGCAGGGGACCGCGGGTCAAAGCTAGTTGGAGGAATTGAGTGAAATCCAGGTTAGTCGGGAAGTGGTGTTGGGAAAATTGAATGGATTAAAGGCCGATAAATCCCCAGGGCCAGATAGGCTGCATCCCAGAGTACTTAAGGAAGTAGCTCCAGAAATAGTGGATGCATTAGTAATAATCTTTCAGAACTCTTTAGATTCTGGAGTAGTTCCTGAAGATTGGCGGGTAGCAAACGTAACCCCACTTTTTAAGAAGGGAGGGAGAGAGAAAACGGGGAATTACAGACCAGTTAGTCTAACATCGGTAGTGGGGAAACTGCTAGTCAGTTATTAAAGATGGGATAGCAGCACATTTGGAAAGTGGTGAAATCATTGGATAAAGTCAGCATGGATTTACGAAAGGTAAATCATGTCTGACGAATCTTATAGAATTTTTCGAGGATGTAACTAGTAGCGTGGATAGGGGAGAACCAGTGGATGTGGTGTATCTGGACTTCCATAAGGCTTTCAACAAGGTCCCACATAAGAGATTAGTATACAAACTTAAAGCACATGGCATTGGTGGTTCAGTATTGATGTGGATAGAGAACTGACTGGCAAACAGGAAGCAAAGAGCAGGAGTAAACGGGTCCTTTTCACAATGGCAGGCAGTGACTAATGGGGGTACCGCAAGGCTCAGTGCTGGGACCCCAGCTATTTACAATATATATTAATGATCTGGATGAGGGAATTGAAGGCAATCTCTCCAGGTTTGCGGATGACACTAAGCTGGGGGGCAGTGTTAGCTGTGAGGTACAGAGATGCTGCCGGGCCCGCTGAGTTACTCCTGCATTTTGTGTCCATCTTCAAATGACATCACGCGCTTAGACGGCTGTGGGGTGCATGAAATCGCACGCAACCTTCGCGGGACCGTCGCAGCTCAACGCGACCATGAGCTCACGTAATTAGCGTGCCAAGGACACATAAGTGGGACAGGGACTCTTCCTTAAAAATATCCATTGACTTGGTCTCCACAGCCATCTGTGACAATCTGCCACAGATTCCCCATCCTCTGTCAAAATCAAAGGAGTGCGTTTAATATCAAAGGATTGATAAATTTTAATAAACATATTTAAAAACTGAAAACTGGTGGTGAAATCAATGAATCTGGGGAAAAAAAAAGTCTATCTCCCTCTTCAAATCCCCTGCTATCACAAACTCCAATTTATCTGTAGAATTCCCACTGTTTTTCTTCTGCTGTGAGGCTAAAGAAACTGAAGAAAAGCATTTTTTTTCTGAACCTTAACTATTGTGTTGCAAATAGACGTCAAAAGTTCCCTTCACCAGACATCTTTGTCATTCGCTTAGTTTAGTGTTGAAATACAGGACATTCGACCCACCGAGTCTGCGCCAACCAGTAATCCCTGTACATAAGCACTAGGGACAATTTACAATTTTTACCGAAGCCAATTAACCTACAAGCCAGTACATCTTTGGAGTGTGGGAGGAAAACGGAGTTTCTGGAGAATATCCAAGTGGTCATAGGGAGAACGTACAAACACTGTCTATCCTGTAGTCAGGATCGAACATGCGTCTCTGGCACTGTAAGGCAACATCTCTACTGCTGCATCACTGTGACGCCCTTTATTCATATATTCCACAAGGTCCCTCTTCAGCCTTTCCCTGAGAGATCTACCTGAATAAATTAATTCCTGCATTTCGATAAGGGAACTGCTTGCATTTCCATTGCATAGGTGGCTAGACTGATTCAATCTGCTGTAACGGCATGTTTTGGATTCCCTGGTCACGAAGTGATGAGGGAAAATAAAACAATCACTGAATTATATTCCTCATATTTTTGACTGTTTTTAGGGATATGGCACTAATCTCTCTGATGTCCCATCAAATGCTGCTTTTATCTTCTCTATCAGGTCCTGAAGGTAGAAATAATTGTAGCAAATTGCAAGTGCTCTTTCAATGAGGGTCTGTTCTGGGTTACATTCATTGGAGCGATTTAAGGGCAAAAATCGAGGCAGATAGGGCAGTGTTCTCAGGGTGCTACACTCTCAGAACTGCTGCCTTTCAGATGGGACATTAAGTTGAGGTGAGGCTCTCAGTGCTCTTTTAAGTTGACATAAAAAATGGCCTATCACTATTTTCAAAGATACATTTGTTCAACTGACAGCTTTACTTTCAGCTCCAGGGTAAATCAATCATTTATTTTTAACCTCCAGGAAGGATAGCAAAAAGACTTAGGCCACAAATTATCTCACAGCAGCTGTTAACATTCATTTGTTATCGGCTGGTTTCATACAAAGGTAGTGTTTTAGCTGCCAACTGTGGCAATGCATACTGGAAGTCCTGCTGGGATCGTGAATGAGCTGCAGCCTTTTGGTGTAAGGTGACGTTCTAATGCTCATCAAATTGTTTAGTTTAGTTTAGAGATACAACGGGGACACTGTCCCTTCAGCCCACCGAGTCAGTGCCGACCAGCGATCCCCGCACACTAACACTATCCAACACATACTAGGGACTATTTCCAATTTTACCAAGCCAATTAGCCTACAAACCTGTACGTCTTGGGAGTGTGGGAGGAAAACGGAGCTTCCAGGAGAAAACCCACGCAGGTTATGAGGCGAATAGAATGTACAAACTCCATACAGGCAGCATCCATAGTCAGAATCAAACCTGGGTCTCTGGCGCTGTAAGACAGTGACTCTACCGCTGCACCATTGTGCTGCCCTAATTGCTTCAGAATTTAATCTCGAGGTCAAAGAAATAAAACCTTGCTTTTTCTTCTTGTTATGACCTTTGATATTTCACCAAGAACTTTTCTTTATAGACAAGAGGAGACCCAAAAGCAAAAGACAATTGGATAGAGGAAGAGGCCGGAGATACACATATAAATTAGCTCCTGACTATAACGTGGAAACTCTCGTTGTTGCTGACACAGCAATGGTCAACTATCATGGAGCTGATGCTGTCAGGAGATTTATCCTGACTGTGATGAATATGGTGAGAATGAATTACAGCTATTTTTTTAGAATTATATTATGCATGGCATTGTTTAAAAAAAAAAAAAAAAAAGACCTTCAAAGCTAACTGAAAAATTAAGTGCTTATAATAGTGGTGGAAGCTGAAACCATAATCACATTTAAAAATGTGCCTGGATAAATACCACATGGTAGTGGACTGAGATCTGTGAAATGGAGTTTAGCAGAAAACCTGTTTTAGTTGCTACGGGTGAAGTGGTTTCCTGTTGTGTTGTAAACCTCTATCATTTTTATTACTCTGCGACTCAGTTCAGTTGCCTCCAAGTATTCCCCATCAGTTTGTCAAGAAGCAGGTTTGAAGTAGACATTCAGTCGAGCAGGATAGTTGTGGACTAGCACATACATTTCTGACTTTTCAGGTCAGAACACTTTTGTTCAGGGAGAGGAGTTTCCAGGCCAGGGGGTTTACCACAACCGAGCAGGATAGTTGTGGACTAGCACAAAAAATGGACGAGGGGTGGGGTGGGGGGGGGGGGTGGGGGGGGATTGTGGCATTTATTTTCTTCACAATGGAAATATAATGTGGGCTGAGGAATAAGGAGTTTAAGTTTTTAAAGAACATATAACCATATATAACCATATAACAATTACATCACGGAAACAGGCCATCTCGGCCCTTCTAGTCCGTGCCGAACACTTACTCTCACCTAGTCCCATCTACCTGCATTCAGACCATAACCCTCCATTCCTTTCCCGTCCATAAACCTATCCAATTTATTTTTAAATGATAAAATCGAACCTGCCTCCACCATTTCCACTGGAAGCTCATTCCGCACAGCTACCACTCTGAGTAAAGAAGGGTGGGGGGTGGGGGTGGGGGGGGGGGGGGGGGGGGATTGTGGAATTGCAGGATCTGCCCACCTCCCATTAATGTCTCCATCCTGGAATAATGATCACTGTGTCAAGGAATTTTGCAGTAGCTTTTGTTGCATATCTTGCAGATTCTGGTCTTCCAAAAACCCTCCCACGTCTCCACATCTCATGGATTAAACAGATAAGCTTCTGGACACTGCATTAGAGGTCACTATAAATTGTAACCTTGATTTATACTGGTATAACTGGTGCTGAGCTCAAAGTTTGATGAGCCAATGCCACAGTACACTCTGATATGATTTCTGTCATCAGTTACATTGTTAAACACCCTAGGTTATAAGCTTGAAAAATCATGGAAGATTGAAGTGAGAATGATCAGACAGCAAGAATCTGAAGTCAATAGGAATCAAGGGGAAACTCTACGCCACTGGAGTTAAAGAAGTGCTGGTTGGAAGATGTTTGTACTTGTTGGAGGCCAATTGTTTTACTGCCGGACATGAGTTTCTCAGGGCAAATATACTGGTCCATCCATCTCCAACTACTCTATTAATGACTTTCCATCATCATAGTGTTTACTGATGAGTGCACAGTATTCCATTCCATTTGCCGTTCCTCAGATAATGAAACAGTCCATGCAATCATGCGGAAAGTCCTGGAAACAATAAGGCTTAAGCAAATAGATGGCAGATAATGTTTGTACCACACCACCTTGACCATCTCCCATTAGTGAGAATCTAACCAGGTCTCTTGGACATTAAATAGCACTTCTTTCATGAGGGATATCTGGAAAATATAGTGGATCAGCCATACAATATTGTCACTGTGAGAGCAGATGAGTGCCTGCATGTTATCTAGTTGTGGACTTGCACAAACACAATTTCTGATTTCTTAAGGCCATTTTACTGGCATGTTGGAATATTCTCCATTTGTTTGGAAGTGTACAACATCCATCGTAAAGCGATGCTCTTGTTTGGCACCTTATAAATCATCTTAAATATTCCATCCATTCGCTCATTGTGTGTACCATCAACAAGACAAATATTAGCAACTTTTGTAACTCCCAGACCAGGTTGTGTATTATCGGGTAGGGAAAGATTCCTATGTTCTCCACGATTTGGATACCTGCCCTGACATGGAAATAAATTACAATAGCTCCATTAGGCATAAATAGGGTAGACAGTCAGAACCTGTGATCAGGATGGAAAATTCAAATACTCGAGGCATGTAAAAAGCACTGCACTAGCTGTCCGTGGTCATCACTGGAGCTAGAGAGCGAGCTGGAGGTGCGGACACTACAATTATACAAGAGACAATGGGGAGTGGTTAGTAGTGGTGAGGTCACTATGTTAAAGGAACATGCACTGATCTACAAGGCATTTAAGGTGAGGGGGACATAGTTTAAAGGATTTGTGCGGGGCAACCTTTTTTATATAGAGGGTGATAAGTGCCTGGAATGTGCTGCCAGGGTTGGTGGCTGAGGCAGGTACGATAGTGGCATTTAAGATGCTTTTGGATATGCTGGGAATGGATGGATAAGGATTATGCACAGGTAGATAAGAGATGATCTTGGCATCATGTTCAGCACAGACATTGTGGGCCGAAAGGCCTGTTCTTGTGCTGCATTGCTCTACGTTCTATGATGCAGGAACACTTCATAAATGCAGTTTGGAAAAGCTTTCTGAGGTTAATTAGAGAAAAGCATCAATTATGGTTCGTGTCAGTCATGCCCATGTCTCACAAAGGATTAAAAATAAGCATGAAGGAGCACTACTGTGTTCTTTATGTGGTTATGTGGTTATTTCTGGCATGCTTGTTGTAATTCTGTTCAGAATCAGTACTTAACAGCATTTAATTATACACAGATCTTATTCACTCTTCTTGAAATCCCAACCATTCACACTGTCCATTTGTACGAAAGATGCAGAACTCTTTGTCCTTGATTACCTGGTAGTATGGTGACTTTCCCAACCTTGCTCCCCATCATTTTTGTGTCAGTTGTTTCATTGAGCGCAGAAGGTTAAGGGGGATTTGATAGAGGTCTTTAAAATGATGAGAGGAATAGACAGAGTTGACGTGGATAAGCTTTTTCCATTGAGAGTAGGGAAGATTCAAACTAGAGGACATGATTTGAGAATTAAAGGACAGAAGTTTAGTGGTAACATGAGGGGGAACTTCTTTACTCAGAGTGGTAGCTGTGCGGAATGAGCTTCCAGTGGAAGTGGTGGAGGCAGGTTCGATTTTATCATTTAAAAATAAATTGGATAGGTTTATGGACGGGAAAGGAATGGAGGGTTATGTTCTGAATGCAGGTAGATGGGACTAGGTGAGAGTAAGTGTTCAGCACGGACTAGAAGGGCCGAGATGGTCTGTTTCCGTGCTGTAATTGTTATATGGTTATATGTTCTTTAAAAACTTAAACTCCTTATTCCTCAGCCCACATTATATTTCCATTGTGAAGAAAATAAAGTGTCCCACAAACCATTAGTTCCTGATGGAAGGAAAGGTTAACATTATTATTGTGAACTTCCATTAAGAAAGAATTTGAACTTTTCAAGGAACTGCTCAGATGCTTAAAGATAAATACAGACCAGAAACACTCATAGATTAATGTAAATTCACTGCAATTAGAATATTATGTTCAGTTCTGGGCACCATGTTATAGGAAAGATATTGTCAAGCTTGAAAAGGTACAGAAAAGATTTATGAGGATTTTGCCAGGACTAGAGGGTGTGAACTATAGGGAGAGGTTGAGTAGGCTGTGTCTCCATTCCTTGGAGCGCAGGAGGATGAGGGGTGATCTTAAAGAGGTGTATAAAATCATGAGAGGAATCGATTGGGTAGATGCGCAGTGTCTCTTGGCCAGAGTAGGGGAATCAAGGACCAGAGGACATGGGTTCAAGGTGAAGGGGAAAAGATTTAATAGGAATCTGAGGGGTAACTTTTTCACACAAAGGGTGGTGGGTGTATAGAACAAGCTGCCAGATGAGGTAGTTGAGGCTGGGACTATCCCAACATTTACGAAACAGTTAGACTGGTACATGGATAGGGCAGGTGGGACTAGTGTAGCTGGGACATGTTGGCCGATGTGGGCAAGTTATGTCGAAGGGCCTGTTTCCGCAATGTATCACTCTATGACTCTATGTATGGAAGGTAATATATCCGAATAAATTTAAAATATTGAAATTCCTTGTCTCTTTGGTATTGTTATTGCTACCAGGACATTTTTACTATTTGTTCAGTTGTAAATTTGACCTGTAATAGTGATTAATATTTTTAAAGATCTATGCATCAGCTTTAAGTGTAAATTCCTTTTTTAGGTTTTCAATCTTTTCCAGCATAAGAGTCTTGGCATTCAAATGAATCTTCGAGTGACAAAACTTGTTCTGCTTCACGAGAGTCCGGTAAGAAAAATTAATACTGGAGTTAAAGAAACAATGTTTGTGTATGATATGATATATGATATGCCATTTATTGTCACTATACATGTACAATGAAATTAAAAGCTGCTCGTACTCAGTGCATACATATAATTTAGTACAAAAAACAAGAAACAGAAAAACAAAAACAGAAGAAGGAGAAGGGGGGGGGGGGGGGGGGGGGGGGGGGGGGGGGGGGGGGGGGGATAGGGGCACAATTCTGCGGCGCTATATACATATATACAGATGGAAGTCCGGGTGTTGGGCTGTGAAGTCAGTGCATGTGTGAATTTGAATTAAGAGTAGTTATAATTTTCGGAAAGCAACTATTCCTGAGTCTATTTGTCCTGGATTTGATGCACCTATAGCGCCTTCCAGAGGGCAGCAGGTCGAACAGTCCAAACGCAGGATGGGAGCTGTCTTTGATGATATTCTTTGCCCTGCTAAGGCAGCGGGAGGTGTAGATATCCATCAGGGAGGGGAGAGGGCAACCAATGATCTTCTGCGCTGTCCTAGTTACCCTCTGAAGCCTCTCCCTGTCTGCCATGGTGCAGCTGCCATACCATGCTGTAATGCAGTATGTCAGCAGGCTCTTGATGGACGAGCGGTAGAAGGTCAGCAGCAGGTTAGAGTCCAGGTTGTGCTTCCTGAGGACCCTCAGGAAGTGCAGCCGCTGCTGAGCCTTCTTGATGACCGCTGTCGTGTTGTCTGTCCAGGAGATATCAGCAGCGATATGGACGCCGAGAAACCGGAAGGTGTTGACCCTCTCCACACACTCGCCGTAGATGTGTAGGGGGACTAAGTCGGTGCTGTGCCTCCTGAAGTCGACAATGAGCTCTTTTGTTTTCCTGGTGTTCAGAGCCAGATTGTTTTCTGAGCACCAGGTTGTCAACTTCAGGACTTCCTCTCTGTAGGCTGCCTCGTCTCCCTTTGAAATAAGTCCGACTACAGTAGTGTCGTCAGCAAATTTGACGATGCGGTTGTTGTTGTGGGCCGGACTACAGTCGTGGGTGTAGAGACAGTATAAGAGGGGGCTTAGCACACAGCCCTGTGGGGAGCTGGTACTCAACCTGCGAGTGGAAGAGAGGTGGGGGCCGAGTCTCACAGTCTGGGGCCGGTTGGTGAGGAAATCTTTTATCCAGGCACATGTGAGAGTGGGGAGGCCGAGAGTGACCAGTTTACCAATGAGAATGTCCGGAATGATTGTATTGAAAGCTGAGCTATAATCCACAAAGAGCATCCGGACGTAGCTCTGCCCCTGCTCCAGATGGCTCAGCACAGAGTGGAGAGCTACGGTAATGGCGTCTTCCGTGGATCTGTTTTGGCGATAAGCGAATTGGTGGGGGTCGAAGTCTGGTGGTAGATAGTCCTTGATGTGCTGGAGGACCAATCTCTCGAAGCACTTCGTGATTACCGGAGTGAGGGCCACAGGACGGTAGTCATTAAGGCTGGTGATGGGAGACTTCTTCGGCACTGGGACGATTGTGGCTGATTTTAGGCAGGACGGAATAACTGCCTGGTCCAGGGAGAGGTTGAAAATTCTGGTGAAGATGGCAGTGAGCTGGTGGGCGCACGCTTTGAGCACCTTACCAGGTACTCCATCTGGGCCGGTAGCCTTCTTGGGGTTCACTGCCAGGAGCACCCGTCTGACATCGTGCTCCCTGACAGTGAGTGGAGTAGTACAGGAGCTAGGTGAGGTTGGGAACAGTGCTGTAGCAGGTGAGTGCTGCTGTTGTGATGTTTCAAAGCGGGAGAAGAAGCAATTTAGCTTTTCTGCCAGCGGCACACTCAGGTCTTCTGACTTTGTGGCACAGCCTCTGTAGTTGGTAATGTCTTGTATGCCCCGCCATACCTCCCGTGTATTATTGCTGGACAAGTAGGATCATATTTTATAGTGAAATATGGATGTGTGCATTGCTGCTACCTTATTATTTAAACCTGCTGTTATCCTTGCATGTCTCTTAAACTGCTTGTCCATGCATGTCTGTTTATGTAGTATTTTTCTCAGAATAGGTCCAAGATGTGTACGTGTAAATTAGTCAGCAAAGTTGTAAGAATCCCTTGACTCATTAAGCTGTTCAGAATTGTAAGGTGCATTCTTATACACGCTGCTTCGAATATTCTCACAAAGTATCATTTTCCTCCTGATCTACACTAGCAATAAATTAATTTTCTGTGGTGGGGGAACTACTTAACATTTGGAACGAGTTGCATTGTTTTACTTTATCTTTTTCCTTGGCTTTACGTTCTCAGTTGATCGGGGTAAGAATAATATCATAAATTAGCACTGGGTTTGTAAAGGCTTTGTTTCTTGTCCAGTCATTTGCCTCATGCCACCAATAAAACACCCAGTCACTGGTGTATAAATAGCCTTTCTATGCACTTTCCAACAACACCACATGCACATGTAAAGCTATCAACATTTCTGAGTTCAAAGGTAGTTGTCAATTAGTTGTGCTCATTTTGATATTCAACCTCTGCTTTTTTTATTCAACCGATCAAGACATGATATATACCACAACGACATGCAGCAAAATTATAATACAATATCTCAACTCTTTTTACACATTGCAATGAATGTAATTTTTATTATTTCTTTCCACTTCCAAACAAAAATGTGGTTGGATTATTCAGCGTATGATCAACTTGTGTCAATAAATCCTGGACCATGATAACATATATGTTTAACCATGCACACTACAGATTGATGCAAGCATGTTTTCTGTGAAGGACCAAAGATTATCATGACATGGCCATAGCATGGGTCGTTATTGCTATTGGTACAGAAACACTCTCGCTTCCCACATAATTTATCCACAACAAAATATACAGGTTGCAAGGAATTTTCTAAAGTTGTTTAATGATAATAGCTGTTAAAACTGACTATACCCACCTGACAGGTTAAACATTACACTAACTAACAATAGATGGCCAAAGGACATAAATGCAGCAAATATTCTTTTGGTAATATATTTAAAGGTGTCAAGACGCCACATTACCGGACATTCAGATTAGATGTATGTGCTGTGAACAACAATGAAGATACCCAGTTTGTAAGCAACAAATTAAAAAACAAAATTGTTGATAACCGCTTTTTCCAACATTCCCACTTCAGAATTAATATTAAAATTTCAACTGTAATATCTCCTGACCAAATTTGTGATGTATATGACTGATTGTAGAAGTAAAACCTGGATAAATCCAACGTATAGTTGTGAATGTTGCTCATTAAATAACTACAGTACTGATACTCCATATTAAGAGCATTGATTTGCCGTTAAAATGAATTCTGTAATAACGTGTCAACGGTAGCAGTGACAATCGAACTCTGCGGTTTTAATGTTTCACATGTTCACAATTTAATTAATCCAACGTTATAGATTAAAACAAATAATAACATTGGGAATTAAAACACAATTGATTGCATTCCGTTATCAAACATAGTCAATGTTCGCTCTGAAGACATTTCCAGCACAATAGGGTCAGGGGGGGGTGGGGGTGTGAATCAGTGCAGGATGGATAGATGGCGGAGGGGGGGGGTGGAGTTGAGAAGGCAATCGGTGCGGAATGGATGGATTGAGGCAGGGGAGTTAGTGCTTGTTGGTTGGAGTAGGTAAAATTGTGAGGGGAGAGTGCGGGGGATGACAGTGGGATTGAATGGGGGGATCTGTGCAGGATGGAGGGGTGGAGCAGTGTGGGATCGATGGGAAGGGAGGTCAGTACAGGATCAATTGGAGGACCAGTGTAGGATTGATGGGGAGTGGCAGGAGAATCAATGCGAGGTGGATAGGGAGATCAATGCAGGATGAATAGTTGGGGGGTGGCAGTAGATGAGGAAGGGAGCACACGGGATGTCAGTGAGGACTGAATAGAGGCAGGAATGGGGATCAGCGTGGGATGGAGAAGAGGCGTCTCCGGATAAGGGGGGTGGAGGGGGCGTACAAGAGAGAGAGAGGAAGGGGCAGAGGTTGTGGGAAGGAAGGTCAGCGCTCCTCGGACAACAATCAGGCACGGAAATCGCTATCAAAATATGGAGGGGACCGGGGGACAGGGGGAACACAATATCTTGGCGGCCATGCGCACACTCACACTCACGCGTTAGGCTTCGGAGACCCTGTGAACGGTAATTTCAGCTCAATCCAGCGCTAAATGCAGCTCAACTCTGCCTGGCTCGCCTGGTCATGCCTGGACTGATGACATATTTCCTGTAAATACAGGCAGGGATAACCTGGTGAACCAGGCAGAGTGGAGCTGGATTTAGCTCTGCTTCTCTGCGCTGGCTGTGGGCCTGGGGGCACTGTTCCCGTCTGACTCCCAACGTCTCCGGCCACCCCTGGGCGTGGGTGGGGACTTCTCAAAACAGGGGGCAACATGACCCCCTTGCCGCCCCCCCCCAGCTTGTCCATCGTCAAGTGCCGCCGCCAAAGGGAGAGGCAGTTGGGATCTCCTCGCCACCGCCTCCCCTCCTCCGCCAACCAACAGGAAGGTGCAGGGCCGAGCGGTGCAGACGCTTCAGACGGCGTTAGGGGGCCACCCCCTCCCTCCCTCCCTCCTCCTGGCCTCGGCGTGCAGGAGGATTTGTTTTGAAAGCGCCGTTGGCGGAGTGGCAGGCAGCGGCCGCTAACAGGGCGGGCGCGAGGTGGGAGGAGAGAGGAGGAGGATTTGCAGCCGATGTCGCCGCCACTGCTGCTGCTGCTGTTCGGGGCCCATCATTCGTCCGACCTTCCGTCACGCCACACTTAGTATCTTTCCCACGCATTACAGCCGTCGCTGACATAAAACGTCACGTTCCTTTTCTTCAGAGATGCAGCCTGACTTGCTGAGTTACTCCAGTTTTTTGTGTCTATCTTCGGTATCAACCAGTATCTGCGTGCCAAGCCGGGCAAAATGACTCGGTGTTAAGGTTGCCCGGCGGCACATTGGGTGGTCAATGGCACCTGGGCAACCGCTAATTTCGAGCCCCGTAAGTGGTGGGAATCCATACGATATTTGCACTCCACCATGGACATCCAACATTGGAGAGTGTGGACTTGCCAGTGTAGATCAGTTGTGTGTTTGTGCACAAGTGATGACACTTCACATAGTTTTTGAGGTAAATGCTAACAGTCCCAAGTGGTGACATGCCCATTCACGCTCAGCACTCCTAAAACAATAAACAGCATCAAGTGACCCCAAGTATACGGGAAATATATTTTTAAAAAGATTTTGATCCAATAATGTTTCAATCTCTTTGACAATATAATTTTTTTTTAAATCAGTAAGAGGTAACTTTAAAAGCCTTGATGTACAAATAGAAACATGGAAAATAGGTGCAGGAGTAGGTCATTCGGTCCTTCAACCCACCACTGCCATTCAATATGATCATCGCTGATCATCCAAAATCAGTACCCTGTTCCTGCTCTCTCCCCATATCCCTTAATTTTGTTAAGCCCTAAGAGCTATATCTAACTCTCTATTGAAATAGCATATTGACTGCAGCAGCAAAAGTAATTTTAAATATTTTACAAATTTAGACTTTGTTAAAACATATCCAAAGAGCCTGACAAGTTCACTGTGAACCGAAATACAACTCAATAAATATTCATTCACAAATAGTACAATAAACTAGTTGAAATCATTATGTGTAGGAAAGAATTGCAGATGCTGGTTTATACCAAAGATAGACACAAAATGATGGAGTAACTCAGTGGGTCAGACAGAATCTCTTGAGAGATTCTTCCTCTCCAGAGTTCCTGCCTGACCTGCTGAGTTACCCCAGCATTTTGTGTCTATCTTTTCTTTTGAGATAATTTGAGGTCATTTCTTTCCCTGCTGATTAATGAAGAGTTCAACACGTTAAAAATAAAACAGCTGAATTTAGTGTTAATCCATTTTCAATTTTAAGCATCGTTATTATCCTTTGCTGATACAATAGTGGGAAGTGCTTTTGAGGTTGAAATGGAGGCATACATGTTGTGGAGCTGAATGTAATTTGATCTAAGCTTTAAATATACCAGTTGCACATGTTTCAATTATGTACCTCGGGGTCTTATTTCTAAACATAGACTAGAGGAAGAAAAATGTGTTTAAGTTAAATTAACAACTGTTCTTTCTTTACAGGAAGACCTTTATATAGGTCACCATGGGGAGAAGATGTTGGAAAGTTTCTGCAAATGGCAGCATGAAGAATTTGGCAAGAAAAATTATTTTAATAGCGATATGTCCAGTAGTTGGAGAGAAGATTTACCTGCCATTGATTCGGCCATCCTGATAACAAGGTAACACTAGCAAACAGCAGTAACTTTGACTACCGCATTAACAATCATTTGGACAATTAAAGAAAGCCAGCATGGATCAGTTGAAGGACAATTGTGTTTATTGTGTTAGAAATTTTGCAATAGAGCAGAAAGGGTATACATTAGACTTTTACTTTAGACTTTAGCAGTTGTTGAGTAAAATAATGTTGATCTGGTGTTTTCAAAATATATTTCTTAGAGTGTTGCATACTAGACTTATCATAAAGATTGAATTAAAGAGCACAACTCAAAGCGCTGGAGTAACTCGGCAGGTCAGGCAATCTCTTTGGAGGACAGGGATAGGTGACATTTCGGGTTGGGACCCTTCTTCAGTTAGAGAGCCAATCAGTTCACTTGTAACAACACTCTCCTCCTCCGCCTTGCGGAACCTCACAAATACTCAAGCGCTTGGGATTCCAGCATCCCCAGTTCCTTGTGTCTGTCTTGAATAAAAGAACAGTAGCAGCATAAAGTGAAAGTTAACTGCCTGACAGGAAATGGAGAGGAGTAGGAGTTGGTTGTTGTTCAGACCACAGAATGTTCCTCCGGAGTCATTTTTGGCAATACTCAATGTAAATTAATAACTTGTACATGGGCATGCAAGACATAGTTTTCACATTTGTTCATGGCATAACATTTGGCGTGTATTTTACTGAGAGGAGAAATTAATAAACCAAGAGGATGTGGACATTAGTGTAAAGGGAATATTAAGTTTAACGCAGAAACTTGGCAAGCATTACATTTTACTGTGAAGACCAAGTAGAGGCAATGTGAACTAGAGGGCACAATTGTAAAAAGATTATAGGAACTGAGATCTGAGATAAATTGTATGAATAAGAATAAATTGTTAAAAATGGTGGGGTAGAATTGGATGATGTGAAGGCCTTAGAAGGAGTAAAGAGATTTAAGTAATGATCCCATGGTTGAGAGACCTAGTTAGACTGAAGAAGTAGAGATTGATCTTGTTGGAATAGATGAATTTGAACAAAAACCCTGCGGTGAATGTTAAATTCACGAAGGAGCCACACAGAGTACAATTATGAGAAGCTGTTCTGTTTGGCAGAATAGATAAGAATCAAAAGACATGAAAACATCTCAAAAGCACATGGAGATAGAAATTGAAATTTATCATGCTCATTTTATGGGCTTTGGACAGGTGTAAAATTTCACTATTCAGCTGCCCAAGGCTTTCTTTAAATTTAGAGGTTGCGGCAAGCAATGATGTTAAGATAAAATTCCAAGTTTCAGGAAAGCGATATTATGGACACATTAATTAATGGTATTCAGTTTCGATTGGCTTGTTATAGCTGGTGCAGTAAAACTATAGAATGATACTGTGCTAACTGAAGGTAGCTCTGAACTTTGATGGTGCAATAGAAGTGATTTGATAAACTATTGGGAGGACTATAAGGAACTGTGAAGATATAATAGATAAGCTATATAGATGGCAGGTGAAATATGCAATTTGCACATGGAAATAAATTGCATTTGAAGAGTAAATAAAGAATGGGCTGCATGGTGGCGCAGCAGTAGAGTTGCTGCCTTACAGCGCTTGCAGCGGCGGAGACCCAGGTTCCAACCCGACTACGGGTGCTGTCTGTGGGGATCACTGGTCGGCGCGGACTCGGTTGGCCGAAGGGCCTGTTTCTGCACCATTTCTCTAAACTAAAACTAAATAAATAAAAGGTAGACAAAAGTGCTGGAGAAACTCAGCGGGTGCAGCAGCATCCATGGAGCGAAGGAAATAGGCGACGTTTCGGGCCGAAACCCTTCTTCAGACCGGAATATTCATTGTGTTATAACTCTGTTTTTTTTTGTTTTGATCCAGCTACCCTAAGGCATGATTAGAGCGATTTTGAGGTTAAATAGAAATCTTTGGAAGTTTTAATGTGGATGTCTAGAAACTGGCTAGGACCTGCAAGTTTGCATTAACCATTCGTAGTGTAGCTGGTAAACAAGTGTATAGTTTGCGGGACACTACAAACAAATGGAGTAATGCTTCTGAGTGAGTCTTGTACAAGGAAAGGGAACCAGGTCAGTCTGAGTTAATGTTATGTCCAGGGGAGGTTGCAAAGGAGATTGGCCCGAGGATGAAAATTGGAAAGGTGCTGATCAATGTTGATCAATAATCAGGATGGATGAAACGGTGGTTCACTGGTAGTTGGGCTGGGTTGGAGATGGGGGTAAAAGTCAGAAGTGTGCTCGTAGTTGAGGAGTGGAATGGTTACACATGGCTATGGGTTGGGGTTTAATAGTTAGGTGGATGTGATCAGCAGTTAGAGATTCTATATTCTAATATTATTACTTTCATTTTAATTTTCTTTTCAGAAAGGATTTCTGTGTACAAAAGGATGAGCCTTGTGACACTGTTGGTAAGTGTAAATATGTCAACGCATAAAAATTTAAGACATTTAGAAATTAGTTTTTGTTTCATGCGGGGGATGCCTATGTTCATTGTAAACCACTGCTAAAAAAAAGGACTTCATTGATGTGAAAGGAACTGAATTTCGGAAGTGGTGTTTTATGTGAAATCACTTCTAGGCCATGGATTTATTGCATGTAGTTTGACAAATGTCCATGGTCCAGTTTAGGCTTTGAACTTTGTGTTTATAAAATTCCTGTTGTTAATATTGCAATAGACAGGTACACAGGAAGATGAATTCTGCTGTATGTGAGGGATAGCCAAATTGTAACTCTGTTTCAAAAGTACAAGTCAGCCACATCTGGTGCGTAGAGGAAATCTTTTCCCATAATAGCTTGGCACTTTGCCATATGTAACATTATTCAGATTTAGAATTATTGTTGGAAATATACGCATGTCCTAATGTTACATGTAAGCATTTGACAGGTAACAGGACATTTATTATGCCCTTGAACAAATAAAATCGACTTGGACAGAATTATCTATAAAAGCTGGGTGATTTAATTGGCAATGTCATTTTAATTGATTCAATGGACATTTTATACATGTTATCCATGTGCGTTACATGTGTGCATCCTCAATTCTTTTTGATGAACAATGCTGTTCTAATTTGTACAACACAGAGACATACACAGAGATCTTTCAACTAAGCTGCCATGTGCGTGGTTGAAAGGTCAATTTACACTTCAACAGTACAGGACGTCTAAAACGCAAAGGTCAGAGTCAGAGAATTACATTTACAAAGAACAAAAGATCTTTGAAGAGAGTCCAATTTGCATTTGGTTGTTGCAATATAGAGAAGGCCACATTGTTAGGAGCAAATATCATAGTCCACACTAGATTTGTTTTCTAATTAGTAATATGAATTGTTGTGTTAGAGCTTGGAGGAAAGAATGTCTATTTTGTCCCACAAATTGGGAATATTTCAGCAAATATAAGTTTCTTAACATCACATTTTGTCGGCTCTTATCTCAATTGTTAATTTGTGAAATAACTATCCATGTGCATTTGACTTGCATTGCTTTGTGGAACAGGTGTAATAAATGATATATACATATTGGTCATCATTTATGTCGCTTTGAATGCAGTTTAGAAGATGCATTGGGTAGCATATTAAGCACTTTCTAAATAGAATTGTGCTTGCTGCTTTAATTTATAGTGCAGTGAAAGAAAAATTGGATCACTGTGATAGATTTTGGCTTTACATGATGGTGTTAAGCAGATGTTGACATTTTGCAGGTCACTCTATATATCAACTGATTTTTATTTCCTTTGACTTCATAATGGGGAACGGTGTAAAATGGGCTGCAAATGTACATTCACCCATTTGACGTGAGGCTACATCTAATGATTAGGTAAAGTGAAGATGATAACTTCATTCTCATTGCAGTAAACTCGTGTTTGATATAAAAACAGAAAATGCTGGGAATGTGCAGCCGGTCAGGGAGCATCTGTGGGTAGAGAAACAGAGTTAATGTTTCATGTTAATGGCCTTACATCAGAACTGGGAAAAGGTAGAAAACTTGTGTGTTTTAAGTTGCAGAGAAAAAGGAGGGGTGGAGATAAAATAAAATGCAATGTGTGTGATAGGGTAGAGAAGAATCCAATTATTCTGCAACTTTTTTGAGTTCTGATGAAAGATCACAACTGAAACATTCACTTAGTGTCTCTCTTCCACAGATGCTGCCTGACCTGTTATGTTTTTCCAACATTCTGTTTTATTTCAGATTTCCTGCATTTGTAGTATTTCTTTTGGCTCTGTGTTGCTTTGAGCAACTGAGACTTGCAGGTAACTATCCTGCAGTCACTGTATTTTGCCAGATATTTTACCTGACATTTTACCTCTTGCCCAGAGTAGTGGAATCGAGAACCAGTGGAGATATGTTTAAGTTGAGGGGGGAAAGATTTAATAGGAACCTGAGGGGTAACCTTTTCATGCAGAGGGTGGTAGGAGTGGGAAAGGGTGGGAGGCAGGTCCTATTGCAATGTTTAAGAAACATTTAAACAGGTACATGGATAAGACAGGTTTAGAGGGATATGGGCCAAACGCCGGCAGGTAGGACATGTTGGCTAGTGTGGGCAAGTTGGGCTGAAGGGCCTGTTTCCACGCTGTAAGACTCTATGACTCAATGACCTCAGCGCCACTTTGTTGCCCTAATCACATAAATCTTGATTCCTTTAATATTAAAATATCTGCCAATCTACTTGTTGTCTCAGAGCAGAGAATTGTAATGAATGTACTCAACTGTGGAAGTTGCCAAAGATGGAGATGTTTTCTTTATTTTCTTTATACATTCATGGCAAGATCAACATTTGTGGCACATTAGTAGTTTCTCAATATTAGCTAATTTCTTATTTACAGACTTGAGGACCATTTCAGTAGTGTTGGTCTAAAGTTATTATGGCCAAAATGCAGATTGGTGGCAAATTTATCTCCCTGTAGTGCATTATTGATCCAGATAATTTTCTAACAATCTGGTAGTTGAATAGGCCCTAATTCTCCAGCTGCCTTGGTTCGATGCGAGTGCATAACCTTATAAGGTCATGGATTGTTCAAATGGTTTTATGGCCTTCACTGCCAATTCCAGTGGGGTCGACAGGGTCAGAACCCAACTTTCCTGAGGGTGAAGATGAGCTCATTGGAACGTCTCCAGCACTCAAATGTTGCATGGTGGCTGAACATGTTCCAAACCTCCTGTCCAAATGTTTTTATACTCTGTAATTCTACCTGCCTCTTCCACTTCCTTTGACAGTTTGTGCAATATAATTAACACACATGTTCTTTAGCCGGGGTAACTAAATCGATTATCCAGTTAAACAAAACTCCTTCTATTACTGAGCAAGTTTTCAAGACAACTGTCTGATATCTGCTTTCTGATAACATTGGACGACAAAATCTGATGCCCTCACACAGTAGTTATCGTGAAACAAAGCTCTGCTGATGTCATCCAATTCAAAGTAAGCCGGGTAGTTCATATTTTAAAACGTGACATTTGGTGAGAGAAATGTGTGCTCCCTGCTGACTACAGTTAAAAAGTTGAACTTCTTGGAGGTGCTTGAGGGAGCTTGAATCTTTCCCTAGGCACCCTTAAATATTGAAACTTTAAAATCTTGTTTTAAGCTGCTGACAGTCTTGTTAAAGACTCTATAATCTTCAGATTCCACCAGACTGAATAGACTTCACCAAATTACAACACTTTCACCAGGTCATTTTGTTATTTAATCAGAAGTTTGCAGCATTTGGCATTGCTGTTGGCACAAAATACTTGGATTTGGAGAATACCTGCAGAGAACAATGAGGTGCGGAGTTACTTACTTTGAACCCTTCAGTATTTTGGCATTGGGCTGCCTTTCATTAAATGGATTGTGATGGTTTATAATGAGCCTTTGGCAGTCTTCTTTACGAATGATGTAATTTTCCATCACGTTGGACTGTATTGAGGAAGCAAGTAAGTTTGCTCATAGGTGTAGCTCGTGTTTTTGGCACAGCAGAGGATGATGACCACAATCGCAGGATAACATGTTTGTGTACTCTTAAATCATCTGCTCATGTGCTGCTGCAATTGGTGGGACACCACCTGCCCCTTGTCAGACCATGCATCAGTTGAAGTAGTATGTAATGAATGTTCAGAATCACAGGTCAGCCACTTAGAACTTGGAGTCGGCTATCATCATTTTACAACTTCATTCACGGCGCAGCTAGTATAGCCATTAACTGCAGGTTTATTGATGTGGGTTCAATTCTACCCTTGGGTGCTGCCTGCAAGGAGCTTGTGTATTCTTCCTGTGGCCACATGGACTTCCTCGACTACTCCAATGTTCCGCCACATCGTAGGTTAATTGGCCATGTGGTGTCTAGGTAACATAGAAACATAGAAAATAGGTACAGGAGGAGGCCATTCGGCCCTTCGAGCCAGCACCGCCATTCATTGTGATCATGGCTGATCGTCCCCTATCAATAACCCGTGCCTGCCTTCTCCCCATATCCCTTGATTCCACTAGCCCCTAGAGCTCTATCTAACTCTCTCTTAAATCCATCCAGTGACTTGGCCTCCACTGCCCTCTGTGGCAGGGAATTCCATAAATTCACAACTCTCTGGGTGAAAAAGATTTTTCTCACCTCAGTCTTAAATGACCTCGCCTTTATTCTGAGACTGTGGCCCCTGGTTCTGCACTCGCCCAACATTGGTAACATTTTTCCTGCATCTAGCTTGTCCAGTCCTTTTATAATTTTATATGTTTCTATAAGATCCGCCCTCATCCTTCTAAACTCCAGTGAATACAAGCTTAGTCTTTTCAATCTTTCCTTATACAGGTGCACAACCTTTTATCCGAAAGCCTTGGGACCAGACACTTTTCGTAATTCAGAATTTTTCGGCTTTCGGAATGGAAGATTTTTAGCGTAGATTTTAACGGCTGGCTCAGTGGTAGAGTGCTCGGCTCGTATCCGCAAGGTCGCGAGTTTGCGCCTCGATCCCGGCAGTTACTCGATCGCGAGTTTTAGTCTTCAATGTAGTTTTTTCTTGCAGAATAGGAGAGAATAGGGAGGGTTAGGCTGGGATCATTCTCTGCGAGATGATCTTAGTGCGGGAGACAAGTGTAGGAGAGGTGTACTGACTGTGTGGGCAGAACTTTGGAAGTGATTGCCCACCATTCTCAAAAGCCGCTGTGTCTCCCTGTCCCTCCAACTCCAGAGGAAGCCGCTCCCCGATGCGCCGCTACGGCGACAAGTGGCAGTTCGCCCACAGCCCGAGCTGCGCCCCCTCATCCGCAACCCGGGTTCCTCTGGAGTTGGAGCGGGGCTGGGCTAGAGTTGCTGCTGGCTGTGAGTCTATGGGATCTCCGTGCTTGCAGTCGGTGTCCCGTTGGTCCTGACGTCTCCGGTCACCCCCTAGAATGGAGCTGAGACTGGGAACTGTACCGCCCTTGCCCCCTCCCTCTGCAACTGCAAACAACCCCACAGTTCCCAGTCTCAGCTCCTGGCCGGAGACGTCACAGCCCGAGCCATCAGCTTCTGTCCCTACGGGGACAGCGGAGAGCGTGTTCCTCTGGAATTGGAACGGGGCTGGGCTGCTGCTGGCTGTGGGTCTCTGGGATCTCCGTGCTTGCAGTGGGCCTGGGGGTCGGTGTCCCGTTGGTCCTGACGTCTCCGGTGACTGGCACTGGCTCCAACATGAAGACAGTGCAAAGCCCCCGCGCCGGTGCAATGCGCGGGGAGCTGGAGAGGGGAGGGAAGGGCCGGGAAGCAGAGGGGTGTAGGTGGGGTGAAACTGAAGGGAGCGACAATTTGCTGCTGCCTGCCCGCTTAGTTAAAAAGTTCCCACGCAAGACTCACGATACACTGTGTATCGTGAGTCTACCACGGGAACTTTTTAACTCAGCGGGCAGGTAGCAGCAGATTGTCAATTATTAACCCTCCCGCGCAATATACCCTCACCTTCTCTTTTATGAATGGGGATTTAGTTCCCCTTTCTTCGAGGACCGACCGGAGGTTCCGCTGTCACCTCTGCGGGCCGCCATCGGTGAACGTTTTCAAGGACCTTTCTTCAAGGACTGAAAAAATGTCGCTATTCGGAGCTTTTCGTTATTTGGATCGTCGGATAAAAGGTTGTGCACCTGTATGACAGTCCCGCCATCCCAGGGATCAATCTCGTGAACCCACGCTGCACTGCTTCAATCACAAGGATGTCCTTCCTCAAATTAGGAGACCAAAACTGTACACAATATTCCAGATGTGGTCTCACCAGAGCCCTATACCACTGCAGAAGAACCTCTTTACTCCTATACTGAAATCCTCTTGTTATGAAGGCCAACATTTCATTAGCTTTCTTCACTGCCTGCTGTACCTGTAAGCCAACTTTCAGTGACCGGTGTACAAGGACGCCCAGGTCTCGCTGCACCTCCCCCTTACCTAACCTAACCCCATTGAGATAATAATCTGCCCCCTTGTTTTTGCCGCCAAAGTGGATAACCTCACATTTATCTATATGATACTGCATCTGCCACGCATCTGCCCACTCACTCAACCTGTCCAGGTCACCCTGCAACCTCCTAACATCCTCTTCACAACTCACACTGCCACCCAGCTTTGTGTCATCCACAAACTTGCTAGTGTTGCTCCAAATTCCCTCTTCCAAATCATTAATATATATGGTAAACAGTTGCGGGTCCAACACCGAGCCTTGCGGCACTCCACTCGCCACTGCCTGCCATTCTGAAAAGGACCCATTCGCTCCTACTCTTTGCTTCCTGTCTGTCAACCAATTTTCTATCCATGTCAACACCCTACCCCCAATACCATGTGCTCTAATTTTAGTCACCAGTCTCCCGTGCGGGACCTTATCAAAGGCTTTCTGATCCACTGGCACCCCTTCATTCATTTTGCTTGTCACATCCTCAAAAACCTCCAGAAGATTAGTCAAGCATGATTTTTGTTTCATAAATCCATGTTGACTTGGTGACGTGGCAAGGGTTGGAGGGGAATATGAGGTTAGTGTAGGATTAGTTTAAAAGTGCTCGCTTGTCAGCACAGACTCTGGATGGATGCGCCTGTTTCCATGCTGAATAACTATGACTATAAATACGTATAAAATTAAAACAAGTATTCCTAATACTTTCAAGGGCTCAAAGGGAAACAAACATTATCTTGGGGGAGAAAATATTTTCAGGCACTGTGCAACCTCTGAATGCTGAAGGGCGAAACAGTGACGTAGTGGTAGAGTTGCTGCCTTAAAGTGCCAGAGACCTGGGTTTGATCCTGACCACGGGAGCACCCTGTAATGAGTGTGCATGCTCTCCCTGTGACCATGAGCGTTTTCTCCGGGTTCTCTGGTTACTTCCCCTATTCCAAAGACGTGCTGGTTATTACAAAGTTAATTTGCTTTGTAAATTGTCCTAATAGTCTTATGATAGAACCAGTGTCTGGGTGACTGTGGTCCACGCATATACGGTGGGCCGAAGGGCCTGTTTCTATGCTGTATCTCTGATGTCTAAAGAAAATAGATGCATGTGGGTTCATCTCCTCGAAAATTGGGTTTGCATCTATAGACTCTGGCAACTCCAGTGGAATTGGCAATGAAGGACACAAAATTATTGCAATCTTGATGTAACAAGTGTTAGTTTAAATATGGTGTTCATATACATTAATGTTTAATGGTACTTTGTTGATTTAACAGTTGAATAACAGAACATTTTTTGCTTACAATGCATAAAGAAAATGACTGGAAGGTTGTAAAGTGTAAGAGAGTATGCTCTGGTTGGAGAGTTACGGTGGTATTTTTACACCTTTTTACTCACCCAGGGGATTTGGCTGTTGTGGAGGCTTGACAGCAGAATTTCCGTGTACTTTTTTTGCAACTTTTAATAGCTGGCTCTGCATTAACTATCCCCAACTTCAGATCAATTTCAAAGTCATAAAGGAGAGGTATTAAAATAAGCAAATATTTCCCTAGTTATTACAGTTTCAAGTCTGTGATCTTACAGTTGTAGTCTGTGATCTTGTAGCATGTATGCCCGTAAATATTTGATCTTTGAACCATGTAGTAAAATGATTACAATGGAAGAAAATGATTTCTAAATTACATTTGCAGTGGACACATTTGCTTTTTGAATGATACTGAGGAAAAAATAACTTTGCATTTCGTTAGTTAAAGTTTAGAGAGATAGCCTAGAAACAGGCCCTATGGCCGACTGAGGCCATGAAAACCAATGATCCTCCCAGACACTGGTTCTATCCTACATCCTAGAGACAATTTCCTGAAATCAATTAGCCTTCCAACCTGCTTATCTTTGGAATGTGGGAGGAAACCAGAGCACCCGGAGAAAGCCCATGAGGTCACGGGGTGAATGTACAAACTCTGTACAGGCAGCACCCATAGTTAGGATTGAACCCAAGTCTCTGGCGGTGTAAGGTATCAACTCTACCACGGTGACATCCTTCTAAAGAATCTTGATTTATAAAGTATGTTCCAAAGCTCTTCAAAGACGCCTGGATACTTCTGAAACACTTAGGAGATGAACGTTCATAAGTTCCAGGAGCAGAATTAGGCCATTCGGCCCATCAAGTATTTCTCCGCTAGACAATCTTGGCTAATTTCCCTCTCAACCACATTCACTAAATTTATGCTTGTCGGGATGTGTGGCAGTGGTGACGTGTCGCAAGGGTGACGTGCAGTTTTCATGCAGAATTATACTCAGTTAATTACTTTCAGAGGCTTAATTTAGAGGGGCTGAAGCATTGATCCAGCAGCCATTCTTAAAAAAAACAGCTAAAAAGCAGTATTAATAGAAGGCCTGTATCATAAGCCTACCTCATTTTTAGTTTTAGAGATACAGCATGGAAACATGCCCATCTGCCCACCGAGTCCGCACCGACCAGCAATCACAAAACTCAAAAACCAGTACATTAGTTCTAACCGACACACTACGGACAATTTACAGAAGTCTAGAAACCGGCACATCTTTGGAATATGGGATGAAATCGAACATCCCACACTGTCACAAGTAGAATGTACAAACTTTGTACAGACGTAGTTGGTATCGAACCAGGGTCTCTGGCGCTATAAGGCAGCAACTCTACCGCTGCCCACTGTGCCACCTTGCTCAATGAAGCTAAAGAATAAATAAAAGGAAAGATCATTTTAAATGTAAGGGGATGGAGCAAGAAGAAGGGTCTCGGCCCGAAACGTCGCCTATTCCTTCGCTCCATAGATGCTGCCTCACCCGCTGAACAAGGGGTCACAGTTTAAGGATAATGGGGAAATCTTTTAGGACTGAGATGAGAAAAACATTTTTTACACAGAGAGTGGTGAATCTCTGAAATTCTCTGCCACAGAATGTAATTGAGGCCAGTTCATTGGCTATATTTAAGAGGGAGTTAGATGTGGCCCATGTGGCTAAAGGGATCAGAGGGTATGGAGAGAAAGCAGGTACAGGATACTGAGTTGGATGATCAGCCATGATCATATTAAATGGCAGTGCAGGCTCGAAGGGCCGAATGGCCTACTCCTGCACCTATTTTCTATGTTTCTATGTTTCTCCAGCATTTGTGTCTACCAATGAAAAGTGGAATTATTTTTCTCATCAAAACAATAATCCAAATGATACTACATTTTTTTCCTTCACTAACTAACTCAAGCGCTTGCCTCACTAATTTAAAACATGCATTATTCTAGATGCAAAGTAAGTTGATATTTTGTGGATGTGGGTCTTGAATGCCAGTAACCTTGGATCAGTGAGAGAGCATTTATGGTTATACCTCTCTTTGCTCCATTGCTCATTCCTTCCTTTCTCTACCTCTTGGAACTTATTGCATGTCTAATTGTCTTCAGTTCTGACATGGTCACTGATCTGAAACCTGGCACCTTCCCCCAAAGATGCTGTCTGATGTGCTGAGCAATTACAGCAATTTCTAGTTTTATTCCAGATTGGTTTTCTTCATAGAGTATTTGAAGTTTATTTGGCCTTCCATCACAGCTATGTGATGGATGTTTATGTTAAATGTAATTATTGTTGTGTCTGGGGTCTATTTGTATGTAATGTATGGCTGCAGAAACGGCATTTCGTTTGGACCTCCAGGGGTCCAAATGACAATTAAATTGACTCTGACTCTGACTCTGATGTTTGAATATGAAGAGATCAAGGGCCACCTTATTTCCTCCTGTGCTTGTGCAGGACTTGTACTGCTATGCTCATTGCCATGTGAAAAATGGTCTAACTTCTACCTTCCCCTGAGTCCCAATTTTTTGTGATTAGTATTATTCTCCCCATTGTTCTGAGAAGCATATTAACTGATATCATGAGGACCTTCAAAAATCGTCCCATTTCCCAGGAAGTGTCAAAGATTATAGCCAAATAGATTTATGAGAGGGGCAAAGTTCATAGGAGATGTGCGGGCAAGTTTTTTACGCAATGGGTAGTGAGTGCCTGAAATGTGCTGCAATGTGTGGTAGTGGAGGAAGATACAAGCTTGGTGTTTCAGAAACTTTTTGATAGAGTAGTTTAGTTTAGCTTGGCGTCATGTTTGGCGCATACATTGGGAGCTAAAGGACGTGTTCCTGTGCAGTACTGTTCTATTTTAAAAAAATACACAAACTGTAATTCAATGGGTCAAACAGCATCAAGCAACATCTGACACTTCGCGTCAGAACCTTCTTCCAACTGATTGTAGTAGGGGAGAGAAAGCTGGAAGATAGGTGCCACCTCTCTTCAGGTTTCTCTCGCCTACTATAATCACTGTGAAGAAGGGTCCCAACCTGAAATGTCACCTATTCGTGTTCTCCAGAGTTGCAATTTGACCTGCTGAATAACTCCAGCATTTTGTGGCTTTAGAATAGAATAGAATAGAATATTTGTAAACCAGCATCTGCAGTTCCTTGTGACTACACTGTGTTGTTCTATGTTCTATAATCCACAACTGTTGAATATTTTAAGTGGACACCCACAAAACTCCTCTGTCCGCCACACACACACACACACACACACACACCCCCACCCCCCGCACGCGAAGGTGGGGGCCAGGGACAGCGGAGGAGCGCAGTCTGCGCGATGAAGAGGAAGGTAAACGGCTGCTACAGAACACGGTAAGTCCTTTAGAGAGCTCGGGAGGGAGAGAAGGGGGGAGAAGGAGTGGAGACAGTTTTAAGAAGTTTAATAAAGTTAGCGGGTATTTTACCTTCCGGCGGATCCTCTAGGTCCTGAAAACCAAAGATCCTAATGAGCCATTCAAGATGGCCGGTCAGCGAAGGAGATGGCCTTTGGCTGCCTGTAAGTAAATAGCAACCCCACTCCACTGGCTTCGACCAAACGGCAACCTATTTTTAGTCGAGGCTGGTTTTGATTTTGTTTAAATAATCGCTGGAACATAGAAGAAGCCTTAACTACATGGAAACCACTTTCGACCATTAGGGAGAGTGACCAAAACCTCCGCGAACCTCACGGAAACCTTGAGTGGGGTGCAAGGTCACCAGAAGTTTCCGTTCTGGTTCCCTAAGTGGGACAGGGGCATTAGGCTGCGCCACTGTGCCGTGCTAAGTGAAAGAGGTGATTGATTCAGGTAGCAATTGGGAAGAACCTGTTCTTACATTTGGACATCTGGAGTTTCAAGCTTCTGTATCTTCTCCTAGAAGGTAGAAGAGAGAAAATGGAGTGTCCAGGGTGGCAGGCATCCTTCACAATATTTTGTGCATTCCTGATACAATGCACCATGGAGGTGGTCTGGATGGAAGGTAGTTACGAGCCTATGATGGACTGGACTGTGTTGACAACTCTTTGCAGGTTCAGGCAGAGCAGTTGCCACAGTAGGCTGGGAACATCCCATCAGAATACTTTTTATAATGAATCTGGAGTAGTTTAAGGAAACCGGGTGCCAATGTTGAAACTTCTCAGACACCAAAGAAAGAAAATATGCTGATACACCTTTTTGATCACCGCATTAGTCTGAAAGGATCCAAGTCAGTTTAATGTTGAGGAACTTGAATCCTTCGACCATCTCTGCAGCAGCACTGTTGTTGAGGATAGGAGTGAGCTTATATTCCTCCCGCTCCTCCCCCCCTCCCCCAGATCAACAACAAACTCTTTCATCTTCCTGTCCACCCATGCCCAGGGTTAAGGTCCACCCATCACATCAACGTGATCATTACTAAAAGTATCACTACATCCTATTGTTGCACAATTTTCTAAATGCAGTCTCAAAACAAGCTGAAAGGACGAAGTAAAAGAGCAGCACTGGACCTTTCCCAAGTAGAATCAGCATGGACATTCTGTGACATTCACCAAGTGGCAGCACTGTGAACCTATCATCTTCAACATTTGCTATGTTTTCTGTAATGATGTAGCTGTTGTATGTCAGTTTCAGGAAGCTGCTTCATGGTTTTGAACGTTCAGTGTAGAAGTTGCATATGCAAGTCCTCAGAAAATCCATTAGGACCTTCACAGAGAACCTACTCCCCACATCTGTTCTGCAGTTGCGGAATGCATGTTTGACAAATGCAAGCAAAACAAAAGCACTCCAGTCAATGTGAAGCCGAGTAATTTGTCACAAGTAGACTGAGGGAAGGGACCGTACTCTCCTGACAAACATACAGATCAGAGCCAAGGAAGAAATGGAATGCATTTAGAAGGCTTTGTCTCTGTCCCATTCGCATTTACCTGTTATCCTCCGAGCTGCAGAGAGACGATTCAGGTGCACATGAAAAACAGCCATGATAAAAAGGAGTGAATAATACTGCTGGAGGAACTTAGTGGGTCAAGAGGCATTTGTGGTGGGAGAAAGGAATTGTTGATTTTTCAGATTGAAACCATGCATCTGAAATTGCAGTCTCTTGTGTCTCTAACAATAAAAATGGAGGAAGGGCCACAGCCTGTTTCATCCTCTTCCAGACATACCAGACAACGTACAAAGGCCTCTCTGAAAGAGCTAACACCAACGGTTCAATGGTGTTATTATTGTCACATGCAAAGTGCAACCTTAGAGTAAAATTTGTTTACAAATGGTCCAGCACAGCATTGCCATATCGAAGCACATTCCTGATTTGTAAACTGTACAGAACTAGTCTACTGATGCCGAATGCAAGAGGTGCCATGTTTTGGTATCATTTTCAAAGATGATTGAAAGTTGATCTAGTTGTTATGAGTGGCGAGCCGGTCCAGGCATGCCCCCGCTTTTCACGCCTCCAGCCATTGCATTTCCTTGGACGTGTGGACCAACCAGCGAGCCGATGTCCTCGCCTTGCCCATCCACATTTGTTCCCCGAGGGCATTTACCGCAGCCGACCTGGAGGGTGCGGTATGTCCCTCTCCTCTCCTACTGGCCACGTCTGTCATTGTCACCAGCTCCATCCTCCTGGTCTCTGGTCTTCAGGGGCAGGCTCGGCAGGCTCCCTCTTCCAGGCCTCGGTCTGCTGGGCCATATGAACTGTGGACTGGCTCTGTGACCTACCCCTGCTGCGACCCGCTGGGTCTTGCGCTCGGCTGCGTAGGACCGACTCGGCAGATTCCCCAGCAGGTCCTGACCCTCTACGAGCTTCTGCTCGTCACATTAACAATAAAACAGAGTGAAGAGGGAAGAGTTTAGCTTACAACTTCTGAACAGCAGTTAGGAAGATGTATGATTTCCTTTGACACCAACCTAAGTCTCTCAAACTTATCTGTGGCAGTATTTTCACCTCCAGTTTAGGTTGCAGATCAGCACCAAAGTATAGAACTTTATTTTGTGGCTAATAATGCACTGATTTTATAGAACATTTGTACAGCACACTCAAGGTGTACTCTGTCTGACCTGTACCAGATTGGGAGGGATGAATGGAAATTGGCGTCAGTCCATGAATATTCGCAGTATTCAGTCTGGATTTTGTAGTCAGAAAAGCAGAAGTATTGTTTTATATTAAGTGAGCGTTCCTTAAATTGCATTAAACTTGGAAAAACCAATTGGCTCCCATGTGGTGGTAGTGTGTACTGCCAGACTTACTGGCAAGAATCCCTCATCGAATGAGAAACTAACACACACACACAGAGACACACGCACACGCACACGCACACGCACACGCACACGCACACGCACACACACACACACACGTATTTTTTAAGATATTTAATTTTCTTGAGTAATTTTAAACATTGTAATCATTTTGAGACATTGCTGATTGTTTAATTGATTTAACAGTTGTTGTATGCTTTTAAATCTCAGGGGGCTTTGCCGTTTGTCAAAGGTTCTGCAGCTATTTAGTGGCGGGACTTGTTCTGGACCTACTCATCTGGCAGCAGTAAGCCCTTGTCACCAAAGAATGACCTGTTATTCATCATTCAGAATTACCTTGCAGTAAGTTTAGCTTTGAAGATACAATGCATCTAGGCTGTCAACCAATGCACAGCGCACTGCTGAGAACAAGTGATGAGTCACACTCAGCAAAATGTAGGTCTGTGGAAGTAATGCTGGTGCAGGGTTGAATGCAACACTTTTCTCTTGTGAGCTTTATGTAGACCACATCATCTAAACCTTAAGGTTTTGATTACAAATAGAAGTACATGATAAAAATACAGTCAGACATCCTACCAACAACTAGAGAGCAGTCCTGAACTACTATCTACCTCATTGGAGACCCTTGGAATATCTTTGATTGGACTTTATTTTGCACTCAACGTTATTCATGTTATTGCCTTTATCATGTATCTGTACACTATGGATGGCTCGATTGTAATCATGCATTGTCTTTCTGCTGACTGGTTAGCATGCAACTAAGCTTTTCACTGTACCTCGATACACATGACAATAAACTAAACTCAAACTCGTATATGGAAGGAATGGGCAGGCAACATTCCAGGTCGGGACCCTACTTCATGTTGAAGACCAAAACGTCACCTGACCATTCCCTCCACAGATGCTACCTGACCCACTGAGTTCCTCCAGCACTTTTGTATTTTGCACAATATTTCAGCATTTGCAGTTCCTTGGGTCCCCAGAGTACATGATAGTTAACTTGATTTCAATTTATGAAAGATGGTGGAAGGTGGGAGATGTTGACAACCGCAGGGGAGAAGGAGGAGGTGGGGGTGGTGGAGTGGACAAAGTGACGGGAGAAGGAGGAGGAGGCGGTGGAAGGGGGAGCGGACAATGTGATGGCCAGCAGAAGAAGCAGCATCTGGTGAGAGGGGTGAGAGCCCTACGGTGAATGAGCACGTCCTGTCGGTGGTGGTGGCCTGACGAAAGCTCTGTCAGCCGGGGCTACAACGTGAGCCGCAACAACAGCCATGTCAACCTGGTGATAAAGGGCTCACTGGTGCAGATCAGCACCAAGTTTCAAGGTGATTCCGACTTGAGTAAAATCTGACTTGCATAAGGGTTTACAGACCTAAACCCTTCCATAAGTTGGGGAGCGTCTGTATTCTGTGCAACTCAAACCTTCCCAAATGATGCTGAACTTTAATTGCACTTAAACAGATTGTTGACAATATATAGGTTTGTCAGATAAAGATCAAAGAGGCAATGGTTATGAAGTATGAAACCTTGGGCTTCAGGGCAGTTCATTATAATTGTTGAATTATAATTAGTGAATGACTACATTTTTGAGTTGGAGGAAAACTGCCTGCAAGCCTGTGGTTTGTGGTTTCCTACATGATGGTCTCTTAGGATTTTTTTTTTGTAACGTGCCTTAGTAATACATTTGAAAACCCTATAATTTAAATCTCTAAGTCTTATTAAGGAAGCTTGTAACCTGTCATGAATTATCATCAAAATGTCAGATGAATATGCACCAACATTTGTCAAATCAGGGTCTGGAACAATTATAAATGCCTTAACCTGCTTTGCGTTCAAGTCTGGATTAACTCAGCTACTGGTTTCTTTATCCTATGAGACTAATTAACAGAAAATATTTGAAATATATAATCAGTCGGTCAGGACTAGAAAAAGATTAATAGAGTCTTAGTGTCATACAGCGTGGAAACAGACTCTTTGGCTCACCTCGTCCATGCTGACCAATATGCCCCATTAAGCCAAACCCATTTGCCCAAGTTTGGCCCATATCCCTCAAAACCTTTCCTATCCATGTACTTGCTCAAATGTCTTTTAAATGCTGTTATGGCATATGCCTCAACTACCTATCTGGCAACTCCTTTCATATACCCTCCATCCTCCGAGTGAAAAATTGGCCCCTCATGTTCCTATTGAACCTTGCCCCCCTCACCTTAAATATATGCCCTTGTGTTTTTGATTTCCCTACCATGCATAAAAGACGCAAAGTTAAAGTGTTTTCCTATTTAGAATCATTAACTATACTCGAGGCTGAAATATTTTGACCACAGAGGAATCGAGGGTCAAGGAGATCACCAAGAAAGCGAATTGAAACCAATAATCAGAGCAGGCAAGATCTTAATTAATGGCAGATCACGCTTGATGGGCCGTAAGGCCGATTCTCGTTACTTTGTTTTATTTAAAAGTTTTATTATCTTTAAAAAAAAAGTGAAAATTAACCTCTTGTTCATATCACATTTTGAAAATAATTGCAAATGTTGTTTTGTTTATATTAAATTCATATGAAATTCAAAGCATTTATTATGCTTTACACCTATCTGAGATGCCCCGTAGAAAAGCAGATATCAAAGACAAAATATTGATTCAGTATTAATATCAAAGTACAAATACAATATACACATGCATGTGTGATTTCATACACAAGCTGAGCGAGCCCACTCAGAGCGCCAAATAACATTAGCACAATGAAAGGGATAAGCTAATTTTACAGGGAGCTGCAAATTCTAATCTGAATCACTTAATTCCCCCCATTGGACTGAATCTTCCTGTGACAAATGATGAGCTGAAACCAATATTAAATTGGAGCAAAGGTCATCCTACAACAGGTGCACAGAATGGGCAATAATGAATTCCCATTTGATCTTAGGGTAAGAATCTTTTTTCTGCTGATCCCATGCTGGGATACTGAGTGATTCAGAAGGAAGCTTGGAGGTTGTGATGTCCTCAAGTTGCTGTTTTTGTCATGGGTATGGGATGGAAAAGTAGTTTAATGACCTGCTGCGGTGCATTCACAAAGCATGAAAGGGATTGAATGTGTAAGGAGGTTGATAGTGTGACTGTCTTGTAGTTGACTGCATTGATTCTTGAGTGTTTTAGTACCCACATATATCCTGGCAAGAGGCGATTGTCCCATTATATTTTCAAGTATACCTTGTCGGTAATGGAGAGACTTTGGAAAGTGAGAGATTTTGTCTAAGTACAAAGTTCCCACCTTTAGATTTTTGTAATGGTACAACTACCCCCCCCCCCCCCCCCCCTTCTGTCATGGGGTAGACTGAGACTGACTCCCCAATCTTTGCACATTCCCAAACCTTTCCACTCGTCACTTTTATTTCATGTTTCATGTATCCTCAGAAGCCTAATGAAATTTGACATGACTCTTGGCAATTTCTACTGATTCACCATAGAAAGCATCCTGTTATGATGCGTCACTGTTTGGTACAGCAAGTGCTGTGCCCAAGACCATTTCAGGGAGTTGTGAATGCAGCCCAGTCCATCACGCAAACCAGCCTCCCACCATTGACTGCATCTACACTTCCTGTTGCCTTGAAAAGCAGCCAATGTAATCAAAGACCAGTTGTACTCTGGCCATTCCCTCTGCTCCTCTCTCCCTTGGGCAGAAGATACGAAAGATCAAAGCCACGTACACCACATTCAAGGACAGCTTCTTCTGCATCGATATCAAACTCTTGGAAGAATCGCCCATATGCTTGGGATGTATCCCGACCTTCCTGGTTTTAAGGCACACCCCTCCACCCCGCAGCGATTCAATCTAAATGTCCTTCTGCCTCAGGAAAGTAGTCAACATAATCAAGGACCGCTCACACTGTGGTAAATATCTCCTCCCTTCTCCAGTCAGGCTGAAGATGCAAAAGCTTGAAAGCATGTACCACCAGTTGCAGGGGCAGCTTCTCAGCTGTTATCAGGCTCATGAATCGACTGCTCATATGTTTAGGATGAATTCTTATCTTCCAATTTTCTCTTGCTGTAGCACTATATTCTGCACCCTGTTCATATTCTGTTTTGCTCTACTTGATATACATTCATTACATGATTTGCCTGGATAGTATGCAAACAATATTTTTAATAATAAACCAATATACAATACAGGTGCACAACCTTTTATCCGAAAGCCTTGGGACCAGACACTTCTCGGATTTCAGAAATTTTCGGATATCCGAATGGAAGATTTTTAGCGTAGATTAGGTAGGTAGCGCGGGCGGCTTGAAAAGTCTGGAGCGGCTGCCTCCTCCCCGGAGACTGGGGAATCATTGTAAATCATTGCTTAAATGTTAGTCAGTTAGTTTGGAGGGATTTTATGTGGTGGGGGGGGGGGGGGTGAAGGGGTAAACTTTAATTCTTAGTCCCCTACCTGGTCGGAGAGGCAGGGAGCGGGCAATGCCTTACTGGGTTGCCATGCAGTAAGCTCCAGAGCGCTGTGGCTGCCGACTCCCAGCATCGTGGAGCTGGGGCTGCGGGCGTCCGGCCGTGGGCGGCGCTGGTTGGAGCTCCGACCCCGGCAACTCTACCCCTGGCTGCGCGGCGCTCCAAATCCAGGCCGCCCGCAGCCCCAGCTCCGCGATGTTGGGAGTCGGCGGCGTTGCAGCGCTGGGATACCAGCGGGGACGGGCAATGCCTTACCGGGTCGCCGTGCGGTAAGCTCTGGAGCGCTGTGGCCGCCGACTCCCAACATCGGGGAGCTGGGGCTGCGGGTGGCGCTGGATTTGGAGCGCTGCCCAGCCAGGTGTAGAGTTGCCGGGGTCGGCGCTCCATCCGGCGCCGCCCGCAGCCGGACGCCCGCAGCCCAAGCTCCGCGATGTTGGGAGTCGGCGGCCACAGCGCTCCGGAGCTTACTGCACGGCGACCCGGTAAGGCATTGCCCGCTCCCCGCCTCTCCGACCAGGTAGGGGCCTAAGAATTAAAGTTTCCCCCTCCCCCCCTTCACATAAAAGTCCTCCAAACTAACTGACTAACATTTAAGCAATGATTTACAGATGTTTAAGCGTCTCCCCGGTCTCTGGGGAGGAGGCAGCCGCTACAGTAGTACAGACCTGGGTTGACCGGTAGGCGGCGCGACTCTCGTCAGCAGCGGCCTCTGCAGCCCGTCCGCATTTTTATTATTTTTTCTATATGTGTTTTATGTAGTTTTTGTTATTTTTTGTTGGGGTGTGTGTGTGTGGGGGGGGGGGGTGGGGTGGGAGGGAGGGGGTAACTTTTAAATCTCTCCCTGCACGGTAGACCCGACCTTTTCTTTGTCGGGTCTCCGTTGTCGTTGGGGCTGCAACGAGGAGCGGCCTCCAACAGGAGAAGACCGGGGACTCTGGTGCCGACGACTCACCTCACCGTCGCGGAGCTGGCCGAGTCCGGAGCGGGTGGAGCGGTGGTGGAGCGCTGCTGCTGCTGCGGCCCGACCTCCGGAGATTCGGAGGCTGCAACTGCGGGTCTGGCTGATGGCGGCACCGGGAGCCCGCGGGTCCCTGGAGGGAGACCGCTTTTCAGGGCTCCTGCAACGGCGACTTCTCCCGCCCGAGTTGCGGGGTCGAAGAGCTCCTGGAGCGGGGCCTTACATCACCGCCCCGCGCGGCTTGGAATGGCCGCGGGACTCTGCGAGCGCACGCCGGGGGCTTTAACACCAAGACCCGGTGTGCGACCTCGCATCACCCGGCGTGGCTTTAATGGCCGCGGGACAATCGCCATCGCCAGCCGGGGGCTTTGACTTTGACTCTGACATCGAGGGGGGGGGGGGGGGGAGAGAGTGCAGTGGAGAGATAAGTTTTTTGGCCTTCCATCACAGCGTTGTGATGGATGTTTATGTAAATTATGTTGTGTCTTGAGTCTATTTGTTTGTAATGTATGGCTGCAGAAACGGCATTTCGTTTGGACCTCAAGGGGTCCAAATGACAATTAAATTGAATCTTGAATCTTGAATCTTGACCGTGGGTCGTTTTGGGTCAAGTTTGGTGCCAAACACGAGCTGTGGTGTGCAGACGACATCCTGGAAAAAATGTCCGGTTTTCGGAGCTTTTCGGTTTCCAGAACTCCGGATAAAAGGTTGTGCACCTGCATACAAATATGTAGCAAAATATCAATGATCCTGGCTTTGGTCAAATGCTAGCAGCATGAGACTAGGAATTTTACTTCGGAGTCACGTGAGTGACTACGTGAAGAAGCCCGCTTCCACGCATGCGTGTCATATCGCTACACGCATTGCAACGAGTCACACAGGGGGGAACGGCGTTCCCCAAGCGGGGAGATTTGAAAGTCGGGAACAGCAGGTAAGAGACTCTGCGTTCCTTTTTACTACTTACTTTTAGGAGGCTGCGGAAAGCTTGCGGGGAGACCCGTGGAGGGCGAGCAGCCAGCAGCAGCAACAGCACGAGTTTCCCTGGAGGGGAACAACCTGAGCCCGACTTTGCTCCCGCACCGGCAAAATTCACCTCTCGGCCGGGCGGGAAGCAAAGTAAAAAAGGTCCCTATGCCAGTCTCAAACGAGACTGGCTTGGGACCAGTCGCTAGCAGCCAGCACAGAGGCTGCGGAACAGACAGCACGGACCAGCGGGCTCGAAACGCTCAGCGAGTGCAGCGGCACTTATGGAGTCGGAACGGGACGTTCGGGCTGAAAACCTTGTTCACAAGGTAAGCACCAGGGTCCAGGGGATCTATAGGAACAGCCGGGGTTACCGGCTGCGGAACTGCCGCGAAGGACCAGGCCCGTGAACACCGGGGTCGGTCCAAGCGGCTCGAACCCGACACAGGGAACGACGGTCACCGGCGGGAGAAGGAAAGTCGGGAACAGCAGGTAAGAGACCCTGCGTTTCCTTCAACTTACCTTTCTAGGTGCAGACATGGACCAGGTCCATGTAAGGTGCAGAAGGCCGGCGGGAGAACCGCGGAGGAGCGGCAGTAGCAGCAGCAGCGGCAGCGGCAGCAGCAGTGGCAGCCGGCAGTTGCAGTAGCACAGACAGCAGCAGTGGCAGCTGGCACTTCGTGAGGAGCTGGCAACGGCAGGAGCAGCATGGGCACATCGATTCCCGGAGGGGGAAAAACACCTGTGCCCAACTTCGCTCCAGCATGGTGAGAAAGTTCATTTCTCGGCAGCAAAGGACTTTGCAGTTGACTGGCTGCAATCTACTACAAGGGACCAGTATGTGAGTACCAGGATCGGTCCCAGCGGGGTTTTAGTTACAATAATCGCTTCTCGGCTTTTTGGCTAAGATCAAGTGTAGTATCTGTTCTTATCAGTTTAATATCTGATACACCCCTTATCTAGGGACTATATATATTATATAAAAACTATAGTAGCTGTTATCATCAGTTTTAATGTCTTATATGTCCCTTATCTAAGGACCATATAAGTAGGAGTGCCCAGAATTGAGGGCATTAGAGTGGGGTTGACCGGCTGCAACGACCATAAGGGACCAGTACCGTCAGTACGGGGGTGGGTCCCAGGGGTCTAAGATAAAGGAGCAGCCAGGAGTGCTGAGAGCGTTGAAGTGAGGATCCATGTGACCGAGCGGTAGGCTAAACACAAATCAAACAAGGTAGTGGACTCGGAAGGGTCCGACTTTGCATAAAACCGCCGGCAACCAGTGCCCGAGAGGGCTGGAGCGGGAAGAAGCGGTGTATGGAGCCTTGCTCCAACGTGATAAAACCACAGCAGTACCTCTTTGAGGGCTGCACAATGCTTCTACCCCATCAGAGGGGAGCACTGTGGGTCAGTTCTGGGCTGACCTGCAAGAGGGGTCCACAGAACAAAAGACAAGTGGGCAGCAGTTTAGCCCCACATGGGTACCCCGTGTGGGACCCTAGAGATCTCTAACTCTATAAAAAAGAGTAGGCAGGACCCTGATGGGCCAGAGCCTGGTAATACAGCGTCCCATGATCCTAACACAGCAGGGACTCTGCTGGACATGGTGGCCGATTACTTTAGCCAAGTCAAACATGGGTAGACTTGGATCCAGGATGGCAATAGTATTACTATATGTCTGGCCACAAACGCCAACAAGAAAAATTTACAAACACTGGCCAGACATCTGCCACCTGGCAACGGTGAGGCATTACAGGTGCCCAGTGTAAACCAATGCATTTGGCAGCATATGGACGAACATCAGGAACCAGGACCTCAAGATCCAGAGAACCTTCAAGGGATTGACGGAAGGCATCATAGCACACACCAGCACCCTGGACTAAACGTAGGTAACCAAAGACCATCAAGACGCACTAGATCTGTTTAATAATATGCAATATAACCTGAACTACACGTGGAAGGCGGCCATTCAGCCAGCACTAGGACCCCAAAAATGCTACCATTTGCAAATAAAAACCGTGTGTGGACTAAGCCAAGACACTGGGGCTCATCAAGGCCAGCGCAAGGGCCTATTTTGGAGCATGATACCAGCCACAGGCAAGGCCATAAAAAATGTGGCTCATACCAGTAGCAGGGTCAGAAATCAATATAACCTGCAGGATCCGTTTTAGGGTATGGCCAGGGCGGCCACCCTGGAAGATGCGGAAGCCTCAACCTCCCACACAACCCCGAACAAGAAATATTAAACCAGAACCTTATTTTCAAAAAACCAAGGAAATAACAAAACCACCGGTAACCAGGGAGGTAGGTGGGTGGGGTTTTCTTCTGTTAAAATAGGGACCTACGAGGGTAGGGGAGGTTGCAACACTACAGTTATGTATGGTATATAATCACTACAGATTCATATAATCTCAGCAGTATTCAGGGTTATCTGATAGGGTTTTTCTCATCCCATTAACCACAGTACATCATACACCAGAAGGGCATTTTGTCCTTACATAAACCAAACAATCTAAAACCCACATGGTGCTACAAGAATTGTACACAAAAGATGGGATTGAACATATTTATTAAATATAAGATAGAGTAGGGTTGCAGGATTATCATTGATTTTAACCCTAAACACATTTGTTTTAGATATTCATTTTAAGATGGATGCTCTTATTATTGATATAGACTTGGTGTCAGTTGTGGGTTTCTATATGGCAGGCATTGACTCAATAGAGGAACTTTGGCAATATAGAGCTTACATAAGGGGCAATCATTAGCCCCATTATTATGTACTAAAATTCGTAAACCAGCTTGGCATTGTTATGTAAATAAGCCATAGGGTGAGGTTTTCCCCCGTTCGGACCCATCATTGGGGTACTAGGGATAATTCAACCACACTCGGCATCTGGAATTTTCAGAGTACCCGACTGACCTTCTCAATCATGGTATTTCAGTCTTACAGGGGATGGTGTTAGAACCATGTTCCCTATGAACATTGCCAAAAAATTATTGATTTATCCAGTGACTGGAGGCAGTCATCCATGCCATAACACTATGGATTTATTGATTTGTAGAGTCTAACAGACCCACTACACTGTCAGACAGGACGATGAATCTCATCTCATCTGCACTAAGACTGTCAACACGGAAGCAGTACCTTGGACACATCAAGAAATGGGGCATATACTGCTTGGACAACAATCTCGACCAAAAGGCCAAGAACATTCTGGCCGTATTGGAATTTTTACAAGCCTCCATTAGGATAATCGATGGAGCTACAGTGCCTTCAATAGTGCCACAAGTGCACTCTCCAATTACCTATCACAAGGAACGGAGCGGCACGCGGTGGAAACGCACCCCTGGTAAGAAAACCAGGTACTCCGAAATCTGGGACGTGGGTGTCGTTTCTCAACATGCTGAGGAGCCTGTAGCTCATAACAGCGTTGTCACTTCAGTAACAGTCCAGGAAGATGGTTGCTCATGGTGTTATTTACCGCACAACAAGTCCAGCCATTAAGCAAACTGAGCCTGGACTCCCTGATCATCTCACCGAGAAACTGGTGTTGTCATACAGGATTTAATAAAATAAAACAGATCGGGTTCCTCGGGTCAAGTGTTTGAATTTATGGTACACCCATATGGCAAACGACTGTATAGCAAGACACATCTAACAATACATAGACTATACTAAGAACATTCGAGGTCAGAGAATGGAGTTGTTTATCTCTTACAAGAAACCGCATGAAAGGGTCATGACTCAAACTATATCAAGGTGGCTCAAATAGGTCCTAAAAATGGCAGAAATAGACACTAATGTTTTAACTCTCATTCCACCAGGGCTGCAGCAACATCCGCAGCAAAAATTGTACAGGTACCCACAGACCAAATCCTCAGAATGGCAGGATGGTCATTAAAAAAGGGTTTTCCACAGGTTTTATAATAAACCAGTTATTTTTTGGAGCCATCATTGTATTAAGAAAACATTTTATGTTCAACAAAATAATTTGCCCGAAAGGTTACAGGGCTATGATTCTCAAATTTTTAAAAAATGTTATATATTTTTTCGTTATACCACACAACTCTTTGTATAATTGTGTTTAAAATTACTAATGATGCTCTCTCCCAATACCCAAGGCAGTTTGTGAAGCATGGACTCGTTCCACGGCATGAGGTCACAGAGCTTTGAAATCTTCACGTAGTCACTCACGTGACTCCGAAGTAAAATAGTAAGATTAAACGAGAACTTACCAGTTTGAAGTTTGATCTGTATTTTATGAGGAGTTACGATGAGGGATTACGTGCCCTCCGCTCCCACCCTCTTATGATCATATCAAAAACTGGTATCTCTTTGGTAATCTTACTATGTTAGATCATTATAGGTTCCTGTGACCTCACACCGCTGCTTTGAAGTATGACACGCATGCGTGGAAGCGGGCTTCTTCACGTAATCCCTCATCGTAACTCCTCATAAAATACAGATCAAACTTCAAACTGGTAAGTTCTCGTTTAATCTTACTATTACTTGAATCTCTGGGGAATTACAAATGCATTCTAGGAAGCAGTCAGTGATAATTATCATACTATTACAATTTGACTTTGTATTCAATTGCTCCCCAGAAATTATGTTGCACTGTTATTGGATATTTTTATGTGCAAGCAGAAAGCAGAGCAGTGAAAATTAAGAAGGATTTTGCATTCAACATAATCTTCTAGGAAGTACAATTGGTTTCTAAGGGAGCTGCAAATACAATAGGAGTTAATACTAACTTTAAAATGAAATCCAGATGTCAACTTTGAAAGAATCTAGGTCTAGCCTTGTAGCCAACATTGGTTCAACATCAAAAATAGAAACTCCCGGCATTTTTCACTCCATAGTTTAGTATTAGCCACTTTAGCTTCATTTATTTGTTTACCAGCAAACCATAAAAAATAATGTAAGCAGTATTTTATCTGTTGTTGAAATGAGCAGTGGGCCTTTGCGGGGCCATTACCTGTGAAATGTGCCAAACTCTGAAACTGCATGCTTCGCCGACACAGATTCTGATGGAACTTGGCACACAAAAAGGTCAGAACTATGATGTAAAAATGCAAATCCTTTTCTATTCTGCAACTGATTTGTGAGCTAATTTCAGCTGCTTTATGTGCAAAAGTATGATAATTCGATCTTGTCATAATTGCTCGATCTTTGATTACTCCTGGATTGGAATGTATTCATAAAGTGGCTGCAAGTATTTTTGATTTGCGAACAAACCCAAGGAAACTAATACGGCACTTATAATATCAGAGGGGATTCCACTATCCATTACTGCAACAGGGCGGAGTGCTTCCAGGAAAACATCTTAGGAAATTACAGAGCCACGGCTCACGATTTTCTCTGTATTCAATTTCATAGAATCATAGGAACGTGTGGCAAGGAGCTCAGATGCACAACCCTGTCTGTGTCAGCCAGGAAAGAACTGTCCACTCTCCAGCTCAAGGTTTATGTCTCACAGGCAATGATGCTTCAAGGTCTTGACGAGTATTTTTTAAATGCAATATTGACCTCCGCCGCCCTCTCGGGCAATGGATTTGCATTGTTTGGAAATGAAATAATTTTTCCTTAACTTCCATTTTTTATACTCAATTAAAACTTTACTCCATCGTTATTGATTTCTTTGCTAAGTGAAACACGGAATCCTACTTGATTTAGTTCAGTTTGGTTTAGTTTAGAGATACAGCATGCAAACAGGCCCTTCAGCCCTCCAAGTCTGTGCTGACCAATGATCACCCATACACTAGGTCTATCTTACACACTGGGGATAATTTACAGAAGCCAATTAACCTACAAACCTGCATGTCTTTGGAATGTAGGAAGAAACCGGAGCACTGGGAGAACACACAAACTCCATATAGACAGCACCTGTAGTCAGAATAAAGCCCGGGTCTCTAGCGTTGTGGGTGGCAACTCTACCGCTGCGCCACTGTGTCGCCCACAATGATTACGCAGAATTTTATACACTTTCATTTAATCTATCTTCAGACTTTGTAGAAATCAATCCAATCTTTCCTCGCATCCAAGACTTCATAGCCCTGGCAACAAGTCTCATCTTTGTTTTATCTGGTGTTATCATGTTCCTCACCTGGTAGTGACCAAAATGACTCACTTTACTCTAACTGTGGATGAGGAAGTGTTTTATAGTTTCAGCACAATAGTTCTGCTCCTGTGTACCATACCATGACTTCCTTATCTATCTGACCTGCTATCTACAGGGATCCGCTGACAACCATCTGAATATCCATCTATTTATTTATTTCCCGCATTTAATTTGTTGGTTGTTTGTCCTCGCTACATTTGTTGCCTCACGTATTTTCAGATTAATTTCCATTTGCCTTTCCCCACCAAAACACAGATGCTGGAGTAACTCTATGTCGGGCAGTATCTATGGAGAGAGACACAAATTATGGAGTAACTCAACAGGTCAGGCAGTATCTCTGGAGAAAAGGAATAGATGAGGAATAGGTTTTTTTGTCCCTTCTTCAGACTCACCGGCATTTTGTACCTGTCACCGGATACCCCAGCATTACCCCAGCATTTTGTGTCTATCTTCGGTATCGAGTCTGAAGAATGGTCTCAATCTGAAATGTCACCCTTTTCACCAGAAATACAGCCTGACCCGCTGAGTTACTCCAGCATTTTGTGTCTATATTCAGTCTAAACCAGCATCTGCAGTTCCTTCCTTTACCCAGTACCTGTGGAGAGACGTTTTGGGTCGGGACCCTTATCCAATTATATTAGTATGAATAATCAATTTGTGATGGCTTGCTTTGCCAATGTATTTGTAGCAGTGATTCCATTAAAGGCAGATGGAGTTGTATTTTACAAGTGCAGCTGCACTCCTCAGGTGCAGAGCACAAGCACCCAAGGATGAACAAGGGTTCCGAACCGAAACATCACCTGTTCTTTTTCTTCAGAGATGCTGCCTGACCCGTTGAGTTACTCCAGCATTTTGAGCAGGGAGGTTCTACTGCAGTTGTACAGGGTCTTGGTGAGACCACACCTGGAGTATTGCGTACAGTTTTGGTCTCCTAATGTGAGGAAAGACATTCTTGCCATAGAGGGAGTACACAGAAGGTTCACCAGACTAATTCCTGGGATGGCAGGACTTTCATATGAAGAAAGACTGGATAGACTCGGCTTGGACACGCTGGAATTCAGAAGATTGAGGGGGGATCTTATAGAAACTTACAAAATTCTTAAGGGGTTGGACAGGCTAGATGCAGGAAGATTATTCCCGATGTTGGGGAAGTCCAGAACTAGGGGTCACAGTTTAAGGATAAGAGGGAAGTCTTTTAGGACCGAGATGAGAAAATCATTTTTTACACAGAGAGTGGTGGAATTCTCTGCCACAGAAGGTAGTTGAGGCCAGTTCATTGGCTATATTTAAGAGGGAGTTAGATGTGGCCCTTGTGGCTAAAGGGATCAGGGGGTATGGAGAGAAAGCAGGTGCAGGATACTGAGTTGGATGATCAGCCATGATCATATCGAATGGCGGTGCAGGCTCGAAGGGCCGAATGACCTACTCCTGCACCTATTTTCTATGTTTCTATGTTTCTATCTGCTATAAACCAGCACCTGCAGTTTCTTCCTATCCAAGGATGAATGTCTACCGTCAGCCATGGCACATTTGCAGTGTGCCCTAAGATAATAACTATTTCTTCAAGTTCCACTCCAGAAATGTAGCTGACGCTTCAACTTAGTACTGGGGTAATATGGCAGATTTGAAAGATACAGATTTTTGGATGTGATGTGAAACTTTGAATGAGATGGATGTGATAAAACTTGGATCTCTGCTTCAAACAGTCATCCCTGGCACCCTGGTCATTGCTTGTGTTTCATTCAGCATTTCTAAAAGCATATTTTTGATAGCGTTCACATAGCTGCTTTGGGGAGTTTGCAGGATGCAAACTGGCTTCAGTGATTCTGATAACGGCCGTGCTTCAAACGTGCGTCGCTGGCAGGCACATGCCTTGGGACTTTGTGACATAAATGAAAGTATTTTTTTATGTATGGCTGTTCATATCCTACCCCTGTGTCAGCGGGGGAGTTTCTGCTCCTGCATGGGGTTTTCCTAGGAGAACGAATACAAGAGAGAGAGATAGAGTTACTGAAATGTTCTCTCGAACTTCCCATTATCTGAAGCAGGAACAGCACACAAGCAGTTTTCTTGATCTGCTACCTACAGTTAGTAGGGAACATTCAGATTCAGATTCAGATTCAGATTCAGATTCAAATGTATTGTCATTGTGCAGTGTACAGTACAGACAACGAAATGCAGTTAGCATCTCCCTAGAAGAGCGACATAGAATATGATCAATAAATAAATATATTTACGTGCATACAGTCATAGTAGTGCAATAATTTTTTTCCTGGTGGAAGGGGTGTCCGGGGGGGGGGGTGGTTGACAATCACCGAGGTACAGGGTTGAGTAGTGTAACAGCCGCAGGGAAGAAGCTGTTCCTGGACCTGCTGGTCTGGGAACGGAGAGACCTGTAGAGCCTCCCGGATGGTAGGAGGGTAAACAGTCTATGGTTGGGGTGAGAGCAGTCCTTGACGACATGGCAAAGGGGAGGCACTAGAACAGAACATTTACCATTTGACAAGCAAGCTTTTGTTGGATTTGAATGGATTCATAAATGATTGAAGAATTGTAAACTGAATTTACATTTTTATCCTTAGCTTGACTTGCATTTAATTCATTCAGTCACAGATAGAGATCATTCAGCTCACAGTCTGCATCCAACTCTTTGGCAGAGGAATGCCGGTAGATCTATTTCCCACTCTATTATCAGGCAGGTTTCTATTCATTTCACTTTTGTAAGTTGAAGGTTTTGTGCCAGAAGAAGGGTCCCAACCTGAAATGCTGCCTATCCATGTTCTCCAGAAATGCCCACTGACCCGCTGAGTTATTCAAGCACTTTGTGTTTATAGCTCGCGTCTTAAAGTTACTGTTGAGTTTCTTCATGTCTTCTGGACACCATTACTGATCATACCACATTGTGTAAATTAATTCTGCTCCTGTCAGCTCTGTCTCTTTTTACCAAAGGCTTTAAATCTAGATCCACTGGTTAATGACTCTGTAGGCAACCATGTCTCTCTTCCCAGGAGAGTCCCTCGGTTGGAGCATGACTGGCTTATGTTTTGGTACTAGGTTCTTCGAGGTGGTTGAGGAATCCTGTGTGGGATCCACTTGCTCTCCCACATGAGACAGCTGTTGGGGCAAGAAGGTAGTTTGTATTGTGTAGGAAGGAGCTGCAGATGCTGATTTACACCGAAGATTGACACAAAGAGCTGGAGTAACTTAGCGGGATGAGCAGTATTACTTTGTACGTGGACCCCATGTGCTCCTGTAAAAGACCTGAGGCACAAGTGACATTCCTGGGTGTTACTTTTTAACATTAAGTAATAATTAGTAATGGATTCCTATGAATCAGTGAGGATATTAAATGTTTCACCGAGAATTACCTTGAAGTGCTTTCCCTGTCCTCCTGAAAATCTCTTGCTGTGATGGAGTTTGGGGCTGAATGCTGCTTTTGGGAGTCTGAAGTCAAGCATGCGAATGATGTGATCCACCAAATGGAACTGGTTGAGTGTGATTGAAGCCTTGGTGTTGTAGGTATTGGTCTGAAAGAGAATGCTGACATTGGTTTGCTAGTCCTGCCATTGGATTTGAAGTATTTTATGGAGAGTGTGTTGGTTTGTATTCCTCGAGCACTTTTACATGACTGCCATGTCTCATTATATCTAATGCTAATGGATGGTTGAAGTTCCCGTCGGTTTTGTTTAGTTTATTGGCATGTGCACCGAGGTACAGTGAAGGACTATTGTTGAGTGCTAACTAGTCAGCGGAATGACAATCAATGTGACATTTCCTGGTAAGCAGTTTACAATTAATATTTGCATTTTTAAATAACCCACTCCCTCAATGAGGCTTCAGAATACATCAAAGATAGACACCCCCTCAATGAGCCTCAGTATACATCAAAGCTGGTTTACTATTCCTTGTGCTTCTATTGTTTCTGTTGGAAAATGCATTAAAGGCCACATGAGTATACCATCCAAATCCATTGTAATGCTGAAGAAGAGTCTCAACCTGAAACTTCACACATTCCTTCTCTCCAGCGATGCTGCCTGTCCCGCTGAGATATTCCTGCATTTTGTGTCTACCTTCGATTTAAACCAGCAGTTCTTTCATATCCATTTAGATGATATTGTTGTGGAATAGACTTTGTTATTTTGTGTCCAAACCGTGCAAGGCAGATGATGGGTATTCTGAGTAGGAAGGAACTGCAAATGCTGGTTAGACACAAATACTAGTACTAGTAATAGTAAACGTACTAATTTCACTGTTATCCTGGTGAGTTTCATTGACTGTAACTCATTTTTACCTAATCCACGGCTAACAATGACATTTCCTTTATCATCATTACTTTTTTGTATATAATTCATTCATTTGTTCTATATCTCTCTATATCACCATCCATATCTCTCGTTTCCCTTTCCCGACTCTCAGTCTGAAGAAGGTTCTTGACCCGAAACATAACCTAGTCCCTTTCGCAAGAAATGCTGTCTGACCCGCTAAGGACCAAAGTTGTGCCAATAAAAGTCAAAGAAGCCATTATGAGACTGAGAAACAAGAATAAAACTGTTAGAGACATCAGCCAAACCTTAGGCTTACCAAAATCAATTGTTTGAAACATTATTAAGAAGACCAAGAGCACCCGGGAGCTTACTAATTGCAAAGGGACTGGCAGGTCAAGGAAGACCTCCACAGCTGATGACAGAGGAATTCTCTGTATAATAAAACAAAATCCCCAAACACCTGTCAGACAAATCAGAAACGCTCTTCAGGAGTCAGGTGTGGATTTGTCAATGACCACTGTCAGCAGAAGACTTCATGAACAGAAATACAGAGGCTACACTGCAAGATGCAAACCACTGGTTAGCCGCAAAAATAGGATGGTCAGGTTACAGTTTGCCAAGAAGTACTTAAATGAGCAACCACAGTTCTGAAAAAGGTCTTGTGGACAGATGAGACCAAAATTAACTTGTATCAGTGTGATCGCAAGAGCAAAGTATGGAGGAGAGAAGGAACTGCCCAAGATCCAAAGCATACCACCTCATCTGTGAAACATGGTGGTGGGGGTGTTATGGCCCGGGCATGTATGACTGCTGAAGGTACTGGCTCATTTATCTTCATTGATTATACAACTGCTGATGGTAGTAGCATAATTAATTCTGAAGTGTATAGATACATCCTATCTGCTCAAGTTCAAACAAATGCCTCAAAACTCATTGGCCGGCGATTCATTCTACAGCAAGACAATGATCCCAAACATACTGCTAAAGCAACAAAGGAATTTTTCAAAGCTTAAAAAAGGGTCAATTCTTGAGTGGCCAAGTCAATCACCTATTCTGAACCCAATTGAGCCTGCCTTTTATATCCTGAAGAGAAAACTGAAGGGGACTAGCCCCTAAAGAAACATAAACTAAAGATGGCTGCAATATAGGCCTGGCAGAGCATGACCAGAGAAGGCACCCAGCAACTGGTGATGTCCACGAATCACAGACTTCAAGCAGTCATTGCATGCAAAGGATGTGCAACAAAATATTAAACATGACTACTTTCATTTACATGACATTGCTGTGCCCCAAACATTATGGTGCTCTGAAATGGGGGGACTGCTGTAATGTATAATAAAAAATGTATAAAATTGGCCTTTATTAAAATCTGACAATGTGCACTTTAACCACATGTGTTTTTTTCTATTACAAATCTCAAATTGTGGAGTACAGAGGCAAATAAAAAAATGATGGGTCTTTGTCCCGAACATTATGGAGGGCACTGTACATCGCAGCCATGATTTGACAACTGGCCGTGGTGAATTCTGTGAAATGATTATCAGTAATCTGTCTTTCTTTAGTTGCACAGATCAGGCTTGAAATGGAAATTACTTATTGTGGTATCTTGGTTTATTATTGTCATGTACTGAAATACAGTGAAGAAAAAAGAATGTTTTGTGCGTTATCCAGGCAAATTGTTACCATACATGAGTATATCAGGTAGTGCAAAAGAGAAAATAAACCAGAGAACAGAATATAGCATGACAGCTATAAAATAAAATTGATTGAAAATTCATCCTTAGCTGGCATATAAGAGATTCTTTCAAGAGTCTAATAACAGTAGGGAAAAATCCTCCCCTGACTCTCAGTCTGAAGAAGGGTCTCAACCTGCAATGTCACCCATTCCTTTACCAAAGGAGGTGTGTGGGAGAGAATTTGGCTGCACAATCATGAGTGTATCAACACTCAGTATACCACTATCAATGGGGACAGTGTGGAGAGAGTGTCCAGCTTTAGGTTTCTGGGTACACACATTTCAGAGGACCTCACATGGTCCACCAACACCGCTGCGCTGGTCAAGAAGGCACAGCAATGCCTGTTCTTCCTGAGAACACTGAAAAAGACTGGTCTGCCCCAATAGCGTACTAACATATGGCATCTCTGTGTGGTATCTCAGCTGCATGGAGGTGGAGAGGAGAGCTCTTCAGCGCGTCGTCCACAGAGCGCAGAAGATAATTGGGACACAGCTACCAGCCTTGGAGGGCATCTACTCTCCACGGTGCCTCAGGAAGGCCGTCAGCATTCACAAAAACTCCTCACACCCATGTAATAGTCTGTTCGAACTTCTACCTTCCGGCAGATGTTACAAGGCCTATTACGCCCACACCTCCAGACTCAGGAACAGCTTCATCCCCAGAGCTATAGCTGCTCTGAACCGTCCCTGCTGAGTACTCCCACCCCCTTGAACTGTCTCCCTCGAATGGTCATGTCGCACATCGACCCTGCACAGACCTATTTGCACTTTATACTGTTTTCCTTTTTTTATAAATCATGTTTCTCTGGGTATCTAAATTTTTAGTTGTTTAAGTTATGACATTGGATGGAAGCTATACCAAAACTCATTGCACCTATGTGCAATGACAATAAAATATTATTATTGTTATTATTGTATAGAGAGTATAGTAAAGATTTGAGAATGCAGCCTTTCAGGGCACTGGTGTTGAGATGTGGAGGATGTTTTGGTGCTTATCCTTTACTGCTAATGGTGTATGGAAGTCAATGGTCCAGTTGTAGAAGGATTTGCATCTTGCCTAGATTGAAAGCTTTTGTGCTGAAAATGCTTGTATGATGGTTGTTTTTCAGTTTACGCTAAAGATAATGACTGTAAATTTTAGAACATAATGCAAACATCTATAGATTTAATAATTCAAATAAATTCAGCGTTTCTCAATAGACCCATTCCTGTCAGATGAGTCAATAAGCTCAGCCTAGCATGGTATTTATTGTTCCTCTTTCAGTCGCATGATGTTGAGTCAAAGAGCAAAACTACAATAATAATGTTATTAAATGCTGCCGATTCTACTGAGCAAGGAAACTGGAGTAAAGTGAACCAAAGCTGCATGCTTTATGAAAACAATCCATGTTAGCTCAAACCTCTTGAGATTCAGTTGATGCGTAAACCATTCAATAATAGAATTCCCAACATTTCATTCTTACAACTGACGTGCGGTTTAAAATCAAATTTTCCCTGGTGTAATATTATTTACTACTTCAAAAAAGCGAGTATTTTAAAGTTTAGGGGCAAAAGTCGTCACTACCCTTCTAACACCTGGAATAAACTGTGAACAAAGAGCCCATCAGACTAGAAATTGCAAGATTAATTGAGTATTGGTTGGAAAATAAGCAGAATTCGTTTGACTGTTGTTTAAGATCCCAGTTCACCCGTATTAGATATGTAACACAAGAAAAAGATCAAACAATGTTAGTGTTGCTTTAATTTCCAAATGCAGCGTGGAAACAGGTTACTGGGAGAACGTACAATCTTCATACAGACAGCACACGTGGTCAGGAATGCTCCTGGGTGCCTGGCACTGTAGGGCAGCAAGTCTAGGTTGGAAGAATTGACTTAATTTCCTGGTATTAAATTTTTGTTTTAAATAGTCCTAATGTAAGTAGGTAAAATAAATGACAGGGAGCATTTCATTCATGTTGGAATGATTGTAGAGAGACTGGACAATGTGGTTTGTAAATACAGCACCATATGGGGAAAAGATTCCCAAGCCTCAGGTCCAGGTTTTGCTGTGGAAACAGGAGAGCGTCGCCTATTCCTTCGCTCCATAGATGCTGCCTATAACTACGAAGCAGTGCTTCGACATGAACTGCAGGGCATGATGCCTACAGTTGTGAGATTGTATTTTCACTTTTGTTCTGGCGATAGGGTAGTCCAGTGCTTAAAGCATTGGAGCATGGTTTGCAGGGTGGTACCATTTTATAATTGTCTTTACAGTTTCATGAGAAATAATGGGCAAAGAAAATCACGGCTTGTCCATGAAAAGGAACCCCTTAATTATCCAATCCCTCAATCTCTATTGAAAGGGCTGCCCTGTCTGCTCATTCAGGTCCCATTTGCCTTTTTTCTTCTTTGTGCACATTTGGTTCCTAATCATTTCAAGAACCTTGTGCGCAAAGTCTTTTTGCATTTTTGCACTATTTTTTCATTGAATGGCCTGTAACATTTTGCTTCAATTTTGTAATTTGTAGTTAACTTATTTGAAAATGAAAATGATGCTGAAAATCAGCTTGTGAGGCAAATGTTAAATGTTTCAAGATTATCCTACTTTTCATTTGGAAACCTTGTTTTGTTTAGCTGAGCAGGAAATAACTATAAATGACATTTATTTATTTATGTTAAATCATCAAAATCTGGTCTCGGCTTTGATCAATCTGATTATAAAAAAAGTTAAATTCAGATGCCAATTTTTTAAATAATGACAAGAAACAATGGTGACACCTTTAAATTAGTTCCTCTTTGCTCAACACCCCCCCCCCCCCAAAAAAAAAATCATTACTTTAAACTCAGGGGTAGGGGTACTAATTCAACAAATTTGAATTCTAATTGTTGATTTTCTAGCGGGATTGAAATTGGAACAAGTTGCCTACATGAATTTTAGTAAGGCATTTGATAAAGTCTTTCATGGTAGGCCGAGCCAAAGATTAAAGGGCCTGTCCCACTTGTGCGTCATTTACACGACAGGCCGGTAGTGACTGACACGTGACTGTCGTGTGAAAATCGTCTAGCAGTATGACAGTCACGCGCCAAGTGCACTTGAGGGCCTGGCTTCTTTTGGGAGCCAATTGCAATATCATTCGTACTTCAGTTTCATAACAAGCGGATTTCAGATTCATAACAAGAGGATTTCAGTATAGGTTCTTCTGCAGTTATATAGGGCTCTGGTGAGACCACATCTGGAGTATTGTGTACAGCTTTGGTCTCCTAATTTGAGGAAGGACATCCTTGTGTTTGAGGCAGTGCAGCGTAAGTTCACGAGATTGATCCCTGGGATGGCAGGACTGTCATATGAGGCAAGATTGAAAAGACTAGGCTTGTATTCACTGGAGTTTAGAAGGATGAGGGAGGATCTTATAGAAACATATAAAATTATAAAAGGACTGGACAAGCTAGATGCAGGAAAAATGTTACCAATGTTGGGCGAGTCCAGAACCAGGGGCCACAGACTCAGAATAAAGGTGAGGTAATTTAAGACTGAGGTGAAAAAAAACCTCACGAGGGATATGTCACGCAGGTGACACACAAGGATTTTGAGCCTCACAAAATCCTGCAGCGCCGCGCGTTACAGCCACCACGCCTCACCATGCGCCATGGAATTTAGGAAATGACGCGCAAATGATGCCTAAGTGAGACAGGCCCTTTAGATACATGGGATCCACGTTGTTGGTTGTTTGGATTTAGACTGGCTGGCTCACAGAAGACAAAATAGCCCCTGGCATACACTGGCCCTATCCCACGACTGCCTTTTTGCTGGGTACGTCGAACAGTCCTTGTTCAAGTTGGATACTGGCGCTTACCCCAAACTCTATCCCTGCTACATCGATGACTGAATCAGGGTTACCTCCTGCACCCATGCAGAACTCATGGACTTTACAGAAGACAGGGTTGTGGTGGAAGGGTGTTATTCAGTTTGGAGGTCTGTGACCAGTGGAGTTCCACAGGATCGGTACTGGGACTCCGTTGTTTGTGATATACATAAAAAAGTACATAAATATTGATGGGTTATTTAGTAATTTTTCTGACGACGCCAAAATTGGTGGAGTTGCGGACAGTGTGGAATGTTGACAAAGTATACAGTGGGTTATAAATCGGGCTACAGAAATGGGCAGAGAAATAAGTGCATAAGTTCTAAGAGCAGAATTTGCCCTTTGGCCCACCTGCCATTCTATCATGGCTGATCTATCTTTCCCTCTCAACTCCATTCTCCTGCCTTCACCCCATAACCCCTGACACCCTTACTAATTAAGAATCTCTTAAGCTCTGCCTTAAATGGAGAAACAAAGAATTGCAGATGCTGGTTAATACACAAAAGGACACAAAGTGCTGGAGCAACTTAGCACGTCCGGCAGCATCTCTGGAGAAATACACAAAAGGACATAATGTGCTGGAGTAATTCAACAGGTCAGGCAGCATCTCTGGAGAAATAGATGGAGTTTGATGCGAGTAAGTGTGAGTTGTTGCAGTTTTGGAGGTTGAGTGCAAGGGGAAAGTATACAATTAATGGCATGACCCTTAACACCACTTGGTGAGGACGCATAAGATTTTGGTTTGGCCGCATTTGGAGTATTGCATGCATTTCTGAGGCTAGTGCAGGAAAGTGGCTCTGAGGTTGAAGATAAGCATATGTCATTGAATGATGGAGCAGGCACATGGGGGCTGGTTATCTTACTCCTGCCTTTGTTTCTTATACATGACAGCTGAGGATCAAATGCATCAAACTTTTTCCTATCCAACTATCCAAGTAATACCTGCAGATGTTTTTTTTTTGTCTCTTTTCGGTTATTGCTTCCATAACATGTATTCAAATTACAGATGTGCGAACAGAGAGGCAATTGTGATCTCTGCTAATGCACAAGTGTAAGAAGTTTGCTAAAATTGCTTATATAATTTTAGGAAATTTGAAATAAGAGCAGAAGATTGTGGAACTGCCAGTGAGCACTTGTAATGAGAGAAAAAAACTCTTTGCCAAAACTTGTTCAGCTGTGGAAAAGAATAGAGCTTGAAACATTAACCTGTCTTTTCCCTTTACAGCTACTGACTACACAGTGTAAAATACATTCTTCTTGTGCAAATCGGCTATCACTTTATCTTTCATATCCAGAAAAACAAATTCCACTCACTGAGTTAGTTTTTAAACTTTCCTCATGTGCAGGTCAACCTGATCTCATGTTTCCATTTTATTTACTTTTTGAATCTTTAGTAAAATTAATTTGTGGGATGTGGGTGTCACTGACATTGCTGCTGCATTTATCGATCGCTCCCCCCTCCCGATTACCCCTGAACTGAATGTCTTGCAATGGCGTAACAAATAAAAAAAGTTGAGAGTTAAGCAGATCAGTGGAACTGCAGTCGCAAAGGAACCAGAACCATGATGCTGGAATTCCTTCCCTCCTGGACATTATTGAATCAAATGGATTTTTAATGGGAATCCTCTAAATTTGTGGTCACTATTATTGATTCTGGTTTTTTTTAAAACATAAATTGATGCAATTACCTGAATGTTTCCCTCTGCTGTGGTGGGGGTTAGAGCACCTGGATAAATTGTCCAATTCTCAGCAACACTAGTCTAATACAAACTTTGGTCTTTAGCGGTCTTTAGGGCAACACGGTGGCATACAAGATACAAGATACAAGATACATTTAATTGTCATTTGGACCCCTTGTGGTCCAAACGAAATGCCGTTTCTGCAGCCATACATTACAAACACATAGACCCAAGACACAACATAATTTACATAAACATCCATCACATCGCTGTGATGGAAGGCCAAATAAACGTATCTCTCCACTGCACTCTCCCCCCCCCCATGTCAGAGTCAAAGTCAAAGTCAAAGCCCCCGGCTGGCGATGGCGATTGTCCCGCGACCATTAAAGCCACGCCGTGTGTTGCGAGGTCGCACCACAGTAGAGGTCGCATAGCAGTAGAGCTGCTACCTAACAGCGCCAGGGACCCGGGTTCGATGCTGACTGCGGGTGCAGTCTGTACGGAGTTTGTACGTTCTCCCCGTGACTTGTGGGTTTTCTCCAGGAACCCTGGTTTCGTCCCACATTACAAAGACGTAAAGGTTTGTAAGCTAATTGGCTTGGTATAATTGTAAATTAGCCTTAGTGTGTGTAGGACAGGCACGTGCCACCAGCGTAGGCAAGGTAGACAGTGCATGCCCTGACTAAAATTATAAAAAGGTAATTATTAAATATAAATAGTAAAGATTTCCAATCCATTTACTATATTCAGTGTTTATTATTAAATGGTTATTTTAATAATCGATCTTAGATTGGCATAATACTCCCGTGCCTTTCATCCGCAGTACGCGTATTAGGCTTAACTATGTTCAACTTGCGTGCCGTGGACGCTGCTTCAAGCCTTCACTTACATTGGGCAATAAAGGCAGCTGAAATTCTGCCTTTGCACCGTGGACTGCGCACAAGGTGCTGCGCATGCCCACAGGAGAGGAGACCAATCTGCACATGCGCGTTTTTTTACGATTATCTGCACATGCTTGGATTTTTACAATTTTTAAAAGTCGACTGACTGGCTAGTGCCTACCCTGAGTAATTACTCACAGCACGTGCCTGGTGTCGGATAGTGTTAGTGTGCGGGGATCCTTGATCTGCATGCACCCAATGGGTTGTAGGGCCTGTTTCCACACTGTATCTCTAAACAAAACTAAAAACCAAACCTATACACAAAGGAAAAACTGGCTTTTAGATTCATGCATGTTACTACTTTTGACGGTTGTTTTAACCACCAAACTTAAAAATAAATATAACTATAAGGCAATGCTTAGACATGAACCCACAGGGCACGATGCATACTGTTGTGTGATATTTCATTTTCAATAGACTTGATCACTTTTGTTTTGGTGATAGGGTGGCCCAGTGCTTAAAGCATTAGGGCAGAGTTTGTTGGGTGGTACCATTTTAGAATTGTGTTTACAGTTTCATGAGAAATAATGGGCAAAGGAAATCACGGCTTGTGCATGAAAAAGAACCCCTGGGCAGAGACCAGGTGCTTCCCAACGGAGAAGAAAGAAAAAAGGGTAGATCAAAGCTCGCTTCCCGCACCCTGTTTCAGATAGCCATCAGTAAACATCAAGGTGCAGGCTGACCGCACAATATCAACCAGCAAATTACACACAGCAAATGGAAACAAGAAAATGAAAGACTTGGGGAAAAGATTGAATATCAATCATGTTGGCAGTACAGTACCAGGTCAATCTGCTGACACGCCACACCACAAAGCAGCGGGAGTCTGCTTCAGACTGCATTCCCAAACCAGCAAGTGCAAGTGATTCTTGGGGAGACAACAGGAGGAGGGCAGGAGGGAGTAAAATAATCAGAAGAGGAAGCAAATCCTCATCAGTCATTTCCACAGCTCACTGAGCAATTACAGAACAGCATTGCTGGCCTCTGCACCAGGTTATTTGGGCAGGTTTGATGAATGAGCAGAGTTCCCCGAATGAGGAAAAAGTTCCTGGGAAAAGTTCCTGCACAAAAAAAAGGAAAATTAGAAGAGAAAATGCAAATAACAGAATGTTAAAAGAAAATTAATGAGGTGAGCAATGGCAGAACACCACAGATGTCGAGGTCTCATGCAGAGAACTGAAGCTTATTTTGTGCTTAGTGAACACAGTGCAAGTGTTGGGGGAAGGACCAAATGGACCAGCACACCAGACTGCTCAAAGTATAGAGGCCCAACACGTTTCACTTCACTGTGCGGATAATTACCTGAGTCAAGAAATTAGTTCTGATGTGATGATTGAAGTTTTTTTTCCCCCCAGGTAACTCTTTTCCTGAAGCAGGGTCACACAGGGTTTAAGTCCCTTTGGTCACTTGGCTCAAGTAGAACATAATTGTTCAAAGGTGTAAAAATAAACACTTTAAAGGCAACAGCCAATCTTTTTATTGCTGCTCACACCCACTGCTTTGGCTATTAATCCATGCTGGCAGCACTACAAACATATCCAAATGAGCTGACCTCCCAGTGTGAGAAGGGGCTAACTGAAGGGGCCACTGCCCTGATAACTGCATGACCCAGGTCGTGGCTGGAATGGGAGGATGTGGAATTCAAAGTTAAATTATTCACGTTCATCCGTTCATTAAAAAGATTCTCCCGTGTTGCTGCTATGATAAACATTTGGGATCGGGGGAGGATGGTGTTGGGGGGTTTGAGGAGGTGGTCGACCTTGGCACTTTCATCATGGATCCAGCATGGAAACAAGCTCTCTGGCCCCCTGAGTCCACACTTACCATTATACACATCCCCTTATCTAACCCGTTTCTTCTCCCCACATTCTCATCAACTCCCGGGCGGCAGAGTGACCCAGCGGTAGAGTTGCTGTCTTACAGCGCCACAGATCTGGGTTTGATTGGCGATGATCAGCCATGACCACATTGAATGGCGGTGCTGGCTCGAAGGGCCGAATGACCTACTCCTGCACCTATTGTCTATTGATCCTGACTACGGGTGTTGTCTGTTTGGAGTTTGTACGTTCTCCCTGTGAGTGTATGGCTTTCTCCATATGATCGGTTTCCTCCCACACACCAAAGATGTACAGCTATGTAGGTTAATTATCTTCAGTAAAATTGTAAATTGTCCCTAGTGTGTAGGATAGTGCCAGTGTGTGGGGATCGCTGGTCAGTGCGGTCTCGGCGGGCGGAAAGGCTTGTTTCCGCGCTGTGTCGCTAAAATGAAATCCGAAGTCCCTCCAGATTCGGCCACTCTCTCCCACACACTGAGAAAACTTTATCAATTAAACTTTGACCGACATGTTTTGGGATTACTACACAAAATTTATGACCATCTCTCGATTCTATAATTAAGATGATGTATGGCTTGTCATCAGTATGATTGTGGAGCAATTCAAAGGCTCCTACTGGCTCTCAGTTGCATTTTAAAGGGGAGAGCTATGTGATCAAACTGCATGATGTGTGGGAGCATTGGATAAAGATAAGCAAGGCAGATGTCGAACCCCAAACCTTCATTCCCTCCTGCTTCCATGGAAATAACAGACCCAAAATTTCATCTCTGCCTCAAAGCTGTGTTCATTTGCCATGTCACAGTCATTGAAGCAGATGTTAGAAGATCCTTCATGAGGGTGAACCCTTGGAAAGCATCCAACCCTGATGGTGTACCTGACCACACTCTTAACATCAGCACGGACCAACTAGTTGGGGTATCTCCACTGTCTCCCGGTGCTGTTCAGAATCAATTTCAAGCTCCTCCTTTATGTATACAACTTGCCCCCACCTACATCAGAAATCTGCTAACCAACCACACTACCTCCAGGTCCCTCAGGTTGGCCGACTTGGGATTACTGGCCACCCCGCGGTCCAGGCATAAACTCAGGGGCGACCGCGCTTTTGCAGTTGCAGCACTTAGACTTTGGAACAGCATCCCTCTTCTCATTGGAACTGCCCCCTCCATCAACTCTTTGAAGTCTAGACTTAAAACTTATTTTTACCCACAAGCATTTCTTGAGGTCCCCTGAGGGAGCGCTGTATGTATGTATTTATGTATGTATTGTTCGATCTATGTACCACTGTTTGTAGAACGTTAGTACCTGCACTGATATAAAGCACTTTGGTCAACGAGAGTTGTTTTTAAATGTGCTGTAGAAATAAAATTGACTTGACTTGACATTCTCAATCTCTCACTACTAGTCTGAGGTCTCCACATCGTTTGAAGGGATTTCCATAAAACCAGTGCCCAAGTAGAACAAGGCGACATGCTTCAATGACTGGCAACAGTTGCAATGACGTCCATAGTGATTAAGTCTTTTGAGAGAATGGTTATGATTCACATCAACTCTTATCTTAGCAAGGTCATGGACCTATTACAAACCAGACAGTGATTAAGTCTATAGTAGACCATAGTACTTTGCACCACATACTTTGGTTTTGCATTTTTATGGCCTAATTACTTTGTAATACTGACTATTAATTTATTGTTCCATAATTATTATATATATTTGTGTGTCATTTGTATTAATGGGCACGTAACGCCCCTGCCCCACTCAGGCAATTTTTTAGGCGACTATAGGCAACTAGGCTGTCTGTCGCCACATGGTCGCAGAATGACGCCTGTATGGTCGTGAGTAGTCTCCTCAAGTCGCCCAAAGAGTCTTGCCGTTTTTCTGGTCACCACTGGATATTGATATTGATATCGGTAGCTTGCAGTAGCTTAATGTCGACTAGGTAGGTGGTAGGTTGTTGCAGACATTGTCGTAGACATTGCCGTAGTTGGGGTCCAGTCGCCGGTTTTTCGGAGACCTACTACGACTATGACAGTAGCCGGCAGTCGCTGAAAAAATCACCAAAGTGGGACAGGCATAAAGCTGCAGCAAGGAAGAACTTCATTGTTCCATTGCCGGCATGTATGACAATTAATCATTCTTGATTCGTGACTTCATGTTCCTTGAACTTGCATCACAACATGAATGACACCATTTAGTAATCTCTCTACAGGTTGACTTCACACAAATCTGGTTTGCTTTACCATAAAAAGTCATCCTAAAAGGTGAAACCCTTACTTACAACAGAGTTTAATTTTGCAGCCCTGTTCTCTGCCTAATTTATTCCACCTGGAAGTATTTTTGCTGGGAAACCTGACCATAATAAAGTCTGCCTTGAAGCCTTGAAGCAGAAAGAAAGCAAATGTCACTGCATGTACTGAGAAAAAGAATGCAGACTTTCAGCTGGATTTCCACATCTGAGTCGCACATTTCAAACTGCTGGGCAGGGGAAGCTGTTTGTGGGGAAGCTGCAGAGTACACAGCCTGCAAAAAGCAGGAACATTGTGGCAGCAAAAAGATTGCTCAGAAAAGTGATATGTGCTGCATTTCATGGGCAAGTTTGTCAGCTCTGTGGAGCACCGCTGGCTGCATGTAGAGCCCAGATCAGCTTACTCCAACTTGGATATCAGCAATAAGCTGAAGGTCAGTTGAGCTAGCTGATGCCCAAACTATGCTGATGATGCCCCTCTCTCCTCAAGTTCAAGTTTATTGTCACATGCACGAGAATGACAAGGCACAGGTAAAAAATGAAAAGTCTTGCTTGCAGCATCGTCACAGGCACAGACTCAGACAAACACACACCAAAAGAAACAAATAATACATAAATTACACTTAATTACACATTTGTAAAGGGAGGCAGTGCTGAACTACTATCTACCTCTTTGGTGATCCTCAGACTATCCTTGATCAGATTTAGCTGGCTTTACCTTGCACTAAACTTTATTCCCTTAGAATGTATCTATACACTGTAAATTGATTGATTGTAATTATGTCTTTCTGCTGACTGTTTAACATGCAACAAAAGCTTTTCATTGTACCTTGGTACATGTGACAATATACTAAACTGAACTGAACTGAGGGCCAGAGGCCCGGGTCGGAGCCTGGTGATGAGTTTGGAGGGGATAAATGTGTTGAATGCTGTGTTGTGGGAAACTGAACAATAGCCTGTCATGTGCTTCTGTTTCCTGATGCTACACAGCACAGTGAAGCAGTGAGATAGCACCTGCTGGACTCAACACCATGAAAAGGCTGAGGCCTGGCATGTTGTGCTGAAGAGCCAGATGCACGGGTTTCGGCCCGAAACATCGCCTATTTTCTTCGCTCCATAGATGCTGCTGCACCCGCTGAGTTTCTCCAGCAATTTTGTGTACCTTCGATCTTCCAGCATCTGCAGTTCCTTCTTGTGCACTTCACATATGACCCCTCGGCTATTTGTCAAAGATGACTGACATGAGTAGCACACCCTAATGGGCATGTCCCACTATACGAGTTTACCCATGAGCTTTCCCGAGTTAAAAAAAAAAATCAAACTCATGGTAAGCACGTAGAGAATGGACGTTGCTTCCAGGACAAGGGGTCACAGTTTTAAGGATAAGGGGGAAATCCTTTAAAACCGAGATGAGAAGAACTTTTTTCACACAGAGCTCGGAGGGAGTTAGATGTGGCCCTTGTGGCTAAGGGGATCAGAGGGTATGGAGAGAAGGCAGGTACGGGGTACTGAGTTGGATGATCAGCCATGATCATATTGAATGGCGGTGCAGGCTCGAAGGGCCGAATGGCCTACTCCTGCACCTAATTTCTATGTTTCTATGTTTCTACGTTGCGGGTACGTCGGAGCTCGGGACGTCTCTTAGCGGCTCGTAACGCTAATGGCAGGTACTCTGGAAACGCGGTAAGCTCGTGAAGACTCATGAAAATTTTCCATCATGTTGAAAAATGTCCACGTGAGCCCCGAGTACCCACGAACGGCTATTACCGTAATTCTCCGAGTTCGAATCGAGCGAAACTCGGGAGAACTCTTGAATTAGCTCGTACAGTGGGACATCCCCATAATTCATTGAATGAGTTGCGAACCTGGATCAAACATTTTTACTGCTTTTAATTGATTCTATCACTCCAGTATTTTTAAGTAAATTTTAGTTTTTTATGTCCCATTTTAAACTTTATTTAAACAGTTTTTTTTAATGTCATTATGTATTTAAAAGCAGTTTAAATGCCTTTGACAGCAGTGAGCTGAGAGAAGGTCTCTGGGGCTGTTCCTCACAAGCTGAGTGGGCCTCAAAACAGAATGAAATTCAGCAGCTTCCCAAAGCTGCCATGAGCTTTACTCACTGGAAATAATGCCGTGGTGGAGTTGGAAGTGTGCTGGAAACCAGTGCTGTTGTTGTGACTAAGGAGGTGATTTAGATTACACCATCTCTTTGGTGCTGTTTATATAATTGCAGGATGATTGGCACAGTGATTCAGAGGTTATTATCAAACTTATTGCTGCCAGCACAATGGACCGGATAGATTTATTTCCAGGTAGCAAGGATAAAAACTTAACTTTCACTACTCACTCTCTCAAATCATTCATGCTGTTGAAAAATAAATATGCACACTGGAATTTTTCTTCTCCAGCAAAGAAGATGGTACTTTGTCTAACTATTCCAACAAATCTCTGCATTCTAATATCATTTGTGAAACTTTGATCATTCTTCCATTTTTCTCACTGTTAAATTGAGCTATGCAGATCACCACAAAATCCACACCATATCAAGGAGTCAAATAGCATGGAAACATGCTCTTCAGTCTATTGAATCCATGCCAACTATGAAGCTTATCATGTTATCTATTTACGTTCATCCTATTTTTTATTTAAATTATTCTTCCAACATTCCCATCAACCCTACAACAGTTCTACCACTGACCTTTATAATAAGGGTAGTTTACAATGGCCATATTCTACCAATCAACAGGTCTTTGGGATGTGGGAGGAAAACTGGAACCCCTCTGGTGGAAACCCATACAATCTCAGAGGATTATGGGATAAGACCAGGATCACTGATGCCATGAGACAGCGGCTCTATTCCTTTCACAACTGTGGCCTCGCCACTGTGCAAATTCAGGATCCTTTCTTTTGTATTGACAGATGGCACAATGGGCTAAGTGTTCGGCTGGCGACCGGAAGGTAGCCGGTTCGAATCCCGCTTGGAGTGCATACTGTCCGTGGGCCAAGACACTTCACCCACCTTTGCCTGTGTGTAAATGTAATGTAATTATGTGAAGCACTTTGGGGTCAATGCAAGTTGACTAAAAATGTGCTATATAAATAAGATTATTATTATTATTATTATTATTATTATTGATTGGGCCTGCATATTAGGTCGAGCATCTAATTTAACCATTTGTGGCTTTTGTTTGATTTATTCTTAAAAATCTATTGTGAGGTTAATTTGTGATTAATCTATGCCATTTGACCATGTATGTGCAACGTGAGGGCTTCTTGCAGTTGCTCAGCTAACACACCAGCTCCCCAAATAATAAGATTACACGAGAACTCTGCTGCGGAAGAATTACTTGAGGACTTTGGGATTGGCTGTAGAAGGTGGCATACACATTTAGCATTAGCTGGTCAAATTATAGTTCCTAAAACACCAGGATAGACAAACGGAATGCACGAGATGGGCATTGAATGATGCACAAAGGTGACGAGTTGGCATTGGCATTGGATCGATGTAACATGTAATGGGAGACGCCAGAGAGTAATGGTGGATGGCTGTTTGTCAGGATGGAGGCAGGTGACTAGTGGGGTGCCTCAGGGATCTGTGTTGGGTCCACTGTTGTTTGTCATGTACATCAATGATCTGGATGAAGGTGTGGTAAATTAGATTAGTAAGTATGCAGCTGATACTAAGATAGGTGGTGTTGTGGATAATGAAGTAGATTTCCAAAGTCTACAGAGATATTTAGGCCATCTGGAAGAATGGGCTGAAAGATGGCAGATGGAGTTTAATGCTAATACATTTGAGGTGCTATATCTTGGCAGGACAAATCAAAATAAGACGTACATGGTAAATGGTAGCGAATTGAGGAATACAGTTGAACAGAGGGATCTAGGAATAACTGTGCATAGTTCCCTGAAGGTGGAATCTCATATAGATAGGGTGGTAAAGAAAGCTTTTGGTTTGCTAGCCTTTATAAATCAGAGCATTGAGTATAGAAGTTGGGATGTAATGTTAAAATTGTACAAGGCATTGGTGAGACCAATTCTGGAGTATGGTGTACAATTTTGGTCGCCCAATTATAGGAAGGATGTCAACAAAATAAAGAGAGTACAGAGGAGATTTACGAGAATGTTGCCTGGGTTTCAGCAACTAAGTTACAGAGAAACGTTGAAAAAGTTAGGTCTTTATTCTCTGGAGCGCAGAAGGTTAAGGGGGGACTTGATAGAGGTCTTTAAAATGATGAGAGGGATAGACAGAGTTGACATGGACAAGCTTTTCCCATTGAGAGTAGGGAAGATTCAAACAAGAGGACATGACTTCAGAATTAAGGGACAGAAGTTTAGTGGTAACATGAGGGGGAACTTATTTACTCAGAGAGTGGTAGCTGTGTGGAATGAACTTCCAGTGGAAGTGATGGAGGCAGGTTCGATTTTATCATTTAAAAATAAATTGGATAGGTATGTGGACGGGAAAGGAATGGAGGGTTATGGTCTGAGTGCAGGTAGATGGGACTAGGGGAAAATACGTGTTCGGCACGGACTTGTAGGGCCGAGATGGCCTGTTTCCGTGCTGTAATTGTTATATGGTTATATGGTTATAACATTGGTTTGGAATGTTTCTTTTCTTGAGCATTTTTTTATTCTGATCGGCCAAGAACAGCGATAGTCATTAAATCAGTGAAGAGAACATGGGGATTGTTGAAGGAGAACGTGGGACCCCCCCCCCTCCCATTTATTTCAATATTGGTGCATTTAAAATTACAAATTGACCTGGCATTAGTGTCATTTGAAGAAGAGACTTCCAATTCTCTTTGAGGCAGAAATGTTTCCTAGTTTTACTCCCAAAGGTGCTGGTTCGAATGTTTTATTTTACTTTGTTTCCCCGTGCAGATCACTGTTCTCATTGAACTCCCTGTGAGGTGAGTCTCCAACTGGACACTGGTCAGTAGACCTGGTCAGTACCTGGTTGCTGACCTGCTGGGAATGCTGGACATGTTGGGCTTGCTGGGGGAAACTTTTACTTTTCTATGTGGGGGAGGGGGGCAGGGTAAGGGGGAAACCGTCTCCAAGTCTCTTCCTGGCGGGGACGCGACTATTTCTCCGAGTCGCGTCCTCGCCCCCCACCTCGCGGCCTACCAGCTGGATCGGAGCGGCCTTTCCTGCCGGGGACCGGAACCGGACCAGAGCTGCTACAGCGGCGGTGCAGCGCTGGAGTCACGACGGAGCGGGCGATGCCTACCTGGGTCGCCGTTTGGAGCTCCGGTGCGTTGGGCCGTTGCTCCAACATCGTGGAGCTCTGGTGCGGAGAGCTTCCAACGCGGGCGGTGCTGAACAACACCGAGGAGTCCTGGGGCGCCTTGTAGACGGTCTCCAGCAGCAGTCTCCACCCGGTGCGGCCTACGGACCTTGGAAGCCGCGGACTCCGGTAGGAGGGTGCCGACTCTGGTGTCCACGCCGCTGAGGACGTCCCGCAGCCCCGACGTCGGACTGGTATCATCCCGGCATGCGGTCCTGGACATAGGGCCGCCCGTAGCTGCAACTGCGGAGGGCTTGGGGAGACCCTGACCACGGGGAACAGTGCAGGAAAGAGACTGACTTTGGTGCCTTCCCACACAGTGGGAAACTTTGGTTCTGCTGTGTGGGGATGTTTTGTGTTAAATTCTATAGTGTGTTGAGTCCTGTTTATTTTTATTGTATGGCTGTATGGGAATTCATTTCACTGTGCCATCTGGCACACGTGACAATTAAATTTATCTTGTATCTTGTATCTTGTATCTTGTTTGGTGTAATGAATGATCTAGCAAGCAGACTGAATTCAACTAGGACTCCAAATCTAATTTCACCTATTAAACTAACAGACCTTGACTCTTCAATCAGTTAGAGTCATAGAGTGATACAGTATGGAAACAAGCCCTTCGGCCCAACTTCTTCCACCCCGGCCAACATGTCCCCACTACACTAGTCCCACCTGCCCGCCTTTGGTTCATATCCCTCCAAATTATGTCCACTACATGTACCTGTCTAACTGTTTCTTAAACGTTGGGATAGTCTGTGCTTCAACTGCCTCCTCTGGCAGCTTGTTCCATATACTCACCACTTGATATTTATCTGATCACTTCCATATCTGAAAAACAAAATTCAAATCACAGCTTTCCAAATTTGAGGGATTGGAAATGTGCAAACTCTTAATGTAGTTTCAACTTTGAAGACCAGTATCATTTTTGTACCAGCTGGTGATAAGGATGAATCTATATGTTGTAGAGCACATAGCAGGCTATGGTGTACCTTGAGACCCTCTCTTGTGAATGCAGCAGTACTGCTCTAGTTGGATCTAGGCAGCAGAAAGAGAGAGCCTGTGCTTTGTCCTGTGACATTCCATTTGGTAGCTGTGGCTTTTGTTGTGAACATGCTGTTAATTTGTTTAATTTGTACACTATGCATTTAAATGAAAGCTCATGATTTCCAGAATCTTTCTTTGGGTTGCCAGGGAAGCTCAAATATCGATGGAACAGCAGACAAAATAAATATGTTGTAATTGTGCCCAAGATCCAGTGCTTCAGCCAACAATGTGCATTGCTTGTCACACTTTAACAAGATGTACAAGGAGTGGAATTCCTTCTGATTGTATGTAGTACGTCCAAGAGTTGATACGCAGAGCCTTTTGAAAAGCCTGCAATTCTTCCAAAGCTGTCTGTTTGCGCTGTGACCTTCTTTGAAAGTTTTAGATACTGAATTCAGTGCACAGAATGGAGCATACCCTTACGCAGAGATAGATGACAAACTTGAGAGATTTTTGCAAATATGTTCACCTCTATCCCCGAGTGGACCTGAACAACAATTGACAAAACTGTTCTGACAAGGTTTTGCAGCTGTAGTGCTGTTAGGAGCACAACGCATTTCTCAATAAGGACCTTAAAGAACCACCGGCACCTCCTCTATTGTTTCTCGCTGAAGTGATGGTAGAACCATTTCTCCCAGAATACCCTTGCTGGATAGAATCTCGTACTAAAAGCTTTTCCTCTCCAACCCTGCTCCTCCAAGTAGTTTGTCTTGCTATGCGCTCTCTCTGATTATTTTCCCTGTTATCCTGAACTCCAAGAGGAATGGCCATGAAAGCAGCTAAATCTGGGAGCAACCACAGAAGCCTTAAAGTTGGTGCAAACTCCAAAGTCTTGGCACACCACTCCCTGTCAACATCACCATTTCCAAAAGGCTCTGGAAGTGTCAAGCACTAATTTATTCAGACCAACTCTCAGTAGAAATCAATCAACAACTAATTTGTAAGTAATTGACAATCCCCTTAAAATAGCCCCGGAGAGAGAAAGAGAGAGAGAGTTCCTTCCAGCTGTGGAATGTCTGCTCAGCTGTGTGAGGTTAAGAATGGATGTCAGCTGCGCTATTGAGATCCAATTTGGCAGCACTGGCATAAAATCAGTGTTGCTGAAAGATCGACATAACAGTCTGCCTACTCCTGATACTTGGCATAAATTAGCTTTGCACACACTAACGCATCATCCATTAATTGGCCAATTTATACTGGCAATGTGCATTATTGGAATTGACTGGGAAAATAGAATATGCTGCTTTTGTATTTGCGCCACCGCACCTGGTTACGTTTCTTCCCTTTCAGTGCATATGGCGCTGAACCTTAAAAATAAAATTTACTCCTTGTCATATTTATTTGCTCCCGCAACTTTTCAGCCCTTCTGTCAACTTGTCTGTGATTTTGAGCAACAAGCAATCTACTGGAGGACTTGGCAGTTCGAGCAGCATCTGTGGAAGGAAATGGATCGACACCTCGGGTCAACCCTTGTTCTGGGCTGAGAGAGTTTATGTGAGATAGCTGGCATAGAGAGGTGAGGGGAAGGGGTGTGGTGAGAGCTGGTCAGTGATGGGTGCAACGTGAAACTAAAAAACAAAAAGTGAAACGTGGAACTAAATCAGGGAGGTGGGGTGGGCAGATGGGAAGAGATGGGAATGAAGACCCAATGGGAGGAGATGGGAAGAGATGGGAATGAAGACCCAATGGAGTTGGTGGATGGTGGATGAATGATGTGTCTGGCGAAGGCGAAACTGGATAATTGCAGGATGGGATTAAAAAAGAAAGGCGTGCGTGAGAGAGGACCTGGGTAGATCAGTGGGTGAGAGAAAGGGACAATTGGAGAATTCAATGTACATGCCATTGTGGACTATCCAGAAGGAATATGAGCTGCTGTTCCTCTGATTTGAGTTTGGTTTCACCCAGGCTATGGAGGATGCCTACAACAGACAGGATGATGTGAAAATAGGGAGAGGAATGGAAGAGGCTTGCAACTATGAGCAGCAGATGATTTTGGCAAACGGAGTGCAGGTGCTCAGACAAGTGGTCACCTAGTTTACACACTGTGTCTCACCGATGTAGAGGAGGCTACATCGAGGCATTGATTATAATAGACTTTGTTTTGGGGCAATTTCTTTCATTGTTTCTCTCAGTTTACTGTGTCCGTATTACACATTTCAACCTGGCTCCTCTGGGTGATGGTGTAAATCGTTTGAACATACTCTCTGGTGCTAAATATTTGGCCTGGCAACATGCACACCCTCTCAGGATGGCAGAGATGGGTTCAAAGTACTGTTACAGCATAGGAAGCAGAGAGGAGTAACTGCAGTTTGAATGTGCTTGGGGCTTTTTCCGTGAAGTCTGAGCGATTTCCTCATGCTGTACCCACTTCAAATTGCATTCCTTGAAATTTATAGCCCAAAGCACAACTTTATTTTTCTATCAGCTTGCAAAATCAGCACCTTCTGCCGGTGATCAAGGATAGCACTGTGACAAAGGAAGCTTTGTGTGTCTTGCAGCTGACACCTCACTGTGGTGAAACCAGTGGCACCCGACTTAATTCTGGATTTGCACATCTTTCAGCATCTGTAAGTAGAATAGATAGACTGATGAGGTGATGAAATATAAGCTCAACACTTACTGGAGTCATTTTCCATTCCACTTATTGCCTCTTATGAGCACCAATTCTGGGGGCAAAATGGATAAAGTTAAAGGCAGAAATTCAACAGCCAGTTTTCATTTGATGAAGATATCCACTGGGTTTTGGTTAGTGTGTGTAGGCAGGGTATTGTCTAGCCTTGCTGGTGAATACTGGAGGCAGCCAGGTTGCCTTCCACTGATTGACTGGCTGAAATTGCAAAGAGCCTCTGCCTCTAACTGTGCTTGTGTGTAGAGGTTTGCCCTTTTAAATGATTCTCCTTTCCACCTGTTTTCTGCCTGTGAACGAACGTATGATGCAAGCTCCAATTTCACCCGTTGTGTGTATAATGTTAAAATCTGTCATAGTGTAATTAATACTTGAAATAGTCTCCGGGGCAAGGTCGTTCAAACAAATACTCACAGACATGCACTGGATTTGCTGTTCCCATTTCAGATTTATATCATTTGTAATCTTTTTATCTTTATCTTTTATATCTTGAGACAATAACATTCATGGTTATTCTCAAGTCTTCCAGTTAATTCCAGTTAATGTGCTGTACATATGTTTTACGAAGGGTTCAAATATCAGGGGATACAAGTTAAAAATGAGGAAGTTACATTGCAAGGAGAGTCAAGCCAACATTTTTCACATAAAGGGTAAGAGACCTGTGGAATAAATTGCCAGGGAAAGTCATTGAAGCGAGCAATGGCTCAAGAAGCAATAATAAATGTTTCTGGAGAGAAATGGTATTCAAGGGCAAATGCAGAAGTACCCAGGTGGGCAAGATATGATTGGAAAAGGATAAAAGCTTTTAACATTCATGGATATTTCCTGCTCTCAAAAAAATACAATGCACTCGCTTTTTCTTTCACTGCTGATAAAGGTTGGATTTCCTCCTTCGTCATGCCACTGGGAAAAATTCTATCTTTCTCATATTTATTAGAGTTGGATCACTGGCCCTCCATTTCACTGCATTCAATTGAAAATGAGAGAGTGCCAGATTTTTTTCACTGCATTACCTAAACTGAGGAGCAATCTGGAAGAGATCATGTCCCAAACTGGGAATGTGGCCCATTTGTGACAAGGAAATGATGTGTTGTACTCCCAGAATCCAAAGAAACTGAAAATATGATATAGGGAAACCAAAATGGGAATACTGAAAATTGGAATACCTGAACAGTGCGGATGGTTATCCCATTTTAAGTTCTATATTTAGCCCAAGAACAAATACTATATTAAAAAATATATTTTTTAGTCACATTGTTTTCTATCTTCATCTACCATCAACACTTTTCTATTTCTTCTGTATTTTTGTATCTGTTGGAATGACTTAAATTTTAAAACGTGTAATCTGCAGATTGCAAGGTGGAGATATGGGAAAATTGAAATGCCTTGAGGGCAGCAGGATAAATATTAAGCTACATTCATTCTTTCTTAAAAAAACAATGAATGCAGAACCTCTTTGCACTGTTACATCTCCTGAAAAAAATTGCAGTTCATACTTAGATTTTAGGTTGCTGTACTTGTATTTGGTGTCTTTAACATAGAAACATGTCTCAAAGCACTTTAGAGATTGCAATTAGCCAAAACAAAATAAATAATGGATGAGAGCAAGGAATATTGGATTGGCAAATAAAACATTAGTGAAAGAGCTAGGTATTAAACAGTTTAGAGACTTTTGAGAGATACAGCATGGAAACAGGCCCTTCAGCCCATTGAGTCCAGGCTGACCAGTGATCACCCCGTACACAATCACTATCCCACACTAGGGATAACTTACAGAAGAAAAATTAACCTACAAATCTTTACGTCTTTGATGTGTGGGAGGAAACTGGAGCACCCGGAGAAAACCCACGTGGTCACATGGAGAACGTACAAACTCCGTAAAGACAGCACCCATAGTCAGGATCGAACGCTAAGTTCTCTGAGGAAAGGAAATTAGTGTGGAAAGTTTAAACAGGGACTAAAGTAACAGAGAGAGACATCATGGAGATAAATCTTTGAGCCATTATATCTGTACTGACCATCAACCACCCATTTACTTTAATCCTAAATTAATCACATTTTTTATTCTTCCTACATTCCCAATAACGCCTCTCTCCAAGCACCCCTTGCATCCCCCCCACTCCCCCTTCAGACTTAACCACTGACAGACACCTATGGACAATTTACAGTGGGAAACTAATCTATTAACCTCTACAGCATTGGTATCTTGGAGGAAATGGAGCGCCAAAAGGAAACCCATGCAGTCAAAGGTGGAGCATGCAAATTCCACACTGACAGCATTGGAGGGCAGCATTGAACCCGGATCTCTGGGGCTGTGAATCAGCAGCTTAACCAACTGCGGCACTGTACTAGAGGTTGGGCAATTGCATAATTAAAATATGATCGCCAGTTGTGATGCGAGGAAGTGGATGAGAAAATATACACAAAGGGATTGATGAGTTTTGGTACTTTTTAGAAATTGAATGATTTGAACACAAGATTAAATATTTCAAATCAGTGGATCACAACCAATGAAGGTTAGCCAGCATATGGGTCTTGTTACAAATAAGGTTGAGACAAATAAGGCAGCAGAATTTTCAATTTTATGAAGAATATATATAATCTTACATCTGTACTCAAAACAACTTTAATTTAAATGTTTATCTTCATATGGAAAAAATATTTAAAAGCCACCAAAATGTATAGAAAGATGAAAGTCAGAAGTCTTTTGTCAAGTCAAGTCACATTTATTTATATAGCACATTTAAAAAACAACTCTCGTTGGCCAAAGTGCCAACTTTTGCACTAATATCCTCTTAATTTTCAGTGTCTTGTAGAATTCATGTGTAATTTATCTTTAGTATAAATGTTTTTGCATATTGTTTGAGTCTGTGCCTGCGATGTAGCTGCATCCAAGATTTTCATTGTGCCTGCACCTCATTTACTTGCAGATATGACAATAAACTTAACTCAACATGACTTGACTTGAATGGAAGAATGTGTTATTGGAATGTGGCATGAGACTGCATTCTCAGCATCTGTGGAGGGAAATAGATAGACAATGTTTCCAGGATCCTGATCCAAAATGTTGAATGTCCATTTCGTTCCACAGATGCAGTATTGTCTGACCATTTGGTTTGGCCAGCAGTGATATTGGAAGAGATCTCCAAACATTTGGAGGTTTGCTTTAGAGGGTCTTAAAAAAAGGAGACCTTAGAGAGTTGGACAGAGAGAATGTGTTCAGCAGATCAAGCACCATTTGAGGCAAAAGATCAGGAGCAAAATCGGGGAAGGAGATGGGAATAAATGAGAACTGCAGGGCTGAGGAGGAAATCAATGGGGTTTTGGGGAATATGATCGTTGGACCATTTGGGTGAGACCAGAGGCAGGTGATTTAGGAGGAAACTGATGCGACAATGTGGCTTATTTGTGGCTGACTCCTCCACAGCTTGAAACCTACTCTTCTAGTCATTTTTAAGTTGTGATGGAACGGAAGGTCTGTCTCTGTATCATTGATCTGTATTAATCATGGGATGACTGAACTGTGGAAGCAGAGTTGAACTATACAATTCATTTCAAGACCCTCGTTTTCATGATGGAAAAGAAACGTGGTTGGAAGCTTCTTGGGTCTGGTAACACACAACAGTCTGATTTACGCAGTGTATGGGAGTAAGTTGGGAGACATCATATTTTCAATTAAACATATGGTGTTCACTGCTCTCATTAGTGCATCTAACACCATATATAGATTACCAGTCAGGGGCAGTTGAGGAGCAATGGAGAAGTAGAAATACAGAAAGATGGTTACGTTTCATCCTCAGCAAATTCAATGTCCACACCTTTAGCATAAATGTTTCCCATTATAAATAGCAGCATCTTCGCTGTGGGGTTTAAAAACATTCACAAGTGCCTGAGTTCCTCCAATTAGTTCTTGTAGCCTCCATCTTGTATTGCCACTTCTTCATGTGAGGATAGGATTTGAAATGGAATCCTATGCAAGCATCATGTAGAACATTTGCTTCACATGACTATTATCATTCAGTAGATTCTATTGTTGTTAGGTAAGTGCATGGTATTGAAAAGTGTTCGAGGTCAGTGGTGTAGTTGACAGGTATGACATTTATTAGTGTAACATCTTGTTAAGATGAGCGGGAACCAAGAGGATTGGGTAATGTTTAAAGAGCAACAGAAGGTAACTAAAAAGGCAATACGGGTAGAAAAGATGAGGTACGAAGGTAAGCTAGCCAATAATATAAAGGAGGATAGTAAAAGCTTCTTTAGTTATGTGAAGAGGAAGAAAATTGTTAAGACCAAAGTTGGACCCTTAAAGACTGAAAAAAGGTAAATTTATTATGGGGAACAAGGAAATGGCAGATGAGTTGAACAGGTACTTTGGATCCGTCTTCACTAAGGAGGACACAAACAATCTTCCTGATGTACTAGTGGCCAGAGGATCTGGGGTGATGGAGGAACTGAAGGAAATCCACATTAGGCAGGAAATGGTGTTGGGTAGACTGATGGGACTGAAGGCTGATAAATCCCCAGGGCCTGATGGTCTGCATCCCAGGGTACTTAAGGAAGTGGCTCTAGAAATCGTGGACGCATTGGTGATAATTTTCCAATGTTCTATAGATTCAGGATCAGTTCCTGTGGATTGGAGGGTAGCTAATGTTATCCCACTTTTTAAGAAAGGCGGGAGAGAGAAAACATGGAATTATAGACCAGTTAGCCTGACATCGATGGTGGGGATGATGCTGGAGTCTATCATAAAAGATGAAATAGCGGCACATTTGGATAGCAGTAACAGGATTGGTCCAAGTTAGCATGAATTTACGAAGGGGAAATCATGCTTGACCTGCAATGTTTTGAGGATGTAACTAGGAAAATGGACAAGGGAGAGCCAGTGGATGCAGTGTACCTGGACTTTCAGAAAGCATTTGATAAGGTCCCACATAGGAGATTAGCGGGCAAAATTAGGGCACATGGTATTGGGGGTAGAGTGCTAACATGGATAGAAAATTGGTTGGTAGACAGGAAACAGAGAATAGGGATTAACGGGTCCCTTTCAGAATGGCAGACAGTGACTAGTGGGGTACCGCAAGGCTCAGTGCTGGGACCACAGCTATTTACAATATACATCAAAGATTTTGATTAAGCGATTAAGCAAAGTAACATTAGCAAATTTGCAGATGACACAAAGCTGGTTGGCAGTGTGAACTGTGAGGAGGATGCTATGAGAATGTAGGGTGACTTGGACAGGTTGGGTGAGTTTGCAGATGCTTGGCAGATGCAGTTCAATGTGGATAAATCTGAGGTTATCCACTTTGGTAGAAAAAACAGGAAAGCAGATTATTATCTAAATGGTGTCATGTTGGGAAAAGGGGAAGTACAATGTGATCTGGGGGTCCTTGTTCATCAGTCAATGAAAGTGAACATGTAGGTACAGCAGGCAGTGAAGAAAGTGAATGGCATGTTGGCCATATAACAAGAGTAGTTGAGTATAGGAGCAAAGAGGTCCTTCTGTTGTTGTACACCACACCTGAAGTATTGGGTGCAGTTTTGTTCTTCTAATTTGAGTAAGGACATTCTTGCTATTGAAGGAGTGCAGCATAGGTTTACTAGGTTAATTTCCGGGATGGCGGGACTGTCATATGCTGAGAGAATGGAGTAGTTGGGCTTGTATACTCTGGAATTTAGAAGGATGAGAGGGGATTTTATTGAGACATATAAGATTATTAAGGGTTAGAGAGAGGAAACATTTTCCCGATATTGGGGGAAGTCCACAACCAGGGGCCACAGTTTAAGAATAATGGATAAGCTGTTTAGAACGGAGATGAGGAAACTTTTTCACACAGAGAGTAGTGAGTCTGGAATTCTCTGCCTCAGAGGGCGGTGGAGGCCGGTTCTCTGGATACTTTCAAGAGAGCGCTAGATAGGGCTCTTAAAGATGGAGGAGTCAGGAGATATGGGGAGAAGGCAGAAACGGGGTGCAGATTGGGGATGATCAGCCATGATCACATTGAATGATGGTGCTGGCTCGAAGGGCCGAATGGCCTACTCCTGCACCTATTGTCTATTGTCTATCTTTTAAACCATGTCCTGCACTGTATCCAGGTTTCTTAGCTTTTATATTTGCTCTTATGTCTTGCACTTGCATTCAGGACATGTCTCCAGAGGGCACCTGGTCTGCGGGATATGCACAACATCTCCACCATTGAGACTTTCAGTACCATGCATTAACACCTTAACGCTGATCCTTCCCACCGTCAGCCATCGTTGATATTTCTGCAGTGCAATGTTCAGAATCTTAGCACAGCAATAACCAATTTCCACCTTAGCTTCTAGAGGTGTAGGCTGCCTTGAAGTAATGCCAGGCATTAATGATATTTGGGGTCCTTGCTAATGTATACAATGTGGGGAACCAGACGTTAACGTAATGCATCCTGATCCATGCATCTATTGTAGCATCCTCTGGCTTAACTCCAGATTGTTAAAATAAATGATTATTTTTGAAAAGTATGGAAAAAGAAAAGCAGGAGATGATGAATAAATGTCAGAGACCAACACCTACAATTATCTGAAGTTTTTGGTATTCCTTGGTAGGAATAATGACGGTGCTCCACAAAATACTTCACTAACTGTTTTGAAGGAAGGAAGTTGTTAATCTTGTGTTTCATTGAGGTAGATCAATTTCATGACTGCTTCCCTCATTTTGCGATTGATGTGCAAATTAAATAGGTTTCTTCTTTACTTTGATCAGTCTTTCAGAAATGTGGATACGGATAAGGAAGTGTGTTCCAGGTTGAGGCCTGTCTGGAGAAAGGGGCCCAAAATGTTGTATGTTTGTTTCCCTCTACAGATGCTCCTGACCTGCGGAGTTCCTCCAGCACTTTGTCTTTTGGTCACTGTTGCACATTTCTTTATTTACGATGTAAACACAAATGGAAAATCTAACAAGTGAAAACAATTTATGACCAGGTCAGAGATATGGAACATGTGGTTGAGTGAAGCTACAACAACATCCTCTCCCTCAATTAATTAAACAAAACTAATCATTGACTTCAGCAAGGAGAGATTGGAAGACTACACATCAGTTTCCTAATCCCATTCTCCTGCCTTCTCCTCATAACCTCTGACACCCATATTAATCAATAATCTATCAATGTCTTAAATATGCCCATTAACGGCCTCCACAGCATTCTGTGGCAAATAGTTTCTAAATAGTTTTCTAATACCCCAGGTATTAGAACTGCTACTTCACAGCTCCACAAGCCTAGGTTCAATCCTGACCTCCAGCGTTGCGTTCTGTCATGTTCTCCCTGTGATCAATGTGTCCATGCCAACCAAGATACTCCATCTACACTGGTCCCACTTGCCTGCATTTGACCCCTATCCTTCTAAACCAACACCCACCACACTATGTGAAAAGGTTGCCCCTGATATTCCGATTCATTCTTTCCCCTCTCACCCTAAATATATATCCGCTGGTTCTTCATTCCCCCTACCCTGTATAAAATACTTAGCCTATCTATCCTTCTCATCATTATATACATGCAAGTTGTTTGGTTAATTGACCACTGTCAATTGTTCCTAGTGGGTGGATGAGTACTGTAATCTGATGGGAGGTGATGGGAATGCGGTAAATAGGTTAGGTTAAGATGTTTAATGGGTTGGTGTAAATGGGCGCTTGATGGTCAGCACAGACTTGGTGAGCCGCAGGGTCTATTTCCATATTGTTTCTCTTTATGAATCAATACTTCCTTGTTGATTGCTGAAAATATCAGTGCTTTTTGTTATTGGCTGGATTCCACCATCTGAGCTGAGTCTGGACCTAGCAGAATATAAAGGTGGAATCTACCTATTTTCATTTTAGTTTTCCAGCATCCAAAGGGTTTTAAATTTCTATTAAGTACTTGGTCTGTGTCAATGCCTCTCTTTCCAATTGAGGACTAGCAGGAGAATCGTAATTCGGGAAAAGGATGCCTAATTTAAGCTAGTCAGTCCTTGAGGAATTGATGGCCTATAGTTGTCTTTGAAGCTGCAGTTGACCTTTAATCTTGGGAGGTTTGAGGGGTACCTGAAATGGACAAACAGTCTGTTCGAAGGGCCTGTGATTACAGACACTATTGATGCATTTGATAATGATCATACAAATATCTCTCAAGGTTGTCACAGAGTTGCAGGGAGACACAGCACTGCAAACAGGCCCTTTGGCCCCATTGACTCTGGGCCAACCACACATTTGCACTAATTCTATTAATTCCACTGTAACTAAATTTAACACCAGAAATTTTAATCTACCAAATATTTGCAGGTATTTTGCTAGAATTTCTGTTCCAAAATGTTTTGTTTACAGTTTATGTCCTTTTTAATTTAGTTTAGAGATACAGCGCGGAAACAGGCCCTTCGGCCCACCAGGTCCGCGCCGACCAGCGATCCCCACACATTAACACTATCCTACACCCACTAGGGCCAATTTTTACATTTACCAAGCCAATTAACCTACATCGTGTACGTCTTTGGAGTGTCGGAGGAAAAAGATCTCGGAAGAAAATCCACGCAGGTCACGGGGAGAACTCCATACAGACAGCACCGTAGTCGGGATCGTACCCCGGTCTCCGGCGCTGCATTCACTGTAAGGCAGCAACTCTACCACTGTGCCACAGCGACCGCCCTAATGAATATGGATAGGTGCCTTTTCATTCCCCTCTATGCTAAATTTCTAAATGTACCAAGAGTTGGTCTCTTTTGAGAATAAAACTTCACAAAATGGCTTTTACAAATGCTTACAGGAGAAGTGGCTCCATTTTGTCTGGAACTGCCTGAAAGTTGTCAGATCAAAGCAGTTGATTACTAACATACATGTCTGAGCAAATGGTTACCAAATTCGTCCAATGCTTCAAACATTTAACCTCCAGCGCTAGATTATTAATAGGTAACTTAGTCTCATCACGGTTGCACAAACACAGAAAGTACTTGTTAGACTGCACGTGGTTTCTCGCCTTCTTGTGACTTTAAAATCTATAATGGTATATGGACACACTGATCTGTTCTGTAGTCATGCCAACTATGTTCTGTTGTGCTGAAGCAAAGCAAGAATTTCATTGTCCTATCAGAGACACATGACAATAAACTCTCTTGAATCTTGAATCTTAAAATCTAATGCAATTTTCATTATTTCTGGTGCTTGAAAACAGGAATATTCGCTTGGCAGACCAGAGAACTGATAACAAGCAGTTTCTTTCACTTTCCTTCCAAAATTCTAACCTGAAATTTTATTTTTCACATGCAATTTTGGTGATCACTGCTGCTTGCTTTGAGGCTGTATTTTATTTATTGTTGTCTGGAATTACCCCTCAGTTTCTCCCAATATCTTCCCATGTTGATGTTTGTGAGAACCACCAATGAAATGCTGATGTGGTTTAGAGAAACCTTGCCTAAAGGAGTCCAACCACCTTTTGCAGATATTCCAATGGAATTTCTTCGTGCAATTGATCCACTGCCCCATATTGTTTTTTGCATTGATGGTCATAAAACTTTGTTAATTCTTCAAAATGGAAAATGTAAGAATTAGCAGAGACTGGCAAGAAATAAAGATTCTTTGAATCTAAGGATTGTTGAAAGTTTGTCAGTATAAACATGCATTTATATAGAAGCAGTTGGACAGGTATAGGACAAGTTTGGATGGATATGGACCAAACGCAGGCAGGTGGGATTAGTGCAGCTGGGACATGTTGGTCGGTATGGACAAGTTGGGCCGAAGGCCCTTTTTCCGCACTATGACTCTGAAAAGACAGTAATTCAGCGGGAGGCACAGCATCTCTGGAGAGAAGGAATGGGTGATGTTTCAGGTCGAGACCCTGCTTCAGCCAAGACTTGTGTTTAAATACTCAATGTACTTTTCACTGCCAAGAAAGCACTTTTGAGTTGGAGTCGGGTGTGATGGGGTATAGTTGGCACCTTATAGTTGGCACCCAGCTAGTTCCCACAAAGAATCTTTACATTTGTGTGAAGTGTGGCCCATCTCTAAATCTGGGTAATTTGTACAGCCCTGGTGTAGAATGGAAATGGAATGTTGCGCACTGAAGGGCCCGTCCCACTTTCATAACCTGATTCACCACCTCTGCCGAGTTTGCCCTTGACTCATACTCGCAGCAAGGTCGTCACGAGGTCGTCGGAGGTCATAGGAGGTCATAGGTAGGTCGTGATGCTAGTCGTAGGTACTCGTGTAATCAAGGACGGCTGCCAGTTCTCACGCTCTCACGCTGATCACAAATTTCTCACGCTCTTCCCTCCCACCCACGGGCTTGAGTTCTTGTAATTTCTCACTCCCAACTCACACGCAATGTTGCCAGCCCTGCATCAAGTAGGTCGGGACGTTTTTCTAGCCTGAAGAAAAATGTCCACGAGTAAAAAAAGGTCGTGAATTAGTTCGTGAAAGTGAGACAGATCCTTAAAATTGATCATTGTTGCCCCCATTTTATCGAACAGTAAGATGTTTCTGAACACATTTTCAGGGACATTTTTTTTTAAACCATCACAATGCCCCAATACTCTGAATGTGAATCCATCCCATGCCCATCCGAAGGGGGGGTGCGTTGGGTGCGACCGCACCCCCTTTTTTTTCCAGAGTAAAAAAAAATTTCCGAGGGAAAAAAAATTTACGCGAAATTCGGGAAATTCTGGTTCCGCCCGCGGGATGATTTGAAAAAAAATATTTGCGACCTGCGCAGTGGGGGGAAGCTGGTGACATAAGATGCAGAAGCGACGCAAAATGACGCCGTCCCTCCGCGCGTGCACAGTGAGCGGGATCAGATTGCCGCCATTTTCAATGCACCGCCTCGATGCTCCGGGCCTAGTTTGGGTGAGTAGGACCGTGAAATATTGCGTTGCGTTGCGAATGAATGCACCAGAGAGCATCTAAAACCCCAAAGCTTTCAGGGCCCTTAAGCGGGCCCTGGAACCCGGACGCGAGGGGCTTCCCGCTTGTGATGTGCGCTGCGTGACCATTATTTCACATAATATTTTTGGAATCCTGTCATGTCACCCCCCTTTTTGAAAAGCTTCATACGGGCCTGCATCCATCAGTGGATATCTGAAGGCTCAGTAATTGCAGTGGGTGATGGAAACATTTTCAACAATTTGGACTTTTCGAGCGATTTAAAACTTTTGCTGTGTGAAATGCAAACACAAACTCCAAAGAAATATAAACCCAATGTACCTAATTCTTGGGAAGTTGTAAGACTCGTAATTACTTACAGGGTAAAGAAGTTGAATTCAGTGAAGTTGGAAATTATATCTTAATTTAAGATTTGTTACGCTATGTTTCTTTCATTTTTTAAATTGTTTCATGGCCTTGCCAAATCTTATTTCCAATTCTTCCAGCCAAATCTCAACTACCTCTTAGAAACAAATGGTAACATTAAAATACAGTAAAATGGTAAGATTAAATGAGAACTTACCAGTTTGAAGTTTGATCTGTATTTTATGAGGAGTTACAATGAGGGATTACGTGAAGAGCCCGCTCAGCACGCATGTCGCGGCATACTTCAAAGCAGCGGTGTGGAATCACAGATAGCCACAGTTATTGAAGTAAACATAGTAAAGACAAGGAGACATCAGTTTGACCCTGGTGGAATGAAATTTGTACATGTTAGTGTTTATCCCAGCAGCTTTTAACACCTGCTTGAGCCATCTCGAAATGGTTTGGCTCGTCACCCGACCATAAGGTTTTTTTATGACTGACCCACAAGGCTTTTCATCTCCCTCGAATATTTTGGTTGTGTCTATGTAGGATAGTAGGTGGGTCATGGCACATAACCGTGGTTCTGGCGGGTAAGCCCGGAATTCCACGACTGGATTAGGTGTTCCTGGTCTGCTCTGTTTGATCAGTCCCTGGATAACGACAGAGATCTGGTCTGGAGCTGTGAGCATGGTGTCCAGTCGCAATAGGTGTAGTGACTGGACCCTCTGTGCAGATACAAGTGCCATCAACATGAGTGTTTTGAGCATAGATTGTTCCAGGTTGAGGGATCTGGCTGGTGGCCATCCCCTGAGGTATGTCAGGACCACACTGACATCCCATATATGGGTGTACCTTGGTCTAGGGGGTTAGAGTTGTAAATACCCTTCATTAGTTTGACCACCAGCGGGTGGGACCCCATGGCCTGTTGTCCTGGAGCTGGTTTTAAATAGACAGGCAGGGCACTTCTAGCTGTGTTGATGGCTCTGTAGCTGTGTCCTTCATCGTGGTGAAGGTTCGCCAAGAATTCCAGTACGTTGGTAACTGTAGCGGTTGAGTAGGTGGTCCCTGTATCCAAGCAGTACTTCTCCCATTTTTTGATGCTGGACAAGTGCTGTTTTTAGTGGATGTTCGGAGGGATGCTGACATGGTGTTGACGGTTTGTTCTGATAATCCCAGTCCCAGAAGTGGTTTGTGCAGAATCTGCAACCCAGGAGTTTGATTTTTTCATGGCACGGGTGGCTTGTGCCCGACACTGGGTGTTAATAACTCTGGGTCACTGGGGAATACCATCGGAGTTTCCACAACCATGTCATGGAGTATTGGGAACCATGGCTGCGTAGGCCAGTCGGGTACTATCAAAATACTTGAAGCAGAGTCCATTTGTATTGTGCGTAGTCCCCAACTGATGAGGCAGAAGGGAGGAAATGCATAGAAGAAGAATTTCCCCAATCCAGCGCGAACGCATCTACGGCTGCTGCCTCAGGGTCTGGTTCCCAAGCGACATACATAGGAACTTGGTGATTTAGCCTTGATGCAAATAAATAGATATCTGGCGTGCCATATTGCTTGATAACTTTTGAAATTTTTTTGGGGTTTAACATCCATTCGATATTGTCATTAAATTTACTTGACCTGGTGTCTGCCACTGTATTTAGCTTACCTGGCAAGTAAGTTGCTGATAGCCAAATATGTCTTTCGACACACCATTGCCAAATTGTGTTGACCAATTTGTCGCATGATACCGATTTTATGCCGCCCATATGGTTAATGTAGGCCACCACCGTAGTATTATCTATTTGTAACCGTACATGCAAGTGATGCATATTTGTGCATATCCTTTTAAACCATAAAAGTCACCCAACATCTCTAGATAATTAATGCCCAGTGTAAGTGGTAACAATGACTCTGGGTTAGTCCATCTACTACTTGTGCTGGATATAGAGTTAGTTGCTCCCCAGCCTTGAGCACTGGCATCTGTTTGGATAACTAACGTAGGGTTAGTGATGATAATAGGGCTGAAACTATGCCAAACGTTTTTTGCCCACCACTGTAGTTCTGATATTGCTTCAGTGGGTAACTTTATGACACGATCATAATGACCTGTATGTCGTTTTGGTGCCTGTACCTTTGCTCTTTGTAAGTTTTGACAGTGCAAAGGTCCGAATCATTAAATTGTTGCATGATTGTGCCAATTCAACTGTTTTGTCTCTTGGCAATGTTACAGTCACGTAGACTGAATTAATTGTGAAGCCCAAGTAGTCCATGATTGTGGATGGCTTCAACTTAGATTTATCTGGATGTAAGACAATCCCAGGGTTTCGAATAACTGTTTGGTAGCTGATACAGCTAACATAGTCAATTCCATGGTCTTGCCTATTATTTAAGATATCATCAAGATATGCCATGACAATATGTTTTTGTCTTCTGAATATTGCCAGAGCTGGTTTTAGTATCTTGGTGAATAATCTTGGGCTGATGTGAACCCATTGGGTAACGCTTTAAACTGCCATAGCTGCCCCATCCAGGTAAATTTCAGGTATCTGCGATGATCCTTGTGAATGGTACTAAATAGTAAACATCTTTAAGATCAATGCTTGCCATGAAGTATCCTTTGGAAATTAGTTGTTTGGCAGTAACAACCGTTTCCATTTTGAAATGTATATACTTAACAACATATTTAGTGAAGTTAAGTTAATGATGATGCGACATCCACCATCTTTTTTGGGTTTAGTGACAAATATCTGATACGAATTCCAAGGGTTCATGTTTTCCAATGATACCCTTTGTAATTAGTTTCACCAGTTCAGCTTGTCCCTCTCTTTTCTCTAACGGAGAGGGAAAATACCCTCTGGGGTGAATGTTGAACTGGTGGCAATTTTTCTAGTATGAATTGTATTTTATATCCACTAATGCCATTGAGTATATACTGATCACTCGTGATAGACTCCCGTGCTTCTTAAAACAGGTGTAATCTCCCCCCTGTTAGTATTAAGCCCCTATTTTCTATATGCTGGTAGGAACCAAACCCACCTACCTACATGGTTATGGGTATTGTTCTGTTTCCTGCCGGTCCAACAAGTCTTGCACGTCATCTGACATGGCGGTGATGTTACCTGTCTGTATCTCAGGCTTTTATTCCTTAGCAGTATCACATTGGAAAATGTGAAGACAAAATGAACTTGTTGTATGATTGGAGACATTAGTGGATGTTCAGAGAATATTGAGAGCTCGTCAATCGCGTTGACACTGAAAGGTTTTCAATTAAATAGCAATATTGTTAATAATTTGTACTTGGAATTTTAATTTCTTGAATATAGTTATAAATGATGTCTAATTTCAGGCGCCCCAAAATGTTATGTCTTGATTTTTGGGTGATGAAGTGGAATCATTGTTCTTATTTATCAATCAGCCTCACAGTCTTGAAAGTGCAACAAGATCCAGGTGACCTAACTGCAAAATTGTTCCGGACTCTTTGGAATTGAACCTTCGCCTGCAAAGTCGCACACTGAAATGATTTGTTAGCATATAAAGAAAGAGTAACTATGCATTTCATCTGACAATGTCCTGTGGTCATCACATTGTGGGGATTTATTTAAATTCTTATCTGACATCTTGAGTCTGGTATTTACAACTCTGAGGAGCAAATGTTTATATAGCAAAGGTTTCACAACTTATTGCCCGTGGCATTCAACATATTGATAACTAGCAGGATTAAACGTGGCTATTAGAACAGCTAAAGTGTTTGGCCTGCAACCTTTAACTAAACAACTGTAGAAGAGCTGTCGTGGAGAGGAGCACACAAAGTCAGTCAGTGTTTTCTTTGAGGATTAGGGTAAGCAAGCAGGATAGGTTGAAGCAGTCTTCATGTTAACAAAAACACTATTGTGTAACTTTCCTTAGACTTTAAATTTGGATAAATTCCATAGTGTTATTAACAGGGCTGCCAACATTGGGTGAGAGTTGGGAGTGAGAAATTGCGAGAGACCAAGCCCGAGGGAGTGTAGCGAGGGTGAGGAGGGTGTCCCCCCTCCCATTGGTACGGGGCGTTTGCATTTTTCAGCTTGAAATTGTGCCTGTTTTCCCGCATCTGTCCCCGCTGCTGCTTCCATCCCTCCCTCAGCCCCGGCACTCCAACACCCGCGGCCCATACAGTTTATATGAGTTTTTAAATGTTCGTTGATCACCGAATTTCTCACGACAGCGCGTGAGAAATTTGTGATCAGCGTGAGAGCGTGAGAATTTGCCCAAATGCGTTATTCTCACGCTCAAAGCTTGAGAGTTGGCAGCCCTGTATTATGCAGCAGGAAGTTGTGGTGCACTTGCATGCAGGGATGAAAAGGCCCTTTTGCTGTCTTTGACGATGTAGGGTCTAAGCAACAACAGCTGGGTGCGAACACCACTTCTATTCTTTACATGTGAAATAAATAATCCTAAAGTAGAATGAAAACCAGCTTGCTTGTAGTAGCAGTTGATTTATGTCCAGTAACCGGTGTTTGATGTGTCTTTCATGTTGCATAAGGGGTAGGCCACTTAGGTTTGCGATGAGGAAAAACCTTTTCGCACAGAGAGTTGTGACTCTGTGGAATTCTCTGCCACAGAAGGCAGTGGAGGCCAATTCACTGGATGTTTTCAAGAGAGAGTTAGATATAGCTCCTAGGGCTAATGGAATCAAGGGATATGGGGAGAAAGCAGGAACGGGATCATGATTTTGGATGATCAGAAATGATCATATTGAATGGCAATGCTGGCTTGAAGGGCCGAATGGCCTACTCCACCTATTTTTTATGTTTCTATGGATCTCAACTATATTCAGCAAGAGTAAAGCTTTGACTTTAGCCTTATTTTGAGGAAAACTATTCCTTCTCTTGAATAAAGAGTCAAACTCTTAAGTAAAAGAGTATCTGAGAAATGATAATAGTTAGTTTACCATACATTAATATCTCAGTAGCGAAACTGGAAAATTAGACTATAGTGTTCTGGTCAGACATTCTGAACCACAGCAGAGTGGGTGGAGGCCAATCTTAAGTGGCCTGAATTTTGGTCCATTGGAAATACCTGAAAATTAGCCAACATGAACGGTTGGGCACAGGTTTGCTTTCAGAAGATGCCATTGCCTGCACACACGAGAAGCAGCTCTGGGAATATCGTCACATCATTAGTTTTCTGCTGATAAGGCAGGTGGCAAGTCGACAAAGATTCATAGCAACAAAGGGTAGCCTGAAATTGGATTTCTGTGTTTTGGCTGCCAATTTTGACTATTCACAATATTTCATGGTGGAAATTGTTTCCATGTGAAATTGTGGCAGTATTGTAATTGGACTGGGCTCTTTTGTGATCTGTTCATCTCAGTGCATTTGACGCTATCCCGGCATCTGGCATTCCACAGGATGATTTAATTGTGTGACGCCCAGTTTCACAGATAATCCTTATTATAACTATACAACTTTGATCTTGCATGTGGATGTGTGTGTATTTATTTGTTTGTGTGCGATCACATCTACTCGAAGAAACGATGCGCTAATGGTAAAATTTTTACATATTCTGGTAGAGATTTATCCCGTGAAATCAATAAATTGCCTAATCTGAAAAAACTTATTTCTCAAGTTATTTATGAAAATGTTCAAAAATTTCAAATAACTTAGAAAATAAACTAGATAGTCTCACTGATGACATCACAATGGATCTGTCTACCTCTGCTTGCGCTGCGAGTGACGTCACCCCTGAGACATGGCTCCAGGGTGACCAAGGCTGGGAGCCAAACATCCAGGGATATTCAATATTCAGGAGGGATAGACAGAAAGGAAAAGGAGTTGGGGCAGCGTTGCTGGTTAGTGAGGAGATTGAAGCAATGGAAAGGAAGGACATTATCTTGGAGGATGTGGAATCGATATGGGTAGAGCTGCGAAACACTAAAGGGCAGAAAACGATAGTGCGTGTTGTGTACAGGCCACCTAACAGTAGTAGTGGAGTTGGGGTTGGCATCAAACAGGAAATTAGAAATGCGTGCAACAAAGGTAAAACAGTTATAATGGGTGACTTCAATCTACATATAGATTGGGGGAATCAACTTGGCAGGGGTGCTGAGGAAGAGGATTTCTTGAAATGTATGCGGGATAGTTTTCTAAACCAACATGTAGAGGAACCAACGAGAGAGCAGGCTATTCAAGGCTGGGTATTGAGTAATGAGGAAGGGTTAGTTGGCAGTCTAGTTGTGCGTGGCCCCTTGGGCAAGAGTGACCATAATATGGTTGAGTTCTTCATTAGGATGGAGAGTGACATGGTTAATTCAGAAACAATGGTTCTGAACTTAAAGAAAGGTAACTGAGGGTATGAGACGTGAATTGGCCAAGATTGACTGGCAATTAATTCTTAAAGGGTTGACGGTGGATATGCAATAGAAGGCATTTAAAAACTGCATGGATGAACTACAACAATTGTTCATCCCAGTTTGGCAAAAGAATAAATCAGGGAAGGTAGTGCATCTGTGGATAACAAGGGAAATCAGGGATAGTATCAAAGCAAAAGATGAAGCGTACAAATTAGCCAGAATAAAGCAGCCTACCAGAGGACTGGGAGAAATTCAGAGACCAGCAGAGGAGGACAAAGGGCTTAATGAGGAAAGGGAAAATAAATTATGAAAGAAAACTGGCAGGGAACATAAAAACTGACTGCAAAGGTTTTTATAGATATGTGAAGAGAAAGAGATTAGTTAACACAAATGTAGGTCCCTTGCAGTCAGAAACAGGTGAATTGATCATGGGGAACAAGGGTGTGGCGGACCAATTGAATAACTACTTTGGTTCCGTCTTCACTAAGGAAGGCATAAATAATCTGCCGGAAATAGCAGGTGACCGCGGGTCAAATGAGACAGAGGAACTGAGTGAAATCCAGGTTAGCCGGGAAGTGGTGTTAGGTAAATTGAATGGATTAAAGGCCGATAAATCCCCAGGGTAAGATAGGCTGCATCCCAGAGTACTTAAGGAAGTAGCTCCAGAAATAGTGGATGCATTAGTGATAATTTTTCAAAACTCTTTAGATTCTGGAGTAGCTCCTGAGGATTGGAGGGTAGCTAATATAACCACACTTTTTAAAAAGGGAGAGAGAGAGAAAACGGGGAATTACAGACCAGTTAGTCTAACATTGATAGTGGGGAAATTGCTAGAGTCAGTTATTAAAGATGGGATTGCAGCACATTTGGAAAGTGGTGAAATCATTGGACAAAGTTAGCATGGATTTACGAAAGATAAATCATGTCTGACAAATCTTATATGTAACTAGTAGAGTGGACATGGGAGAACCAGTGGATGTGTTATATCTGGACTTTCAGAAGGCGTTCGACATGGTCCCACATAAGAGATTAGTATACAAACTTAAAGCACACGGTATTGGGGGTTTATTATTGATGTGGCTAGAGAGCTGTCTGGCAAACAGGAAGCAAAGAGTTGGAGTAAACGGGTCCTTTTCAGAATGGCAAGCAGTGACTAGTGGGGTACCGCAAGGTTCAGTGCTGGGACCCCAGCTGTTTACAATATATATTAATGATCTGGATGAGGGAATTGAAGGCAATATCTCCAAGTTTGCAGATGACACTAAGCTGGGGGGCAGTGTTGGCTGTGAGGAGGATGCTAGGAGGCTGCAAGGTGACTTGGATAGGCTGGGCGAGTGGGCTAATGCATGGTAGATGCAGTATAATGTGGATAAATGTGAGGTTATCCAGTTTGGTGGCAAAAACAGGAAAGTAGACTATTATCTAAATGGTGGCCGATTAGGAAAAGGGGAGATGCAACGAGACCTGGGTGTCATGGTACACCAGTCATTGAAAGTAGGCATGCAGGTGCAGCAGGCCGTGAAGAAAGCGAATGGTATGATAGCATTCATAGGAAAAGGATTTGAGTATAGGAGCAGGGAGGTTCTACCGCAGTTGTGCAGGGTCTTGGTGAGACCACACCTGGAGTATTGCGTACAGTTTTGGTCTCCAAATCTGAGGAAGGACATTATTGCCATAGTGGGAGTGCAGAGAAGGTTCACCAGACTGATTCCTGGGATGTTAGGACTTTCATATGAGGAAAGACTGGATAGACTCGGCTGGTGCTCGCTAGAATTTAGGAGATTGAGGGGGGATCTTATAGAAACTTACAAAATTCTTAAGGGGTTGGACAGGCTAGATGCAGGAAGAATGTTCCCGATGTTGGGGAAGTCCAGGACAAGGGGTCACAGCTTAAGGATAGAGGGGAATTCCTTTAGGACCGAGATGAGAAAATCATTTTTCACACAGAGAGTGGTGAATTTCTGGAACTCTCTGCCACAGAAGGTAGTTGAGGCCAGTTCATTGGCTATATTTAAGAGGGAGTTAGATGTGGCCCTTGTGGCTAAACAGGGCTCTCGCTTAACTTTTTTTCCCTGTTGCCAGCCTGGAACCTTGGCAGCTTTTTAGGTTGCCGAATGACAGTTTAGGTGGTCATTTAACACAGTTTGCATGACGCGTGTGATAATGTGCTTGGATGAAGTGCGTAGTTACCAGTCGGAATTATGTTCAATGAAGCATTCACATATTATGTTCAAGAAGGAACTGCAAATGCTGGAAAATCAAAGGTAGACAAAAGTGCTGGAGAAACTCAGCAGGTGCAGCAACATCTATGGAGCGAAGGAAATAGGCAACGTTTCAGGCCGAAACCAATCAGAAGGATTTCGGCCCGAAATGTTGCCCATTTCCTTCGCTCCATAGATGCTGCTGCATCCGCTGAGTTTCTCCAGCACTTTTGTCTACATTCACATATTATTTCAGCTTCAAATAAAGTCACAAACTAAACATATTCACCAATCAAGACATTATATATACCGCAATGACATGCAGCAAAATTATAATACAATATCTCATCTCTTTTTACATATTGCAATTGATGCAAGCATGTTTTCTGTGAAGGACCGAAAAGTACCATGACATGGCCATAGCATGGGTCGTTATTGCTGTTGGCACAGAAGCACTCTCGCTTCCCCCATAATTTATCCATAACAAAATATACAGGTTGCAAGGAAATTTCTAAAGGCATTTTATGATAATAGCTGTTAAAACCGACTATACCCATCTGACAGGTTAAATATTATACTAATGGCAAGAGATGGCCAAAGGACATAACTGCAGGAAATGTTCTTTTGGTAATATGTTTAAAGGTGTCAAAACAAACAATAACATTGGGAATTAAAACACGTTTGATTGCATTCCGTTATCAAACATAGTCAATGTTCGCTCTGAAAACCATGAAGCACAATAGGGTCAGGGGGTGTGTGTGAATCATTGCGGGGTGGATAGATGGCGGGGTTGAGAAGGCAATCAGTGAGGAATGGATGGATTGAGGCAGGTGAATTAGTACGTGTTGGTTGGAGTATGTAAAATAGTGAGGGGAGATGTCAGTGGTGTTGAATGGGGGGATCAGTACAGGATGAGTACAGGATCAATGGGGGTAGACAAGAAATGCTGGAGAAAATCAGCGCGTGAGGCAGCTTCTATGGAGCTAAGGAAATATGTAACGTTTCGGGTCAAGACCCTTCTTCAAACTGTTTCCCCCCATTCTTGAATGGGGGGATCAGTACAGGATGGATTTGGGGGGGGGGGGGGTTTTCAGCACAGGTTGAATGGGGGGGATCAGTACAGGATGAATTGGGGGGGGGTCAGGACTGTGGATCGGAGGGTCTGTGCAGGATGAATGGGAATTCACTACAGGATGAATGAGGGGATCAGTATAGGATGAATGGGGGATCAGTACGGGATGAATGGGGAGATGAGGGGATCAGTACAGGATGCATGAGGGGATCAGTACAGGATGAATGGGCGTTCAGTAAAAGATGAATGGGGAGATCACTACATGATGGTGCAGGGTAAATGGAGGGTGGGGGTCAGTACAAGATGAATGGGGGGATCAGTGCAGTATGAATGGGGGGGGGGGAGAAGTGCAGGATGGATGGGAATGGGGGTCAGTACAAGATGAATTGGGGGAGCAGTGTAGGATGGATGGGGGGGAGGGGTGGCAGGAGGACTGAATAGAGGAGGGAATGGGGATCAGTGCGGGATGGAGAGGAGGGGTCCCAGGATAAGAGGGGTGGAAGGGGGCAAGAGAGAGAGAGAGAGAGAAAGAGAGAGAGAGAGAGAGGGTGGGGTGGGGAGGAAGGAAGGCCAGCGCTCCTCGGACAACATCGCCCCGCTGCCTTGGCCGTCCCTGTCCAACGCCAAAGTGCCGCCGCCTCCACACCGACGCCTCCCCTCCTCCGCCAGCCGACTGGAAGGTGCGGGGCCGAGCGGTGCAGCTCAAAGATCCTATAGCTACAGGATCTGTCGTGCAGCTGCTTCAGACGGTGGAAGGAGACCTCCGCCTCCCCCTCCCTCTCTCCTTACTCCCAGCCTCGGTGTGCGGGAGGGGTTGCGAAAGCGCCGTTGGCGGATTTGCAAGCAGTGGCCGTTATCACGGTGATAGTAGTCTCTGCTTGCAAATCCGCCAACTTTAACAACCCCTCCCGCATGCCGAGGCCGGGAGGAGGGAGAGGGAGGTTCCTTCCACCGGGCGGGGTGCGGGAGGAGCAGGCGATGGAGCCTCTGTTGCCGCTGTCGCCGTCATTCGCTCCGATCCTTCGCCACCACGCACCTAGTATCTTTACCCCACAATCAAAATACTAGACGAATACAGCCGCTGCCGACACAAAACGTCACGTTCCTATTCTCCAGAGATGCTGCCTGACCCGCGCAGTTACTCCAGTTTTTTGTGTCTATCGGTATAAACCAGTGTTTGATTGCCAAGCCGGGCAAAATGAGTCGGCACTTAGGTTGCCCGGCTGCACTTTGAGTGGTCAATGGCACCCGGGCAACCTCTAATTTCGAGCCCTGCTAAAGGAACCAGGGGGTATGGAGAGAGGGCAGGTACGGGATACTGAGTTGGATGATCAGCCATGATCATATTGAATGGCGGTGCAGGCTCAAAGGTCCTTATAGCCTACTCCTGCACCTATTTTCTATGTTCTATGTTTCTATGTTTCTGTCTTCTGTACTTCTTGGCTTCTTAACATTTACCTCTTTAAATTTATCACTTAGAGTTTTTAAACTGCTGCTCAGGTCGTGCTGCATGCACCGCTGGGCTCCTTGAAGTTCTAGAACATGGCGGTCGTTATCGCCGCGCGAGCACGGGTGAGGGTGCGGGACAGCGCGATGGGAAGGCGACCGTGGCGGCCATTTCCAGGGCTCGAAATTAGCGGTTGCCCGGTGCCAATGGCAACTTACAGTCCCACCGGGCAACCTAAAAGCCATGCCATTTATCCCGGTTTGGCAAGCAGCGGGACACCTAGCGTTTAATTCTGAGCGGGCCCCTCTCTTTTTCTCTCAATCTCTGCCTTCGCCCGCCATCCGTGTCCGGCTCTCAGCTCGGCGCTAGGCTCTCGACTATCGGCTCGGCGCTAGGCTCTCGGCTCTCGGGTCTTGGGTCTCTCGGCACGGCCGGCCGCCTTATACATGAGCACTGCCCTGGCCAGCACATCATCGGCTGTGGTTGTGCGCATGTGCCGCCCTGCATATGTGCACTGCCACGGCAACTGGTCGGCGTCGGCCACTTTCTCCCTACCTTTGCATTGTGGGAGTTCTGGCCGCCATTGCTGTCCGGTCGTTGCCTCACCGCGACTGCTGAAAAACAACGCAGAATCACCCCCTGGAGCTGGAGTAACTCCCTGGAGTAACTCTTGCTTCTTGGTTTCCTGGTCCTCTAAAAATATTTGAAATGGAATTTAAACTGATGGACCCACCACCATCAAACTCCAAACTCTGAAAAATAACAGCCTATTGCATTTTATCTGTTTATTTATTGTGTATATATATAGAATAGAATAGAATAGAATAGATTGCTATTTATTGTAATTCAAACCTAGGTTTGAACGAAATTCCATTTCTACAGTTTTTTACATTACAAAACAATCCAAGACCCACACTTAACACAGTTTACATAAACATCCATCATAGTGAGTCTCCAACATCTCCTCACTGTGATGGAAGGCAAAGTCTTTATCTCTTCCCTTTGTTCCTTCTCCCGTGGTTCAGCAGTCCAACTGCAGTGTCGAGGCGAACTGGGGCTCCGATGTTAAAGCCCCCGGCAGGCGATGGTAATTCCTGAGGCCGTTTAAGCCATGCCGGGCGATGTTAGGCTCCGGCTCCATGTCCTTATACCCGCGATTCCAGCGATTCCAGCGAGAAGTCGTCGTTGCGGAACTCGGAAAAGCGGTCTCCCACCAGGGACCTGCGAGCTCCCGATGTTCCCGTCCACCGGGTCTGCGGCCAGTGCCTCCGAACTCCAAAAGTCGGGTCGCAGCCGCGCGCCACCACAGCTCTTCCTGCTCCGGTTGGCCAGCTCCGCGATGTCAGTTCCGCAGGTTCTGCAACTGGAGCCCTCAGGTTAGTCCCGGCCGGAGGTCGCCGCCAGCTCCACGATGTTAGGCCCAACGACATCCGAGACCCGACAGGCAATAGTCGGGTCCCCGCACAGGGAAGAGATTAACGGTTTCCCCCACAGCCCCCCCCCCACCACCCCCCCACATATACACAGCTAAAAAAATAATAAAAACTGACTCAAAGACATACATTTAACAAGACAAAAATAAAAAAAAGACAGACGACTGTAGTCGAGCTGCTGCCGTTAGGCACCGCCACTCCCACTTCTATATGGTCTATAGTATATAGACACACTGAACTTTTATCTCCTGTTCTGTATTATGTTTACATATTCTGTTGTGCTGCAGCAAGCACAAATTTCATTGCCCTATCTGGGACACATGACAATAAAACTCTCTTGACTCTTGACTTGGACTTAAGCAAAAAAGGGTTCTTGGGGAAAAAAAAGCTACCTTAAATTTAGTTGCGTCAAATTATGCGGGGAACTCCATGGAGCAGCCAGCATCTCTGGATAGAAGAAATTGGGTGACGTTTTGGGTAGAAACCCTTCTTTACATTTCCTCTAGTTTTAATGTTTTTAGTTTAATTTAAAGATACAGCATGGAAACAGGCCCTTCGGCCCACCGAGTCCATGCCGACCACCGATCACCTGTACTCTAGTTCTATCCCACACATCAGCGACGTAAGTCAAGGGTCAAGAGTGTTTTATTCTCTCACATCCCAGTTAGAACAATGAAATCCTTACTTGCAGCAGCACAACAGAATATGTAAACATAGTACTCTGTAAACAATGTTATAAACGAGAATACAGAACTCCATACAGACAGCACCCATATTCAAGATCAATTCCGGGTCTCTGGCAATTTTAGGCAGCAACTTTATGGCCAATGTACTGCCCTAATAGCTTTGAACTGAATTAAAACAGACAGTAGCTGTAAAGGGGGACATAGCGTCACTTAGAGATTTAAGACTGAAAATGGATAGTTTCTTTTTTTTTTTTTAGTAACCAAAGTTATCAACGTATAATTTTTTATGTGTTGGAAAATAAAATATAGTGGCACATCTGGTGGACTTGCTGCCTCACACGACAGAGATCTGTGTTCGATCCTGTTCTCGGGCACTGTCTGTGTTGAATTTGCACATTCTCCCTGCAAGCGTGTGGGTTTCCTCCCACATCCCAAAGATGCATTGGCTTTGTAGTTTAACTTGTCTCTGTAAGATTGCCCCTAATGTGCAGGGAGTGGGTGAGGAAAGTGGGATAATAGAACGTGTGAATGGGTAGACAAAAATGCTGGAGAAACTCAGCAGGTGAGGCAGCATCTATGGAGTGAAGGTGAGGGTGCGAGGGGGGGTAGGAAGAAGAAAGGAAGAGGCGGAGACAGTGGGCTGAGGGAGAGCTGGGAAGTGGAGGAGAAAGTAGGGACTACATGAAATTGGAGGTCAATGTTCATACCGCTGGGGTGTAAACTGCCCAAATGGTATTGGTAGACTGATGGGACTGAAGCCTGATAAATCCCCAGGGCCTGATGTTCTGCATCCGAGGGTACTCAAGGAGATGGCTATAGAAATTGTGGATGCATTGATGATCATTTTCCAATTCCTATAGATTATTGATCAGTTCCTGGGGATTGGAGAGTAGCTAATGTTATCCCACTTTTTAAGAAAGGAGGGAGAAAGAGAAAGCAGGGAATTATAGACCAGTTAGCCTGACATCAGTAGTGATAAAGATCCTGGAATCTATTATTAAAGATGTTATATAGGCGCATATGGATAGCAGTAACAGGATCGGTCCAAGTCAGCATGGATTTACGAAGGGGAAATCATGCTTGACTAATCTTCTGGAATTTTTTGAAGATGTAATGTAAAATGGACAAGGGAGAGCCAGTGGATGTAGTGTACCTGGGCTTTCAGAAAGCCATTGATAATGTCCCACACGGGAGATTAGTGGGCAAAATTAGATCACATAGTATTGGGGGTAGTGATGTTATCCGACTTTTCAAGAAAGATTTCATACCGAGAGGAGTTGAGTAGAGGAGCAAAGAGGTCCTTCTGCAGTTGCACAGGGTCCTGGATACAGGGCCCACAATACTCCAGATGGGTGAAACTTGACATAGATGGAATCCACAGTCAGGTTTGCACCTGGGTTGAGGCAGTAGCTTTACCAGTTGTGTCAACGTGCCACCCTAGTGGTCTTCAGTTGGTCTTCAGTTTGTTCTGAGTACTTAAGGTTCTGAGTAATGTACTTCTGGCTGGGTTTAAATTTGCACTACACATTGGTCCAGCTAGAAATTAACTGATTTGAACACAAATGATTAGAACTTTGCATAACAACCTGACATTCTCAGTATGATTTTGCGGCTTAGACATTATTAAATAGAAATACAATGTTACACCTGCAGAAGGAATGACATGAGATTACAGCAAGGTAAGTTTCTGGGACTGCGACCATGATCAGGACAACGCCTCAGATTATCTTTGTTGGGCAATAAAAGAGGCATTTGAATTCACAAAAATAAATGATTTAATAAATATCTAGGTTGTAGCCCCTGTGAACCATTGCTTCACACTGCAAGGGGCACATTCCAATTTGTTCTATGCTAAAGTGGCAATCAGGATTTTGTCATGTTACAGGGCTTTACTTTGCATATTCAAAGCCCAAAACTTTGGGTTTAGTTTAGTGATACAGCGCGAAAACAGGCCCTTCGGCCGACCGAGTCTGCATCAACCAGCGATCCCCGCACATTAGCACTATCCTACACATACACACACACACACACACACACACACACACACACACACACACACACACACACACACACACACACACACACACACACCTGTACACACACACCCACACACACACACTCCGTACACACACACACACACACACACACCCTGCCATTGACACAAGGGATCACAAAGCCAAGGATTGGGACAATTTACAGTACATTTAAACCAAGCCAATTAACCTACAAACCTGTACGTCTTTGGTGTGTGGGAATAAACCGAAGATCTAGGAGAAAACCCACGCGACCACAGGGAGAATGTACAAACTCCGTACAGACAGCTCCAGTAGTTGGGATCGAACCCGGCTCTCTGGTAAGGCAGGAACTCTACCGCTGCGCCACCGTGCCGCACTTCAGCATCCCTGCCATTGATCTCTGTAAACAAGGGATCATTTCAAAGCCAAGGATAAGTGGCTCTGGCGTTAAAATATTGAAAGTCGAGACATGATTAGTCGTGACTTTGATGATATCTGGAATCAGATAACACTGTTGAACACTATTCAAACAAGAGGACATGACTTCAGAATTAAGGGACAGAAGTTTAGGGGTAACATGAGGGGGAACTTCTTTACTCAGAGAGCGGTAGCGGTGTGGAATGAGCTTCCAGTGGAAGTGGTGGAGGCAGGTTTGTTGGTATCATTTAAAAATAAATTGGATAGGCATATGGATGAGAAGGGAATGGAGGGTTATGGTATGAGTGCAGGCAGGTGGGACTAAGGGAAAATAATTGTTTGGCACGGACTTGTAGGGCCGAGATGGCCTGTTTACGTGCTGTAATTGTTATATGTTATATATGATATGTTATATATGTTAATTGTCAATACCTGTACATGGACTTGGATTGTATACTGGAGGATACCCATCATGATTAGAATAGAATCCGTGTGAATGTGCCAGGGCATTCAGGACAGGAGAGGTGAACACTAGAAGATGAAAAGGAAAATACTACCCAAAATTGAACACAGTTTTACAAATATAGCGAAAGCGCTCTGGGATCTTTGTTCTTGACCACCCTATCTAGCAATGTTACAAAATGTTGAGATTTAAAAAATCAAGTCTGCAATTTATCCCATCAGATAAAGCATAAAAAGAAGTTTAATTTGACACCTAATTCACTTTCATACCTTCAGTATTAAAAATGTTATGGCCATTCACATACTCAGAAATTTGCATCTTGTTCCCTATTGCTTTTACATTGACTTAACACAAAAGCTGTGATCAAGGACAGTCAAAAGCCCATAACTTTCTTAAAAATTAAGAGAACAATTCAATTTTCAGTTATTATAGATTGAAGCATTCTGAAACAAATATAAAGCATCTTACATGGATGACCTGAATTTAAAGCATATAATTAGTTAGTTTCCTAATTGTAGCTAATTACACAATTGACCGTTGTGACGGAAATAGTAATAAACACCCAGACTGCCTTGAAAACTCAAAAATGTGATATTCTCAAGATCAAAACTTTAATATTATTGTATGTTGTAAGTCCAGAACAGATAGGTAAATAAGTTACAATTTCTAGCAATAGGCCAAGTCTTTATGGATAAGATCAATTGCTAGCTGATACATTAGCATATCAAAATCAGTAGCATCATCATACTCCTCAGATTGTAACCAATAAGCAACTCTGTACATCTTGTTTTTCCTCAATATTTCAATTTTGGCATTGTTAACTACAAGATTTTGCTCTTCAAACTACGCATGACATGCCTTTCTGCCCACTACTTTCCCATTAAGAAAGTCCTGTAGATCATCACATTTGGAGTAGTACAAATTCGGATAATCTCTGCGAATGCTGTCTAAATCTGTCTCTTTTGCTGGGCATTTGGATTGACAATTTTGCATTTCTTCTTTGGAGACATCTGTTTTATAATGTAAAGGAAAAAAAAACACTGAACATTAACAGAAACAAGTTATTATTTGCAGTTTTAGAAAAAAGGTAGAAATTATAAAGTTAAACGCTAAAACAAATAGTAAATACCCAACAAAAAAAAATCATACTCATCAGTTTCATCAAATCAATTCATCTAATCAATTAATCTAAATTCAATTACTAGATCTAAGAAGTTTACTAGATCTAAACATCTAAACATCTATCCATTTCTTAAGAAAAGGATATATATTTTTAATAGCTTAAGTATCCAAATAACAAACTAATCCCATTCACACAAGAATTCACAATATAACATGATTTTAAAATCTCACTGTCATGGTCTTATATGCCAGATGGAAGGAATTTAATGTTTAATTCCCATAAATTAATCTAGAAACATCCACTCTCAATATTATCAAAATAATATTTTTTGCAAAATGCATGTGGCTAAAACTGTTGTGGATATTTAGTATAAAAATATTGTCTATGGATAGACAATTACACAAAATATAAATATTTAGATGCTCTTATGACATGATTGTCCAAAAAAAAAGGATTTAAATCATTTTGCAAGTGGGTGTTTCTGGAATGCGATCGATTGGAACGTTGCCGTTGCCATGAATTTAAACCCCATATCAGCAGGCAAAGACACTGCTGGTTCGTATGGGACCCAAATAACATTTTTTGTGTCGTAAAATTAGATTAAAGCCACCCCAAGAAGCAAGATTATATGTGAAATATACGACTTACCTTTTGTTTTGTCCTGATATTACAATCCTTCACGTTGTAGGAGGAGGGCGTTCGAAGTCGCATTTTACTTTAATCCAATTGTCCAGCGATTTTTTAATTAAAAAAACCGGGAACAGAAGTCGGATCGATTTTTCTTCATCGACTAGCAGCCCGAGGAAATCCCTCTCCGACAAGCGATACAAACCTGTATTTTAATCCCGCCCCCCCCTCCCTCAAAGATGCCAATGTTGCGCACACGGCCAGTGATAGAACTGCAGCGCCGCTGAAGGTAGGTTTGTAACATCGCTACCCAATCTACTTACACTGCCATTTTCAGGGAACATGCACTCCTAGATCCCTCTGCTCTACAATATTTCCCATGGACCTGCCATTCACTGTCGGGGACATAGGATTGTGAATAGAAATTCCCTGCTAAGCATTACCACGCAAACTCATTCAGGGCATGGTGAATGTTACACTGAAATGTAACGCACTATCCTGCAAATTGTTGGCATGGTGGCATAGTGGTAGAGTTACTGCCTTACAGCACAAGAGACCCGGGTACGATCATGACTACGGATGCTGTCTTTATGGAATTTTACATTCTTGCGACCACGTGGACTTTCTTTTAATGGTCCAGTGTCCACCCACAGTCCAAAGACAAAGTCCAGTAAAGTCCGATCAAAGATAGTCTGAGGGTCTCCATTAAGGTAGATATTAGCAGTTCTCAGCTGTTGTCTACCTCATTGGAGACCCTCGGACCAACTTTGATCAGACATTCTGGACTTTATCTTGCACTAAACCTTATTCATATTATTCCCTTTATCATGTATTTGTACACCGTGGATGGCTCGATTGTAATCATGTATTGTCTTTCCGCTGACTGGTTAGCACGCAACAAAAGCTTTTCTCTGTTGTTAACCTAAAGTAAACTCAACTCAAGACGAGCAGGTTTGTCGGTCAATTGGCTTCTGTACATTTCCCCTAGTGTGCAGGATGCGAAACTGGGATAACATCGAACTAGAGTACGAGTGATCGATGGTTGGCGCGAACTCAGTGGGCCGAAGGGCCTGTTTCCATGCTGTATCTCTAAACTAAACTAAACTCTCTGCCACTTAGACACCACCATCCCTGATTCCACAAATTCCCTCCTCATCACACTCTCAACCTGCCAAAACCCATCGGCATGTGATCCATCCCACAACAAATCACACCACCCAAGGACACTGTGCTCGTTGAACTGCACTGGTAGTCTGTCTGCTCTCATTGTCAAATTTAAAAATCACAACATCTTGCCACCCAGACCCCACGCTCTTAAATTACTGAGCTGACCCATTTCACCTAGGCGGTCTGCCTCATGCCATTTAATCTTTTTATCCTCTGGATGTTAAATTCTTATATTTCAGGAAATGTCACTCAGCTGCTGAGTAACGGAGTCCAACATTTCCCACCAGGTGCAAGGGTTTTGTTGGAGTGCGTCTCCCTGCCAAACATCATTAGGCCTGATCAGGGTATTTTTCTTCAGATTTTATTTGACATTTGAGTGTTACATTCATGCAATGTTTCCACTTTTGCTCAACAAAACTCTTTATTTTTGAAGCAGGGTAAGAGCAGTGCACCACTTTACAATCATTTCTGAAGTTCAGGGGCTCCGTTCGGTATTGTCAGATTCAGATTCAGATTCAGATTCAGATTCAATTTTAATTGTCATTGTCAGTGTACCGTACAGAGACAACGAAATGCATTTAGCATCTCCCTGGAAGAGCGACATAGCAAACGATTTGAATAAATAATAATAAGTGTCCGGGGGGGGGGTGGTGATTGGCAGTCACCGAGGTACGTTGTTGAGTAGAGTGACAGCCGCCGGAAAGAAGCTGTTCCTCGACCTGCTGGTTCGGCAACGGAGAGACCTGTAGCGCCTCCCGGATGGTAGGAGGGTAAACAGTCCATGGTTGGGGTGAGAGCAGTCCTTGGCGATGCTGAGCGCCCTCCGCAGACAGCGCTTGCTTTGGACAGACTCAATGGAGGGGAGCGAGGAACCGGTGATGCGTTGGGCAATTTTCACCACCATGTAATGCCTTCCGGTCGGAGACAGAGCAGTTGCCATACCATACCGTGATGCAGTTGGTAAGGATGCTCTCGATGGTGCAGCGGTAGAAGTTCACCAGGATCTGAGGAGACAGATGGACCTTCTTCAGCCTCCTCAGGAAGAACCCATTGTTGTGATTAGCCTGTGATAATTGTATGCTGTATGGTCGTTAGTAGTCTCCTCAGACGCCCAAAGAGTTAGAGCGTCTTTCTGATCGCCGCTGGATTTCCAACATGTTGAAAAAGTTTTGGAGACAGTCGGCAACAGTGGGTTTGAAGCCAATGATCATAGCTTGACTTCTGATGTAGGTGCTGTCGTAGTTGTCGCCAGGTTAACGTAGGTGGTCGCTGGTGCTGACTTTGTTTTGTTTTTTTGTTGTTAAAGTAATGAGTCTATTTCAATTTTTATGTCTAAGGGAGATCCAGACGCCGGTTTTTCGGCGACCTGCTACGACTATGATAGTCGTCGGCAGTCGTCTAAAAATAGCCGAAGTGGAACAGGCCCATAACCCCTGTTTTGTTACCATTAGTAGTTCAGGTGGTCTGTATATAATTCCTGTCAATGTGTTTTGCCCTTTCCTGTTTCTCGACAGTCCAAGGGATTTTACTTGATTTTAAGGTCCTTCTTCACCATAACTTTTATTCCATTCTTTAGAATCAGGCTATTCTGCCATTTTTTCCCACTTTTGCTTTGTCTTCAAAAAGCCAATTATCATGAAATATTCACAATCTTATTCACTGCCACCACATATCTTTAATAGATATTAGATCAAGCCGTTTTATCTCAATTCCATATTTCCATTCTATTCCCTCTCTTACGTGTGTCCCCCCCCCCCCCCCCCCCCCCCCCCATTCCTTTCCATCCTGCATCCCTCCTTCTGGGGTTTACACTTCACTCTTCCCCTTTTTATCTGACACCCCTTTGTCACCTTTTTACTTCTCGTCTTTGTCACTTGCTTCACCCATCTGCCAATCCCACCTGTACTCTCACCTGTCTCCACCTGTCACTAGAACAGGCTTTGCCCGTCGCCACTGCTCCTTTTCAGAATTCTCCCCCCTACGCCATCAGCCCGAAGAAGGGTTCTGACCCAAAATGTTGTCCGTCAATTACCTCCACAGATGCTGCCTGAGTTCCTCCAGCACTTTGTTTTCTGCTCAAGATTCTCGCATCTTCCGTTTCTTGTGTCAACATTCTGCTTTACAGTAGATGAGGATTTAATATTTTGCCCAGCTGTGTCATCTGAAACAAGGGTGATAGTCTCAACCATTCAGGATTAAAATAAAGAGACATTTTTTCACCCACAGAGTAGTGAACATTTGGAATGCACTTTCCAAAAGGGCATTGGAGGCTGAATCACTGACCATATTCAAGAGAGAGGTCAACAGACTTTTAAATGTGAAGGGAATCAAGGGAAATAGGGTTAGAATGAAAAAAGTCATACTGAAGTAAAACATCAATAATAATCTCACTGTATAGAGCTGAGGAAAGGTCAACAATTTGAATTGTTCACTGATTTCCTTCCTCAACCTACTAATTACGTCTCAAATGTTTTTGATTGCATTTACTACATTTACGTTGATTTCGATTTATGACAGTGATTGTTTATCGGTAGAATTGGATGAACTTTAAGGAGTTATGTTCAATGTAGCTCAAAATTTTAAAAAGTGGTTTGATAATTATTTAATTCTGAATATGATTGTCACATATTGAAATTCTGTTAACTAAATGTCATAGAAGGAAAATTGAATCTGCTTAGCCACCAGTTTTTTTGTAATTGTAATGTCATGTCATATAGTCATAAAGCTGTGTAACACTGAAATAGGCCCTTCGGCCCACTTTTTCCATGCTGACCAAGTTGATATACTGGGCTTGTCCTGTCCATATATTTAGCCCATAGCCCTCTAAACCCTTTTCTCCATATATCTGTCTAAATATCTTTTAATTGTATCCACTACTGTGGGCTTGTTCCAGATACGTACTGTGTGTTGAGTGAAAAAGCTGTCCCTGAAGTCTCTTAAATTCCCCCCCCTCTCATTTTAAGCCTATGGTTTCTATTTTTGGAATCCTCTGCTCTGGGGAAAAAGATTCTGAATGTTCACTTTATCCATGCTCCTCGTGATCTTGTGCACCTCAATAAGGTCACTCTTCAGCCTTCTATGCTTCAAAGAAAAAAGGCCCAGCCTATTCCAACTCTCTCTATAACTCAAGCCCACAAATCGAAGTAACATCCTGGTGAGTCTCTTCTGCACCCTTTTCAATCCAGTGCTTTTATTAAAGAAAGTAGCAAAGTACTTTTACTCCAATTAGAATTAGAGGTTTGTTGACGTGTCCTTATTGCACTTTAAGATTTGATTCAATATTTATTGCTTGGGCAGTAATAATATAAAACTTAATTAGTAAAACAAATTTCCAGGTGAGGAACCTTGAAAAGACTTGTCCTTAAGAATACATTGTTTTAATTTGTCAAAGGGAGTTACTGTATCATGATTTTACATTTTCTCTTTACATATATTTTCTTTGGGCAGGAATAGCATATCTAAGTGGGATGTGCAGTGAAAAAAGGAAGTGTGTTCTTGCTGAGGATAATGGACTGAACCTGGCCTTTACAATTGCGCACGAGATGGGTCACAAGTAAGTAAGAATCTATAATCATGGGAATGTATATGATGTATGTGTTCTCATTGATGAGATGTAGATGGTTGTCTGTTGTATAACATTATTAAAATGACACATGGATTAGAAAATAGGGTATGGTTCAAATGAGCAGTTCATCCACTGCCTTGTGTTACATCGACCACCCTCCCACCCCCTCCCTTCACCAATGTCCAGTGGGAACATAAAAAACACCCCCTTCTATTGAGAATTCTACTTCTTACTTATATGGAGTGCATACCATTTAAAACTAGGTTGTTGAAGTACAGAGAATCAATGCACGTCTCAATAAATGGTTATTTCAGAAGAAATGATCAGATTGAGGTAGACCACTGACCGGCTATCATGAGCAGCAGAGGAAATGGTAGATGTATTAGAATCAAATAGTAAGTCACATTAATTTCCTAACTGCAGATTTATTTATCCCTGTATAATTTCAAAGTGGATTCAATTTTACTTAGTTGTGTTCACTCACAGGTAGAAAAATTGATTCTTGTCGTCTCAGACCCTGAAACGTGCCAAAAATGTGTTATAAAGGGCTCCATTTGAAATCATTTTCAGTGTTCAAGGTTAATGGTTCAATGGTATTTTATTGTCACCTGTACCTAGGTGCAGTGAAGTTCCTTTTAGTTCATAAAAATCTTACTATAGATTGGCACAATCATATTTAAGTACAAGAGTGTAAGAATAGTAGATTACACTGAGGTAGTACACAAGAGTCGCCACATTTCTAGGGCCGTCTTGTATCTTTCAAGTTTTAAAGTAGTTATAAGTGTAGACTCTTAACTTGGCTATAAAGGCCATTGTCTTGGCGTAACACTGGGTCGGAGTTGCAGGGGTCGGCCTGGCCTGGCGATGTTGATGCTCTGTGACGCTGCATGCCGTGTCCGCTCATGCATTCAGCCTCTTGGAGCATGCCCGATCCAGTTGAGCCCCACGCTTTGGATGGTTGCTCAGGGAATTCTATCAGGTGCCTTTAGCTTGCTGCTCTCATCTTAGTAAAGCCTTACATAAAATAACTGGACCTTCAGCTGACTCAATTACCTGATGTGATCTGTGCCCAGAACATATCATAGTTATAAAATTAGATCTTACACAGATCGCATTTGGTCCAATGTGCTGATGCCAGTCCTTTGAGAAAGCCATCACATTAATTCCATTCCTTTCACTTTTACTCCAGAATCCTACATTTTTTCTGTTCAACCATCTAACATTTTTTTTCTATGAACTTCTCAGTGGAATTTTTAAGACCATTATTTTCATGTAGTACATTCCAGACATTCACGGGTCAGTGGTATCTGACTTTACGAAGGGAAGTTTCTTCACATGTCACTTGAGAGGAATAGATTGGGTAGATGCACAGTTTCTTGCCCAGAGTAGGTGAAGGAGAAAAGATTTAATAGGAATCTGAGGGGTATTTTTTTCACACAAAGGGTGGTGGGTGTATGGAGCAAGCTGCCAGAGGAGATAGTTGATGAATCCCACTATCCCAATGATTTTACACAGAGTGGTGAATCTGTGGAATTCTCTGCCACAGAAGGTAGTTGTGGCCAGTTCATTGGCTATATTTAAGAGGGAGTTAGATGTGGTCCTTGTGGCTAAAGGGATCAGAGGGTATGGAGAGAAGGCAGGTACGGGATACTGAGTTGGATGATCAGCCATGATCATATTGAATGGCGGTGCAGACTCGAAGGACCGAATGGCCTACTCCTGCACCTATTTTCTATGTTTCTATGTAAACGCGCTGGTGCCGTGTGGATCAGTTTACTGAGGATACTGACCAGAGACTGGTGATCTGTTTCGACCGTGATCGGGTTGCCTATTTTCTATGTTTCTATGTTTAAGAAACAGTTAGACAGATACATGGATAGGACAGGTTTGGAGGGATATGGACCAATATGGTTTAATCTTAAAAGATTTGTATACATAATCCAATCTCCCGTCTCTTTTAATGCATTCCTCTTTAAAATTACATGATTTAATTTATATTGTCTGTTCTCGATCCTCCACCTGGAGTATATTGCTGTGATTTTGTCAGTATGAAATATCATGAAGAGGAATTAATTTTGTCAAAGTGCGATGAATCTATGCATTCATTGCCACAGACGGCTGTGGAGGCCGTCAATGGATATTTTTAAGGCGGCGATTGGCAGATTTGTTAATAGTACGGGTGTCAGGGGTTATGGGGAGAAGACAGGAGAATGGGATTGAGAGGTCAGCCATGATTGAGTGGCGGAGTAGAATTGATGGGCTGAATGGCCTAATTCTGCTCCTCCAACTTATGAACTTATCACCTATCATATGTGCCCATTTCACCTGCTCACTTACGTCTTCACAAAGCCCAGTGTTTCCTCATCGCTAGAGATTGGATCCACCAGTGTAAAATATTTGAGCAGAAAATTGTGCATAAATTGTGTATAAAAGTGTATGTTAGACCGCATGAATCATCATTTCTGGGTCGGTTCGGGGCCAACGATAAATTGCCCTGAGCAACTTCACATGTGGTTGATCTTGTCATGCTTGGCAGCATCGTTTGCACACATAATAACGTCACAGGTCACACGTTGTATGTTTCTTCAACTTCTGACATAAACTGGAGTTTTTGAATAAATCTACAACCTTCTCAGATCGCTAACACAAAAAAAAATTCCAAGGTACAGATTGTAGAGAGTGAGATGGCAGCAACACATTGCTGTCACTGCACGTGGCATTTGCCCCTCCCCCCCCCCCCCCCCCCCCCCTCCGTGATTTCTGTTTCTACATTGTGTCATTTTTCAGGCTCTCTTTTCAGTGGATAGCAATATGTTAAAAATAACTCACTGCAGCTTTCTTCACTAAACACTTGCATTTCACTTACAGTCACTGGTGATTTGCACGTATTGATCACTGGTCCACAGCTTGCATTGACCAGAGGACATTGTGACACATATTTGATCAGGCCAGTTGGCGAGTATTGCCCAGAGAGACTGAACGGTACCGCATTACCCATTGCCTGCACTTTCCCTCCATGGCATCTTTTTATGCTGCTGCACTGTGGCGGCCATGGGAAGTGTTCTTCCAGTGCTGCCTTGCTTCCAAATGATCAGCATGGCATTGACGCATGATCTGCGAGCTTTGCAGATAGCTCACAATGGCAACCACACAGATCCTGTAAAAGCATATGAACTCATCCACTAAATCCCACAGTGCTACCTTTGGTGTATTTTGGCCTGAATTTGTGAATTTTCCCTGAGATCATCTGGATGTTAGCACTTTGCTTTACGTGTGCTCTCAAGCAAAATAGATTGAGCTCCAGTTTCTAGGCATCAACATTTATTTTAGTGTCATAGAGTCACAGAGCATGGAAACAGGCCCATGTCCAACTTGCCCACACTGATCAACACTACACTAGACCCACCTGCCTGCGTTTGACCCTCATCCCTCTGAACCTGTCCAACCCATAAAAATTACTGAATTTTGAGTTAGATATATGTTTAGTAAAATAGGCATACGTACCGATTTCTCGATTTCTTAATTACATCTAAAAGAGCTGTAGTTTCCTACTGGAGAATACCACTGAATACCTGCCTTCTGATTGAAAATGAAATGTATGCTCTCTCTCCAAGCCAGTTTTATATTTCATCACTGCCTCTGGCACGTCAGCCCCGCTAACTTTAATTCTTTCTTTTAGATCAGCCTGCAGGAGGCACACAAAATTAAAATTAATTTCTTATCCAAAATGTTACCACTGGAATTTACTTTTAAATAATGTAATTTATGGATGCTGAACATGCGTAAGAGGTCATTAAATATTCAATGATATAGCCTGTGATTCAGTGGCCCTTCTGTGGGCCCCTTCCCAATCAATGATCAATTCAATGAATCAATGATACTTTATTGTCACATGCACCTAGGTACAGTGAAATCTTGCACACAATACACAAAATATGCAAAGAGTCGCCACGTATCTGTTGCCGACAAAGTTACAGAAGTAATTAGTTTCCCGATGGTCCCTCCTTGTTCTCAGCATACCCGTGCAATCTGCTGGGTCCCTCCCTCCTTGTTCTCAGCATGCCCCCTCCCCTTCCATGCGGGTCCTTTTTTGTTCTCGTTGACACACTCCCCTCCCACTCCCTCACCGGGTCTCTTCTTGTTCTCGGCGGTCCCCAAGACTCTGCTGAACGCCTTTCAATGCAATCCAATTTTTATTCCTGGGATTATAATTCTGTCCAATGATGGGATACATGATATGCAGTGAATAATTATAGCAACACAGAAAAGGTTACATCACAGAAAGAGGCCATTCAAGTCATTGAGTCTCCATGCCAGTTCAGTGGAAGAGAAGTCCAGATGTTCCTATTTAATTGCCCTCCTCTCCCTACAGCTCTGCAAAATATTTTCCCTTCAAGTACTTACCCAGTCCCCATTTTAATGTAACTGTTGAATCTGTCTCTATTCTGTTTCTGGCAGTGTGTTCAAGATTGTAGCAATTCTCTTGCTAAAATAATATTCCTCATTTCACTTTTGTTCCTTTTGCCAATCGCCTCCATTGTACATCCTCTGGTATCTGACCCTTACCCTAGTTGGAATGGATTCTCTTTACCAAATCTGCCGAGACTCTCCATGATCCTACCTCGGAAATGGAACACAGATAGTCATGCAGCATGTGAAACAGGCGCTTCGACCCAACATACACATGCTAAACAAAATGGCCAAACTACATTAGTCCCTCCTGTCTGCACTTAGCACATATCTGTCTAAACCTTTCCTGTGCATGTCAAGTCAAGTCAAGTCAAGTCAAGTTTATTTGTCACATACACATACGAGATGTGCAGTGAAATGAAAGTGGCAATGCTCGCGGAACAACAAAACAACCAAACAAATTATAAACACAATCATAACACACATATTATTTTACATAATAAATAATAGAAGGAAAAACGTTCTGTACAGTTAGTCCCTGGTGAGAAAGGCGTTTACAGTCCGAATTGCCTCTGGGAAGAAATTCCTTCTCAACCTCTCCGTTCTCACTGCATGGCAACGGAGGCGTTTGCCTGACCGTAGCGGCTGGAACAGTCCGTTGCAGGGGTGGAAGAGGTCTCTCATGATTTTGTTTGCTCTGGAGTTGCACCTCCTGTTGTATAGTTCCTGCAGGAGGGTGAGTGAAGTTCCCATAGTGCGTTCGGCCGAACGCACTACTCTCTGCAGAGCCTTCTTGTCCTTGGCAGAGCAATTCCCGAACCAGATGGTAATGTTCCCGGACAAGATGCTTTCCACCGCCGCTGCGTAGAAGCACTGGAGGATCCTCGGAGACACTCTGAATTTCCTCAATTGCCTGAGGTGGTAAAGGCGCTGCCTTGCCTTACTAACCAGTGCTGAGGCGTGTGATGACCATGTCATATCCTCAGAGATGTGGACTCCCAGATATTTAAAACAGTTCACCCTATCCACAGGATCCCCATTTATACTCAATGGAGTGTACGTCCTCGGATGATGTGCCCTCCTAAAGTCCATGATCAGCTCCTTCGTTTTTTTGATGTTCAAGAGGAGGCTGTTCTCCTGGCACCAGAGTGCTAGATCAGCCACCTCCTCCCGGTAGGCCTTCTCGTCGTTGTCTGAGATCAGGCCCACCACCACAGTGTCATCAGCAAACTTAATTATTGAATTGGAGCTGAACCTAGCCACACAGTCATGTGTGTACAGGGAGTACAATAGGGGGCTGAGGACGCAACCCTGGGGCGATCCTGTGCTCAGGGTGAGGGACTTCGATGTATTCCCTCCCATCTTGACTACCTGGGGCCTGGCGGTGAGAAAGTCCAGGACCCAGGCACACAGGGAGGTGTTGAGCCCCAATTCTAGTAGCTTCCCGGCCAGTCTGGTGGGGACTATCGTGTTGAAGGCTGAACTGTAGTCTATGAACAGCATCCTCACGTAGCCCCCCTTTTGGCTGTCCAGATGGGAGAGAGCGGTGTGCAAGACCTGGGAGACCGCATCGTCCGTGGACCTGTTCGGACGGTATGCAAACTGCAACGGGTCCATGTTCCGAGGGAGGAAGGCGCAGATGTGATTCTTCACCAGCCTCTCAAAGCATTTCATGACTACCGAGGTAAGGGCCACCGGACGGTAGTCATTCAGACAGGCTGGGGAGGCATTTTTTGGTACCGGTACAATGATGGATTTTTTGAAGCAGGCAGGGACCACGGACTTGTCCAGGGAGAGGTTGAATAATGTAGTGAGCACTGGAGCTAGCTGCGTAGCACAGGACTTGAGTACTCGCCCCGAGATGCCATCGGGGCCTGCAGCTTTTCTTGTGTTCACCCGTGTCAGTGCCCTCCTCACGTCGTGCTCGGACAGCGAGAATGTGTGCACATTCCTCCCTTCAGCTTCGGTAGCCAGCCCGCTGTCGGTATTGTCGATAGTCGGCAGACCTGGAGTGGTGTTGCCCCTCTCGAAACGAGCGTAGAAGGAGTTCAGGTCGTCAGCTAGGGAGGTGCCGGCACATGCGGATGAGGGAGCGGTGCTTCGGTAGTTGGTTACAATCCGTAGCCCCTGCCACAGGCTTCTGGTGTCCTGCTGCTCCATCTGTAACTCCATCTTGTCCCTGTACCTTCTCTTTGCGTCCTTCACCGCCCTTCGCATTCGGTAGGACTCTGCCTTGTAGACGTCCATGTTTCCTGATGCCAAGCCCGAGTTGTAGGCAGCGGTACGAGCATTCAAGGCCACACGAACAGACCTGTCTACCCAGGGTTTTTGGTTCGGGAAGGTGCTTACCCTTACCGTGGGGACGATGTTGTCGGTTATTGTTGCGATGAAGTCCATGACTGCTTCCGCGAACTCACTGACGTCACTGGAACTTGCTTCGAACATATTCCAGTCGACATCACTCAGTGCATCTTGCAGCATGGCCTCTGACTGGTCGGACCACCGCTTTACGTCCCTCGTCTCTACTGCTTCCCGAACTATCCTCTGTTTATACTCCGGCAACAGGAAAATAGCAGCGTGGTCAGATTTTCCTAGGGGAGGGAGTGAAACGGCCTTGTAGCCTTTCCTGAACGGTGTGTAGCAGTGGTCCAAAGTGTACCTGTCTAAATGTCTTTTAAAATGTTGGCTTAGTACCTGCCTCATCTACCTCTCTGGCAGATTGTTCCTACCACCTTCTCTGTGAAAAAATTGCCCCTCCATTTAAAGATATCTTTAAATAGAGGGGCAACTCTATTTAAAGATAGAAACATAGAAAATACAGTGGCTTGCAAAAGTATTCATATCCCTTGAAATTTTCCACATTTTGTCACGTTACAACCACAAACGTAAATGTATTTTATTGGGATTTTATGTGATAGACCAACACAAAGTGGCGCATAATTGTGAAGTGGAAGGAAAATGATACATGGTTTTCAAATTTTGTTACAAATAAAAAACTGAAAAGTGTGGCGTGCAAAGGTATTCAGCCCCCCTGAGTCAATACTTTGTAGAACCACCTTTCGCTGCAATTACAGCTGCAAGTCTTTTGGGGTATGTCTCTACCAGCTTTGCACATCTAGAAACTGAAATGTTTGCCCAAAATAGCTCAAGCTCAGTCAGATTGGATGGAGAGCGTCTGTGAACAGCAATTTTCAAGTCTTGCCAGAGATTCTCAATTGGATTTAGGTCTGGACTTTGACTGGGACATTCTAACACATGAATATGCTTTGATCTAAACCATTCCATTGTAGCTCTGGCTGTATGTTTAGGGTCATTGTCCTGCTGGAAGGTGAACCTCCGCCCCAGTCTCAAGTCTTTTGCAGACTCTAACAGGTTTTCTTCCAAGATTCCCCTGTATTTCGCTCCATCCATCTTCCCATCAACTCTGACCAGCTTCCCTGTCCCTGCTAAAGAAAAGCATCCCCACAGCATGATGCTGCCACCACCATGTTTCACAGTGGGGATGGTGTGTTCAGGGTGAAGTGCAGTGTTAGTTTTCCGCCACACATAGCGTTTTGCATTTAGGCCAAAAACTTAAATTTTGGTCTCATCTGACCAGAGCACCTTCCTCCACATGTTTGCTGTGTCCCCCACATTGCTTGTGGCAAACTGCAAACGGGACTTCTTATGGCTTTTTTTCAACAATGGCTTTCTTCTTGCCACTCTTCCATAAAGGCCCGATTTGTGGAGTGCACGACTAATAGTTGTCCTGTGGACAGATTCTCCCACCTGAGCTGTGGATCTCTGCAGCTCCTCCAGAGTTACCATGGGCCTCTTGGCTGCTTCTCTGATCAATGCTCTCCTTGCCCGGCCTGTCAGTTTAGGTGGACGGCCATGTCTTGGTAGGTTTGCAGTTGTGCCATACTCTTTCCATTTTCGGATGATGGATTGAACAGTGCTCCATGAGATGTTCAAAGCTTGGGATATTTTTTTATAACCTAACCCTGCTTTAAACTTCTCCACAACTTTATCCCTGACCTGTCTGGTGTGTTCCTTGGGCTTCATGATGCTGTTTGTTCACTAATGTTCTCTAACAAACCTCTGAGGCCTTCACAGAACAGCTGTATTTATACTGAGATTAGATTACACACAAGTGGACTATTTACTAATTAGGTGACTTCTGAAGGCAATTGGTTGCACTGGATTTTATTTAGGGGTATCAGAGTAAATGGGGCTGAATACTTTTGCACGCCACACTTTTCAGTTTTTTATTTGTAAAAAAATTTTGAAAACCATGTATCATTTTCCTTCCACTTCACAATTATGTGCCACTTTGTGTTGGTCTACCACATAAAATCCAAATAAAATACACTTACGTTTGTGGTTGTAACGTGACAAAATGTGGAAACTTTCAAGGGGTATGAATACTTTTGCAAGCCACTGTAGGTGCAGGAGCCTGCACCGCCATTCACTGTAATCATGGCTGATCATCCACAATCAGTAACCTGTGCCTGCCTTCTCCCCATATTCCTTGATTCCGCTAGCCCCAATAGCGCTATCGAACTTTCTTTTAAATTCATCCAGTGAATTGGCCTCCACTGCCTTCTGTGGCAGAGAATTCCACGAATTCACAACTCTCTGGGTGAAAAAGTTTTTTTCTTATCTCAGTTTTAAATGGCCCCTTTATTCTTAGACTGTGGCCCCTGGTTCTGGACTACCTCGACATTTGGAACATTTTTCCTGCGTCTGGCTTATCCAGTCCTTTTTTAATTTTATATGTTTCTATAATATATCCTCTCATCCGTCTAAATTAAAGTGAATACAAGCCCAGTCTTTCCAATCTTTCCTCATATGACAGTCCCGCCATTCCGGGGATTAACCTTGTGAACCTACTGCCTCAATAGCAAGGATGTCTTTCCTTAAATTAGGAGACCCAAACTGCACACAATACTCCAGGTGTGGTCTCACCAGGGCCCTGTACAACTGCAGAAGGACTCTTTACTCCTATACTCAAATCCTATTGTTATGAAGGCCAACATGCCATTAGTTTTCTTCACTGCCTGCTGTAACTGCATGTTTACTTTCAGTGACTGGTATACAAGGGCACCCAGGTCTCATTGCACTTCCCTTTTTCCTAATCTGATGCCATTGAGATAATTATCTGCCTCCTCGTTCTTGCCACCAAAGTGGATAACCTCACACTTATCTACAATACACTGCCATGCACTCAACCTGTCCAACCCTGCAACTTCCTAGCATCCTCTTCGCAGTTCACACTGCCACCCAGCTTTTGAGTCATCTGCAAATTTGCTAGTGTTACTTTTATTTTATTTCCATCATCTAAATCATTAACATATATTGTAAATAGGTGCGACCCCAGAACCGAGCATTGCGGCACTCCACTCGCCACTGCCTGCCATTCTGACAGGGACCCGTTTATTCCTACTCTTTGTTTCCTGTCTGCCAACCAATTCTCAATCCATTTCAATACACTACCCTCAATACCATGTGCTCTAATTTTGCTCAGTAATCTCCTGTGTGGAACGTTATCAAAAGTTGAGGATCTTATCTTTCTTTCTGAAAGTCCAGATACAATACATACACTGGCTCTCCTTCATCCATTTTACTTGTCACATCCTCAAAACATTCCAGATGATTAGTCAAGCAGGAATACCCCTTCATAAATCCGTTGACTTGGACCAATCTTTTTACTGCTATCCAAATGCGCCATTATTACTTCTTTAATAATTGACTCCAGCATCTTCCCCACCACCGATGTCAGGCTAACTGGTCTATAATTCCCCGTTTTCTCTCTCGCTTCTTTCTTGAAAAGTGGGATAACATTAGCTCCCCTCCAACCCACTGGAACTGATCCTGAATCTATCCACCAATGAGCCAACGTTTTCTAGAGCCACCACCTTGAGTACCCTGGGATGAAGACCATCGGGCCCTGGGGATTTATCAGCCTTCAGTCCCATCAGTCTACTAAATACTATTTCTCGCCAAAGCAAATTTCTTTCAGCTCCTATGTTTCCCTAGACCCTCTGTCCTCCAGTACATCTGGGAAATTGGTTGTGCTTTACTTAGTGAAGGCAGACCAAAGTGTCTGCTCAACTCGTCTGCCATTTCCTTGTTCCCCAAAATAATTTCACCTGTTTCTGCCTTCAAGGGACCCACATTTGTCTTTACTAATCTTTTTCTCATAACATGCGTAAATAAGCTTTTACTATCCTTCTTTATATTCTTGGCAAGTTTACCTTCGTACTTCATCTTTTCACCCCATATTGCCCTTTTTGTTACCTTCTGATGCCCTTTGAAAGTTTCCCAATCCTCTGGCGTCCCGCTACTTTGTGCTATGTTTTACACCTTTTCTTTTAGTTTTACACCGTCCCTAATTTCCCTTGTCAGCCACGGTTGCTTCCTACCCCCCTTAGAATCTTTCTTCCTCTTTGGAATGAAATGATCCTGCATCTTCTGGATTTTGCCCAGAAATTCCTGCCATTGCTGTTCCACCGTCATTCCTGCCAGGATCCTTTTCCAGTCTACCTTGGCCAGCTCCTCTTTCATGCCTACACAGTCCCCTTTATTCAACTGCAACACTGACACTTCTGATTTAAACTTCTCCCTCTCAAATTGCAGATTAAAATTGATCATATTATGGTCACTACCTAGCAGTTCCTTTACCTTGGGTTCCCTTATTAAATCTGGTTCATTAGACAAAACTAAATCCAGAATTGCCTTCTCTCTGCTAGGCTCGAATACAAGCTGGTTTAAGAATCCACCTCAGAGGCACTCTACAAACTCCTTTCTTGGGGTACAGAACCAACCTGATTTTCCCAGTCTACCTGCATGTTGAAATCTCCCATAACCACAGTGGCATTACCTTTGTTAATGCCAATTTTAACTCCTGCTGCAACTTGCACCCTATCTCCAAACTACTGTTTAGGGGCCTGTAGATAACTCTCATTAGTGTATTTTTACCTTGATAATTCTTCAATTGTATCCACAGCGACTCTACATAGTCAGTCCTTATGTCACCCCTTGCAAGGGACTGAATTTCATTCCTCACCAACAGAGCTACCCCACCTCCTCTGCCCAGCTGCCTGTCCTTTCTATGGGATGTATAACCCTGAATATTCAGTTCCCAGCTCTGATACTCCAGCAGCCATATCTCTGTAATCCCCACAATGTCATATCTACCAATCTCTAACTGAGCCTCAAGCTCATCCACTTTATTTCTTATACTTTGCGCATTCATATATAATGCTTTTAATTCATTACTCACCTCACCTTTCACATTGATTCCTATTTCACTTGGCCACGCTCTCCTATCCCTTCGTAAGCTTTCTGTCCCATTAATTCTGGTGTCTTTCTGAACTTTTCCTATATTCTCTTTCCCTTTAATTCCATCCTTGTGTTTCCAATTTGCCCAATGCCCATGAAGTCCTGGACCCTGGCATCAGGGAAGCAACACACCATCCTCGAATCCCGCTTGTTGCCGCAGAAACCCCTGTCCGTACCTCTCACTATGGAGTCCTGTACTACCACGGCTCAGCCTGATGTCTGTCTCTTCGGCTTTGCTTCAGCGTCACGCTTTGGCTCACATACCTGTCCGCCGCTCAGACTGGCAGTGTCTTCTGTCCTGACTGTTTCCAAGAGATTCCCCTCATGATCTTGTAGACCTCTATAAGATCACCCTGATTCATTCTGCGCCCCAAGGAATAAAGTCTCAGCCTGCCCAACCTCTCCCTATGGGTGCAGTGGTAGTGGGTTGCCTGGTCGAAGGTTGTCGTAGGTTCTCGTAGGTTGTAGCCGGTGCTGACCGGTGAATTTCATTGGCTCATTGGGAAACTATATATAAGCAGTAGTTTTCAGAACCAAGGATAACCGACCAGTAATGTTAAATGTTAAATCTCTGGCTTTTTAAAAGTTGTCTTCACTCCTTCTCCCCCCTCTTTTAAAGGACTCACGTGACCCTTCCCGTGCACTGAGCTTTCACCATCTTAATTACAGCGCCAACCTTCCTGTTCATCGCGGTGTGTCTGTATCACATTGGCTTTGCACCGTGTGAATTTCACTCAGACAGTGCTCCCCCCGCTTGCCCTGTCCCCCGCCTGCATAACGGGCTGGTCAAGGAAGCGGTGTGTGTGAGTGTTCCACTCTGATAGTCGCCGGCAGTTGCCTGAAAAATCACCTAAGTGGGACAGATCCATCAGTCTTCTGTTCCGAGAGGAACATCCCTACTTTCTTCATTCTATATAGTAAATTTTGTCATGTTCAAGGGAGAGTTAGATTTGGCTCTTAGGGCTAAGGGAATCCAGGTATATGAGGAAAAAGCCGGAACGGGGTACTGATTTTGGATGATCATCCATGATCATATTGAATGGCGGTGTTGGCTCAATGGGCCGAATGGCCTTTTCTTGCACCCATTTTCTATGTTTTCTCCAATCTCTCTTGGTCGTTTATATCTTCCCAAAGCATACTGCCCACAATTGGATGTTCTCCGGCAGTTGTAGCTAAACCAAGATTTTATAAAGCTGCATCGCGATTTATTGTATTTTATACCTCTGTTTATAAATCCCAGGATCTTGAACCTTTTTTTCATGGTGCTGGTAGTTGCCACTGTTCCCCTTTGGGAATTGTGCCTTCTAGTACAGGTGCACAACCTTTTATCCGAAGATCCAAATAACGAAAACCTCCGAATAGCGGACATTTTTTTCGGTCCTTGAAGAAAGGTCCTTGAAAACGTTCACCGAGGGAGGCCCACAGAGGTGACAGTGGAACCTCCGGTCGGTCCTCGAAGAAAGGGGAACTAAATCCCCATTCATAAAAGAGAAGGTGAGAGTATATTGCGCGGGAGGGTTAGTAATTGACAATCTGCTGCTGCCTGCCCGTTGAGTTAAAAAGTTCCCACGGTAGACTCACGATACACAGTGTATCGTGAGTCTTGCGTGGGAACTTTTTAACAGCGTGCAGGCAGCAGCAGATTGTCGCTCCCTTCAGCACCGGCGCGGGGGCTTTGCACTGTCTTCACGTCGGCGATGCTAGCAGCACAGTGACAGTCACCGGAGACGTCAGGACCAACGGGACACCGACCCCCAGGCCCACTGCAAGCACGGAGATCCCAGAGACCCACAGCCAGCAGCAGCCCAGCCCCGTTCCAACTCCAGAGGAAAACTGCAATCTGGCCGGAGACGTCAGGACCACCAGAAGCCGCTCCCCGAGCTGCGCCCCCTCATCGGGACACTGACCCCCAGGCCCACTGCAAGCACGGAGATCCCAGATCAGCAACTCCAGCCCAGCCCCGCTCCAACTACAGAGGAACACGCTCCCCGTATGGGCAGAAGCTGATGTTGTGCAAGGGAATGTCTTGTTCTTGGGGTTGCGCAGCTCGGGCTGTGGGCGAACTGCTACTTGTCGCCATAGCGGCCCATCGGGGAGCGGATTCCTCTGGAGTTGGAGGGGGAGGGGGGTATTGTGCTGTTTGATCGCCCCCTACTATCCCAGGGACAGGGAGACAGGACGTTCACCGAGGGCGGCCCGCAGAGGTGACAGCGGAACCTCCGGTCGGTCCTCGAAGAAAGGGGAACTAAATCCCCATTCATAAAAGAGAAGGTGAGGGTATATTGCGCGGGAGGGTTAATAATTGACAATATGCTGCTACCTGCCCACTGAGTTAAAAAGTTCCCACGGTAGACACAATACACAGTGTAGGCAGCAGCAGATTGTCGCTCCCTTCAGTTTCACCCCACCTACACCCCTCTGGTTCCCGGCCATGTGTGTGACCCCTTCCCTCCCCTCTCCAGCACCGGCTCATTGCACCGGAGCGGGGGCTTTGCACTTTCTTCAAGTCGGCGATGGCAGCGGGTCAGTACAGTCACCGGAGACGTCAGGACCAATTGGACGTCGACCACCAGGCCCACCGAAAGCACGGAGAACCCAGAGACCCACAGCCAACAGCAGCCCAGCCCAGCCCCGCTCCAACTACAGAGGAACCTGGGTTGCGGATGACGGGGCGCAGCTCGGGGCGTCGTAGGGGCCCATCGGGGAGTGGGTTCCTGTTGGGCCTGACGTCTCCGGCCACCTGCTATCCTCTGGGAACTGTACCGCCCTTGCAGGAGAGTGGGGTTGTTTGCAGTTGCAGAGGGAGGGGGCAAGGGCGGTACAGTTCCCAGTCTCAGCTCCAGTCCAGGGGGGTGGCCGGAGACGTCAGGACCAACGGGACAGCGACCCCCAGGCCCACTGCAAGCACGGAGATCCCAAAGACCCACAGCCAGCAGCAACTCCAGCCCAGCCCCGCTCCAACTCCAGAGGAACACGTAGGGGCAGAAGCGGATGGTGTGCAAGGTACGTCTCGTTCTTGGGGTGGCACAGCTCGGGCTGTGGGCAAACTGCCACTTGTCGCCGTAGCGGCCCATCGGGGAGAGGATTCCTCTGGAGTTGGAGGGGGAGGGGGGTATTGTGCTGTTTGATCGCCCTCTGCTATCCCAGGGACAGGGAGACACAGCGGCTTTTTAAGACTGGTGGGCAATCACTTCCAAAGTTCTGCCCACACAGTCAGTAGACCTCTCCTACACTGCATTTCATACTAACATTTATTCTGCAAAAAAAAACCTACATTGAAGTCTCAAACTCGCGACCGAGTAACTGCCGGGATCAAGTCGCAAATTCGCGACCTTGCGGATATGAGCCGAGCACTCTACCACTGAGCCAGCCATTAAAATCTATGCTAAAAAATTTCCATTCCGAAGACCGACAAATTCTGAATTACGAAAAGTGTCTGGTCCCAAGGCTTTCGGATAAAAGGTTGTGCACCTGTATATATTTTCTCCCCTTATTCATGCTGTCAAAATGGTATACTTTGCATTTTTATGCATTGAATTTCAACTGTTACATGTCTACAAATGCAAGCAACCTCTTAAAAGCCACAAGTATCCTCATTGTTCATTCCACTTCCATGCTTTGTGACATCTGGAAATACTGCATGAGGTGCTTAACTAAATAAAATGGATTGATAAATAGCAATGAAGCAAATGTGGTGTTAATGCTTTACGGAGAAAGATATAATGGGGTGAAATTGATTTTCAGTAATAGGGGCTGGTTTGTTCAAGTCTTTAAATTTGTCAGCTTTTGAAGGGGTTGGTGCACCAGTTCTTGATGTTGTGGAAATTGTTTATTGGATATAGTTTATTGGATGATTTTTGGAATATGTGGTTGTTTCCCGTCTTGTTGCCTTCCTCTCTGACACGCATGTGCATGTGTGCATACTTACGTGCACACTTACGCACACATTCGCGTTCACACACGCGCACACACACACACACACACACACACACACACACACACACACACACACACACACACACACACACACACACACACACACACACCATGTGTAGTGTGCAAATGATGCCTTGGCAGTCAGTTTTACAGAATTCCTAAAGTTGCTGTCCCACTTGGTGATTTTTTCGGCGATTGTCGGCATCATTGACTGACGTATCAGGAAAGTCGCGCCGTTACGTGGCTGTGACGCGGTGTGATGAAGTATTGACGCGTGGTGTCTCCTCAAGTGTTGATAAGTTTTTTTTTGTCACTGCTGGATTTTGAAATGTTCAAATTCTTTCGGCGACCCTGATACGTCAGTCAATGTTGCTGGCAGTCGCCGAAAAAAATCGCCAAGTTGGACAGGCCCTTAATTTTCCTCTGCTGAAATAAATGCAAGAAAGTTCTGATGAGGCGTGAAGTTAAGTCCATTTAATGCACTAATTTTAACCCTGTGTGTGCAGCAAAACTTTAACCCTGTGTGTGAGAGCAGAGGCCGACAGGTGCAGAATATGCTGTGGTAACACAAGATACTATAATCAACTGTATTGGACTGACTGTGAGAAAAAATAGACAAAGTGCTGGAGTAACTCAGTAGGTCAGACAACATCTCTGGAGAACATGGATAGGTGTGGCTGTGAGGTTTGGTTTCAATTGTTATTTGATGATCAGTATCATGAACATTGTCAGATAACACATGCCTCCTAATTTTTGCCTGGTAAATTAAAAAGTGCATCTGTTTCCACTGTGTTTACCAGATTCCAGCACATAACCAGGAAGGGAGCTGATTTGTAGTGAAGCTATCAAATATCAAAGACAAATATTTTACCTGACTGGATCAATTTGTGGCCCATTGTTGATAAATGTGTATGATTAATATGGTTTGAACTAATTGTGCTAAACACACTAGATTGAGAAAAGGAGGTAACGATTATACAATAATGAAGCCAATAGCTCAGAGAACATCTGCAGTATAATGAGAAAAAACACACAACATTTTATTAGCAATGGAACAGAAGGGAATTTTGCAGCACAACTGTTCTTTTGTGTGCCACTCCATTTTCCTAGATTGGAACGTTAAAGCAAGTCGTCATAAGTGGCAATAGGCTACCACAACAAGGACAGAACATCTAGGGATGTGTGTCAGATTCCTCCTCAGCTGTTATGCTATGAAGAATACAGCTCATTGTAAATCCTCCTCTTCCTGTGACTGCACCCTCAGGACTGATCCATTTTGTTGAGCTTATGGTATGAGTAATGAAAGTGTGGCCAAATAAATAATAAAACCTGCATCTTGAAACCTTAGAAGATGGACGTTCAAAAGAATATCCTGCAATACTTACCTTGAAAACCTGCAAGCCTCTTAAAGGTTGACTTGCCTCAGATTTATCCGAACATTCTCTTGCTGGTAGCCAAGGGATGAGAGTCCAATATTGGGTCTCCAAGCGATGAGTGTCCAACATAGTCAGAGCTTCAAAGGATTCACTCAATTCATTTCTACTTGTGTATCAGAAAGTCTTGCCTACTCAGAGTGGTGCACAAAGATAATGCGGATGTTACTGTGCTGTGATGAATCTCTAATATTAACAATACCAGAAAAAAAGTATTCTATCGTAGCATGGAATGGAGATGTTCTGAGCTAGTTGTCCGAGTGGTGGCGCCATCAAATGTGGCAGCCTCGCCAGCAGCTGTCTGTCCATTCTGAGGACATCCTTTTGGACTGTTTTACCCTCCTACCATCCGGGAGGCGCTACAGCCATCCGTTGCCGAACCAGCAGGTGGGAACAGCTTCTTTCTGCGGCAGTCAGCTGTCCCCCGTGCCATTCATCCCCCCCCCCCCCCGGACACTTTTGGTTTATTTTCGTTTGCTATGTCGTCTTCAAGGGAGTGCTAATGCAGTTGTCTCTGTACTGTACACTGACAATTTTGAATCTGAGGTCTGAATCTGAATCTGAATCTTTTGGGTTTTTGTCAGTCTGTCTAAAAGTTTGTTTTTGGAGGTCTTTTAGTCTTTTTTTGTGGGAGGTGGGAGGGGGAAGGGGGAAACCGTTTTTATCAGTCACTACCTGGTCAAGGATGCGTCTCTCCTCCGAGCCGCATCTTCACCCCCTCCTCACGGCCTACCATCTGGATTGGCGCGGCTTTTCCTGCCGGAGACCGGCCAGAGCATCAGTAGCGGCGCAGCACTGGATTCCATCGCGGAGTGGGCGATTCCTTACCCGGAGCTTCGGCGTGTTGGGACAGCCGTTTAACACCGTGGAGCTGTGGTCTGCAGAGCTTCCAGCCGCGGGCGGTGCTGACTTTAACATCGCGGAGCCTGGGATCCTTGCCGGGGTTGCCAGTGTGAATCACTGCCCAGCTCGGCCTGTGGACGTCAGGAGCCGCGGTCTTCGGTAGGAAGCGGCCGTTTCGGAAACTCCCAGCCACTGAGAGTGTTCTCCGTTCTGACGCCGGAGCTCCATCATCCCGGCGAGAGGGCCTGAAACATCGGGCCGCCATTGCGGTGACTGCGGAGGCCTCAATAGGCCGCGACCACGGGTGAACAAGAGGAAGATGACACAACTTTGTTGCCTTCCCTCACAGTGGGAAACTTTGATTCTGCTGTGGGGGGGATGTTTTTATGTTTTATGTTATTCTATAGTGTTGTGTTTATCTTATTTGTGTGCTGCATGGTAACTCAGATTTCATTGCTCCAATTGGTGTATGTGACAATAAATGTCCTTTGTCCTTTGAAGAAGGTTCCAACCTTACCATGAACCATCACCTATCCCCCTGCAGATGTTGCATATCTGCTGAGTTACTCCAGCACTTTGTGTTTTGCTTTGTAATGGTGTAAATGTAGGTATAAAATCGTAGTTTTCCAGCCATGCAATTTAGTGATATCAAACACAATTAGCACCCATACCAGGGCATCAGAAATGTCCTCGTTCTTCAGGGAACGGGGATTCCCCTCCGCCACCATAGATGAAGCTCACAACAGGGTCTCATCCATACCCCGTAACACTGCTCTCTCTCCCCATCCCCGCACTCGCAACAAGGGCAGAGTCCCTCTGGTCCTCACCTTTCACCCCACCAGCCGGCAAATACAACACATAATCCTCCGCCATTTCCGCCACCTCCAACGTGACCCCACCACTCGCCACATCTTCCCATCTCCCCCCATGTCTGCCTTCCGCAAAGACCACTCCCTCCGCAACTCCCTTGTCAATTCTTCCCTTCCCTCCCGCACCACCCCCTCCCCGGGTACTTTCCGTTGCAACCGCAAGAAATGCAACACCTGTCCCTTCACCTCCCCCCTCGACTCCATTCAAGGACCCAAGCAATCGTTCCAGGTGCGACAAAGGTTCACCTGCATCTCCTCCAACCTCATCTACTGCATCCGCTGCTCTAGGTGTCAGCTGATTTACATCGGGGAGACTAAGCGTAGGTTGGGCGATTGTTTCGCCGAACACCTCCGCTCAGTCCGCAATAACCTACCTGACCTCCCGGTGGCTCAGCACTTCAACTCCCCCTCCCATTCCCAATCTGACCTCTCTGTCCTGGGTCTCCTCCATTGCCACAGCACCTCATATTCCGCCTGGGGACCTTGCGTCCGAATGGCATTAACATTGAATTCTCCCAATTTTGCTAGCCCTTGCTGTCTCCTCCCCTTCCTTAACCCTCTAGCTGTCTCCTCCCACCCTCCTATCCGCCCGCCCTCGGGCTCCTCCTCCTCCACTTTTCCTCCCTTCTCCCCCCCCCACCCCCCATCAGTCTGAAGAAGGGTTTCGGCCCGAAACATCGCCTATTTCCTTCGCTCCATAGATGCTGCTACAACCGCTGAGTTTCTCCAGCAATTTTGTGTACCTTCGATCTTCCAGCATCTGCAGTTCCTTCTTTAGCACCCTATGTTGTTTATTTATATGGTTCGTGGGTTGATATTTCAACATGATCTAATCTTTATTTGGAAAATTGCTTCAGACATTAGAATACATTTTGAAGGTATTGATGCAAAACGCAGATCAAATCTGTGGAAAATTCTGGACAGAATCAGTTTATTTGATATTTTGAACTAATTAGCTGTAACAAAAATCATAATTTTTCTTCATTGAAATGTATGAATAGTATAGTCCAATTGCATTGTGTAATTAGCGATCTTTCAAAATGCCAAATACAATTTAGCTCTTCATTTAAATCTGCCCAGATGACTTAATGAACCGGCAGGCGAACTGGATGACTCCTTGTCTATTTCTCAGCTTGCCAAATAAACTAGAAAGGGATTTGTCATGTCTTGGCATCATTTTATGTACATAACTACAATGTTCAGCTGTGACAAAGTTTCTGGATCCCATGCTGCAGGTTATTGTTGAGGTCAGCTAATCCTAAGGAGAAAAAAGCTGTCATGGAAAAATGAGATCACCAACGCTGGTGAATTGAGAATGGTTTAATTGGATTGAGTGCCTAATTTTCATCCCAAACAAAGTTCAGTAAAATAATGTAAACCCATGCAGTGTTGTGTCTGATTAAAAAGCAAAGGACATTGCATTCTCTGGAGTTGACCCCATGATCTTTGGCAAGATAAAATGCTTAGTAGTATCAGCCAGCAAGAATTTTACAGCAATGCGTAATTTAAGATTAAAGTGTTTCTGTTTTTGGAACCTAAGTAGGAGTTAAAAGATAAATTCCAGACATTAAAATTCAAAGCCATTTTCTACATCATTTTAAATAGTGCCACGTAATTAATTTGCTTGAACCTTGAAACAAATTTTAACTGAAACAATGATTTATCTGAATTCTAAAAATTATTCACTAGCTACATAGGGATATGTGTCAGAAAATCATTAAAATGCATTAAGGAATAAATGTTGTACAACAAATTCCCAGCAAATATCCTGAATTAGATAGAATTAATACAATGAAATCCAGAGAAGCAAATTACCATTTCATAGTAACTTGTATGATCTTTCTTTGTAACTATTTAATGATCCACAGAATTCAAGAAGCATAATAGAGTGATTTACCCCACCCACCCCTTCTATATACAACATTTATATCAGTGATGAAATGCAGTAGATTTTATGGTAGTTGTTTTGTTTGTGTGTTAACATAAATAGAGAATTGGGCAGCACAGTGGTGCAGCAGTAGAGTCACTGCCTTGCAGCACCCAGGTGAGCCCCAGGTTCAATCCTGACTATGAGTGCTGTCTGTATGGAGTTTGTCCGTTCTTCCTGTGACCTTTCTCCAAGTCCTCCAGTTTCTTCTCATATCCCAAAGGTACATACATATTTGTAGGTTAAGTGTCTTCAGTAAAATTGTAAATTGCCCCTAGTGTGTAGGTTAGTGCATTGTACAGGGTGATTGCTGGTCAGCGCAGACTCGGTGGACCAAAGGGCCTGTTTCCACGCTGTATCTCTAAAGTCAAAGGTCTCAGGAAATATGCAAAATATGTAAATCATTTTATTCTATTCATTGTGTGCATGTAGAGATAAATGCTCATTGACGAACAGTTTAGTACTGCGACATAATAAAATATTTAGTGTAATGATTGGTAATATTAGGTTTATTGACCACCTACATGTTGTCTGTAACTTGTGCTCTTTGTTTCTGTCCAAGTACCAGAAGGATGTAATCTGTACAACTGCAGACAATTTCATTTCACACTTACCCAGTGAGAACCAATTAATGTTGGTGAGAGGGATTGGTGCCTTTCTAGTTTGTTCCTGAAATAGAACTTCCTTTTATCTGGCACTCTATTCATTGATCTCGCCAAAAGTAGGTCAAACACAAGGGCTTTGAGTGACAAATAACCCTGAAAATGAAATGTATAATCTGACTGAAATCATTATTTGCATAGTCAGTTGTGGGTCACCTGTCAGAACATAAAATGCTATGATCAATCATCAGAATAAATGGCTTTGTTTGAACATTTGGTCTGAGATTTAGTCCAAGTATTTCATTAAAAGTACTAAAATACAGAATCCAAATAAAATGAAGGCAGCTCATTGATATGGTCTCAATAATTTAAACTCCAGTGTTATCATTATCAAAGAGAGATAATGTATTCTACTGGTTTGATGGTACTTTATTCAATATTTAGATAAATAATTATTTTTTAGTGAATAATGGGTAGGTTAGACATGTATTATTCTGTAAATGGCTACTAAGTGATCAGCCTTTTGGGAATAGTTCATTTTTTATGATTCCAGTCTAATGCCCCCGTCCCACTTAGGAAACCAAAACGGAAACCTCTAGAGACTTTGCGCCCCACCCAAGGTTTCCGTGCGGTTCCCGGAGGTTGCAGGTAGTGGAAGCAGGTAGGGAGACTGACAAAAATTGGGCAAGGTAGATGTTGAAAGGCTCTTTTCTGTGCTTAAACAAGGTGGAGCAGTTTCAAGATAAAGGGTCAGCCAAAGAACTAAGACGAGGATCCGTTTGTTCACACAAGGCATTGTGAATGTTTGGAATTCTACATTGCGGAGAGCTGCGAATCCTTGGTTGCTAAGTACATTAATAGGCACAAAATATGAATGTATTAACCAATACTAAATATGTCATAAAAAGTATTAAATATTACTAAGATTGACAGTCACCAAGAGAATCAAGATGCATGGATTAGTTAGGAACCTGGATTTGATTTTAATGAAAATTGGAGCAGGATCAATAAACATTAAGGTATTCTAGTGCTCCTGTTCCAAAGACATTACTGTTTAACATCACATGTTTAGGCAGCTCTCGCTGATTCACAAGTGCCCCAATGAATGAAATCTAGTTTTTTTTGTCAGACCTGTGAGTGAGGCCATGCTCAGAGCAATGTACAGGCTCATAACAGCTTCTGACATGCCTCAATCAGCTCCACAGATCAATGCCTGCCACATACCAGCCTCACAACTGTCTAGTGCCATGTCATGATGCCATATCATCATTGTGAAGGTTCAAGACAAGAATGCAATGGAATGCTCTCTGATTGCCTTGAGGAATGCTGCAGAAGCGACAATCAGGAAGCTCCACACCATCCTGGACAAAGCTTGATGCCCAACCCATCCATCACCTTAAATATTCATGCACTCTAGCTCCACTATATTATGCAAGCAGTGTTTAACTTCTGAAGATGTATGTTGGTACCTCAGCAACTTTATTCAGGTCCACTGCCCACATACATGATTTCTATAACTTACGTGAACAAAGGTCGATGGTGCAGTTCCCATGCACCTTCATCTTCATTTCATGGCTGGTAATCTGGTGGAGCTGAACAGTCCAACAATTCTCAGTCTCCCATTGTATTGCCTATGCAATGAAGACAAAAAAATACCCTTGCACTAACAATTCTCATTCTTCCACCATATTACCTTGCAATGAAAACAATGATTTACCCTTGCACCCAAGCCTATGCGCGACTGATTTTGCAGTTAAGTTCCGAGATAAGGATATGATTTCACAACCACATCTGGTCTCTAAAATTCATTAAAGGGGAAAAAGGTGTTATACAGGATCTGCTCTTATTTTTTTACTCGTTAAAATACTTATAGCTACTACTTGGCAGATCAAAAAGCCAGCAGTCTTCATAATATTTACAACATAACCTCAACCTATAGATTGTTGCCAAAAATAACTAAACAACCATATCTTTTAAAAAGTCCACGTACTCTAAAGCCAAGCCAAAACTATGCATTTCTATACTGTGAAGAAACAAATTGAAGCAAAAGCCATCCATGGGCCTTTATTCCATATTACAGGCAGATTCAGGGGTGGCACTGATAAGCAAGTTGCCCATACGCCACCAGGATACCAATGATCAGCAACAAAGCTAATGCTTTCACATTCAAGTTTTAAAAGGAGATGGAAATCAATTTTTAAATCAAAAGAAAATGAATTGAGAGGATTATTCAATCACAGGAATTAAGCATTGCAAAATGTTGCTGCACTGAAGGAGAGTGTCACGATCAATTCCAACATTAATTGTCCATCCTTACTGCCCTCAGAAGGTGATGATAGTGAAATGTCTTCTTGAATCATTGGAATTTATCCAGCAGAGTCTGTCTAGAGGTTTGTTGAATAGGTTGTTCCTCCCAGTCAAGGTGTTGGTATGGCAATATATTTTCCAGAGTGGTGGTATGGCAATATATCATTCCAAAGAGGAAGAAAGATTCCAAGGGGAGTAAGGGGCGACCGTGGCTGACAAGGGAAGTCAGGGACAATATAAAAATAAAAGAGAACAAGTATAACATATCAAAGATGCGCAGGAAGCCAGAGGATTGGGAGCAACAGAAGATAACTAAAAAGGCAATAAATTGTATTGAATTGAATTCCTTTGTTGTCATTCAGACCTTACGGTCTGAACGAAATTTCGTGCCTGCAGTCATACTTACAATCATACAATAATAAACAACACTAAACATAAATTAACATCCACCACAGTGTATCCTCCAAACACCTCCTCACTGTGGTGGAGGCAAAAATCTTAGGGCTGCAGTCTCTTCCCTCCTCTTCTCCCTCTGCGCTGAGGCAATACCCCACCAGGCGATGGCACAAACAGTCCCGCGGCTCACCGAACCCCGCAAACAGGCCAGCTCAAACACCGCGGCCCGGGGTGGTCGAAGCTGCCGCCCTCCAGTCCAGCGGATACAGCCGCTGGCCCGCGGCTGAACCCAGGACTCAGGTCATAGCCGCCAGAATGCCGTCCTAGCCACCCGAGCACCGTTCCAGCCCCGAGCCGGATCACCCTCACGTGAGTGCCGTTCCTCCCTCGAGCTTGGCCGCTCCGACGGGAGTGCCGTTCCACCCTCGAGTTGGGCCGCTCCGACGGGAGCGCCATTCCACCTCGGGCTGGGCCGCTCCGATGGGAGCGCCATTCCACCTCGAGCTGGGCCGCTCCGACGGGAGCGCCATTCCACCTCGGGCTGGGCCGCTCCGATGGGAGCGCCATTCCACCTCGAGCTGGGCCGCCCCAACGGGAGCGCCACAGCCCCTCACGGGAGAGTCTCAGCCCCGCGCCAGGCCGCCCTCTCGGGAGCGTCACAGCCCCTCACGGGAGCGCCGTTCCAGCCCCGAGCCGGGCCGCCCTCACGGGAGCGAGCCCAGGGTGAGTCCTGACTGGCTGCTCCGGAGTCTCGAGGTCGCCAGCTCCGCCATTAGGCCTCAGCGCAGACGGAGGCAGAGAAGGGGAATACGACAAAAAAGTCGCATTCCCCCGAAGGGAGAGACAGCAAACCCCGTTTCAACCCCCCCCCCCACACACATAAACACAACCTAAAAACCAAAAACTTAACTAGACAAAACAAAAAAAAACAACACAAAAAAGCAAAGACAAATGGACTGCAGGCGAGTCGCAGCCATTCACCAGCGCCGCCGCTTCCGGAGAAAAGATGAGGTACGAAGGTAAGCTACCCAAGAATATAAAGGATAGTAAATGCTTCTTCAGGTATGTGAAGAGGAAAAAAATAGTTAAGACAAATGTTGGACCCTTGAAGACTGAAACAGGTGAATTTATTATGGGGAACAAGTAAATGGCAGATGTTGAACGGGAACTTTGGATCCATCTTCACTAAGGAAGACATAAACAACCTCCCTGAAGTACTAGTGCCCAGAGAATCTAGGGTGACGGAGGAACTGAAGGAAATTCATATTAGGGAGGAAATGATGTTGAGTAGACTGATGGCACAGAAGGCTGCTAAATCCCCAGGATCTGATGGTCTGCATCCCAAGGTACTTCAGGAAGTGGCTCTAGAAATTGTGTACACATTGGTGATCATTTTCCAATGTTCTATAGATTCAGAATCAGTTCCTGTGGATTGGAGGGTAGCTAATGTTATCCGACTTTTTAAGAAACGCGGGAGAGAGAAAACAGGGAATTATAGGTCAGTTAGCCTTGGTGGGGAAGATGCTGGAGTCAATTACAAAAGATGAAATTACGGCACATTTGTAGAGCAGTAACAGGATCGGTCTGAGACAGCATGGGTTAACAAAGGGGAAATCATGCTTGACTAATCTTCTGGATTTTTTGAGGATGTAACTAGGAAAATGGACAAAGAAGAGCCAGTGGATGTGGTGTACCTGGACTTTCAGAAAGCATTTGATAAGGTTCCATATAGGAGATTAGTGGGCAAAATTAGAGTACATGGTATTGGGGGTAGGGTGCTAACATGGATAGAAAATTGTTTGGCAGACAGGAAACAAAGAGTAGGGATAAACTTTCAGAATGGCAGGCAGTGACTAGTGGGGTACCACAAGGCTCTGTGCTGGGACCGCAGCTATTTACAATATACATTCATTATTTAGATGGCGTGGACTCAGTGTTTCCATGCTGTTTCTCTGAACAGGACAAACAATATGACAGTAAGGGCAGAACGGAGTTTGAAACAAGCAACCGGTATATTAGAGATTAATGAAACATACAATACATGTTCATCTGTTTCATCAGTATGCAGCAATTGAAGTATTATTCGTGTGCAGAAATGTTGGCATGTATCATTAACAGATTGTAACTTGTTACCTAAATCTTCATCAATGTACACCTCTCTGAATATCTTGTTGAACTTAACTCAGCATCTATTTTTGATAAAGAGTTTTGCAAAAAATATTTCTCTCTATTATACATTTAATAGAAGAATTAAATGCTGAGGTTTTTATGGAAAAAGAAGACAGACTTTATTGTATAGATTTGCCTTTTCATCTGAAATTTCCGTGGAGAGTTTCTCAATCATCTTGTGCAAATGCAGTTGATGTATCCAACTAAATAGTATATATTTAATGATTCCAAAAGGTAGATAAAGAGTTCTGTAATTGGCACGATTTTCCCATGCAGTGATTCGTAAGAAATAAGGAATTAGTTGGTCTGATGTTAGGTGTTTTCTAAATTCCAAGCTGTTTAACTTGGAATTGCCCCCAGTGTGTGTGGATGAGAAAATGGGATAACATAGAACTACTGTAATTATAAGGTAAACTTAAATACAAAAATGCAACAACAAGAATATTTTCATATGCTTAAACAAAATCAGTATATCACTAAGCAGAATAAATTCCTCAAGATAGCAATAAAAACTGTTATCACTGTTGCATGTGTCTTCATATCTTTGTTTGGGAGATTGTACAATTTGTTCTCTCAGCTCTCTTTTTGGCAGAATAGATCTGTATATTCTGCAGATGGAAACCAGCTGTAACAGCTAAGAATTGAGAATGTCCTGACCTTCCTGCAGTCTGTTTGCAGTTCTTTGATGGGCCAGTTTTGAATAGTCCGTTGATACTGTGTCAAAGATTGTTGACCTGAAATGTTAGCTCTAATTCTCTTCCTACAGACGCAGCCTGAGAATTTCGAGCATTTTCTGATTTTACATTAGATTTCCAACATGTGCAGTTTTGTTTTGGAATTTCCCTTAATTTTCAGACTAGCTTGGTCCCTTTCCATAACTAACTTTGCATTTCATAAGTGTTTGCATGATACCCCGCTCTGACCGCATGGGATCCAGGGAGAGTTAGCTTATTGGATCTGCTTCATGGAAGGAAGCAGACGGTGATGGTGGAAGGTTGTTTTTCGGACTGGATGCTTGCGGTTAATGATGTGCCTCAGGGATCAGTGCTTGAACCATTGCTGATTCTGGTTCATATCAACGATTTGGATAAGAATGTACAAGGCATGATTAGTAAGTTGCAGATTACACGAGTGGGTGGGATCATAGATAGTGAAGATGGTTATCAAAAATTGCAGCAGGATCTTGAATAGCTGGGCAAGTGAGCAGAGGAATGGATAAAGGAGTTTAATGCAGATAACTGCGAGATATTGCATTTTGGCAAGTCAAAACATAGAAAATAGATGTTGGGGTGTGCCATTTGGCCCTTCAGTATACAGACCTTAATTCTGAAATGCAGGGCCCAAGGAGTGATGTATAACCGAGGGATCTAAAAGTACAGGTACATAGTTCCCTGAAAGTGGCAATATAGGTAGATGGGGTGGTCAAGAAGACTTTTGATACATTGTCCTTCATCAGTCAGAGTACTGAGAGTGGAAGTTAGGATGTCATTATAGTTGTACAAGACATTGGTGAGTGCATTTGGTGTAGTGTGTTCAGTTATGGTCACCCTGCTATCAGAAGTATGTCATTAAGATGGAAACAATGCAGGGAAGTGGCCTGAACTGTAGGGCGAGGTTAGGCAGGCTAGGGCTTTATTTCTTGGAGCACTGGAGGCTGAGCGATGATCTTATAAAGGTGTAATAAGGTGTAAGGATCATCATTTAGTGGTGCCCTCCCCTAATTCAACATTTAGTGGTGCCCTCCCGTAATTCAACATTTAGTGGTGCCCTCCCTTAATTCATCATTTAGTGGTGCCCTCCCCTAATTCATCATTTAGTGGTGCCCTCCCCTAATTCAACATTTAGTGGTGCCCTCCCCTAATTCATCATTTAGTGGTGCCCTCCCCAAATTCATCATTTAGTGGTGCCCTCCCCTAATTCAACATTTAGTGGTGCCCTCCCCTAATTCAACATTTAGTGGTGCCCTCCCGTAATTCAACATTTAGTGGTGCCCTCCCTTAATTCATCATTTAGTGGTGCCCTCCCCTAATTCAACATTTAGTGGTGCCCTCCCCTAATTCAACATTTAGGAGTGTCCCGATGAGTCACTCCAGCATTTTGTGTCTACCTTCGGTGTAAACCAGCATCTGCGGTTCCTTACGACATAGTCAGTTTATTGTCATGTCAATTACTTAAGAAAGTGGCTCTAGAAATCATGGATGCATTGGTAATAATTTTCCAATGTTCTATACTCAGAATCAGTTCCTGTGGATTGGAGGGTAGCTGATGTTATCCCACTTTTTAAGAAAGGCGGGAGAGAGAAAACAGGGAATTATAGACCAGTTAGCCTGACGTCAGTGGTGGGGAAGATGATAAAAGATGAATTATAAAAGATGAGATAGCCGAACATTTGGATAGCAGTAACAGGATCGGTCCGAGTCAGCATGGATTTATGAAGGGGAAATCATGCTTGACTAATCTTCTGGAATTATTTCAGGATGTAACTAGGAAAATGGACAAGAGTCAGTGGATGTAATGTACCTGGACTTTCTGAAAGCATTTGATAAGGTTCCACATAGGAGATTAGTGGGCAAAATTAGGGCACATGGTATTGGGGTAGAGTGCTGACATGGATATAGAAGTGGTTGGCAGACAGGAAACAAAGAGTAGGGATTAACGGGTCCCTTTCAGAATGGCAGGCAGTGACTAGTGGGGTACCGCAAGGCTCGGTGCTGGGACCACAGCTATTTACAATATACATCAATGATTTGGATGAAGGGATTCAAAGTAACATTAGCAAATTTGCAGATGACACAAAGCTGGGTGGCAGTGTGAACTGTGAGGAGGATGCTATGAGAATGCAGGGTGACTTGGACAGGTTGGGGGAGTGGGCAGATGCATGGCAGATGAAGTTTAATGCGGATAAATGTGAGGTTATCCGCTTTGGTAGCAGAAACAGAAAGGCAGATTACTATCAAAATGGCTTCAAGTTTGGAAAGGGGAAGTACAATGGGATCTGGGGGTCCTTGTTCATCAGTCTATGAAAGTAAGCATGCAGGTACAGCAGGCAGTGAAGAAAGCGAATAGCATGTTGGCCTTTATAACAAGAGGAGTCGAGTATAGGAGCAAAGAGGTCCTTCTGCAGTTGTATAGGGCCCTAGTGAGACCACACCTGGAGTATTGTGTGCAGTTTTGGTCCCCGAATTTGAGGAAGGACATTCTTGCTATTGAGGGAGTACAGCGTAGGTTTACAAGGTGAATTCCCGGGATGGACTGTCATATGCTGAGAGAATGGAGCGGCTGGGCTTTGTATACTCTGGAGTTTAGAAGGATGAGAGGGGTTCTTATTGAAACATATAAGATTGTTAAGGGTTTGGACACGCTCGAGGCAGGAAACATGTTCCCGATGTTGGGGGAGTCCAGAACCAGGGGCCACAGTTTAAGAATAAGGAGTAAGCCATTTAGAACGGACGAGGAAACACTTTTTCACACAGAAGGTTGTGAGTCTGTGGAATTCTCTGCCTCAGGGAGCGGTGGAAGCCAGTTCTCTGGGTACCTTCAAGAGAGAGCTAGATAGGGCTCTTATAGATAGCGGAGTCAGGGGATATGGGGAGAAGGCAGGAACGGGGTACTGATTGGGGACGACAGATTGCGCAATGGGCTAAGTGTTCGGCTGGCGACCGGAAGGTAGCCGGTTCGAATCCCGCTTGGAGTGCATACTGTCGTTGTGTCCTTGGGGCAAGACACTTCACCCACCTTTGCCTGTGTGTAAATGTAATGTAATTATGTGAAGCACTTTGGGTCAATGCAAGTTGACTGAAAATGTGCTATATAAATAAGATTATTATTATTATTATGATCACATTGAATGGTGGTGCTGGCTCGAAAGGCCGAATGGTCTACTCCTGCACCTATTGTCTAAAAAGGCCAGAAAATGGATGTTGCTTCTAGGACCAGTTATGAGAAATTGAAGTAATTAATTCAGAGAAGTGGGTTAAATCTTCTTGCAGTGGGATCATGCCTCCTGTGAATTTGTCTTATCCTAGGTCAGCTTTTTTTTTACTGTTGGCAGGCTCTCACTGCTATGTAGTTGGAATATATTAAAAACATGTTTCACAATTATGTGTCGTGAACAACATATTCTGCTTCTTCAATATATCTAAAAGGGAACTCATGGGCTTTAACATTTCTTTTATTTCCCACAAGTATTCCTTCACTGTGTGGCTAATATGGAAGCTAAAAGTATAATCACTTGTTGTGGTCAAGTAGCGTTGAAACGAGTCCTTTGGTCTAAGTCCGCCACTCAGCTACACAATGGGCTATTTACGGTGGGGATGTGGAGGAAACCAGAGTGCTTGGAAGAAATCCACTTGGTCAAAGGAAGAAAGTGCAAAATTTATGTAGACTGCACCAGAGATTAGTATTGGGCACGATCATTGCAACTATGAGGCAGTACCTCTACCTGCTGAGCAACCGTGCTGCCCGCTTGTGCTGCCTCATGGATAACGCCCGGTTACGGTCCCAGCCCGTCCCCACGTACCTCGGTGTGAAGCTCGACAGAACGTTGTCATTCAAACAACACCTGGAAGGTGCCACGGCAAAGACAAGCGCCCGTGCCGCACTGATTCGCCGCCTAGCCGGCACCACATGGGGAGCCACGATGAAGACACTGCGCATGTCCACAGTGGCCCTGGTGTTCTCTGCCGCCGAGTACTGTGCCCCGGTATGGTGCCATAACCCTCACGCCAAGAAGCTGGATGCTGCCCTCAACAGTGCCCTGCGGACTGTCTCCGGACGCCTACGAGCCACCCCAGTAAACTAACTGCCCGTCCTCACTGGCATCGCCCCAGCCAACATCAGACGAAAAGCAGCCACGCTGGCCCTCTCTCGAAAGGCACAGATCAGTGAATTCCACCTCCTCCATCAGATCGTCACAGAGACACCACGACGAGTGCGCCTCAAGTCACGGCATCCCTTTGCCACGCGAGCCCAAGAGCTGCTCTGCACAACACCGCCTGAAGCTTCTAAGGCCGCCTGGGTCAAGACGAGATAGAGAGACCAGTGGAAGTCAGTGGAACCATCTGGGCTACACCATTACATCAATGACCCCATGGACATCCCTGGCCAGGACCTGCCCCGAAAGCAGTGGACAACCCTCAACCGCTTGAGGACAGGCATTGGACGCTATGGAGTAGCGATGAAGAAGTGGTGCCTCGTGGACAGCGCCACCTGCGAGTGTGGGGACCCAACACAGACAGTGGAGCACATAGTCACCAGTTGCCCCAAACACCGGCCACCGAATGGTGAACGCGATCTGATTGACCTGGACGATGACACGTTGGCCTGGCTCGCCTCAACGGAGCTGCAGGTCTAAAAGACATGACAGATGCAGAAGAAGAAGAGCTGCCTCGTTTACCACACCAGTAATAGAATCCCTTTAAAGAAGAATTACTGCTGCCAAGGTATAAAAATAGAGCACAATTCTTTGGTAGTTTACTTACATTGAAGAGGCAAATACCTCAATGGATTCAATTTGTTGTTCTTGAAAGAGAGAACATCCTGCATATCCTGTGGCTTAGGAGAAGGAAGAGTTTATATACTGCAGATATGTTGCAATTTCTTGTAAAATTATCCTAGCTGCCTGCTAAACTTGCATGGTTTTTGCTTCATCTCATTCCCCCATCGTTTTTGAAGTGACGAATAATGAAACGTATACCACACCACTATGATCTGGGCAAGGGCGTCAAAATAAAGTGCCTCGACACCTGAGGCAGCTGAAGCAGAGGGAAATCTTAGAGGAATATAGATTGGCATGAATTTGGTACCAGTCCCCACATTCACATTAGCTTCACTGTCAGAATACTCTACCACAAAACAACGAGGTCAGAACTCACATGTAAATGAAACACATTATTTAGTCATGAAGAATTCTGCGTATCTAAAACTTGACTTAAGCTGTTTTTGTGAACACCAGATGTTTATCTTAACCTTGTTAAACAGCTGTTACTGTTCATAGTTAATAGTCCAGTGCTAAAACCCAGCACACAATATGATTTCATTTTGAATTAAACATGCCAGTGTGTCAGAGAAATTAGTTTACATTCTATTTATGAAAGATATAATCATAAATCATTCAAAGATCATGACCAGGCGATGGACATATACAAGTAATTGTTTGGCTATTGCACCCCTGCTAGGGTTCAGAACTCTTAAAGAAATTAATTTGCAAATTTGTACTAGAGCAGTTTAGTATGAACTGTCATATTTCAGGGCTGTGATTGAGTAGACCAATTAGGCAGACATTCTCAATAGACTTCAATTGTGATGTTAAGTCCAATTTCTTGATATTCTGTTTGCAAAACTTATATTTCCCACCACGTTGCCTCAAGTTGTAAGAGTGAATTTGTACCTAAACTTTGTCAATAGATTTTAATTTTTTTCAAATTAAATGTTTCCCATGACATTTTAAATGTAAATTGGCTCATTGCTCCATTGTTGAATGGCTGGCCAGACTACTTCCAAAATGTTGCCAAATATTCCCACGAACAGCTGCGTTGGGTTTTGAGGCATTACTGGAGGATGATATTCTGTCAGGTTTCTTCCTGCCACACCCGGGGCATAACCACTTGGTGCCTGGAATTGGCAATTGAGCAATAATATTGGCACTGAGAACATTACAGAGGATGAAGTGTTGGGGAGGAAATTGTACAACAGGCCAATGGCCATCAATGAAAGTACTGCCTTTACAATGCTAAGTTTCCAGGTAATTTCAGGGATTGGGAAGGATAACCCCATTAACAGGTTCAACTTGAAGAATGGGAAGTTTAAACTTGAAGGCTGCTTAGTACTCATCAACTAGGACAGGAGCATTTCTTGGAAGTGAGAGGATGGAGTCCATGGAGAATTAGGAGTTGTGAGGCCAACCAGGAAAGTATTGGAATAAGCATTTGGAAGGAACAGCGCCTTGCCATGAACATACAAATCCAGAACAGAAGCAGGAACAGAATGCACTCTGCCTGTGACGACTGCCTTGGTTGACCGGCTCTGACCACAGCTCTGCAATTCTGCTTGTCCATAGGAACCTTTCATTACCTTGCTTATCAAGTATCTCACTATCCCAAATTTTCAAAGACTTTGCTTCCATGTACGTTGAGGAAGGAAGTTTGAAAAACAACTTATTGTCTGAGAGAGAGAAAAAGTCACCTTCTGTCTTCCTTACTAATTTTATTTTTAAACAGTGACTTCCACTGGAGAAAGCAGCCTCTCCACATCCATCCTGTCAAGATCTCACAGGATGTAGGTTGGTGGGGGCGCTGCTAGCAACTTTTTCCATGTCACCTCCCCCGTGGCCTAACATCGAGGATCGGGCGGCCTTTCCCGGAGAAGAGCCCGGGGCTTCAGCAGCGGGTGCAGCGTGGACTCTCGTCACAGAGCGGGCGAGCCCTTGCCGGGAGTCGCCGGAGGGGAGCGGCAGCTGGCGCGGCGTCCGCAGCCTGGGATCCCTCGTTGGGGACTTGGGAGGAGAAGAAGCTCCGACCGCCAGCCTACTTCTACCACGGGCGCATCTACCCTTTATTCATGTCCTTCAAAAAACTCTACTAAATTGGTTTCTATTAAATATGATTTCCCCTTCACTAAATCAAGTCAAGTCAAGTCAAGTGAGTTTATTGTCATGAGTCCCTGTATAGGACAATGAAATTCTTGCTTTGCTTCAGCACACAGAACATAGTAGGCATTTTCAACAAAACAGATAAGTACGTCCATATACCATGATATAAATATACTAGACTAAGTGGGACCCATTGGGTCCCAGCATCACACAGGAGGGCTGGTCATCCAACGCAATATTCCACCTCTTCACCAATTCTAATATTGGTGGCCAGTTGCAAGAGGGCTAGTATGCAAATTGTAAATGGATTCTTGCTGGCGTCTCAGTCAATCAAGCCTGTGCCTGGCAACTCACTCACTGGTGGGCAGTTGACTCACGGCCAATCCTTAATTCTATTTCAACCACCAAATTCAATTGCAGTTTCTTACCACTTCTAGCAGGGTGCATTTCAAAAACTCAAGTTCAGTTTCATGCCAAAGCCACTAAAGCAGTAGTCGTGACCTCTCCCTCTCCATCTTGCAGAGACTGAGCCACGCCCACATTTCCGGGTTTTATAACCCCTCCCCCCCACCCGGAAAAGGTGTGGCTTTCATGGAGTGATTGACAGGAGAGAGATTTTCAACATTTTTTTAAAAACTAATAACACTTTATTTTTCATTGATGGGAAGTACCTGCTCAGTGGAGCGCATTTCAAGCTGTAATGGTAGCGTTTTATCTAAAATCAATTACAGTGCAAACAGGAAGTAAGTGCATTTACAGTATTGCCTTTAAACTTCAAGCCAATGCACCCACGCCACCATTTGCAGTAAGTAGTGCATTTCAACTTCAAGCCACCATTTGCAGTTGGTGCCTTTCAACTTCAAGCCAATGCACCCAAGCCACCATTTGCAGTAAGTAGTGCCTTTTAACTTCAAGCCATTGCATCCAAGCCACCATTTGCAGTAAGTAGTGCCTTTCAACTTCAAGCCACAATTTGCAGTAAGTAGTGCCTTTCAACTTAATGCCAATGCACCCACGCCCCCATTTGCTGTAAGTAATGCATTTTAACTTCAAGCCATTGCACCCAAGCCACCATCTGCAGTAAGTAGTGCCTTTCAACTTCAAGCCACACCCAAGCCACCATTTGCAGTAAGTAGTGCCTTTCAACTTCATGCCACACCCAAGCCACCATTTGCAGTAAGTGGTGTCTTTCAAATTCAAGCCAAAGCAACCGCCACCATTCGCAGTAATAGTGCCTTTCAACTTCAAGCCAAAGCTCCCAAGCCTCCATTTGCAGTAAGTAGTGCCTTTCAACTTCATGCCACCATTTGCAGTAAGTGGTGCCTTTCAACTTCAAGCCAAAGCCACAAGCCACCATTTGCAGTAAGTAGTGCCTTTCAACTTCAAGCCAAAGCACCCAAGCAACCATTTGCAGTAAGTAGTGCTTTCAACTTCAAGCCAAAGCACCCAAGTTACCATTTGCAGTAAGTAGTGCCTTTCAACTTCATGCCACCATTTGCAGTAAGTAGTGCTTTTCAACTTCAAGCCAAAGCAACCAAGCCACCATTTGCAGTTAGTGCCTTTCAACTTCAAGCCAAAGCAACCAAGCCACCATTTGCAGTAAGTAGTGCCTTTCAACTTCAAGCCAAAGCTCCCAAGCCACCATTTGCAGTAAGTAGTGCCTTTCAACTTCATGCCACCATTTGCAGTAAGTAGTGCCTTTCAATTTCAAGACACACCCAAGCCAAGCCAACCAACCGGGGGGAGGGGGCTTTCTGGAGTGCTAGTATGAACCATTTTAGAACCAATAGACATTTTTTCTGCAAGCTTTAGAACCAATAGACATTTTTTTGCAAGCTTTAGAACCAATAGTCATTTTTTTGCAAGCTTTAGAACCAATAGTCATTTTTTCTTTAGACATTTTTTTTTGCAAGCTTTAGAACCAATAGACATTTTTTTGCAAGCTTTAGAACCAATAGACATTTTTTGCAAGCTTTAGAACCAATAGACATATTTTTGCAAGCTTTAGAACCAATAGAGACATATTTTTGCAAGCTTTAGAACCAATAGACATATTTTGCAAGCTTTAGAACCAGAGACATTTTTTAAGCTTTAGAACCAATAGACATTTTTTTGCAAGCTTTAGAACCAATAGACATTGTTTTGCAAGCTTTAGAACCAATAGACATTTTTTTGCAAGCTTTAGAACCAATAGACATTTTTTTGCAAGCTTTAGAACCAATAGACACTTTTTTTGCAAGCTTTAGAACCAATAGAGAGACATTTTTGCAAGCTTTAGAACCAATAGAGACATTTTTGCAAGCTTTAGAACCAATAGACATTTTTTGCAAGATTTAGAACCAATAGACATTTTTTTGCAAACTTTAGAACCAATAGACATTTTTTGCAAGCTTTAGAACCAATAGACATTTTTTGCAAGCTTTAGAACCAATAGAGAGAGAATCCTCGGCACACGTGCGGCGGAGGGGGGTTCTGAGCGAGGTGGCCAAAAATGACAGCCGTAGGTGGCGGCGTTCTCTCGGAAATCGCAGCACAGATGGCCAAAACCGGTCAATAACAGACTTTTAATAGTATAGATACACACGTAAATAAATAAACTGATTAAGTGCAAATAACAGGTAATGGGTTATTAATAATCAGAGTTTTGTCCGAGCCAGGTTTAATAGCCTGATGGCTGTGGGGAAGTAACTATTACTGAACCTGGTTGTTGCAGTCTTCAGGCTCCTGTACCTTCTACCTGAAGGTAGCATGGAGATGAGTGTGTGGCCAGGATGGTGTGGGTCTTTGATGATACTGCCATACTTTTTGAGGCAGCGACTGCGATAAATCCCCTCGATGGAAGGAAGGTCAGAGCCGATGATGTAATGGGCAATGTTTACTACTTTTTGTAGTCTTTTCCTCTCCAGGGCGCTCAAATTGCCGAACCAAGCCACGATGCAATCGGTCAGCATGCTCTCTACTGTGCACCTCTAGAAGTTAGAGAGTGTCTTCCTTGACAAACCGACTCTCCGTAATCTTCTCAGGAAGTAGAGGCGCTGATGAGCTTTCTTGATAATTGCATTAGTGTTCTCGGACCAGGAAAGATCTTCAGAGATGTGCACGCCCAGGAATTTGAAGCTCTTGACCCATTCAACCATCGACCCGTTGATATAAATGGGGCTGTGAGTCCCCATCCTACTCCTTCCAAAGTCCACATTCAGTTCTTTGGTTTTGCTGGTGTTGAGGGCCAGGTTATTGCGCTGGCACCATATGGACAGTTGCTCGATCTCTCTTCTATACTCTGACTCATCCCCATCAGTGATACGCCCCACAACAGTGGTGCCGTCAGCGAACTTGATGATGGAGTTCGCACTGTGATAGGCTACGCAGTCATGGGTATAGAGTGAGTACAGCAGGGGGCTGAGCACGCAGCATTGAGGTGCTCCCATGCTGATTGTTATCAAGGCTGACACATTTCCACCAATACGAACAGACTGTGATCTGTGAATGAGGAAGTCGAGGATCCAATTGCAGAAGGATGCGCAGAGACCCAGTTCTGCGAGTTTGGTAACCAGTTTGGAGGGGATGATTGTGCTAAATGCCGAGCTGCAATCGATGAATAACAGCCTGACATATGAGTTTTTGTTGTCCAAGTGGTCCAGAGCTGAGCATGAACGATATTTTTACTTTATATTTTTCTCAGTTCTTTTGAAAATAGCTAACATTTTCCCTATGGTGGATATTAAACCAACTAGCGAGCATGCAGTTTTTGGCTTTCTTGTCTATTTTTGATTGAGGGACGTTAATTATTTAGAAAGGTGTTCGTTTGGGTGTTTTTTAACGGTGGATGAAATATAAGATCTGAGACACCTCTGAGCCAGAGAGGATGTCAGGTATTAGATTAGATTAGATTAGATTAGATAGCCTTTATTGTCATTCAGACCGAAGTCTGAATGAAATTTGTCTATAGACAATAGACAAGGTAAAGTCTAGCTCAGTCGTGACATAGGCAGAAAAGAGGATGGAATCGACAGAAAGTAACGTGAATGAATTGTGTGATTTTTCATATACAGTGCCCTCCATAATGTGTGGGACAAAGACCCATTATTTATTTATTTGCCTCTGTACTCCACAATTTGAGATTTGTAATAGATAAGTCATATGTGGTTAAAGTGCACATTATCAGATTTTAATAAAGGCCATTTTATACATTTTGGTTTCACCTTGTAGAAATTACAGCTATGTTTATACATAGTGCCCCCATTTCAGGGCATCATAATGTTTGGGACACAGCAATGTCATGTAAATGAAAGTAGTCATGTTTAGTATTTTGTTGCATATTCTTTGCATGCAATGACTGCTCGAAGTCTGCGATTCATGGACATCACCAGTTGCTGGGTGTCTTCCCTGGAGATGCTCTGCCAGGCCTGTATTGTAACCATCTTTATCTTATGCTTGTTTTGGGGGCTAGTCCCCTTCAATTTTCTCTACAGCATATAAAAGGCATGCTCAATTGGGTTCAGATCGGGCGATTGACTTGGCCACTCAAGAATTGACCATTTTTTAGCTTTGAAAAACTCCTTTGTTGCTTTAGCAGTATGTTTGGGATCATTGTCTTACTGTAGAATGAACCGCCGGCCAATGAGTTTTGAGGCATTTGTTTGAACTTGAGCAGGTGTATCATCAATGTAGATAAGTGAGCCAGTACCTTCAGCAGCCATACATGCCCAGGCCATAACACCCCCACCACCGTGTTTCACAGATTAGGTGGTATGCTTTGGATTTTGGGCAGTACCTTCTCTCCTCCATACTTTGCTCTTGCCATCACTCTGGTATAAGTTAATCTTTGTCTTCCACAAGATCCTTTTCCAGTACTGTGGTTGCTCTTTTAAGTTCTTCTTGGCAAACTGTATCCTGGCCATCCTATTTTTGCAGCTAACCAGTGGTTTGGATCTTGCAGTGTAGCCTCGATATTTCTGTTCTTGAAGTCTTCTGCAGACAGTGGTCATTGACAAATCCACACCTGACTCCTGAAGAGTGTTGCTGCTCTGTCGGACAGGTGTTTGGGGATTTAAAAATCCTGCTTAAAGACTTCAAATGTAATTGTAAATGCTTAGTAATGATGAATTTAAAAGAATTACAGATAATTCTTATGAATGCCCATTGCATTTTAATCCACTTGGACATAACATCAGTTTTATGTTACAATGTAAATGAGAGGGCTCAATCAGACAGTTTTGGCCATACTACACAAATCTGTGATATTCCTTTTCACAAAATCATTATATTTTTCCAGCTTTACCATAGTGGCCTTTTGTTTCAGTCGCCTATGTTTAAAGGCCAGGCCTTTATATAAACGAATGGGATTTTGGCCCAGCTTTCAACCAGTGCAGCTGTGAACCATCTATTGCTTAAAGATTGGGCTCTCTTAAACCTAGTTCTCATCAAATAATGTGAAAGGCTTGGCTTGCAGATTGATGCATGGAGTCTGCGGTGTTTTCACTATGTTCTAAATACAATGGGAAATCTTGGCACAGAATTTTAATGTGGCCATTTGGATTGAGGCACACACCAACTGCAATTGTATTTTGGATCAGCCACCAAATGGTAATCTGTGATGTTGTGAAGGCTTACCTATTTCTCAGAGATAAAATCATTGAAACATGGAAAATAGGTGCAGGAGTAGGCCATTCGGCCCTTCGAGCCAGCAACGCCATTCAATATGATCAGGGCTGATTATCCAAAATCAGTACCCTGTTCCTGCTTTCTCCCCATATCCTTTGATTCCGTTAGCCCTTAGAGCTATATTTAACTCTCTTGAAAACATCCAGTGAATAAGCGAGTTTGGTATTCCGAAAAATGCAAGGAATCATGGGATTTGTCAAAGGTCATTCATGATAAAGAAAATGCGAACAAAGCGCTGGCTGTATAAACTTTGTATAAATTGTTAAGTATTAACACCAATAAATTAATCCAGAATTCTGTCAATTCAATAGCGGACATTTATGAACATTAATTCGATCTTATTTCTATCTCACGTCACAAACCCATCCTCTGGAATTCCGCGGAAGCTCTCCTGGCAGCATTAGAGGACTCTCTCTCTGTCTCTCTGTCTCTTTGTCTGTGTTTCTCTGTCTGTCTGTCTCTGTCTGCCACTCTCTGTCTGTCTCTCTCTGTCTGTCTGTCTCTGTCTGTCTCTGTCTGTCACTCTCTGTCTTTCTCTCTGTCTTTCTCTCTCTGTCTGTCTCTCTTTCTCTTCTCTGCGCTGGCTGTAAGCCTGGGGCCGCCACTGCTCCAGGCCGGTGTCCGATCACCCCAGTCATCTCCGGCCGTCCCCAGACAGGGATGGGACACTCGGGATGGTTCGGGGATGGTAGTGAGACTCCGCTCATAAATTTGCCACCTGGGGTTATGAAGGAGAGGGGTGTATCGCTTTGTAGGAAGGAACTGCAGATGCCGGTTAACACCGAAGGTGGACGCAAAGTGCTGGAGTAACTCAGCGGGACAGGCAGCCTCTTTGGAGAAAAGGAATAGGTGATGTTTTGGGTCAAGACCCTTCTCCAGAGATGTTGCCCGACCCGCTGAGTTACTGCAGCATTTTGTGTGTATCCCCGTTGATGACTGGGGGTTAACCAACAGCCACTGGATAAGGCGAGAGGTGCAGCTGACTGTCCCCAGCCCGTCAGGGAACGGGTTTCTCAGGAGTTGGAGCAGAGTTGAGCTGGAGTTAGTGCTTCTTCTCCGCGCTCACTATAAGCCTGGGGCCGCATCTGCTCCAGGTCGGTGTCACGTCACCCTGGACATCTCCAGCCGCCCCTTGACAGGGATGGAACACTCGGGAGGGGACGGGGATCTGCCTCCTGGGGTTATGAAGGAGAGGGGTGCGTTGTTCACCCTGGGAATTAACCCTGTATAACCCGGCTTATACAGGGCAGCTCAAGTGAGACTGGAACCCATACACCCAGGCTTACCTTTACCTAGTTAGATTAATTTGGTTTAGAGATAGCACGGAAACAGGCCCGTCAGCCTACCAAGTTCAAGCCTATCACCCGTTCGCACTTGTTCTACATTATCTAACTCCGGTAGCAATTCAACAACACTTGCAGCGCCCAAGACCCGGGTTCGATCCTGACTACGGATGAATCACAGGTTTGTATCCACGCAGCAGCTCAGCTGCCGAGAATATTTATCTCGAGTGACCTATGACCTTAGCATGTGCAGTTGAAATACCAAACTCGCTTATTGGCCTCTACTGCCTGTGGCAGAGAATTCCACAGATTCCCAAGTTTCCGGGTGAAAATATTTTTCCTCATCTCGGTCATAAATGGCCTACCCCTTATTCTTAAACTGTGACCCCTGGTTCTGGACTGCCCCCACATCGGATCAGTAATTCATTAAGATCAATTCTTTAATGTATATCAAATAAATTAAATAAGCATGTAAAATTAACCATACCTTATGTTGCACCCAGTGTGCAATAAAAAATCCAACTCTAATCTACTGATAATTTTAAAATGTTTAAGAAAGAACTGCAGATGCTAGTAAAATCGAAGGTAGACAAAAATGCTGGGGAAACTCAGCGGGTGAGGCAGCATCTATGGAGAGAAGGAATTAAAAAATTATGACTAGTATTCTTGAACACCAAAAAATCGGAAGAAGGGTATTGACCCGAAACGTCACCCATTCCTTCTCTCCAGAGATGCTGCCAGTCCCGCTGAGTTACTCCAGCTTTTTGTGTCTATCCTAAAGGGCCTGTCCCACTGCGGCGACCTAATCCGCGAGTCCAGAAGAGTGTCTTCGACCTTCAAGCTCGAGGGCACTGTCCTGGAAAGCCTCGAGCTGGATCGACCGGCCGCGTTGAAACCGCGAGCTGCATTGACCGAACCGCGAGCTGCATCTACCGACCGCACACACAAACACACACGCAAACATAAATTGCGAAGGTGGGGGCCAGGGAAAGTGGATGAGTGCTGTCTGCGTGATGAAGAGGAAGGTAAATGGCTGCCACAGTGTACGGTAAGTCCTTTAGAGAGTGCGGGGGGGGGGGGGGGGGGTAGAGAGAAGGAATGGAGACACTTTTAAGAAGTATAATAAAGTTTAGCAGGCATTTTACCTACCAGTAGGTTTTCCTGGGTCCTGAAAACTGCAATGAGCCAATTAAAATGCCCAGTCAGTGAAGGAGATTGCCTACGGCTGCCTTCGAGTGCCTGTAACTAAATAGTGACCCCACTCCACTACACTACGAGTCAAAAACACCCATGTCGACCACATTTTACTCGCGGAAAACGTTTCAATATGCTGAAAATTTTTCCGCTACCTAGCTGAGGTCGCGAGTATACGGGAGCAAGAAGGAGAGTTCCGGCGACCTCACAGGACCTCCTAGAACCTCATGTCGACCATGCGGCGAGTTTGAGTCAAGGGCAAACACTTCTAAACTCGCAGATTAGGTCGCCCAAGTGGGACAGCCCCTTAAGAATATAATAGAAGCAGGAATATAATCTATTATAGATGCACAATTCAGTAAAGGAGTAGACTTTGACATGAAGCTTACTCGCCAAAATGTGTAGAAACAGAAGCTTCTTCTGGGTACTATAGTTTGAAGGCCGAAGGTGGAATGACCTTGGTTGTGGAGTGAAGATGATGAAGATTGAACAGTTTCCAGTTACCCTGTTGACTTGAAGCTTGTTGGAGACAAAGTGGACAGAAAATTGGCTTCATGGAAGAAAGCAGAGGGTGGTGGTGGAAGTAATAACCATATAACAATTACAGCACGGAAACAGGCCATCTCGACCCTTCTAGTCCGTGCCGAACACATAATCTCCCCTAGTCCCATATACCTGCGCTCAGACCATAACCCTCCATTCCCTTCCCATCCATATAACTATCCAATTTATTTTTAAATGATAAAAGCGAACCTGCCTCCACCACCTTCACTGGAAGCTCATTCCACACAGCTACCACTCTCTGAGTAAAGAAGTTCCCCCTCATGTTACCCCTAAACTTCAGTCCCTTAATTCTCATGTCATGTCCCCTTGTTTGAATCTTCCCTACTCACAGTGGGAAAAGCTTTTCCACGTCAACTCTGTCTATCCCTCTCATCATTTTAAAAACCTCTATCAAGTCCCCCCTTAACCTTCTGCGCTCCAAAGAATAAAGCCCTAACTTGTTCAACCTTTCTCTGTAACTTAGTTGCTGAAACCCAGGCAACATTCTAGTAAATAATAAAAAGGAACTGCAGATGCCGGTATTTATACCAAAGTTAGACCAAAAATGCTGAAGTAACTCAGTGGGTCTGGCAGCATCTCTGGAGAAAATAGATAGTTGATGTTTCAAAAGGACTAAAGGGGAAACTGGAGCCAGCAACAGATGACTTCAGGCAAGGAGGTTGCCAGACGTCATTTGTGGCTGGCCCTGTTTTTTGTGTCACTTCCAGTTTCTCCCTCCCCACTACAATCAGTCTGAAGAAAGATCTGTGCCGAAACATCACCTATCTATTTTTTCAAGAGATACTATCCGACCCGCTGACTCACTCCATTATTTTGGGTCAATCGGTGGTGGTGAACGGTTGCTTTTCGGACTGGAGGCCTGTGAATAGTGGTGTGCTTCAGCGATAAGTGCAGGCCCCATTACTGTTTGTGGATTATTTCAGCAATTTAGATGAGAATGTGCAAGGGCATGATCAGTGAAATTGCAGATGGCACAAAAGTAGGTTTGATCATAGACAGTGAATCGAAAATTACAGCAGGATCTTGAGCAGCTGGGCAAATGGGTTGAGGAATGGCTAAAGGAGATTATTGGAGATAAGTGTGAGGTATTCCATTTTGGGAAGTCAAACCAGGGCAGGACCTACACAGTGAATGGTTGGGCCCTGGGGAATGTTGTACACTAGATGGATCTAAGAGTACAGGTGTACAGTTCCCTGTAAGTGACATCAGAGCTAGATAGCTTGGTAAATAAAGCTTTTGGTATGTTGAGCCTTCATCAATCAGTATAGAAGTTGAGACATGTTACAGTTATACAACATGCTGGTGAGGCCACATTTAGAGTATTGTGTTCAATTTTGGTCACCCTTTTATGGGAAGGATGTCATTAAGATGGAAAGAGTGCAGAGAAGATTTATGAGGATGTTTGCCAGGACTTGAGGGCCTGAGCTTTTGGAAGAGATTGGGCAAACTAGAACTTTATTCATTGGAGCGCAGGAGGTTAAGGAGTGACCTTATAAAAGATAAAATCATAAGGGGAATTGATAGGGTGAATGCACAGTGTATTTTACCCAGGGTTGGGGAATCAAGAACCAGAAGAGTTAGGCTTAAGTGAGAGGGGAAAGATTTCATTTGGAATCTGAGGGGCTACGCTTTCATTCAGAGAGTGGTGAGTAGATGGAATGAGCTATCGTAAGGGATTGTTGAGGCAGGTACAATAACAATATTTAAGAGACACTTGGACAGGTACATGGCCAGAAAAAGAGGGATATGGACCAAATGCAGGCAAATAGTGCGTTTAGCTGAAGAATCTTGGTTGGCACAGATGTGTTCGGCTAAAGGGCCTATTTCCATGCTATATGATAATATGAAGAAGGTATAGGAGCCTGAAAACTAACATCCAAGTTCAGGAACAGTTTCTTCAATAGCCCATCAGGCTATTGAATACTACAACCAAATGAGCTCTGAAAAACATGGAGTTGGAAGCATTGTTTTTGTCTTTGCACCAGTATTGTTTGTTTATGTATGTGTGTGTGTATGTATATGTGTGCGTGTATGCATAACTATGTGTGTTCATATATGCATATACACATGTATCTATTATATATACATATATGTGCGGTTGTATGCAAAACAAAGCTTCACTGTACCTGGGACATGGGAATAAGGGCATAGACTATTTTCTAAATGGGTTGATAATCCAGAAATCGGAGGTGCAAAAGGGATTTTGGAGTGCTGGTGAAGGACTCCCAAAAAGTTAATCTGCAAGTCGAATCGGTAGTAAAGAAAACCAACTCAATGCCAGCATTTATTTCAAGAGGGCTTCTAAACAAAACAGGGATGTGATACTGAGGCTCAATGGCATGGGTAAGACTACATTTGGAATATTGTGAGCAATTTTCAGCACCATATCTGAGGAAGGATGTGCTAGCTCTGGAGAGGGTCCAGAGAAGGTTTTGAAGAATGATCGCAGGAATGAGTAGGTTAACCTTTAATGAACGTTTGTCGGCACTGGGCCTGTACTCGCTGGAGTTTAGAAGAAGGAGGGGGGACCTCATTGAAACATACAGAATAGTGAAAGGCTTGGATGGAGTGGATGTGGAGAGAATGTTTCCACTAGTGGGAGAGTCTGCGACGAGAGGTCATAGCCTCAGAATTAAAGGACATTCTTTTAGGAAGGAGATGAGGAGAAATTTCCTTTGTCAGAGGGTGATGAATCTGTGCAATTCTTTACCACAGATGGCTGTGGAAGCCACCAGTGGATATTTTTAAGACAGATATAGATAGATTCTTGATTAGTACAGATGTCAGGTTATGGGAAGAAGGCAGGCGTATGGGGTTAGGAGGGAGAGATAGATCAGCCAGAATTGAATGGTGGAGTAGACTTGATGGGCCGAATGGGCTAATTCTACTCCTATCCCATGACCTTATGCAATAAAGTATCATTGAATTCAACATGGAATGGTAATACATACATTTCTGAGGACAGCTAAATTTGAGAAAGTTTCTCCATTGACAGAGTCGAAGGCTTTATGACTTTGACAAGGGACAGGTACAGTGTTGGTGCTGGTCTCTACATTTTTCTTGAATTTGATCATTGGACCTCTTGATGAAATAAATCAACATTGCGACTTAGGTAGGAACTCTTTGGCCACAGGGAATATAATTTTGAGAGGGAACCTTGCAACAACGTGTGGGGTAGAGGGCAGTGGGACTCCTCTGTAGTTACTCCATTGGATGTATCTTTACATTTGACGATGGTCAAGATTACAACTTCTCTTAGATACACTGTCATGCACTTCTGTTCCCAGATGAAGTCATGGAGCCAGTAGTATTTCCTTGCCATGTTTTAGACCTTCAGCTGGGATTTCAGCTGCTGAAGAAGGCTCCAGAAACCTTGTTATATGTCAGCTGTTGGATGACCTTTTAAATCATGTGTTAGGCTGCATTACTGCTGAAATTGTGCAGATATTACACAGTGGAATGGAGACAGTCAGTGTTAAAGTAACAACATTTCAAAGACAAAATGATCGTTAGGGATTTGTTGTCAGTGAAAATTGGCTCTCTTAAGATTTATGTCAGGTCAGCATTCTATTTAGTATGAATACTCTCATTTGTCAAGAAACATTGTTTCAATGTCATATTTGAATGCAGACTTCTTGCAAATTAGCACGGTGCCACAGAAACACATTGGGGCAAAGAAGCATCTGCTTGCAAATATTAATATGAATAATTATCTTTGACAATGTTACAGCTCCAGAAGTAAAATAAAGTCATCATTGGCACAGTTTCTTCAGAGTATTGATGAGGGTTATTATATGCCGAGCAAGATAGCTCTTCGTACAAATTATTTATTTCTGCAAAGGCCTTTACTTTGAAATAAGCAGTATTTTATCGTGCTGCATTGAGGCACCCAATGATACCTGCCACAAAGCAAGTCTCAGACACGACCATGATATTTGAAGATCGTACAATGCACCAGTAAAAATGCTTTTAGTATAGTGTCATTTTACTATATTTACTTTAGTTAGATTGTTTACGCTAAAGAGTGATGAAGAATATTTGGGAAGAATATAGATTACAACAACCAAATTGATTTTTGGTTTGGTTTACATGTGCATTCACTGACGGCCTTTGTTTTTGATATACATTGACTGTCAACATGACAGTCAGTAAATTATATTCAAATTTAAAGTTGTGTCTGAGTAATGGAGTTGTACAGCACAGAAGTGCACCAGGTCCAAGCCAACTTTTTTGTCCATCTTCACCAATGAGGAAGATGACTGAACTTTATTGCTTCCCTCACAGTGGGAAACGTTGATTCCGCTGTGTGGGGATGTTTATGTTAAACTCTTATCGTGTATTGTTCTTTTTTTATTCGTATGGCTGTATGGTAACTCAAATCTCACTGTACCAATTGGTGCATGTGACAATAAATATAACTTGTAATCGATCCTATTTGCCCTCACTCAATCTGTATTCTTCTGCACCTTGCCTATTGATGTGCCTGTCAACACAAACCCAGTAATACAATTTTAATACAATTACAAATTTCAATGAAAAGAAAAACTTTCTCCTCAAATCTTCTTTGAAACTTCTTCCCCTCATCTTAAAACCATGCCCTCTTGTTTTTGATATTCTGTTAACCCTGTAATTCCCAAAGGATTACTATTCTGAGATATTTGTACTCAAAATGGAATTCTTCCTCACCCACCAGTTGCACTATGGATTTTAGTAGTTTCTACGATATGGGTTTATGTTGGAATACAGCATGGAAACAGACCCTTCAGCCTACTGAGTCCATGCCGACCAACGATTACCTATACTCTAGTTCTATCCACACAAGAGACAATTTTACAGAAGCCAATTAACCTTCCAACCAGCACATCTTTGGAATGTGGGAGAAATTGGAGCACCCAGAGAAAACTCACACGGTCGCAGGGAGAATGTAAAAACTCCTGACAGATAGCACCCATAATCAGGATTGAATCTGGGTCTCTGGTGCCGTAAGGCAGCAACTCTACCTCTGTGCCGCCTATGCAGTTATGTTATTCTGTGGGAAATATCCATCAGATTATAATGACAATTTTGCACAGGTAGCCACTTCATCTGATCTTAACTGTCTTAAATGCAGAGATCAGAGAGCAATTTTGCAGGTCATTTCTTTAGTCTAACATCGGTAGTGGGGAAACTGCTAGAGTCAGTTATTAAAGATGGGATAGCAGCACATTTGGAAAGTGGTGAAATCATTGGACAAAGTCAGCATGGATTTACGAAAGGTAAATCATGTTTGACGAATCTTATAGAATTTTTCGAGGATGTAACTAGTAGCGTGGATAGGGGAGAACCAGTGGATGTGGTGTATCTGGACTTCCAGAACGCTTTTGACAAGGTCCCACATAAGAGATTAGTATACAAACTTAAAGCACAAGGCATTGGGGTTCAGTATTGATGTGGATAGAGAACTGGCTGGCAAACAGGAAGCAAAGAGTAGGAGTAAACGGGTCCTTTTCACAATGGCAGGCAGTGACTAGTGGGGTACCGCAAGGCTCAGTGCTGGGACCCCAGCTATTTACAATATATATTAATGATCTGGATGAGGGAATTGAAGGCAATATCTCCAAGTTTGCGGATGACACTAAGCTGGGGGGCAGTGTTAGCTGTGAGGAGGACGCTAGGAGACTGCAAGGTGACTTGGATAGGCTGGGTGAGTGGGCAAATGTTTGGCAGATGCAGTATAATGTGGATAAATGTGAGGTTATCCATTTTGGTGACAAAACGGGAAAGCAGACTATTATCTAAATGGTGGCCGATTGGGAAAGGGGGAGATGCAGCGAGACCTGGGTGTCATAGAAACATAGAAACATAGAAATTAGGTGCAGGAGTAGGCCATTCGGCCCTTCGAGCCTGCACTGCCATTCAATATGATCATGGCTGATCATCCAACTCAGTATCCCGTACCTGCCTTCTCTCCATACCCTCTGATCCCCCTGGCCACAAGGGCCACATCTAACTCCCTCTTAAATATAGCCAATGAACTGGCCTCAACTACCCTCTGTGGCAGAGAGTTCCAGAGATTCACCACTCTCTGTGTGAAAAAAGTTCTCCTCATCTCGGTTCTAAAGGATTTCCCCCTTATCCTTAAGCTGTGACCCCTTGTCCTGGACTTCCCCAACATCGGGAACAATCTTCCTGCATCTAGCCTGTCCAACCCCTTAAGAATTTTGTAGGTTTCTATAAGATCCCCTCTCAATCTCCTAAATTCTAGAAAGTATAAACCAAGTCTATCCAGTCTTTCTTCATAAGACAGTCATGGTACACCAGTCATTGAAGGTAGGCATGCAGGTGCAGCAGGCAGTAAAGAAAGCGAATGGTATGTTAACTTTCATTGCAAAAGGATTTAAGTATAGGAGCAGGGAGTTTCTACTGCAGTTGTACAGGGTCTTGGTGAGACCACACCTGGAGTATTGCGTACATTGGTCTCCAAATCTGAGGAAGGACATTATTGCCATAGAGAGAGTGCAGAGACGGTTCACCAGACTGATTCCTGGGATGTCAGGACTGTCTTATGAAGAAAGACTGGATAGACTTGGTTTATACTCTCTAGAATTTAGGAGATTGAGAGGGGATCTTATAGAAACTTACAAAATTCTTAAGGGGTTGGACAGGCTAGATGCAGGAAGATTATTCCCGATGTTGGGGAAGTCCAGGACAAGGGGTCACAGCTTAAGGATAAGGGGGAAATCCTTTAAAACCGAGATGAGAAGAACTTTTTTCACACAGAGAGTGGTGAATCTCTGGAACTCTCTGCCACAGAGGGTAGTTGAGGCCAGTTCATTGGCTATATTTAAGAGGGAGTTAGATGTGGCCCTTGTGGCTAAGGGGATCAGGGGGTATGGAGAGAAGGCAGGTACGGGATACTGAGTTGGATGATCAGCCATGATCATATTGAATGGCGGTGCAGGCTCGAAGGGCCGAATGGCCTACTCCTGCACCTAATTTCTATGTTTAGAAACTTTACTGGTTCGATGGTCTGTGCTACTTTTCCAGCTTGCTTATTTTCTGACATAGCAAGTGCAAATGTGGAGCAAACATACCATATTCTAAAAAGAGGTCATTTTTGTTACATAAATGGCACCATCATTTATTTTGTTTCCTTTGTTCCTCAATAACCTACCATTTATTTTGTCGCCTTGTTACTATACATAAGAAATGACGCATGCTCTTTGAGAAACATACCTATCTCCTATAGGAATAATTATTTACGAGCATGATACAAATAATAAAATCAAATCAAATCAAGCTGAAAAATTAAATTGTTAAAAGAACATGGGCTAACTCTTAAGTTATTTTATAAGTCCTCATCTAACATATTTGAAGTGATTAACAGATTCATAACATATGTATAACAAATGTTCTGCTACTGACATACTTCAGATGTACTTTTAATTTGTTTTTATCTGTCAGTTAAACAAATGCATTTTTTTTAAACTTTCCTTCAAATTCAGTATGGGAATGAATCATGACAATGATCATCCATCCTGTGCAGATGGCCTCCATATCATGTCCGGGGAATGGATCAAAGGACAAAATTTGGGTGACGTGTCCTGGTCGCAATGCAGCAGGGATGATCTGGAAAGATTTCTCAGGTATGTACATGGCAGACTCACTTACTATCTAAAGCTGTTATCGTGCTGCAGCAATTTAATGTAATAGACAATAGATGCCGTGTAGATGTCAGGTCATATTTACTTCTTGACCAAATATTGTTGTTTGTTTCCATTCTTAGATATAAAAAGGGAAAAGATATATGTAAATGGATGTTGTGAGGTTTAATTTCCCTCTGCTGGTTTGTTTAATATCAGATTTATTTTTTTGCTATTTTGGTGCAATCATTAAATCGTTTAATGTGTAATTGGGTGATAACAAAAGTGCAAATATATTAGCTGGTATGCCCAGAGGAAATTAAACCATTAAATGGATTTGAAAAAGTCTGTGCATTTAATAATGTTATGTTAATAACTTATTGGCACAATTGTATTCTCTTGGAGGGAACATTCCACAATAAAAGTCTAACATTGTTAACATTAGTTCTGTTGTAGCAAAATTCCCATCTAGTATTTTACTGTGATTGAGGTGATCTTTTGTGTTTTCTGTATGTATATATACATTTGTACCAATGCATGATTGCCGAATGTTTTATAGTTTATATGGAACCCGATCAAGTTGTGATTAAATATTACTGTTTATGTTAAGGTTTAGACATCTCAAGACATTATTCCCTGTTTTACACATTTAAAATTTACATCAATGCTGTGGGCAGCTCTGAAACATGCAACCCACCAGATTAATAAAGCAATCTCTTGATATTCTTTGATTGCTTGAGAAAACACAGGCAAATGTATTGGGCAATGGTTGAATTCCCTTTCTGCTGTTTCACTAGTCAATTCGCTGGTCATCAATCTGCCACAGTTTCCTTAAGATTATAATTTAATTATGCTAATCTTTTGTACAGTTTCTCAGTGGTAGAGTATAGATCATACAGTTTGCCATTTTCATCTCAGGGTCTGAAGGATAAAACAGAGGTATCTGTTTGTGAGCACTATATGGCTTGGGTCTCTGTATTGGACACTAATTTGGTAGTTTCGAAAAGAGACAATGGAAAGCAAAATACCTCAGAGTTTGGAGGACATGACCTTTACGTTCAAAAATTTTCAAATTTAATGCTCCGACATTATTGACAGTTATCAAGGCCGTAAGCCAAGTGCGAGCTTTACTGCTACAGCTCTGAAATAATGCATTAGAGCATTACTCAAATTATTTTAACATTCATGCGATTATGATTCATTGTGGTACTAATGGTGTGCATAATTGCTCAAAGAATGAGGATTTTATCTCCAAGGGTGGAGATTTCTCGTTTTGCCTCTATAATCGTACAGTGTGGGAACAGGCCCCTTGGCCCAACTTGCCCATGCCAACCAACATGCCCCATCCACTCTAGTCACAGCTGCCCGCACTTGTCCCATAACTCTCCAAACCTATCCTACCAATGTACCTGTCCAAATGTCCCTTAAATGTTATGATAGTACCTGGCTCAACCACCTCCTCTGGCAGCTCATTATATATGCCCACTGCCCTTTGTGTAAAAAAAAAAGTTACCCCTCAGGTTCCCATTAAACCTATGTCCTCTGGTTCTCGATTCCCCTATTCTGGGCAAAAGACTGTGCATTTACCTGATCTATTCCTCTCATGATTTTGTACATCTCTTTAAGGTGACCCCTCATCCTCCTGCACTCCGACTCCTTGATATAGCTCATGCCCTCGAGTGCTGGCAGCATCCTAGTAAATTATCTCTGTACCCTTTCCAGCGTGACAACATCTTTCTGATAACATGGTGATCAAAACTGAATTCAATACTCTAAATGTGGCCTCACCAATGTCTTATACAACTATAACTTAACTTCCCAACGTCGCTACTCAATACTCTGAATAATGAAGGCCACTGTGCTGAAAGCCTTTTTGACCACTATGTATCTGCATTCCTAGATCCCTCTGCTCTACAACACTCCCCACAGCCCTACCATTCACGGTGTAGGTCCTGCCCATGTTAGACTTCCCAAAATGCAACCCCTCACATTATCTCTGCATTAAATTCCATTAGGCATTCCTCAGCCCACCTGCCCAACTGATCAAGATCCTGCTGTTATTTTCACCAACCATCTTCATTATCTACAATACCACCCACTTTAGTGTAATCTGCAAACTTGCTAATCATGCCTTGTATGTTTGTTCAAGGTGGACAAAACCAGCCAGGAGTATGAAATTATGTAAACGGGAAGTAAATACCTGCTCTTCCAGAATAACCATCACTGGAGGGATTTTGTGCAAAGGTTATGCTGGTTTGCATCTAGCAACAAAGTATGTAAAGCAGACTTTAAATCAATGCAGAAACAAGGTACTGCAGATGCTGGTTGACAAATAAAACACACACAAAAAGAGTTTGAGTGAATCAGTGGGTCAGGCAGCATCCCCAGATAACATGAATAGATAATGTTTCAGATCGGGATCCTTCTTTGGACACAATCATTCAGAACCAATGCCACCATCTTCCCATGATGAGGTGCTGGCATCTCCCAGTGCAAATAAATTAAATGTGGAAAATGTCACCTATATTTAGTAGCCAGTGCTCAATTAACATCTCAATGATATGAAAACGGCAGAAAACAAAAACTAATCAAGCTATTCCAACGCAATCCAAATGTTAAAGGCAACAGGTCTCATTCTGGCCAGGAGCATCAAAGACCCTGGAATGATTGGAAGTCTCACCCTGTCAACATTGTAATGACTTGAGGATTATTATGTCTTCAGAAGGAACATTGTCCTCCTCCATCCATTTATCTATATAATGTTATATCCATAACAGTTTCAAATAGCTTATGTGTTAAGTGCAAAATTGGCTCAAACACACCAGATAATATAAAATACAATTGACTCTTGATTTTGGCAGCTTTCAGTCATATTTAGTCACTTTCAAATTTAGAGATATAGTATAGAATCAGGCCCTTCGGCCCACCCAATCCTTGCCGACCAGCAATCACCCTGTACACAAACACTATGCTACACACAGTTTACATTTTAAAAAATTTACAGAAGCCAATTAACCTACAAACCTATACGTCTTTGGAGTGTGGGAGGAAACCAGAGCACTCGGAGAAAACCCATGTGGTCACATGGAGAAAGCACGAACTCCATAAGACAGCACCCATAGTCTGGGTCGAATCAGGGTCTCCAGCGCTGTAACTAAAGAGTAAGGGGGGATGGTGTGGGGGGGGGGCCTGGAAAGGAGAGGTGAGGCTGGGGCTAAGCCTGGCAAGTGCTAGGTAGATACTGGTGAGGTGGGTGAATGGCAGATGGATACACAAATTATCCAATTTCAAGTTACTATTGCCCCACCATCTTCCACCACCCTAGTCACCCTACTTCTTTCCCATCCTCTGTTCCCAAGCCTCTTATTTTCCATTTATAACCCTCATTTTCTCCTTCCACCCATACCCCTCCCTCCAGTTTCACAGTTAACTCCACCTCCTTCCTTGACTGACAATCCTTTGTCTCCTTTTCATCTCTAGCCTTTGACATACTCCACCCATCTGTCAACCCATTCCTGAATCATCCTGTCACTTGTCAGGCATTGCCCCACCACATCCTCATCTCTCTTTTTTCCAGCTTTCTCCGCACGACTCCATCAGTCCGATCAAGGGTCCCAACCCTAAATGTCGTCTGTCCATTCCCTCCATCGTTGTTGCCTGATTTACTGAGTTCCACCAGCTGTTTGCATTTTGCTCTTATTTTATAGCATTGCTTGTTAAGAATAACAAATTCTGCCAAGCTTAACAAAATATTTTACAGAAATATTTCTGATTGCTTATGAAGCTTTCTTCTGCACTTGACTTTTGAATTTGGGCATCATAGTTCAGATCTTAAACATAAATAACTAATAATGCACAAAGCGTTCCTTCTGTAATATAATACATTATGGGTTTTCACTGCACTCAATGTATAAACTGCCTGAAGAGGTTCCTGGAGGTTCATTGCATGGGGTGAGGCTATTCAACCTATCATGTCTATGCCAGCTCATGCCTTTTTTGTGTTAAGGCAACAGTGCCTCGAATGTCTTCTCTATTTTCCCTTCCCTGTTATTGATCTTGCTTCATAGAAAAAAACATTGTTCAGGAGTTCAGGTTGGCTCTTCAATTTTTTGGGGGGAAAAGATGCTGGTTCTGGAAATGTATTCTAAATTAAATAAGGACAGCAGAAAAAACACTTGCAAAGTGCTTTTCAGTGTAATTAAGATCCTTAGTGTTGCACAAGTTTATTATTAAAACAGTTTACAGTGAAGCAAGTATGCAAATATTTGAGCAGATGACCAGCATGGGCAAGCGGAGTGTTAAGGAAATTCTCAAGTGAGAAAAGAGGCAGAGAGTGTTATGATGAACAATTACGGGACATAAGAATTTGCCAGGACAGCTAACACCATGACATCTAACAGGAGAATGACTTTATTAAGGAATGTTCAAGAGGTTTGAATTAGGGGATTGATAATAACTGGCTGCAGGGCTAGTACTTACAGGAGATGTGGTGGACTAGGTGGGGAGGCATAGTCATGGGTGGAGTGGAAAAGAGGATTAGAATTAAAAAAATAAGCCTTTAGGTTAGCCATGTTGATGGGTGAATCTGGGAGTGTATCCATGTCTGGAGTAAAAAGAGGAAGAAAGACCAAGTTTAACCTAGGATTGTTTTGAAAGTTGTCATCTCTACTGCCAGCAAAGAGCACTTTGGCAGTTATGTCCTGACCGGCCAGCATTCTGCCCTCGAGTGGTGAACCATTGAACCTGACCTTGCCCTCTGCTGGTTAAGTAACCCTGCTGGCAACCTTTTAGAAATGAGACAAAAATTGTGATATATGTGTGGCAATTGTTTTGTAAACCCATGGATAGAGCACCTCCACATTTCATCTTGTCGGTCAGTGACTTGAGAACAGATGTGTCAATCAAAGTGCCTGCGCTTTCAACTGCGATCAGGTGCAGCAACCAGCAAGGTCCCAAAACACATGGAACGACTTCTGTCACCAGCTGCAGCCACAGAGCACTCGGCCTCTTTAAATTATCCCAGTTTGTTTTACACTACAATTAAACCTTGGCTCTGCACCTGCTCACTGCCATTCCCTGCCCTCCTGGAGTATATTTTCAAGAACCTCAGAAATATTGTAATTAGTCGATCCGGAGATTTTGGAGTCAGTGACAAGAAGCCCGACATTGCTGATGATCAGCTGCTGCAGTGAGGACTTGGTTATTCCACTGCATTATCTTTGCCTTCTGTGTGGAGTTACCCTGTCTTTCATCCCAGCTATGGGTTACTTTCAGACATATTTCATATCACTCGCTTCACTCCCACCCTAACGTCGTCTTTCCTGGTGAAGATAATTATGTTGGGTAGTCTTCTAGTGTCAGACGGCTGCCCGGGTAATCTGGGGTTAGAGGCTCGATAGCACAAAGCTCTCTACATTTGTAATGAGATCAAAGGTGAAATTTGAACTCTACACTGACAGGAGTCATGCTGTTCTTGTCTATGTTAAGGTCAGACCAGGATTAACATGAGTTATTTCAGGTTCAGTTGAAGCACGTGGAAGTTTTAACCGAAAACCTCTGTCATTCAAGATCTTTGTGAGTTCTGATTTGGAAAATCCAACAATTGGCTGTGCGAAAAAAAAAATATTAGAATGCGTTTTTCTTTTTTTAATCCATAGACGTACTAATTTTTTTCAGAGGTGATCATTTATATGCACGTTCTTCTCATTGTGCTTGTCCTTATTGGAATAATTATTGTGTAAAGATTATGCAAATATATTGATGCAGAAATAGTAATTAATTTCTTTGCAATGTGATTGAGATGAGGATAAAGATGTTAAATTCCTTTACACCAGGAATATGTGTAAATAATCTCCTGATAAACTAGTGACAGGCAGTAATGTGCTTTTTAATTTATCTACTGGATAATGTTTCAATGAAACTTATTAAAGATGTACTTACCATCATATCATTCAGATTTTATCTGTTTCCCCTAGTAGCTTGATGCAAATTCAAAATCATGCTGCTAGCAGCTGACAAATGTGTAGCTGAAACCAGAAATCTTGACTGCAATTTAGACAAAAAGATATGACAATTTATTTTTCCCCACTCTGTCACGTTTGTTTCAGACAGCTGCACACTAAGCATGGCTTCTAGTGCCATCCTATGCTTGTCTCAATGAATGTTAATGTAATGGGAGGTCAGCAAAGTTTCTTCAACATAATTCACTTCTGCGGAAACATTTGCTGTACACCACTGATTGTTGATAGATTGAATATATTCATCAATCTTACTCTGTTTTATATATTGTTGGCAAGTTCGTGAAAATGTTCTGCTGGATCTCATCACAAAGTGATCCGTAATGTGTTGTAACGCCCCATGTAAAACAGAAGAGCAACAATCCAAATGAATTTAACGTTTCATTTTATTGGGAAAATCGGATTAGGTTTCGCAAATCATTACTTCTGGGGCATTGGTATCCCAGCTGGAAAGTATGCAGATGTTTTGATGAGGACACATCTAGGTTTGGCGGTAATGATCAGTAATTCATCAAAGTCCATCGTCCAAGGATAGACTTGATAAATGACTCCTTGCTGATGGAAATTAGCCAGTACTTGTGAAGCTTAGTTTCTGTGTGAATTGGCAGCTTGGGAATTCACAAACCAAAATAGCTCCAAAAAATAATTGATTTAGATAGAATAAACCACTGAATAAAAATTAGCATCACATCTTCCTGCACAAAAGCTATTTTTATGTTGAGCGAACTTCTTCAGAAATCATCATCTTAATTAGTTAAGTCCTCAATGTGTATTTTTCAATTAAGAAAGTACAACATTGTAAGTTACCATGCACAACTTGGCACAATAACTGCTGCAGGCTGATAATAAGCAAGTTCCGAACATGGATGCACATAGTTGTTTGATCAGTAGATCCTGTTAATACACTCATTCAAATGTATAACCACAGTATTGCTACTTTTGACTTCAAGCAAGGTTTAGTTACTGTTTAATGTTATGGTTTTGCTGGTGTTCAATGCACGAATGTTCACAAAGTTAGAATGCAGAACACATTTCAACCGATGAGACTTTTAAGTATGACCACCACGCACAGAGGAGTTTTGTGGGAGCAACATATGTGCTTAATAATGGCCAAACAATGATGTGTGCTATTTGTTCTTGGCCTTAACACCTAGCAGTGATAGGTATCAATCATCATGGCTTTTGGACAGAAATCAAATAGTGGTAATCCCCACTTCCTGAAATTGTAATCAGCTTTTGATAGCAGATAAAATAATGATTATTGTTGTACCTTCTGCATTTGTGAGAAGGACATTGAATGTGAGCATTAACAACAGCTACTGATCAAACAACTGTATGTGTACATGTTTCTGAACATTCTTAGCATCAGCCTAAAACACTTATTGTGCCAAGGTGTCAAGTCAAATCAGAAAGAAGATTAAACAGTGGTATGAATTCAATTTTTACAGACATGGAATTACATTTAAATATGTATAAATATCGATTGGGGCGCCATAGAATACTTTTTATTATTTTCTTCAATGCTGTAGGATTTTTACATCTGCCTGTGAGAGCTGTTATTGCTGAAAGATATCACCTCTGATAGGACAGATCTTTCTCAGTATGGCAATGGTATTCTAGCTTTGATATTTCTGCATTCACTTGGAGTGGAACTGAAGCTGCAATCTTCCGTCTCCGAACCATGGTTGCTACCAATGAAGTCACTGTTTTTCAACGTCGCTTCCACATGATCAATCAATACCGAAACAATTTCAAACGGATGTATTGTTTCCTACAAGGCTTGATGGGAATATTTCTAATAGTACCTTTCCTCCTTTGGGAAAAGTTCCTGAAAGAGAACTTAAACTTTAAATAGACCAAGTGCAGACCCGCTGGGTCTGTTCCCCCCAACGTGCGATGGGGGGGGTGTGCTGCGTCTTCACACGCACACTAACCACCCCCCACACACACACACAGGGGGGGGGGGGGGGTAGGGGATGAGAGGGGGATAGGGGGAGACGGGGTGGGTGAGGGGAGAGGGGGGGGGGGGGGGGGGGGAGGGAGGGGGGAAGGGAGGGGAGGGAGGGAGGGAGGGAGGGAGTGGAGGGGAAGAGGGGGAGGGGGAGGGTAGAGGAGGGGGAGAGAGAGGGCAGGGGAAGAGGGGGAGGGGAGAGGAGGGAAAGAGGGGGGGGGGAGAGGTGGAGAGAGGGGGGGGGAGAGAGAAGGGGAGGGGGAGGTAGATGGAGTAGAGGGTATTCCTTTTAGCCTGTATCTGTACTGTGGACGGATTGAATGTAATCATGTGTAATCTCTGCACTGACAGGATAGAACACGACAAAAAAACATTTCACTGCACCTCGGTACAGGTGACAATAATATACCAAACTGTAGATTAACCCTTATTAATTCATGCCATTTATAATCTCCACTACACATATGTGCATACCACCCTTTACATGGTATTACGGTACTACACAACTTTACACTTACAAGGTCACCTAACTCACTCTCTCTCTCTTACAAGCCAGCGGAGCAAGATGAGAATTGCTGGCTGTTTGAATGTTCCTGTTTGCCTATGGAATAAAGATTGATTTTCACTATGTGTGTGCTGCTGTGGATCATTCATAAACATGATGTCATAGTCTTGAACCTTGCCTCCAACTCTTTTGCCTGAATTTATTTTAGTTTATTTTTTCAACATTGAACCATGGCAGGTTCCTTCCGTAAACCAGATCCTTCATTGAACTTGCCGAACGTTGGCGCATCTTCAAAGTGGAATTCGGAATTTTCATAGATACTGCCCACCCTGGAGCTGCTCCCCACACCGTTGCATCAATTCTCCGCAACGTAGCGAGCACAGAGGCTGTCCTGCAGGCACAGGATTTCTACCACGCCCCAGAACATACCGATGCAGTAACACATGTAATCACCCCGGCAGAGTCCATCAGAGACCTCATCTGCCTTCTCCGAAAGTTCAGAAACCTGTGTCAACTTCGCACTAACGTTATCATGGCGCACCAGAAGTTTTTTTCCCATAACCAACAAGAGGGCGAGACGGTCGAATCCTACATTGGTGCCCTCAAGAGCATTGCAGCCAGATGCCACTTCCAAGACGGCGACGTACACATCTGCGGCAGACTTGTATATGGCATCCTGAATGACAAGGTGAGAAAAGAATTACTCCGGGATGAGGAGCTTACACTAGATAAGGTTGAACGTGCCTGCTGGGTTGCAGAATACGCTGACACCCATACCAAAGCCCTGGGACCAGGACCACACTCTGCCTACGATGTCCATGCCTTCTATTGGTCCCTGCAACAAACAACCTCTCAACAACTGCCAACAGCTCCAGGGAGGTTAACTGATCCTCTGGTCCATAACTGTGGTAATTGCGGTGGCTCACACCCTATATTTCGTGAGCAATGCCTCGCATATGGCAAAACTTGTCACTACTGCAAAAAGAAAGGTCACTTTATCCGGTGCTGCTGTGCTCGTGCCAACAGGGCCCAGCCACAGCAATCTCTCTATGCGCTTGAGGCCTCACTTTCCCATGAGGCACTGACAGAATCAACAGTTCCAGCAGAACCACGACCGCAGCACCTGCAAGAAGTCAGCCAAAACATACATTCTTGTATACCCAACTCACCGCCTACAGACAGTGATCCCGTGACAATGCTCAGTATCGACAACACCAGAGTTGCTACTAAGATAGATACCGGAGTGAGATGTAACGTGGTCTCTCTATCAGACTTCCAAAGAATTCACAACAACAAAATTGTCATGAAAACAAACTCAAAGTTGCATCCATTTGGTGGGGGGGAGTTGCAATCTGTTAGTACGGTCATGTTACAATGTCATCTAGCGTCTCAAGTTTACAACTTTGTTAGGGGGAAGGGGGGGCAGTTGCAACCGCGTATGGTACTCTTCTTCGGCAAAACTGTTACAAGTTGCCATCTCTCAAAAGTCCCACCCTACAAGCTTTACAAAATGTGTCTTGGAGTTTTAAAAAATGCATTTCGTTGTCTCTGTAGTAGGGGACAATGCCCCTCCTTGAATCTTTCAGGGACATTGACAATGGGCTAAGAGTCGCGATACCGGACTTACTCTTCAAATCCGGGAAATACCGTTGTGTCTAGTTGTCGACCTCACCCACCTCAAAATGTCCGACCCTACAACGCCCTGCTCCCTTTCAATACAAAAACCTTTTTGATAACCACTGACAATGCAAGCTTCCCACACAATACAAAGCATTGTAACCGACAAAGGCAAGTCATACCTGTCGTTCGTTCTCGACAACAAATCCTGTCGTTCGCACGCACGCAATGAAGGACTGCGTCAAAGCCGAGCTAGACAGAATGGAAACACTGGGCATGATAGCCCATGTCAACGACCCCTCCTACTGGGTCTCCACCATGGTCGCAGCAGTCATGTAGAACAAAGACAAAATAAGGATCTGCATCAAACCCAAAGATTTAAACATTGCCATCAAACGACCACACCACCCGATGCGGGCGGTGGAAGAAGTCGCAGCCAACCTGGGTATAGCCACTAGACCATGCATCCTCCATGTTAATCACATTCACGATGCCCTTTGGATGCTACCGATTTTTACAAATGCCATTTGGCATCAATTCAGCCAGTGAGGTTTTCCAACGTACTATGGAACAACTCTGCTGGCTACCCATGCGACATAATCATGGACGATATCCTGGTCATCGGGCGCAATGCACAAGAACAGGATTCAAACCTGAAGCAGGTCCTGGATCGTGTCAGGGAGGTAAATCTCAAACTCAACCCTCTCAAGTGCAGGTTTCGGGTCGACGAAGTGACTTAAGTGGGCCACGTGTGTTCACCAATGACGGATTCAGGCCAGACCCATCGAAAACCATTGCCATCAACAAAATGCCCACAAGGATACCCAATGGTACCGGCACCAACACCAGCACCCAGAGGGCATTTGAAACCCTCAAACAACTAATGTTTTGCGCTCCAACCCTCACATACTTTGATGCCAAGTTACCTGTCACCCTCACCTCTGATGTCTCCCAGTATGGACTGGGCGCTGCTTGCCTACAAGACGGCGGGAAGGGTCCCAGACCATTTGCCTATGCCTCACCATGCCCCTTCAAGCAGTGCACTGCCATTCAATATGATCATTTTGCTGCAATCATCCAACTCCGATCACGGTCGAAAACAGATCCCAGTCCCTGCCAGTATCTCTCCACATGGCACCCTCTAGATCCCCTTTAGGCCACAAGGGCCATTCGGCATCGAACTTGCCTCTTCAATATGATCATGGCTGATCATCCAACTGAACTGGCCTCAACCCTCTACCCTCTGTTTCCCTTTAGCCACAAGGGCAGAGAGTTCCCTCTTAAATTCATGAACCACTCAACTCTCTGTGAAAGAGTTCCAGTTTTTCACCATCTCGGTTTTAAAAAAGGATTTCCCCCTTATTCTTAAGCTGTGACCCCTTGTCCTGGACCTCCCCAACATCGGGAACAATCTTCCTGCATCTAGCCTGTCCAATTCCTTAAGAATTGTGTAAGTTTCTATAAGATCCCCTCTCAATCTCCTAAATTCTGGATAGTACAAACCAAGTCTATCCAGTCTTTCTTCATAAGACAGTCCTGACATCCCAGGAATCAGTCTGCTGAACGTTCTCTGCACTCCCTCTATGGCAATAATGTCCTTCCTCAGATTTGGAGACCAAAACTGTACGCAATACTCCAGGTGTGGTCTCACCAAGACCCTGTACAACTGCAGTAGAACCTCCCTGCTCCTATACTCAAATCCTTTTGCTATGAAAGCTAACATACCATTTGCTTTCTTCACTGCCTGCTGCACCTGCATGACTTTCAATGACTGGTGTACCATGACACCCTGGTCTCGCTGCATCTCCCCTTTTCCTAATCGGCCACCATTTAGATAAACCATTTAGTCTGCTTTCCTGTTTTTGCCACCAAAATGGATAACCTCACACTTATCCACATTATACTGCATCTGCCAAACATTTGCCCACTCACCCAGCCTATCCAAGTCACCTTGCAGTCTCCTAGCATCCTCCTCACAGCTAACACTGCCCCCAGCTTAGTGTCATCCGCAAACTTGGAGATATTGCCTTCAATTCCCTCATCCAGATCATTAATATATATGAGCACTGAGCCTTGCGGTACCCCACTAGTCACTGCCCACCATTGTGAAAAGGACCCGTTTACTCCTACTCTTTGCTTCCTGTTTGCCAGCCAGTTCTCTCCATCCACATCAATACTGAACCCCCAATGCCATGTGCTTTAAGTTTGTATACTAATCTCTTATGTGGGACCTTGTTGAAAGCCTTCTGGAAGTCCAGATACACCACATCTACTGGTTCTCCCCTATCCATGCTACTAGTTACATCCTCGAAAAATTCTATAAGATTCGTCAGACATGATATACCTTTCGTAAATCCATGCTGACTTTGTCCTTACCGCGTTTGTAGGTTAGTCTGATGTCATACCTCTGTAGACTTCCTAGTGGCACAAACAGCTGCAGACGAAACGCTACAATCGCTGGTCACTGTCATCCGCCGCGGCTGGCCAACAGCTCCACCTGCCACAAGCTTTCCGCCCATTTCACCCTGTCCACGACGAACTGGTCATTCAAGACGGCGCCATAATGAAAGGACATAAGGCAGTCATCCCGACTTCTCTTCACAGCAAGGTTCCTACTCAGGTTGGTTCGAAATCGACCTGCTCGGTAACCCGACCTCAGCCACGTTCATTCAGAAACTAACTCGCCACTTCTCTATCCACGGAGCCCCCTGAAAGCTACTCGCAGACAATGGAACTCAATTCTCCAGTCAACTCTTCAGGAATTTCATGAAAAACTGGGACTTTCATCACACCACCAGCAGCCCCGAGTACCCGCAGTCCAACGGCCTGGCTGAGCGAGCGGTAGGAAGTGCAAAAGGACTAATGGAACGCTCACACAGGGCCGGCTCTGATGTTTATCTCGACCTGTTCAACTTACGGAACATCGCCCGCGACCCTCTCCTGGGATCTGCAGCCAAACGGCTCGTGTCACGGCGAACCCGCTCCACTCTGCCTATGGCCAAGCAACTACTAGAACCACAAATTCGTGCACCGTCAATTATCCAATCCCAGCTCCAGCTGTGACATACAAAGAAAATACTACGATAAAACCAGCTCTCTGCTTCAACCACTCAACAAGGGACAGGTTGTCTGCTAGCGGTCACTCTGAGGTTACAGCCACCTTAGAGTCATTCCCGGGTCCACCGCAGAACCACGCTCGTACATGGTCAGTATTGACAACGGCATCTATCGGCAAACCCGCCAACACATCCTCCCAGTTAAGGAACCGGTACCTCCACGTCCTTATCCGGACCAGCCCGCCAGTCTTCTCTCACACTCCGTGAATGCTACTCCAGCGATTCCTCTGCCAGTGCCAGCGCCATTCCTGCCTTCCCCGGTGCCCCCCATCTCCACCGGTATCTTCTCTTCCGAATTCGCCTGATAAGGGACTTGCTCCCTCAGAGAAGGATGAGGTGTATGAGGGGTACTACCGTACACATGCACGTCATGTCGGCAAGCCAAATCCGCTGATTGGAAAATTTATTGGCTACACTTGAACTGTGCATGACTCGTTTCGTTTTATGTGCTCACATATACAGTAAAATACTAAATGCCGCATCTCATACTGGTGTTTTACAATATGCTCGACTAACCACTCTATATATGCATTGCTTCTTTAAGAGGAAGGATGTAGGTTAACCCTGATTAATTCATGCCATTTATAATCTCCACTACACATATGTGCAAGCCACCCTTTACGTGGTATTACGGTACTACACAGCTTTACACTAGCAAGGTCGCATAACTCACTCTCTCCCTCACAAGCCAGCGGAGCTAGATGGGAATAGCTGGCTGTTTGAACATTCCTGTTTGCCGATAGAATAAAGATTGATCTTCACTATGTGTGTGTTGCTGTGGATCATTGGGACGACAGATAGCACAATGGACTAAGAGTTCGGCTGGCGACCAGAAGGTAGCCGGTTCAAATCCCGCTTGGAGTGCATACTGTCGTTGTGTCCTTGGGCAAGACACTTCACCCACCTTTGCCTGTAATGGAATGTTACGGCGGCAGGCGCAGGCACACCGCGACGCCCTGTGTCTCCCTTTCAAGGGAGATGCTAAAAATGCATTTCGTTGTCTCTGTCAATGACAATAAATTGAATCATTTCATTTCATTTCATTTCATAAACATGAACTAATGTGGCAGGACCCGTGTTTATGGCAAAATGGATTTTAGGGTGCCAAGAATTAACAGGTATTTTATTTAACATATTGATGGAATGATGGAACAGACTTGGGGCAATGCATTACAGCCCAATCCTGTCATTGTAACTTATGTTATTGGCTTGCCGCAGGTGTTTGTAATTCCACTGCTAATTTCTTCGGTCAGTTTTAGAAATCCGAGTCCATTATTGGTGTATAATTACTATTACATCCAACTGCGTTGGGAAACATAGCTGTAGAGGCCTCTCGGTAATGGAAAAACTAAAACTAATGCTTTCACAGTCCACAATAACTAATCCCTTCATTGTCGTTCCTCATTATCGATCCTTCTAATCATGGAACTGTGGAATAGATGGTAGAAGGGCCTTTGAAAGAATACAGTGACATTTATTTCTTTTTAAACATGTTGAGATCTTCTGGTTGCATCTCCTGTCTGCCCATGATTGTAAAGCCCATTAATCGATCTTTGCACAGGCAATAAGCTGGTCGGCATATTTCTCAGAGACAAGCGGGATGCTCTAAAGGTTGGAAAGCACAGCAGCAAATCTTGGACAGCTCTCTTGGCTGCCGGTGGTGGAAGCAAAATATGTCCTGCTCTTTCAAGAATGTAAAAAATTAGATCAGTAATACCACTGCTTCGTGCACGCCGAGCTAGAAAAGTAATAAAGGCTAACCACTAACTCAAAAAACCTGCTGACACATCTATATAAAACAGATAACATCTCGAAAACTGTCTCAAATACCGGCATTATTAGAAATGAAGACAATAAATTAGCTAAAAATGTAGTAAAATGCACACAACGTCAAGTATAGTCAGTGTAATTGACCATGATTCTCAGAAATGATATGTTAGTACAGTAGCACAGTTAAAAAGCACTATCAGACCCATTGCTGAAACTTCCAAGTTCCTTGTGCGCCAGGACAATCCGCATTTTCCTCCTAATCCCACATTTTCAACATGTCAGAACCGGTTGGACCAAATGTCCATCCCCATCCAGTGACAACTCAGGAAATAATTGTGCAAGTGCTAACATAATCACCTCAAATAGGCAATTTGCTATTCCAACTCAGTGAAAGTACGTTGCCTGTCTTTGCTCACAATGTAATTGGGTCTCGCAACTCTCACTGAAAAAACCTGTCCTCAAAAGAATAATTCTCCATCCCTATAATATAAATTTCCTCTGCACTCTCAGATGCCAGCATCTGCAGTTCTTTGTGAATCCTCTACATTCTCCATGGAGCCACAGCATACCCCTCATAAATGTCAGGGGTTCGAGCCATATTCACTGCACACCAGTGTGCAGCAGTAGGCAGCATAGGTTCCCAATGCAGCAATTAAATACCCTCAAATGTGCTCAGACCTCAGTTTGGGGCCTAACCCATGTTTTATCCAATTCTAGCTCTGCTTATATTCTGAGTCATATACAATTAAAGCATGTACACAAATCGCACTAATAGCAGTCTGAAGAAGGGTTCTGTCCCGAAACACCACCCATCCTTTTACACCAGAGATGATGCCTGATCCTAGGCAGCATCTCTGTTAGTACAGAGTTACCACAGCATTTCAACCACATATAACCATATAACAATTACAGCACATAAACAGGCCATCTCGGCCCTACAAGTCCGTGCCGAACAACTTTTTTTCCCTTAGTCCCACCTGCCTGCACTCATACCACAACCCTCCCATTCCCTTCTCATCCATATGCCTATCCAATTTATTTTTAAACGATACCAACGAACCTGCCTCCACCACTTCCACTGGAAGCTCATTCCACACCGCTACCACTCTCTGAGTAAAGAAGTTCTCCCTCATGTTACACCTAAACTTCTGTCCCTTAATTCTGAAGTCATGTCCTCTTGTTTGAATCTTCCCTATTCTCAAAGGGAAAAGCTGATCCGCATCAACTCTGTCTATCCCTCTCATCATTTTAAAGACCTCTATCAAGTCCCCCCTTAACCTTCTGCGCTCCAGAGAATAAAGACCTAACTTATTCAACCTTTCCCTGTAACTTAGTTGTTGAAACCCAGGCACATTCTAGTAAATCTCCTCTGTACTCTCTCTATTTTGTTGACATCCTTCCTATAATTGGGCGACCAAAATTGTACACCATACTCCAGATTTGGTCTCACCAATGCCTTGTACAATTTTAACATTACATCCCAGCTTCTATACTCAATGCTCTGATTTATAAAGGCTAGCATACCAAAAGCTTTCTTTACCACCCTATCTATATGAGATTCCACCTTCAAGGAACTATGCACGGTTAGACCCAGATCCCTCTGTTCAACAGTATTCTTCAATTCCCTACCATTTACCATGTATGTCCTATTTTGATTTGTCCTGCCAAGGTGTAGCACCTCACATTTATCAGCATTAAACTCCATCTGCCATCTTTCAGCCCATTCTTCCAAATGGCCTAAATCACTCTGTAGACTTTGGAAATCCTCTTCATTATCCACAACACCCCCTATCTTGGTATCATCTGCATACTTACTAATCCAATTTACCACACCTTCATCCAAATCATTGATGTACATGACAAACAACAAAGGACCCAACACCGATCCCTGAGGCACCCCACTAGTCACCTGCCTCCAACCTGACAAACAACCATCCAACATTACCCTCTGGCTTCTCCCATTCGGCCACCGTTGAATCTATCTTGCTATTCCTGCATTTATACCCAACAGTTGAACCTTCTTAACCAACCTTCAATGAGGAACCTTGTCAAAGGCCTTACTAAAGTCCATATAGACAACATCCACTGCTTTACCCTCGTCAAGTTCCCTAGTAACCTCTTCAAAAAATTCAAGAAGATTAGTCAAATATGACCTTCCAGGCACCAATCCATGTTGACTGTTCCTAATCAGACCCTGTTTATCCAGATGCTTATATATATTATATCTAAGTATCTTTTCCATTAATTTGCCCACCACTGAAGTCAAACTAACAGGCCTATAATTGCTAGGTTTACTCTTAGAACCCTTTTGTGTCTATCCACACTAATTCTATGTTATCTAACTTTCACATCCACTCCTTAAACAGCAAGGGCAATTTACAGGGTCCAATTAACTCACAAACCGATTGTCTTTGGGATGTGGGTGGAAACCGGAGCACCCAGAGGAAACTAAAGCGGTCACAGGGAGAATGTGCAAACTCCACACAGGCAGCACCCGAGATCAGGATCAGAACCAGAATTCTGCCGCTGAGAAACAGCAGTTCTACCAGCTCTACCTTAAATGTTAACTTAACCATCTTATCGACCAGTTCTACTTTATTTAGATAAGTGATAGGATGTTAAGAAGTGTAAAGGAATGAGGGAATTTTGGAGAACATGTTCTCAAACCTCAGAAAGTGCTTTCCTATTTTTGTTGCAATTTTGCCTTTTAGAAGGGCTTCAAGACTTATTTCTGTCCAAAAAGTACCAAATTGTTTGTATACTAAAATCATTGTTAAATAAGCCCAACAACATCCTGGTCTTTTAAATAGAGGCAGTGAATCTAAAACCAAGAAAGGTAGGGTGGATCTTTAAGATTCTGTAATTAAACCTCAGCATGAATATTGCTGTCAATTTTAGGAATCTATTGAGGAATTTGAAGGTGCAGAAGACATTTGGTAGAACACCAGAGATGAAAAACCAAAGTTGCTTGGAGAGAAAAAACAAAATGAGATTGTTGGAATAGAGAATGTTAAAAGGAGTTTAAAAAAATGACATGTTATTCATTAGTCAAAGAGATAAAGGAATTTAATGGATTGAGATAATGAGAACCACATACTTTCCATGCAGCCGGTTATTGTAGCCTGGATGGCCAGTATATGTGGAGGATGTACATAATCTCTAAAAGCAATTGGATTTAAATTTGAAGGCAAGAATGTTACAGATTGATGTGCAATAGGTAGCGAGTGAGACAAAAAATTATCTTTTTTTTTCAAATATCTTGCATAGGACGTATGGTATCACCTTTTTGTTCTATGATTTATATTTGTATGATTCTACAAATTAAAAATTGTTGTATTAGAAGCACAAGCCCATTTACAATAGGAAGATTAATAGTCGCATCTGTCTGCAATCATCACCAGCAGCAATTTCCAGTCTGTTTTGCTCTTTCAATGGTGTCAGGAAACTTCCTTTTAACAGGAAATAAAGAAAACAAACTTTTCTATCTGAATGCAGTGCTTGAAGTTAATTCATTATCTCTAGCCTGTTAGATTGATTAATGGTTTTTTGTTTTCAAACTTCTCATGGATTTTGCTGATTCTTCTATTGTCAGAATGGGTGCTTTCTATGGATACCATACATTAGCAAATAATGTAAATGCTTTATGTGCTTGAATGAACTGTTTTAAAAATGACCAAATATAACCAGATGCTGCAACTTAGCCACAAGAAGGCCAGATGTTTCCCTCGCACATCATTTGGATGAATGAGCGAGTCTCTGTGTATGTTTGTTTTTTATCAAACAAAGCCCCTCACTATTCTCGCAACACTTTCCATTATCTTTCAGAAGCTTGACATTTCCAGTGTAGCGATCAAAATGGTAAAGACAGAACATGAAATCATCTGCAACAGACTTTCCTTTGCTTTAGATAATGAGCAGGCAGGCTTCACAGAGTTTCTCTGAGGAAAATAAGAATTCTTTAACAGTGATATATTTGTAGATTGTTTATGCTGTTGGCAATTGTAACTGTTGGGGAAAATATTAGGTAAGTGCATCTGTGACTAAATTCTTGGTTATCAGCACATGGTAATGTTTTTCTGCAGTCTATGCTTACATAATCAACATTAGAGGAAAAGAACATTGAGTTGATTATTATATTGTACGTTTCAATTAATATAATAAGTCAAATGGCATCCATTCCCAACTTTTAATTGATTGCATTGGTTCTTTACAAATCCATGTGAAAAAGCAGGACAATAAGTTGACACGGGGATTAAAACGGTCACTGACAGCTTGGCATTGATGATCATAAGAGTATAGTTATCACCCGTTTCTCAAGGACTGTCCCCCGGGTAGAAAAACAGCTGTGATTATGTATCAACAAAATATGTAATATAGATAGGTGCAGTAACTGGAGAATGAAGTTGACTTTAAACGCAATCTTTCCCAGTTTTGGAACCTGACTTGGTATCGTAATGGAGTCAACAATAGCCAATGGAAAATGCATCACTGCATTCTTTGGCACATGTGAAGTTAGATACTAATGTGCTTCTTAGTTTGCTAACAGGTCTGCTGCTCCCTGCTTTGATATAAAGTGTTCAACTCAGATATTTCAATTATCATTTTGATAATAACCAATTATCATTACTACTTGATTGCAGAACTGCAAATGAATTTGTTTGATGATGAAAATGAACAAGATAATTTGTTTGAGGGATAAATAATGGACAGAAATCACCAGCTCTTCTTTAGTTACAGTCAAGGCATCTCTTACATCAACCTTTGAAAGTGATTTGAGTTTAAAAGCTCAACCAATGATGCGATCCACCATTTGTCAGCATTACACCAGAATATTACTCTATGCCACAGAGAAAGGAGTGGGTTATTGTGCTGAGATTCTCTGACCTATAGGTAGAAGTGTTACCATTGAACTAAAGTTGATTCCTAGAAACAAGATGTATTGCAGTCAGTTGGCAGGAAGATTTTAAATTGGAACATTTCTTGGTTACAATTTTGTAATTTTACAACTAGTATACTAATTAATGGTAAACGTTTTGTATATCTAATCAATAGAAGTCCATTATAGTGAGGATTTATGCTCTTTACTATTATTGTTGCTGATTTAACAGCAGATGCTGTTGGCATATGACTGCATCTTCTCAGCATGGACATTGTGGGCTGATGGGCCTGTTCTTGTGCTGTACTGTATATATCAATGAGACCAAGTGCAGGCTTGGCGATCGTTTCACCTAAACCTACCTATCTCCCGGTTGCTAAACACTTTAACTCCCCTGCCCATTCCCACACTGACCTATCTGTCCTGGGCCTCCTCCATTGTCAGAGTGAAGCTCAGCACAAATTGGAGGAACAGCACCTCATATTTTGCTTGGGCAGCTTCCACTCCAGCGGTATAAATATTGACTCAACTTCCCTTGCTTTCCCTCTCTCTCCATCCCTTCCCCTTCCCAGTTCTCCGACCAGCCTGACTGTCCATCTGATTACATTGTATCTCAGTTTGCTTTGCTGTCACTTTCTCCCAGCTAACAATGGTCTATTCTACATTTTCCTTGATCTACATCTCTTTTGATCTCTTACACTTCATTATCTCTGTAACTCCCTCTCCCCTGATGCTCAGTCTGAAGAAGGGTCTCAACCCTAAACGTCACCTGTTCCTTCTATCCAGAGATGCTGCCTGCCCCGCTGAGTTACTCCAGCATTTTGTGTCTATATTCGGTGTAAACAAGGCACCTTCAGTTCCTTCCTACATTGAACTGTTCTATGTTCTACTGAGGAAACCATTGCTGATGATCTCTAAACATGTGGCCAGAAGTTTGATTCTTAGATAGGAAAAGAGACAACAATTTAAAAAATGAATTGGGCCATGTGTGGCAGATGTTTTTCTACAGTGCGTAAATATAGCATGACCCATTTGGATCAGGATGTTTCTGCAACACTCTTGAAACAATTTAGAGAAAGCCATTTCTGTCTGCAAGAAAACACAAATCTGTAGAGTAGATGGCACGTGTAGATTGCAAATGTACAGATGTACTAAATCCAGTTGAAAGGGGTGCAGTTGTAATTTTGTACCCAGAAATTGGCAATTTTGTTTGAATGGATACAGATGGAAATGGGGCACAGATCAGTCGCTTGTGGGTCTAATTTGGCTGGGGTTGAATGACCTTCCTGTGTTTTTCTGTTGTGAGATGGTAAATCCCTAACTAATTTATTGTGCTTCATTCTTAGCTTTATTCAATAAATCTATCAATTACATCTGCATTTCATTACTGGCAAGGAGTCGAGTTGGATAATGAACTATCATTCCAAAATTATAAACGCCAAATGCTGGAAAGCTAAACTAGATATACAAATTATCAATGCGAACTTGGGATTCGAGTCCTGTTTATTTTACTGCATCTTTGAAATGATAACTAAATAACATTTAAGTTTTAGAGCGGAATCCAACATTTTGGTCATCTGGTCTCATGAATTAACTTATTGATGAGTTACGGTACAATAATTTTGATAAGAACTGGGAACTTTTCATTTTCTTTATCATTAAAACAAAATCACAAAATTAAAATTGTTTTTTTCTGATTTCAGTATAGTCCATCCCTGAAAATTTGTAATTGGTTCTACAGATAGAATTGATTGTCAATAGTCCCGCAGTTTTGTGAAGCAACAGTCAAGCCAAGTAAACTCTGCCAAAGGAATTGTCTATCATTGTCACTCTATAAGATTTACAAACCATCAATTGCATATTTAGCTTTGGCATTATCTTTGGATATGTGACAAACTAACAAGGAGTAAAGTTGAAAGAAGAGTAAGGATCCTTAGATTCTGCCCATTAACAGCTTGAATATCAGAGAACAATTAGCATTAACTAGTATTGAACTGATGACAAATTAACTCATAAACCAATTTTCTGCATGATGAAATCAATACATTATAGTCATTGTGAGATACAACACAAAAGCATGTCCATTGGCCACTGAGTCAGCACTGACCATTAACCACCCATTTACACTAATCGTACATTAATCCCACTTTTTATTCTCCCTATATTCTTATCAACTCCCCCCTAGGTTATATCGTTCACCTATTCATTAAAGACAATTTACACTGGCTCATTAATGTAGCAATGCACATGACCTTGGGATATGGGATGAAACCAGAGGACCCAGATTTGGGAATAGATATCCAGGTGGATATTGTGAACTCTGATTTCCCCTTTATAAAAGTGCTAGTAAGAACATTTGTATCCTGTGAGTGCCAGGAAGATTTTAAATTGGAAAATTTCTTGGTTGCAATTTTGTCGACTAGTTGTCCCTGCAAATCCAATCATCAGTAGATATCCATTATGAGTGTTCAGACGTTTGCTCTTTTCTATCATTATTGCTGATTTAACAGAAAACTCTGAAGAAAGCATTGCTGACGATCTCTAAAGATGTAGCCATGAGTTTGATTCTTAGGTAAGAAAAGAGACCACAGTATAAAAATGAATTGGGCCATGTGTGGCAGCTGTCCCATTTGGATCATAATGTTTCTTTATCAACTAAGCAGTTACTTGCTTGAGACTACATAGTTGAAGAAGACAGTCCATGACTCTGGAAAAACTGGTGCAATGGCATTTCATAGGCCTGTAAGGAAATGAATTGGCTATTATAATGCTTAACCAGAACCTAAAATGCACTATACCCACATTACAGAAGGCATTGGTGTAGCTGTGCTCAATCACCATTCATTTTAGTGTAGAATTCAAGATCTAAAGTACTGGAGACAATATGCACAGGGCTATAATTCCTGCTGGATAAGTAAAAACGTTTCAGGAAAAGTATCATTTTAAATCTGCAAACAGCCCAATTAAGGTCAACTGACATGCATAGTTTGAGGAGTATAAAGATGTAACACCTTCCTTCATCCACTGAAGCTACTGATCAAATTTGGTAGACCATTAACTTTAATTACAGCCCAATGCAGATGTTTCTATTCCTTGTTTTTTTTGGTCCATGTTAAAACATTGTGTTTCTGCCAAATAACGATAAGAGATGTGTGGATAAAATTGTCTTCACAATAAAAATTCTGTTCCGAAACCGTTGGCAAGTAAACTTTAATGATTTGATTAATAGTTGGCAGCTTGAAAAGTAGCAGCACTGTTGGAAGTGTCTGTCTTTAATTCAACTGATCAGTACCAATTTAGTCAAGTTGCAGACTGGGGGGAAAAAAATATGTGTGAGTGTAGAAAGGAACTGCAGATGCTGGTTTATACTGGAGATAGACACAAAGCACTGGAGTAACTCAGGGATCAGGTAGCACCTCTGGAAAAAAAAGAATGGGTGACGTTTTGGTTCAGGTCGGGTCTGAAGAAAGGTTTTGACCCAAAACATCACCCATCCTTTTTCTCCAGAAGTGCTGCCTGATCGCTGAGTTACTCCAGCGCTTTGTGTCTATCTCTTGAATAAATATAGAGGTATATATAAATGTATGCCCAATAATATGTTTGAAATACCTTCAGGTTGAATTAGCAGGTTGAATTATTACAAACCAAATTGTATTGAATAAAACTGAATTAAATATTTTGCATAATTCGATATTTTATTGTTTTAAAGAGCTGATAATAGGAAAACATATGTCGGAGATTGAGAACGTCACATTGATGACCCTACGAGATCTGCTGCCTCGTAGCAGCACTGATTTGGTTCCAGTGTTGTCTGTGTGTAGGTTGCATGTGAGTGTGTGGGTTTCCCCTGGATGTTCTAGTTTCCACCCACATCCAAAGATATGCAGGTTAGTAGGTTAATTACCCACTACAAATTACTGTTAGTATATGAGTGAGTGATAGAGCCTGGGGGGATTTGATGGACATGTGGGAAGAGTCGGATACAGACAAGAGTATCGGGGAATGTGAGCCATAAACTCAAAGAGTCTAAATGGCCTCCTACCATGTAGTAAATATATATGGGAAATAAGTTTGGAAGGATACTCACAGTTAAATTTTACTTAAATTACATTTGAAACTGTTTTAATAGTCTAGGCTAGATCAACCATGAAGCCAGGCAGAAGACCTAATACTAATTAAAAGTGGTGTGTGGTCTAATTAAACTTTGCATTACATAAATAGCTCAATGGTCTGTAAAAAGTCAATTTTGTACTTTAGGCCATTCAGACTCGGAAGATTAGTCATAGAAATAACAGACGGCTAACTGACAGCCCATGACAATGTGGTTGTGGGTAGAGCATTGGTATGTGAAAAGAAACATTAGATTAATTGACTCATCCATCAACTCAATGGGAGACTTCACCAGTCAATTCATTTGGAATTGAAAAGGGGCCATAGTAATTTTAAAATGGTGAAGCTGATGTATCATGCCTTTACTATGTATTGATCCTTGTCTGTAACTATTCCTCAAATAATATATTTCTATAAATGTTCTTCTATCAGACAGGAACCAAAAATTAAATTTAGCTGTGAGATTCCCATTCACAATGGTGTTCTAACAATGTTTAAAGGATTTTTTAAAATGTGATCTAAACTTCTGTCATGCTCAAGAGTTACAAGCTGAGTTAAGGGTCTGTCCCACTTTCACAACCTAATTCACGACCTTTTTAATGGGCCTGTCCCACGAGCATGCGACTGCAAGCGGCGAGCACAATCTAACATGGTTGCTTGAGCCGTACAGCCTCACGGGGTCGGTCCCACTTCGATCGCCGGAGCCATATGGAGTTGTGCGGAGCTGGTCCTGACATCGCACGGGGCTCCGAAAAACTGACAGTGTTCAAAAATTCCGCACGGCAACGGCCTGCCAGCCCGCCGCCGCCTTGACGCTGTACGCACCGCCTTGACGGGCATATGTAGCGTCTCGACGCCGGACGCAGCGTCTTGATGCCGTACGTCACGCGTGAACTTCCTGCAGACTTCGCTCGAACTTCAAGTCACTCACTCGACCTCCGCGCGGCCCCCGCTTCTGGTTTGGTCGCGCTCGCCGCATGCAGTCGGATGCTTGTGGGACTGGCCCTGTACGGGGATCACTTGACCTCCAAGCGTCCCCCACTTCCGGTTTGGTCGCGCTTGTCGCATGCAGTCGCATGCTCGTGGGACAGGCCATTCACTCGTGGACATTTTTCATCCGGCTAGTAAAAACACCCGACCTACTTGATGCGACGAGTACCTACGACTAGCATCACTGCCTGCTATGACCTAACTACGACCTCCTACGACCTTGTGAAGACCATTGCTGTGAGTACGAGTCAAGGGCAAACTCGGCAGAGGTCGTGAATTGGGTCGTGAAAGTGGGACATGCCCTTTAGAAGTTCACACAAGATAGAACTTACTGTTGAAATAATTGGGTTAATGCTCTTTTAACAACTTGAAAATACTATTAATTTGCAATTAATTTCTCTGATATAAAAGGTATTAATTACCTGGAGTCTCATTGTTTCAGGTTTTATTTTATCAGCCAGATTTTTTTAAGGCATTACATTGTAGATTTTTTGTTCTCCCTTCTTTACCCTTTCAGACTTAAGTTCCCTTCCTTCAGTTATTTTTCTGTTTCTGCTTTAACATTGCAGTCGGGCACACTCATTTTCCTCTTTCTCAATCCTATAGCTGTATATTTCTAACTCCCTAACAAACAGCAGATTGCTCGCTTTATCCATTTGGCACTGCCACTTGTGAATGCAAACAAATTTGTGAGAAATTAAATTTTGAGGTGAAAAGCACAGGAGACAAGTTATCTAATGGTAGATGCAATCAGGTGTAACAATATGGCAACACCTGGTCCAATTTTTTCCTACATTCTTTTATGAGACATGATTGTTAACAGAAATTTTTATCACATATTCCCTGTGAACGTGATATGAGCTGCTGCCTGAAACAACTGTGGGCCATGAGTTGAAGTTAAACAACGCAATGTGTTAGATAATGGAGTTCACTCAATATGGCAGTGAAAGATCTTTGTTAATGGTTTAAAAATCTTGATAAGATGCGGTATTTCACTGCAATTTCACTGCAAAGTGTTTATCTTTATCAACCTTTATTGTCATCTTGCAAAGCAACAGTTGTACAGTGCAAAATGAGAAGACGTTTCCCAGGGAATACCGGAGCATCGCACATGAAACATAAACTTTTGTATTGAGCAACAATCTCTTGTGCCTTATTAGTGACGCAAGGAAAACTATAAATGCATGTTTCACTACCAAGATACAAAGGCAATAACAAATATATTATAGGTGAAAACCAATTCTGTGAAGGAGAGCAAAATGTACGTAAAACTAACTATGGGTTAAATTCATGACAAAGCGATCTTTATTTCATAAATACAATGGAAGTTTAATTATTAACTATCATAATAAAAAACAATAAAAAATACGAATTTCACCAAATAAAGCTTTATTAGTGTATTAATTTGACAATTGGTAAGTTAATATTAATGAAAGATTCAGAATGAAAGTAAAAATAGTTTTCCATTATAGGAGCTCATATCTTTTTAGTGCATCATTTTCCTGTATCTGAAATTGCTTTTGTAACTTCTCTTTAGCTTGAAGGCCAGAATAGCTTGAATCAGAGATGTTATTTTACATCCTCTTCCAATTTGCTGGCAAGGACCTGACACCTCTTCTATATTCTTGGGGTGGGGGGGGGGGGTATTAGTTTGCCATTAGAGATCTAATGAGAAATGTCAGCTGTGACAAGCTGCAAGAACTAGGTTGCAGAAATTATGTTTGTAAAGTCTTATTTTACTTAAAGATGTGCTTTAATACCACGTTGAAGTGGCATTATATAAAGAGTTGCAGGTGAAATATACTGCATAAATTAGATTGAGGTTCGTGGTGAGAATTGGCTGCTTTCCAGTGCAATCGAGTATAAAAGTATGATGAAAATATGTCCATATTCTCAATATGGCTGTACAGTGGCTCAAAAGCTGCACAGTGGTGCACCGATAGAGTTGATGCCCTGCAGCGCCAGAAACTCCGAGTTCGATTCTGGTGCTGTCTCTATATTCTCCCTGTGACCGCGTGGGTTTTCCCCGACTGCTCCAGTTTACTCCCACATTCCAAAAATGTGCAGGTTTAGACGTTTATTGACTTCAGTAAATGGTTGCTAGTGTGTAGGATAGAACTTGTGTGAATGTGTAATCACGGTCAGCATGGACTAAATTGGCTGAGGGGCCTGTTTCCATGCTGTATATCTAAACTAAACTAAATATGATGAAAGGAATTGAGATAGCTTGGATATGCAAATTATTTACTTTGGCAAAAGATACAACATTCTGTTTAAAAAAAAAAGGCAAACTAGGATTGAAAGACAAATTGAGAGATTGCTTTTAAAAGAGATTAAGAGATGTATTGAATAAGTTACAAAAGTGGCGATTAAAGGAGGTAGTTCAAAATACACCAAAGAAGGAATGAAATATGCGAGATGGAATTGAACAATATGAGAAGGACAGGTCAGTAGGATTTAAGGTCAGGTGTACTCGAGTCATACAGCATGGAAACCCGCCCTTTGGCCAAACTTGCCCACGCCGACCAACAAGTCCCATCTACACTCGACCCAACTGCCTGCATTTGGCCCATATCCCTCTAAACCTATCCTATCCATATATCTGCCTTGTGATAATACCTGCTTAAACGTTGCGATAATACCTGCAATTAAGTATAATGAAATGTTTTCTGTTCCTAAAACATCATGTCACAATCACAATAGATCAATTATTCTCTGCCCTTTCCAAAATAAACATAGTATTCAAATGTTTAAGTTATTCTACTGAGTGGGTGGCACAGCAGTAGAGTTGCTGCCTTACAGCGCTTTCAGTGCCAGAGACCAGTGTTCGATCCTGGCCACGGGTGCTTGTCTGTTCGGAGCATATTCGTTCTCCCCATGGCTTGCATGGGTTTTCTCAGAGAACTTTGATTTCCTCCCCCACTCTAAAGACGTACAGGTTTGTAGGATAGTGTTTATGTGTGGTGATCATTGGTAGGTGCGGACTCAGTGGGCCTGTTTCCGCAATGTATCTCTAAACTAAATTAAAAAACGAAACTAAAGATTAAGTGATGTTCATTTAAGTTTGTCCTGCAATTGTTCATAAATCTTGGCCATCGGAAAGGGACCTGATCTTGAGGAATATTGATCTGTTGAAAACTGTGAAAGTCAGTTTTCCGAAACAAGCTCCCTTCATGTCAGCTGCCTTATAGGAGCCCAGGATAGGGGAATGTATGTCTACGCTACTTTCATATGTAAGATGTTGTTTAAGCCAAGAGTTATAAAATCGTGGAGTCTAAGCCATATCACTATTGCTGCAAATTTCCTTCTTATTTCAAAACAACTGAAACATAACAAAATGCACAGCATCTTTTTGTTATAACTTATGAATTTACGTGTATTGGCAGGTCAAAGGTCAGTAATTGTTTACTGCACACAGATCCTCAGAGCCTCAACTCAGTGATGCTGTCATCCAAGTTGCCAGGGATGATCTACACAGCAGATGAACAGTGTCAGATTCTGTTTGGTCCCACAGCTACTTTCTGTAAGGAGATGCAGGTAAGTTTTCTTTTATATAACATCCTATATTAATTGGCCTCTGTATATTTATTGTTTCACATAATCGAGAATTCTTTAAGTTCCTCAATGAATTAAAATAAGGTTTAGTTCAGTTCAGCGTTTTATGGGGGTGGGTGTGATGTGGGCACCAAATGTGTTCCAACAAAGCAACTAATGAACAATGCACATTGGTGCCAGAGTTCCTGCTGGCCACATATTGGTTAAGGTGCTGCTGTATATGCAGTAAAAAAGAGCTGGTGGCATTTTACAGAAATGCCTGATCATGATATCAATCAGTATGCAAATGCCGATTTCATGGCAGATCAAGCAGTTATTAAAAAAAGAACAGCTGAATGTAGTGGCGCAGCGCCAGAGACTCGGGTTCCATCCTGACTACGAGTGTTGTCTGGGCGGAGTTTGCGCATTCTCCCTGAGACCGTCTGTTTTCTCCGGGTGCTTCGGTTCCTTCCATATTCCGAAGACACACAGATTTGTATTAATTGGCCTCTGTAAATTGTCCCCAGTGTGTAGTATGCAAAAGTGGGATAACATTGAATAATAGTGTACGGACTATTAATGGTTGGCGTGGACCCAGTGGGCCGCAGGCCCTGTTTCCATGCTATATCTCTAAAACTAAAACTAAAAAATGATGGGTTGAGCATGAGGGAAGACATGCAATTAGTGTAACTATTAATTGCTTTCAGATTATTGGCTGGTTGACGCTGGTAAATTGGCCAGAAATCTTAGGATGCTTGATCCTTGATTTTTTAAAAGATGTTGAATTTTATATCGATCCACTGCTTATTGACATCAGGACTTGTGTGGAAATAATTTTCTCCCATATACACTTGTTGGTTTTCTGTTTGGATTGTGCAGTGACAAGGAATAGGTGCACCAGGTGGGATAGGTGGAGGAGGAGAAGGGCTCAGTAGGATGTTAATCCATCCAGAGTGTTCATAGCACCTTGGTGAGGAACAGAGTACGCATTATGTCTTTATTAAAACCTGCCACAGTTCCAACCTCAGCAGAATAGGGACCTTATCACTGGCATGGTCACAGAGCCATGGACATTTATGCATTCAGTTCCTTCAAGATGGGATCTAAGGATATTGGAGCATTTTGCAGTTTGTAGTCAACTATTTAATATAGTCATACAGCATGGAAACAGGCCCTTCGGCCCAATGCTGATCTCATAAGGGAGATAACTGACTACCTCTGTTTAAAGAGAGTTGAATAACTTCAATTATGTCTTGTTTTTAGCTTTGTGACAATTGCAACTTTCCATTTGGTGATGGGTGGCATTGATTGGTGAATATCTTTCTGTGGTTGCTGCATGCCAGTTATGAGATGTACTGCAGGCAAAACAAATCCTTTCACCATAGGCCATGTATCATGTACAACTGCATCCAAGTTCCCCCACAGTGCTCCGAAAGGAACATCATATGGACAATTACATCATCCTTTGCGGGAGACTCATATCCAGAGGTGCCCAGATGAATTTCAGTTCAAGATGCAATGACCTAGAAATGGCCATTATAGTGTTTTACTCAAGGGAGAGAAAAAGTGATTATTTAGTGTAATCTTGTAATTCTGCATTGGAACCAAATCTTACGATGACAGCACAAACTGTAGAAAATGCATTGTTTTGAATAGACTTGTTCTCTGGGGATAAAGCTTTGAGATGTAGAATGAATGTTTATACAAGCTGTCTTGTGTTTACCCAGCGACACTGAAGTGTGAATTATTTTATTGTTAGTAAAAAAAGAAATAGGCAACATGACTAAGAATGTGCAGGCACAATTGAGTGTGTTTGCAGATGACACTAAAATAAATGGTGTGGTAGATTCTGAAGGTGGTTATCAAGAATTACAGTGGGATCTTGATCAGCTGGGCAAGTGGGCTGAGGAATGGCAAATGGAATATAATTCAGATCATTGTGAGGTATTGCGTTTTGGGACGTCGAACCAGGCCAGGACCTTCACTAAATGGCTGGTGCCTGGGGAGTGTTGAAGAGCAGAAGGATTAGGAGTACAAGTACATAGTTCCCAGGGAGTGGCCTCACAGGTAGACCAGGTGATGAAGAAGGCTTTTAGCAAGCTGGCCTTCATCAGTCAGGGAATTGAGTATAGAAGTTGTGATGTTACGTATCAGTTGTACAAGACGTTGATGAGGCTGCATTTGGAGTATTCTGTTAAATTATGGTCTTCCTGCTATGGGAACAATGCCATAAATTGGAAAGGGTGCAGAGAAGATTTATGTCGATGTTACTAGGACTTGAGGGCCTGATCTATAGGGAGAGATTGGGCAGGCTAGAACTATTCCTTGGAGTTCAGGAGACTGCCAAGTGATCTAAAAGAGGGGAATAGATAGGTGAATACACTGTAATTTTTCCCAGGGTAGTGGGAATCAAGAACTAGAGGGTTTAGGGTTAAAGTGAGAAGGGAAAGATTGAAAAGGAACCAGAGGGGCAATTATTTCCACACAGAAGGTGGTGGATATATGAAAGGAACTGCCAATGGAAGTAGTTGAGGCAGTTACAATAACAACATGTAAAAGACATTTGGACAGGGAAGGTTTAGAGGGATATGGGCCAATCACTTGAAAATGGGTCTAGCTTAGTAGGAGCATCGTGGATGATTTGGAATGAAGGTACCGTATCCATCTGTTTGACCATGACGATAGAATTATTTGTTTGTCTATTTCTGGTGACCTTCAGAAAGTAGACTTTGTTGAAATATTTATGAGGTCCAAATCTTTTTTATTGTTTTCATAAGATAATAAGAAATAGGAACAGAACTAGGCCATTAGGCCCATCTAGGCTGCTCTGCTATTCAATCGTGGCTGATCTATCTCAATCTCATTCTCCTGCCTTCTCTCTGTTAACTTTGACACTTACTAAGCCAAGAAGCCATCAATCTCTGCTTTTAAAATATCCAATGTCCTCCAGTCGTCTGTGGTAATGAATTTCACAGATCCACACCCTCTCGCAAAAGAGGGTGCGTCTGTTGTACGTCTGTTGTTTGCCATTAGCAATCAACAGACGCACAACCCCGAGGCAGCCTCATTGTTGCGGGTGACTTCAATCACTCCAACCTGAAGACTGTACTCCCCAAATTCCACCAACATGTCTCCTTCCCCACTAGAGTAGACAAGACACTGGACAAAGTCTACACTAACATGGCTGAAGCTTACAAAGCCGTCCCCCTCCCCCACCTTGGTCAGTCTGATCACCTTTCATTGTTCCTACTCCCTAAGTACTCCCCACTCATCAGACGGGTTAAACCAACTGTGAGGACAGTTAAAGTCTGGTCAGAGGAAGCGGACTCCACACTTCAGCAGTGTTTTGGAAACACTGACTGGAAGGCGTTTGCAGCCCAGGCCACCCTTGACTCCCACACGGACATTGATTCCTACACATCCTCTGTTCTGGACTTTATAAACTCCACCATCAATAGTATCACCTCCCTCAAACGGGTGATCATATTCCCGAATCAGAAGCCATGGATGAACAGCGAGGTCAGGCTACTGCTGAAAGCACGGGACACCGCTCTATTTACATGCATACAGTCATAGACTTCTTTTTTCCTGTGGGAGGAGTGAGTGTCCGGGGGGGGGGGGGGGGGGGGGGGGGGGGGGGGGGGGGTACACAGAACCTTCAAATATTCCTCATGTGTTAGGCTCTGAGAGCATTTTTGTACACCTCCTCGGGACCCTCACCACTTACTAGGGACTCAGTGATCCTGTCAAGCTCCCAGACTCCAACTAGTCCCACATCATTCTCGTTTCATTGGTATGTGGGATGTCATGTCACAGGCCAGCATCAAATCCACGTCCCACAAAAACCTGGATTTCAACTTCACAGGCAATACCTTCATTCCATTTATTGTTAATGCAATTTGCAATATAATATACAGGATTAAAAAAAGACAAAAGTCTTACAAGGTCAATTAATTGAACTCTTCCAAACTAAATAATATTTATGATATCACATAATAGATTTAGGAATCAGAACTTTAGTCCAGTTATAAAAGATGACAACAACTGCCTCCTTCAGAATTATAGAACATATTAAATATATTTTTACTATACATTGTGACAGATTTAAAATCCCTCAAGGACATTAGTGAAAATTAATCCTCGAAACAATCTCAAAGTCAACTCAGTGGTGCTGCTGGGCAGAGAGTGAACACATTATTTCTGCCAAAATTAATTGATTGGTATTCATGTGAAGGAAAGAACTGCTGATACTGGTTTAAATCGAAGATAGACACAAAATGCTGGAGTAACTCAGTGGGACAGGCAGCATCTTTGGGGAGACGTAATGGGTCGAGACCCTTTCTCAGACTGATGTCAAATGTGTGGGCGGGGCAGAGATAGAATGTAGTCTGAGACAATAAGACTGGTGGGAGAACTGGGAAGGGGTGGGGGTGGAGAGAGAGGGAAAGCAAGGGCTATTTGAAGTTAGTTAAGTCAATGTTCATACCGTTGAGGTGTAAGATACCCAAGCGGCGGTGTTCAGCGCAACGATTGCCGACCCTACGCTTTGTCTCGCCAGGCTCTGCGATCCTTTCGCTGAACACCTCCACTCAATCCGCCTTAACCTAACTGATCACCCGGTTGCTCAACACTTCAAATCCCCCTCCCATTTCCAGTCTGACCTTTCTGTCCTGGGCCTCCTCCATTGTCAGAGTGAGGTCCAGCGCAAATTGGAGGAACAGCACTTCATATTTCGCTTGGGTAGCTTACATTGACTTCTCTAACTTCAAATACCCCTTGCTTTCCCTCCCTTCCCCTCCCCCATCCCTGTTCTCCCACCAGATTTTCTGTCTCCCACTACATTCTATCTCTGTCCCACCCATTCCCCTGACATTAGTCTGAAGAAGGGTCTTGACCCGAAATGTCACCCATTCCTTTTCTCCAGAGATGCTGCCTGTTCCGCAGAGTTACTCTAGCATTTTGTGTCTATCTTCGATTGGTATTCATAGTTGGTATTAAGCACTGAGTTGGGCTTTTTGCCATATAGCAACTGTGGAAAGATATGACATTTATTTCTAAGTTTCCTATCTTGGAGTATACCAATTCTTGGAGTGTTGTTTCCCCCTTCACTTGCAGCCCACTTAATATTGAAAGTCCCAAACTCTATACCTCTACTAGCATTATGTAATTCTCATTTAATTTAAAATAGTGACTAAATGAGATGTTTTTGAGTGGGTTTGAGTACACAATGCACACATGCAGGATTGGGATGGACATTGAGTATTGAGAGTTACTGCAATAACTTAGCTCGAATGCATGAGTGCCTAGATAGAGTTTAGACAGGCTAGGATTTTATTCATTCGAATGCGGACAGAAGTGTATACAATAATGAGGGGAAGAAACATGGTTAATGCCTGTGGTAGGGTAGTCAAGAATTAGGGGACATAGTTTAAGGTAGAGGCTAAAGATTTGATAGGAAGCTGAGGGATAACCTTTTCACACAGAGCATGGTGGGCATATGGAATTTTATCTCAGTGGATTGCTTTCAGCATGTTTCAGCACAATTATATTTGGTCTATTACACTAAATTAAATGTCAAATAGCTTTAAAAATTTTGCTAATCTTTTTTGATTTTACCAAACCATTAAATACTTGATTTTGGTGAAAGTATCCTGTATTGCACACAAACTGTTGAAATTGTATTGCACTAATTCCTGGAACTGCACTTTTTCTTTTACCACTAGGGGTGCCGTATGATGGCTGCCTCTGCCTACAGTCTGTTTTTCTATCTTTTTTTTTTAAGTTTGTTTAAAAGTACATTGTGGAGGATTTTTTTAGTATTTCTCTGTGGGGGAGGGTGGTAGGGTAAGGGGGAAACTGTTTCTCCGTCACTTCTTGGCAAGGATGCGACTATTCTCCAAGTCGCATCTTCGCTCCCCCTCCTCGCGGCCTACCAACTGGATTGGCCCGGCCTTTCCTGCCGAGTGCCGGAACAAAGCTTCAGCAGCGGCGCAGCACTGGATTCACCGTGGACCTGGATCGCTGTTTGAAGCTCCGGAGTGTTGGGCCTGCTGCTTCAACATCGCGGAACTGTGGTTTGCAGAGCTTCCAGCGCGGATGGTGCTGGCTTCATCGCGGAGCCCTGGGATCTTTTGCCGAGGGCCGCCAGCGTGAATCTCCACCCATCCCGGCCTGTGGACTTCGGGAGCCACGGTCTACGGTAAGAAGTGACCTATTCAGAAGTCCAAGCCTCTGAGAATGTTCTCCCGTTCCAACGTCGGCATTCCATCATCTGGCGAGCAGGCCTGAACATCGGGCCATCCGCAGCGGCGACAGCGAGGGGTTCGGAAGCCCCCCGACTACAGGTGAACGACAGAGGACAATAGAGGAGGATAACTGAACTATGGTGCCTTCCCTCACAGTAGGAAGCTTTGATTCCGCTGTGTGGGGATGTCTATGTTAAAGACTATCGTGTTCTGTGCTCTTTTTTTATTCGTATGGCTATATGGTGACCACACATTTCACTGTACCAATTGGTACATGTGACAATAAATGTCTCTTGTCTCTTGTCTCTTGTCTCATGTCTTGAAGTACTCCTTCCTTTACTGCTAAATGAAATAGAGGGAGCTGAGCTAACTTTACAAATGCAGGAATTAAGTAATCCGGGTTATACTAAACTTGAGCACACGGAGTCTGAGTGGAATCGACAGACATTGCTCCGCTTATTTCAGTGCGATCATTGTGGGGGCTTTTGTTTCTGACCATTCAACTGTTACTTGAATGTACTAAAAGCCTTTGTAAGCCAGATGTATGAACCGTGTGCCATAAGCAAACCAAGAAATATGATGATGGATGTTTCCACCCTTTTCAAAAAAAAAATTTGAAATATATTTTTTGTGTGTAAGATGCTTTATTTTTTTCAGTGACTAATGTTAAAATCCATGACACGTCACCTCTGTAACTTGAACCAGCTTATGCTGGAAAAGCCTGATAAGAGGTCATGTCTAGTCAGGGGTCAAAATCCTCGTGGTGGTCTGTTGCCTGCCTGCCAAATGTAGCTGTTCACACAGGAGTGGATGAAGTTACAATAGGAATTCCATATATTGTGAGATCTTGTGACTTTGCTGCTGGAACGGAACAAGGAAAACATTGATGCCCTAGACCTGGCGCATTGGCCATTACATTTTAGTTTAGAGAGCCTTTTGGCCCACCGAGTCCACACCGACCAGCAATCCCGCACATTAACACTATCCTCCACACACTAGGGACAATTTTACATTTATACCAAGCCAAGCTACAAACCTGTAAGTCTTTGGAATGTGGGAGGAAACCAGAGCACCCGGAGAAAACCCAGGCAGGTCACAGGATGAACGTACAAACTACGTACAGACAGCACCTAGAGTCATAGATAGAGTCATAGTCATAGTTTAATACAATGTGGAAACAGGCCTTTCGGCCCAACACGCCCACTCCGGCCAACAATGTACCAGCTACCCTAGTCCCACTAGCTTGCGCTTGGTCCATAACCCTCCAAACCTGTCCTATCCATGTACCTGTCCAACTGTTTCTTAAACAATGGGATAGTCCCAGCCTCAAATACCTCCTCTGGCAGGTTGTTCCATACGCCCACCACCCTCTGTGTGAAAAAAGTTACCTCTCGGATTCCTTTTAAATCTTTTCCCCTTCTCCTTGAACCCATGTCCTCTGGTCCTCGATTTCCCTACTCTGGGTAAAATACTCTGTGCATCTACCCGATCTATTCCCCTCATGATTTTGTATATAAGATCTCCCCTCATCCTCCTGCGCTCCATGGAATAGACCCAGCCTACTCAACCACTCCCTATAGCTCAGACCCTCTAGTCCTGGCAACATCCTCATAAATCTTTACTGAACCTTTTCAAGCTTGTCAATATCTTTCCTATAACATAGTGCCCAGAAGTGAACACAATATTCTAAATGTGGTCTCACCAACGTCTTATACAACTGCAACATGACCTCCCAACTTTTATACTCAATACTCTGACCGATGAAGGCCAAAGTGCCAAAATGCTTTTTGACCAACTTATCTACCTGTGACTCAACCTTTATGGAACCATGCACGTGTACTCCTAGATCCCTCTGCCCTAGAGGCCTACCATTTACTGAGTAGGTCCTGTCCTTGTTCGACGTCCCAAAATGCAACACCTCATACCTGTAGTCGGGATCGAAGGCATCTGGAGAGGCCGACCTAACAGATGAGGACGGACACGTGGGAGTGAGGACGACGCCGCCAGGGGAGGAACAATGGAGGATCCGGCATGGGGGGACCTGTGAGGAAGTGGGGGAGAGCAATGGAGGACCCTGTCTTTCCAAATACATGTGGATCCTGTCTCTTAGAATCCTCTCCGTTAACTCGCTTGCCATTCCCTTGATTGTCCTTTCAGGCCCTTCTTAAAAAAGGCCCAACATTTTTTATCCAGAATGATAAAAAATAGACTAAAAAAAGAGACTGGGACTAGAGATGGATTCAGCAGAAAGCAGAAAGGGCGAAGGGTTCTGAAGAATATTTGAAATCAATAACTGGTGAAATACACGATCTTTGATGTCCTAAAGGAAGGCATTTTTTGTTGTCATATTACTGAATCTGACGAAGGAGATGGTGGAATTGCAAACAAGGATAGCATTGATATAGAACAAGTCAGTACTTTTAAAGGGAGAGGTCAAGAGCATGTGTATGTGCCGATGCATAGAACTTGAATGAATGTGGAAAATGTGGAGCTGGAGGCAGTTGTTAACTAAAGATATGTGACTACAAATGAGTTTTGATCAACACATTAATGCAGACAAGAAGGGAAACATAAACCATTGGCGTTGGAAAAGGGAGAAGTAGAATCTCTTCAAAATAGGCTTTCCTGAAACAAAAATGGCATGGAATTGAATTGTAACTGGAGCAAAAGGAAGAGTTGTTGGATTATTTTTAATCTTCTGTATCTAAGGGGCGACTTGTAAGTCCCTAAATCCAGTCTTTTGGTTATTAATGCCAGAAAGTATGAGCTGGTTTCCTTCTGAAACTGCAGATTGTTTCCTTTTAAACTTTTGGTACTTGTTCTGACTAAGATGAATCTAAGATGAATGATTGTGTCGGTAATATATTTAAAAAAAATACACTAATGCTGGAATAACTCAGCGGGTCAGGCAGCATTTCTGGAGGACATGGATAGTTGATGTTTTGGATTATGGCTCTTCTTCAGACTGATTGTATTAATGGGGAGTAAATTGGGAGAGAGTTGGGGGCAGAGCAAAGCCTGGCAAGTGATTTTTAAAGGTAGACTTGAAATTGCTCTTGCTGATTATAGCAGTTATTTTTATCTTTTATTGCATTCCCTGTCTATTATATTAACAGAGATGTTAACCTCATGAAATCATAGAATGGTAATACCACCCACAGCGGCTTTTCATCTCTTTGAGTTGATGCCAGTTCTTTGCAAGAATTAATACTCACATCCAAAATATAGACGGTGTAATGTCATGTTAAATTTTTGGCATGGTACTTTTAAGCCTGAAGTAAAATCTGTACTTGGAATGCCAATTTTTTTCAATATTCATAGGTCACAAATATAGATACGAATTGTTTTGATTTGTGCCACCTTTTGGATCAAGATAAAAAAAAAGAGATAAAAACAGTTTTTCTCTTTGGGGGCAGCACAGTCGCGTAGTGGTCGAGTGCCATAGACCCGGGTTCGATCCTGACTAAGGGTGCTTATCTGTACGGAGTTTGTACATTCTCCCCGTGACCTGCATGGGTTTTTGCCAAGACCTTCAGTTTCCCCCCCTCACTCCAAAGACATACAAGTTTGCAGGTTAATTGGCTTGGTGTAAATATAAAATTGTCCCTAGTGTGTGTAGGGTAGTGTTAATGTACGGGGATATCTGGTCTGTGCGTGCGCACTCAGTGGGTTGATGAGCCAGTTTCCGCGCGGTATCTCTAAACTAAACAAAAATTAAACACACTATGAACTTGGATTCTGATATCCTGGGGAAATTCAAACATTTACAAAGCACTTTATTTATTGTCACAGACACCAATTGGTGCAGTGAAAGTTGAGTTAACATGCAGCATACAAATAAGATAAACACAACACTACAGAATTTAACATAAAACATAAAACATCCCCCACAGCAGAATCAACGTTTCCCACTGTGAGGGAAGGCAACAGTCATCTTCCTCATGTTCACCCGTGGTCGGGGCCTATTGAGGCCTCCGCAGTCACCACAACGGCAGCCCGATGTTTCAGGGCCCTCTCGCCGCGATGATGAAACTCCGACGCCGGAACGGAAGAACACTCTCACCGGATTGGAGTTTCCAAATCGGCCGCTTCCTACCAGAGACGGCGGTTTCCGAAGTCCATAGGCCAAGTTGGGCAGAGCTCCAACACTGGTGATCCTTGGCGAAAGATCCCAGGGCTCCGTGATGTTATAGTCAGCATCGCCCACAGCTGGTAGCGCCACAGACCACAGCTCCACGGTGTTAGTCAGCAGGACCTCCGGAGCTCCACACGGCGAACCCGGTAAGGCATTGCCCGCTCCGCGATGGAATTCAGTGCTGCACCGCCACTGAAGCCCTGGCCGGTCTCCGGAAGGAAAGGCCGCGCCAATGCAGCTGGTAGGCCTCGAGGAGGGGGCGAAGATGCGGCTTGGAGAAAAGACGCATTCTCGACCAGGTAGTGACTGAGAAAAATGGTTTCCCCCTTTCCCACCCACCCCCACCCCCACATAAACAAGACTAAAAGACCTCCAAAAACAAACTGTTAGACAGACTAAAAATAACAAAAAGGATGAAAGGACAGACCGTGCTGGCGAGGCTGCCACACTCGATAGCGCCACCACTCGATTATCCAGCACCAGCATTTAGTCCAAAAATTATTAATGTGAAGAGGAAACCTTTCAGTACTGGTGTTGATGGTATGGAATGAACAATGCAAGGTTTAGTGAGTCTGCAGTCATTATTCGGCCCCTGCACAAATCCAGGGGTGGATGTACTAAATACAGAGCTACCAACATTGGGTGAGAGTTGGGAGTGAGAAATTGCGAGAGACCAAGCCGGAGGGAGCGTAGCGACTGAGGCAAGCAGGATGCTTTCTCCAACAACCCCCATTTGAAGACCATTATCTTCCGCCGCTTCTACCCAGTGCTTGGTATCTACTTCCAGCAGCCACTGGTTGTCCTCCAGGATGCACCGAGCCGCAGCCTGGTCCATGCCGGTCACCAGGGTGAATTCGGCACAGAGACACTCACGCAGCGGCGCAAAGCTTCCGACGCCTCCGACAGCCCAGGCCTCTCTATTTCCGGAGTTGCAGCGAGCGACTCGCCAGCCAAGCAAACACTCGCCAGCCCCAGCTCCCCGTCTGCATCTGACCCCGCTGCTGCTTCTGCTTCCATCCCTCCCTCCGCCCCGGCTCGCCAACACCCGCGGCCCATGCAGTTGATATCAGATTTGAAATTCGCGTTGATCACAGAATTTCTCACGACAGAGCGTGAGAGATTCTGTGATCAGCATGAGAGCGTGAGAAATGGGCAAAATGCATGATTTGCACGCTCAATGCGTGAGAGTTGGCAGCTTTGTAAATACTTGTTAAAAACATTACGGAACTAACATCATCACAGTCATTAGATAGTTTTGTGCACAATTCCCCATACCTTAGTCTTGGTGGGAAAGCTTTGGTTGACTTCATTGGGCCATTTTTGGGAAACAGACCCTTCAGCTCCATCGAGTTCACATCAACCAGCCATACTGTACACTAATTTACACACTCGGGGACAATTTTTCTTTCAACTTACCAAAGCAAATTAACCATATTGACCTGAAATATTGTGCAATTATTGTTAATTTGCCTTCCATTTTGTGAGATAATTTAGAAAGTCATTCCGATTATTACAATCCTTTTTGATACAGCAAGAAATTGCTGTGAATTTGAGACATTAGCAGATTAATGGAGGAGCAATTTTACAGTGTATACATTATTACATACCACCTTCATGTGTTCTATTGATGGACAAAAATATAGTATTTAAATTCTCCAACAACACCAATTCAAATCCAAAACACCAAGACAAACACCAATTTATCCTGGCTTCATCAAAAATATGAGAGAAGTTAAGGACTTTTCATCACCTGTGGTACTTTAACTCAATATCCCTCGCTACTCTTTTTCCAAGGATTGACATTGTAGCAATAATTTAATGTAATTTCATTTTGCTACAAACTGGCAAGAACACTTTCTGCTCGATAATCATCAGCACAAGGGCACCTCAAGGCTGTGTACTCAGTCCCCTGGTCTACTCACTCTATACCCATCACTGTGTAACTGAACACAATTCCAACTCCATCTTTAAAGTCACCAACAACACCACCATTGTTGGACGAATTACAGGTAATGATGAGTTAGAGTATAGGAGGGAGATTGATCGTCAGATTGAATGGTGACATAATAACAATCTTGTTCTCAATTACGGTAAAACCAAAGAACTGATTGGTGACTTTAGAAGGCCGAGGCTGTCTTCGTCAGCGGGTTGGTGATGAAGAGAGCCGAGAACTTCAAATTCCTGGGTATAGAATCTCTGAAGAGCTGTCCTGGACTCAGCACATTGATGCAATCATAAAGAAAGCCCATCAATGCCTCCACTTCCTTAGAAGATTGAGGAAAGTTGGTATGTCGACGAATTTCTACAGGTACAGTATGTGGTAGAAATCTTATTGACTAATTGCATCATGGCCTGGTTCAACAACTTAAACCCCATAAATGAAAGATCAAATGTGGTGAACACTGCCCTATCCACCATGGGTACCAACCTCCCCTCCATTAATGGTACCTATAGGAAGTATACCTCAAAAAGGCAGCCTGGCCACACTCTCATTTCACTCCCACCATTGTGAAGAAGTCTGAAAACTGGGATGTTCAGGAGCAGCTTCTTCCCAACAAACATCAGCTATTGAACACTACAAATTCCAACTAAATTTCGAACTATGAATTGTAGTTGCACGAGGGTCTTTGGGCGTTGTTTTGTTTTGCACTATATTGGGCTTTTTATTTATTGAATATTTTTATTTGTTTATTATGTTATCTGTTGAGTTCTGTTAACAAGCCTGTTGTGCTGCTGCAAGTAAGAATTTAATTGTACTATTTCAGTACGTATGACAATTAAACCCTCTTGACTTGACTATTGACCTCTGTAGAGCAGCACCTTTTGATTCTCATACCACTGGAAACAATTGATCTGCTGGCATTGACATGTGATATCTCTGCCAACCCCAGTGAATGCACTGCCACCTAGCTTAAAACTTACAATTTTGTAATGGTTTTGAACGTGAAATTTGCAGTCACAAGGACCCATTACGGCAAGCAGTACAAATGTGTTTAAGGTAGTTAGATACAGTAAACCTGTTGTTTTAATACGGACCTCTATATAACAGATTTTGGTTATAGAGTACGGAGAGTGTCCCCACAGTAATCAAACACCACTGTCCCTTTAAGAACACCGGCTGCTAGTTACACTGCGAAGGTCATTGAAATTGACAAGCAATTGCTTCGATCGACACTTCTGTCGTGATGCCCTATTGAACCATATAACAAACAGCCTTTAGTATTTTTAGCTTGCAGTTACTAAAATAAGTATTTAGCCTTTAAAAAGAACTTCATACACTCAGCTGGTTAGACAGGATTGTGTCATTGGAAGGAGAAATGGAGTTGACATTTAAGGTCAATGTCCTTTCACCTTGAACTCCAGGCAGACACTTGATCGTGGGAGTCTCGTTTAGCACGGGACAGGGTTTCTCACCCCGCCACATTGCCACCCCCAATGTCACGGACCTCCCATTTTGCTCTGAATCTCTGAATGCGGAAATCAGCAGCAGGGGCAGTGGTTATTGTCGTTCCCCAGCTGCACTGAACAAGGCGGTGCCAGGCGACCGTTTTGGCTTGCTGTGCTCCGTGTGGTGAGGGTGGTTCCACTGGGCTCCCAGTCACGGGGTTCCAAGATTCTGACCCGGCGCCCGGGCAGTGATATCAATGGGGGAAAAACCCTTACTCAGTTATAATGGCAATCAGCAATAAAAAAACACCTATGATCCGTTATAATGAGGGTTTACTGTACTAGTCATTTGGCCCAACTGGACAATGCATGCATTTATGCTCCACGTGTCCCTTGGTGCCATACCAGTGTATTCTGTATGTGTAAGAAAGAACTGCAGATGCTGGTTTAAATCGAAGGTGGACTCAAAATACTGGAGTAACTTAGCGGGTGAGGCAGCATCTCTGGAGAGAAGGAATGGGCGATGTTTCGGGTGGAGACCCTTCTTCAGACTGAAGAAGGGTCTCGACCGGAAATGTCGCCCATTCCTTCTCTCCAGAGATGCAACCTCACCCACTGAGTTACTCCAGCATTTTGTGTCTACCTTCAGTGTATTCTGTTTGCCAGGTAAATGTGTACTCCACTCTTTTCACGGGCAATGTGCTATGCAGGACTGCTCATAGTAATCTAGGTGTGCTCAAATGGGATCTGCATAGACTTCTAGATTAACTTCCTCCCTCCCATTCAGATCAGCATTCGGTTATCATTTTTCATTATTTTCTATGCCTTTCTACACAATATCATTGAACCTCTGCTGTTATAATATTTTGAAAATAATCAGTTCAATTCTTTTGATGTCATAGAAACATAGAAATTAGGTGCAGGAGTAGGCCCTTAGCCACAAGGTAGCCACATTCGGCCCTTCGAGCCTGCACCGCCATTCAATATGATCATGGCTGATCATCCAACTCAGTAGCCCGTACCTGCCTTCTCTCCATACCCTCTGATCCCCTTGGCCACAAGGGCCACATCTAACTCCCTCTTAAATATAGCCAATGAACTGGCCTCAACTACCCTCTGTGGCAGAGAGTTCCAGAGATTCACCACTCTCTGTGTGAAAAAAGTTCTCCTCATCTCGGTTTTAAAGGATTTCCCCCTTATCCTTAAGCTGTGACCCCTTGTCCTGGACTTCCCCAACATCGGGAACAATCTTCCTGCATCTAGCCTGTCCAACACCTTAAGAATTTTGTAAGTTTCTATAAGATCCCCTCTCAATCTTCTAAATTCTAGAGAGTATAAACCAAGTCTATCCAGTCTTTCTTCATAAGACAGTCCTGACATCCCAGGAATCAGTCTGGTGAACCGTCTCTGCACTCCCTCTATGGCAATAATCTTGTCCTTCCTCAGATTTGGAGACCAAAACTGTACGCAATACTCCAGGTGTGGTCTCACCAAGACCCTGTACAACTGCAGTAGAACCCTCTCTGCTCCTATACTCAAATCCTTTTGCAATGAAAGCTAACATACCATTCGCTTTCTTTACTGCCTGCTGCACCTGCATGCCTACCTTCAATGACTGGTGTACCATTACACCCAGGTCTCGCTGCATCTCCCCCTTTCCCAATCGGCCACCATTTAGATAATAGTCTGCTTTCCTGTTTTTGCCACCAAAATGGATAACCTCACATTTATCCACATTATACTGCATCTGCCAAACATTTGTCCACTCACCCAGCCTATCCAAGTCACCCTGCAGTCTCCTAGCATCCTCCTCACAGCTAACACTGCCCCCCAGCTTAGTGTCATCCGCAAACTTGGAGATATTGCCTTCAATTCCCTCATCCAGATCATTAATATATATTGTAAATAGCTGGGGTCCCAGTACTGAGCCTTGGGGTACCCCACTAGTCACTGCCTGCCATTGTGAAAAGGACCCGTTTACTCCTACTCATGTCCATAGAACATGACTGACACAAGTCTATTTTGAAATTCATTTGCCAAAGATTTGTCAATTAACAATCGTTTAATACCTTGTAATTTTGTATTTCCATCAAAGCTATTTAAAGTGTTGCTCATCCTTGTGGCAATGGCTTTGATGATAAGATGTTTAAACCATCATTTATGTCATTTATATATACTTTTGGCCCCAACACAGGTTACTGGGGATAATATTCACTATATCCTGTTTGTTAAACTATCAATTGAATCAAACCTAGAATGGCAAACTAAAGGAAAACTTATGTTATTCAATCTATGGTTAGATCCAGAAGCTATTTGGTTTAGGAGCAAACACCAGGCGATTGCTCAGGAATTGATTGCTTCTTGCAGTATGTGCTACTCATTAATAAGTCTGCAGCACATTTTTACATTTTACTTAATGATATCTCTTTGTAATAATCATCTGACTGATTGAGTATAAATACCTAATAAATTGAGGATTTTGAATGCAGTTTAAAGGTACATCACTTATCACAATTCACTGCATGTTATTGCTTTTAGTTAGTTCATTGAAAATACTTTCTGGGACCTCAAAAGAGAACTTGACCAACAGCCCACCACTAACATGTGTGAAGGAACTGCAGATGCTGGTTTAAGAAGGGTCTTGAACCCATTACTTCTCTCCAGAGATGCTGCCTGTAACGCTGGGTTGCTCCAGCTTTTTGTGTCTATCTTTGAGCCCATCACTAATGCCTAGTCCAAGAATCGGTGCATTCTCATTTTGAACCATCCTATAAGCAATTTTATCCAGTACATGATCCACCCTCAGGGGAAATAGCTGCAAGAAACTCTTGTAAACCGCTTCGTGAAAATTGCACCTAATCTAAACTTGAGTGATAAATCTAGTTTAATAACACAAAACAAGTCAAATTCTGACGATCATCATTTAGAATTGACTATGTTCTAAAACTGGACAATCATAAAAGGACATCTTATTAGAATACAACCCGTTAACTGAAGTAACATCCATAGTTTAAAATTGGTGGTATAAACATATTTAATGTAAAATGTAAAATAATGTACTGCATAATTGAAGAAAAATTGTACTATTAAAAAAGAGAAAATAGAAAAAATGAATGTTCCTAAAAATCACTTTCTATAATTCCAGCAATAATTAAATTCTAAAGCAATAGGAGAGTGCCACAGTGGCACAACTGGTGGAGCTACTCCCTTATAGCGCCGAGACCTTGGTTCAATACAATACAATACAATACAATACAATTTATTTGTGTCATTTGAACCTCATTGAGGTTCAAACGAAATGTTGTTTCTGCAGTCATACACACACGAAAAAGAACCAAGACACAACACAATTTACACAATCATCCATCACAGTGAATCTCCTCCTCACTGTGATGGAAGGCAAAGTCTTATCTCTCCCCTGCACTCCTCATTCTCCTCCCGATGTCAGTCAAAGCCCCCGGCGGGCGATGGTAAGTGTCTCGCGGCCATTAAAGTCGCGCCGGGTGATGCAAGGCCGCGCTCTGGGTCTTGGTGTTGGAGCCCCCGGCGGGCGCTAACAAGTCCCGCAGCCATTTAAGGCCGCGCCAGGCGATGATGTAAGGCCCCGGGCCAGGTAATTTTCAACCCCGCAACTCGGGTGGGAGAAGCCGCCGTTGCGGAAGCCCCGAAAAGCGGTCTCCCAGCAGGGACCCGCGGGCTCCCGGTGTCACCGTCCAACCTGACCTTGAGCACTGTCTATGTGGAGTTTACATGTTCTCTCTGTGACCGCGAGGGTTACCTCCATGAGCTCCGATTTACTCCTCCATCCCAAAGATGTGCAGGTGTGTAGGTTAGTTCACCTTTGCCAATTGCCCCTAATGTGTAGGGAGTGGATAAGAAAGTGGGATAACATAGAATTTGTGTTGATGGTCAGTGTGGACTTAGTGGGCTGAAGACTTGTTGTTGCTGTATCTGTATCTTTAGAATTTAAAGAAAATCAATCTTCAGTGTCAGAAAGGTTATCCATATAACCATATAACCATATAACAATTACAGCATGGAAACAGGCCATCTCGACACTTCTAGTCAGTGTCGAACACGTATTCTCCCCTAGTCCCATATACCTGCGTTCAGACCATAACCCTCCATTCCTTTCCCGTCCATATAACTATCCAATTTATTTTTAAATGATAAAAATGAACCTGCCTCCACCACCTTCACTAGAAGCTCATTCCACACAGCCACCACTCTCTGAGTAAAGAAGTTCCCCCTCATGTTACCCCTAAACTTCTATCCCTTAATTCTTCAAGTCATGTCCTCTTGTTTGAATCTTCCCTACTCTCAATGGGAAAAGCTTATCCACGTCAACTCTGTCTATCCCTCTCATCATTTTAAAGACCTCTATCAAGTCCCCCCCTTAACCTTCTACGCTCCAAAGAATAAAGCCCTAACTTGTTCAACCTTTCTCTGTAACTTAGTTGCTGAAACCCAGGCAACATTCTAGTAAATCTCGTCTGTACTCTCTCTATTTTGTTGACATCCTTCTTATAATTAGGCAACCAAAATTGTACACCATACTCCAGAATTGGCCTCACCAATGCCTTGTACAATTTTAACATTACATCCCAACTTCTATACTCAATGCTCTGATTTATAAAGGCCAGCACACCAAAAGCTTTCTTTACCACCCTATCTACATGAGATTCCACTTTCAGGGAACTGTGCACAGTTATTCCCAGATCCCTCTGTTGACCTGCATTCTTCAATTCCCTACCATTTGCCATGCACGTCCTATTTTGATTTGTCCTGCCAAGATGTAGCACCTCACACTTATCAGCATTAAACTCCATCTGCCATCTTTCAGCCCACTCTCCCAACTGGCATAAATCTCTCTGTAGACTTTGAAAATCTACTTCATTATCCACAACCCCACCTATCTTAGTATCATCTGCATTCTTACTAATCCAATTTACCACACCATCATCCAGGTCATTGATGTACATGACAAACAACATTGGACCCAACACAGATCCCTGTGGCACCCCACTAGTCACTGGCTTCCAACCTGACAAACAACCATCCACCATTACTCTCTGGCATCTCCCATTCAGCCACTGTTGAATCCATCTTGCTACTCCACCATTAATACCCAACAATTGAACCTTCTTAACCAACCTTCCGTGAGGAACCTTGTCAAAGGCCTTACTGAAGTCCATCTATACAACATCCACTGCTTTACCCTCATCAATTTCCCTAGTAACCTCTTCAAAAAATTCAAGAAGATTAGTTAAACATGACCTTCCAAGCACAAATCCATGTTGACTGTTCCTAATCAGACCCTGTTTATCCAGATGCTTATATATATTATCTCTAAGTATCCTTTCCATTAATTTGCCCACCGCTGACGTCAAACTAACAGGTCTATAATTGCTAGGTTTACTCTTAGACCCCTTTTTAAACAATGGAACAACATGCGCAGTACGCCAATCCTCCGGCTCTATTCCCTTTTCTAATGACATTTGAAATATTTCTGTCATAGCCCCTGCTATTTCTACACTAACTTCCCTCAATGTCCTAGGGAATATCCTGCCCGGACCTGGAGACTTATCCACTTTTATATTTCTCAAAGGTGTCAGTGCTTCCTCTTCTTGGAATCTCATAGTTTCAATAGCTACTCTACTTGTTTCCCTTACCTCACATAATTCAATATCCTTCTCCTTGGTGAATACCGAAGAAAATAAATTGTTCAATATCTCCCCCATCTCTTTTGGCTCTGCAGATAGCTGTCCACTCTGACTCTCTAATGGACCAATTTTATCCCTCGTTATCCTTTTGCTATTAATATAGCTGTAGAGCCCTTTGGATTTACTTTCACCTTACTTGTCAAAGCAACCTCATATCAGCTTTTCTAATTTCTTTCTTAAGATTCTTTTTACATTCTTTTTACTCCTCAAGCACCTCATTTACTCCATGCTGCCTATAATTATTGTAGATCTCTCTCTTTTTCCTAACCAAGTGTCCTATTTCCCTTGAAAACCATGGCTCTTTCCAATTTTTACTATTTCCTTTCAACCGAACAGGGACATAAAGATTCTGTACTCTTAAAATTTCACCTTTAAATGTCCTCCATTTCTCTTCCGCATATTTCCCATAAAACAAACTGTCCCAGTTTACTCCTTTTAAATCCTTTCGCAACTCCTCAAAGTTAGCCTTTCTCCAATCAAAAATCTCAACCCTAGGTCCAGTTCTGACCCTCTCCATAATTATATTGAAACTAATGGTATTGTGATCACTGGTCCCGAACTGTTCCCCAACGCATACCTCTGCCACCTGACCCGTCTCATTTCCTAACAGGAGGTCCAGCACTGCCCCTTCTCTAGTAGGTACTTCTATGTATTGCTGCAAAAAACTATCCTGCACACATTTTACAAACTCCAACCCATCCAGGAATGTGTTTCCCAATCTATGTGTGGAAAATTGAAATCTCCCACAATCACTACCTTGTACTTACTACTAATATCTGCAATGTCCTTACATATTTGCTCTTCCAATCCTCGCTCCCCATTTGGCGGTCTATAATACACCCCTATAAGTGTTGCTACCCCTTTCCCATTTCTCAGTTCCACCCAAATAGCCTCCCTAGATGAGTCCTCTAATCTATCCTGCCAAAGCACTGCTGTAATATCTTCCCTGATAAGCAATGCAACACCTCCACCTCTTGCCCCTCCAATTCTATCACACCTGAAGCAACAAAATCCTGGAATATTTAGTTTCCAATCACAGCCCTCCTGCAACCATGTTTCACTGATCGCCACAACATCATACTTCCAGGTATCAATCCAGGCTCTAAGTTCATCCACCTTTCTTACAATGCTCCTAGCATTAAAATATACACATTTAGATTCTGATTCAGATTCATTCAATTTTAATTGTCATTGTCAGTGTACAGTACAGAGACAACAAAATGCATTTAGCATCTCCCTGGAAGAGCGACATAGCAAACGATTTGAATAAATAATAATAAGTGTCCGGGGGGGGGGGGGGGGGGGGGGGGGGGTGGGTGATTGGCAGTCACCGAGGTACGTTGTTGAGTAGAGTGACAGCCGCCGGAAAGAAGCTGTTCCTCGACCTGCTGGTTCGGCAACGGAGAGACCTGTAGCGCCTCCCGGATAGTAGGAGGGTAAACAGTCCATGGTTGGGGTGAGAGCAGTCCTTGGCGATGCTGAGCGCCCTCCGCAGACAGCGCTTGCTTTGGACAGACTCAATGGAGGGGAGCGAGGAACCGGTGATGCGTTGGGCAATTTTCACCACCCTCTGCAATGCCTTCCGGTCGGAGACAGAGCAGTTGCCATACCATACTGTGATGCAGTTGGTAAGGATGCTCTCGATGGTGCAGCGGTAGAAGTTCACCAGGATCTGAGGAGACAGATGGACCTTCTTCAGTCTCCTCAGGAAGAAGAGACGCTGATGAGCCTTCTTGATCAGAGTAGAGGTATTGTGGGTCCAAGAGAGGTCATCGGAGATGTTGACTCCCAGGAACCTGAAGCTAGAAACACACGTTCCACCTCCGTCCCGTTAATGTGGATGGGGGTGTGCGTGCCGCCTCTGGACTTCCTGAAGTCTACAATGAGCTCCTTGGTCTTCTTGGAGTTAAGGGCCAGGTTGTTGTCAGCGCACCATGCTGCTAAGTGCTGGACCTCCTCCCTGTAGGCCAGCTCATCGTTGTTGCTGATGAGGCCAATCACCGTTGTATCATCTGCATACTTGATGATGGTGTTAGTACCATGTACAGGTGTGCAGTCATAGGTGAAGAGGGAGTAGAGGAGGGGGCTCAGCACACAGCCCTGTGGAACGCCGGTGTTCAGGGTGAGGGTTGAAGAGGTGTGCTTGTCTAACCTCACAGACTGGGGTCTGTTGGTTAGAAAGTCCAGTATCCAGTTGCAGAGGGAGGGGTCGATGCCCAGGTTACCGAGTTTGGTGATCAGTTTAGAGGGTATAATGGTGTTGAATGCTGAGCTGTAATCGATGAACAGCATTCTTACGTAAGTGTCTCTGTTGTCGAGGTGGGAGAGGGCGGAGTGAAGTGCCGTTGATATGGCATCCTCCGTACTCCTGTTCTTGCGGTAGGCAAACTGATAGGGATCCAGTGTGGGGGGTAGGCAGCTTTTGAGGTGTGCCAGGACCAGCCTCTCGAAGCACTTGGTGATGATGGGGGTAAGTGCAACTGGGCGGAAGTCGTTGAGGCTTGCCGCAGTGGAGTGTTTTGGCACTGGCACGATGGAGGTGGTTTTAAGGCAAGTGGGGACAACTGCTTGGGCAAGTGACAGGTTGAAGATGTCAGTCCAGACGTCTGTCAGCTGCGCAGCACAGGCCCTGAGCACATGCCCGGGGATGCCGTCAGGGCCAGCAGCCTTACGTGCATTAGTCCTAATCAGTGCCACGTACACGTCGTAGGGGGTGAGTGTGAGGGGTTGGTGATCGGCAGGTAGCACAGCCTTGATGGCTGTCTCTAGATTGTCCCTGTCGAAGCGGCCATAGAAGTGATTAAGCTCCTCAAGGAAGGAGGCGTCGCTGGATGTGGGGGTGATGTTGGAGGGTCTGTAGTCCGTGATGGCCTGGATGCCTTGCCACATGCGTCGGGGGTCGGAGTTGTTGTTGAAGTGCTCCTCAATCCTGAGCTTATGGCAGTGCTTGGCCTTCCTGATGCCCCTCTTCAGGTTAGCCCTGGATGAACTGTAGGCTCGAGCATCGCCTGACCTGAAAGCGGTGTCCCGTGCTTTCAGCAGTAGCCTGACCTCGCTGTTCATCCATGGCTTCTGATTCGGGTATATGGTCACCCGTTTGAGGGAGGTGACACTATTGATGGTGGAGTTTATAAAGTCCAGAACAGAGGATGTGTAGGAATCAATGTCCGTGTGAGAGTCAAGGGTGGCCTGGGCTGCAAACGCCTTCCAGTCAGTGTTTCCAAAACACTGCTGAAGTGTGAAGTCCGCTTCCTCTGACCAGACTTTAACTGTCCTCACAGTTGGTTTAACCCGTCTGATGAGTGGGGAGTACTTAGGGAGCAGGAACAATGAGACGTGATCAGACTGACCAAGGTGGGGGAGGGGGATGGCTTTGTAAGCTTCAGCCATGTTGGTGTAGACTTTGTCCAGTGTCTTGTCTACTCTAGTGGGGAAGGATACATGTTGGTGGAATTTGGGGAGTACAGTCTTCAGGTTGGAGTGATTGAAGTCACCCGCAACAATGAAGGCTGCCTCGGGGTTGTGCGTCTGTTGTTTGCTAATGGCAGTATGCAGCTCTTTCATTGCAAGCTTGGCATTAGCATCAGGAGGGATATAGGCTGCAGTCACAACAGTGGAGGTGAACTCTCTGGGCAGATAGAACGGCCTGCATCTAACCAAGAGGAACTCAAGGTTAGCTGAGCAGTGACTCTCGATGATGGTGGAGTCCGTGCACCATGCTTTGTTTACATAAATGCACAGACCCCCCCCTCTGGTCTTACCAGAGTCTGATGTCCTGTCCGCTCGGAGTAAATGACGCCCCGATAGCTGGATGGCGCTGTCAGGAACGTCAGTGTTGAGCCAAGTTTCAGTGAAGATCAGGATGTTGCAGTCCTTGATCCGGTTGTGGGAGGTGATTTAAGAAACCCACCCTCTCTTATTCTCTGTTTATTGTCTTTTTCTTCTCTCTCCCCTACATTTTCGGTCAGAGTGCTACCATTCCCTGGCTCCTGCCTCACACACTGACTGCTAGCTTTCCCAATTTGAGTCCCTACCCCCAACCATACTAGTTTAAAGTCTCTCCAGTAGCCTTTGCAAATCTCCCCGCCAGGATATTGGTCCCCCTCGAGTTCAAGTGCAACCCATCCTTTCTGTACAGGTCACACCTTCCCCAAAAGAGGCCCCAATGATCCAGAAACTTGAATCCATACCCACTGCACCAGTTCCTCATCCACTCGTTTATCCTCCACCTCGCTCCATTCCTGCTCTCACTGTCGCGTGGCACGTGGCTCAGGCATATCCCTCTACTAAAAGTCACTAAACACTTGACTGTTCTATGATAATATTTATTGGTGAACATTTAGTGATTTTAATAATTTCATGGAATATCTTAATGCTTAATATCTAAGTGAGATACTTTCATGGCAAAACCTATGGAAAATCGGGACAATTCAGATTACCATTACTGCACTTAATTGTGCATGTGCAATGTTTGCTGTAAATTGCTGTGTGATTTACTCCTTTGTACCTCTAAACTTGCATCCAAATTAATTAAAAAATACCAAAATTGTTGGAAATACTCAGCAGGTCAGCCGGCATCTGTGGGAAGGAAAACACTCAATATTTCAGTTCAGTGACCCCCCCTTGTCAAAACTCAAAATGGAAATGTTCTGACAAGGGTCGCTGAATTCAAACGTTGACTCTGTTTTCCTTCCTACAGATGCAGCCTGGCCTGCTGAATACTTCCAACAATCTCAATACTTTTTTAGATTTCCAACCGCTGCAGTTTTTCAGAATTTTGACCATAGTAATTAGTTCTTCTCTAAAAATTATATGTTTTTTAATGATTATCCCATTGTATGTCATTGTATTCTCTTTGTTGCAGCACGTTATATGTACTGGACTATGGTGTAAATTAGAAGGTGAACAAGAGTGTAAAACCAAACTGGACCCACCACTAGATGGAACTGAGTGTGAGCGAGAAAAGGTAAGAATTCCAAACTCCCAAAAATGACTTTTTCATCAAAATCTTAGACATGAAATGTAAATAGAAAATGTTGCAAACTCTTTGGAAGATCAAGCAACACCCGAGTAAAGGAGTGTTTAAGAGGGAACTCAGATGCTTGGAAGATCAAGCAACACCAGCGGGTGCAGCAGCATCTATGGAGATTAGTTTAACAACGTTGGTATCATTTTTAAACTCAGGCAAACGGCCTATCATTGTGAGCCAAAGGGTTTCTTTTTTTGTTCCTGAGTGGAGATGTTTACTTGTTCATTTATGGCATGGACATTGTGAGCCAAAGGGCTTGTTCCTGTGCTGTACTGTTCTATATTCAACATTAATAATGCTAATATTTCAAATTGAAGACTCTTAGGTCGAGTTCTTTTTTTACAGACACTGCATTTCAGCACATTTTGTGAATTTGCAGTAGAAATACCTAATGTGCTGAAATGTACATTGTAAGAAATCAAATATTATCCTATCTCCATTGTAGTTTAAGAAAGAACTGCAGATGCTGGAAAAATCGAAGGTAGACATAAATGCTGGAGAAACCCAGAGGGTGAGGCAGCATTGTAGTTTAGTTTAGAGATATAGCGCGGAAACAGGCTCGTCGGTCCACCGAGTCCCACGTCGACCAGCGATCCCCGCACATTAACATTATGCTACAAACACTAGAGACAATTTACATTTGTACCAAGCCAATTAACCTACAAACCCGTACGTCTTTGGAGCGTGGGAGGAAATTGAAAATCTCAGAGAAAACCCACAGGGTCACAGGGAGAATGTACAAACTCCGTACAGATAGCATCCGTAGTTAGGGTTGAACCCGCGTGTCTGGTGCTGAAAGCACTGTAAGGCAGCAACTGTACCGCTGTGCCACTGTGCCGCCCAGTCTTAAGTGTTTTTTGCACTGGAGCATGATTAATTGGTATCCATTACCAGACTAATTAAAATTCATAGAATGCACGATGTCATTGATTAAAGAGGAAATGCTCTTGACTGGTGCTTTCACACTATAAACATTGAAATTTGTAGTTTTCTCAAAATTTCCTCTCCCTTCCAAACCAATATTGATTATACCATGGTCCTATTTTGCTTTGGCTACATTCAGTGTGCATTTTATCAAATGTTATTGTTACATTTTGTGAACATAGCTATTCATTTGTGATATCTCTATTTCTGTAACTGTAAAGGTATATTCCACATTCTGGTTGTTTTTCTTCTTTGCACTACTGCTGTGTTTGTGTATTGCTTAAATGTACTCGTGTATGGCATTATTTGACTGGATAGCTTGCAAAACAAAACTTTTAGCTGTATTGCAGTACACTTGACTAATAAAAGAGTATTTAAGAGACAAAGGCGGGGAAGGCAAGAGATGGGTGGTGAAAGGTGGATCTAGTTGAAGAGAAGATGGAGCAGATGGGTCCGGTGGAGGAGAGGAAGGCAGAAAGAGTGAGGGAGGCTGGGAGGTGATAGGTGGAGGTAACAAAGGGTTGCAGATGGTGGAATCTGATAGGGAAGGAAGGCGATGCACGGAACCAAATAATGGAGGTAGATGGGAACAGTGTGGGGGGTGGGGGGGGGAGGTAGTGGGAAGAGTGTGGGGGATGGACAGAGTGGGTGAGTGAGTGGGTGGAAAGATACTGGGGTAATAGGGGGGTGGGGTTGAAGAGTGTGCATGAGAGGAATGGGGTTGCTTAGAAAGAGAGAAAAAAAAAGGACAAATGAGACATTGGTTTCCTAAAGTTGAAGAATTCAGGTTGTAGGCTACTCAGGTGGAACAGGAGGTACTGTGCCATAAAAAAAATATGTAGCTACTGCATCTACTTTTACTACAAAATTCATTTTAATTTACTGAAATGGTAGAAGCTATAACTCATACATAATTTTTGAGAATTCTATGGTAAGCAGCATACATACATTTCTAACAATTTCATGCGTTATTTTTTAAATGGATTTTTGCACTTGAAGATTTTCAGCAATTATCTAAAATGTATGAAAAAGTTGTGGTATATCGCCTTAGATAATCAGAATGAAGCACCTTTCATGATCAAATCAGGAACTAAACCACAAAATATTGGATATTTAATTCAGTGTTAAATGAGGTTAAGAAAGAACAGAACTAAAACAAATATCAATTATAAGAGTGAAAAAAAAATAAAAAATTAAATTCAACAATAAAATATAAATTTTGTAACAATTCCACAATTGCAAAAGATGAATTAAGAGCAGGTGAAATTATTTGGTAATATTTAACAATGCTCACATCACAAGGAACTAAGAAATTTGAAATGGTAATTTTGCCATTTCATCATGTTAGACCATTCACAGACATTGTGGCTGTTCTGTGAAGTACCTTCACACATCTTCCTTTGCCCCTTATTCCTTAATAGGTTTGGTGAACAAATATCATACAAAGTTCTCAATTGACATAGAATCATTTATGCGTAAGGAAGAGCGTTTCATTTCTATCGCTATATATAGAAGTTTTTCCGAACTTCGTTCTGGAAAGCCTTCCTCCAATGTTAAGACTATTGCCCCTGTCCTTGCATCGCCAACTGGTGGAAGCAGGATCCTGATAGGTGAAAAGGAGCAGTTTGGCTGATGGAGTCAGGTGGAGGAGAGAGGGGTGGAAAGAGTGACTACAGCACTTACTTCCCATTGCCATAGACCCTTACCATTCTCCTTGACATTTTAAAAAACTTTAATCAAATCATCACTTAATTTTCGAATTCCAGATAATATAAAAGTAGTTTGTGCAGTTTCAAATCTCGTTAAAAGGTTATTTAGGTTAAAGTCTTACATTTTGTGGTGCGTTTAATTTATATCTTTAAGATAAGTGTCAGAACTAGAAATATTCCATGAATTGTATGACAGCATAATTATGCGGTGTTTCTTAAGTTCTCATAGTGTTTTGAGTCATCCTCGTTGGTACCTCTCCTCACTCTAGTCATAAGGCGTAAACCATGATTTCTATAGGACCAGGGTATTCTGACCAACTTTTGGAATGCACTATGGAACACACTTTCACTAATGGGTAATGTTAATTGTAAATCTTAAATATGCCGTCAAAGCATTTTGCTTCTTGCTTCAAATGAGTGGATAATTATGAACTGCTAGTTATTTTCAATATGCATTAGGACAAAACTCTTCACCAAGAGCATGCATGTACAATGTTATCCTTGCAATAATTAGTGAAAGTAGAATTAGTTGAATACATGTCTCTGTATGCCATTTCATCAGGATTCTTCAGCTCCAACCCCGACTTAATGCGTTAGTGTGACATTCCCATTTTCTGTTGCCTCGTATTGTGAGATTGCCAATCATGCAAAATCAGGAAAATGTTGTCCTTTATATCCCTGCCAAATGAAACTGTTTGAGACTGCTTAAAATCATTGTGCGTTGTAATAATTGAGCCAAGAAACAAAGAAACGTTCAACCATCTATCTGGATTTGAACCCAGTAAAAGGTCATTTAGAAACCGCTGAACCACCCAACCTCTTGTGGTTTAGAGCTTTCTTTCTCTATTAATTTATTGAGTGATTTGATTTGCTTTACTTGGATTTCAGACTAGCAAACATTTGGAATTCCCATTTATTTCCCTCATAAAACCCAGAGTTCTGCAATTTAGTTAATTTATTCATGAATATGATTTAACAGTGAACACTCTTTATGCAGAAGTTAAAACCTTTGAGCAGAATCTCAAGAATACGTTTTATTGCCCTGACCTCAATTCGAAATTACAGCCACCACAAAATTCAATTCTACACCAAGGTAACTCTGCCCAATAAACCATGCCACATACAACACAAGGCTAAATGAGATTTCCTTGTGCATCCTTCATAGATTGTCTTCTATGTACCTTTCACTGTCTTGGTGCCTGCATGCAGTTGTTACTGCAGCATTCTGGCCAGAGGTTTTAAGTTGAGACTTGAGAAGCCGTTAGAGAGGCAGACTTCTTCAGCAGTTCTAGGGTAAGTCAGCCCAGTTCCTTACCACATCATCGCATCTTGAGGGACTGACAGACAAACAGAAAATTGTATGGTGGAACAGCATATCTGACATCTCAAATCCTGTCATCCTGAGATAGTGCGAGATATGTGCTCTGCACAGACACTACCACTACCATAGGCAGCAACTCAACAATCACTATCCCCATTTAGTATTATGATTCTGGCTGTGGTGTCACTCAAACGCTACCTAGGGTTTGACAACTGGAGCCTTTTGTCTTCGCTATTTTAGAATCATACTGTCGAGAATAACACCATTTGACCCACTGTACCAGGGCTTTGAACGTGCTCCTTAAATTGTCCCACTTACTTGTTTTTCCTCCATATCCCTCCAAACTTTCTCCATACAAATGTTTCTCCAGATCCATTTTGATAATTATTATTAATCCTGTTTCTATCGGAACAAGAATAAGCCTTTTGATTACTTCATCTTATCGCCCCCTGCAAATAAGAACATGATCAATTCACAATCTATTTTCCTCTCAATAATGTTGCCCCATTTCAGTATTTTGTATTTAAATTATCACTTCCCCAACACAATTGCGGGAGTGCTAATTGGGTGGGTGTCAGAGGTTTTGGGGAGAAGGCAGGAGAATGGGGTTAGAAGGGAGAGATAGATCAGCCATGATTGAATGGCAGAGTATTGATGGGCCAAATGGCCTAATTCTGCTCCTATCACATGACCATATGAATTACTATTTGCAGAAGAGAGGAATTCAAAGGTACAACATAGATACAAATTGCTTTGGGGTATTCTGATAGGAACCAACTTGCAATAACATCAGTCAATAAATATGGAACTATCGAAATTTGATTATTGTCAGGCAGAAATCTGATTTGACCTATACTCAGAATATATCAATATTTGATGATGCAATCACCATATAAAATGATTTGAAAATCTTTCCGGGTTTGTCCTACCATGAGTTCTGTGTATGGACACAAATCTGGTGGATGCTTTGAAAGAAAGGTAGGTTGATCACCATGGATGTCAACTGAATTCAGAACGAGAGAGTGCCTTGGCCTCAAAGATTAAGCAGTGTGATGAGTCCTCCCAGAATTTGTAACTTAATCCAAAATATACCTTTGGATAAATTATTTAATCTATATCCAGGCAGTACGATGTCCTGCCCAGCCCATCAAACCTCTTCACCTGGGGCAAAGCGGAATCTCCAGATTGCCTGCAATGCTCAGGCAAGGGGAAGTTGGAACACATCCTGAGCTGTTGCCCAAAGGCTCTTGGGCAGGGCCAGTAGACCTGGCATCATGACCAGGTTCTTAAATCCATTACAGAAGCCATCAGCATGGGAATCAGCAGCTGCAGACGAGCACGCCCCACCACCCAGATGATCACCTTCATGAAGGCCGGAGTGCAGCTGCCAAGAACCATAGCAGCCAGGAATCCGTCAGGAATCCTGGCGACTGCGCAGGACTGGCAGCTTTCCGTAGACCTGGTGAAACAGCTGAAGTTTCCACAGCACATTGCCACGACCACCCTGAGGCCAGATATCCTCCTGGTCTCGGAGGCGACCAAAAACATCGTCTTGTTGGAACTGACAGTGCCGTGGGAGGACCGTCTGGAGGAGGCCCATGAGAGGAAGATGACCAAGTACAAAGAGCTGGTCATAGACTGCCGCAAGCAGGGCTGGAAGGCAAGGTGTATGCCCATCGAGGTTGGCTGCAGAAGTTTTGCAGGGCAATCGCTCTACAAAGCCTTGAGTGCACTGGGCATCAACAGAGTGGCGAGGAGAAGAGCCATCAAGAACACCACAGAGGCAGCGGAGAAGGCATCAAGATGGCTCTGGATCAGGAGAGGAGGTCCAGGGGGAGGAGCGAATGCCACCTGAACACAAGTCGTGGTCTGATCAACCACGGCTGGGTCGCCTGGGTGAGGGTGTCTGATGTTGAAAGACCCGAAACACCCAATGACCCCTGGTTGCATCACTGATGATGTGTTCAGAAGCATCAATAGATGTATTTGTATCAACATTTTCCATGTGGCAAAGGTGTATAGATTACCCTAATTGTTCCAGTTTCCAAGCATAAAACCAATTGGAGAAGAAATTCATTTACTACGTTACTGTATCAGAAGTGTATGAGATTAATAAAGAAAAAATGAAAAAAAAAATGCGATTCATCTACCACATGCAAAGATCCTTTGCAACTCCTTGGTGGAAACCCGCAAAATCTTAGAATCAAGTAACGGGTTAAGAAACAATGCAGAATGTTATCCTCGGTCAAGAAAACTACTTTTGGGAGCCAATATATGTTTTCAGGAAATTCTCTAAGGAAAATACTGTTAACATTTTATAATAAGCAGTATGGGAAAATATATCCATTAACAATAATTTTGAGCAGACAGTCTTCCATGTTACTAGTTTTAGATCCACCATGGGTAAGATAATGACAGGCATTAATCTCGCGGTGACTCCAGATTGTTGAAATTTGCAAATGTGGAAATAAATCTTGTGGCAGACGGTAGCTATGAGCAGGACGTTCTTTATCATCAGTCTACAGAAATGTCACTTCCACATGTAGCAACAAGCTAAGGTTGAGTGTATTCCACCAAGGTAAGTGATTGATGTAGTCCTTATCGTAGATAAGTTATGGACTGGTTATTGCTTTGTCAAGCCTGATGGCAGGCTTGAAATGTCGGCGCTCATGCTTGGAGCAAAATCTCACAGAATGGTCCTAACTCCTTCCACAGTGTAAATCACTATGTGCTTCTATCGTGAATTTGTCACTTTTCATTAAGATTCCTTGTTACACTAAGATTTGAAACCTTGTTATCAATACAATGGGACCAACTGAATATGAAACATCTATTAACTCTGGTGTGATGTAAAAGCAATGATTCAGGCAGGGCAGAACTCTGCAGTCAGGATCATGACAGGAAGTATTATGAAATGTTTCTGCCATAGACTCATACTGCAGGGAAACAGGCACTTTGATGCACCATCTACACCGACCAGCAAACACTCATTTACATTGATCCTATTTTATTCTCCCCTCATAGCTATCAATTTACCTCAGGTTCTGCCATTCATTAATGTACTGCTCACAGTTTCAGTGGCCAATGAACCTACTCTCCTGCACGTCTTTGGCATGGACCAGTAGGAAACGACCACAGTCACAAGCAGAATGTACAAACTCTACACAGATAGTACCAGAAGTCAGGATTGTACCCGTGACTGCAGTTCTTAGGCAAAGGCTGCGTCACGTGCACAGTAGATGCAATTACAAAATTATATTAAACTTGACCAAGGTAGAAATAACGATACAAGGAACTACAGATGCTGGTGTACAAAAAAGGACACAAAGTGCTGGAGTAACTGAGCGGGTCAGACAGCATCTCTGGAGAACATGGATAGATGATATTTTGGGTTAAGACCTTTCTTCAGACTTCTGAAGAAGGATCCCAATCCAAAATGCCACTAATCCATGTTCTCCAGAGATGATTTCTGACCAATTTAGTTACTTCAACACTTTGTGTCTTTTTTTATAATTGAAATTGTACCTCTCCTGTGATGTTTAATGGGGTTGAAAAATGGAAGTTAGACTCCTTCACAGTCATGCCTCATAGAAAATGATTGTTTGCATTGTGGTCGTCTGAATCTTAGAGTCCAGAAAGGGCAAGTGGCCGCTGTGTAAGATGCCTTCAATTCGAAATGACTTGGATAGTTGGAGCAGAGGGGTGTGACTCCAAGATAGACATTATCAGCATGTGCGATGACTTGTCATGTGGTCTTCCACATGTTGATGAAGCCAGCTTTATTCAGAATTCAGTATTGAAGAGTACTGTTGAATGGCATTGAGTGTTCAGCTTGGAGTTCAAATTCTTTATTTTACCTTTGTTTGTATGCCAGCAATCAGTCAGTCATGTTATTAAAATGTTCAAGTCTTCCCAGGAGACTGTAAAGCTATAGTGGAACTGCCTTTAGGCTGTGTAGCTAAACATATTCCATGTTTCTGCTTTCTGAAAAAGGCTGTTACAGACTAGTTTTATGTTCAGCGATAATAAATAATTTATTTTTCAAACTGTGGCTGGAAGTGATGCTTTTATCATTGTCACTATAAGCCTTTTGAACCAATACTGAAAGAGCAACAGAGCATGGAAGTAAATCCACACCAGAGGGAATTTGTGTTGGGGGGGGGGGGGGGGGGTGGGGGGGGGGGGGGGGGGGGGTGTGGGGGGACGGGGGGTTGGGGGGAAGTGGGTGGGGGGTCAGGGAAGGGGGGGGGGGGACAGGGAAGGGGAGTGGGGGGACAGGGAAGGGGGTGTGTGGAGGAAAGGAGGGGTGTGGGGAAGGCGGGGTAAGGGGGGGGTGTGGGGAAAGGGGGGTTGGGGGTGGGCGAAGGGAGGTGTGGGGAGAGGGATGGTCGCAACAGACATAGCTCGCACTCTGCTCACCCCACACCTTCAGCTTTCGGCCTCACGCAGCAGATCCCGGTCCTACTGCGGCTTCACTCAGAGGCTTCCGGTTCAACTCAACAGCTTCCGGCTGGTCGTGCTGGTCGCTGCAGAAGCAGCCTGTACCCTGTTCACTCTCCGCAAGCTGCTCACTCTCCGCAAGCTGCTCACTCTCCGCGCGCTGTTCAACACACTGCGCTCCTTCAGCTTTTTATTATCCTCACTGCTGTTATTGACAGCGGGTTCCGGAAGGGGTTGTTTTACGATTTTCAAACCTTCATAACGTTTGTACTATTTCACCGATCGGAACAAAAATTATTTGACTTGCAGCAGAGGAGAATGGCGAGTAAGGTGGCGAAAAATTGTAGCGCTATGGAGGATCGTTTTTGAGCAAATTTATAAACAACGCAGACCGGAACTGGACAAGATGAGAGTTCTAGTAATAGTATAGATATAGATGTACCATGTTAATAGTTTTTTTAAATTTTTGTAAGAAATCTATTGATCCTATTGTCAGTGCCAAGCAACTCAATGCGCGTCAAACAAAAATAGAGGAGATACACAGAAGGTTATAGATTCTTAGAGTTCTACAGCATAGAAACAGGCTCTTTGGCCCAACTTGTCCATGCCGACCAGGTTGCTTAACTGAGTAAGTCCCACTTGCATGTGTCTGGCCCACATTCCTCCAAGCCCTTCCAATCCATGCATCCATCCAAATACCTTTGAAATGTCATAATTGTACCTGCCTCTACCATTTCCTCTGCCAACCCATCACCCTCTGTGAAAAGTTCTTCCTCTGGTCCCTTTTCAATACTTTTCTACTGATCTTTATCCTATGGCCTCGTGTTTTAGATTTCCCTGCCCTTGAGAAAAGACTATGGCTATTCACATTATCTCTGCCACTATGATTTTATACGGTAATCCCGGCACTTCAGGGGAGAAAAGACCCAGCCTATCCACTTTCATTATAACTTAAATCCTTCAGACCCAGTAACATCTTGCAAATCATATTTGCCGCCTTTCCAGTTTAAAGTTAACCTTCTGATCATAGGGAGACCAGAATTGTACACAGTGCTTCAAATGTGACCTTATCTATACCTTGTAGAGCTGAAAAGTTACATTTCAATCCACGTACTCAATACTGTGACGTATAAAGGAAGGCATTTCATAGAAACATAGAAACATAGAAAATAGGTGCAGGAGTAGGCCATTCGGCCCTTCAAGTCTGCACCGCCATTCAATATGTTCATGGCTGAACATCCAACTCAGTATCCTGTACCTGCCTTCTCTCCATATCCCCTGATCCCTTTAGCCACAAGGGCCACATCTAACTCCCTCTTAAATATAGCCAATGAACTGGCCTCAACTACCTTCTGTGGCAGAGAGTTCCAGAGATTCACCACTCTTTGTGTGAAAAAGGTTTTTCTCATCTCGGTCCTAAAGGATTTCCCCTCTATCCTTAAGCTGTGACCCCTTGTCTTGGACTTCCCCAACATCGGGAACAATCTTCCTGCATCTAGCCTGTCCAACCCCATAAGAATTTTGTAAGTTTCTATGAGATCCCCCCTCAATCTCCTAAGTTCTAGCAAGTACAAGCCAAGTCTATCCAGTCTTTCTTCATATAAAAGTCCTGCCATCCCAGGAATCAGTCTGGTGACCCTTCTCTGCACTCCCTCTATGGCAATAATGTCCTTCCTCAGATTTGGAGACCAAAACTGCACGCAATACTCCAGGTGTGGTCTCACCAAGACCCTGTACAACTGCAGTAAATCCTCCCTGCTCCTATACTCAAATCCTTTTGCTATGAATGCTAACATACCATTTGCTTTCTTCACTGCCTGCTGCACCTGCATGCCTACTTTCAATGACTGGTGTACCATGACTACTAGGTCTCATTGCATCTCCCCTTTTCCTAATCGGCCACCATTGAGATAAGAGTCTACTTTCCTGTTTTTGCCACCAAAGTGGATAACCTCACATTTATCCACATTATACTGCATCTGCCATGCATTTGCCCACTCACCCAGCCTATCCAAGTCACCTTGCAGCCTCCTAGCATCCTCCTCACAGCTAACACTGCCCCCCAACTTAGTGTCATCCGCGAACTTGGAGATGTTGCATTCAATTCCCTCGTCCAAATCATTAATATATATTGTAAATAGCTGGGGTCCCAGCGCTGAGCCTTGCGGTACCCCACTAGTCACTGCCTGCCATTCTGAAAAAGACCCGTTTACTCCTACTCTTTGCTTCCTGTTTGCCAGCCAGTTCTCTATCCACATCAATACTGAACCCCTAATACCATGTGCTTTAAGTTTGTATACTAATCTCTTATGTGGGACCTTGTCGAAAGCCTTCTGAAAGTCCAGATATAACAAATCCACTGGTTCTCCCCTATCCACTCTACTAGTTACATCCTCGAAAAATTCTATAAGATTCGTCAGGCATGATTTACCTTTCATAAATCCATGCTGACTTTGTCGAATGATTTCACCACTTTCCATATGTGCTGCTATCCCATCTTTAATAACTGACTCTAGCAGTTTCCCCACTACCGATGTTAGACTAATTATTTTTGAAAAATTATCACTAATGCATCCACTATTTCTGGAGCTACTTCCTTAAGTACTCTGGGATGCAGGCTATTTGGCCCTGGGGATTTATCGGCCTTTAATCCATTCAATTTACCTAACACCACTTCCCGGCTAACCTGGATTTTACTCAGTTCCTCCATCTCATTTGACCCGCGGTCCCCTGCTATTTCCGGCAGATTATTTATGTCTTCCTTAGTGAAGACGGAACCAAAGTAGTTATTCAATTGGTCAGCCATGTCCTTGTTCCCCATGATCAATTCACCTGTTTCTGACTGCAAGGGACCTACATTTCAAATTCCTTATTCACCAACCTTTTTAATTGTGTCACCTCCTTCATGAAACTATGTATCTGCATCCCTCATTCTGCCTATTCTACAGCACTCCCAGAACTCTTTCATTTACTGCGTAATTCTTGCCCTGGTTAGTCTTTCCAAAATGCAACACTTCCCAATTATCTGAATTAAACTCCATCTGCCATTCCTCGGCCCGTTGGTCCATTTGATTAATATCCCATTGTAATGTTAATTATCCATCTTCATTGTCCACTATGCCACCAATTTTAGGGTAATCTGCAAATTTACTAATCATGCCAACTACATTCACATCCGATTCATAAATGTAGATAAACAACCGTGTACCCAACAACGAAACCTGTGACACCTCATTTGTTAAAGGCCTGAAAAAAAACAGCTTCTACTCTCATGCTGTGTCACCTACCTTCAAGACAATTTTGCATCCATTTTGGTAGCTCACCTTCGATCGCCAACCAGCATTCCCCATACGCTAGTTCTAAACTACACACTTGGGACAATTTACAAACCAATATGTCTTTGGAATATGGAAGGAAGCCAGAGTGCCCAGTAAAAACCCACGTGTTCATAGGGAGAATGTACAAACGTTGTACGGACAACATCCAAAGTCAGGATCGAACATGGGTCCCTGGCGCTATAAAGCAGCAACTCTACCACTGTGCTGTCCTCTGGGTTTTATTTATCTTTATGCATTTAAAACCTCCAGCACCTCCTCTGCAGTAATGTGGACATTCTTCAAGACACCATTATTTATTTCCCCAAGTTCCCGAGCATCCACATCTTTCTCCATAATAAATATAGATGAGAAATATTTGTTTAGGAAGTCACCTGTCACCCGTGCTCCACACCTGGACAACCTTGTTGATCATCAAGGTGCCATATTCATTCCCTAGTTTCCCTTTTGCCCCTGGGATATCTTTAGATTATCCCTCATTTTATCTGCCAACGCCACCTGGTGTACCTTTTTTGCCCTCCTTGGAAAATGACTCTTGTGCTCCTGAAGGGACTAATTTAATTGTGATAGGTACACAAAAAAGCTGGAGAAACTCAGCGGGTGCAGCAGCATCTATGGAATGAAGTAGATAGACAACGTTTCGGGCCGAAACCCTCCTTGTGATTTTTTGTGATGCTACTTGCAGGGAACTAGGTGCTTGTACTCCAACATCCCTCTGCTCCACAACATTCCCCAGGGCCCTATCATCACTGTGAAGGTCCTGCCCTCGTATGACTTCCCAAAATGCAATGCCTCACACTTATCTGAATTAAACTCCATTAGCCATTCCATGGCACACTTGCTTAACTGATCAAGATCTGATGTAATTTGTGATAACCATCTTCACAGTCTATGTTACCACCTATTTTAGCGTTATCTGCAAATTTTAATGTAATCTGGCTGCTTTAATGTAGGACAGAAAATTAATCTCCTTCTTTCTCCATGTGACTTTATTTCGCCCAAACATTATCTTTCCAGTGTAAGAATCCCCCAAACTCCGCCCGTCAGCTGCTCCAGCACAGCACCAACCGCCGACTCCGAGGCGTCCACAGTGAGAGCAGTCGGGGCATCTTCCCGCGGGTCAACCCTGTCAGGCAGGGGAACCGCGCCTTGCGCAGTCACGCGGTGGCCGAGAAAGTCAATTTCGTTGACCCCAAAACGGCACTTGTCCAGGTTGATGGCCAAACCATGCTCGCTGAGCCGCTGACAGAGCTGTCGAAGGTGAGTGCAGTGTTCCTGCTGCGAGCGGCTGGCCACCAGGATGTCGTCCAGGTACACGAACACGAATTCGAGGTCACGACAAACCCCGTCCATGAGGCGCTGAAAGGCCTGTGCAGCGTTTTTGAGGCCGAACGGCATCCGAGTAAACTCGTAAAGCCCGAATGGCATGATGATAGCCGTCTTGGGTACGTCATCCGGGTGAACCGGGATCTGATTATAACCCCGTACCAGATCCACTTTTGAAAAAAATGTGGCCCCAGCCAAATGGGCCGTGAAGTCCTGGATGTGGGGTACGGGGTATCGATCCGCTGTTGTTGCAGCGTTCAGCCGTCGGTAATCCCCACAAGGTCGCCAGCCCCCGCTTGACTTAGGGACCATGTGGAGTGGGGACGCCCAAGGGCTGCTCGAAGGGCGAACGATCCCCAAGGCCTCCATCGTGCGGAATTCCCGCCGTGCCAGACGCAGTTTATCTGGTGGCAGTCGTCGTGCTCGTGCATGGAGTGGTGGGCCGGTAGTCGGGATATAATGCACCACTCCATGGCTGGGGGTTGCTGAATGAAACTGCGGAGTGAGAATGTCCGGGAACGCAGCCAAGATTCGTGCGAATCGGGAGTCCACGGACGCCAGTGGCCGTCCCACCGGTTGATCCAAGCGCAACGTGATCGGCTCCATTGTAGTGGCGTTGACCAAACGCTGACGCCCGACGTCCACCATGAGGGAATGCGTCCGGAGAAAATCGGCCCCGAGCAATGGTTGGGAGACGTCGGCAATGATGAAGTTCCATGAGAAATGGCAGGAGCCGAGCACGATGGGAACCATGCGCAGTCCATATGTGCGGATGGGGCTGCCGTTTGCCGCGGTGAGGACGGGCCCCCGCTTACCGGAACGAATGTCGGCCAGCGAAGGGGGCAGGACGCTGAGCTCCGCTCCTGTATCCACGAGGAAGCGGGTCCCGGAGCGCCGATCCCAGGCGAAAAGGCGGTGAATTTGGCCGGCCGCCGCGGGGACTATTGGCAGCCGGCCCAGGCGTTTCCCGGGAACGTGCATGGCTGGCGGCATTGTCGTGCTGCAGCACCCCAGCGCTGATGGAAATAGCACCAGCTCCTTGTGTTGGTGCTATTTGGAGCTTACCTGCTCCTGCTGGTGATGCCTGCAGCTTGCTGGCGCTGGACTGCAGGTGCAGTAACCCTCACTGCCGCTGGGGGTGATCGTGCGGGCCTTCGGGCTGGAGCTGTCACTCCTTCCACAGCTCCCCCGCCCCACCGGAGGAAATCGGGAGCTGCTGGGGTGACGTCATCAGCGTGCCTGCCGACGGCCAGCACATTGACGTCATCAGGGCGTGTCGACCTCAGCGCGACCCCGTCTCTGCTGATGCCCAGCGCGCTGACGTCATCAGGGCGCGCCATCCACATGGCGTCGGCGCGCCTCCCGAGGGCCGAAGGTCGGCAAACGAGGCGTCGGTGAGTTGCAACCGAATGTAGGCCGGCAGCAGATGCAGGTAAGTGTACTCGAACAACAGGCACGGCGTGTGCCCGTCTAATAACGCCACCATTTCCTTTAGGAGGGTAGATGGCCGCCGGTCGCCCAGGCCCCCCATATGCAGGATCCTACCTGCCCGCTCCATCCTACTTAGTCCGTAAATTTGAAGCAGGAGCTGTTTCAGGCCGAGGTATTTTTTATTGTCCGGGGGGGCTGCGAGGAAGTCCGTTACTTCTTCCACCGCATCCTGGTCGAGGGCTCCCACCAGGTAATAGAAACGGGTGGCATCGACCGTGATGCCCCGCAGGTTGAACTGGGCCTCCGCCTGCTGGAACCAGATGAGCGGCCGTGTGGTCCAGAAGCTGGGCAGTTTTACGGAGACCGCGTCCAGAGACAGGGACGGGCTGGCGTGTGAGGAGGTAGGGCTTTGTTCTGTCTCCATCATGATACCAATGGAGCGTCGAGGTCACCAATGTAGTGTGTGGGTCTCAAAATGAGGCAAGTAGTCCAAAGTTTGAGAAGCACTTTTATTTTATTCCTCCCGGTTCAAGGGAAGACGAAACCAGTAAAAGATGGCACCCAAACCCTGCCTTTTAAACCCTCCGGCTAAGGGCCGCCTCCGGACTGCACCACTCCTGTGCCGAGGGGTTCGGCAGTATAATGGCACGACCCTTAGGAGCCGCCACAATGGGAACAATTCTCTGCAGGGGGGACTGAGTAAGATGGCCAAAAATCACAGCTGTAAGTGGTAGCGTTTTATCTAAAATCAATATTCAGTGCAAACAGGAAATAAGTGCATTTGCAGTAGTGCCTTTTAACTTCAAGCCAAAGCACCCAAGCCGCCATTTCCAGTAAGTAGTGCCTTTCAACTTCAAGAAAAAGCACCCAAGCCACCATTTACAGTAGTGCCTTTCAACTTAAAGCTAAAGCACCCAAGCCACCATTTGCAGTAAGTAGTGCCTTTCAACAACCTAATTCCACGATTTGCAGTAAGTAGTGCCTTTCAACTTAAAGCCAAAGCACCCAAGCCACCATGTGCAGTAAGTAGTGCCTTTCAACTTCAAGCAAAACACCCAAGCCACCATTTGCAGTAAGTAGTGCCTTTCAACGACAAGCCAAAGCACCCAAGCCACCATCTGCAGTAAGTAGTGCCTTTCAACTTCAAGCAAAGCACCCAAGCCACCATTTGCAGTAAGTAGTGCCTTTCAACTTCATGCCACCATTTGCAGTAAGTAGTGCCTTTCAACTTCAAGCCAAAGCACCCGCCACCATTTGCAGTAAGTAGTGCCTTTCAACTCCAAGCCATAGCACCCAAGCCACCATTTGCAGTAAGTAGTGCAACTTCAAGCTAAACACCCAAGCCACCATTTGCAGTAAGTAGTGCCTTTCAACCTCAAGCCAAAGCACCCAAGCCACCATTTGTGGTAAGTTGTGCCTTTCAACTTCAAGCAAAGCACCCAAGCCATCATTTGCAGTAAGTAGTGCCTTTCAACTTCAAGCCAAAGCATCCAAGCCACCATTTGCAGTAAGTAGTGCCTTTCAACTTCAAGCCAAAGCACCCAAGCCACCATTTGCAGTAAGTGGTGCAACTTCAAGCTAAAGCACCCAAGCCACCATTTGCAGTAAGTAGTGCCTTTCAACCTCAAGCCAAAGCACCCAAGCCACCATTTGCAGTGTAGTGCCTTTCAACCAAGCCAAAGCACCCAAACAACCATTTGCAAGCAGTGCCTTTTTACTTCAAACAAACCATATTTTCATTTTCAAACCACATTAAGGGTACTCACAGTTGTGTAGACCTTTGTTAAGTGTTATTCAGAGCTCAGAGAGATGTGACCCTTGGCTACATCCATCTTGCAAAGACTGTGAGGCACACCACTTCTTGGTTTTATAGTCCCTCCCTCTCCCTCCAGCGGGTGCAACAGAGAGAATGGTGATTTTTTTAAACAACAACCAAAGCTCCCAAGCCTCCATTTGCAGTAAGTAGTGCATTTCAACCTCGAGCCAAATCACCCAAGCCACTATTTGCTGTAAGTAGTGCCTTTCAACTTCAAGCCAAAGCACCCAAGCCACCATTTGCAGTAAGAAGTGCCTTTCAACCTCAAGCCAAAGCACCCAAGCAACCATTTGCAGTAAGTAGTGCCTTTCAACTTCAATCAAAGCACCCAAACCACCATTTGCAGGCAGTGTCTTTTTACTTCAAACAAACCATATTTTCATTTTCAAACCACATTCAGGGTACTCACAGTTGTGTAGACATTTGTTCAGTATTATTCAGAGCTCAGAGAGACGTGACCCTTGGCTTCATCCATCTTGCAGAGAGTGACTGAGGCACACCACTTCCTAGTTTTATAGTCCCTCCCCCTCCCTCCAGCAGGGGCAGCAGAGAGAATGGTGATTTTTTTCTAAACATTAATATCTCTCTGATTTGTCATCGATGGGAAAAATCCTCCGCACCCGTAAGGCGGAGGGGGGCTCTGAGCGTAGTGGCCAAAAATGACGGCCGTAGGCGGCGTTCTGTCGGAAATCGCAGCACAGTGGGCAAAATCAGAGATTTAGTAATATAGATATATAATATCTTCATAATTTTAAAACTGTGTGTGTGTCTCTCCCCCTCCTCTCTCTCTCCCTCGCCTCTCTCTTTCTCCACCCCTCCCCTCCCCCTCTTCCTCCCCCCCTCCCCATCTCCTCTCCCCCTCTCCCTTTCTCCCCCTCCTCCTCTCTCCCAACTCCCCTCCCCTTCCCCTCTCCTCTCCCCTCCCCCTCCCCATCCCTCTCTACCCCCCTCATCAACCCTTCCCCGCTCTTCTCCCCTCCCCTCCCCCCATTCTCAACCCCTCTCTCTCCCTCCTCCCCCTCCCCACTCTCTCCCCCATCTCCCTCTCCCCTCCTCCCCCCCACCCATCCCCCCCTCACCAACCCATCCTCTCCTCCTCCCCTCCACCCCGCTCTCTCCCTCTGTCTCTTGCCCTTCTGTCTCTGCCCCTCTCTCTCTCTGTCTCTCCCCATTCTTTCTCTGCCCCCCCTCTCTCCCATCTCCCCCCCCCCCCCCCCCCCCCCCCCCCCTCACTCTCTAGATGTGCCTGCAAGTTGGGGGCCTTGCGTCAGAGGATAGGGCAGTTATGGGGAAAAGGGGGGAAATTAGTAATATTACTATAATATCAAGGGGGGTAGTTAGCGTGTGTGCGGGGTGGTAGTTGGTGTGTTTGACGCCACATGCCGCTCCCCCTGCCCCTGCCCCCCCCCCCCCCCCCCCCCCCCCACAACCGCATGTTGGGAGAACAGACCCAACAAATCTGCACTTGGTCTAGTGTATATATATATATATATAACATAATAATACTACTTTCAAAGTTAATTGACCGCAAGGTTTTCAGCGACCCTTCCCAATCAACAAGTTTGAACGAGGCATTTCTTATTCACACCCTGTCCTTGTGGAGTCTGCATATTCGCACCATGACCATGCCAGTTTCACCATGGTGCTCCTGTTCCACATGCCAAAACCATATGTTAATTGTCCACTATAAATTGCCCCTAGTGTGTAATTCTGGGAGGTGTTCTGTGCTTTTCTGTGATGACAGGCACAAAATATTTGTTTAATTTTCCCTTTCCTGTTCATATCCCTAATGTAACTTTTTTGGTCTCTGTAAGGTATCCATGTTTATTTTAGTTTTGTTTTCACTTTTTATGTACCCATTTAAGCTCTGACAATCAAGTTGGCATGTTTCATACTTACCTAGTACAGTATTCTGTTTCCATTTTCTTATTAATACATTCATTTTAGTAAATGTTGATTTTTTTTGTTACTCCAATCCACAGGCTTACTGCTTTTTGGCAACATTATAAAACTTTATTTGATCTAATAGTCTCAAACTTCTCTTAATAGGTACAGCTAAACAATTTTCCTGCATTTGTGTTTACCTTAAATGGATATATTTAACTTTGTACTAATTCTTTTAAAGTTTGGCATTTCTTATTTATCATCATACTTTTAATTGTCATTTAGTTTAGTTTAGTTTAGAAATACATTGTGGAAACAGGCCCTTCGGCCCATCGAGTCCTCAACAATCAGCAATCCCCACACATTAACACTCTCCTACACACACTAGGGACAATTTACACATACACCTACATACCTGTACATCTATGAATGAATGAATGAATAGGTTTATTGGCCAAATATTCACATAGAAGGAATTTCCCTTGGCCCTCCACCGCAAGTGACAACATGACATAGTGACAGTTAGTAATGATACATAAAACATTAAACATTAATAATAAAACATTATTGATTAAACATGTGAATTAAAATAAAATACCAGAGCAAAAGGAGGCTACAGATTTTTGGCTGTTGAGTAGAGCTACTACTCGTGGAAAAAAACTGTTTTTATGTCTGGCTGTGGCAGCTTTGACAGTCCGGAGTCGCCTTCCAGAGGGAAGCGATTCAAAGAGTTTGTGGCTAGGGTGAGAGGGGTCAGAGATGATCTTACCCACTCCCTTCCTGGCCCTTGCAGTGTACAGTTCATCAATGGAGGGAATGTTGCAGCCAATAACCTTCTCAGCTGATCGGACGATTCGCTGCAGCCTCCGGATGTCGTGCTTGGTGTCTGAGCCAAACCAAACCATGATGGAGAAGGTGAGGACAGACTCTACGATGGCCATATAGAATTGGACCATCATTGCCTGTGGCAGATTGTGCTTCCTCAGCTGCCACATGAAGTACATCCTCTGTTGTACCTTTTTGGAGTGTGGGATGAAACCAAAGATTGTGGAGAAAACCCACGCGGTCACGGGGAGACATACAAACTTCGTACAGACAGCACCCGTGGTCGGGATCTAACCCAGGTCTCCGGCGCTGCAAGTGCCATAAGGCAGGAACACTACCACTGTGCCACCATGGCCGCCCTTTCTCAAACTACCAGCTAATTCACGAATCATGACTGAGTTAGTTTCACACAAGATGCTGGAGTAACTCAGCTAAACAGGCAGCATCTCTGGAGAGAAGGAATGAGTAATGTTTTGGGTTGAGACACTTCTTCAGACCAGAAACATCACCCATTCCTTCTCTCCCGCTAAGTTACTCCAGCATTTTGTCTATCTTCGGTGGAAACCAGCATCTGCAGTTCCTTCCTAGTTCCTACTGAGTTATTATTACACTAGTTTAGGTGTCAGGTTGAACTGAAGCACCCGATCAAGAAATCTAAATTAAAAAAATAAAAATTACTGGAAATACTTATCATGTTAGGCCGTATCTGTAGAAAGAGGAACAGTTATATTTCAGGTTGAAGTCCTTTCACCAGTTTTCTACAGCTGATTACTTTTAGTTTTAAAGGGAATTCGACTGTTCCCTTTTTTTCCGATCCCTATAAGAGATCCATTTCTTAAATGATTAATTGAGTGATATTTTCAACTAACAAACTCATGTTCATATTTACAAGTAATGGTGATGTGTTACTGACAACTGAATTCCTGTGGCGAATTTTCATGTAACTTGATCGCTATGCTTGCTGGAAGTGAAGACAATTAAGGTGATCTTTTTCCCTTTGCAGTGGTGTAAGGCTGGTGAATGTGTTAGTAAAACACCTCTTCCTGACTACATAGATGGAGAATGGAGCACCTGGAATACGTGGAGCACTTGTAGTCGAACATGTGATGCCGGGGTACATTTCCGGCAGCGGACATGTGATAATCCCAGGTATGTCAGCTGCGTTATCTTGATCATTTTATTTGTTTGAATGGCTTAACATATTCTTGCTTGAAATACTTGAATAAGTCAGTCAGAGAGCTGTTTTACATGATATACATATTCAGTCTGAAGAAGTGTCTCGACCCGAAACGTCACTCATTCCTTCTCTCTTGAGATGCTGCCTGTCCCGCTGAGTTACTCCAGCATTTTGTATCTACATTCAGTTTAACATGCTCTTTGAAGCAATTATGTAAACCAAGAATGTTTCCTATTAGAAATCCAGCATCTGCTTATGTTCTCTTCAGTCTGCCTTTCCTTTCATCTCAATCATGCATCAGACAGAGGAGATTAAATTGACTTCACAGGCACAGTGGGTAGAGGGTCAGTACCTGTGCTGTTATAAATTCTATGTATGTTCTAAATTCTAGCATGAGGGGGAGTACTAAGAAGCATAGAATATCCAGAGGAGCTTTTACCTGTTTTACTCCTGATGGGTCATTTGGATAAATGTTATGGGTACTCAGCGGGTGCAGCAGCATCTATGGAGCGAAGGAAATAGGCAACGTTTCGGGCCGAACCCCTTCTTCAGACGGATAAATGTTATATTTTGCAAACAAACAAAAAAAGGATTACCACAAATGTTCGTGAAGATAATGCCATGTTGTGTTGTTTTTTGTTTTCGGTGTTATATCTTCTATTAACATTAGAAGATGTAACTCGGTCCAAAGCTTCTTAAAGCTGTTGCACAAGCTGAACAATAATGTAAAGGTTGAATTTTAACCTCACCATTTTTTTAATCGAGTGTGCAATTTTGCAATTCCCCGTACCAACTTTGTATCATGCATTACATTAGCAGGTATAGTTTGGACGGTCAATGAGATAATCCATGTGGAGAAAACAAACAATCGGGATCTGATTCTTTTTCAACAGATCTCAATATCTTTTTACATGTTCTGCTCAACCAGTGGGAATGTAGAGAAGGCATCATTGCCTTGCTGAGAATAAAACATTTTCATTTCTTTCTGATGTTAAAACTGGTGGCACCAGCAGAAAGAGTGACTTTTGTCTTAATGTCATAGTGTGATACAGTGTGGAAACAAGCCCTTCAGCCCAACCTGCCCACACCGCCCAACATGTCCCAGCTACACGAGTCCCACCTGCCCGCATTTGGTCCATATCCCTCCAAACCTATCCTATCCATGTACCTGTCTAACTGTTTCTTAAATGTTGGGATAGTCCCTGCCTCAACTTCCTCCTCTGGCAGTTTGTTCCATACACCCACCACCATGAGAGAAAAAGGTTACCCCTCAGTTTTCTATAAATCTATTTCCCTTCACCTTAAAGGGGTGTGTGGGTGAATATATTGTGGAGAATGCAGATGCAGCTCAAAGTAAATTACTTTCTTAAAAATGCAACATGCAATTGGTGTTCAGATTGATAGCTATAGAAGTGGTGAGGACAATGGAAAACTATTTGGAGCAAAAACCATATGCCAGTGAAAACGACTTGTTCTGTCAAGAGCCTTTTAAGGAACATAGAAACTCTACCAATTGCAGAGAAAAATTGCAATAACACCCGAGTTGATATTGGCCTTCCAGATTCTGAGGAAGTTTAGAGATTGTTTACAAACGGAGCTGAAGGATCTATCCCAGTTGAATTGTGCTTTCTCAACAGATGTTCAAATTATTATGCCCTTTAGTCTGTATCTGTGCACTGTGGATGGCTCAAATGGAATCATGTATTGTCTTTCTGCTGACTGGATAGCAGGCAACAAAAAGCTTTTCACTGTACATTGGTGTACATGACAATAAACTGAACTCAGACAAAAATTAAAATTATTTTCTTTCCATCACAGGCCTGGTCCTGAAGGCAAGAATTGTCAGGGTTCCCGTGTACAGTACAGGATATGCAAGAAACCCCCCTGTCCAACAGGAGTGCCAAACTTTCGAAACTTACAATGCCAGTCATTCAAAAGGCCGTCATACCAAAAGCATTCCTTGCAGTGGTATGCTGTCACCGATGAAGGTAAATATGTTCCTAAAAGTCTCCTTGAAGAACTTAAAATTATGTTTGCATTCTACAGGATTTCCAGCTATCAATTTTGCGAATTGACAGAGGTTGCAGTTCTGATGTGTGTTATGATTGTGTATAACAGTTGAAAAATTGATACCCGGTCTAACATGGTTATAAGTAGAGCCAGGATTTTGCCATGAATACCTTTTCATGCCTTTTTTGATGATTTCACCAGAATAATGCCTTTTTCACGATCGAATGCCTAAATTAGCCTTTTTTTGCCGTTTTGCTAAAAGGTCTCTAATTGTACCGTGATTACAATGACATTTTCTATGTTAACACGTTAATATTAATGTTATTATTAACCTGTTAACATAGTATAACTTACAAGAAAATTTCCACCACCAGGGTGAAACCGGGGGCGCCACCGTCGGTCGTTCATTCATTTATGGAGCATCTATGGAGAGAAAAAATAGGCGACGTTTCGAGTCGAGACCCTTCTCCAGACTGGTGTGGGGAGGGGGGCGGGAAAAAGAAAGGAAGAGGCGAAGACAGTAGAACTAGAAGGAGCGCTGATAAAGGGAAGGGGGAGGAAGGAGAAGATAATGTTGATATCGCTGGGGTGTAGACTACCAAAGTGAAATACCCAAGCTTATCTCCTCTCTACATTTACTGCTGGCTCCAGTCACAAATCTGAGTTTTCGAGTGATCTGTGCAAGACATTCATTGATGCTGGAATTCCACTGTGGAAATTGGAAAACAAATCTCTCAGAGTTTTTTTTTTAGAGAAATGCACAGAGGAACATAAACTAGGTGAGTCATAATTACGGAAAAATTATGTTGACAGCAACTTCAACAATGTTGTGCAGAAAATTAGAAATGAAGTTGCATGCAACAAAATATGGATCTCAATAGACGAGACAACAGATGCTTGGGGATATATGTTGCCAACGTGGTCATCCCTACACTGGAGGCAGGTCAACCATCAAAGGAGTATTTATTGACATTGGAAATATTGGAGAAGTCAAACAGCTCAACTATTGTTCAGTTGTTTACACCTTCACTTCTTGTACTTTGGCCAGAGGTATAAAACACGAGAATGTTCTTCTGTTGGTGACTGATGCAGCTGTACATGAAAAAAGCTGCTCATGCTCTTAAAATGTTATACCCCAAAATGTTGCATTTGATATGCTTAGCTCAAGGATTTCATAGAATTGCCAAGCACATACGTAGCTTGTTTCCAAATGTCGATCGCTAGTTTCCAATGTCAAGAAAATCTTCCCTAATGTACCGTGACGTGTGCAGTTGTTCAAGGAAATAGCACCCGAGATTCCACTACCTCCTCAGCCCGTTTTGACAAGGTGGGGTACATGGCTCTCTACTATGCTGCACTCTATTCTGCTGCAAATTTTGAAAAGATAAAATAAATTGTCAACTGTTTTGAAGAAGAAGAATCTGCTGCAATCAGGATCGTCAGTAAAAATCAAGCAGAAAAAGTCCCTCCACTGCGATCTTGTGTTTATTGCTTCCAAATTTGCAAACTCCCCACAAGCTATCACTTCCTTTGAAAAACGTGGCGAAACATTAGTGAATAACTTGAAGGTTTTCAACAAAGTAACTGACGATATTCATAAAGTTCCTGGCAGTAGGTAAAGACATACAAGGAAAATGTGATAGTGATCTTAGCTAACAAAGATCTTGAAGAAATACAAAACATAGCTAAAGTTCTCAAAGGTAGTTGTAATGCACAAGATAGCGACATGAATATAGAGTCTGTAACTTGTTTCAGGTATGCACCAGCGACCACTGCTGGGGTAGGAAGATGTTTTTCACAACTGAAGCATAATCTGACAGACAGCATAGTTTAACACCAGATCATTTGAAAAAAATGCTAGTAATTATGTGCAACCAGGCAACTTTTGGTCACTTAATATAGTATACCTTTATATTATCATTTTTATCCATATTTTGGTGGTGGAAATAAATGCATGCATATTTTTTGTCAATAAATGCCTTTTCGGGCCTTTTTTGTAATTTTAATATGCCTTTTTGTCTGCCTATTTTAGAGATTTTTAGTGCCTAAACACCCATATAAACATAGAAACATAGAAAATAGGTGCAGGAGAAGGCCATTCAGCCCTTCAAGCCAGCACCGCCATTCATTGTGATCATGGATGATCGTCCCCTATCAATAACCCATGCCTGCCTTCTCCTCAAATCCCTTGACTCCACTAGCTCCTAGAGCTCTATCTAACTCTCTCTGAAATCCATCCAATGAATTGACTTCCACTGCCCTCTGTGGCAGGGAATTCCATAAATTCACAACTCTCTGGGTGAAAAAGATTTTTCTCACCTCAGTCTTAAATGACCTCCCCTTTATTCTAAGACTGTGGCCCCTGGTTCTGGACTCTCACAACATTGGGAACATTTTTCCTGCATCTAGCTTGTCTAGTCCTTTTATAATTTTATATGTTTCTATAAGATTCCCCCTCATCCTTCTAAACTCCAGTGAGTACATGCCTAGTCTTTTCAATCTTTCCTCATATGACAGTCTCGCCATCCCAGGAATCAATCTCGTGAACCTACGCTGCACTGCCTCAATCACAAGGATGTCCTTCCTCAAATTAGGAGACCAAAATTGTACACAATACTCTAGATGTGGTCTCAACAGAGCCCTATACAACTGCAGAAGAACCTCTTCACTCCTATAATGAAATCCTCTTGTTATGAAGGCCAACATTCCATTAGCTTTCTTCACTGCCTGCTGTACCTGTAAACCAACTTTCAGTGACCGGTGTACAAGGACGCCCAGGTCTCGCTGCACCGCCCCCTTACCTAACCTAACCCCATTGAGATAATAATCTGCCTCTTTGTTTTTGCCGCCAAAGTGGATAAACTCACATTTATCTATATTATGCTGCATCTGCCCACTCACTTAACCTGTCCAGGTCACCCTGCAACCTCCTAACATCCTCTTCATAGTTCACACTGCCACCCAGCTTTGTGTCATTCACAAACTTGCTAGTGTTGCTCCTAATTCCCTCTTCCAAATCATTAACATATATGGTAAACAGTTGCGGCCCCTTGCGGCACTCCACTCGCCACTGCCTGCCATTCTGAAAAGGACCCGTTCACTCCTACTCTTTGTTTCCGGTCTGCCAACCAATTTTCTATCCATGTCAACACCCACCCCCAATACCATGTGCTCTAATTTTAGTCACCAGTCTCCCGTGCAGGACCTTATCAAAGGTTTTCTGAAAGTCTAGATACACTACATCCACTGGCTCCCCTTCATCCATTTTACTTGTCACATCCTCAAAAAATTCCGGATGATTAGTCAAGCATGATTTCCCTTTCATAAATCCATGTTGATGGGCTAATCATTTTACTGCTATCCAAATGCCCCATTATTACCTCTTTAATAATTGACTCCAGCATCTTTCCCACCACCGAAGTCAGGTTAATTGGTCTGTAATTCCCCATTTTCTCTCTCGCTCCTTTCTTGAAAAGTGGGATAACTTTAGCTATCCTCCAATCCACAGGAACTGATCCTGAATCTATTGAACATTGGAAAATGATCACCAATGCGTCCACTATTTCTAGAGCCACCTCCCTGAGGACCCTGGGATGCAGACCATCAGGCCCAGGGGATTTATTATCCTTCAGTCCCATTAGCCTACTCAATACTATTTCTCGCCTAATGAAAATTACTTTCAGTTCCTCTACCTCCTTAGATCCTCTGTCCTGCGGTAAATCTGGGAGATTGTTTGTGTCTTCCTTAGTGAAGACAGATCCGAAGTACCTATTCAATTATTCTGCCATTTCCTTGTTGCCTATAATAATTTCACCTGTGTCTGCCTTCAAGGGACCCACATTTGACTGCTACTCTTTTTCCCTTAACATATCTAAAGAAGTTTTTACTGTCCTTTTTTTATATTCCTGGCCAGCTTCCCTTCATCTTTTCAGCCCATATTGCTCGTTTTGTTTCCTTCTGTTGCCTATGAAAGATTTCCAATCATCTGGCTGCCGGCTACTCTTTGCTGTGTTATACATCTTTTCTTTTAGTTTTATTCTATCCCTAACTTCTCTTGTCAGCCACAGTTGCCTCCTACTCCCCTTAGAATCTTTCTTCCTTTTTGGAATGGAATGATCCTATGTCTTCCGGATTATGCCCAGAAATTCCTGCCATTGCTGTTCCACTGTCATTCCTGCTTGGATCCCTTTCCAGTCTACCTTGGCCAGCTCCCCTCTCATGCCTTCATAGTCCCCGTTGTTCAACTGCATCACTGACACTTCCGAGTTAACATTCTCCTTCTCAAATTGCAGATTAAAACTAATCATGATCACTACCTCCAAGCGGTTCGTTTACCTCAAGTTCTCTTATCATATCTGGTTCATTGGACAACACTAAATCCAGAATTGCCTTTTCTTTGGTCGGCTCCATTACAAGCTGCTCCAAGAATCCATCTCGGAGGCATTCTACAAACTCTCTTTCTTGGGGTCTAGAATCAACCTGATTTTCCCAGTCGACCTGCATATTGAAATCCCCCATCACCACAGTGGCATTACCTTTATTACATGCCAGTTTTAGCTCCTGTTGCAACTTACACCCTACATCCGGGCTACTATTTGGGGGTCTGTAGATAACACCAATTAGTGTCTTCTTGCCTTTACAATTCCTCAACTCAATCCACAGTGACTCTACCTCGTCAGTCCCTATGTTTTCCCTCGTAAGGGACTGAATTCCTTCCCTCACCAGCAGAGCTACCCTCCCTCCTCTGCCCACCTGCCTATCCTTTCTATAGGATGTATAACCCTGAATATTAAGTTCCCAGGCCCGATCCTCCAACAGCCACGTCTCAGTAATCCCCACAATGTCATATCTACCAACCTCTAACTGAGCCTCAAGCTCATCTACTTTACTTCTTATACTTAGCGCATTCATATACAATACTTTTAATTCCTTACGCATCTCACCTTTCACATCGATCCCTATTACATTTGCCCATACTTCCCTATCCCTTTGTGAGCTTCCTTTTCCGTTAATTCTGGGGTCATTAACCATCCCTTTACTCTCTTTCCCTTTAACTCCGTCCTCGACTATCCCATTTGACACCCCACCCCCCTTATTCAGTTTAAAACCACCCGTGTAGCAGTGGCAAAACTGCCTGCCAGAATGCTGGTCCCCCACCTGTTAAGATGCAAACCATCCCTTTTGTACAGTTCCCCCTTACTCCAAAACAGATCCCAAGTGATCTAAGAATCTAAATCCCTGCCCTCTGCACCAGTTCCTCAGCCACACATTCAGGTCCCGTATCTCCCTGTTCCTGCTCTCGCCAGCACGAGGAACTGGAAGCAAACTGGAGATAAAAACTTTGGAGGTCCTGCTTTACAGCATTTTTCCGAGCTCTCTAAAGTCACGCTCCAGAATATTCATCCCCTTCTTTCCGACATCGTTTGTGCCAAGATGCACTGCCACTTCTGGCTGTTCACCTTCGCCCTTGAGGATTTTCTGCATTCTGCCCATGACATCGTGGATCCTGGCACCAGGAAGGCAGCACACTATCCTCGAATCCCGTCTGTTCCTGCAGAAACCCCTGTCCGTTCCTCTCACAATGGAGTCTCCAACTACAATGGCGTTGCCTGACGTTGGCCTCTTTGGTTTTGGCTCAACAGCCCTTTTTGCTTCGCAAGCCAGTCCGCCACTCAGTGTGATAACGTCTCCTGTCCCGACAGCTTTTAAGTGGGTGAACCTGTTCACAAGAGGTACAACATCCGGGGACCTTTGCATTCAATGTTTCCTTCCCTTTCTCACCGTCACCCACCTTCTCTCTTCCAGTACCATAGGTGTAACATTGTTACTGTAGGACTTGTCAAGGAACGACTCAGTTTCTCGGACGAACCTGAGGTCATCCACTTGCTTCTCCAGTTCCCCAACACAGTCCTTCAGGAGCTGTACCTGGCTCTAGTTATAAGTGACTCAATAGATCCGTCTCCTAGTAGTCATGACAGAATGTTACCGTCATTCTTAGTGGCATTGAATTTGAATCTCTTTGGTATGCTGCTCCTGGTATTAAGATTCAATACACCAGCCAAATTTGGCCGACAAACAGCTTTGATGCCTATCAAGATGTTCATTACATTTCCTCATTTCAGCTAGTGCAATAAGCTGACTTCAGTACTTTCAAGCTGTCTAAAATTGCCAAGCATGAAGGACTGAGAACGCCTGTTCTTTGCATGGTGGATTTTGAACAATCCCGGCACATAAGAGTGTCATTGTATTTTTTCCATTGAAACTTTTCTAGAGTTCTTGGCCAAGCGATTTTGAGGAGCTACAATATTCTGTCTTGTTCCCAATACTGGTTTCATGGTCTTAGCCAGATATCTGATACTGCCTGAGCTCACAGAGAAAATGTTAATCGATTATATTCAAGAAGTTTAAGTACATAGAGAAGCAGAAACCAGAGAGAAAGTTGCGGGAGTTGGACTAGTTTACACAAAAAGCAAAAGAATCAAAGTAAAATGGAGAGAGTGAATGGCCTAAAAGAAAATGACAAGGAATGGAAAACAAGAGGTAGGGGGAGCGAAATGAAAATTATTTTTTTTAATTTGAAAAGAGAAAAACAAAAGAATCATGTTTTGGATATGGATATTAATGTGAGAACGAGGAAGTTGAATGAAAATAATGGTTGCTTTTGATGAAGAACATGCTATTTGTTGGAGGCATTTTGTGACATTAGGAAGGAATTTATGATATTCAGTTGTGGCCATTAGAATGGAATTAACTCACATTTGATGGTACTTTTATCATGATCAAATGCAGTAAAGCATTTATGATTTTCCAGGCTTACACTAAAATTGCCTCACATGGGGCATTCTTCTGGCCTCAATGCAATATATCTATACTGAATTTAATAACCTTCAATATTAATAAAAACCATATAGTAAAAGTTGGTTGAAATGTACAAATATGTAAATGTGATTGTACAGCATTGACAAATCGAGCATTTGAAACCAATGTTAAATCAGAACCAATTATAATCCATGTTTTGTAAAAAAACATTTAAGAAATTCTCAAGAAACCAGTGCTTTTACTGAGGCTAAGACTGAGTAGCTAGGGAAAGCCTGAGGCTCCAGTGCCTCTTCATGGACAATGAGGGATTGTGCCCACACACAGAGGCACAAACTGAGCCTCCAGGATAAACCAGAGATCACCAGCAATTGCTCTTCAAGCCAAAGCTGAGCCACCAGGATGTAGCTAAGAATTCCAGTGCCTTTGCTCAAGGCAAGGGTGAACTGCAGGGAGAAGCCTGAATCCTTCGAGACCAGGACAGAGCAGTCAGGACCATCACTTGAGATCACCAGAGCCACTGCATTTGCATCCTGACGATGAGGGACAGTGTCCCTTGTGGTCCTGGACTTCCTTGTTACTGTAAATAAAACAAATCACATGTGTTCACCCCACACCCTATGTCAGTATGGTCACTGTCAAACCTGGCGTCATCCCCAATGCCATAGTAAATATGTTATAAGGACTGACTATCTGTTCCTGTCCTAATGATTGCTGTTCTTGAGATTTTACTGTTTTCATAATGAATATAACATTTTTATGTCAAACATGCACAGAGAAATTTATAATGAAAAATAAAACTAAGGATAGCAGGCATACTTCCCAAGGTGATGTAGTTTTTACTGCACGTCCATTGATTACAAGGCAACCTTTTGCTCATCAAAGTTTTTGTGCTTGCACCAAACTTTATTTTGGATAACACAACACAAATTCCCTTATACAATACCTAACCACCGCAGGTTCGATCCTTGTACCTGCTTGGCCAAGCCCTTCTAGCCTTGTGCAAGCACAGACACTCCAAAAGGTCACGCAGTCCCAAGCGTCCTTCCAGAAGATCGACATCAGACCACGAGGGAACTACTTTTTATAGGTCCCCGAACCTTGAGGGGCCGAACCAAATGGGGGTGGTCTTTGCACAGTCCAATAACACATATCGATTAACACAGCTCATGATAGACAGTTCCCTAACCCAATAACACAGTAACTAATAAATTTTATCTGGTGAAGCTTCGAGATGGAAGTTAACACAGATGAATTATGCAACATGTGCCCTGGGATTCAGACAACCTAGACAAAGCTTAACATTTCAATCAATCAACAACTGTCAAATAAGGCTTTGTAACATTATTTAAACTACATATATCTGGTTTACATTGACCCAATCAGTTCCATGCAATAAACTTGACTTGACTTGACTGTACACCTTATTGAAAGACTCTGCAGATGTCCCATTCTTTCTCTCAGCTCTTATCTAGGCCACAGACAAACTGGCACCATTCAGCAGCTTGTCGCAGTTCTGCAAAAGCACATTTAACTTGACCAAAATGGCCTAGCAGTACACCAATTTTAATATCCTGGCTGCTCCAATTTAGCCAGGATTAACTCTTGTACCAGCAATAATTATTGTCTGCTCAGGCATCCAACATCTTCTGACTTATTATATCCAGTTATATATATCCAGTTAGTTAGTCTATCTTTTTTTAAAGTAGGTGCACTGTGACCAGAGAAATTACTGACTGTTATTTTTTTAGTAAACCTGATCGTGGAAATTGTTATAGCATTGAAACATGCCCGTCGGCCTAGCAAATCCGCACCGACCAATACACTAGTTCTATGTTATCCCATCCTGCACCCCACTTGGGGCAATTTATAGAAGCTAACTAAGCTAACCTGCGCTTTTTGGAATGTGGGAGGAAACCAGAGCACTCAGAGAAAAACCATGTGGTCACAGGGAGAAAGTACAACTCCATACAGGCAGCACCTGTAGTCCAGATCGAACCCAAGTCTCTGGCACTATAAGGCAGCAACTTTACTGCTGCACCACCGTGCCACCCTGATTGCTGTACTGGAAGTTTTATTGGAGAAAGTGGGAGATGGGCTGTATACATGGAGTATCAAAAGCCCGCCAATACATTAGTTCTGAAGATGATTGGTGCAGGCACATGGGGAGCAGTGTCAGTGGTCAAGCTCCAAGGACCTGGATGCAGTGCCTCAAGACATTCAATTATATCAAATGGCCAAGATCAGTGAATGCATCTTCAATTGCCTTACCACATCAGCTGCATTTTGAGCTAAAGGAACTATACACATCTCCTCATTTCCAACTCTCACCTACAAACAATATTGATCAATATAAAGTCAATAGAATATTATCGGCTAGAGTAATAAGAGTATTCCAAATTACAAAACAAGCACACTTCGAATTTGGGGATAAGCCACATAAACTGCTTGCGAGGCAACTGAAGCAACGAGAAAAGGAAAAAACTATTACAAAAATTAAATCGGACAATGGTGAGTTGCTAACATTGCCTAAGGATATTAATAAGAGGTTTGCCCAATTTTATCATAATTTATACACATCCAAAATAAAGACAGATGTAAGTAAAATTACAAATTTTTTAGATAATTGCAAGCTCCCAAAATTGGGTAGTTTAGAACAAGAGCAATTAGGAGCACGGATTACTAGTGAAGAAATAAAACAAATAATAAACTCATTGAAAAATGGGAAGACCCCAGGACCAGATGGCTTTAGTAATGAATTTTATAAAAGATTTCAGGAGTCTATTGTACCAAGATTATTTAATTTATACACGCAGGCTTATACTGAAAATAAACTACCAGAAACCCTAGCAGAAGCAACAATAACGCTTATACCAAAAAAAGATAAAGATTTAGAAGAGCCTGGTTCTTATAGAGCTATATCACTTCTAAATACGGATCAGAAAATTTTAGCAAAGATTCTAGCTAGAAGGCTAAATAATTATATTAACAATTTAATAAATACGGATCAAACGGGATTTATACCCAAAAGACAATCATTTAATAATTTGAGAAGGCTTTTTAATATAATGTACTCTCATAAGAAGGACAATGAAGATATCTCAGTGGTCACGTTGGATGCAGAGAAGGCATTTGATCAAGTAGAATGGCAGTATTTATACAAGGTACTCCAAAAATTTAATATGGGAGAGAATTTTATCAGATGGATTAAACTACTTTATGACAGACCTACGGCAAGAAGATTAACTAACAATACACTATCTCCAAAATTTTACTTATCAAGGGGTAATAGGCAAGGGTGTGCCTTATCACCATTGCTATTTGCCCTTATGATAGAACCGTTGGCCGAAAGGATTAGAAATCACCCGAATATTCACGGATATAACAGCAAGGACTCAAAGAATAAAATTTCATTATACGCGGATGATATCCTTTTATATATTACTAATACACAAACGAGTATACCCACCTTATTAACACTAATTGAGGAATTCGGCTCTTTTTCAGGATACAGAATAAATTGGAATAAAAGCGAAATTATGTCTTTAAAACCACAGGATTCGAGACACTTACTAAAATTCCCCTTCAAAATTGCAACAGAAAAATTTAAGTACCTGGGTATTCAGATTACGAGAAGACACAAATCATTATTTAGTGCTAATTTTATACCACTATTAAATAAACTGAATGATACGATTAAATTTTGGAAAACGCTTCCACTCTCATTGATAGGCAGAATTAACGCTATAAAAATGACTTTCCTACCACAATTAATATATTTGTTTCAAGCAATTCCAATATATATTCCAAAATATTTTTTCAAAAAATTAGATTCCACTATCACTAATTTTATATGGGACTACAGAACACATAGAATTCAACGAAAGCATTTGTGCAAATCTAAAGAAGTGGGGGTTTTATCATTACCTAACTTTATATATTACTACTGGGCAGTGCATATTAAGAACATAATATACTGGCTAGATAGTTCCACTCAGCAGTTGGAGTGGATAAGAATGGAGAAAGAGGAGTGCTATCCGCACGATATAGGAACGATCCTGCTCTCACCGATAAAATTGAATAGTATAATATATAAGAAGAACCCAATTATTCACAATATAATAAGAATTTGGAAACAAATAAAAGCATCCTTGAAATTAAATAATTTATCAGTACTAACCCCACTACTGAACAACCCCGCATTCAAACCTTCTCTCATCGACAACACATATCAGCAATGGGATAGACTGGGGATTAGGAAAGTAGGGGACATGTATGAAGTGGGCAAACTGTTATCATTTCAACAATTAAAATTAAAATTTAAATTGAAGGATAATCAATATTTTAAATATATACAGGTATGTGACTTTATGAAGAAACATACACATAGATTTCAAACTATATTTTTAGATCCTTTAGAAGAAGCAATGAATATTAAGGCTGATTCACAAAAATTAATATCATACTTTTATAATAATATATTAAATAGAGAATCACCCTCAACAGAAGCATTAAGGGAAGATTGGGAACAAGAGCTAATGACAAAGATCTCGAAGGATAGATGGGAAAAATATTTGATGAACACACATAACTGTTCAATTAATGCAAGACACAATTTAATTCAATTCAAATTATTACATAGACTATATTATTCAAAAACGAGGTTGAACAAATTTTATCCAAACGTCTCTCCCAGATGCGATAAATGTTTGTTTCAAAACGCTAATATAACACACTCATTTGTTGGATGTACAAAGTTGAATAAATTTTGGAGTGATATATTCGATATATTTACAAAGATTTTCAAGTCAAGAATAGAACCCAAAACAGAATGGATTATATTTGGAATAATAGGAGAAGATACCAATTTAAATAAAGATCAAAATGTTTTTTTTAATTATGGGTTAATAATTGGAAAGAAATTGATACTTAAATTTTGGAAAAGTACAACCACACCAACTGTTAAAATGTGGATTAGGAATATGATGGACATAGCACGCCTTGTTAACCTCGGTCGTTAAATAATGGCAATGGGTTACTTTATCTTCATTGTTAAAATAAGAGAGAACAGCAGCCGTCATCTTGGCTTATAACATGAGGAGACTCCTTGGAAAAAAGTGGTTCGCGTAACAGAACAGTTCAAAACAGGTGTTAAAGAGGGAACTGCAGATGCTGGAGAATCGAAGGTTACACAGAAAAGCTGGAGAAACTCAGCGGGTGCAGCAGCATCTATGGAGCGAAGGAAATAGGCAACGTTTCGGGCCGAAACCCTTCTTCAGACGGAAGAACCCTTCTTCAATACAGGTGGTCTTGTAGGTCCCTTGAAAATGAGACTCCGACTAATAGATAAATATGACCAATTCTTAAAGAGTTGGTCTCCTTTTATCGACTTTTTGGAATCATGTGATGCAGCGGTGCCGTAAGGATTGCCGATTTCAGTTCATGACGCGGATAGATCTACATCTCCGAATACAGATTTGAAAAATTCTCTTTTAAGGGGCCTTCTCTTCTATTTCTACTCTCCTCTTTCTCTCTTCCTTTTTTTATTTTTTATATACACACTTCACGTTTTTCTACTCTCTGCCATCTATTTTTCCACTTTTTCCCCTTTCTATTGCTTTCTTTTTCTTGATCTGCTTACTTTTTTCTTATAACATAAAACTAGAGGTTGTACATAGAATGGATTACGGTATTACATAGTTGGCACCTAAAATTAGGCGCCACTGTACTGTTTTGTGCTGTATTAACTTCTAATAAAATAAACAAAAAAAAAAAAAAACAAAAAAAAAAAAAAAAAAAACTTGACCAAAATGGCCTAGCAGTACACCAATTTTAATATCCTGGCTGCTCCAATTTAGCCAGGATTAACTCTTGTACCAGCAATAATTATTGTCTGCTCAGGCATCCAACATCTTCTGACTTATTATATCCAGTTAGTTAGTCTATCTTTTTTTAAAGTAGGTGCACTGTGACCAGAGAAATTACTGACTGTTATTTTTTTAGTAAACCTGATCGTGGAAATTGTTATAGCATTGAAACATGCCCGTCGGCCTAGCAAATCCGCACCGACCAATACACTAGTTCTATGTTATCCCATCCTGCACCCCACTTGGGGCAATTTATAGAAGCTAACTAAGCTAACCTGCGCTTTTTGGAATGTGGGAGGAAACCAGAGCACCCAGAGAAAAACCATGTGGTCACAGGGAGAAAGTACAACTCCATACAGGCAGCACCTGTAGTCCAGATCGAACCCAGGTCTCTGGCACTATAAGGCAGCAACTTTACTGCTGCACCACCGTGCCACCCTGATTGCTGTACTGGAAGTTTTATTGGAGAAAATGGGAGATGGGCTGTATACATAGAGTATCAAAAGCCCACCAATACACTAGTTCTGAAGGTGATTGGTGCAGGCACATGGGGAGCAGTGTCAGTGGTCAAGCTCCAAGGACCTGGATGCAGTGCCTCAAGACATTCGATTATATCAAATGGCCAAGATCAGTGAATGCATCTTCAATTGCCTTACCACATCAGCTGCATTTTGAGCTAAAGGAACTATACACATCTCCTCATTTCCAACTCTCACCTACAAACAATATTGATCAATCTGTACCTGTATTTAACATGCATTGATTCACTCTGCCTTCAGACATACAATAGAGCTGCCAAGCCTCACACCATCACTGCACAGCCGCCACATGCTGACAGCATTTGATTTTGACCAAAGATAGACACAAGTTGCTGAAGTAACTCAGTGGCTCCGGAGAGCATGGATATGTGACGTTTTGGATCAGGACCTTTCTTCAGAGTGATTGTGTGGCATTCTTTCACTGGCTCCTCATCACTTGTTTTCTCTTACTTCGTTTGTAGGATAATTGGCACACAATCAGACACAGTAGAATCTAACTAGCATGCCCGCAGACCCAGTTCATGTGGAGGCAGGCACGGAAATCGCTATCAAAACGTGGGGGGGACACAATTTCTTGGCAGCCGTGCGTGCATGCACACACACGCGAGGCTTCGGCCGTGGGCCCTGTGGACGGTAACATCAGAAGTTGAGCTGGTTGGTGACCGACTCCGAACTCCAGCAACAGCAGCTTCGTCTGCCCCAAATCATGGGGCTTGAATCGGCCTGTCAACGTGGCCTTTCATCGGTCGGCGGGGGCTTCAGCATGGGGAGCCTCGATCGCCTCGATACAGCAGTTTGATTTTAAGCCGCACTGAATGGGCCAATTCAGCCCTTAGAAAGCTTCAGATAAAGTCAGGATTACAAAACATGGGGGGGATTGTCCCCCTCCTCCCAGAGCCAGAGGGGAAGGGGGGGGGAGACATGTCCCCCCCCCCCCAGGATTTCCACCCATGTGTGGGGGAATTACCAAGACTGTTGCCAGTGCCAGGGTTGAAACCGTCAGAGATGACATCTAATCCTCCTCCAAACATATTGCTTTCTGTTCTTCTGTTAAAAGCCACAATTAATGTATTAGGTTTTCTTTCATTTTGCCTCCATTCAGTGATCACAACATAGCATTTATGCCTTTTGCACTGCATTTAGAATGCACTGCAATCAGAGAGAAAACACTGAACTGCAGGAAGAAGATGAAGATTAAAAAAATCATAGATGCTTGACTTCACACTAACAGCCCGCAGTTCACATACTGACACTGTGTTTTAGTAGAGCATAGAGCCAGGATTTGCATTTGATGAATTACCAGGCAGACAATGGCCAAGGCAGGTAGCCAGGACACCACAACCCTGATAGCTAGAGAGTGAGGTCATATGCAAGTTCTGGTGCAGAAAACATAGCTGGGAATTTGATGCTGACAATTTAAGAAGGCTGTGGATTATGCACAATGAAGTACTTAATATACACGAAGGAGTTCAATACCACTTAGCACATGACTTTCAGAATGACTTGATGCCAACGCTTTCATGAATGGAAGTTAGCTTCACTCATACAATTGTGGACCCAGCTAACGGCAATGTGTGATAATTGTCATTGTACCCTCCACTGCAACATAATAATGGAAATCGAGGCAACCATCATGTATCGTCACCCACATGCCTTGCAAGTTTTGGCAATTATCATCATCATGCTTACAAAGTGTACCAGTATTCTAAAAATTCCATGCTCAAGGATTTCTGAACACCACCCTGGAAAATTGCTGGAGCTCCTTAAAGCAGGACCCCACTGTCCTCTCAGGAGCCTTCCCTCTCACTCTGCTCGTGGCCTTGATGTGAATTATCTGTCAGCAAACCAGGTCTACACTGGCTTTCCTGACACTATAGATGGACGGCACCTTGGCGCAGTGGTAGAGTTGCTGCTTTACCTGCCAGAGACCCGGGTTCAATCCTGACTGCAGGAGCAGTCTGTATGTAGTTTGTACCTCCTCCCCATGACCGTGTGGATTTTCCCCGGGTGCTCTGATTTCCTCCCACACTCTAAAGACATACAGGTTTGTAGGTTAATTGGCTTCGGTTAAAAATGAAAAAATATACCTATTGTGTTGGATAGTGCTAGTGTACAGAGATTGGTGGTCGGCGCAGATCCCGTGGGCCGAAAGACCCGTTTCCACCCTCTACCTCTAAACTAAACGCAACTAAATCTGCTTACGGTCACTCTCCAAGGACAGTCATTACCATCTCTAGTGATAGTTAGCAGCCAAGCACTAGCTCTGCTGCAGCCACTGAGGACACTGCTTAGAAACACCAAAAAGGCATACAAAAAATAAGCAGATATGAAATCAAGAAAGGATGATTTGTTGACTTTGCATGAATTATGTTGTAAATTAATTCAACATTTTTTGCTTTTTTACGATGACTTTTGTGCTTCCATTCCAAGTAAATGCTGTGTTAAACAGTGACAGACGGAAGGTTGGATGTGTACTGGGATTTACTGTTACTGATAAAGTTTCAGGAGTCTGGTGCCATGCATGCAAACACTGTGGTCTGCCCCTTGTAGCCAGCTGTGACCAGGACATGAGCAGGACATGAATGCTAGCGACGCTGGCCTGGGATATTGGTTCTTTTGGGGTTACAATGAGTTTGACATGGAGAACATTAATGCTTTGCTTTCAATGCCTTAATAAACTTGCCGCAAGTAGTCCAAGTTTCATAAGCAGAGTACTTCCTGGGAACCCCAATCCTCAACTGTTGTAAGTTCAGAAATACTCAAGATTTAATTGAGGACCGCAAGGCAACAACAGCAAACAGTGGCCCTGTATAAAGTAGTGGGTAGAAAGGACCTCCCAAATTACACACTTGTCCCATATGTCATCCTCGCCCCATTAGTAGAAGAGTCTACATTTCTCACTTTTTTCTCATCTGCCACTTCAGACCCCACAAAAATGAAGTGGAAGTGGCTTTAATCCTTGGAGAATATCTTCAAGCAGCTCTGTCCCTTTTATGCCAGAGGAGCCAGTGCTCTTGGCTTGCTGTCTGACACGCAACATCAAGGCCATCGGCAGAGATGCCAGAGGGCAGCCACTGTGGTGCAGTGGTAGAGTTGCTGCCTTACAGCGCTTGCAGCGGCGGAGACCTGGGTTCGATCCTGTCTGCAGGTGCTGTGTGTTCGGAGTTTGTACGTTCTCCATGTGACCGCGTAGGTTTTCTCCGAGATCTTCGGTTTCCTCCCACATTCCAAAGACGTACAGATATGTAGGTTAATTGGCTCGGTGTATGTAAAATTGCCTCTAGTGTGTGTAGGATAGTGTTAGTGTGCGGGGATCGCTGGTCGCTACGAACTCAGTAGGCCGAAGGGCCTGTTTCTGTGCTGTATCTCTAAACTAAACTAAACTAAAAAAACTAAAGATGTGAGGTAAAGTTGTTGAGAAGAACTGCCTAAGAAGTTACAGATGCTGACATGATCTCTTTGCAGGCAGCCTTGATGGACAAGACCGTCCATGTTGCCTCCTCCCTTCCGGCTCTCCTTTATTGTATTACTTATCTTCCTCCTCCTGCTCCTCGGCCAATTGTTGTATAACTTGTGATGTTCATTTCGCTCATGATGCTTTGAACCTCTGCAGATCTTGATGTTGCCTTTGTCGGTCCTCCAGTGGTTCACAGCAGCAGAGTATTACAGGCAACCCCCGTGTTACTGGGGACTGCGTTCCTACAAGACCACCTGTATTGAAGAAGGGTTCTTCCGTCTGAAGAAGGGTTTCGGCCCGAAACGTTGCCTATTTCCTTCGCTCCATAGATGCTGCTGCACCCGCTGAGTTTCTCCAGCTTTTCTGTGTAACCTTCGATTCTCCAGCATCTGCAGTTCCCTCTTTAACACCTGTATTGAACTGTTCTGTTACGCGAACCACTTTTTTCCAAGGAGTCTCCTCATGTTATAAGCCAAGATGACGGCTGCTGTTCTCTCTTATTTTAACAATGAAGATAAAGTAACCCATTGCCATTATTTAACGACCGAGGTTAACAAGAAGGTCAGAGGATAGAAAAGGGCACAAAAAAGAACAAATTTGGTCAGGTTTTGTTTGTAGCCACTCAGGCAGTTAAGGGCCTGTCCCATTTATGTGTCCTGAGCATGCAAATTACGTGACCTCGTGGTCGCGTTGAGCCGCGATGATCCCGCGAAGGTCGGGCACGATTACATGCGTACGCACAGCTATCTGGAGCATGTGACGTCATTTGAAGATGGACACAAAGCTGGAGTAGGAGAGAAGCAATGGGTGATGTTTCGTGTCGAGACTCTTCTTCAGTCCGAAAAGAAGGGTCTTGACCCGAAAACGTCATCCATTGCTTCTCTCCAGAGACGTTGCCGGTCCCACAGAGTTACTCCTGCATTTTGTGTTTATCTTCAATTTTCTTGGCCCCGCTCTGGGAGTAGAAGTGGCGGCGGATCCGGACCGCAACGGCCGTGAGCCCCTGGCCGAGTTCGGCGATCGTTTGCCTGCTTCTGCTGCTGTTGAAGGTGAGACGTTACATCATGCCAGGGTCTTGGGTCTGTCCCACTTTGGCCGTCAGTTCCACGACAGGCCATTGGCACCAAAGATTTAGTTCACGACAAAAATTTCAGAACACGGCGCGATGTCGCACACAACTACATACCACTCCGCACTTCTAAGTGGGACCGGCCCCACGCAGCCATACGATGCCCGTGCGCCTCAACACGACCACGAGGTTGCATAGCGTGCGTGCCAAGGACACGTAAGTGGGACAGGCCTTTAAGACTTGTGCATGGTGTTGTTTAGGTTGACACATCTGGCCCCTCCTTTCCTGCACCCTTTTCTTGATTAGTACCAGGGGTTATGAGGAGAAGGAAAGAGAATGGGTCTAGGAGGGAGAGTTGGATCAGCCATGATTGAATGGTGGAGTAGACTTGATGGGCCGAATGGACTAATTCTACTCCTATCACATATGATCTTATGACCCTCTTCAATACGAGGTCTTGTGAACAGATGTCTCTGACTGCAGCATTGCCATGATCTTCATGTACGAATAATTTGCTCTGACGCACGCCTTGTGGATTAGGAATCAGTTTAGGATATGTGGATATCAGGGAAAGGGATGGTATTCAAGACTTGAGGGTTAATGGAAGAAAGGTGACATAGAAGGGTGGAAATTTCCAACAATAGAGGGTATAGTTATAAGGTCAGAGGGGGGAAGTTTCATTGAGATGTGGGGGCAAATGTTTTACACATGGTATGTGTCTGGTATGTGCATGGGATGGTGGTGAAGCCAGATACAATAGCATTGAAGAGGCTTTTACAATGGCATTTAGAAGCTTTTAGATAGGCACATGTAAGTGCCGGGAATAGAGGGATATGGATCACATACAGACAGATGAGATCAGTTTAACCAGGCATCCTGTTTGGCACAAACATTAAGGGCTAAAGTGCCTATTTGTGTGCAAGACTGTCCTTGGTCTATGTCTAGAAGCTCGGGGGGGGGGGGGGGGGGGGGGGGGGGGGGGGGGGGGGGGGGGGGGGGGGTAAATGTGACTTAGTGGAAGTGGGGTAAAAGGCCGAGGGATTACTTGAAGGAGCCACGGTTACTGCTACTCCCCACAATGTAACACTGCACTGGGACCTTGGACTGGAGAGGGCCTAGCAAGGGAGAGACTCCACTGTGACTGTAAATCCAGTCGGCACGGTTGCATTAGATCCAAATCTATCTGCATACAATATTGAGTGACTAATAATAAAAAATGAATACATTTGCTGTTTCTTTCACATTTTGTATTCATTTTGATATCACATAAATTCTGTAAGAGTAAATTTTATTCCCTGTCTCAAATTGTTGGGAGTGATTTGTGAATTCCATAAGGGCAAATTGCCATAACCCAAATGGCCATAAGATGGGGATTGCCTGTACTTCTATCTCATGCCTATATCGCCCATGTGAATGGGCTGCGTTTGAGTCATTGTCCACTTTAGCAGTGGCACAGCAATTATCACAATGATTTGCTGTTTGCACTCGGATCCAGCAAGCAACAGGAGCAAACTGCTATCACTTGTGGTCTAGACATCCAGTATCAATCTTCATATGATCGTACAACAACTGACTGTTGCAGAAGTGTGATTAATCATGGAAATACAACTATATTTCAGGAGTAGAGTGACAAGTGCAGCTGCCAAAATATTAGTATTTAATTGGAGTCATACAGTAGCAAAGTTATGGACAGAATTACCCAACGGCGTTGGCAGGATTTACACATTTTAATAACATGCAGGTACATTTTCCAGGCTTTTGTTCATTTGGGCCACGGTTAGTTGAAGTGTCCATTAATATGGACATGTCATTGTAAAACTATTTATGCAGAATGAACTGAAGAAAGGCAGAGATTCTGCAGTTGGACAGGCAGAAATTACAAGGAACTCAGTGGTCCCAGCAGAATGGAACAAAGCACAATGATACATCAGGGCAGGGGGGCAGAGGCAGGAGCAAGTGCAAACATCGCAGCATGAAAGGTGAGAGGCTCCAGGGAGCCCTATCTCAGAGGTCATGACAGAAAGGAAAATTACAACAGGGCAGGAGCCACTTCAATCGTCAACAGACTATGAGAAGTTGTGACGGCAGTGCCTATTTTTAAAGAATTGCAGCAGAAACCCAGACAGGAGCCTGAGCAGAGAGGCTGTATGTTCCTGGCCACTGAGCATTTAAGGAATTTCATCTGTTAAAGCTATTTGTAGCTTGGAGACATGAAATTGGTACCCGAGATCCAATGGAGTTTCCAAACAGGATAGTTGATGAGAAGATCGTCCAGTATGTTCAACAATGAAGATAGAGCAGCGGCTTGAAGAAGATTTAAGAATACATATAATAAAAAATGAACTGCAGATGCTGATTTATACCAAAGATAGACACAAAATGCTGGAGTAACAAATGCTGCTCAGCGTGTCTGGCAGCTCCACTGGAGAAAAAGGATAGGTGACGTTTTGGGTCGGGGAGAGTTATTCCTGCCCTTTGTGTCTTCTTAAGAATAAATGATAACTTGAGTGTTGAGGCTGATGCAACAGACAATTAGAAAAGCAAAGTTCAATTAATACCTCATGAGAAGTGGAGGGGGCGGAAACTGGCTGAAGAATCAAAGTCTGCCGAGGGTCAGTTGCTTAAATAAGAAATTCTATGTACAATAAATGACGATTATAAACAATTACATAACAAGCTCTATGCATGTAATGTTCTCAGCCATGAATGGGACACAATAAGCAAGCTATTTTAATTATATGACTGTATACATAAGGTTTGTATATTCATATATGACATTGTTAATCAACCCTATAACATTTAACAAATTAATCATCATTTTGGATACACTTTCCCTTTTAAGCTCTCAGTTATTACACAATATCACTTGCAGTTAATAGCAGCAAATTCTTCAGCCTGCCATCTCACCATCAACCCTTGGCATTCAGGCATTGACATCATGAGAATGTCGAAGTAAAGAGAAGGAGGGATTCTACAATTGACAAGTAACTTATCCAGATCTGCCAGAGAGATATCATAGAAACATAGAAACATAGAAAATAGGTGCAGTAGTAGGCCATTCGGCCCTTCGAGCCTGCACCGCCATTCAATATGATCATGGCTGATCATCCAACTCAGTATCCTGTACCTGCCTTCTCTCCATACCCCCTGACCCCCTTAGCCACAAGGGCCACATCTAACTCCCTCTTAAATATAGCCAATGAACTGGCCTCGACTACCTTCTGTGGCAGAGAATTCCAGAGATTCACCACTCTCTGAGTGAAAAATGTTTGTCAATAAGAGCAGGTTGGAAAAATCCTGGCAATAAGAGCAGGTTGGAAACGGGGTAACCTGCAGCAAGCAGTTCACATACTTTCTCCCCAAAGAATTTCCATCAAGAATCTTTCCGAGATGAGTGCAGCTCCCACAACACTCCTGAACCTAGATGCCATTTGGCCAAACAGTCTATTTGATTGGCATTCCATCCACCACCCTGGAAGGTCATTTCACCATGGCTGCATGGTTTTGAAAAATATTCACTTCAGTTACTCCCAAGACAAATTGATAGCACCTGCCAAATCTACGACTGCTACCCACTTGGGAACAACCACCATTTGTTGGAACTCCTCCATGTTGCCCAATATCCTAAGTTAGAAACAGTTTGGTGTTCTTTCATTGTTAAACCTTGGAAATTGTCACGCCACAACCCTGTTGTCATAGCTTAACTAGGTGAATTGCTGATGTTCAAGAAGGCGGCTTAAGGGCAGTGGGGGAGTGAACAACTGATGGTGGCAATGTCAGTAATGCTCCCCTTCCATAAATTAATTTTAAAATTGAGATTTTGATCGTTATGAACTAATGGAACCATTGTTCGAGCAAGAACAGGAATATTGATATGTGTTCATGACAAGGTTCTTGAGATTGGTGTGTTTGCTGTAAAATAAAAAAAGAATTAGAAAACCAATCATTGAAAGAAATCTAAGGTAGACAAAAATGCTGGAGAAACTCAGCGGGTGAGGCAGCATCTCTGGAGTGAAGGAATAGGTGATGTTTTGGGTCAAGACCCTTCTTCAGATTGATGTGGAGGTGGGGGGGGGGGGGGGGTCGGGAAGAAGAAAGGAACTGAAGGACACAGTAGGCTGTGGGAGAGCTGGGAAGAGGAGGGAGAACGCAAGGAACATTTGTAGCAGTTATTGGCATAAAACATTTGGATGAAGTAACTTTTAAAGAGAATGATTTTAAGAATGTTATCCCATTTTTTCATCACATTTATTGAAGCTATAAATTTTTCAAAAATAATCAAAATGTTCTAAACTATATAAATGTGCTGCAGCCCAATTGAAAGCACCTGTATTGCTTTGATAGAAACCTTGATGAAACAACATTCTCCTTTACATCATTGTCTCTGGAATGTATTCCTCTGGTAGATGCGAAGAGCATTGCATATCATGGCACACAACCATTACCTTCAGCACTACATCACCGGCTCATAGTACTCTCTTTTATAATATAAACTTTTTTTCACTTGGCTCTAATTCAAGCAGCCAGGCTTGTAAAGTCATTAACCACAGATTGTGTTTGATGTGTGACTGAGCATAGCCATAGTACTATTCTTACAATCTCTATTACAAACATAAATGTTCTTCTATAGAACAGGTCTCATATCATAAATACTTTAACAACATTTTTAAGGAAGGTTGACCTTGAGAGTGGTAGTTTTCTTCCCTGAATATTTGTGCGTTAAAAAAAGCTAGACACAAAAATATATTTTCATTATCCAAGAGCCAAAATGTATTGCCTTAGTGTATTTTGAAGCAATAACTAGTATGTGCAACAGCATAAAAGCTTTTTTTTTGGTAGTGAAGGAATCATACGAATGTTCACCTTACTGAAAGTTGCCTTAGGCTTTTCTGAGCTTTTGCCCACAAATCAGGTATCATCCGACATTGTATCCAGTGCATCAGCGTATAGAGATTATCTGTAGCATGTGGGAGCAGGAAAACAACAGACACGTTCCTCAATGAATCAGATTGAAGAATTTTAACTGAGTTGCAGCGCTGCTTTCATGTTAAAAAATAAATCTCTACACAAAAATAAATGAAGATTGCTAGTGATACCTGGAACAAAAATAAAATATGTTTAAAAAAGTTTCTCCTTGAAACTTTCTAGTACTAATGAAACATTGTCAGAATGAATCATCAAACTTGTAGATTAAATCTTTAGGGCCAAAGAGGTTATATGCCGGTCATGCCATTAAAAGTTTATCCACACCTGAATGCACCAACCTGTTTTTAATTTGGTCGTGTATCATGGATAATTAATGGACAACCATCAATGCCCAGTTCATCTGTGAGTTACAACTGTTGCACATTTTGTGGAGGAGCTGGATCGATTCCATGTTTAACTGTGCATATGTATGCTCCAGAAAATGCTCTCCAATTTATTTTTTAATGGTGATGACTATTGTTGGCCTTGACATTTTATATTTAGGGAATAATCCAGGCTTTTCTTTGCACTTCAGTGTTATGAGATGTCAGATTTGCTGACGAGTGAGATATAATGGCAGAAAATTAACTTAGCAGTAATTTACAACACATGGAATCATTTCTGGGAATATGTAGTTTAAACCACATAAAAACATTTAACTTTAAACAGTAGTTATTCCCAATCCAAACTGTTCCCCCTGGTGCACTCTCTCCTTTCATACTGCCATCTCTTTCTCAGCACCATCTCTCTCACTCTCTCACCCTTTCTCTCACTCACTCTCTGTTTCTCCCTTCTGCCATGCTGGACCAGAGGGGAAAGGACACGAGGAAGTGAATCACAATGTATTCTGTGCCTTCTATACTATCTTAATGGCAGTTTTCAACAACAGTATTGAATCTTTTTTTATTGATTTGCAACCACTCCTCTGGAATTTGTAAGCTTCTGATACAAGTTTGGTTAAAAAAACCCAGCATCACAATTAGTGAACTTAACTGCTGAAAGACAGTGAAGAGATTTATAGGCTACTGGCAATCAGTCAGAAGGCAAAAGGACAGTTGAGTTCCTCAAAAGTATTTTAATGGTATTCTCTCCATACTGCACATTCCAAAATGTTAAACACATTAATAAATCAGTCATATTATTGCCACAGCACATTCTGACTATTTAAAACTGTGAAGATTATTTGTAATTACATTATTTGTTTTGAAAATATCTATTAGCTCCATGGAAAATGATTTGTGACAAATACTTTTCTTGCTCCATTTATTCTAACTGCGGTGATATCATTTTTCACAGGATCAGAATTCAGATTTATTTTCATTTATAAAATTGGTAACATTAAGTGTCAAATCTCAAAATGTATTTTAAATGGCCCACCCGGCATTTTGCCGTATTGTGGAATCTTGCTCCCTGCTGATGCACAATGCACACACTGTCACTCTAAACGTAGATGTTACACTTCACCGGGACAAGTTGCGACATTGAACTGTGAAATAAATCTGTGCTATAAAATAGCATTCAGCCCGAGAAAAACTCGGGGACTTTCAACCAGGAGGAATTTCATTCCCTCTCAAAACAATCATCCTTGTGTCTGTAAAACTGTTGCAAACCTTGGGGCTGATCTTCTGCTCCGCTCCCCAGAACTGCTGCTTGCAGCAAAAACTTGATTTGATTGAGAATTTTTTATTCTTATTCAAAATAACTATACTCAACTTAGATTGACCTAGGCTATCCTGTCACCTACTCAAAAAAAAAACCTAGCCAATTTAAACTTTTCTGCCGACTGGAAGTGATGGTGGCATCTTATGAAGATGTAACACAGTATTTTTGCTGCTTTACTAAGGGATATCTTGCTTTTTGCTTGACTAAACTCATCCTGCAACGGCATGAATTGCACTCAATCAGCATGTATTGGAGCACCCAGGGAAGTCCTCTCTAAGTGTCAGAAGCATCAAACAAAAAGTGATTTCATCAGCAATTAACCCAGCAATGGAATTTCAGTTCATGTTGCCAAATGAAGGGATTATATCCATTGAGAAATGAGTGCCCAAAAAAAGGTCAGGAGAGACTTGACAAGCAAGAGATCTTTGACATTCGCCGACGACACCACTGCTGTTGTACGAATCACAGATGGGGATGAGTCAGAGTATAGAAGTGAGATTGACCGATTGACCAAATGGTTCCAGCGCAACAACCTGGCTCTCAACATCAGTAAGACCAAGGAACTGATTGTGGACTTTGGTATGGGAAGAATGAGGACCCAAAATCATCAAAGACCCACACCATCCTGGCCACATACTCATTTCACCATTGTCATCGGGAAGAAGGTACAGGAGCCTGAAAACTGTAACGTGCAGGTTCAGGAACAGCTTCTTCCCTACAAACCCAGCAACGAATAAGCTCTGAGCTCTGAACTGCAAAAGACTATTATTACTTCACTATATTTGTAGTTTTATTGAACTTTTTTCTCTTCCCCCATTATATACTATGTTTACATATTCACATATTCTGTTGTGCTGCAGCAAGTAAGCATTTCATTGTCCCATCCGGGACATATGACAATAAAACACTCTTGACACTTGAAAAGGCCATCTGTCTTTATTGTAGCCTCATTAAATTGACAGATGGCCTCACCTTGCTCCTGATCAGATCAATATATTTTATTCGGCTAATGCTATTTAAAGAATGTGCAAGTTGGGATATAATATTCAATAATGACGTTGTTATTTGTGACATACCAGACCATTGGAATCCGGAAAGACTAATATCCTTGTTCCACCCTGGTCATTCCTTCTTGCCCCTGGTCCCACCCGGCAGAAGGTACAGAAGTTTGAAACCGTGCACCACCAAACTCACAAACAACTTCTTCACCTCTGTTCGAACAGTTCTTCTTTAAACTAGGGTACTGTCCAATTCACCTCCACCCCATTGAGGACATTGTACTTTGTCAATGGAACTGATGTGCTGACAATGCAGGGAACTATATTCAGCACTCTGTATCTTCCCCTTTGGCCAATCTATTTTACTTGCGTTTCACTTGATTGTATTTATGTATAAACCAAATTTAGAAATTATGCTGAGTTTTGATACCCTTCTGTAGTCAAGTCAAGTTTATTTGTCACATACACATATAAGATGTGCAGTGAAATGAAAGTGCCAATGCCTGCGGATTGTGCAAAAACAACAGAACAACAGAACAGAATAGAACAGAACCAGTATTAACATTTTTGAAACATTAAAAAAAAGACACAACACAACACTGCAGGCCCCTATGGCATCTCGGGGCGAGTGCTTAAGTCCTGTGCTACGCAGCTAGCTCCGGTGCTCACAAAAATATTCAACCTCTCCCTGGACAAGTCCGTGGTCCCTGCCTGCTTCAAAAAATCCATCATTGTACTGGTACCTAAAAATGCCTCCCCAGCCTGCCTGAATGACTACCGTCCAGTGGCCCTCACTTCGGTAGTCATGAAATGCTTTGAGAGGCTGGTGAAGAATCACATTTGCGCCTTCCTCCCTCGGAACATGGACCCGTTGCAGTTCGCATACCGTCCGAACAGATCCATGGACGATGCGGTCTCCCAGGTTCTGCACACCGCTCTCTCCCATCTGGACTGCCAGAAGGGGGGCTACGTGAGGATGCTGTTCATAGACTACAGTTCAGCCTTCAACACCATAGTCCCCACCAGACTGGCTGAGAAGCTAATGGAATTGGGGCTCAACACCTCCCTGTGTGCCTGGGTCCTGGACATTCTCACCGCCAGGCCCCAGGTAGTCAAGATGGGGGGAAATACATCGAAGTCCCTCACCCTGAGCACAGGATCGTCCCCAGGGTTGCGTCCTCAGCCCCCCACTGTACTCCCTGTACACACATGACTGTGTGGCTAGGTTCAGCTCCAACTCGATAATCAAGTTTGCTGATGACACTGTGGTGGTGGGCCTGATCTTAGACAATGATGAGAAGGCCTACCGGGAGGAGGTGGCTGGTCTAGCACTGGTGTCAGGACAACAGCCTCCTCTTGAACATCAAAAAAACAAAGGAGCTGATCATGGACTTTAGGAGGGCACATCATCCGAGGACGTACACTCCATTGAGGATAAATGGAGATCCTGTGGATAGGGTGAACTGTTTTAAATACCTGGGAGTCCACATCTCTGAGGATATGACATTGACATCACACGCTGCAGCACTCGTGAGTAAGGCAAGACAGTGCCTTTACCACCTCAGGCAATTGAGGAAATTCATAGTGTCTCTGAGGATCCTCCATGCTTCAACTCAGCGGCTGTGTAAAGCATCCTGTCCGGAAATATCACGATTTGTTTTGGGAATTGCTCTGCCCAGGGCAAGAAGGCTCTGCAGAGAGTAGTGCGTTCAGCCGAACGCACTTTGGGAACTTCACTCGCCCCTCTGCAGGATCTATACATCAGAAGGTGTAACTGCAGAGCCAATAAGATCATGGGAGACCCCTTCCACCCCTGCAAACGCCTCCGTTGCCATTCTGTGAGAACGGAGAGGTTGAGATGGAGTTTCTTCCCAGAGGCCATTAGGACTGTAAACTCCCATCTCACCAGGGACTAACTTTACTGTACCATTCTACTGATTTTTTTTTTAAATTGCTGTTTTTTTCCTTTTTACTTCCTCCCACAATATGTAATATGTAAAAGAATATGTGTTTCTGTTCCATTCTGTTTGTAGTTTGTTGTTTGTTTGTTTTTTGCACAAAGTCCACGAGCATTGCCACTTTTCATTTCACTGCACATCTCGTATGTGACGAATAAACTTGACTTGACTTGAACAGTAAATTAGTCGGAGGAGGCGTTTCCCTGACATAGCAGCTGGAACAGTCCGTTGTTAGGGTGGTAGGGGTCCCTCATAATGTTGCTGTTTCTGGATCTGCACCTCCTGGTGTATAGGTCCTGTAGGGGGATGAATGTTCTTCCCATAGTGCATTCCAACAAATGCACTACTCTCTGCAGAGCCTTCTGTCCTGGACAGAGCAGTTCCAAAACCAGATTGAGATGTTGCCGGACAAGATGCTTTCTACAGCGCCAGAATAGAAGCAATAAAGGATCCTCAGAGAGACTCTGAATTTCCTCAGCTGCCTGAGGTGGTAAAGGCGCTGCCTTGCCTTACTCACCAGTGTGGCAGTGTGAGTTGTCCATGTCAGATCCTCTGTGATGTGGACTCCCAGGTATTTGAAGCTGCTCGCCCTATCCACAGTAGTCTCATTTATCTCCAATGGGGTGTACGTCCTCGGATGTTGTGCCCTTCTAAAGTCCACAATCAGCTCCTTAGTTTTTGTGACATTCAAGAGGAGGCTGTTGTCCTGACACCAGAGTGCCAGATCACGGTAGGCCTTCTCATTGTTATCGGAGATCAGGCCCATCACCACAGTGTCATCAGCAAACTTGATGATGGAGTTGGGGCTGAACCAGGCCACACAGTCATGTGTGTACAGGGAGTACAGTAGGGGGCTGAGGACGCAACCCTGGGGGGATCCTGTGTTCAGGGTGCGGGGGTTGGAGGTATGTCTCCCCATCTTGACCACCTGGCGGTGAGAAAGTTCAGGACCTGAGCACACATGGGAGTGTTCAGCCCCAGTTCCAGCAGCTTCTCAGCAGGTCTGGTGGGGACTATGGTATTGAAAGCTGAACTGAAATCAATGAACAGCATCCTCACATAGCCCCCCTTCTGGCTGTCAAGGTGAGAGAGAGTGGTGATCAGAACCTGGGAGACCGCATCATCCGTGGATCGTTTGGACGGTATGCGAACTGCAGCGGGTCCATGTACCATGCTTTTCATACTAACAGAGTGAACTGGGGAGAGTGTGCAGGAAATTTCATTGACCTCAGTATCTTGAGACAGTAAGGAGAAAAATTAGCCACCTACATTCTACATTAGTATGATTCACTCTTGCTGAAAGATAAGATCAGCCTTAGCTGTCAATATTCTGGAGCCATGTGGCAGCAGTGAGTCACTGCCTTCAGGAAATGAAGAGAAAAAAATTGGCACAGATAAAAAGAACAATATTGCATAAAAGAGATGTCGGATGTTTGAGAGATACATCACCCTTTTAATAGCTCTGTTGAACAGTATGGAACAAGTTGAATATGACTTCATTGTTGATTCAGCAACAGTGTCTTCAGTATTATTATAACACTACCTGTCAGAATTATATTTTTACTATCTTTTCACATCTGCATGTCCCATAGAGCAGATACCATTAACTTCTCTGGAAATATTTGGTACATGTTCTTTTGAGACAAAACTGAGCCATAGATTTACATTAGGGTCATTTTGTGAGGATTTTTAAGTGGGTAGTTTTTAGTTCAATAATTGGTCTAAACATATGAATGTGTTCAGGTTGAATTGTTTTGCATTCTATTTTAATAAATCATAACTATTAAAGATAATTATGAAGCATTGACCTATTTTTTGAACTGGTTACTGCCTCTCTTTAAATAATACATGTTACAGCATTTCTTACATTATGAGGAGGTCATTTCACCAATATTGTATTATGTTTGAAGTGTAGTGGGGCACATAGATTTAGATGGTAGAATTCATATTTTGATTGTTCACTGTTTTAAGGATTTTTTGACGGTTTTTAGAGAAATACATTAATAGGAATTCAATCAAATGTTGGAATATTGTGAATTCAATCAAAATCAGCATGTGAACTGACAAGTTAAATGATCAGGAAATATTTCTACAAAAGGCTTGGTTGTAAAGTATAAACTAGACTAATGTATGATGTGTTTCATATTGTTTGATTTCCTGTCCAGAGGAACCTTGCGCACTCTTTTGTTCTCCCCTGGGGAAAGATCAGCCTATGCTGATCTCAGAGAAAGTGCTCGATGGAACACCATGTGGTCTACATGAAGCAGACATCTGTGCTAATGGCACATGCCAGGTATGTACAATAAAGACCAGTTAATATTAAATGCTGCATATAATCAATTGTTATTCCTCTTTGAAACTTCCATGCAATCTTTCAACGTCTAACATTACTCCAAGGCTGTGTCTTTATTTTAAAGCAATTATAAAATATAATTGCAATTACAGCTGCTTAATACTAAAACAAATACTTATACATTCTTCTGAACCTAAGAAATAGCATAAACTTAATGGCAACAAAACACTCAGTTAAATATGTAGGAAAGAACTGTAGGTGCTGGTTTACACAAAAATAGACACAACATGCTGGAGTAACTCAGTGGGTCAGGTAGCATCTCTGGAGAAATGGAATAGTTAAATAGTATGTTCTTGGACATAGTGCTACAGAAATTCATCTCAAAGTCTTCTCCACCATATGAATGCTAGATTATCATTTTGGCGCTGCCCTGCAACTGCGGCTCGCCTGCAGTCCGTTTGTCTTTTCTTTTCTTTGTGTCCTGTTTCAGTTTATTTTAGTTTATTTTGGCTGTGTATGTGTGGGGGGGGGGGGGGGGGGAAAGAAACATGTTTTTGGTCTCTTCCTTCGGGGGGATGCGACCTTTTCTTGTCGTATCCCCCGTCTCCGTCTGCGCTGAGGCCTAATGGCGGAGCTGGCGGCCTCCAACTGGGACCGACCTCGAGGCTCCGGAGGCAGAGCCAGGACTTTCCAACGCGGGGCTGGCCGACTTCGGGGCTGTGGTGGCGTTACGGCGGCAGCGACCCGACTTCCGGCCGCGGGCCTAGTGGACTCGCCCGCGGGCCCAGTGGACGACAACGTCGGGAGCTCGCAGGTCCCAGGTTGGTGACCTGTTTTCCGGAGCTCCTGCGGCAACAGCTTCGTCCGCTGGACTGGAGGGTGGCAGCTTCGGCAGCTTCTTCCGCCCCGGGCCGTGGAGTTTGAACCGGCCCATTCGCGGAGCGTGGATTCGGCCGCGGGACTTACTTACCATCACCTGGCGGGGTCACAACATCGGAAGCCTGGATCGCCTCAACGCAGAGGGAGAAGAAGGAAGGAAGCGACAAGCACTTTAAGACTTTTGCCTTCCATCACAGTGAGGAGGGCCTGGTAGACTCACTGTGGTGGATGTTAAATCTGTGTTTATTGTGTGTTTTGTTATTTTATTCTATGGTATGACTGCAAGGCATGAAATTTTGTTCACACTGAAAAGTCTGAATGACAATAAAGGATACTTTACTTTACTCAAAGGAATTCACTTCTCAAAACTGGCATTGAATTCAGTGGAATTATAGGTCAAATGGCCCATGCTCACAACTGAATTTTGTACTTGCAATTAAAAATGAACTTGTACTTGGCATTGTCCATCTAATATTAAAATAGTTCAAGTTTTAATTTAAAATCACATTTAAAACAATAAACCTTTATTCACGAGCCATCCGCTTTTTCTTTTCTGACAGTTCATTAAAAGGCACAAAAAAAATGACAAAGATACAGTTATGGAGTATTCAAAGATACAGTTATGGAGTCATTCACTATTGAAGCAGATCCTTCAGCCCAACAACTCTACATCAACCATGAAGCAGCCAGTTGTACTAATCCCACACTTACTCCATTTTGTTTATTTGACATTCACTCACTTTTCGCTGAGTCTCATGTTGCGAGTTGACACAAGAGGTACCCCGAGTTAAAACTCGTGGTAATAACGTACGATTAACGTACGGAACTCGTGGATGCAACTTAGAGACTCGTGGCGCTAACGGCAGGTACTCGTGAAACTTGTCAAAAAAAATCAAACATGTTTAAAATTTTCCACGAGTCAATTTTACTCTTGTGGTTAAGAATTGAAACATTTTAACTCGTTGTAAGAACGTAGTGGCCCGTGCGTTTACCTTAGTGTATCGTGAGTCTACCGTGGGAACTCTTTAACTCAGCGGGCAGGCAGCAGCAGATTGTCGCTCCCTTCAGTTTCCCAGCGACAATCACCTGCCATAACGCGAGAGAGATCATGCACTGTTGTAGGTCTCCTTTGCACGTCGGTGTTTCTGTCTTTCTCCACTCATTGTTGGCCCTATCTGTCACCACCCCCACCTACACCCCTCTGCTTCCCGGCCATGTGTGTGACCCCTTCCCTCCCCTCTCCAGCTGCCCATTGCACCGCGCGGGGGCTTTGCACTGTCTTCACGTCGGCGATGCCAGCAGGTCAGCGCCAGTCGCCCCGGGGCAGTCGCTCCCTTCAGTTTCCCAGGGGGTCGGGATGGGACTGGAGTTGGGAGGGAAGGTAGGGGGGGGGGGGGGGGGGATGGGGGGGTTAGGTGAGCAGGAGAGTGGGGTTGTTTGCAGTTGTAGAGGGAGGGGGCAAGGGCGGTACAATTCCCAGTGGATTCCTCTGGAGTTGGAGCGAGCGGGGCTGGGCTGGAGTTGCTGTTGGCTGTGGGTCTCTGGGTTCTCCGTGCTTGCAGTGGGCCTGGGGGTCGGTGTCCCGTTGGTCCTGACGTCTCCGGCCACCCCCCTGGACAGGAGCTGAGACTGGGAATTGTACCGCCCTTGTCCCCTCTACAACTGCAAACAACCCCACTCTCCTGGTCACCTAAACCACCCATCCCCCACAATGAGTGGAGAAAGACAGAAACACCGACGTGCAAAGGAGACCTACAACAGTGCATGATCTCTCTCGCGTTATGGCAGGTGATTGTCGCCTGCCCGCTGTTCCTGATGCTAAAGCCTTGGGATCGTTGCCCTTCGTGTTGTCGTGGAGGGGGAGGGGGGTATTGTGCTGTTTGATCGCCCCCTACTATCCCAGGGACAGGGAGACACAGCGGCTTTTGAGTGGTGGGCAATCACTTCCAAAGTGTCTGCCCACACAGTCAGTACACCTATCCTACACTTGTCTCCCGCACTAAGATCGTCCCGCAGAGAATGATCCCAGCCTTACCCAAGAGCCATGTCACCCCAAGCAGATTAATGACGCCCCCCTTCCCAACCTCTCTCCATCTCAACTCACGCCTGGGCACCAAAGCAACTCAGGAGGCGAACCCTGAGCTCCGTCTCACAACAATCTGATGTGTACATCCGTCCACATTCAAAGATTTAATCTCCCGTCTCCCCGCAGTAAATTCAATTAAAACATATCAAACCTGTGTGTTTCAAACAAATCATAAGTATAACTGCTCTGGCATTGGATGGTGCGCATTTTCCCTTTGTAGGTCACATCAATAGATGCGGCCGCTCTGAATTATATATTTAAAACAAAGCCACAGGATGGAGAGGTCTTCTTTAACACTGTTGCTTATTAAGACATAACACTGTTGCTTATTAAAACAAACCTTCAATCAGGATTGGCTCAAGAGTAACTCGGGAGACGAACTTGGAACATCGCAGAAATGACAAGTAAACGGCAAACTTGTCACACCCGTGGGAACTCGATTAAACTCTTGATCATATACTTGCAATCTCGTACACAACCACGAGTCTTTCACTCGGGGTACCTCTTGTGTCAACTCGCAACGTGAGACTCAGCTTTAACAAGGACACTTTACAGTGCCAATTATGCAGGATTTTCCATGTGTTAAGTGGTCACAAACCATTTTTGCATCAATGTCATTGATATACATTCAATAGAAAAAAAAATTGAGCAGGAACACAACAGAAAATTACTAATTTTGTTTAACACATGTTAGATTTTAGCTCACTTTGACTTTTAATTTAAATATAATAGCATGTCAAATAACTCTTCCCCGATATAAAGGTTTGTCACCCAAAATCTAAACAGAAGACTCAAAGACAAATAACAAATCAGTAACACTACGCTTACTGAAGTGTGAGATTTTCTTTTTAAATGATCATATATCACGGGTGGGTTTAAATCCAGTTCATACTATTTATTGCTGTGGATTGTCAAGTGTTACAATCTGAACACCTTTGAAGAGAAATGACTGCATTGAATATTTCTGCACTGTGTGGCAGCTGTGAAAGACGAGTTCAGCCACGTTCAAAAGAATGACAACCCAGAGAACCCACTATAATCTCAGTAATAATTATGTTGCAGAAAAATGTTACCAAATAAATTTATGAGAAATTCTGTAGCAAATTGCTAAACGGCCACGCGTTGGATATCTGTAAAATTGGCCTCATTTAATCAGTGGAAATGCTTTTTCACAATGAACCAACCACAAAAGTTTACTTTGTAAAAAGGGTATAACGCCTGGTGATGAATGTAGGTATAACGCCTGCATTCACCACCAGGCATTCTCCATGCAGATAATCACAATGACAATCTTACAGTATAGTAATTGATCCAAGCATGTTTTCAGATGAATTAGACAGCTGCTGAAATCAGGTTCAAAGCAACAAAAAACTGTAGATTGTATTAATAGCTTTTCCAACACCAATTAATTATATGGGGCTGAATCTTTTTGGCTGTGGCCAGTGAATCCAAAGGAAGTGCTGGCTAAAATGTGCCAGGTTTGCACAGGCCTGCACTGAATGGCATCTCTCACACTGCTGCTTGGCTCCTTCAGTTTAGTTTATTGTCACGTGTACCGGGTTACAGTGAAAAGCTTTTGCTCCGTGCTATCCAGTCAGCAGGAAGACAATGCATGGTTACAATCAAGCCATTGTATATAGATACATTATAAGGGAACATCGTTTAGTGCAAGGTTAAGGCAGCAAAGTCCAAAGAAGGATAGTCCTCGTACATCCAGCTTGGCTTTGCTGGAATTTCCCCACATTACAGCAAGTCAAACTTGGTGAGTGACCAAACACTTTTCATTTCAATGGATGCTCTCACCCTGCAGAATTCTCACCCTGCATTTTCAAAATTATTTGATCTTTATTTGATTTAGTTTAGGTCAGTTTAGAGATACAGCGTAGAAACAGGCCCTTTGGCCCACCGAGTCCATGCCGACCAGCGATCCCCACACACTTACACTATCCTACACACACCATGGACAGCTTACAACTATACCAAGCCAATTAGCGTACACACCTGTGCATCTTTGGAGTTGATGTTTTTAATGAGATGCAAGTAAATTTGTATTTCAATGCACTTTTTACTTTATAATTTTATTTACATTGACATTAAATGTAACAATTGTTTTAATATATTCAAAAGTGATTTTAAAGATACCTCACTGTAGATATTAGCCCAATATGATTGCCCAGCTCAGCTTACTGTCAAAGCCTACACAGTGCCACTTAGGTCTGTTGTCTGGATCTTTGTTGACCTGTTCCAGGACACAGGTGTTTAAGTATAAGGAGAGATTGGACAAACTTGGATTGTTTTCTCAGCCATGTCAGATGCTTAGAAGAGACATGATAAAAGTATATAAAATTATGAGAGGCAAATATATAGGGTAGACAGTTAGAATCATATCCCCAGAGTGGAAATATCAATCACCAGAGTGCATAAGTTTAAGGTGAGAGGGGCAGAGTTTGAAGGCAGAGTGGGACGTTTTATATGCAGATAGTGGTAGGTGCCTAGAATGTGGTGGAGGAGGCAGATACGACAGTGACGTTTGAGAAGCTTTTAGAGAGGCACGTGGATATGTAGGGAATAGAAAGGCATTGATTGTGTGTAAGCAGATATTATCACTCTTGTCACAGTTTATTCTGTTTATTAGAAGTATACAGCAGGCAACTCATGAAACAAATTGCTAGAAATGAAACTTGTACCATTGTAACTTTTTAACATATACTGTATTCAGTTTTTATTTGTAGCCGATTCCTATAGTGAACGTAGAATGAGCCCTGTGTTGTATGATAGATGATGTTAGTAAGGTAGACAAGTTTAAATGTTAAAGCGAATTGCCATAGGGCGGACTATTGAGCAGCTGCTGGACCTCCATCATTGCCTTTCTCTAAACTGTACCCGTAAACCTTTCCATTTGTCCATCTAAGTGAACATCAAACATTTACTTATCCTTTAATTATGTGTCTTGCATTGTAGATGATCCATCGAAAATTTCTGTGATCCAACTGCTGCATTAGATTTAGTGCCTTAAACATAATCATAATGTATCTTTTAGTCTTTAAAAGAATTAAACAACCAATTTTAGAGACATTTTTTCCGTGATTTAGGAAAAACTTTGTGGAAAAATGAGATACATCATCCACTTAACAATACATTTGATAATATTCGTAACTGTTAACAGATTGCGTAAGACACATACGGATGGAACTAAGAGAAAGTTCAGTGGGTTGGGGGCAATTGGATTTAAATGAAGCAGATAGCATTACTTTAACAACGCATTCATTGCATGATTTGGGATAAATATTAAAGATTAACGAAGTAGACATGAGCATGAGTGTTAATATAAAGAACATTTTGTTCATTGCTCTAATCACTGACATACATAGCAAGATTCAGTAAGATGATAGGTAAGGATTGTATAGATAACAACATTGAGTTGTATAATACCACCTCCTGACTTATTTAGGTATGTAAACCGACCAGGTTGTATGGTTGTAATCAGTAAAATCTTGGTCTCAGCAATCGCAAGAAAAGTTTCGGAACATTTGGCAATGAGTGCAGGCTAAAAGAAGCAAAAATGTATGATAGACATTTGTCATGTTTTTCTATATGTACCCATAAAGGCTCAGAGATTCCACCAGGAAAAAAGCTGCAATTTTCCCAAAGCAGTGCAAAAGATGAATTATCAGAAGAAAATTAATTGCAGTTAAAGTACATGTGGTCATTAATGCTGTCTGATAAATGTTACTCCAGAAGCCAACCCTGCTCAGAAAAATGCATTCAGTCCAAGACTGGATGAATCATCATTGCAAATTTCCACTGATTAAGCTCATTTTCAAGGAAGCTCTGAAAATAGCATTATTTTTTGGTGCAGGGCACTATTAGTTACCTACTAAATATTGTAAAATATGAATATATATTTCAGTTACTAAGAAACTAACATCAGTGAGGCAAAGAGATGATCTCATAAAGCATTTTGAAATCGCGACTATTCACAGGAGATGTTTTCAAAACATTTCATGTTTTATGATAAATTCATGTTGAACTGCATTCATAAAAGTCCACCTGGTAACTGGTTTTAAATATATGAAGTTTTTTTAATCAAAGGCAAGTGGGTGTATGGAATGAGCTGCTAGAGGAGGTAGTTGGAGGCAGGTACTATCGCAATGTTTAAGAAACACTTAGACAGACACATGGATAGGACAGGTTGAGAGGGAGGTTGGCCAAACACAGGCACGTGGCACTAGTGTAAATGGGCCATGTTGGTCTGCATGGGCAAGTTGAACCGAAGGGCCTGTTTTCACATTGTATGACTCATATGAACCAAACACAAAAACTGCCATAAATTCTCAGGGAGTCAGGTAGTACCATTGGTTATTGGTAGGGCGGCATAATGGCGCAGTGGTAGACTTCTATGATATAGCAACAGAGACACGGCATCAATCCCGACTATGGACTATGCTGTCTGTATGGAGTTTGTATGTTCTCCCTGTGACCACATAGATTTTCTTCGGGTGGTCCGGTTTCATCCCACATTCCAAAGACGTGCAGGTTTGTAAGTTAATTGGCTTCTGTAAATTGTCCCTAATATGTAGGTTAGAACTAACGTGTGGGTTAATGTTCCATGTTGGAAATTAAACTTAACTAAAAATCCATTTTGCATTCTCATGAAAGATTAGTGGCCTGGAATATGGGCCAGGACTTACTGATCTTGTTCCCTGCATGAAATTGCTGCTAGCTGCCTATGTTTAGCTTGTGCAGACACCCAGGCTAATCTCACAGAACGTTCAGCAGTGTGATCTCAGCTGGGCCTGAGAGAGAGCAATGGGAAAACTGCAGAAAACCAAACCACCACTAACAGCCTTTGACAGCCAACAGAGCTTTGCCAGCTGTAACTGAGCTTTGTAATGTTTGGCCTTCACAGACCCCTTGCCACTGGTTCAGGACCTCTCTCAGTTGAATGCATGTGGCAGTTGTGTACAGGCCCTCCCTGGGTTACAAACGCCTGACCTATGGACACCTGGTACATACAAGCGAGCTTTAACAATCAGTGGCTGGTTTGAGCCAAGCAGAGCTGGGAGGGCTGGGCAGACTCACCCACCCACTCACTGTGTTGGTGATGGTTCGAGCCACACCTGCTCACTCTCCCATCACAGCTGCTTCCGGTATCCTCTCCCACGCGCTGTTTGTTCATCATTTCTGACAGATGGAAAATTCGGATAATGAGCAATTGTCAGCAATGAAATGCTTTTGTAACCAGGGCTTTACCTAGCTACATCCCGTCATCAATTTGGAGCTGGAATGCCTGAACTCTTATGGACAGTCCCAACAACAGCGATCCGGGATATTGCCCCACAATCCGATTGAAGGGAGAGCAAGTCCTCCCCGACCCTATAGAACATATCCACAGTTTACAAACATTTTTTTAAAACACTAAAATGAATAAAAGAGTTAACCTGCCCTGCAGTTGTGTCTCTAATGCCCCTATCCCACTTAGGAAACTTGAACGGAAAGTGAGACCTTTTTTTCACCCAGTTTTATTCCACCAGGGAGGTCTTACCTTCCACTACCTGCAACCTCCGGCAACTACCTGCAACCTCCGGCAACTAACCAGCATCGCAACCGGCTTCGACTAAAAAATAACCAATTTTTAAAACCGCAACCTATTTTTAGTCGCGGCCGGTTTTGAATTTTTTTAAATAATCACCGACCAGAACATAGAAGAAGCGGAAACCACTTTCGACCATTAGGGAGACTGACAAAAACCTCCAGGAACCGCACGGAAACCTTGGGTGGGGCGCAAAGTCTCCAAAGGTTTCCGTTCAGGTTTCTTAAGTGGGACAGGGGCAAAACTCTATGCCTTTTGCCTATGCCCTGTGAAATCAAGAGAGCCATGGGTGTTGCTCAGGATCCGTGAGGTGAATCAATTCATTAGGGCTACTCTGCCAGACAATGAGGGAATCAGTGGCAGCAAGTCCTGGATTTGCTCGTTTTTTTAGCATGTGCATCAAATTACCAGACCCAGTGCATGTTCAGCGGCTGGTTCTGGCCAATGACCAGCTCGTGATCTATTAACACTATTTGCATACCTGCTTCTTCTGCCTAAACTGCTGAGTTTCCCCAGCATTTTTGATTTTTTTTTGGTTTAGTTTTTACAGGGAAAAAAAAACAAATTATATTGTAAGAGACTATCTATTGTGCTTGTTCACAATAGATTTAATGTTTATGATCGTGCAATCAATTTGAGCCAATATTTGAACCATTTGGAAAAGTACCACATTATTGTCAGTGTATTTTGAGGACAAACCCTCACAGTGCCCAAAGCTAAAACTGCTTACCATACTGTTTAAAGTTCCCCATTTCTTTCCTTATCAAGAACATCGACATTTTATTCTAAATAAATGCCAGTCAATTTGTGACTGCTGGCCATAAGTACCCTGATTGTCTCGATAAAAGTTTTATTTCATAAATTCCTTGTGGTGCAAGTAAATCTTGTTTAAGTTTGCACAAATTCCGCTTTGCCCTTGATGATAACTACTAGGAGAAAGGTAGTTAAAGAACACGACTGCACATAGTTTGGAGTTTTGTCTAGAACTATGTTCTAAATGGTACAGGACCCATATCTGTACACCAGTACTTTGCTAGCTCAGTGCACTTGCCAAGGGAACAAGACCTCCCACAGCTTGCAAGTTTGAATAGTTCTAGTTTTAAGCCGCACTAAGTGTGCAGTGCAGCAGTTACCATTAATAAACCTGGCAGAGCCCCCTAGAACTTGTGCCAGTCTAACCACACATTGTATGTCTTACTGGGAAATTAGGGATTCCTTTCCACAGGCGTTTAGTTTAGTTTATCTTTGTCACATGTACCGAGGTACAGGGGAAAGCGTTTAGAGGCACTTAAAGACCATTAAAGCTGAAGTAAATAAAAATGGTCATTATTTACGATACCATACGATACAATAGATCTTTATTCATCCCCGGAGGGAAATTAAACATTTTTATAACAATTAAAAAATACCTTTAACCATTGAATAGTGTGAATAGTTCTACTTTTAAGCCAAATTAAGTGTGCAGTGCAGCAGTTAACCACTAATAAACCTGGCAGAGCCCCAAAAAACTTGTGCCAGTCTAACCACACATTGTATGTCTTACTGGGAAATGAGGGATTCCTTTCCCCAGGCACAATATATAATCCCCAGGGCCCCTTCGGCTTTCACAGCAAAAACCCTCCATGGGGTTTTGTGTATACTTGAAGTTTGCACGAATCAGATAGACCAGAGAATAACCCTGCCTCTTCTACAACTGGACTGATCACTCGGACATATCCAGTTCAACTGAAGCCTTATGTTTGGGAATGATGAACCCTGGTGGTACCTGGTACTGATAGCTCACTGTAAAGCTCACTTTTAACCAGGAATGGGCAATAGCAGGCAGAGGCAGCACCAAAATCAAACCTAGGCAACAAGATGCGGGTGGTTGCCGGTAGGAGTGTGATTCCAGATGTTAGAAGGAATATTCGTGGCTTTCAGATAGTCCTAATGGATTAATTCCTCTCTGGTGCTCAGAGTGTTATCTTTGGTCCTCCTGATACCACAAAAGAAATGAAATAACATTTAGGAGTAGTAGCCAGTTGGCTTTGCTCTTCATGATGTCCCACACATTGTAATTGGAATCCAGATCAGATATTTAAAGAGGAAGCTGTCCTCCCCGCCAGGTCAGAAAATTGTTGTAAAAAGAAAAAAAATGAGGTAAAGGATTGGAACCTCATTGGGTTGATATCCAGGCCTATTTTAGCCACTAGACTGATTCATTCCTACTCGGTGGGCAAGGTTGCATTCATTCCATGAATTTTCTGTGCATATATCTGTAAGTATAATATAAATTGCTATGTTACAAGTAAGCAGTTGTCTATAATTCAACAAGAATATGCTATATTTTTTTCACAGAAAATTGGTTGTGATGATGTATTAGGATCGTCAGCCAGAGAAGATCATTGTGGTGTTTGTAATGGGAATGGAAGATCATGCAAAGTCATCAAAGGAGACTTTAATCATACCAGAGGAGCAGGTATGTTGGCTCATTCTGTGAACTTTCAATGTTTCTGGTCTGTTGAGTCTTTCCTACTATGAAATATCATCATGATGATCTCTCTGCGATGGGCGTCTAAGTCGCAAAATGTTCTCCTTATTCTCAAACTATGCCTACTCCTCAGATTCGTTTGTATGTTAATTGCCTTCTATAAATTGCCTTAGTGTGTAGGGAGGAGCGCGAATGTAGAAACAGTATGGATGGGTGATCGATGGTCATTGGACTCAGTGAGCTGAAGGGCCTGTTTCCACACTATCTTTCAATCAGTCAATCCTTAGTTAGTGGAAGCGCCCAATTTTCATCAAATATAAGACACAAAGTGATCCCCAAAAGACACAAAAAGATCCACAAAGTGACGGCGGCGTTGTAATGGCGGCGGTCCCTGCAGTCTGTCTGTCCGTTAAAAAATTTTGTCCTATTTAATGTGTAGTTTGCTGTGATTTTTTAATATTGTTTTTAACTGTGTATATGTGGGGCGGGGGGGGGGGGGGGACGACTTTTAAATCTCTTCCCTGCATGGGAGACCCGACCTTTTCCCTGTCAGGTCTCCGTTGTCGTTGGAGCCTAGCACCTTAATGGCCGCGGGACTTACCATCGCCCGCCGGGGGATTTAAAATCGGGAGAGGATGGAGAGCAGGGGAGAGGGAAGACTTTGCCTTCCATCACAGTGACGAGGAGATTCACTGTGATGGATGTCTGTGTGAATTGAGTTGGTTGTGTGTCTTGTAAAATTGTTTATTTTTGTTGTATGGTTGCAGAAACCAAAGTTCCTAATGGAAAAATAAAGTTCATTGAGTTGAAAGTGCTGGAGTAACTCAGTGGGTTAGCAGGACTGGATAAAGTGAACGTGGAGAGGATGTTTCCACTAGTAGGAGAATCTAGCCCCAGAGGACATACACTGCCCTCTATAATGTTTGGGACAAAGACCCATCATTTATTTATTTGCCTCTGTACTCCACAATTTGAGATTTGTAATAGAAAAAAAATCACACGTGGTTAAATTGCACATTGTCAGATTTTAATAAAGGCCATTTTTGTACATTTTGGTTTCACACAGCAGTGTTTATACATAATACCCCCCATTTCAGGGCACGTGGTTTCACGGGTGTTTGTAATTGCTCTGGAGTGTTTAATTGCCTCCTTAATGCAGGTATAATGGGCCTGTCCCACTTAGGCAACTTTTTAGGGGATTGCAGGAGACTCTGCGGTCGCCACATGTTTGTGGATGGTTGCCGGGGAGTCGCTTTCACGGTTGTGAGGAGTTCCCGCATTCTGTGGTTGCAGCAAATTTTTCAACATGTTGAAAAATTTGTGGCGACCAGAATGAAGCCGCCATGGAGAGTAGCGAGAATTCTCGTGTCATAGATGGGTCGCCAGGAGGTCCTAGTGAGTTGTCAGGAGGTCAAAGGTTATCATAGGTTCTCGTAGGTTGTAGCCAGTGCTGACTGGTGAATTTCATTGGCTCATTGGGGATAAAAAACATTTGCAGTAGTTTTCAGAGCCAAGGATAACCAACCGGTAATGTAAAATGTCCGCCGAGCTTCACAGCCGTGTATCTCTGGCTTCTTAAATGTTGTCCCCACTCCTTCTCCCCCCTCTTTTAAAGGACTTACCGTTCATTGTGCTTTAGCCATCTTAATTACAGTGCCAACCTTCCTGTTCATCGCGGTGTGTGTCTGTATCACCTTGGCTTTGCACCGTGTGAATTTCACTCAGACAGCGCTCCCCCCGCTTGCCCTGTCCCCCGCCTGCATAACGGGCTGGTGAAGGAAGTGATGTGTGTGAGTGTATGTGTTTCACTCTGACAGTCGCCGGCAGTCGCCTGAAAAAAAGAGGGACAGGCCCATAAGAGAGCTCTCAGCACCTAGTCTTTCCTCCAGTCTTTCCATCAACTTTTATTGCTGTTTACCAACATGACCAAAGTTGTGCCAATGAAAGTCAAAGAAGCCATTATGAGACAGAGAAATAAGAATAAAACTGTTAGAGACATCAGCCAAACCTTAGGCTTACCAAAATCAACTGTTTGGAACATTATTAAGAAGAAAGAGAGCACTGGTGAGCTTACTAATTGCAAAGGGATTGGCAGGTCAAGGAAGACCTCCACAGCTGATGACAGAAGAATTCTCTCTATAATAAAGAAAAATCCCCAAACACCTGTCCGACTGATATAAACATAGAAAATAGGTGCAGGAGTAGGCCATTCGGCCCTTCGAACCTGCATCGCCATTCAATGTGATCATGGCTGATCATCCAACTCAGTATCCTGTACCTGCCTTTTCTCCATACCCCCTGATCCCTTTAGCCAAAAGGGCCACATCTAACTCCCTCTTAAATGTAGCCAATGAACTGGCCTCAACTACCTTCTGTGGCAGGGAATTCCACAGATTCACCACTCTCTGTGTGAAAAATGTTTTTCTCATCTATGTCGGAAAAGACTTCCCCCTTATCCTTAAACTGGGACCCCTTGTCAGAAACACTCTTCAGGAGTCAGGTGTGGATTTATCAATGACCACTGTCTGCAGAAGACTTCATAAATATAAATACAGAGGCTACACTGCAAGGTGCAAACCAAGGGTTAGCCACAAAAAAATAGGATGGCCAGGTTACAGTTTGTCAAGAAGTACTTAAAAGAGCAACCACAGTCTGGAAAATGGTCTTGTGGACAGATGAGGCAAAGATTAACATATCAGAGTGATGGCAAGAGCAATTGGAGGAGTGAAGATACTGCCCAAGATCCAAAGCATACCACCTCATCTGTGAAACATGGTGAAGGGGTGTTATGGCCTGGGCATGTGTGGCTTGCTGAAGGTACTGGCTCATTTATCTTTATTAATGATACAACTGCTGATGATAGTAGCATAATGAATTCTGAAGTGTATAGACACACTGTATCTGCTCAAGTTCAAACAAATGCCTCAAAACCTGTTGGCCGGTGGTTCATTCTACAGCAAGACAATGATCCCAAACATACTGCTAAAGCAACAAAGGAGTTTTTCAAAGCTAAAAAATGGTCAATTCTTGTGGCCAAGTCAATCACCTGATCTGAACCCAATTGACCATGCCTTTTATATGCTGAAGAGAAAACTGAAGGGGACTAGCCCCCAAAACAAGCATAACCTAAAGATGGCTGCAATACAAGCCTGGCAGAACATCACCAGAAAAGACACCCAGCAACTGGTGATGTCCATGAATCGCAGACTTCAAGCATTCATTGCATGCAAAGGATATGCAAAAAATGCCAAACATGACTACTTTCATTTACATGACATTGCTGTGTCCCAAACATTATGGTACCCTGAAATGGGGGCACTATGTATAAAGACTGCTTTAATTTCTACATGGTGAAACCAAATTGTATAAAAATGGCCTTTATTAAAATCTGACAATATGCACTTTAACCACGTGTGATTTTTTTTCTATTACAAATCTCAAATTGTGGAATACAGAGGAAAATAAATAAATGATGGGTCTTTGTCCCAAACATTATGGAGGTCACTGTAGTTTCAGAAAGATTAGAAAGAATTTCTTTATTCTGAGAGTGGTGAATGTGAAATTAATTGCCACCGACATCTGTGGAGGCCAAGTCAGTGGATATTTTTATGGCTGAGATTGACACATTCTTGATTAGCAGGGGTTATGGGGATAAGGCAGGAGAATGGGTTTGACGGGGAAACTTAGATCAGCCATGATTGAATGGCAGAGTAGACGATGGGCCGAATGGCCTAATTCTGCTCCTAGAACTTATGAACATGTCAGGCAGCGCTCAGGAGAACATGGATAGGTGATATTTCAGGTCGGGGCCCTTCTTCAGACTTTTCTTAGTTGTGATGTATCTCTTTTTGAACCCTTTAAAATAAAATCCAGTCTCAGTCAGGTCAATCTCTTCTAATAAGGCATCCCCCAAAACCAATCTGAACTCCAAAGTGGCAAATGCATCTTTTCTTAGGGAAGAAAACTGTGTATAATACTCAAGTGGCAAAAGCAGTAGCTAAACTGAGGCAAAGTAAAAGACCATTCAATGTTATCTTAATCAGTGGAGTGAAGGTTCAACCTGAGGTCTGTTTCAGCTGGAAATGGTCATCATCAGTGGTCATCGATTGTGGTGGGAGCAGACAATGGTTCTGGGCTTTTCAATGTTTACCCAGGAGAATATTTTTAATCTGTGGCATGTAAAATGTACATTCTACTACAGGTGCACAACCTTTTATCCGAAAGCCTTGGGACCAGACACTTTTCGTAATTCGGAATTTTTCGGCTTTCGGAATGGAAGATTTTTAGCGTAGATTTTAACGGCTGGCGCAGTGGTAGAGTGCTCGGCTCATATCCGCAAGGTCGCGAATTTGCGCCTCGATCCCGGCAGTTACTCGATCGCGAGTTTGAGTCTTTAATGTAGTTTTTTCTTGCAGAATAGGAGAGAATAGGGTGGGTTAGGTTGGGATCATTCTCTGCGAGATGATCTTAGTGCGGGAGACAAGTGTAGGAGAGGTGTACTGACTGTGTGGGCAGAACTTTGGAAGTGATTGCCCACCATTCTCAAAAGCCGCTGTCCCTGGGATAGCAGGGGGCGATCAAACAGCACAATACCCCCCTCCCCCTCCAACTCCAGAGGAACCCGCTCCCTGTTGGGTCGCTATGGTGACAAGTGGCAGTTCGCCCACAGCCCGAGCTGTGCCACCCCAAGAACAAAACGTACCTTGCACACCATCAGCTTCTGCCCCTACGGGGAGCATGTTCCTCTGGAGTTGGAGCGGGGCTGGGCTGGAGTTGCTGATCTGGGATCTCCGTGCTTGCAGTGGGCCTGGGGGTCGGTGTCCCGTTGAGGGGGCGCAGCTCGGGCTGTGGGCGAACTGCCACTTGTCGCCGTAGCGGCCCATCAGGGAGCGGCTTCTGGTGGCCCTGACATCTCCGGCCAGTTTGCAGTTTTCCTCTGGAGTTGGAACGGGGTTGGGCTGCTGCTGGCTGTGGGTCTCTGGGACCTCCGTGCTTGCAGTGGGCCTGGCGGTTGGTGTCCCGTTGGTCCTGACGTACTCCGGTGACTGGCACTGACCTGCTGGCATCGCCGACGTGAAGACAGTGCAAAGCCCCTGCACCGGTGCAATGGGCGGGGAGCTGGAGAGGGGAGGGAAGGGGTCTCACACATAGCCGGGAAGCAGAGGGGTGTAGGTGGGGTGAAACTGAAGGAAGGGACAATCTGCTGCTTGCTGCCTGCCCGCTGAGAAAAAGTTCCCACGCAAGACTCACGATACACTGTGTATCATGAGTCTACCGTGGGAACTTTTTAACACAGCGGGCAGGCAGCAGCAGATTGTCAATTATTAACCCTCCCGCGCAATATACCCTCACCTCTTTTATGAATGGGGATTTAGTTCCCCTTTCTTCGAGGACCGACCGGAGGTTCCGCTGTCACCTCTGCGGGCCGCCCTCGGTGAACGTCTTCAAGGACCTTTCTTCAAGGACCGAAAAAATGTCCACTATTCGGAGCTTTTCGGTATTTGGAATTTCGGATAAAAGGTTGTGCACCTGTAATAAGAATATTAAGTTACATTGTATAAGAGTTCTGATAAGAGTTGTCATTGAGTTACTAATTTGTGAATGTTTTCTTCTGGATCCTCACATTTAATAGAAATGCATTACTGGAAGCATAACTACTCTTAAAATGGCACACATTCATAAAAGTAACTATGAAGTCATCTAACTGGAACCACTCAATAAATTGTAGACTTCAGTAGTGGAATGGCTGCTTGACAATGAAATAAGTATAGCGACACTTCATTGTCAGTGCAATATTTTCAAGTAACCTTATTCTTTCTGCTTTCGGTATTAAATTATCTGAGGCTGATACAACTAGAACGTATACAGACCTGTGAACAAAAATCTGAAAATAAGCCTAAGGAACTAAATACCAGCTATTTAGCCAAGACCAGAAATTACAAATTTGACCACCCTGCTCTTCTGGGTTTCCAATATAATCAGTTAAGATCACCATAAAAGACTTTACATAAATATTCAAAACTTAATACTATACTTAATACTCCAAACATCTTTAGCTTTATGTTTTATTCAATGGTAAATCAACTTTGATTTATGTTTGTACACCAACGAGTTGAAATCAGGTAACCTAAGGTCACCTTGTTTAATGATTAACTGTAAATCATTACTTCATGCCTCACTTTCTAATTATCTTGCTCTGTCAAAATGAGAACCTCATGATTTTTTACATGAAACACTGAGCTATTGTATTATTATAAACTATTAGATTAAATTTGCAAATTATTTATATTTTATATTTTAAAGGTTGTGGCATTATTTGCTAACATAGACTGCTGCATTTCTCATAGTGCACATACAATGTAAAGATCATGTTTTCAAAATAAAAAAGTTATAAGACATGTGGAAGGAAAAATTAAATAAATAATCTTTGCTGCCAGCAATGGGTGACGTGTTTGCATATAGATCAATGCAAAATTTATAGTATAATTCAGGATGGGAATGCCGATTGGCTTCCAGATGCAATATATTATAGTGTTGAGGTAGACTGTCTCTGGCAAATAATCTTGCATCATTTCCAGTTCAATGCAAAGCCAAATTCAAAAGGTCTTAAACTTGGTGTGGAATTGTTTCAAAGGCCAGGGAAAGGAGCCCAAGCTGTCCGTTCTCATTTAAAGTTAGCAATTTGGCATTTGCTTGCACAGAACAAACACTAGCTGTACAATTTCCATTGCACGCTGAATTACTTCAATCAATATAGGGAGGGGGAAGGAGGAAAACATTTCCCACACTATTTTTGACCCAAAAATATTAACCACTCAAGCATCCCTTATTCATAAGGTCATAAGTTATAAGGAGTAGGAGTATAATTCAGCCCATCATGTCTACTCCGCCATTCAATCATGGCTGATCTATCTCTCCCTCCGAACCCCATTATTCTGCCTTCTCCCCATAACCTCTGACACCCATGGTTTCATGATTCACACCCTCACCATATTGTACATCCCCAGGTTGGGAATCACAGATCCCTTGATTCAGTGGGAGCCGACCCTTATCCAACGACCAGTTGCTGCTGTAGCATCATCACCATCCTTTTAGACCCCTCCAGACCAAACCGGTTAAGCCCCTGTTCCACTTTCACAACCTAATTGGCAACCTCTGCCGAGTTTGCCCTTGACTCATACTCGCAGCATGGTCGCCAGGAGGTCGTAGGAGGTCTTCGTAAATCTTCCTCATGTTCGTGAGTGTTCTCCGCGTACTCGTGGCCTCAAGTAGGTTGCGGCGTTTTTTCCAGCCTGATAAAAAATGTCCACGAGTAAAAAAAAGTTTGGCATGGAAAAAATTGATACTTTTTACACGTAGGTAGGTCATAGTAGGTCGTGATGGTAGTTGTATATAGTCATAGATAGTCGTAGGTCGGTAAATGGCCCGAGAAAAAAATGCAATCATGACATCATTTTATCATGTGATCATTTTCCACTCGTAGCTAGTCGTAGTTGGTCTTAGGTGTTGAAGACTGAGGTCGAGGGGGGTCGTAGAAGGTCATAGACATAGTCGTAGGAAGTCGTACACATAGTCGTAGGGGATATTTTATGAGTCAACACGACATTTTTTTCGTCTTGGGTCTTCTAAACTCGTGGATTAGGTCGTCCAAGTGGGGCCCTTTAATCAGGCTAATGTTTAGACTGGGATTTTGTTCTGTAAACAAAATATTTAAAAGTCCTGGCCTTCTAGGTATGCCATCTGAAACTCTGCCAACCTGTCTATGTAAGTCATCCAGGTTAAACTGGTTCTTCTAGAAGTGTGGAGTCAAGTTGTCCACCTTATTAGTAGTTTTGATGGAAAACATTTCATTAAGGTTTATTTGTATAATAGAGTTAAATCTCCAGATAACAGTCTTCATTTGACTGATGTACAAGGACCCCCAGATCCCGTTGTACTTCCCCTTTTCCCAACTTGATGCCATTTATATAGTAATCTGCCTTCCTGTTTTTGCTACCAAATTGGATAACCTCACATTTATCCACATTAAACTTCATCTGCCATGCATCTGCCCACTCCCCCCAACCTGTCCAAGTCACCCTGCATTCTCATAGCATCCTCCTCACAGTTCACACTGCCACCCAGCTTTGTGTCATCTGCAAATTTGCTAATGTTACTTCATCCAAATCATTGATTTATATTGTAAATAGCTGAGGTCCCAGCAGTGGCGTAGGGTGGATTTTGAGCGCCCGGGGCAGTTTAAAGTTTTGCGCCTCCTCATTACTGGGGGGGCGGGGCGGGGGGCAGAGGCGGGGGGGGCGAGGGCGGGGGGGGGCAGAGGCGGGGGGGCGTGGGGGGGGGGGCAGAGGCAGCGGCAGCTGGGACAGTGGCAGCGGCGCCCAGAACTCGGAGCTGGGGCGGCGGCAGCGGCGGCCTGGCCCACACTGTTTTTATACTCACAGCTCCAGGTAACCCCTCCTCGCTCCAACGGCTCCCCGGGCCTCTTAATTTTATTTTAAAAATTTATTCAACAATTTTTTTGCGCCCCTAAAAATTTAGCGCCCGGGGCAACCGCCCCACTGGCCCCCCCCACGCTACGCCACTGGGTCCCAGCACCGAGCCTTGCGGTACCCCACTAGTTACTGCCTGCCATTCTGATGAAGTGATGGAGTGCTGGAGAACAGGAGGGTGGCTAATGTAGTGTCTCTAGTTAAGAAGGACTGCAAAGAAAAACCTAGGTGCGATAGACCAGTAAACTTAACATCGATGGTAGAAAGGTTACTGAAGAACATTCAAGGGATAAAATATACGTGCTTTACGAAGGGTTAATTACGGAATGTCAGCATGGATCTATGTGGGGCAAATTGTGTCTCACTGATGAAGTAGCCAAGAAGGATGATGAAGGCGTGGGCATAGATGTCATCCAAATTGACTTCAATAAGGCCTTTGATAATGCTGTGCAGAATAGGCTGCTCTGGGATCCAGGGAGAACTACCAGAATTGTCTTGATTGTAGGAAGCGAAACTTGGTGGTGAAAGGTTGTTTTTTGGACTGAAGACCTATGAAGAGTGGTGAGCCGCAGGGATTTGTACTGGGTCCACTCCTGTTTGTCGTCTATATCAACGATTGGGATGAAAATGCACAATTAGTAAGTTTACAGATGACACTAAATTAGATGGCATCATAGACGGTGAATTACAGCAGGGTCTTGATCAGCTGGATAAATGGGTTGAGGAATGGCAAATTGGGTTTAATTCACATAAGTATGAGGTGTTGCATTTTGAGAAGTCAAATCAGGGCAGAGCCATCATAGTGAATAATGAGATTTTTGTAGCTCAGGGATCCAGGAGTATAAATAAAAGTGTACCTGAAAGTGGTGTCACAGGTAGATAAGGTAGTGAAGAAGTCTTTTGGCACAATGGCCTTCATCAGCTAGGGCATATCATCTTGATCGACATGGATGAGCTGAGTTGAAGGTCCTGTTTCTATGCAGTCTAACTCTGTGACTCAATCTGAACTGTCATAACTTTCATAACCTGCAATTCCCCTCCTTTTTCTCCCTACGTTTGCTTTCATTATGCCACACCCCATGCTCTTCTGGTCCACTGCTCTCATAACTGGCCTCCTATTATCTAAAAAAAAATTAGTATTACTTTAGATAAGTCTTACTTACAGGCAACGTTTCAGGTCGGGACCCTTCGTCAGGAGTCTATGATGTTGTCTGTCCATGCTCTCCCCAGATGCTTCCTGACCATAGAAACATAGAACATAGAAATTAGGTGCAGGAGTAGGCCATTCGGCCCTTCGAGCCTGCACCGCCATTCAATATGATCATGGCTGATCATCCAACTCAGTATCCCGTACCTGCCTTCTCTCCATACCCTCTGATCCCCTTGGCCACAAGGGCCACATCTAACTCCCTCTTAAATATAGCCAATTAACTGGCCTCAACCACCCTCTGTGGCAGAGAGTTCCAGAGATTCACCACTCTCTGTGTGAAAAAGGTTCTCCTCATCTCGGTTTTAAAGGATTTCCCCCTTATCCTTAAGCTGTGACCCCTTGTCCTGGACTTCCCCAACATCGGGAACAATCATCCTGCATCTAGCCTGTCCAACCCCTTAAGAATTTTGTACGTTTCTATAAGAAAATTGACCTATTGAGTTCCCCCAGCACTTTGTGCATCTGCAGTCTCTTGTGTCTCTGTAAAAATGACCAAACTACTACCCCAATATTCACATTAGCGTCCAATCTACCTAAACTTAATTTAAAAATTCTCATCTTCCTGCTGAATCCAACTCATCCTGGTGCCTCGGTAACCTCCAAAGGTTTCTGAGAACATCGATATCCTGCAAAGCAGGCACCCGATGCAGCCCTCCCTTCCCGGGACCCATCGTTCTATCAGTTAAGCCCAGAGCTGGGGAATTTTCTCCTTAAATTTCTCCACCTATTCCCTCTTCTTAAAGATATTTGCAGGACAACTTCCTTCCTTCGCCTTGGTTCAATTTTTACCTTTTCACTGTACCTCGGTATGTGCGACCATTGACGAAACTCAACTGTAAAGCACATTGGATCATTTAAGTAGATAAAGAAACAAGCTGTTAGACATCAAAAACTAAGTGGAACAAGGAGACTGACAATGTATCTCAGCACCACACATTGTTGGCGGCAACACACTTTAGTCATCAACATGTAGTGGCAACGGACAGACATTCAATAGATATTTTACAATCAACTGGTTAGAATTTTAAATATATGCTAATCAATTGAAAATTTGGATGAAATATTACAGCAGCCTGGTCAAAGTTTGATGAAGTAGAACATGTGCAATGTAACCTTCAGGGCTCAGAGTGAGAAATTAATCTTCAGGGTAAATGCTCCTTAATGCGACACAGATGGGATGTACCATTCGTGCTGTCTGGCTTATTTTACATGCCGTGACCAGATTCCCAGCGGAATAATTTCTACCTCAATGCATAATACAAACATGAGTGATATGAAAAGTGACCGGTATCAATAATGGAAGCATTGTTAAGCTTGAAATGATCTTGAAACTAAAAAAATTTGTTCCCCGGTGTAGTAAGAATGCACTTTAAAAGCTGTACTTAAAGAGAAGGAACTCTGCAAAGACAAAGTAGTTACTATTTGAAGTTAGAAAACCAAGATAAAGTGTATTGGTGAATAATATGATTTATAAACAGAAATGAGATTAAACTAAACAAAGATATTGTTTGAGGGAAAGACACAAAATGATAAGAGTAACTGAGTGGGTCAGGCAGCATCCCTGGAGAACATGGGTAGGTGATAATTCGGGTCAGGACTGTTCTTCAGACTGGATATTTTTTGAGGTGGATAGTTGGTACGCTTTGCAATGTAAATACAACAAACAAGATCTTGCACCTATATCAATTTTAATATAGAAAAACGTGGGAAAATGTTGACACGAATATTATCAAGAAATATTGAGCTGATGAAAACATTGGATGTCATAGAGGTTGAGGTGGAGAAACCTAGAGTGAAAATTATGGAATTTGGTGCCCAGGCAACTGAAAGCATCATCACCAATGATGGAATAGTGTAAAATAAATGAGCAAGAGATAAAACTGGTGTCAAGGAGGGAACCTGGTGGGTAGTACAGTTGCAGAAGATTACAGAAATTGGAGGAGGTAAAGATATTTCTGATTTGAAAACAAGGCTGAGAATTTTAAAAGGAAATGGATGAACAATCTTAACAAGAGAGAAAGGAAGTTTAGTTTAGAGATACAGCACGGAAACAGGCCCTTCGGCCCACTGAGTCCATGCCGACCAGCGATCCCCGCACATTAGCACTATCCTACGCACACTAGGAACAGTTTACACTTATACCAAGTATACAAACCCAAGCCAATTAACCTGTACGTCTTTGGAGTGTGGAAGGGAACCAAAGATCTCAGAGAAAACCCACGGGGTCACGGGGAGAAGGTACAAACTCCATACAGACAGCAACCTCATTTTTAACAGGAGATCCTGTGCAAATGTGGTCTAGGATCTTCTGTTCTCCACTCTTTGATTTCTTGAGCCAGCTTATCTGAATGGCCAAGGGGTAAAACGCAGTACTGTCACATTTCACCGATTTCACCCACACACCTGGCGCTGCAAACGTTGTAAAGCAACAGCTCTACCACTGCACCACCATGCCGTTATCTGCCAAGTTGTATGACCAAAATCAAAATATTTGATCCATGTTTCAGCAACAGATGAATTGATTTAGAGCCAACCAATATTTCACAGATAATAGCAGGTATTCCAAGTGAGGTAGTTCATGTATTATCAGAAGCTCATTGTGTTGTAAACAATGTGATTCAACCTCAGGCAGTTGCCAGGAAGATGGAAGGGATTGGTGTGTTGAAGCTAATTGTTTGTGATGGGGGCGTAATGGAATCAATGAAAGATATAGGATGGAAGCAGGGCCGTTGGCCCAGTAAGCTCACATTAGTTTCATGTCACCCCACTTTCTCATCCACTCCCTACACACAGGGGACAATTTTACAGAGGCCAATCCGGGAGAAAACCGGAGCATCCAGAGGAAACTCACTAGGTCACAGGGAGAATGTGCAAACTCCACACTTACAACTCCAAAGATCGGGATCAAACCCGGGTGTCCAGCGTTGTGAGGCAGTAACTCTACCAGTTGCACTACTGTGCTGTGCTGTGAATTAGATTAGTAGAGAGGTTAACAGATTTAGAAAACGACACAGACAAAGAGCACCAAAATGACTAAAGGCCGAGCCTCCGATAGTGCAGTGCTGTAAGTGACATAAGGACAAGGTAACCGTACTGGATGGCTTTGTTCGTCACAATGTTAGTTGGAAGAATAGTTCAAGTGGTGTCAATTTGAAGAGGTCCAAGAACAGATCCTTAGCAGCAGCAGCACATTGTGGCAGCACCTACCACAGGTGCATCATTGTCTGCTTTCACTTAAACAAAGAACATAAAAGCACGGGAAGTGATTTAGGGAAGATTGGCACAGATTATTTTCTGTCTTTGAACTGCAATGGACTTGCTCATTGCCAAGTACTTACACAAAATCAGCCAAGACAATCAAACCTCACTGAATGAATATTCATTTGTTCTTATAACCTGTTGAGGCACTACCTTTTGCATAACGTTTCCTCTGACAAATAATTAAATTTTAACTCCCATTATCATTATCATTCCTGAATATACAAGGCTCTAATTGTGCGTCGGAACCTGTCCATCAAAGTTAATAAATGGCAGTTAAAGTACAAAGAAACAGACTCTAAGCAGAGCTGCTCGATTAACTCCCTGAGAAACTATGATTGTGTTCCTGCTTTATTTTAATAGTGTTTCCTTTGAAAATTTCAATGGCATTATTTACTTATGGCAAGCACTTAAAATTGGCAAGTAATTTTCCCAAGGCACAAACTGAGGTAAGCATGTATCTGTCAAGGTACACTATATTAAAAGGGCAGTAAATTTTCAAGCACTCTAGTACACTTTTTTATGACAGTCTATATTTAGAATCACAGCGTATACTTTTGAAAAATAGTTGCTTGGTAATTCAATCCTAGTCGGTAGTACTGAACGGGCTATTTAGCACCATCACCATGTTGTGCCTCAACCAGGTGGTAGATCATAATTCATACTAGGTACTGTATATAGTGATACACTCATGGGATTTATTTCTGGATGAGGATTTTTAACTTGATTATATTTAAACACTTTAGCTCCAAATCTTTCACAAACAAAAAATAATAAAAGGAAAATACTACTCTGTTTTCGTAGCCCTGCTGCAAACCATTGCCTCTGCTTGCACACTGAACAAAGCAAGTGAGTAAAAAGGTTTTTCCTTTTGTTACTGGAATTTTGGAATGGGTCAATTGATTCACTTACAAAATGTGGGGAGCCATCACCAGAGTCAAAAATGACAACTGCGTTTTCAAGCTAAAAATCTTGAAAGATTAAAGGGGCTGTCCCACTGTATGAGCTAATTCAACGGCTCTCCCGAGTTAAAAAAAAAAGCAAACTTGTGGTAAGCACGTAGAATGCGCGTAGAATGTACGGAGCGGGTACGTCGGAGCTCGGGACGTCTCTTAGCGGCTCGTAACGCTAAAGGCAGGTACTCGGGAAATGCGGTTAGCTCGTGAAGACTTGTGAAGATTTTTCAATGTTGAAAAAAGTCCACGAGAGCCCTGAGTACCTATGAGCTGTTATTCCCGTAATTCTCCGAGTTCGAATGAGGGAAAACTCGGGAGAACTCTTGAATTAGCTCGTACAGTGGGACAGCCCCATTAGGATTTGAGAAATTCAAATGCATTCTTTGAACAACACGCAAATTTTCAAGTCCAAGTGAGTTTATTGTCATGTGTCCCTGATAGGACAATTAAATTCTTGCTTTGCTTCAGCACAACAGAACATAGTAGGCATTGACTACAAAACAGATCAGTGTGTCCATATACCATTATATGAATATATACACACATGAATAAATAAACTGATGAAGTGCAAATAACAGATAATGGGCTATTAATGTTCAAAGTTTTGTCGGAGCCAAGTTTAATAGCCTGATGGCTGTGTGGAAGTAGCTTACCCTGAACCTGGTCATTGCAGTCTTCAGGCTCCTGTACCTTCTACCTGAAGGTAGCAGGGAGATGAGTGTGTGGCCAGGATACTGCCAGCCTTTTTGAGGCAGCGACGGCGATAGACCCCCTCGATGGAACGAAGGTCAGAGCCGATGATGGACTGGGCAGTGTTTACTACTTTTTGTAGTCTTTTCCACTCCAGGGCGCTCAAGTTGCTGAACCAAACCACGATGCAACCGGTCAGCATGCTCTCCGCTGTGCACCTGTAGAAGTTAGAGAGAGTCCTCCTTGACATACCGACTCTCCGTAATCTTCTCAGGAAGTAGAGGCGCTGATGTGCTTTCTTAATAATTGCATCGGTTTTCTCGGACCAGGAAAGATCTTCAGAGATGTGCACGCCCAGGAATTTGAAGCTCTTGACCCTTGCAACCATTGACCCGTTGATATAAACGGGACTGTGGGTCCCCATCCTACTCCTTCCAAAGTCCACAATCAGTTCCTTGGTTTTGCTGGTGTTGAGGGCCAGGTTATTGTGCTGACACCAAATGAACAGTTGCTCGATCTCTCTTCTATGCTCTGACTCGTCCCCATCAGTGATACGTCCCACAACAGTGGTGTTGTCAGCGAACTTGATGATGGAGTTCGCACTATGACCGGCTACGCAGTCATGTGTATAGAGTGAGTACAGCAGGGGGCTGAGCACGCAGCCTTGAGGTGCTAACGTGCTGATTGTTATCGAGTCTGACACATTTACACCAATACGAACAGACTGTGGTCTGATAATGAGGAAGTCGAGGATCCAATTGCAGAGGGATGCGCAGAGACCCAGTTCTGCGAGTTTGGTAACCAGCTTGGAGGGGATAATTGTGTTAAATGCCGAGCTGTAATCAATGAATAACAGCCTAACATATGAGTTTTTATTGTCCAAGTGGTTCAGAGCGGAGTGGAGGGCCAGCGAGATCGCATCCACCGTTGATCTGTTGTGGCGGTAAGCAAACTGCAGTGGGTCCAGGTTTTTGTCGAGGTAGGAGTTGATTTGCGCCATGATCAACCTCTCAAAGCACTTCATTACCACCGGCGTTAGTGCCACTGGTCGATAGTCATTGAGGCACGTCACCTTACTCTTCTTGGGCACTGGAATAATTGATACCCTTTTGAAGCAGGTGGGGACCTCAGACCTCAGAAGTGAGAGGTTGGAAATATCCGTAAAAACTCCAGCCAGTTGGTCCGCACAGGTTTTTAGAACACGACCGGGTATACCATCAGGACCAGGTGCTTTTCGGGGGTTCACCCCTCTGAAAGATTTCCTGATGTCGGCCTCTGTGACTGAGACTGAAATACCATCACAGCGAATGGGGGCTCGGGAAGGCACATCAGTATTCTCCCTATCAAAGCGTGCGTAAAACGCATTGAGCTCGTCAGGGAGTGATGTTTCGCCGACATTCGAGCTGCCTCCTGATTTTGCCTTGTAGGAGGTGATTGCATTCAGGCCCCGCCACAGCTGCCGAACATCTGTCCCATCCTCCAGTTTGGAGCAGAAGTCCCTTTTGGCCTTTTTGATAGCCTTACCAAGCTCGTATCTGGACTTCATGTAGGCCACTGTATCATCAGACATGAATCCCCTGTGTCTGGCCTTCAGAAGAGTGCGGATCTCAAAGTTCATCCAAGGTTTCTGATTGGGAAAAACTCGGAAGGTTTTTGTAGGGATGCAGTCCTCCACACATTTCTCAATGAAGCCTGTAACTACTGTGGCGTATTCGTTCAAGTCAGTTGCCGAGTCCTTGAACATTGTCCAGTCTACATCCAAACAGTCCTGTAGTTGTTCCTCTGCACCCCCCCCCCCCCCCCCCCCCCCCCAACCAGCTCTGTACTGTCCTCACTTCTGGGGGTGTGCTCTTCAATTGCTGTAGGCAGGAAGAAGCAGCACCGCAGTATGGTTGGATTTATCGAAGTGAGGGCGAGGGAAAGAACGATAGGCATTCTTGATGGTGGTGTAGCAGTGGTCGAGGGTGTTTGGTCTTCTGGTGCTGCAGGGGGCATGTTGGTGGAAGTTAGGGAGTGATTTCTTTAGGTTTGCCTTATTGAAGTCCCCAGCAATGGTGGTAAATGGTTCAGGGTAAGACGTCTGGTGTTTGTTGACCACGGCGTGCAGCTCCTCCAGTGCCAGACGAACGTCTGCCTGGAGTGGGATGTAGACCGCGGTCAGGATGATGGAGGTGAATTCCCTTGGGAAGTAGAAGGGACGGCACTTCACCGCCAGATGTTCGAGGTGTGGAGAGCAGGAGTTGGACAGGACTGCCACGTCTGAGCACCACGCAGAGTTGACCATGAGGCAGACGCCCCCTCCTCTCCCTTTCCCAGATACCAGTGTACGGTCCATACGGTGGATGGAGAACCCTTCAGGCTGGACCGCTGGGGAGCTGGGGGTGAGCCATGTCTCTGTAAAACAGAACACAAAGCATTCCTTCAGCTCCCTTTGATAAAGCAGTCTTGCCCTTAAGTCCTCCACTTTATTTTCAAGGGACTGTACGTTGGCCAGTAGGATAGTAGGCAGAGGGGGCCGAAGTCCCCTGCGCTTCAGTCTGACCTGAAGTCCTGCCCATCGGCCACGTTTCCAGACACAATGGAGGCTTCCTATTTGTTTCCAGGTACTGTGTTTACTGTACCTGCTGTTTCTGCGAACCTGCGCTCGAATGGGGATTCCTTCACAAACGGCAGCTCCAGCTCCGTAACGAAAGGGGGTTCCCTCAAAGTCGGCAGCTCCAGCTTCATTGTTCCTGGGAGATCCAGCCCGTTGGCTCTGGAGGTCATCCAGAGGTTTTCAGGTACAGTACCTGTGATCCTCAGTCGGGTCGGGAGTTTTACAGCCAGCATGGGAACATTTCAAGTCTGGGGCTCCCGCATCTGCGGGAGATCGCAAAATTGCGAGAGCCTTGAGGTGCTCAAGCAGCTTGTCGTTTTCCTGATCCAGCTTTTTCCAAGTTTTAAAAAAAGTACTTACTGGCACGACAAAGCTGGTGACAAGAAATCATTTCTGTGAGAACTGTGAAACTCCTGCTATAAGGCTTCCAACTGCAAGTAGCTCAGAATGAACTGTCAAGGGGCATTTGCTCCCACTTGCTGTGTCAATACTTTCCCACTGGATTATATAGCAACAAGTCCAAAGGGACTAAGGGGTGAGGAATATGACTGAATATCTCTGCAATGGGAAGTATCACCCCACACCGGAGCATTTTAAGGAGAGGTATCCTTGTGGTAGATGGCATAACACTGCATTTACAGCAGGTCAGGCAATATCTGTGGAGAACTTGGATAGGTGACATTTCAGATCGAGACTCTTCTTCAGACTGATCCGAAACAACATCTATCCATGGTCTTCAGACATGCTGCTGATCTGCTGAGTTACTCCAGCGTGTAGTGCCTTTTTGTGCAGTTCTGTGTTTCCACTGCATTTACAGTGCAGGTTCCACAATTTCAAGAGAGAGTTAGATTTAGCTCTTAGGGCCAAGGGAATCAAGGGATATGGGGAAAAAGACGGAACGGGGTACTGATTTTGGATGATCAGCCATGATCATATTGAATGGCGGTGCTGGCTCGAAGGGCCGAATGGCCTACTCCTGCACCTAATTTCTGCTGAATTTGGCATAATGAACCTAAGCCAGGCTACAATGAGTTAATATTGTAGCCTGTAATAACGAATAAACATGCCCACACATTCTGGGTCAGCGGGGATCGAGGTATAACGTTAGCATCATCCCAAAACTAATCTTCCAAACTGTTCAAATAAAAACCAGTGTGACTGAGACCACTTTTCTGTGACTGAGACCACTGTCAACAGTTTCTTTCCCCTCACAGATGCTGTTCGATCCTCCAAGTTCCTCCAGCTCTTTGTTACAGGCTGTTGTATAATAGAACTATTCTCATGTTTCCAGTAATAATGCCTATTGGTGTAAATAAGGATACATTTCCTGAGGATGGTTGAAAATATACATGTTAAAAAATGCTGAAATGACTAAAGGTAGTAACTATGAAAGTATTATCTATTTTTGTTATATTGTGTGCTGTACATAAAGATTAATGGTCATTATAAATAAACATTGTGAACTAAACAAGCAGTTATCAGTTTGTAACAATTAAAAAAATATTGCAAAGAGGAGGGAAAAATCTTTCTGAGGAATTTGTTACAATGAACTAACATACTTTAGAGATGCTGAAGGGAATAAGAGATGAAAGTCATTGGCCTTTTCCCACACACTAGATTATTTGGGTCCCTGATATACTCAGTGTAGATTGGCTATTGCATGTTAGCCAATAAGTACCCGATTGTATGTGCACCTCACCGCGTCCCCCACGGTATGCGAGAGAGAATACACGACAAACTGAAATGTATGGTCTCTATCGGAGTTATTGCCGAGGTCAGCGAACCCTCAGACTGGATCTCTACCATGGTCGTCACCACCAAGAAAGACAAGAAGGAATTACGCATCTGCATCAATCCTAAAGATTTGAAAACAGCAATTAAACGCCAACACTACCCGATGAGAACCATCAAAGACGTAGCGGCACGGATCGGTAACGCAACGGTGTGCTCAGTCCTAGATGCCAAAAGTTCCTTTTGGCAAATCCCGTTAGACCATGTGTCATCTGCACTAACAACTTTCGCCACTCCGTTCGGCCGCTATCGATTTCTAAGAATGCCTTTTGGTATCGACTCTGCTAGCGAAGTCTTCCAGTGCGCAATGGAACAGTTGTTCACAGAATATCCTTGTCCCATCATTGTTGACGACATCCTAGTATACGGCCGAGACGCAACCGAACATGATGCCAACCTACGAAAGGTGTTGGACCGTGCCAGAGACATTCATTTAAAACTCAACCCTCTGAAATGCAAGTTCAGAGTTCCAGAAGTCACTTACGTCGGTCACGTGTTCACTAGCAACGGGTTAAAGCCTGACCCATTGAAGACTGCAGCGATCAACGAGCTGCCAGTACCAACCGACGTCACAAACCTACAACGATTTTTGGGTATGGTCAACTACTTGGGCAAATTCATCCCCAATCTCAGCGAATTATCAGCCCCACTATGGCAATTGACCCAAGAGGAAAACACCTGGTCCTGGTACCCGCAACATCAACGGGCTTTTGAAACTTTAAAATTACAGCTCGCCCAGTGCACCAACTCTGGCATGCTTCAACATTAATCTGCCTGTCACAATCACCTGCGATGCATCTCAATACGGACTAGGCACAGCATGGCTGCAAACTTCCTTCAACGGCGACGTGATGCCTGTGTCCTACACATCGCTCACCCTAACTGATACTGAACAACGGTACGCACAGATAGAGAAGGAACTGCTTGCCGTGGTTTTCGCCTGTTCTAAATTCAGGGACTTTATTTTTGGCAAAACCTTCACGGTAGAGACTGATCATTAACCACTTGTCACCATCCTGAGCAAACCGATCCATGCTGCCCCAGCCAGATTTCAACGCATGATAGACAATAGACAATATTGTCTATCATGCGTTGAAGTCTGGCTGGGGCAGCATGGATCGGTTTGCTCAGGATGGTGACAAGTGGTTGCTGATCAGTTTCTACCAATCACCGATCGATGATGCAGCTACCGATGATGCAGGTACAACGGTTCGATTTTCGCATCATCTACAAAAAAGGTAAAGACATGTACATCGCAGACATTCTATCTAGAGCTCCACACACCACCAGCGAACAACACACATTCGAACAGGACAAAATCTCCGTCCTGAAAGTATCGTTTGTTCCCACCAACTGCTTGCGCAGCCTCACCGAACACACCGCTGCAAATAAAACCTCCCAACTGCTAACTCTCATCATCAAAGGCGGGTGGCCGAACAAACAGTCTAACACCCTGTTGAACTACGACCCTACTTCCTGGTACGTGACGAACTAGTACTACAGGATGGAGTGATTGTCAAAGGTCACAAGACGGTCATCCCCTCATCCCTGTGAAACGATTACCATGAGGAAATCCACGGTGGTCACCCGGGCGTGGAGGCTACGTTACAGCGTGCAAATGAAATGATCTACTGGCCCGGAATGACCAAGTACATTCAGAAGAAGACAGAATCATGCCCGATCTGTAACAGACAGGCACCGCACCAGCAAAAACAATCCCTGCTGTCTCAACCAGCTCCCTCTCTGCCATGGTCATCAGTGGCTGCCGATATCTTTGACTGGCACGGGAAGCACTATCTCATACTAGTGGACTCGTACTCTAACTGGTTTGAAATTGGCTTTCTGCCAACCATCTCCTCAGAGACAGTCGTCCAAAAGATCAGGATCCATTTCTCTGCACATGGAATTCCAGCTTGTCTACAGACTGACAACGGGACCCAATTCACCAGTTAAAAGTTTAAAGAATTTGCAAAACGGTGGAACTTTCGACATGTCACCAGCAGCCCAGAATACCCACAGTCCAATGGACTTGCCGAGCGTGCTGTTCGGAGCACTAAACAACTCATGGAACGCTCCTACCTAGCAAAATCTGATGTCTACCTGGACCTGTTGAACCTGCGAAATATTGCAAGAGATAACATTCCAGGCTCTCCAGCCCAGCGCCTGATGTCGCGCCAAACGCAACCTCTGTTACCCGTCACCCACGATCATCTAAAACCTAAAGTCGTCACCCGCTGTAGTACAAAAGCGCGTACAGTCTAACCGAGACGCGCAGAAATGATATTACGATAAGACCAGCAAACCACTCAAGCCACTCATTCAAGGCCAAGTGGGCCGACTACAGACAGACAAAGGACACACCAAATTGGGGTACATTTATGACCCAGCAAAGGAACCGTGTTCCTACCTGGTCGATGTCGGTGGTACCATCTATAGACGCAACCGTCAACACCTCCTTCCTGTGATGGAACGGCGCCGGCGCTCCAGGGTCCTGATGCCCCACCGCTCAACCTTAAAGTGATTGCTATTCCAGCCGTTAGAGCATCTGTTTCCACCAGTCCCGTCCACTCCCCGTGTCGGTTTGCCCCCACGTCCCCTTTTGTAACCGGCTCTCCGGTGCCCCCGTGACGGTCTTCCTTGGGTTCCCCTATGGTGTCTCCCTTTAGCCTGTCGGGCTCACTGAACCTTTTCGGAGGAAAAGGTTGATGAGGCAGCCAACTAGCAAGCCACCCGTTAGATATGGCGATTATGTTTAACCCCATTATTATTAGATGTGGCGATTTGCATTTAACATTTTATTTACTCGTTGTAATTGTAATGCTTTATTTGCTTTTCATTTATACAAGAAGAGATGTAGATTGGCTATTGCATGTTAGCCAATTAGAATGCTTAGTAATTATAACTCCGCCTAAGTATAACATTCATAGTGTAAGGACTCGCCTACTGCCTGCCAGTAGCTGTAGCAATGTGAATGTGTAATGGCCTGCTTACAAGATCATGACCTGAACAATAAAGATGCTTGTGTTTCAACCTGTGTGAGTTTGAGCTCTTTACATTCAGCAATGGCAGTTCAGCTATGACATTTAGCTCTGCGTGTACTACTAGTACAACTAGTATCTCCAGATCATCCCAATCTACAACTCAAACTTTGTCCATTCCTAGAATTATATTGCTTTGTACAGGAATTAATATTCAAAATAATACCAGGACAAACTGAATCACTAGAAATATCTACACAATAACATTTGTATATATTTATCCATAATTGTTATTTGATAATTTTCTTAATTTATGTAGATCATAGGGAATCTTGACTATATTTGTATTTTCATCAAAAAATATACGTGGGCGGCATGGTTCCTTCCTACACTCGGGGACATAGTCTTGTTTGCCCAATAGTTCTCTAATGTTTGTATTTTGTTTGCAGGCTATGTGGAAGCTCTAGTTATACCTGCAGGAGCAAGAAGGATTCGAGTTGTTGAAGAAAAACCAGCGCACAGTTATCTCGGTAATGTACAGTTGCTTATGTCTAACTGGCCAATATCTTCCTCTTTAATGAGAAAATCTCAGGGAAGTACTTCATTCCATGGTATTCCCTCAATTCTTTTCTATGTGCCAACTTCCTTTTCTCATCCTTCCGTCCCTAAGTTGCTAACTCATGACAGGACAAATACCCAATATTGAAGAAGTGCCATGTAGTACTGTTTCTTGACCAAATTTTATTTTTCAGTAAATCAAAATTAATATAATGATTGCATATTCTGTTGAGTGTTTTCCATTAGTGTGACTTTACAAATGATAATATGATTTTAATTATTCCAGAATAGTCAACATAAAAGATTAAAAATATGGGGAAACTATATATCAGATTTAAGATTTAGTTAAACATTGATGTTATTTTTGAAAATAATGCTGACATCTGCAACTTCCACAAAAATTGTATTTATACCACTTATTGTGCTGGGATAAGCTACTCTCTTCAAGCCATTTGTTCTTACTTTGCAGTTACATGTAGACAATTTAATTAAGAAGCAAATAACAGAATGATGGAGGGCCATCGATTTAATTGTCTCCAGAATAGGAAATGATACAAAGATGAATTGTCCACATTTCTTTTGAAGTATGTAACACCAAAGGGAGTTTGCAAAGTGGATCATTTCACAATGGATTCATTACTACTCAAATGAACATAAACAAAAGACACTTTCACAGGAAGGCAGTCTTGGTGATATTATTATGGTAATGGCTCCACATAATGTTTTTTTAATTAGAGGCAGGTATTTAGAACTTCTTAACTTTCCTGACAGGTAACAGAGGTTATGATTTAGTCAATTGCTGTGTATAGATATTTATCCATCAGATTTGCTTTCCATTTATATTATTTCATCTGGGATTTCAACCCTGAATTCCAAATACACAAACTGACTGTAAACCTATCATAGAATATAGAACAGAACTGCACAGGAACATGCTCTTCGGCCCTCAATGTCCACACCGAACATGATGCCAAGTTTTTAAACTAATATTTTCTAACATGATGCCAAGTTTTTAAACTAATATATTCAGACGATCCATATCTCTCCATAAATATCTATGTACCTATCCAAAATCCAAAATACAATTAAATGCCACTATTGTATCTGCCTCCACCAGTGCACATTGCAGGCAGCCACCACTCTCTGTCTCACAAACCTTATCACATATGGGCTGCACGGTGGCGTAGCTATAGTTTCTGCCTCACAGCGCCAGAGACCCGTGTTCAATCCCGACTATGGGTGCTTGTCTGTAGGGAGTTTGTACATTCTTCCCGTGACCTGAGTGGGTTTATTCCGAAATCTTCGGGTTCCTCCCACACTCCAAAGACGTACAGGTTTGTAGATTGATTGACTTGGTAGAAATGTAAAATTGTCCCTAGTGTGTGTAGGATAGTGTGTGGGGATTGCTGGTCAGTGCGGACTCGATGGGCCGAAGAGCATGCCTCCATGCTGTATCTCTAAAACTAAAACTAAACAAAACTAAAACAAACCTCTTTTTAATTACAACCACAAATCTGCATGAAATGAACGAAAAGAACACACGGAGTTTGCAGAGAAAGCTTGAGTTTCTGTCATTTATTTTTAGAAATGTAGCAAATCAGTAATGCAGCATTGGCTTCACTTTGTGTAAGATTATGAAGTGAGGCATTAATCAACTAAGATGTAATTAAAGGAGTATGGTGCATTTGGAAAGGTTTACATGACACAGTACTTGATTAGAGCTGTCACAAAATAAAATATAAGTTCATATTTATAGAATCATTAATTTAAAACCTCATGTCTGACAATAGTAGGAATGTTATAGTTTTATGGTAGGTTATGCTGTTCTAATGTCAGCGTGAAATAGTTTATGGGTAATAGTTTATGGGCATCCTAAAGGTATACATCCAGGATTCTTCTATTAACTAAATGAACGGAACGAAGCAGACATTATCTATGGTGTTCATTAATCATTTGGCAAAATCATAAAGGTCCTGTGTTAGATTTTCTATTTATATAACTATAAATCTAGCCAGATGTTTGCCATATGCTGTGTTCATAATGTCCTCAAGTTGTGGCTGCATTTATTAGGTTACCCTCCAAATAATGGGCTTTCCAAAAACGATTTACAAGAGAAAGAATAGTGGTGGTCTAAGAGCTCACTCCTCCCTCAACTTGAGCAAGCGGTTTGCTCAGAGTTATATCATTCATTGATTACCAAGTATAACCACAGAGCTCACATGCACAGGCCCTTTTCCAAGGCAGTGCAGGAAACTAAAACGTTTGCATTGGAATCTGTTAGATTTACTGCACATGAATTTAGAAATAATCACATTGCCACTATTTGGTGCTCTATGTGATTCATATACAGTTTTTTTTTTAAATTGGCAAGTGAAGATTGTGATGTTGACCACAAATTGTGGAAAGTCTGGGATTTTGCTTTTGAGCCCTCCATGCAGGAATAGCAGCCCACAGAGGATTTTGGGCATGTGCAATGAGCACAGTGGTGTAATTTTGATCGATGCATTGTGGTCCACAGCTGGCACATTTTTCTCATGCAGAAGGAAGCTTTAATAACACTTACGAGCCTCCTTTACCATGTTTAATGTTCCTGCTTCTGCAGGTCCCAGGCTGTGGAATCCAGCCAGGTCCTCTTTAGTAGTCTCCTTCCACATCATGACAGCTCTCCCTCAACCATTACAATCTAGCTCGTTTGCACATTCCCATCCACAGATCGCACTCCCAGCCCTCCTGCCAGTCCTCTATCAAGCCATTAAAGGAAAAAGGAAAGTTATTCCGATTGATATGTGTACCTATATCAGAGGTTGCTCACTTTACCATTTCTCATGGCATCTGTACATTTTCAATATCGTCAAGAGTGTCTTATTGTCATATGTCCTGAAACAGAACAATAAAACTCTTACTTGCAGCACCACATATATATGTAAACATGGTACTCTGTAAACGCCATAACAACAAAAAAAGATCAGTATATTTGAAAACCCAAACAGTGCAACAAGATACACTACAATTTATTTCCCCATTACTGTTTCAATCCATTATTAAAAGATCACCTTCTAAAATGTAATGTTTCTTGTAGCTCTGCGAGATACCAGTAAACACTCCATCAACAGTGATTGGAAGATTGAACATCCAGGAACCTTTAACATTGCTGGAACGATCGTGCATTATGTTAGAAGAGGATTTTGGGAGAAGATTTCTGCAAAAGGTCCGACCACATCTCCTCTGCACCTCATGGTATGTCCTTTGGAGTGTCATGTCTTTTTCCACTCTGTTTATTCTCAAGGTAGCTCTCAATCATATTTGTAAGGAGATACTTATCATTTTTACAAACATTTGTGGTATGATTTTAGCGAATCATTAGTGACTGACCACGAAGGTGGCATATTTTTCTACACAGTTCAAGAGCTGCTAGAGCTGCTGCCTCACAATGCCAGAGACCCGGTTTTAATGCTGACCTCGAGTACTGTCTGTTCAAGGTCCACACGTTCTCCCTGCTCCGGTTTCCTCCCATATTTCAAAGACATGTGTTGTTTGTAAGTTAATTGTCCTCTAATATTGTCCTTAGTGTGTAAGCAGTGAATGAGAAAGTGGGATAACATAAAACTATTGTGATTGGATGATCGATGGTTAGCTTGGACATGGTGGGCCGAATGGCCTGGTTCAATGCTGTATCTTTCAGTCAGATGATGTGTGGGAAGTTGTCGTAGTGGACATGTCATTTGTTCAGTGGTTCATATAATACTGTTCCCCAGAGAACTCTATGGAAGGGGCCAACAGTTTGATCAGCCTTTTTCCATGACAGCATATCTAGCTTTGGATATATGAGGATGTAAACCTTTGATTTGCTTGGGTATTATATCACTAATACAAGATATTATCGAGTTGCTGTGGGAAACGTCCAATGGTTACCTTTGATCCTAAACTCCACCTCAAAATATGGCAGCAGTTTCAATTTAGACTGCCTCCCCCACCCCACTCCCACCCCCACCCCAACCCCAACCCCAACTCCTCACCCCACTCCCAGTTTCACTCCTGGCTTTGTTCCCACCACAAGCGCTGGACATCATGTCACTCCCAACCCGGCCATTCCTGACACCCATCCCAAAGGCCTTGGCCCCCTATTGAACCATGAGCTTCAAACCCCCTGGTTATGCTCATGACATCCTGCAGCTTAGTCCTATGACTCGGTCATCTGATCTTTATCAACATGGCCATTCAACTGAACAACTCCCAACCCACAATCCCTAACTTCTTACACAGTCTCCACCATCATCCGCTCAGCCACCCAGGATTGTTCTTCTCCTTCTCCCACCCCCTCCACCATGACTTCCCTTGTTAAACCCAAAACCACTCCTGTAACCAACCTTGATCCTGCGTGTCCTAAGACCAATGGACATGTGAATGATGCCTAATGGTATGCACTATATATTTTGACATCTCTTGTCTGTCCGAACACACAGGACCTGAGGCTAAATGGACCTTGCACATGCTTTAGCCTACTTCAGCCGAAGGGTTAAAGACTTAACTTGACATTAGTTACATGAAGCCTGACATTAACTGGTAGATTCTACAGGTCAACAAATAATCTGCTGGTCATGCAGCATCTATGCACACGAGGCTATGGAGGACAAGTCATTATGTTTTTTTAAAGACGCAGATTACCAAATTCTTGATTAGTACAGGCATCAGGGGTTATGGGGAGAAGGCAGGAAAATGGGGTTGAGAGGGAAAGATAGATCAGTCATGATTGAATGCCGATGTAGGCTTGATGGAACAATGGCCTAATTCTGCTCCTATAACTTATGAGCTACCTTATCTGTGGAGGGAAACTGACAGTTGAGGTATTGGATGGGGACTCTTCAACCGGTCTGAAATTCTAGAGGGGAGATAGCCAGTTTAAAGAGATGAGGAAGCAAGCAATAGTTGGATCCAGGTGAGGAGGGGATGACTGACTGAAAGATGGAGTCAGCTCGGGGAAGAGAAGGGTGGAGACAGTGACAGAGGAAGTGATAGGTAGAAGCAATGGCAACAAGGGGCTGTAGATGACAGAATCTGATAGGAAAGGAAGGTGTAGGATGGATGGCTAGATGGGAACAGTATAAACTACCTCGGCAGAAAATCAGGTGCAGTTCCTTCTGGTCCCTTTTCAGTACTTTGGTCATATATTGCACGCATCAGAGCTAATGTCCTGGATCCTCTACCAATCTCCAGCATGAAAAATGATTGAAATCCACAGCCATTTTACATTTATCATGAAATAATCTCAGCCTAACGGCAGATCAGACTCTTTCCCAAATTCCTGCACACAAGATCTGCACTAAGCAACCATTGATGCCAAAACCTGGTACAAAACACTCAACTTGCACATCTGGAGTAACAAGATAACCTGCACATGGCAAGATATCTTCTAGGGGTCAACACCACAATCTCTCATAAAGCTGATGATGAAGCTGTGGAATCTGCAATGTCTGCAGTCTGGAGAAGGTCTGCAGACTTCCGCATCATTCAACATTGGTTTGAAAGTAGACAGGAGTTACTGTGAAAGCTTTCTTCTTGATTGGGTGAAGTAGCTTTTCAGTGACATATACAGATACAGGGAGGTTGGTATAGTCTTTGAGGTCCCAAAAGCTTAGTTTGTGCTTGCCTCTATCTTTGCTCTAGATACAGTGCCCTCCATAATGTTTGGGACAAAGACCCGTCATTTATTTATTTGCCTCTGTACTCCACAATTTGAGATTTGTAATTTAAAAAAATCACATTTAGGTAAAGTGCACGTTGTCAGATTTTATGAAAGGGCATTTTTATACATTTTGGTTTCATCATGTAGAAATTACAGCTGTGTTTAGACATAGTCCCCGCATTTCAGGGCACCATAATGTTTGGGACACATGGTGTTTGTAATTGCTCAGGTGTGTTTAATTACCTCCTTAATGCAGGTATAAGAGAGCACTCAGCACCTAGTCTTTCCTCCAGTGTTTCCATCACCTTTGGAAACTTGTATTGCTGTTTATCAACATGAGGACCAAAGTTGTGCCAATGAAAGTCAAAGAAGCCATTATGAGATGGGAAACAAGAATAAAACTGTTAGAGACATCAGCCAAACCTTACACTTACCAAAATCAACTGTTTGGAACATAATTAAGAAGAAAGAGAGAGATCTTACTAATCGCAAAGGGACTGGCAGGCCAAGGAAGATCTCCACAGCTGCTGACAGACGAATTCTATCTATAATAAAGATCAACCCCCAAACACCTGTCCGACAGATCAGAAACACTCATCAGGAGTCAGGTGTGGATTTGTCAATGACCACTGTCCGCAGAAGACTTCATGAATAGAAATACAGAGGCTATACTTCAAGATGCAAACCACTGGTTAGCCGCAAAAATAGGATGGCCGGGTTACAGTTTGCCAAGAAGTACTTAAAAGAACAACCACAGTTCTGGAAAAAGGTCTTGTGGACAGATGAGACGAAGATTAACTTATATCAGAGTGATGGCAAGAGGAAAGTATGGAGGACAGAAGGAATAGCCTAAGAACCAAAGCACACCACCTCATCTGTGAAACACAGTGGTTGGGGTGTTATGGCCAGGGCAATTATGACTGCGGAATGTACTGACTCACTTATCTTCATTGATTATACAACTGCTGATGGTAGTAGCATGAATTCCGAAGTGCAAATGCCTCAAATGTCATTAGCTGGCTGTTCATTCTACAGCAAGACAATTATTCCAAACATACTGCTAAAGCAACAAAGGCGTTTTTCAAAGTTAAAAAATGGTCATTTCTTGAGTGGCCAAGTCAATCACCTGATCTGAACCCAATTGAGCATGCCTTTTAAATGCTGAAGAGAAAACTGAAGGGAACTAGCCCCCAAAACAAGCATAAGCTAAAGATGGCTGCAATACAGGTCTGGCAGAGCATCACCAGAGAAGACACCTAGCAACTGGTGATGTCCATGAATCGCAGACTTCAAGCAGTCATTGCATGCAAAGGATATGCCACAAAATACTAAACATGACTACTTTCATGAATAAAAATGTATAAAAATGGCCTTTAATAAAATCTGACAATGTGCACTTTAACCCCTTGTGATTTTTTCTATTACAAATCTTAAATCGTGGAGTACAAAGGCAAATAAATAAATGATGGGTCTTTGTCCCAAACATTATGGAGGGCACTATATATGTAATTTCAAAGAAAAAAAGTGTAAAATAATAAAAACAAATTTGAGATTTCTTTAATCTCGCTTGGTTAAACATCATGATATTTCATGGTCACCTGAATTTAGTTTAGTTTCAAGATACGACTTAAAAACCGGCCCTTCAACTCATTGAATCCGTGCCGACCTGAGACCACCCTGTTCACTAATACTATCCTACACACTAAGGACAATTTACAATTCCTAGAAACCTGTATGGCTTTGGAGTGTTGGAGGAAACCAGAGCAATTGGAGAAACCCCACATGGTCACGGGGAGAAAATATAGAATCGAACCCGGGTCTCTGGTGCTGTAAGGCAGCAAATCTACTGCTGCGCCACCGTGCTGCCCCTTGAATGAATGAACAAACAAAGAAAGGATTATCAGAGAGTGACATCGCACAGAGACAATGCCAAGTGATTCATTGTGTCTGTGACATCGCTGTGATTTAGACCAAGGTCCCTGGCCTACTCCTGCTGCCCAGCACATTTTCATAATCAAATGTTTATCTAATTTCCTGTTGAGGAATATTAATTCTGTTTCATAGAAACATAGAAACATAGAAATTAGGTGCAGGAGTAGGCCTTTCGGCCCTTCGAGCCTGCACCGCCATTCAATATGATCATGGCTGATCATCCAACTCAGTATCCCGTACCTGCCTTCTCTCCATACCCCCTGATCCCCTTAGCCACAAGGGCCACATCTAACTCCCTCTTAAATATAGCCAATGAACTGGCCTCAACTACCCTCTGTGGCAGAGAGTTCCAGAGATTCACCACTCTCTGTGTGAAAAAAGTTCTTCTCATCTCGGTTTTCAAGGATCCCCTTTTTAAGCTGTGTGACCCTTTTCCCCCCTAGCATCGGGAACAATTAAGCTGTCCAACCCTTAAGTCCTGGACTTCTATAATCTCCTCCTAAACAGTTTCCGCCAACTGTTCCCGATGTTCGTCACTCATAAAATTTGGGGGAAGTAATCTTAACTTGCCTTTTTTCACCAGTCATCTTTCCCAATATTGTTGCTGGTAGAAATTTTTTATTCCTGTTTAGAATCCTTCAGGATTTTGGGCATCTTCGGTAAATCTTTCTCTTAATGTTCTCAGCTTCATTGCAACCTTTCCATCTCCCCTAACCACTTGGCTGAAGTCTGCATCCCTGGTGCTATTTGTGATACATTTATCTCCTTATTTATGAAGGTTGTCAGGCTAACTGGTTTATAATTCCCTGTTTTCTCTCTCCCGCCTTTCTTAAAAAGTGGGATAACATTAGCTACTCTCAAATCCACAGGAACTGATCCTGAAACTTTAGAACATTGGAAAATGATCACCAATGCGTCTACAATTTCCAGAGCCACCTCCTTAGGTACCCTGGGATGTAACATCAGGCCCTGGGGATTTATCAGTCTTCAGTCCCATCCAAAGATCCTATAGTGAGCAAGATATATCACTCAACGAAAAAGACGTAGTACGGTCATGGGCAGATTCATGGGTAATTTTCGGCCCCATTTAAGCAACCGGCTTCCGTCTCCGCACCAATGATTCCATAGGATACTAGTGCGGAGACGGAAGCCAGTTACGAAAACAACCTCGTAAAAATAAAAGTTATTTGGGAAAAATCTTCTCCTCATTTTCAGAATTTTAATTTATTAACACAAACTGTTCCCCCGCAATGTTGATTACACTGCGAGTCGGGTCGGGTCGGGTCGGGTCGGGTTACAGGAAATGGATGAAAAAAAGGCCCACGTTCCGTTCTGTTGCATATTGCACATCAGCCCATTGCATTTAGAAGGAGTGATCTATCTTGCTTCGCTATAGGATCTTTGGTCCCATCAGTCTACCCAACACCATTTCCTGCCTAATGTGCATTTCGTTCAGTTCCTCTATCACCCTAGATCCTCTGGCCATAAGTACATCAGGGAGATTGTTTATGTCCTCCTTAGTGAAGACGGATCCAAAGTACCTGTTCAACTCGTCTGCCATTTCCTTGTTCCCCTTGTTCACCTTTTTCAGCCTTCAATTGTCCAACATTGGTCTTAACAAATGTTTCCCTCGTCATATACCTGAAGAAGCTTTTACTATCCTCCTTTATATTCTTAGATAGCTTACCTTCGTACTTCATATTTTCTCCCCGTATTGCCTTTTTAGTTATCTTCTGTTACTCTTTACCCAATCCTCTGGCTTCCCGCTCATCTTTGCTATGTTATACTTGTTCTCATTTATTTTTATACTGACCCTGACTTCCCTTCTCAGCCACGGTCGCCCCTTACTCCCCTTGGAATCTTTCTTCCTCTTTGGAATGACTGATCCTGCACGTTCTGTATTATTCCCAGAAATATCTGCCATCGTTGTTCCACTGTCATCCCTGCCAGGGCATCTCACCAGTCAACTTTGCCCAGCTCCTCCCTCATGGCTCCATAGTCCTCTTTGATCAACTGTAATATTGACACCTCCGATTTACCCTTCTCCCTCTCAAATTGTACAATAAAAGATCATATTATGGTCACTACCTCCTAATAGCTCCTTTATCTCGAGTTCCCTTATCAAATCCGGTTCGTTAAATCCAGAATTGCCTTCTCCCTGGTAGGCTCCAGTACAAGCTGCTCAACACTTTGACTTTTGTATTCACCTCCCCTCTCACACTGGTCACTGTTAGCCCTGACCTTACTCTTACTCTCTAATCACTTCTCGAACTTTTCTTCCCATTAATTTGGGAGTCTTTTGTAACTTTTCTTGTACTCACTTCCCTTTTAACTCCATCTTTATACACCCAATTTGTCAATCCCCCCCCCCCCCCCCCCCCCCCCCCCCCTCCCCCCAAATATCGTCTACTGTCTCTTGACTGGACATCTTCCTTGAAGGATAGTACCAGAACTGTTATTAACCATAAATTTATAAAGGTTTAGCACAATTTCCTTACTTAATTAGTGGGCATAGCTTTAAGGTGAGGGGGTTAAAGGAGATGTGCAGGCAAGTTTTTTACACAGAGACTGGTGGGTAACAAGAGGTGGTGGTGGTGGTGGTGGTAATGGTGGAGGCAGATATGATACTGATGGACAATTGATTAGTACAAAGTCAGGGGTTATAGGGAAAAGGCAGGAGAATAGGGCTGTGAGGGAGAGATAAATCAGCCATGATTGAATGGCTGAGTAGACTTGATTGGCCAAATGGCCTAATTCTGCTCCATTGACATGAACATGAACAATGAAGAGGCTTTTAGATAGGTGCCTCAGAATGCAGAGAATGGAGTGATGAAGGCAGGGGAGATTAGTTGATCATATTTGACACGGACATTGTGGGCCGAAGGACCTGTTTGTAATGTTCTACCTTCTGATGAAGCAAAGGATCTTGCATGCTTTATAACAACTTTTTCAGGTGATCCTTCTCACTAAGCCTGTATCCCCTCAATATTATTTCTCTTATGGCTTCCTAACAAACCACATCTTTTTACATTTCTCTGTCAAACTTCTACCTGTCACATGCTTGCACCTTTCATTATTCCTGCTATGTCCTCTTTGAGTCTACTGCAACGTCTCATGATGCAAGTGATTTCTGACTTTTTTTTTGTTTTATGGTAGGAGCTTTGTCGGGTCTGCAGTCTGCAAACAAAGGATGAGAATTTATTAGAAATAAACACATTTGCCAGCATTGGTTATCCAAGTAGTTTTATTGTCTTCACAATGGTTTTACATCTTTATTTCATTTGAAAATGTGGTCAGCCAACAAAATGAAATGCTTTGGGGTAAATTAAAGAGGACTAGAAAAATGCTACAATTTTCCAAATGGTGACTTCTTGATCAGAGCTGTTCTATATGAACATATATGTGGTCTGAGGGCTACTATTGTCTATGGGATGGGTATAGAAGACTATTTGCTTTCGCAAATGAAGATGGATAAAGGTATATCTAATTTATCATGGATATTTCATCATCATGATACAAGTTGACCTTGGCAGATCAACTGACCACACAAATCATAACATTTTAATAGAGCATTATGCCAAATTACTCTGATAAAAATCCAGGTGCACGTGACCTATTTACATGCAGAATTGTTATCATCAATACACATATTAGTTTGGAAAATAGAAGCATTTTATACAATAGATAGATATAATTTATTGCCACACAACCAGGGTCGGTGGAAATTTGGGTTGTCAGCAGCAGTACAATAATAAAGAACACCCAATCACAATAAAACTGTAACACAAACATCCACCACAGCAATCATCACTGTGGTGGAAGGCACAAAATGTGGCCAGTCCTCCTCCATTTCACCCCCATGGACAGGACCAGAGTCCAGAGTCAGTCCAGGTTCGGCTCTTCCTCACCGGAGACCGCGGCTTTAAGTTGTTGTAGGCCGCAGGCCGGCGGTCGAGATTTAAAATCTCCGCTGCAGCCAGAAGCACCTTAGACTGCAGGGCCGGCGGTCGAAGCTCCCCTCCAGGGGTGATGGTGAGTCCATGCCGGACCCGCGGTAGAAGTTGGCCGCGGGCCGGCAGTGATGGCTTCTTCTTCCCCCAGGTCCCCCGCGAGGGATCCCGGGCTGTAGACGCCGCGCCAGCTGGAACTCTGCAGACCGCGGCTTCAGGCTACCGGCAGCCCCGGGCCAGCGAAACGGAGCGCTCCCCTCCAGCGAGCCCCAGCGAGGGCTCACCCGCTCCACAACGAGAGTCCACGCTGCGCCCGCCGCTGAAGCCCCCGGGCGTGTCTCCGGGAAAGGCCGCGCCAATCCTTGATGTTAGGCCACGGGGGAGGCGACCTGAAAAAACTCGCCTCTCCATGGAGGAGGCGACCGAAGCGGTTTCCCCCTTACCCCCCCACACCACCCCCCACACAAAACACACGAAGGAACATTAAATACTTTAAAACATACTAAAAAATAAAAAAAGGTTGAAAAAACTGACGCGCTGCTGACATGGCTGCTGCCAGAGCAGCGCCCCCTACAGGATGATGATGATAGTGTTGCATTAAAATTGAGTAAATCATTAAAACAACAAATTAACAGAAGTATAATTTTACGATCCAACTACTTGGATTAAATGAAGTTTGAAAGTAATTCAAAAAAATCACTTCTATGGTGATGTAAAATTTAAGTGCCTGGAAAATCATTAATGTCAGTGCACTGTGGTCTCGTTCATTTCTTTGATAAATGAATTGTGAAGGTAGAGTAAATCATACTGACATGACTGCAGGGCTAATCGGGCGCAACAAGTCAAGGATGGATTTCCAGGCAAAATTTCCAAATGTATTTGGGGAGTTAAAGCGCCAGTTATTTTCTTGCTGTTTACTTAGGCTATTGAGTGCAGAGTCAATACATCTAAGGTAACATCTAAGGTAATAAGGTAATAATGGATCGTGGCTTCAAGGAACTGAAGGAGTGAGAGCAAGATTCTTCCCTTTCTGCCCAGGCCAGAGCTGCCCATGATCTGCCGTGGTTTCATCCGTGGCAAATAGCTCCCACCATTTATCTCTGGAAATTGTCATAATTTTCAACAAGTGCTTTTATAGAATACGAGGTGAAGCTGTTCCAGCTGCAATACTCATTACTTAAAAAAATATACTGAAGCAGCCTATCTCCTTGGTAACTGGATAGTTGCACTATTTGTTATAATTATTCTTTTCATTGTAAATTAGTTATAATGCTGCAAGAAATATTTAAGATTAAAATACTTTGGGATAAAAATGCTTAACATATTTATGATCTTGCCGTGCTGCAAGGAAGAATTGGGTTGGCTCCCAACAGCCTTGTAGTGCGCTAACATTTTGAATTTGTCATTGGGCAAGCAGCCACTGAACTGATGTCAGCGACAATTCCTTTAGTGAGCTGCTTCATGGGGTCAGCAGGGACCAGTCTAAATCCCATTTCTAAGCAGTACAATTTATTTTTTAATTCAGTACCAGCTGGTAAATTTGGGTAAGTAGAGCAGGTAACTAGAAAATACATATTTTTAAATTTAGTTTAGTCTAATTTAGAGATACAGAGCAGAAAGAGGCCCTTCGGCCTACTGAGTCCACACTGACCAGCGATCCCCGTACACTAGCACTATCCTACACACTGGGGACAATTTGCAATTTTAGCAATTAGAGAGGGGCAGCAGAGTAAAAAAATTCGGAGCAGAGGACATGAGCAGAGTGCCTTACTGCCAATGGTAGAATGGTTAAGTTCCTGGCTGATAAATATGGTAGAACTGGATGTGTGCAGTTATCTCAGAGGTTTGTGGGATTGGGAGAGATTACAGCATAAAAGAAGAACAAGCATACAAGACCAAATGAAATTTGAATAATCATTAATTTTATCTTAAAGTTTATGCATTAGCCAGATTATTATTAAGATCTTGGTGATCAGTCTTCCACTAGTCATAAATGAACTGTTCAGCTCGGTAAATCCATGCTGTGAGTGGATGTAAGTTTGTTTGGGCATTTAATGTATTGGCTTTATTGCCAGGCTTAGTTTTGAACATGCAATTTGATTAATTCCCAGTAATGTATTTTATTTTGGAGGTTTATGTGACTGGTTTATTTTTTTTGTCTACAGGTGTTGCTCTTCAATGATCAGAATTATGGCATTCACTATGAATACACAATTCCAATTGAGCCAAGACCAGGAAATCACAGTGCTAAGACCAGTGTGCCTCACTTTATGTGGACTCACTCTGGTTGGGAAGATTGCGCTGCCATGTGTGGTGGAGGTTGGGAATTTCTTTTTGAAACTAACATATGCAAAATTATTTTAGTAAGAGATTAATCTTGAGAATAATTATGTTTAATTTCACAGGATGTTAATGTTGTTGGCATGGCCAGTTTTCTATTACCCTTCCACTATTTACATTGAAAAGGTGGTGGAGAGCTGCGATCTTCAACCATTATAGTCCTCCCAGTGAAGATATCCCACAATGTGTTGGGTGGGGATTTCCAGTAATCAGTCCCAGTAACAATGATGGGCTGGCAATATCTTTCCAGTTCACTACATTGTGTGACTTGGAGCAAAGCCTGTTGGTGGAGGATTTCCCTTTCACTCGCAGTCTTTGGCTCAATGGAGTTGGAATTTGCAGGTTTAGGAGATGATAACAGAGAGGGCTAGTGAATCACTACGGTAGATTTTGTCAATTGCACAGTTGTCATGTTGAAATAGTGAATGTTATGGGTAGGCATCAATATAATGGGATGCTTTACATGAAGTTACATCTCTTGGGTGTTGGAGGATCAGCAATCATCCTGACTACTGAAGAATGTTCTATCACGTAATTGATTTGTACATGGTGAAAATGTTTTCGATTAGGAAGATGTTGCTGTGTAGCCGCAGTATTTACGTGTCACTGGTTAATAGTGACACTCCCCACCCCACAACATTAGTAATGCAAGATTCAACAATGGTATTGCAATTGAATGTAAATGGTCGATGGTTGTCATGTCAGAGATGCTCATTGCCAGATACTTGTGTGACATTGATGTTACTTTTAACTTTTCAGTCCATGCAAGAATATCATCATTCTGAGTACATGCAAGTGTGGATACTTTGTTTTCTGAAAAGTTGTGAATAGAATTGAATATACTGCAACCATCAGTAAAACACCCTTTTCTGAGTTATTAACTCAAGACTATTTTTTATAATTAAAACTGTTTAAAGCTTCAACCTGTTGCATATGTAAAATATACAGACAATATAAATAAGAAATAGACAGCATAATTGAATCCAAATTTGTACTATAAACTGTATTGTTCTTTAAAGTCGGTTGACCACGGGCAAATTGATGAGTAGAATCCAAACTGCCATTTTTCGTTATTTTGTTAAAACATTATAAACTATAATATCAATTTACAAGAAATCTGGAAGGACAATATGATACTCAACACGGTCTCTTCATTAATTTAAGTTGTAATATTCAAAGGAGCATAGATAGGATCAGCAGTAACAATTGAATGCAAGGCTCCTATAATTTCTGGTGACATGTGATAATTTAACCACCCATAGCCCAATGAAACCACTCCTTTAAAATAGCCTGTAACTACTGTATACTAATTTAAATTAATTTTGGCTTTCCTTAAATCAGTTGTTATCTGATAGCAAGAATCACTTTCCCTGTATAGAAATCAATGGCATGAAGAAAAGATAAGATCTACAATGACCACATGATATGATTTGTCAACTGGTGAAATGAAGCAATAAAGGGAACCGAACAGTTGATTTAAATTTGCTTCATTAAATCACAGTCTAGTTAGTTATACCTGACTGTACTGTGGGGCTCCTGGTGTTATTCTCTGCTTTCCTTCTCCACCTCTTCCATTTACACATTCTCCACCTTTTATAGTTAAGGCTGCCATATTGTGGCAGATCTATATTTCTATATTGTGGAAGATCTATATTTAATGACAAAGTCGGAGCCTCTCACGGTGGTATACATCAGGCCGCCTCTTCCAATGTCCAGGCAGCAGGAGAGCTGTTATTATATCAACGTTCTCCATTGGAGTGGTGTCAGAAGCCAAGCATCAGAGGGATAATCCTTGTCTGGAAGTATCCATCAATGGGCACGAAACGTCATCATCTGCAATTAGCCACAAATGAGTTGAACATTCAAGCAATGAAATCCTTTGTGGTTCTTGCATAGCTCTGGATTCTCATGTGTCACTCTCAAGGACATTTGCATGCAATCATTACTTTCCGGTGCATTTGGGAAGCCCACGGCCAACATTAATCCCTTACTAAGAAGAAAGAAAGGCTATGTTTAATGCTTCTGTGCTACCTCAGTGGCATGTTGGCATAATCATGCTGTCTGCTCACCCGCTGAGTTACTCCAGCATTTTGTGTCTACAAGCTAAACCTTCTTCATTGAGAACCCAACAAAAGATTGTTGTTACCCAACAAAAGATGTTGTTATATATATATATTTGTGGGTGGTGCAGTGGCGCAATGATAGAGTTGTTGCCTTACAGACCCGGGTTCGATCCTGACTATGGGTGTTGTCTGCATGGAGTTTGTACATTCTCCCTTGGGTTTTCTCCGGATGCGCCGGTTTCCTCTCACACTCTAAAGAAGTAAATGTTACAGGTTCATTGGCTTTGGTAAGTTGTGAAATTGTCTGTAGTGTGTTTAGGTCGGTGTATAGGGTGATTACTGATTGGCGTGGACTCGGTGAGCCGAAGGACCTGTTTCTGTGCTGTATCTCTAAAGTCTCTAGTCATATTCATGTTAAATTGGCAATCCCAGTCACACAAGTCACAGAGGAGCAAGGAAGGGTTTCACTGTCAGAGTATGTGGTGGAGACCAACAATCAGTGTTACATACTAGTGCCAATTGGTTGTAGTTTCTTGGATAATGATCTTGAAATATTGTGCCAAGTGCCTTTGCTGATAAATCACTTTTTTTTAAGTACAGCCAAAGCAGATGCCAGTGCTGTGACTGTTCTCACATAATAAATACCATTACCCACAGCTAAGACCAGATCCATTTGTCAAGTCAGTATCCAAGAAGTGAGTCCTATTCCTACAAATGAGTGATTGGGAAGGTTTTTAATTTTTACTTTGAATTATGAAATTACTTTGTTGTACCAAAATTATTACAATAATAAATAAATGCGAGGACATTGTACGCAATCAGGAATTCCCAATGTAATTCTGAAAGGCAACAGTGAAGCAGTTAAATCCTAATCTTTTAGAGAAATGGTCATGTTTACAGCTGGCTGTAGGAGAGTATTACCTGATATTGACACAAGAGACTGCAGATGCTAGCATTTGAGCAAAAGAGAAACCACTGGTGGAACTCACTGGGTCAGGAAGCATCTAAGGAGGAAAGTGGACAGGAAATGTTCATCTTTTGTTTTCTGTCCAGTCTCTTCCACAGTTGCTGTCTGACCCACTGAGTTCTTCCAGCAATTTGTTTACTAGCTGATGTATTTTTAGCTCAATGCAAAACCCAACTCATTACTGAATGAGACTGTGTTCAATCCTCCTTCATTTGAATCGGTGAATGCTAACAAAAAACCAAGATAACCAGTTCACTTTTCTCACAATCGTGTTTAAGTCATCTTCTTTGCTTTTCATCTTTGGCAGTTTCTCAAGGTAGAGGAAGACTTGTGGTTCTCGGGGTTCTGAGATGACTGATGAGACCAATCTGAGGCCTGCAGATTCAGCCAAACTTGCAGGATGTATTGTTTAGTTATTTGATAGTGGAAGTGGATGAGTGGTTTGGAAGGTGATGGAAGCATCCTTCTCCCATATACACAGAGGTTCAGCATGCTTCTGATCATTGGACTCACTTGCCTCAATACCATCCTGAATATCATTCCTCCACTTCGAGAAGTTATGGGGCGAAGATTCCTACCTGTCATTGAGAATGCTTTGGGAACATACAGGATTTGTCGTGTTAAGACATAGAGCTCAATGTACAATGTCTGCTTCAGGAATCATGTATTGAGCATGCTAACAAATCTTATCTGCCCATCGGCCTGTCTAAATGTAATTAGGGCCTTAATACTTTAAATGTTGGCCTGGGAGGTGATACTGATGTTGATTTGTTTATACTGTCAGTGGATTTATCAGATGTTGCATAGTTCTCTCTCTTAAATTTTAATACTTGAACAGGGATACCGCCTGTTCCCAATACGTTTTTTTTCAGCTGGCATACAGTCTTTCCAACTTCAGTCACATGTGGCTATGGTTAAACCAAACCGTTTTTTTTTTGTAAATTCTCAAAAACAGAACAGTATTATGGTTGTTTAAGAAAGAACTGCAGATGCTGGAAAAATCAAAGGTAGGCAAAAAAGCTGGAGAAACTCAGCAGGTGAGGCAGTATCTATGGAGCGAAGGAATAGGTGACGTTTCGAGTCGAGACTGATGTCGGGGGGTGGCGGGAAAAATAAGGGAAGAGGCGGAGACAGTAGGCTGTGGGAGAGCTGGGAAGGGGAGGGGAAGGAAGGAGAAAGCAAGGACTACCTGAAATTGGAGAAGTCAATGTTATGTTTGAGAACTTCCTCAAAATGTTTCTTTCATTGGGTGCTGACTGCCTCTCAGTCCCCATCTGTCCTTGGTTTTTGGTATGGTTGACCTATAGCTGTTTGGACCAGAGGTAGCCGTGACCTAGTCCCCACACATCACTGGACCCTCTGCACTATTTCTACCGAGCATCTATTCATTAGATCACAGATTTTCTGGTGGATCTTTACCTTAAGGTGTTGGTGGAGCTGTTTCCTTTCCCTTGATTAGTGGTAGATTTTCCAAACTGAGGAAAAGTTCTTTAGCTCTTAAATCTCATGTTCATTTCTTTCAAACAGTCCTGATATTTTCTGATATGAGGCAAAGATTCTCATCATAATTAGTAATTATGATTTACTGTTAACAGTCGGATTGAAGATTGAAATTGTAAAGAACATATTGTAAAAGACTGTTCATTACAGAATGAAAGATTGCCTCAATCATCGGATCAAATATTCAGAATATTGTAGGAAAGTTTTTTTACATCAGCCACTGCCAGCCTCTGGGATAGACTGCAGTGATTTATTCTTACACGTCTCTTTCTGTCAGTGCGCCACCTGCCAGTCATTCCCCACCATCCGTGACCCCATCTTAGCACCCTATGACTCATAAGGACCCCATCACAATACTATTGTAAATGGGTGTGGTGCCCATTCTATGTGTATGGACTACTTTTCTCTTAGAAAATAAATCAACTGTTGTGTCCGCATCAAGAAGTGGGTGTTGGGGTGAGGAAGGTCTTTTCAAACTTTTGATCTTCATAAAGGGGCTGTCCCACCTGAGCGACCTAATCCGCGAGTTAAGAAGAGTGTCTTCGACCTTCAAGCTCGAGGGCACTCACCTGGAAAGGCTCGAGCTGGATCGACCGTCCGTGTTGAAACCGCGAGCTGGATTGACCGTCCGTGTTGAAACCGCGAGCTGGATTGACCGACCGCACTCACACACACACACACACACACATCGTGAAGGCGGGGGCCAGGGAAAGTGGGAGAGTGCTGTCTGCACAATGAAGAGGAAGGTAAACGGCTGCCACAGTGTACCGTAAGTCCTTTAGAGAGCGCGGGGAGGGGGGGGGGGGGGGGGGGGGGGGGGGAGGGGAGAGAAGGGAGGAGAGAAGGGGAGAGAAAGGGGGGGGAGAAGGAGTGAAGACACTTATAAGAAGTTTAATAAAGTTTAGCGGGCATTTTACTTACCGGTAGGTATTCCTTGGCCCTGAAAACTCCAATGAGTCAATCAAAATGCCCGGTCAGCGAGGAGATTGCCTACGGCTGCCCGCGACTGCCTGTAACTAAATAGCGACTCCACTCCACTACACTATGTCAAAAAGAACCATGCCGACCAAATTTTACTTGCGGAAAAATTTTCAACACGCTGAAAATGTTTCCGCGACCTGGCTGAGGCCACGAGTATTCGGGAACTTCCCTCGAGCATGAAGGAGAGTTCCAGCGACCTCATAGGACCTCCTAGGACCACGTGTCGACCATGCTGTGAGTTTGAAGGTCGAAGACACTCTTCTAAACTCGCAGATTAGGTGGCCCAAGTGGGACAGCCCCTTAAGTGTGATTAAAAACACAACACATTGGAGATTTATAGGAATGACCCATACACGAACAGTTAGTGAACAGTATGAGTAATGTCCAGCATTATTAGTTCCACTACTGGATTCACAATGCATGATATTTGTAGCACGTATTATCAAGAAATTGCAGATCCCTCATCACATAATGTAGTGCAGTTGCTCAAGTTGTGAAGGAGAAGTCAAATAGTTGTTACCATGCAATTTAATTTATATTTTTAAATTATGTTTTGTCCTTAAATGGGGGCTCGCCCATTTAACATCAATAGGCAAGATTGAGGTGAAAATGAAATCTGAATACCACATTTATTTGAAAAGAATTGCAAAAAGTGTGTATGAGGCAATGGAAACCATCCCTTTATTGCATCTGGAATTGTAGCTTATAAGTGTTTTAAGTTCCCATCAATAGAGTTGGAAGATTTCCTAGTTAATGAATAGTAATTATTTTATGCAACTCAATATAATTAGCTGCACCAAATGATAAGACTGCTGGAAAGTTAATCGAAATTTGAACTTTAGATAATACCTAGTCTTTGATTCTGGACTCCAGAGTTATTTTGAAACGTTTATTTGAAATTATCTCATTCAAATTTAACATATACATTAAAAAAACAAGCAGAAAGTGAATGCATAGTGAGAGAGAACATATCTAAAAAATGCAGCCATCTCCAAGCATAGCTCCAGGTCTAAACAAAAATATGAAATTGTCCCTTTTGCATTTTTCCACAAAATTGAAAATAAATGAATTTCAGTAAATGAATAGCAGTAAGAAATGTCTTTGTATGTTAGCTCACCTTCACTTTGATGAAGCAATGGGTGATTAAACTGTCTTTATGGTGCTTTTCAATCGCATTTCTTTTCTATTAAGTAACTTTTGTTGTAGATAGTTAAAAGCACTTGTTTCTATGGAAACAAGTACAAGGTCTGTTGCTGCAGAAAAAATGGGTAATGCATATTGATTGATGGTGGATTGGCTGTGCAATTACTACAGCAGTCCAAAACTTTTGTGTTTCTTTAACAGTAATCAAATTCTGTCTAGACTTAAATAACAGCAGATTATTTTCAAATCATCTCCTCCTGGGAACAATAGCTTTTGAAGGACTGTGCAGGCATATTTCATTTTCTTTTTGGTATTGTACGTGACATCTTAGTAAAATATTCAAGTTAAGTGTTTTTATGCCAATACTGATGTATTATTGCAACTGGCTTTTCTCCACAGGCAGGGTGCTTGTGCGAGGTGTCGTAAGTCTTCATACACCATATTATTTTGTAGATTTGCAAAATTGTTTGGGAACTGCTTTTTTTTGTTAACATTCTTACCTAGCTCTGACTTATTAGAAATGCATTCAATGGAGACAACCTTAAAGGCTAAATTGAACTAATTCTAATTTATGACAGCTCTCAACAATAAAGGGAAAATCAGAGTCAAAGTCATCCCTTGGGTCATGTACGCCTTCCAGCAACAGCCCCAACACACAAATATGATCATCCAAGTGGCTTCCAACCTAACAAGTGCTGTTAGATACTATGGAGATACAAGGAACTATAGATGCCCGCTTACAAAAATGAAGATGCTCTTTTTTCAATTAGATTTCATGATTCTATTCTACGATGCTGACTTTGATGATGGACTTGCTACAAAAATGTCTAGGGACAAGAAAATCAATGATGAAAACTGGAAATGCAGCCAAACATATACTGAAATGGATGCTGCCTGACCCGCTGGGCTTTGCCAATATTTGCCGCTTTATTTCAGATTTCCAACAACGGCAGTTTTTGGTGGTCTCAGAGAAGTTCAATCCCATTTCAGATATTTAGCTTGGTTAGTGGAACTCCATCAAAGCCATTGAATTGTGCAGGAAGGAACTGCAGATGCTGGTTTACATTGAAGATAGAAACAAAATACCGGAGTATTTCTGCACGTCAGGCAACATCCCTGGCCATTAAATTGTATAGTCGGGACAAACGTGTGAAAATGCAGTTGGAGTCATAAGTAAGAGTTAATACTTGGTTCAGGTCAGCAGACATATGCCAAGTTTGCATTTGAAGTGGAATTCCCAACTTAGTTTCTCCAATGTGATACTGAAATGAACAAAGCCGGTTTTACCCAATGGACAAGCCGATCTTTTCTGGCATGGATTCCCATATCCCAAGGCAACTGCACACTTTTGTCACATTTACTTATGTGTATAAATAGGAACGTTGTGATTATTCATCATTGTTTTATTATTCTAGCCAAGCTTCCAAATCCTAATCTGTCAGATCTCTTTGTATTTTGCCAGATCAAATTTGTCAGCTCGCGATGTTTTGCCAATTAAGTATCATGAATGCGAGCACCTCTGTCTTTGGTCTCAATCACAAGCGCTGTTTCTTCGTCACCAACTGCATACCTCCCTCTGGCAACTGTGTGAGGAGGAACAGCGTTTGATTCTGAGCTGAGCTGCAGCCCATCACTTCCCACTCCCAATATCCTTCATTGTCTTCACAGGTGCTGACACACGCATCCCAGACTTTGTTCCACTCCTCGTGTAGGAAGGAACTGCAGATGCTGATTTAAAGCTAATGCAGACACAAAAAGCTGGAGTAACTCAGCGGGACAGGCAGCATCTCTGGTGAGACGGGATGGGTGACATTTCGGGTCAAGACTCTTCTTCAGACTGACAGAAGGTCTCGACCCGAAACATCTCCCATCCCTTCTCCAGTTTTTTGTGTCTGTCTTCTTGTTCCACTCCTCAACAGCTTCCCTCATTGTAAACTAATGTTGATTAAAATATCTACTGACTGGGTCTTATAGAAACATAGAAACATAGAAATTAGGTGCAGGAGTAGGCCATTCGGCCCTTCGAGCCTGCACCGCCATTCAATATGATCATGGCTGATCATCCAACTCAGTATCCCGTACCTGCTTTCTCTCCATAACCCCTGATCCCTTTAGCCACAAGGGCCACATCTAACTCCCTCTTAAATATAGCCAATGAACTGTCCTCGACTACCCTCTGTGGCAGAGAGTTCCAGAGATTCACCACTCTCTGTGTGAAAAAAGTTATTCTCATCTCAGTTTTAAAGGATTTCCCCCTTATCCTTAAGCTGTGACCCCTTGTCCTGGACTTCCCCAACATCGGGAGCAATCTTCCTGCATCTAGCCTGTCCAACCCCTTAAGAATTTTTTAAGTTTCTATAAGATCCCTTCTCAGTCTCCTAAATTCTAGAGAGTATCTCTCACTAACGCCATGTGATAAATTATCCCTGAACTTGTGGACCTGCAATTGGTCCTGGTTAAGTTATGCCTTCATTCTAAAGTTCTCATTCTGGTTTTCAAATCTCTCCATGGTCTTTTCCTCCTTCAGTGTGATTTTCTCAAGTCATACAAGCCTTTGCTTTATCTGCTGTCATCCATTTCAGACTGCCTCAGAACCCCAACATTTCACAGTTACATGATTGCCTCTTCAGCATCAGTTGTCAAGGCCCTAAGCTCTGGAATTCCCCTCATAAATCTCCACTTTTTGACATAGAAACAAAGCGTCTTAACAGCACACAAGGAAACTACTCAACCCATCAAGTCGATGTTGGCATTCAAAACAGCAATTCATTCAGCCCATTTATCTTACTTTCCCCAAAGCACGCATAAATTATTTTCCTTTCCTTGCCTTTTTAATGCCCTTCTAACGATGATTCTTCCACTTTTGCAAGCAATGGGTTCAAAATCATGACTACTCCCTCCGTAAGAAGGCTTATCCCCACATCTGCTTCAACTGCCTTTTGAGTTTATATCTGAAGGCCCTCATGGTTCCTTGCTCATGTCAGATATTTTCCATACTTTCCATTTCTCCAGCCAAAGCCTCCTGTGGTGCATCCAAAACCTTGGAGCTTCCCGTATCCTGCCAGTCTTCACTGCTTCCTCTGTTTGTGTAATGACCACCAAGGTTCTTCCCCTTTAAGAGGTGCAGGCTGGCTCTGGGCAGTGCAGGCTCGTTTTAACTGGTGCTATCCATTTACCACACCCATCCCCCTGCCTGTGCATCCAGCCAATGAACAGTATAATTAATGCTGAGAGTACACTGTAATGATTATGAGCAGGCAGTACAAAGCTGGCACTCTGCCTCTGTTGCAGTCAACAGGCACGGATTAATCACACACAGCTAGTCCCATGCCCATTTTCGGGGAGTGTCCAAATTAGCAATGGCTCCTCTTGGTGAGACAGTTACCCCAGTGTCTGCATTGATTGTGCCTGGATAATTACCCATTGAGGTCATTGTAACTAACTTATCCCATGGCAAGATCTGGACTCTTGTGTGATGAGGTAAACATCATTCAGAGCCAGGAGACCGAAGCCTATTTTTTCCACCAAGAATATTGTCATGGTTCAAGTTCTTTTGGACATTTCTCCATTGGACTTATTTGACAAAAGGTTGTGTTTTAAATGTTGTGACAAGTTTAAGAATCCGACTGTATCCATGATGATGCACTCAAGTAGTACAAATGAAGAGCATAACCAAGCCATTCAGTTGTTGTTTCATCTTTGACAACACTGCACAATTTCAGTTGCCCCTGAGGCCTGTGGCATTTACAGATTGTTTAGGTAGGGGTGTGGGGGGGAGGGAGGGGAGGAGGGTGGTATGGTGGAGAGTCATACAGCATGGAAACAGACTCTTTGGCCCAACTTGCCCACACCAGCCAATAGGTCCCATCAACACTAATCCCACCTGCCTACATTTGGCCCATATCCCTCAAAACATTTCCTATCCATGTACCTGTCCAAATGTTTCTTAACCATTGGGATAGTACCTGCCTCAGCTACCCTCCTCCAGCAGCTCGTTCCATACATCTACCACCCTTATGTGAAAAGGTTACTCTCAGTTTATTGTTGAAGAGGGGTAGGAGTGGGTCCAGCAGGTTGTGTGTGAGACTGAATTTGGGGCAGGCTGACAGATTGTATTCAGGGGATACTGGAAAAAGCCAGTAAATTATGCGTCTGACTAATCAATGGTATGTTGCTTGTTCTTGGGTGTTGGGGCTGGCAGATTGATTAGGGGGGGGATCTAATTACAGACCGAAAAACTCTGATGCCCGGTCCCCAATAGCATGAGTGTATGTATGGTGGGTGGAAACAGTGGCAGCTTGCTACTTGTTGGCAGGATAGGAGAGGTCAGCTGGCAAATTCATTGGAAAGAATGAGATAAAACAAGTGGCAGCAAGTGGTGCAATCTGGTGCACCAGGCAAACCATAGGTCTCTGATCTGAAAATAACACGGGGTCGCAGAATGACTAACAACAGAACAAGCCCAATCAAACTCTGCTAGTGTAGAAATCTGCGCATGGTTGTTACAATTTTTTTTATTTTAAATATATAATTGTAAAGCGAAACAGGGAAAAACACAATTGAAATCCCGGGTCTCACTTTGTTACTGCAAATAAGGAGTTTGCTTGACATAGAAGATAATTTTAAATGAGGTGCCTTCTCGTAGCCTATATGAGGAAATGTTGATCTCTTTCTAATTTAAGCATATTTCCAGGTCTCTAACTTTCGTTTCAGTCTTTTCAAAGTCATTTTTTTTCTCTCCTACTTAACTCCTGTCATTTTCACTTCCTGTTTGGCATCAAATTTGTCAACCTTAACGTAAAATACTTTGAAATATGTTTCAGTATGTGAGAAGTGCTATTAAAAGGAACATTAGCTGCTTTTGTTCACTAAACACAAAATGTTTCAATGCATCACTCCTGGAACACAGGTGCCATAATTAAACCAAATTTAGTGCAACCAAAATGAAAGAAATTTCAAACAATTCACCCAAGAGCATTTGTTTGCCATTTGTTCTTATTTGCACACCTGACAAGTTCTTGGAGCTCCTTGCAATGCCAGTAACTTATGAAACATATGGAATTTATGGCATGTGTGCAATATATATAAAAGACTTGGGTGTAAAAGTCGACGGGTTGGTTGGTGAGTTTACTGACACCAAAATTGATGGTGTTGCAGATGATGAGGACGGCAGTCAAAGGATGCGGCTGGATATAGATCATTTACAGATATGGGCAGAAGAATGGCAGATGAAGTTTAATCTAACCAAGTGTGAGGTGTTGCACTTTGGGAGGTCAAAGGGCTAACTAATGAATTAGTGGCAATAATCTTAACAGCATTGATGTACAAAGGGATCTTGAGGTCAAAGTCCATAGCTCCCAGAAAGTGGCAACACAAGTAAATAGAGTGGTAAAGAAGGCGAGGGCTATACTTGTCTTCATCGGTCAGGGTATTGAGAATAAAAGTCAAGAAGTTATGTTGCATCTTTAGAAAAAAATTCATTAGGCCACTTTGGGAATATTGTGTACATTTCTGGTCACCCCATTATAGGAAGAATATAGAGGTTTTGGAGAGGGTGCAGAAGAGGTTGACCAGAATGCTGCCTGGATTAGAGGGTATTGATATTGGTTGTTTATTGTTGTGTGCACTGGGATATAGTGAAAGATTTTCTTGGCGTGCTATCCTGTCAAATCATACTCTACATGAGTACAAATAAATACAACTGTTAGTGCAAAATAACAAACACTAGAGTGCAGTATACAATGTTACAGCATTTGAACATTGCAATTATTACAATGTTGGCTGAGAATATTCATTTGACAGCATCATGGTTGTGCAGACTTTATGGGCTGAATGGCCTGTTCCTCTGCTGTACCGTTCTATGTTAAGCTACTCGCACTCTCGAGATGGCAAAACCTGCAGGGTGACCTTATGTCAATGATCCTGAAACCGGGATTTGGGGATTTTCCAGGGAACTGTGAAGGAAACTGTCATGATCTTATGGAGCAGGCTCATGTGGCAGACCACTCAGTCTGCCTGGACCTACCTGATCTCCCGGTTGCTAAACACTTTTAATTCCACCTCCCATTCCCACACGGGCCGTTTTGCACTAGGTCTCCTCCATTGTCAGAGTGAGGCTAAACGCAAATTGGAGGAACAGCATCTCATATGTTGCTTGGGCAGCTTATAAACTAGGGGTATGAATATTGATTTCTCTAACTTCTATTAATCCTGGCATTCCCCCTCCATCCATCCCTCACACCAGCTTTTCATTCTCACCTAGCTACAGCTAACAATGACCTGTTTTGTTTATCATTGTTACTTTTTTGCATCTTTCATTCATATATCTCTATGTCTATCTACATCATCATCTATATCTCTCGTTTCCCTTTCCCGTTAATTTCAGTCTAACTGAAACGTCACCCATTTCTCAAACTGAAACGTCACCCATTCCTTCTCCCAAGATGCTGCCTGTCCCACTGAGTTACTCAAGCATTTTGTGTCTATCTTTGATCCAATCCTGCTCTGTTTTCTTGTATTCTTATTCTCTGCACGGTTTCTGTCACATTAAATGCAATGACAGGGCCCCTTAAGCCGGTTTTGTTATTTGTGTTCATGTACCAGTTCTGATTAATACTGTGGTTGTCAATGTGCACAAATACACAGGTTTACTTGTCCTTATTGAATTCATAATTTGCCTCTTCTACTAATAACATGTTTTCTCCTGAAAGAAAGGAGAAGGCTTCCCTGCCTTATCTTCTGAAACAAGATAGAGAGAGAAGCGTCATGAATAATACAGATTTCTGAGTAGCTTGGATCAGGAACCCGAGAGCCAGAGCTTTGTGAACAACCAGCCTTTTGTTTACTCTCTCCAGGAGAAAGAAAGACACTTGTGACTTGTACAAAAATCATGAGCAAAACGACAACTATTGTGGATAATCGGAAATGCAAACAGCTGAGAAAGCCTGAACCACTTGTCCGCAAATGCAATCAGCAACCTTGTCAGACCAGGTAAGGTACATAAATTGAAAAGCAGCATCTAGTAAATGTTCCATTGTCTGACGTGTGCGGGACATTACCGATGCCAGTTGGTTACATTTACTGGTAAATTAAGTGTTGTGTTACCCAATAATATTGCGTGATATTGTAAGCACGGTAGAATATGTGGACATAAGGAAACGCAGGGGTGAAACTGGTAGTGCCACTCTACCACCGACCAGCTCCTTTGATTCAATTCTTGGTAAACTTTCTGGGGAAGCTATTGTAATATACCAAATAGCTCTTTTACTAGCTAACGCAGAAATATGTTGAGAGATTTCTAAAATGCAGGTTACTGAAATGTACCAAAATGTACAAACAGAGTTTTGGTATTACAAAGACAGCATAACAAAGCCAGATTCTAGTCATGTTGCTTCCTATGTCCTAGATCCGACAGGATCTCGATCAGCTGGGCAAGTGGGCAGAGAACTGGTTGATTGCGTTTAATACAAATAAATGTGAGGTATTGCATTTTGCAAGTCAAACCAGGTCAGCAGCTGCACAGTGAACAACAAGGCCCTCAGGATTGATGTGGAGCAGAGGGATCTAGGGGTTCAGGTACATAGTTCCCTGAAAGTGGCGTCACAGGTAGAAAGGGCGGACAAGAGCATTTTGCTACATTGGTTGACAGCAGTCAAGGTATTGAGTACAGACGTTGGGATGTTATGTTGGTGTGGGCAAGTTCATCTATGACTATATCCAAAGCAGGGATGGTGAATATACTGTGTGGATGTTGGCATTTCCAACATTTCATTGGAAATTCAAGCCGTTTTAATCTAAAAGCAGACTCGAGGGGCCAAATGGCCTAATTATACCTCCTATTCTCTTCCTAAGTTACATATTTATTAAAAACAGGGAATTACAATAAAATATCTTTCTCAATAGATGGATGATGACAGAATGGACGCCATGCTCACGTACGTGTGGAAAAGGAAGTCAAAGCAGACAAGTGGCATGTACCCAACAGCTCCGGAATGGAACGCTGATTAGAGCTCGTGAGCGAGACTGTCCCGGGTCGAAACCTGCATCACTACAACGCTGTGAGGGTCAGGACTGCCTGACAGTGTGGGAGGCTGGAATATGGTCAGAGGTATAAAGCTTTGTCAACTTATTTTAGCTTTACATCCTGTAAACAGACATGAATCCTCTTATGTACAGAATAGACCCGGCTTTGATCCTGACCTCAGGTGCTGTCTGGGTGGAGTTTGCACGTTCTCCCTGCGACCGTGTGGGTTTCACCCGGGTGCTCCGGTTTCCTCCCACATCCCAAAGACGTGCAGGTTTGTAGATTGCCCCAAGGTGTAGGGAGTTGATAGGAAAGTGGGATTACATGGAACAAGTGCGAATGCGTGGTTGATGGTAAGCATGTACTCAGTGGCTCAATGGGCCTGTTTCCATGCTGTATCTCTAAACTAAAGTAAACTAAATGAAACAATGTCTCTTGCTATAACAATGGGAACAATCTTAGTACTGCAATGGTAGTTGCCATGCAAGCCCAGCTGCCTTGTTCAACAAAACATAAAGTGGAGGCAGAGGAGGCCCTTAAGGTAAGTTGTAATGCTAATGTTAGTTTAGACATACGGCGCGTCAACAAGCCCTTTCGGCCCACCGGGTCTGTGCCGACCAGCGATCCGCACACATTAACATTATCCTATACCCACTAGGGATAAATTTTACATTTACATTCATCTTTGGAGACCAGCGGAGCAGACCAGAGGAGCAGAACTTCACATTGAAGTTTGTCTTTTGTTGTCATGTGCTCCCTTGTCTCTCGCATAGGACTGTCCATCCCCAGCCACTCATGGCTACATCAAATGAGCTGCCTATCATTGATTAATCACAACTTCTCTTTACAATACACCTCATGTAGGCACCCTCAGACAGCATTTTTTAAAACACTCTTAGGGTCAAGGTGGAGGTTGATCTTAGATTCACCATAACACACCACCAACGCACATCTGCATTCTGGCATCTGGCATACCTTTCATTCACTTGTTCTGTGGTCCATTTCATATCATTAGTTTCCCTCTCCCCCGACTCTCAGTCTGAAGAAGGGTCTCGACCCGAAACGTCACCTATTTCTTTTCTCCAGAGATGCTGCCCAAGCCACTGAGTTAATCCAGCATTTTGTGCTAGTCTTAGGACAACAGCATTGTTGTTTCCCATGTAAACATAGCACACGATCACTCCTGCATTACTCTGTGCATCATTGTCCGGGGGGGGAGGGAAAGTCTTCAATGGCTTGCGGCATCTTCAGGTTCAGGCCCATCTGGGTGATAAGTGGACGTATAAAGCTAAGTTTCATATCATCTAAAGAAAGTCCATTCTCAAGCTAGTAGTAGCCAGCACTCTACGTGTTTTTGCCTGATATTTCAGGGCATAGTTTCCGCAGTATAAAATTTGATGAAGCAGGAATCTCACCATTTTGATTGTCAGATGCATTAGCACAGCTGAAAGCACACTCAGCACAAAAGCCACATATAACTGGAGGAACAGCATCTCATATTAGAAACATAGAAACATAGAAATTAGGTGCAGGAGTAGGCCATTCGGCCCTTCGAGCCTGCACCGCCATTCAATATGATCATGGCTGATCATCCAACTCAGTATCCCGTACCTGCCTTCTCTCCATACCCCCTGATCCCCTTAGCCACAAGGGCCACATCTAACTCTCTATTAAATATAGCCAATGGACTGGCCTCAACTACCCTCTGTGGCAGAGAGTTCCAGAGATTCACCACTCTCTGTGTGAAAAAAGTTCTTCTCATCATCTATTCCGCTTGGGTAGCTTACAACTACCCAAGAACCCATGAACATTGAATTCTCCAATTTTGACTAAAACCCGCATCCTCTCTTTATTCCTCCCTCTCTTTCCTGTGCCCCATCTTGGTGCGCACTCATTTCTCCCACTATCATGCCCCCCTTTCTCTTCCCCCATCCACATATATCTCTCCCCTTGGCTTAACATTTCATTCCTCTTCTCTCCGTACTCATAACCTTTTTATCTCTTTTCATCGCTAGTCTTTATCCACCCGTCTAGCAATCAAACCCCCCTCACCTGTGTCCACCTATCACTTGCCAGGCTCTATCCTGCTCCCTCCTCTTTACCAGCTTTCCCCTCGCCCCCACTTCAATCAGTCTGAAGAGGGTCCCAACCTGAAACATTGCCTATCCATGTCCTCCACAAATGCTGCCCATCCCATTGAATTACTCCAGCACTTTGTTTTTTCTCTGTCAGACAATATCTACAGTACTTTGTATCTACACAACAGTTTTAAACTCCAAAATTATTGGTTGATCCTGAGCAAAACACAAAGTCCAGGAGAAACTTAGTGGGTCACATAACATCTACGGAGGGAATGGACAGGTGACATTTTGGGTATCGAGTCATACAGCGTGGAAGCAGGCTCTTCGGCCCAACCTCCCATGTTGACCAACATGCCCCATCTGCACCCGTCCCACCTGCCTGCATTTGGTCCATATTCCTCTAAGCCTATCCTATTCATGTACCTGTCTAAATATTTTTGAAACGTTGCAATAGTATCTACCTCAACTACCTCTTATGGCAGCTCGTTTCATACACCCACGACCCTTTGTGTAAAAACGTTGCCCCTTAGTTTCCTATTCAATCTGTCCCTCCTCCCCTTAATGTCCTCTGGTCCTCAATTTCCCTACTCTGGGCAAAAGACTCTGTTCATTTACTCAATCTATTCCTCTCATGATTTTGTACACATCTATAAGATCACCTCTCATCCTTTTCTGATCCAAGAAATGGTCCCAGCCTGCTCAACCTCTCCCTATAGCTCAGACCCTCGAGTCCTGGCAACATACTCCTCGAAAGTCTCTTGTGAGTCCAATTGGTTGATTCTGTTGGTTTAGAAGTCTGGTCTAGCATTTGCAAAGGCCGAACATTTAAATAGCACCTTTTTTTTCAGTATCAGGTTTCATGAAAGCACTGCACGCTCTCTGTGGTAATATGGGCCATAGAAGTAAGCAAGCTTAGATTTCCTCTGGCCTTTTTTAACATTAACTAGTGTCAGTGACAATAACCTCATGAGAGTCATGACTGATAAATCTCTGGCCTCAGTTACTCAGTCAAAACCAAAGTGTCCTGTCAGTGCATTTCCACATAATGGTATACATCTCCCATGTCTCAAAATTAGTTTGATTCCTGCTCTACAACATTCCTCTGTGAAGCACAATTGTCAGCACTGATTTTTTAGCATCAGTGTGGACTCAAATAAAAACAGTACCTCCGCGTTAATTGTTGTTCCAGCTGTGCCTGAAGAGCATGTTTAGAGGTTTACTGGTATATTTGGTACGGGTGATGTGCACAAAGCCTATAATTAGGTACTACATGTTCTGGCACTTTTATATTCTGAGTTGCTCAGATACATTAAGTAAGTCAGTTAATTAAATAAATAATTATTCCCTCGGTCTCATGGTCAAGAACCCTATCTCATTTTCATCATCTAGATATACAGCATCTCATTTGTTACCCTCATCCACAACATTCAAAGCCTTTTCATATTTTTCTGCAAAATAAAAATGTTTCCCCCCCCCCCCCCCCCCCCCCCCCCCCCCCCCCCCCCCCCCCCCCCCCCCCCCCCCCCCCCCCCCCCCCCCCCCCCCCCCCCCCCCCCCCCCCCCAGCATTGAAGCACGTCGTCCATTTCTAGTATATTTTGCTTTCTTTTCATGGAAATGAATTGGAGTTAAGTGCTTGTATTGGTTTGATCAAATGCTGAGAGAGAAGGTAGTTAGAATACATGTCATGATATTTTCCCTGGAGACTTTGCAATTTCTTTCATGTATTTTTTTTTAACATTTGCCTTGGGAAGTCCTTTGACCTCGGCATGGCAGGTGTTTGGGGTGGAGTGGGGTTGAGAGGTGGGGGGGGGGGGAGCAGGGCTAACCGCCTTAAATCTCCTTATATATATTCACAGATGGAGATAACATCTGAGACGCAAACATTGAAGGACAGTCTTTTAAACATTAGCCTGCAAGACCATGTATTGGTCACCCGAGAAAATTGTAATACCACCAGGCTGTTAAACATTATTGGTTGAAAAATTGTATAATTTGACCTGCACTCTGGATGTAAATGGTTACTAATTTACCGGTTTCTGCGTTCACCAATGCAGTATAGATTCTGCACCACTTTATTCTATCTTCAGGGATTAGGTCTAAATCAAATATGTAAGGGGGGGATCTTGATTGTGTCCTGGAGCCTTACTGCAAACATTGTGTCAAACTATTAAAGGTTTACACTAAGCAATCTCTTCTTAACCAGCCTAAAGAGTCAAAAAAGGGCAGGAAAAATATATTTACCATTTGTCCATTTATGGCACATGATACAATAGTACCTTTTAAATTGTTCGCTAGTAAATGCAGCAATTGTTGGCCATCCTTACATGACCTTGAAAATATGTTGTTAAGGTGACTACATTTACAACAATTCATTTGGTTATAGTACATCGACAGTGTTGTTAAGTGCGGGACTCAGACCATCGATTCTGAAGGAACACTGTTCAGCCACAAAGGGAATACTGCAAGCTGCTACCAGCCCATGCTTGACCTGTGCTTTTGTCTATTCCCACCCCAGCACTTAACAGATGCGCTGCCAACTGGACATGTGCCCGATGCAATCTCCAGTATTAGTTAAACTGCCTGTGGAAGCCTCAGGACTAATTTTGGTTGTGCACCTGCATTCTGAGTGTTACCTTTCTGGCCACATGTTTTGGAATTAAATCTAGTTTCTATCCACCTCACTGTCCTTCAAGTATACATGGTAACACTGGTAGGGTATCTAGCATTCATTCCATTTTTGCACAAAGACAGATTTGGTATTTTTCATTATATTCGTCTATTGTGAAATAAAAAAGGCTAGGATTTCACCGCCTAAATTAAATTATAAGTACACGTTCCTCAGAATTTGGGCTTAAGCTTTGTAAAGGTTCAACATTGGTATGATTGCAAGGTATAAACTAATCCTGAGGCGCAAAACATATTTAATTGTGCCACTGTTTACTGTAGCCATGCACACAGCCATCATTTGCGAGGCCTTTTTATTACCTTCCTCAGTGCATCAGCAACGATTGTGCAAGAATAGGAATAAAACAATATTGCAAGTCCTCCTCCACTCTCACTGGGTTGCTCGATGTACTACACTGATCTCACTTGGTCGTGAGTCTGGCAAGACCAGAATATTCCCTATTGTAACCACGGTGTTTCACTACAAAAAGCCACAGGCAACAACCATTGCCCAGCGACCACTATGAGCCGTTGTGGAATAATGCACACTACCACTGCCATCTTGTTAACGAGTCAATGATTCATCCTTAAGTAATAGTGTGAACTGGGAATATTATTTTTATTGTGGAGAACCCAAAATAAATCTCCTAAAGCTTTGGTACACTTCAGGTAGCAATGTTACAAAATTTTGAGATTTTAAAAATCAAGTCTGCAATTTATCCCATCAGATAAAGCATAAAAAGAAGTTTAATTTGACACCTAATTCACTTTCATATCTCAAGTATTTAAAAAGTTATGGCAATTTTCATACTCGGAAATTAGCATCTTGTTCCATATTGATTTTCTATGGACATAACAAAAAAGCTGTGATCGTGGACAGTCAAAAGCCCATAACTTTATTAAAAATTAAGAGAACTGAATGAAATTTTCAGCTATCATAGATTGAAGCATTCTGAAACAAATATAAAACAATCTTACTTGGATAACCTGAAATTAAAGCATATAATTAGTTAGTTACCCAATTGTCGCTAATTTCAAACTTCAATTACTAGATCTAAACATCTATCCATTTCTTAATAAATGATTAACATTTTTAAATAGCCTAAGTGTCCAAATAATATTCACAAATAATTCACAATAAAACATGATTTTTAAATCTCATTGACATTAATTTATAGGCCAAATGGAAGGAATTTAGTGTTCAATTGCTGTAAATTAAAGTCCATTTAAATCAGCTTTCTAGTGGGATCCTGTGAACGTGCTGGTTTAGAACGTTCACATTGTGGTGGATTTGTGCCTTCAAATGCCCAGAAAAATACTGCGGGATATAATGGGCCCAAAATTAGCTACTCACAACTACTCGCTACTTCTTAAGATTCCTTTGTATAAAGGGATCTTAAGAAGCCCTTTTTAATGTAAAAATAAACAGCCTACCTTCTGTATGAGATCCAGCCGGTTGCCAGCGGTGGCGGGTTTAGAGGTTAATATTTAAACTACTATAACAACTAGATAAAGCCCTTAAAAGTAATAATAGCTAAAGCGAAGGAATCTTCCAGCAATTTTTCGTTAATAATTAACTAGGCTGAACATCCTCGATTTGAACAGCCTAGGGGAAATCGCGTTTTAAACCCGCCCCCCTCTAAACGGCGCCAAAATCGCGCACACGGGCTGGGACAGATTTTCAGCGACGCTTCAGGTAGGCTTTGCAACATACCTACTTCAGGCACCCACTTTCAATTAAAAAGCTCATTGTTAATACCCACATAACAGATCTGTATGGAAAATGAAATTAGTATCCAAAGCACCAGAGATATGCAGCTGCTCTAAAAGATTACAAAAAGAATGACACTGTAAGAAACAAAATCAGAAAGTATCACCCTTTGTAATAACTATATCGTTCATTCATACGGGTTGTTCATATTTATGTGTTGTGATTCAAGATTTCAAGGTCTGTACCTGTATAATTAAGGTACAGTGATATTTGAGTTACCATACAGCCATACTAAGTGAAAAGCAACAAGACACACCACCACATAAAAGTTTGCATAAACATCCACCACAGCGGATTCCACATTCCTCTCTGTGATGGAAGGCAATAAAGTTCAATCTTCTTCCTCTTGTTCTCCCGTGGTCGGGGCAGTCAAACCATCCGCAGTTGCCGCTCAAAGCCCCTGCAGCCGACGTCCGAAGCCCCCATCGGGTTAATTGAAACTCCAATGTCGGGGCGGTTGAAACTCTTTCCGCAGCATGGAGCTCCCGAATCGCCTCTTCTTACCAGTGACCGCCGGCTTCACGATGTTAAAATCCACAGGCCCCACGGTTGGAGCTTCGATCCCCGTCAAAGGGATCGCAAGCTCTGCAATATTAAAGTCCCGCAGACCCCTGCGTCTTGGAGCACCTGTCGGTCTCCAGTAAAGGCCGCACCACTCCACGATGTTAGGCCGAAGTGGGGACGGAGATACGATACGGAAAAAAAATCGCATCTCCATCGAGGGAAGAGATTGAAAAAAGTTTCCCTATAATCTGAGGCCAATATGTGCAACTAAATTTCAATCAATTGTATATATTCTCCTTTTTAAATCTGATTGACTTTAGTCAAGTAGAAATTAATCTGATCAACAAAATTAGATGTGAGAACGACTTAAAACATTTTTTTTTTCTCCCAATAAATCATAATATTTGAAGACATAAAATAAAACAACATTAAAATGTGTACAATCCATGATTAATTAGAAAGTTCAGAAGTGGAACAGGGCAACAAAACACAGTACTTGGCATTGTGCACTATTATGTTGACCAAAGCAAAACAAAATTGCAGTTTCTAAAGATGCAATAAATTGGCATGTCAAATTTTATGGGGAAGATAAATTGAGACAAGATACCTATTGCTAGAACCAACAGAGGTTTCGTCCAGAGTAGTTAAGCTGTATGATTTACTGTCAACTCAGTTTAGGAATGCAGACAACCTAATTCACCTGTGGATATAAATGAACAGATTTGAACAGAAACAGCTGTCACAAACTCCTGACATTTGCTGGATGATTTATCATGCTCTTCTGATCGCTCTGTCGTGTGTTTTCAGAGTTTTAGTTTCCTTTAGAGATTTTTAAGAACAGATGAGTTGAGCGCTGTGTCAACATCTGTAGTCGTGTTGGATAGGGTGTGATGTTACTGTAAATTATATCCTTATGTTGGTGTACATTACAGTGTTCTGTGAAATGTGGCAAAGGGGCTCGACACCGAACCATAAAGTGCACTAATCCACGCAAGAAATGCGATTTATCAACACGCCCAAAGGAGGCGGAAGACTGCGAGGATTATTCGAAATGCTACGTCTGGAGAACAGGAGACTGGTCTAAGGTGGTACACAGTCAGTAAATCTGTTTTTTTCATTTAATCTTCCTGTCAGATTATTAAGGGTGGGCACAACAAGCTGGAGTAACTCAGCAGGACAGGAAGCATCTCTGGAGAGAACGAATGGGTGACGTTTCGGGTCGAGACCCTTCTTCGGACCCGAGACCCTTCTTGACCCGAAACGTCACCATTCCTTCCCTCCAGAGATGCCGCCAGTCTCGCTGAGTTACTACAGCTTTTTGTGTCGATCTTCAGTTTAAAGCAGCCTCTGCAGCACCTACCTACACAGATTATTAAGGGTGTTCAGTGCATTTTGTCTGTAACCTCATAAGGTAAGAGTATTTTAACACAATCATTTAACAAAATGTGCAGTCATTCTCACTGTAAAAGCACAGCGATTTGACGTCTCTGACTTGCTGAATCAATACCAGACAAGTCAGAGACCAGTTCGCTGTGCTTTTACAGTGAGAACTACTGCAGATTTTGTAGAAAATACATGTCAGTATCAATAGTGTCGATGTGGATGTGGAAATGTTTGAGAATTTCAAGACACAATTCCCCATTTATTGGCACCCTTCACTAATCCCCTAATACCCAGTGCCTCAATATCAGAGACCCCCAACCTCAGGTGCTGTGTGGAGTTTGCACATTCTCTCAGTGACCACGTAGGTTTGCTCCAGGTGCTCCGGTTTCCTTCCACATCCCAAAGATGTTTTGTTTAGAGGTTAATAGGCTTCTGTAAATTGCCCCTGTGTGTAGGCAGTCGATAAAGAAAAGTGATACCTTAAAACTAGTGAATGGGTCGGCGTGGACACAATGGGCTGAAGGGCCTGCTTCCATGCGACAACTCTACAAAATATACTATCAGATAGTCAAAAACCGACTCAGGCTCAGCCAGAAATGATTGTCCTTTCTCTTTGAAAGAATCAAAATATTAACATATGTTCATTAATGTGGTTTTACATGAAGAGTTTTGCTCAAGTAACCTGCCTGTTGTTATTTTGTGTAAATCTCTGAATTTCCGTAAACTCCTTTCTCTTACTTTCAAATGCTTCTTAAGGGACAATCCCAGCAGGAGAAGTTGCATTTCAATCTCGATATTCTTCACTCTTGATTTCCATCACTATGCCACCAAATTCCCCATTTCCAAGCATGGTCATTCTTCTTTACATGGGGAATGTTACATCCAAGTTATGCACAGAAAGGTGCATGGAGACATCATTGTCATTCAGCATCACAATAGCTGCAAAGATGTTGCCCGGACCTGAGGCTATAGGGAGGGGTAGGACAGGCTCGGACTGTATTCCTCGAAGTGCAGGAAGCTGAGATGTGAATTTACAGAGGTGTGATTTAGGAGGGGGATAGATAAGGCAAATGCACAAAATCTTTTACCCAGGGAAGGAGTATCAAGAACTAGAGGACATAAGTTTAAGATAAGAGGTGAAAGATTTCACTGCCACAGAAGGCAGTGGGGGTCAATTCACTGGATGTTTTCATGAGAGAATTATGCCCCTGTCCCACTTAGGAAACCAGAACGAAAACCTCTGGAGAGTTTGTGCTCCACCCAAGGTTTCCGTGCGGTTCCCGGAGGTTTTTGTCAGTCTCCCTACCTGCTTCCACTACCTGCAACCTCCGGCAACCACCTGCAACCTCCGGGAACCGCACGGAAACCTTGGGTGGGACGCAAAGTCTCCAGAGGTTTCCGTTCAGGTTTCCTAAGTGGTTCAGGGGCATAAAATCTTAGGGCGCAAGGAATCAAGGGATATGGGGGACAAAGCAGGAACGGGGTACTGATTTTGGATGATCAGCCATGATCATATTGAAAGACGGTGCTGGCTCAAAGGGCCCAATGGCCTACTCCTGCACCTATTTTCTATGTTTCAATGTTTCTTTTGAATAGGTGATAACAGAAAACTTAGAGATTTTACATTAACAGAACATTTGTTGGACTTTACAGAATATGTACATAATGTTAAATATAGTAGATAAAAATCACAGAAGAACACCTCCATCATCACCATGGAATAAGCTTGGTTTGTAATCTGCATGAATGAATGACATATCACATGTGACATGTCACAAAGTTAGAAAGTATTCTATTTAGTCCCCAATGGTCCCCCTTTGTTCTTGGCGGCACGTTCAACCACCGGGACCCACTTGTCACTGATTGATTTACTCTCAACCACGGAGTATAAGTAAAGCTAGAAGTAACCTTGTCCCAGGTTAGAGAGGATAACATTGGAGTGGCATGAATATTGGAGAGGGATGAATATCCAGAAAACTCTGCTGGCGGGATACCAAATGCATATTGCTCAACAACCAGATCAGGTTCAGGCACGATGCTGACAATCACCCAATCTGCCAATACTTGACTGTCAAGGCTCACACTTGAAGTAAAGCTGTTTGAACAAGGCACTGAGGGATGTCAAACTTCATGGAACCATTCTTGCAAAGAATCAGTGCTTTCTGTAAGGAAACTGAAAAATGCACCTAAACCACTGTGAACGCTTGAATTCAATCCCAACAATAGTCAAAGTGTTCACTGGGAAATGTGACGACCATCTGGAATGTTCTGTGCAGACTTGCACCCTTTTTTTTGGTAAATCTACATTTTTCCTCCAAGGCTAATTATTGTGCTGTGCCTTTCCTTTCAATTACAGCACTGTTTTCTTATGCCTCGCTCTCCAGAAAAAAAACCTTTCTCCAGCAATCTCATAGCTTCCATCTAAACCTTGTGCCAACCCCCTGTGCCACTCTTAAATAAGGAAAGTATAAGAGGTCTACTTTTGGTATGGAGCGTAATCGTTCCAGCAAAGGAAGTGTCAAAAATGGAAACCGTTGCTTCTTGGCAATTTTATTTCTTAAATTTCCTTTTTCTTCCCAGACTGACCCACCTCATCAGGTCTCCTAACACAGCAGGGAACCAGTCAGCTGGCGTCAGTAATGAGATCTATTGGCAAATGGGTTCATTAGAATTCCCACAGATTCACATCTGGGCCGGTCTTAGATGGCAACTGGGAGATGTACAAACTGGTAAAAATTCAATACGTCCAAATATAAACTGTTTGTGCTACTTTTTAACTTTATACAGCTCCAGGGAGTGCTTTATGGTGAAAGTGATCTATCCAAGACTGGCTTGCATCACTACCTCTAATATCCCCCTCCTGGATGAAATTGTAACTTAATCTACCTCTGCCCCTCTGCCCCTCTGTCCCCCTGCCCCCAAAGTAAAGGTATGCATTAGGATGCTTCAGGTGGTGGGAATTCAATTGGCAAAAATGTGAAACCTAAATCTGACCTGTTGCAAATATGCCTGCTTCTTCTTTAACTGTAACACACGTAGATGGAGGGAGGTTATTGATTAGGATCTTTAAATCATAGTGCTTTAGTGTAATTTACACCTGGGTTTAAAGGTTGACCTCTTCTGCGGTAGTTTTCCAGAACTTGTCTTTAAGTGGAGGCAGGTTTATTGGCTTTCACGGAGAGGGCAACAGGTCAGGTGTCTCGAGATTAATAATAATTCTGTGCTCACAGCTCCATTCTCAGATGTCTCGGGAAATGGTTTGGCAAGAGTACTTGCTGCCAGTATGTTGTTTGTATTTGGAGTTCTTCACACGCAAAATGGATCATGCCAAGAGTGCTTTGGATTGGGCTTCGGGTGAGGAAGAGCTGGCAATGTCATGCTGTGCAGTGAGCCAAGGTGTACAACAGAGAGTGGGGGGGGGGGGGTGGGGACGGGTGTTAGAGGAGGGGCATTGGAGGGGAAAGCAACAAAGGCATTAACTTTGCATGAGGTGCCACCCATACGAAAGACAATGGTTTACTTCTAAACCCCATCTTCCAGCACTTGGCTCTTAGTCTTTTATGCATTCATGATCCAAGTGCTCATCGGTTGGTGACACTGGTTCCCACCCCTCCCCTCTCTCAGAAACTACATTTCGTTTGAGCCTCATGTGAGGTTCAAATGACAAATAAAGGTATTGTATTGTATTGTTTTGTATATTCCAAATTCTCACCACTCTCTGGGTGAAAAAGCTCCCTTTCAGATCTACTTACCCTAAATCAATGCCCTCTAGTATTATTTACCTCTAAATCTTTCCCCTTTACCTTTATTTACCATTTACTGTTATACACTTCATATTAGTCACCTCAATGATGTTCCGTCTAAACCTCTCCAGGGAAAACAGACCTGGACTCTCCAGTCTCTTCTCGTAACTAAAACACTCCATCCCAGAAAACATCCTGGTGAATCTCCTCTGTGCCCTTTCCAGCGCTATCACATCCGTCTTATTGTGTGGTGACCAGAACTGTACACAGTACTGCACCTGAGGTCTGACCAATAGTATGGAGCAAAACCTCCCTGCTCTTGTATTCAGTGCTCCAAGAAATGAATGGAATGACTCCGATACTACCCCTGAACACAGCCCTTCCCAGCCGGCCTTCTATCCCCCTTTGGACCTTTTTATTTCCAACTGCAGGTGCGACATCAACCGCCTTGATTTCAGTCTGAATCAGGGCCTGACACAAAACTTGGTCTATCCATGTTCTGCTGAGATACTATTTGACCAGCTGAGCTATTTCAGCACTCTGTTTCTTCCAGAGAAGTGGATTAAATGGGATTTGAGGAAGCACACAGAAAATTAACAATGGACAGCCATCACATTTTAGTTGTTGTGAGAAATGGCGTGACGGCACACATTTGGAAAAACAATATGAAAGGGGTGTGCTCTGAAGTGTGTAGGTGAATCAAATCTGTGCTTGTATTTCCTGACCAGGTTAGGTCAAGTTGTGGAATCCCTTCTGCACTTGATCCAAATACTGAGAACTGATGATGTTAACATCCTCCAGCCATACCTTCTTCATGAGCTAAGAGAGAGAATTTCTTACCATTGTTCAGAGAGATTACCTCCTCAATACCTTCAACAAGTAAGTAAGGCATTGTTGAAAAGGGGCTCTGGAATAGAATAGAATAACGTTTATTGTCATTTGAACCTAAGTTCAAACAAAATTACATTTCTGCAGTCATAGAAACAAGAAGAAAACAAAAACCAAGGCACAAATTAACACAGTTTACATAAACATCTATCACAGTGAATCTCCAAACACCTCTCACTGTAATGGAAGGCAAAGTCTTGTCTCTTCCCTGTTCTTTATTCTTCTCCCGATGTTAAAGCCCCCAACGGGCGATGGTAAGTCCCGCGGCCGTTAAGGCCACGCCGGGCGATGTAAGGCCCTGCTCCAGGTCTTGATGTTCGAGCCCCCGGCGGGCCAGCGATGGTAAGTCCTGCGGTCGTTAAAGCCACGCCGGGCGATGCAAGGCCAACACTCCAACCCCGCGATTTGGGCGGGAGAAGTTGCCGTTGCGGGAGCTCCGAAAAGCGGTCTCCCACCAGGGACCCATGAGCTCCCAATGCCACCGTCCACCGGCCCTGCGGCTGGAGCCTCCGAAGCACCGAAGTCGTGTTGCAGCCGTGCGCCACCACAGCTCTCCACGCTCTGAAGCCGGCCAGCTCCACGATGGCGAGTCCGCAGGCTCCGCGACTGGAGCCCCCAGGTCGTTCCGGTTGGAGGCCGCTCAACGGTGCTAGGTCCCAACGACAATGGAGACCCGACAGGGAAAAGGTCCGGTCCCCCGTACAGGGAAGAGATTAAAATATTTCCCGTCCCCCACATATACACAGCTAAAAATAATCTAGAAACTACAACCAAAACATGCACTTAACTGTACAAAAAGAAAAAAAAACAAGACAGACGGGTTGCAGGGGCCGCTGCCGTGAGGTGCCAGCACCTCCACGTTTACTCTGCGTTTAAATTTTTATGTGTCCTGACAATTCCTGCCCATCTTCCAACTTCATTACTCGAGCTTTTGAGAGTTTATTGTATATTTACATCACATCTAATTCATTCCCACTAGAGGCGCAATGTCTGGAAGTAAATATATCAATGGTGGTGGGCAAATGCAGTATAATGTGGATCAATGTGAGGTTATCCACTTTGGTGGCAAGAACAGGAAAGTAGACTATTATCTAAATGGTGGCCGATTAGGAAAAGGGGAGATGCAACAAGACCTGGGTGTCATGGTACACCAGTCATTGAAAGTAGGCATGCAGGTGCAGCAAGCTGTGAAGAAAGCGAATGGTATGTTAGCATTCATAGCAAAAGGATTTGAGTATAGGAGCAGGGAGGTTCTACTGGAGTTGTACAGGGTCTTGGTGAGACCACACCTGGAGTATTGTGTACAGTTTTGGTCTCCTAATCAGAGGAAAGGCATTCTTGCCATAGAGGGAGTACAGAGAAGGTTCACCAGACTGATTCCTGGGATGTCAGGACTTTCATATGAAGAAAGACTGGATAGACTTGGCTTGTACTCGCTAGAATTTAGAAGATTGAGGGGGGATCTTATAGAAACTTACAAAATTATTAAGGGGTTGGACAGGCTAGATGCAGGAAGATTGTTCCCGATGTTGGGGAAGTCCAAGACAAGGGGTCACAGTTTAAGGATAAAGGGGAAATCCTTTAGGATCGAGATGAGAAAAACATTTTTCACACAAAGAGTGGTGAATCTCTGGAACTCTCTGCCACAGAGGGTAGTTGAGGCCAGTTCATTGGCTTTATTTAAGAGGGAGTTAGATGTGGCCCTTGTGGCTAAAGGGATCAGGGGGTATGGAGAGGACAGGTACAGGATACTGAATTAGATGATCAGCCATGATCATATTGAATGACGGTGCAGGTTCGAAGGGCCGAATGGCCTACTCCTGTACCTATTTTCTATGTTTCTATAAGACATTTCCACTTATCGAAACATCTTTCAGGTTTCACAGTCCTGACCTGAAACCTTCTGAACATTTATATTAGATACCTTATCTTTGGGAAAGTGTCAAGCATTTGTTCTTCCTGCAATTATGGTTATGAATTTATATTGTGTCAAAAGCTTGCAAAATTGAATTATAAATATTCCCCATCATGATGCATAAGTAGAATCTCCGATCCTCTCTTATCTGCATTAACAGAACATAATCAAGTATAGAAACATAGAAAATAGGTGAGTGATCCTGTCGCTGCTTTACAAATGCGCTGCTATTATATCTTTAATGTAGCAATGAGTTGCTGCCTTACAGCGAATGCAGCGCCGGAGACTCGGGTTCAATCCCGATTATGGGTGCTGTCTGTATGGAGTTTGTACGTTCTCTTCGTGACCCGCGCGAGTTTTCTCCGAGATCTTCGGTTTCCCCCTTCATTCCAAAGACGTACAGGTTTGTAGGTTAATTGGCTTGGTAAATGGAAAAATTGTTTTTACTGGGTGTTGACATGCGGGGATAGCTGGTCGGCGCGGACCCGGTGGGCCGAAGGGCCTTTTCCGTGCTGTATCTCTAAATTAAATAAACTAAGACTCAAACATCTTCCCCACTATCGATGTAAGGCTAACATAATTAAGGTCCATAATATCCCGTTTTCTCTCTCCCTCCTTTTTTAAGTGGAGTTACATTAGCTACCCTCCAGAGTCGAGGGAACATTGGAAAATGATCACCAATTCATCCACGATTTCTAGGGCCACTTCGAGAACTCTTGGATGCAGACTATCAGGTGCTGGGGATTTATCCGCCTTCAGTCCCAACGGTTTACCTAACACCATTTCTTGACTAATGTGGATTCCCTTCAGTTTCTCCCTCCCACTAGATCCTAGGTCCCCGAATATTTCTGAGAGACTGTGAAATGCAATGCTAAATTATTTTATTTATCTGCTCTCTGTTCGCCAAATTGGATCAGCTGGACTGCAAAACAAATCCTGGAAACTGCAAAATAACTTTGGATGGGTAAAATAAAACAACCTTCTGTTATATAAAGAGTATAAGAAAGTTATTCAAAGAGGAGAATTAAGTCTAAAGGGCTAAATCGCCTATGCCATATGATAGAATAATTATTTTTCTTCCAACATTTGCAGACTTGCTTTCAACTACTTAAATACTAAGCTTCAGAAATCCTTCCTAAATATTTTCATTTCTCTACCTCCCTTTCCTCCCTTAAGATGCTCTTTAGAGCTTGCCTTTTTGGCCATCTGTCCAAATATCACATTATGTGGCTTGATGTTAGAATTTGTTTCTTAATGCTTCCATACATTACCTGGGGGCATTTTACTATATCAGGGGTACTGTACTGGCAAGCTGCAATGCCAAATTACCTTCAATTGGACAATTTAGAAATTCAAACTTCTTTTTAGACAACTTCACTTCCCAAAGTGCAAGACTTCAGCTGGTGGAATAATTGTTTTCAGTGTTTTGACCTTTCAGGTGACCTTCAGCAGATCAGGTGCAGGTAATTTCTAGTACAGAAAAAGGTCTAACAGCATACATTTCATATTTCCAAATCTCTAGCAGGCGCAGAAGTACTTTTTTTTTAAACGTATGCTTTGGCAGGTACAGTAAATCAAATGGCTAGGTTGTGTTCAGCAACAGCTTAGCCACATGTTTAATCAATTACAGCGCTCATGCTTGAAAGCTGTTCCATGTAAGTATTAGCTGGCATTGATGTTTTCAGCATTTTAGATGCACATTTATCCCTAGGGTACAACAAATATTGATTTGCTCACACATTACATAACTACTTTGTACCATTTGAAGTTTGTGAAATAGCAAATGATTTAGTTAATTTTATATTTTTGCATTACAGTTACATAAGTTTGAATGAACAACCTGCTGATATTCATCATTTATCAAGCTCGAGTTTAGTTTAAAGACACAGTGCAGAAGCAGGCCATTCGGCCCACCGAGTCCGCAGACCAGCGATTCCCGTACACTAGCACTATCCTACACAATAGGGACAATTTACAATTTTACCGAAGCCAATTAACCAACAGGCATGTCGGTCTTTGGAAACGGAAGCATCCGGAATAAACCCACACTGGTCATGGGGAGAACATACTGTACAAACTCCATACAAAGAGCACCCATAGTCAGGATCAATCCCGGGACTCTGGCGCTGTAAAGCAGCAACTCTACCGCTGTTCCACTGTGCCGCCTCTAGTTTCCACCCAAAGCAGGGGTGAAAAGTGAATGAGATTATCGCAAATATTATGTTCTAGAAACATAGAAACATAGACAATAGGTGCAGGAGTAGGCTATTCGGCCCTTCGAGCCTGCACCGCCATTCAATATGATCATGGCTGATCATCCAACTCAGTATCCTGTACCTGCCTTCTCTCCATACCCCCTGATCCCTTTAGCCACAGGGCCACATCTAACTCTCTCTTAAATATAGTCAATGAACTGGCCTCAACTACCTTCTGTGGCAGAGAATTCCACAGATTCACCACTGTCTGTGTGAAAAATGTTTTTCTCATCTCGGTCCTAAAAGACTTCCCCCTTATCTTTAAACTGTGACCCTTTGTTCTGGGCTTCCCCAACATCGGGAATAATCTTCCTGCATCTAGCCTGTCCAACCCCTTAAGAATGTTGTAAATTTCAATAAGATCCCCCTCATTCTTCTAAATTCTAGTGAGTACAAGCCGAGTCTATCCAGTCTTTCTTAATATGAAAGTCCTGCCATCCCAGTCTGGTGAACCTTCTCTGCACTCTATGGCAAGAATGCCTTTCCTCAGATTAGGAGACCAAAACTGTACACAATACTCCAGGTGTGGTCTCACCAAGGCCCTGTACAACTGCAGTAGAACCTCCCTGCTCATATACTCAAATCCTTTTGCTATGAATGCTAACATACCATTCGCTTTCTTCACTGCCTGCTGCACCTGCATGTCTTCTTTCAATGACTCGTGTACCATGACACCCAGGTCTTGTTGCATCTCCCCTTTTCCTAATTGGCTACCATTCAGATAATAGTCTACTTTCCTGTTCTTGCCACCAAAGTGGATAACCTCACATTTATCCACATTAAACTGCATCTGCCTTCCATTTGCCCACTAACCCAACCTATCCAAGTCACCTTGCAGCTTCCTAGTATCCTCCTCACAGCTAACACTGCCCCCCAGCTTCATGTCATCTGTAAACTTGGAGATGCTGCATTCAATTCCCACAACCAAATCATTAATATATATTGTAAATAGCTGGGGTCCCAGCACTGAGTCTTGCGGTACCCCACTAGTCACTGCCTGCCATTGTGAAAAGGACCCGTTTACTCCTACTCTTTGCTTCCTGTCTGCCAGGCAGTTCTCTATCCACATCAATACTGAACCCCCAATACCGTGTGCTTTAAGTTTGCATACTAATCTCTTATGTGGGACCTTGTCGAAAGCCTTCTAAAAGTCCAGATATAACACATCCACTGGTTCTCCCTTATCCACTCTACTAGTTACATCCTCGAAAAATTCTATAAGATTCGTCAGATATGATTTATCTTTCATAAATCATGCTGACTTTGTCCAATGATTTCACCACTTTCCAAATGTGCTGCTATCCCATCTTTAATAACTACCTCTAGCAGTTTCCCGACTACCGATGTTAGACTAACTAGTCTGTAATTCCCCGTTTTCTCTCTCCCTCTCTTTTTAAAAAGTGGGGTTACGTTTGCTACCCTTCAATCCTCAGGAACTACTCCAGAATCTAAAGAGTTGTGAGAAATTACCACTAATGCATCTACTATTTCTGGGGCTACTTCCTTAAGCACTCTGGGATGCAGCCTATCTGGCCCTGGGGATTTATCGGCCTTTAATCCATTCAATTTACCTAACACCACTTCCCGACTAACCTGGATTTCACTCAGTTCCTCAATCTCATTTGACCCCCGGGCCCCTGCTATTTCCAGAAGATTATTTATGTCTTCCTTAGTGAAGACAGAACCAAAGTAGTTATTCAATTGGTCTGCCATGTCCTTGTTCCCCATGACCAATTCACCTGTTTCTGACTGAAAGAGACCTACATTTGTTTTAACTAATCTTTTTCTCTTCACATATTTATAAAAACATTTGCAGTCAGTTTTTATGTTCCTGCCAGTTTTCTTTCATAATCTATTTTCCCTTTCCTAATTAAGGCCTTTGTCCTCCTCTGCTGGAATCTCTCTCCAGAATTTCTCCCAGTCCTCTGGTAGGCTGCTTTTTCTGGCTAATTTGTATGCTTCATCTTTTGTTTTGATACTATCCCTGATTTACCTTGTTATTCACGGATGCACTACCTTCCCTGATTTATTCTTTTGCCAAACTGGGATGAACATTCGGAAATTATGCCTTTGCTTGGAACATTTGATACTATAACTTCATTATATTAGACGAGTAATGTAAACACACGGACCTTATTGGCTCAAGAGTCCAACTTTTTTTTTCAAAAATCGGCCGCTGTTGACCCTGACAGGGCATTACAATTTTATATTGACATAACACTTGAACATATAGGAATTAAGCTGCAAAAAACTAGCAGAGATTTGCAAAGTTTAAGTATTATCAGTTGTTTTTGTTTGAGGAGCCACCTAAGGATAACATTAATCTGGATAACAGCAGTCATTCATTAATAGTGCACGTATTAAGTAGAGGTCATCTTGTGACAGCGATATGACATTAATCAGAAGATGGGGCAGGGTTTGACGTATTGTCATCAAGAATCGATACAGAACCATTATGTTTATAAATGGTTTAAATGAAAGAAACATCAATCATATATCCAAAAAATTCTGACAATACAATGTCAAGTGGCGCAATAAATATTGTAGAGGAAAGTGTAAAATTGCAAAGAAACATCACTCAATTTTCAATGTAGAAACAAAGAAATGCAGATGCTGGTGTGAATCAAAGATAGACACAAAGTCTAACTCAGAGGATTAGGCAGCATCTCTGGAGAATAAGGACAGGTGATGTTTCAGTTGTCCAGAGGTGCGACTTGACCTGCTGAGTTGTTCTAGCACATTGTGTCCATACCCAATCACCAGTGCTCATCCTAACTGCAGTCATCCACTTTGGACCTTTGAGAGATTGATCAAAGTATTTTATAAATCATTCAGGTTAGATAGTATGAAGGGGCAGAGGTAAGGTAAATATTTCTTAAATCAAGAGACTGCAGATCCCCCAGTATCAGGCCACTACTTCGTTGCTGCAACATCCCACTCGCCATGTCTATGTTTTGGAAGGCAACTCTCACTTGCTTTGGAGCTCGTCCCTCCTTCTCAAGTACCTCTGGTCTTTGACCTCACTCATAGTCATTTCAAGGAGGTCTGCCTCCCCTCCTACTGAATTTTACAAAATACTGCAATTAATAGACAATAAGAATTATTTTTTCATATTTCCGTCTCACATGCCTGCAAATTAGCCATAATGTTTTGAAGTTCAGCTGCCATTTGGCACCAAAATCTGGTGAACTTTATATACTGAATCAATGTACTATTGGTATACACTTGTACTGTATCTGAGATGTTTATCTAAGATGTATCTAAGTGCTTACAGTGCCCTTCATAATGTTTGGGACAAAGACCTATCATTTATTTATTTGCCTCTGTACTCCACAATTTGAGATTTGTAATAGAAAAAATCACGTGATTAATGTGCACATTGTCAGATTGTATCAAAGGCCATTTTAATACATGTTGGTTTCACCATGTAGAAATTACAGCTGTGTTTATACATAGTCCCCCCATTTCAGCACCATAATGTTTGGGACACATTGCCTCACAGGTGTATGTAATTGCTCAGGTGTGTTTAATTGCCTCCTTTATGCAAGTATAAGAGAGCTCTCAAAGCCTAGTCTTTCCTCCAGTCTTTCCATCACCTTTGGAAACTTTAATTGCATGAGGACCAAAGTTGTGCCAATGAAAATCAAAGAAGCCATTATGAGACTAAGAAACAAGAATAAAACTGTTAGAGACATCAGCCAAACCTTAGGCTTACCAAAATCAACTTAAGAAAAAAGGGTGCACTGGTGTCCAAAACATTATGATGCACTGTAATGGGGGGACTATATATATATTACCCAGCTGTAATTTCTACATGGTGAAACCAAAATGTATAAAAATGGCGTTTTTTCAAGGGAGGTCGTAGACATAGTCGCAGGAGGTCATAGGAGGTTTTTTAATTTGGCGAGTCAACACGACCTTGACATTTTTTTCAACTCGTCTAGGGCCTTCTAAACTCGTGGATTAGGTCGTCCAAGTGGGACAGGCCCTTTACTATCCACTGTACATTCATTAATGGTATGCTGAATTCAGCAGAAATCATTGTGTTTGGATCTGTGGATCAGGATTGCCTCTGCTCAGGTAAACAATCAATCTTAAAATTATCTCATTTACCCCGTTTCCCTTTCATACTTCTGTGTGAGCAGAGTAACCCGCACCAAGAATATAAATACAAGGTTTTGTTCTCTTGCCATTATTCAGGCTGTATTTTACATTATTACACTTATGCACGGGTGTTGCATACAGTTGCAAGAGGTTATGACTTTTGGCAACTGCCTCAATAAAGAAACATTCGTCAACTCTGAAATCTCCCTGGCCAAGCTCTCAATACACCCCATCCCGTCGTCCTAGGTTGGAGAACATATAGAACTCGAGCCACCTGCTGAGCAAGCTGGATACGTGTTATTGGGACAAATGAACTCAGCAAAGTCAGTGGATATGTTTAAGGCTGAGACATTTCTGATTAGTATGGATGTCAGGTTATGGGGAGAAGGCAGGAGAATGGGGTTAGGAGGGAGAGATGGGTCAGCAATGATTGAATGGTGGAGTTGACTTGATGGGCCGAATGGCCTAATTCTACTATGAGAAAAACATTTTTCACACAGAGAGTGGTGAATCTGTGGAATTTTCTGCCACAGAAGGTAGTTGAGGCCACAGTTCATTGGCTATATTTAAGAGGGAGTTAGATGTGGCCCATGTGGCTAAAGGGATCAGAGGGTATGGAGAGAAGGCAGGTACAGGATACTGAGTTGGATGATCAGCCATGATCATATTGAATGGCGGTGCGGGCTCGAAGGGCCGAATGGCCTACTCCTGCACCTATTTTCTATGTTTCTATGTTTTTATCACATGATCTTATGATAACAATTAATTGAGTGTTCATTGTTGCACAGGGTTATTTTGTTGCCTATTCAGTAAATGAAATTTGGTTAGTTTCAGAAACAATAAAAAAGGCAAATATGAAGAAATTCAAAGCAGCAGTCACAGACTCAAGTCTGGATATGCTATAACCTATTGCAGTTATCTTATTGGCCTGGTTCTAATAAACCGGACGGGCTATTCATCCTCCGCTGCTTAGTTTGGCTTCAACTTCCAGGGAGTGTAGTGAGTTTAAGGGCAGAGCTCAGTCAGAGCTAACGAAATGTGTAGGAAGGAACTGCAGATGCTGGTTTAATTTGAAGATAGACACAAAAAGCTGGAGTAACTCAGCGGGACAGGCAGCATCCCTGGAGAGAAGGAATGGGTGATGCTTGACAGGAAAAGTTACTCCAGCATTTTGTGTCTGTTGTACGGAACTGACTCTTTGTATTTGGCACCTTAGCTTCACACCAGCCATGTTTGACCTCTGGCTTCAACCATTTGAATTTGGTCCCTGACTTGGAAGGAAAAAGTTTAGTTTTTCTTTTCTTTATTTTGATTGATGTCACAGGCCAAGCACAATCCACCCCCATTAATAAACATGACAATTATAAATCGGTGACCATGCGGTGGGTATGGTCAAATAGTGGTCGCCTTACTCAACCAGCAACTCAGAGACAAGTCGTTGAAGTTTACTGTGACAAAGAGAGAGTTTAAATTCAATTAATTAAATAAATCTAGAATATATACAATAGTAATCGTGACCATTAAACCCACTTAGTTCATTGAAGGAAATCTACCAACTGGTATAACACATTATATCTGGCTCAAATGTGACCCACAGCCTCTGAAATCTCCCTGCAATCCACTCAATGTGAGGGCAATTAGGTACGGATGAAAAATATCAGTCTTCTCAGTGATGCTGACATACATGTGACTTAATTAAAAAGTAAAATGAAGGAACAGTGAAATCTCCATAGAAATGCATTTACCATAGGCAAAAATGTTCCAAGGCACTTTGGAAGAGGACTGCCTAACAAATGGTGATGCCAAGTTGCCTTTGGAGATCTTAAAATCGCAAGGATGCTCTGGTAAACATTCTATTACCCAAATCTCTGTGAGGAATAGTATGCGAGTTGTTTGGGTTTCAGGAAGGAAGTCATCAACACACTTTACAAACTGCAAGATATCTACATGCTGAAGAAAGCAAGCTTGCAGCTTTGTAAGTATCGGATGTTAACTCTAGGATTCTATTCACTAGACTCCAGTTGCTCGGTGACCATACACCGTGCATCACAAAGCGGTCATCACTTCCTCTGTCTGCCGCAGTTCATTTTCCCATCCACTAGTAGGTTAAGCCACAGGGTGGTTACTAGGCAACAGTGGTTATCTGTTCATCGCACAATGATAACAACACGCAAGGAAGCCATTCACCCCATTGAGCCCATGTCAGCCAAAAGTCAGAGCAAACCTGCTGAACCCATTCCCCGTGACCCTGCAAATTCTTTCCTTTCAGATACTTACCCAGCTCTCATTTGAAATCTGCACTTGAATTTGTAGTCACTACTATCCCTGAGAGTGTATCCCGTTTGCAAATACCAAATGCACTAAATGGCTTTTCTTCAGTTTTGGTTCTTTTGCCAATCAACTCATTCCAAGTTCTGTTACTTTTTTGACCCTCCACAGATGGCAACAGTTTCATTACGTCAACACCCATTCACCTCATGAGCTTAAATACGGCTTATTGAGGTCAGATCCCCTCACAATCTCAACTGTTCGAAATAAATAGCTTCTGCAGTCAATCTGTGTAATTAAGTTCCATTATCCCTGGAATTATTTGTCAAATCTCTTCTGCATCCTCTCTAAAGTCTGTCTGAATTCGCCTCAGACAGGATGCAATGCTCCCATTATGCCCAACGGTGTTTCATTCATAACTTTCTAGCTCCTTAGCTCTATCCCTCTATTTGGTGGCGCAGTAGTAGAATTGCTGCCTTACACCGCCAGAAACCCGGGTTCAATCCTGACTATGGGTACTGTCTGTATGGAGTTTGTGGGTTCTCAGATTCAGATTCAATTTTAATTGTCATTGTCAGTGTACAGTACAGAGACAACGAAATGCATTAAATATATTATTATTATTAATATTACAAACTCCGTACAATGTCCGTCTCCCCATGACCGCGTGGGTTTTCTCCAAGTGCTCCAGTTTCCTCCCACACATCAAAGACGTACATGTTTGTAGGTTAATTGACTTTGGTAAATTGTCCCTAGCGTATAGGATAGTGTCAGTGTGCGACAATCACTTGACTCAGTGGGTGAAGGGCCTGATTCCGTGCTATATCTTTAAATTAAACTGCTTACAGTAACAAACACAGGATCTCATTTGGCTTTTATGCAACATTCAAAAACCCTCCTGCCGCTTTCAACAAACAATGCATTTGTCCAATAATAAAATAAAAGACAAGTAGTAAATGCTGAAGATACACATCTGCGGCATCTGCAGAAAGAAAAATGAAGCTTTTTCAAGAATACCCTTCATCAGAAATGAGTGATATGTGTGTAATACGCATGTGCATCCAAATCATTCAGTTCTGAATCCTTATTGAAGTCTGCATATGTCCTCTGCTCAATCTACCTTCCAAAATGTGACACTACAATTTTCAGCATGAAAATATGAAATCCACCCATTTTACCACTATGACTATATTTCCTTGAAGCCTGTTGCCATTCTCGTCATTTTGCCTCCAAAGTTTTGTGGCAGCTGCAAATTTGGGAAATGTATCCTGTGCATCCAAGTGCAAGTCTTTAGCATATATTAGGTTGGTCCCTGCCAGTTTGCAAGGAACAATCCCATTAGTTGCTTTAGCCTTTCTTATTTCCCTCTGCACCCCTGCAAATTATTCTATCTCTCATTTGCCTTTCAATTTTCCTTTGATTGTTTTGTTTAAGCTAGCAACTTTCACATATGGGCAGTTTACAGTAGCTGTTCAACCCACTGGCACATCTTTGGAAATTGGAGGAAAAAGGAGCACCCAGAGAAATAATTTGCAAACTCTTTGCACAGACAGCATCTGAGGTCAAGATTGAACCCAGGTCACTGAAGTTGTGAGGCAGCAGCACTGACCACTGTGCCGCAGCCCTATGTCTCTCATCTGCATTACCGTACCATCGACCCTCCAACGCCCTACTGTGCCAAACCTCCCCCACCCTGCTGTATCATTGTACGATCCACTCTCCACCACCACACTCACTGTGCCATCCCTGCCCCATCCTGCTGCGTCACTGTGCCACCCCTCCCATCCCTGCTATATGCTGCCCACTTGCTATAGACTGATATTAAATATTCATTATTTCAACCAACAATTGAAAACATTTCATCTTTGGTCTCCAATCAGGCATCTCTCACAACCCTTTACAACTTCACATGCTTATAAAATGTGTTCAGTTTCTCATTTACATTTTCTCCCAAACTTTTCTCATTCTGTCTCTTTGTCTCTCTCATCTCCTTTTTCACTTCATTTCTGAAGTTACGAGGACCATTTTTTAAATGCTGTTTTACTCCTTCTGCTCACCTGACATGAAATAATAAAGCATATATTTCTATTCATTTTCATGAGGCCAAGCCATTGGGTATTTTTAAGGTGGAGACAGATAGGTTCTTGATTAGGAAAGGCGTCAAAGGTTATGGGGAGAAGCAGGAGAATGGGGTTGAGAGGGAAAAATAGATTGGCCATGATTGAATGGTTGAGTAGACCCGATGGACCGAATCAACAGATTCTGCTCCAATGCCATATGGGTATAGAAAAGGTTCACTAGGATGTTCCCTGGACTTACGGGTTACAGTTATTGGGAGTGGACTTTTGGACTTTTTTCTTTGGAGTATGGGAGGCTGAGGGATGACCTTATTCAAGTGTACTAAATCACAAAAGGCATAGATATGAACAAGAGGGTATCTGCTTAAGGTTAGAGGCGAGAGCTTTAAGAGGGACCTCGTGGGCAACTTTCATTCAAAGAGTGTTTCATATAAGGTATGAAATTGCAGGGGGAAGTGGATATAATTATGACTTTCAAAAAACATTTGGACAGGTATATGGACAGGAAGGTTTTGGAGGAATATGGGTCAAATGCAAGCAAATGGGACTATCCCAGGATGCCAATTTGTTCAACATGGACAAGTTGGGCAAAAGGACAAGTTTCCATGCTGTATACCACTATGATTCTGTGACTTGGGCATTACTGACTTTGCAAGCAGCAGACTCACAACCAAGCCCATTGGTGACCAGTCAACAACTCTGTGGAATCAATGATTTTCATGATCAACATCTTCCTGATTTTGCACCTTCTCATCAAAAACCTCAGGTGCTGCATCAGAATAGTTTTCAGAACTAGCCCTAGTACCCATTCTAAACACAATACACCTCAAGAAAGGTAGATACAAAATGCTGGAGTAACTGGGGAAAAGACTAGTCAGTTATTAAAGATGTGGTTAGCAGCACATTTGGAAAGTGGTGAAATCATTGGACAAAGTCAGTATGGATCTATGAAAGGTAAATCATGTCTGACGACTCTTATAGATTTTTTCGAGGATGTAACTAGTAGAGTGGATAAGGGAGAACCAGTGGATGTGTTATATCTGGACTTTTAGAAGGTTTTTGACAAGGTCCCACATAAGAGATTAGTATGCAAACTTAAAGCACACGGTATTGGGGGTTCAGTATTGATGTGGATAGAGAACAGGCTGGCAGACAGGAAGCAAAGAGTAGGAGTAAACGGGTCCTTTTCACAATGGCAGGCAGTGACTAGTGGGGTACCGCAAGGCTCAGTGCTGGGACCCCAGCTATTTACAATATATATTAATGATTTGGATGAGTGAATTGAATGCAACATCTCCAAGTTTGCTGATGACATGAAACTGGGGGGCAGTGTTAGCTGTGAGGAGGATGCTAGGAGGCTGCAAGGTGACTTGATAAGTTAGGTGAGTGGGCAAATGTTTGGCAGATGCAGTATAATGTGGACAAATGTGAGGTTATCCACTTTGGTGGCAGGAAAGTAGACTATTATCTGAATGGTGGTCGATTAGAAAAAGGGGAGATGCAACGAGACCTGGGTGTCATGGTACACCAGTTATTGATAGTAGGCAGCTACACAAAAATGCTGGAGAAACTCAGCGGGTGCAGCAGCATCTATGGAGCGAAGGAAAAAGGCGACGTTTCGGGCCGAAACCCTTCTTCAGATTGATAGTAGACATGCAGTTGTAGTAGGCAGTGAAGAAACCGAATGGTATATTAGCATTCAGAGCAAAAGGATTTGAGTATAGGGGCAGGGAGGTTCTACTGCAGTTGTACAGGGTCTTGGTGAGACCACACCTGGAGTATTGCGTACAGTTTTGGTCTCCTAATCTGAGGAAAGACATTCTTGCCATAGAGGGAGTACAGAGAAGGTTCACCAGACTGATTCCTGGGATGGCAGGACTTTCATATGAAGAAAGACTGGATAGACTCGGCTTGTACTCGCTAGAATTTAGAAGATTGAGGGGGGATCTTATAGAAACTTATAAAGTTCTTAAGGGGTTGGACAGGCTAGATGCAGGAAGATTATTCCCGACGTTGGGGAAGTCCAGAACAAGGGGTCACAGTTTAAGGATAAGGGGGAAGTCTTTTAAGACCAAGATGAGAAAATCATTTTTCACACAGAGAGTGGTGAATCTGTGGAATTCTCTGCCACAGAAGGTAGTTGAGGCATGTTCATTGGCTATATTTAAGAGGAAGTTAGATGTGGCCCTTGTGGCTAAAGGGATCCGGTGGTATGGAGAGAAGGCAGGTACAGGATACTGAGTTGGATGATCAGCCATGATCATATTGAATGGCGGTGCAGGCTCGAAGGGACGAATGGCCTACTGCACCTATTTTCTATGTTGCTAACTCAGCATCTCTGGAGAGAAGGAATGGGAATGGCTTTTATGGGTAGCTTCATGGGCTGATCAACACCAACAAAATTGGACCTTCCACAGGGGTGATGAGATAATGAATAACATAGTTAATGGAGGCAGCACACAGTAAGTATGTATATAAACAGGCTATACAAAACATGCTGCCTGAATTGGGTTGAAGATTAATCAGACATCACAATCCTATTATAGACACAAAGTGCTGGAGTAACTCAGCGGGTGAGGCTGCATCTCTGGAGAAAAAGGATGGATGACTTTTTGGATCGGGACCCTTCTTCGGTCTGAAGAAGTGTTCCGTCCCAAAACGTCACCCATCCTTTTTCTCCAGAGATGCAGCCTCACCCGCTGAGTTACTCCAGTACTTTGTGTCCATCTTCGATATACACCTGCATCCGCAGTTCCTTTCTACATATCACAATCCTATTCGTGGACACCATCCAAGGTCAGAAAATTGTGGGTTCCCTCCTGTGCAAGAGTTTAAGAAGAGCAGTTAGACAGACATTGTGGGACTTTGCTTGTTAAAGATGGTATTCCTCGGATAAGGTGTTAGACCAAGATTCTGTCTGCCTGTTTGGATGCTAAACATGTGAACGCACTCAGAGGAACAAGGAGCTCCAGCAGGTTCTGCAGCCAACATTCCTCCCTCAGCTAATATCACAAACTGATCAACCCATTCTTCATAACATTGCACTTCTGTGACATTGCTGGTGCAGACTGGTTGCCATATTTGTCTTGATAAATAACTTAATTCCAAAGCTATTTTTTATTTATAAAGAATTGAAATGCCTGCATACGATAAATTGTGAAACAGGTGCAAGATATGTCAGTAATAGAATGAAAATCATCCGTAAATGTCCATTCCCTGTCAACAATTTCAATTATATATCTTGGGGTAGAATTTCCATCAAATCTTTGGCAGAGGATTAGTGTAAACAAGAAGCAGGACAGCTGCTTAAAATTCTTCTGAAATGTCCATGTTATTGCTGTGGAAGATCAGGCCACCTTAACATAAATTACTACCACTTCCAAATTTAGCTTGGAGATTGCCTGCATAAATCTGTCAAATTGCTGCAGTGTCTTTCCTCCTAAGGAGGCATGGTGCTAACTGTTGGCAGGAAGATGTAATTTACAGTTTAACAAGTTCACTTTTGCCGTTTCCATTGTAAATGTGGATGTCAGATGGTGGAATTAGAAAAGGGAGATGGAATTTATGGCTCTAGAGTGAAGACTGAATTCTGCTGTTGTGCCTGACTGTTGCATTTACTCTCCACTTTCTAATCTAACTTCACCTGAAGGCTATACTTGATCACGCGTACAATACTGAGAGAAATCAGCAAGCATATAATAAATATCATTACTTCAGCACCATCTGTGAGCCATAGTTACCTGGAGGCAGTTATCAACCACTGCCTTCCTATCCATAATTATCTCTTTGTTTGAAATATTGCACAGGAATGGAACATCCTGCCATATCCTTCATGGGAATGACCTTCAATGTTTCTTCTGAAGAAGGGTCTCGACCCGAAACGTCGCCCATTCCTTCTTTCCAGAGAAGCTGCCTGTCCAGCTGAGTTCCTCCAGCTTTTTGTGTCTATCTTCAGTTTTTGAATGTTGCTGAGAAGCAGTACAAGCTTTTTGTAACTAAATCGGTTTATTCGGGTCAGAACATTATCTCACTCTTTGGGGAAGATATTGGCATCTCATTACACTTTGGCCGAGGAGTCCAGTGGGCTGCACATTTTCCATTATTGCGTGCTTTGCAGCCCTGAGGACATTCTGATGACAATTCATAGTTGTCAGTTCGGTCTGTGCAGGCACGTGAGCCAGCTGGAGCAGAGCACTCTCTGCTCAGTACCCTTCCTTCCACAGCTGCTGCCTTATGGATAATGTGTTATGTCCAGAGTTGTGCTTCTGCCAAAAGAATTACATGTAGCATTTACTTATGACTGGACGATTTTTGTCATCAGAATCATGCCACTTTTAAGACTATTGGGTAGCACTATTTACTCCAAATCTTCAAGAGTAATTTTAACTTAAAGCAAAAAACAGAGCAGGCTGTTTCCCATCTCACCAAATTTTTATTCCTCTTGACTTTAATGTTAATCGTGCCTCCCTTGCCTTTATGTTTTGGTGTCAAGTTACTTTAAGAAATGCAGCTGAGTAAGTGCACATGAGTGGACTCTGATGAGGATAGCATCACGACAGATTGATGTACCGTTTCCCCCTATTCTGCGGAAAGATGTTGTCTTGGATGATGAGAGACATTTGCATGAGTTACAAGAGAGATACCATCACTGGGACAGTTTCCCAGCAAAAGGTCTGTGGGTTCACGACAGAGAATTACTCTGTTGGTGGTGATATCATTCAAATAACTAATTGAATTGAGACCCCATCTGGACATTAACAATCCCACTGCGGTATCTGAAAAAAAGTGATGAGTTCTCTTGAAGGAATCCTGGCAACATTATCTCTCAATCTGGCACAGAAGCAAATTATATCCTTGTTCATGTCTTTGCTGTCTATAGGGGCCTTACTACAGTGCCCTCCATAATGTTTGGGATTGCCCAAGAGCCATAGCAGCATCGCCCTTTACGGAAATTACACCAAGCTCCAGCTGCCCCTGAAGTCCCTGGAGGAGGAGTTTAAGGTGACTCGGGCCAGAGAGGTGATACTGTACAGGGACTCCCAAGTATGAAGAACTGGTCATAGACTGCCGTAAGCAGGGGTGGAAGGCAAGGTGTATGCCCATCGAGGTTGGCTGCAGAGGTTTTGCAGGGCAATCGCACTACAAAACCTTGAGTGCACTGGGCATCAACGGAGTGGCGAGGAGAAAAGCCATCGAGAACACCACAGAGGCAGCGGAGAAGGCCTCGAGATGGCTCTGGATCAGGAGAGAAGGTCCATGGGGAGGAGCGAATGCCACCTGCAAATGCCACCTGAACACAAGTCGTGGTCTGATCAACCACGGCTGTGTTGCCTGATGTTGAAAGACCCGAAACACCCAATGACCCCAGGTTACATCACTGATGATGTATTCAGGAGCATCAATAGATGGATTTGTATCAAAAACTAATACAAAACAGGATCATTATTTGCTCTATACCTCAGGATAATGAAATTATCCCTTTAAGATGCAGGGTCATGTACCTTTGATATTATTTGCCATTAATAATTCTTTCAAAGATTCATAAAGGGTGGTGGGTGTATGGAACAATCTGCCAGTGGAGGTAGTTGAGGCAGGGTCTACCCCAGCGTTTAAAAAACAATTAGACAGGTTCATGGATAGGACAGGTTTGGAGGGAAATGGACTAAATGCGGGCAGGTGGGACTCGTGGTGTTGCTGGGACATGTTGGCCGGTGTGGGCAAGTTGGGCCGAAGGGCCTGTTTCTACACTGTATGACCCTTTGACTCTTATGACATTGAAAGCAAATTGATGAGAACAACCAAAGACTGTGAAATGTGCCTTTAAGCAGAGCTATGGAAAACTTCATGTTATAATTTTAAGGTTTAAAATGCTGACCAATACCCTGTTCTCAACATAAGAATAACATAACAGCATCAGAAATTCTCTGATCTTAAGAATTGTTTAATTATTTTCTATTTACTTTGAACTTGGTATCTCTTCCCTCTTGAATGAATAGTAGTTTCCAGGAACATGCAGGAACGCTTTTTTCTTCACTGTCAATTCTAAAGTTAGGTAATTTTATGCAATGTCTACCACCTTTTAATTTCCTTTTTATGTTATCATTATTAATTGTATTTCAATGGCTTACTTTGCTCTGATTAACTCCCCCTGACGTTTTGGGTCGGAACACTTCTTCAGACCGAAGAAGGGTCCCGATCCAAAAAGTCATCCATCCTTTTTCTCCAGAGATGCAGCCTCACCCGCTGAGTTATTCCAGCACTTTGTGTCTATAATAGGATTGTGATGTCTGATTAATCCAACCCAATTCAGCAGCATGTTTTGTATAGCCTGTTTATATACATACTTACTGCGTGCTGCCTCCATTAACTATGTTATTCATTATCTCATCACCCCTGTGGAAGGTCCAATTTTGTTGGTGTTGATCAGCCCATGAAGCTACCCATAAAAGCCATTCCCATTCCTTCTCTCCAGAGATGCTGAGTTAGCAACATAGAAAATAGGTGCAGGAGTAGGCCATTCGTCCCTTCGAGCCTGCACCGCCATTCAATATGATCATGGCTGATCATCCAACTCAGTATCCTGTACCTGCCTTCTCTCCATACCCCCTGATCCTTTTAGCCACAAGGGCCACATCTAACTCCCTCTTAAATATAGCCAATGAACTGGCCTCAACTACCTTCTGTGGCAGAGAATTCCAGAGATTCACCACTCTCTGTGTGAAAAATGTTTTCCTCATCTCGGTCCTAAAAGATTTCCCCCTTATCCTTAAACTGTGACCCCTTGTTCTGGACTTCCCCAACATCGGGAACATCTTCCTGCATCTAGCCTGTCCAACCCTTTAGGAATTTTGTAAGTTTCTCTAAGATCCCCCCTCAATCTTCTAAATTCTAGTGGGTGCTAGCTGAGTCTATCCAGTCTTTCTTCATATGAAAGTCCTGACATCCCAGGAATCAGTCTGGTGAACCTTCTCTGTACATTCTATGGCAAGAATGTCTTTCCTCAGATTAGGAGACCAAAACTGTACGCAATACTCCAGGTGTGGTCTCACCAAGACTCTGTACAACTGCAGTAGAACCTCCCTGCCCCTATACTCAAATCCTTTTGCTATGAATGCTAACATACCATTCGCTTTCTTGATAGATATGATAGATTATGTTAGTAAGGTAGACAAGTTTTAATGTTAAAGCAAATTGCCATAGGGCAGACTATTGAGCAGCTGCTAGGTCCTGAGGATAGAGCCATGGACTCCATCCAGGCCAGTTGCTTTCTGCGATTCTCACTCAGGAAAGCCAATCTTACATCTGCCTCAGTAACCATTGGCTTGCTTTTCGTGTGAGTAAAGAGAAATTGTTGTCAGTGCTGAAGAGCTAGTAATAAAATTAATAAAAGGAAATGAGTTACAAAACAACAGTGAGTTGAAGAAAAAAATCTAAGGTAACATGAGGAAAATTGTTTTTATACAATGTGTGGTTAGAATTTGAAATGCACTTCCTGTGTGGGTGGTGCTTACGAATTTTTAATACAATCTCTGAGAGGTAGATTAGATAGTTCTCCAGTCATTGTCATGGGAACTGTGGCCTCTAACACGGCAACTAATTAATGCTCTTTCCAAATTACCCTTGAGAAGGTAGTGGCGAGTCACCTGCTTAAACCACTAAAGTCCATGTGCGAAGTTACTGCCACAGTTGGTGTGTAGTTTAGTTTCGCTTAATTTAGAAAAATACAACATGAAATCTGGCCTTTTGGCCCACTGACTCCACGCCGACCATCAATCACCCATTCACAATTGTTCTATGTTATCCCACTTCTTCATCCACTCCCTACACACTTGAGACAATTTACAGAGGCCAATTAACCTACAAACCAGCACATCTTCAGGAAGTAGGAGTAAACTGAAGCACACAGGGGTAACCTACGTGGTCACAAGGAGAATGAGCAAACCAAGGTCAGGATCAAACCCAGGTCTCCAATGCTGCGATGTTTCAGGACTTTACGCACCAGTGATGGAGGAACAGTAATATATTTCCGAGTCAAGATGAGGTTTAACTTGGGGGAGTATTTGTATCTGATGGTGTGTCCAAGCACCTGTGATCTTTATCTTCATAATGTTGAAGGGTGCGGACGTGAGGAAAGGACCAAGGAATCAACTCCCCTTTCTGCCAATGGATCCTCGACTTTCTTGTAATGAACTATATTGCCCTTTCTCACTATAAAGAACAACTCAGTAATAACAGCATTGAACAAGTTTAAGATCTAACAGCATTCCTGTCTTTACCTACAGTGTTCCATCACCTGTGGAAAAGGAATGCAATCGCGAGTGATCCAATGTATGCACAAAGTGACTGGAAGACATGGAAATGATTGCTTCCCATCTGAAAAGCCTGCAGCCTACAGACCCTGCCACTTAAAGCCATGCAATGAAAAAATCAATGTGAATACTATAACCTCACCCAGACTAGGTATGTAGCAACATCCCAGTTATTCATTTCAGCTGTAGTTTTTGTGGTGCTCATCTTATGAAATTGAGTGAAGGACATACTACAGGCTTTTCAGTTGAATTTCCATCTCTGAACTTGCTAATAAAGGAGGTGGATGCCACATCATCCATCTCAGCATATTTAGTTTAGTTTAGAGATACAGCGCAGAAACAGGCCGTTCGGTCCACTAGGATACCAGGCCAATTAACCGACAAACCTGTACGTGGGACAAAACTGAAGATCTCGGAGAAAACCCATGCAGGTCAGAACGCCCAAACTCCATACAAGCACCCGTAGTCAGGATTGAACCCGGATCTCTGACGCTGTAAGGCTGTAACTCTACCACTGCGCCACCGTGCCGCATAAAAGTAATTTGTTGTCTGTGATTTACTGTGACAAATAATAGACTTGTCAATGTGGATAGAAAAATGGCTAGGTAACAGAAAACAGAGTAGCAGTGAAAGGTTATTTTCAGGTTGAGGAGAAGCGTACAATGGAGTTTGCAGGGGTCAATACCCAGACCACTGGATATAATGGAATCTAGTACAGTAAAGAACAGAAATATGTCCTTTGGAACACAATGTCCATGCTAAACATGATGACATTAAACAAATCTCTGCCTGAAGGTGATCCATATCTGTCCATTCCCTGCATACCATGTGCTTATTGAAAAGCTTCTTAAATGCCACTATTGCATCTGCTTCCACTATCACCCCTAGCAGTGTGTTCCAGGTACCCAACACTTCCACCCTGGGAGAAAGGATTTGACTGTCTATCCTACCTATTCCTCTTATAATTCTATATACTTCGATCGGGTCTCCCCTCAATTTCAGACTGACAAGAAAACAATCCAAGTTTGCCCAACCTCTCCTTATAACTAATACCCTTTAATCCAAGCAGTATTCTCTTCCGCACCCTCTCCAAAGCCACAACATCCATCCTGTACTGGACACTATATTTCATACAAGGCCTAACCAAAGTCTTGTAATATGTATCCATGACATGAACGGGTACTCTGGGCACAATTTCCAAATCTGCAAATGACACAATTGCTGGAGGGGCTGTGAGGAGGATATGAATAGATTTTAAGGAGAGGGAGACAACTTGTAAAATGGGCAGGAAGGTGGTAGATGAAATTTAATGCTGAGAATTGCAATGTGTTGCATGTTGTTTGGAAGAATGAGAAGATACCATATAAACTAGACAGCACAATTCTCAAAGGAGTGCAAAATAAATTATTTGGTGGGGTGTATGTGCATGGTTCATTGAAAGAGGCAGGTGATGTGGAGTACGAGGGCAAGGAGACGATGAAGAATCTTCATAAATCTCTCTGCATCATCATCTATATCTCTTGTTTCCCTTATCCCTAACCAGTCTGAAGAAGGATCTCGACCCAAAATCACCCATTCCTTCTCTCCAGAGATGCTGCCTGTCCCGCTGAGTTACTCCAGCATTTTGTGTCTCTTCGGTTTAAACCAGCATCTGCAGTCCCTTCCTACACTTTATAAATCAATGTTGCTATCACAGCTAGAGTATTGTGCCTGAGCACCTTTGTTAGGAAAGATGTGAAGGGCTTTGAAAGAACAGCAACATATTTTCTGTTCAGGATGGCATATCATAAAAGATTTATCAAAATAATTTAACCAATAAGAGACTTTCATGACACGGATGAAATGCAGAAAGTGGGTCTAATCTCCTTGGAAAAGGGGAGGTTGTGAGCAGATATATGATGTGATATATAGGAACTTAAAATCAAGAAAGCATATTCATCTCTGATATATCAGTAGAGTACGTCCTGTGCACAATAAATTGGCAATTGAGGTTCTTAATCGAACAATGATTATAGTATCTATCTACTGACGATTGATATGGATCATCAGTAGATAGTGGAAAATTAGTGTTCAAAACAGAGCGAGAGAGAAATTGGTGTACCAAGGAGAGATGATGAGGATTAGGACCATCTAGCTCATTTTGTTTCTTTGTGTGGCCTTCTATTACCTTCATCTTGCGCTTTCACCCCCACTGCCATTTACTCTCCTCAGCCTCCCATCCTATCACTGGCTTTGGCTTCCGTTCTCCATTCTCTTCTCCTACCTTCTCTGCCTCGTAAAATTAGTCTTACCTCAAATCTTTCCAAATTCCCAAGAAAGTTTTTTGATCAGACATTAATTCTGCTTCTCTCTCCACAGAGACTGCTTGACAGTGTCTCCTACATTTTCTGTTTTTCATATTAGTATGGTTCTACAGTTGCTAATGTGTAACTATAGCAATCAATCTTTAAAGAAGTTTGTGTGGCAGTCAGATGACTACTAAAGGACAGGATTTGATTTCTCTGCATTCGAGCTGCAATTAATAATGGGAAGTTGTTTAGAACTGCTCCCAATTTGGCGTAGTTGGCAGCAATTACTGAACCCAGAGCATGTCCAAGAAATTCCAGTCCTCCAGCAGGTCATTTATGACATAAAAGGCTGATTCAAGACCCTTGTTATTTTTCAACCAGCATTGGCATAGGCTTATTGTCCCTATTTTACGCTGATTTCTTGTGGTCCCCAGAATGATCTCCTTAAAACCACCTAAAGCATTGAAGCCTGGACAGGAGGATGGCAGCGCCTCAGATTATTTTTGTGGGGTTTGAAGGTGGAATGCCAGATCTAGCAGAATATGTCCTGTGCTCCATCTCCTAAATAGGCAATTGAGATTCTTTAGTTTTAGAGACACAGCATTGAATCGGGCCCCTTTGCCCACCATGTTTATGCCAACCTACAATCACCCGTACACTAGTTCTATCCTACACACTAGAGACAATTTACAGAAGCCAATTAATGTATAAACCTTCACGTCTTTGGGTTGTGGTAGGAAACTAGAGCACCCAGAGAAAACCCACCTGGTCACAGGGAAAACGTAAAAACTCCGTACAGAAAGCGCTCGAAGTCAGGATCAAACCCGGGTCTCTGTTGCTGTCAGGCGGCAGCTCTACCAACGTGCCGCCCATAAACTCATCCTTGGATCAATGGAAGCGAATTTCAGGCAAACGCACTAACCTAGTGTTGGTAGCTCACTTACAGGACGACATCAGCCAGAGAAGAAGCCCGAATAAGATGGTGACATTTTCTACATTCTTTTTAAGGCACTACTGCCACCTTTCTACCCAGTGGAGTCAGTGACAATTTTCACAAGTTCTTCATAAGTTATGTTTATCTGACCTGGTTCTTAAGTTAATCAGAATTAGCTGTTCTGCAAAAAATACTTTTAGACTACATCATACTAAAGGCCAACAGAAAACAGCCAGAACCCTCGGCATGGAACTATATTAACAAAAATCATAAGATGGATTTATTTAAGCAATTACATATTGTTTGTGCTTTCTGTTCTGTGTTACTTTTTGTGTTCTGTGTTACTGTGTTACTGTGTTACTCTTACTTTTGAAAGGAAGGGTATCAAATATGCATAAGAAATATAAATAGATTGCAACATTTTAGTTATTTGCATACATATCATGCTGCAAAGAACCAAATAATTCAGAACTCTCAAAGGCTAGACTATAAATCTCCACTCGTAAAGTTAACATAAATTCCCTCTAGTTAAAATATTTCTCTCTCCTATCCAGCCCTTCTGGAACACAGAAGCAAGAGCAGACTCTTTGCTGCTTAAACCTATAATGACACTCAAAATACAAAATGGCTGCATTTTAACTTTGCTCCATATAGTCACCTTTGTTTCATGATCCTTCGACCCTCACCTAACAAAATATATCAGCCTCAGAAATAGAAATGTTCATTTGATCTTGCCTCATGAGCCTGCAGAGGACAAGGAGACCATATGTGTATCACATTTCATGTAAAGAAAAATAATGTTCCTTTACTCCAGAGATGCTGTATGACCCGCTGAGATACTCCAGCTTTTTGTGTCTATCTTCGGTTTAAACCAGTATCTGCAGTTCTGTCCTACACAATAATGTAGGTATTCCAGGATAAGAGGCAGTTAGGTTTGAGGTGATGGCAACATGTGGATCTCTGAGCTGCTTGGATTTGCTGTCCTAAACTCAACACTGACTCAAATGTGAGAGCAAGATTAGAAGCAGACTGATTCAGTTTCAGACGGTTGCCTGGAGGAGGATGGAGTCACTGGTATGGACTGGCATTTGCAACAAGGGCTGCCGACTCAAACTGGGAGTTCCCTGCCTTCTACCTTATCACACACTTCTCTTTCCTCTTTCTTGGGGTCTTAAAATTATACCCTTTATCCTGTATTTGTACACTGCAGACAGATCGATTGAAATCATTTATAGTCTCTTTACTGACTGGATAGCATGCAACAAAAAAGCTTGTCACTGTACCTCGATACACATGACAATAATAATAAACTAAACTGAGCTTTTCCATTTTAATTCTTCCCAGTTCTGGTGAAAGATCATCAACTTGAATATTTAACTTTGTTTCGCATCTTGATACTGATATGAATAACAAGGATATGTTTTATCCATCACATCTGTTTACATCCTCACAAAACAAAGTACAACTGTGAACGACATGTACTTTATCAATCCAAGCTGGCTCTCCCTGATCAAATGTCCAGTCACACTGACAGATAAGAGACTGGTCGTAACTTTCCTATCACTGACATTAGATTGATAAACCCGGACAATTTAACGTTGCCTCTCCTACATTTCTTAAAAAGTGGTGGCTTTCTATTCCATGAGAACCTCTCCTAAATTGAAGGTAGCCAAAAATGCTGGAGAATCTCAGCGGGTGAGGCAGCATCTATGGAGCGAAGAAATAGGTGATGTTTCGGGTCGTGACCCTTCTTCAGACTGATGTGGGGGTGGGGAAGGAGGAAGGGAGAAGAAAGGAAGAGGCAGAGACAGTAGGCAGTGGGAGAGCTGGGAAGGGGAGGGATGGGTGGGAGAAAGCAAGGACTACCTGAAATTGGAGAAGTCAATGTTCATACCTCTGTGGTGTAAACTACCCAAGCAAAATATGAGGTGCTGTCCCTCCAATTTGCAGTGGGACTCTGGCCATGGGGGAGGCCCAGGACAGAAAGGTCAGATTCGGAATGGGAGGGGGAGTTGAAGTGCTGAGCCACCGGGAGATCAGGTTGGTTATTGCAAACCGAGTGGAGGTGTTGGGCGAAGCAATCGCCGAGCCTGCGCTTGGTCTCACCGATGTAGAGCAGCTGACACCTAGATGCAATAGATGAGGTTGGAGGAGGTGCAGGTGAACCTCTGCCTCACCTGGAAAGACTGTTACATAGAAACATAGAAATTAGGTGCAGGAGTAGGCCATTCGGCCCTTCGAGCCTGCACCGCCAATCAATATGATCATGGCTGATCATCCAACTAAGTATCCCGTACCTGCCTTCTCTCCATACCCTCTGATCCCTTTATCCACAAGGGCCACATCTAACTCCCTCTTAAATATAGCCAATGAACTGGCCTCAACTACCCTCTGTGGCAGAGAGTTCCAGAGATTCACCACTCTCTGTGTGAAAAAAGTTTTTTCTCATCTTGGTTTTAAAGGATTTCCCCCTTATCCTTAAGCTGTGACCCCTTGTCCAGGACTTCCCCAACATCGGGAACAATCTTCCTGCATCTAGCCTGTCCAACCCCTTAAGAATTTTGTAAGTTTCTATAAGATCCCCTCTCAATCTCCTAAATTCTAGAGAGTATAAACCAAGTCTATCCAGTCTTTCTTCATAAGACAGTCCTGACATCCCTGGTGAACCTTCTCTGCACTCCCTCTATGGCAATAATGTCCTTCCTCAGATTTGGAGACCAAAACTGTACGCAACACTCCAGGTATGGTCTCACCAAGACCCTGTACAACTGCAGTAGAACCTCCCTGCTCCTATACTCAAATCCTTTTGCTATGAAAGCTAACATGCCATTCGCTTTCTTCACTGCCCGCTACACCTGCATGCCTACTTTCAATGACTGGTGTACCATGACACCCAGGTCTCGCTGCATCCGGTGGGCGGCGCGACTCTGGTCAGCAGCGGCCTCTGCAGTCTGTCCGCGTTTTATTATTTTCTTTCTGTGTTTAAATGTAGTTTTTGTTATTTTTTGTTGGGGTGTGTGTGTGGGGGGTGGGGGGGGGGGTGGGAGGGGGGGGGGGAAACTTTTTTAAATCTCTCCCTGCACTGGAGACCCGACCTTTTCTCGTCGGGTTTCCGTTGTCGTTGGGGCCGCAACGAGGAGCGGCCTCCAACAGGAAGAAGCCGGGGACTCTGGTGCTACGACTCACCTCACCGTCGCGGGGCTGGCCGAGTCCGGAGCGGGTGGAGCGGTGGAGGAGCGCTGCTGCTGCTGCTGCTGCTGCTACCGGAGAGTCGGAGGCTCCAACGGCAGGTCTGTGGACGGCGGCACCGGGAGCCCGCGGCTCCCTGGAGGGAGACCGCTTTTCAGGGCTCTCGCAACGGCGACTTCCCCCGCCCGAGTTGCGGGGTTGAAGAGCTCCTGGAGCGGGGCCTAACATCACTGCCCCGCGCGGCTTGGAATGGCCGCGGGACTCTGCGAGCGCACGCCGGGGGCTCTAACAGCAAGACCCGGTGTGCGACCTCGCACCACCCGGCGTGGCTTTAATGGCCGCGGGAAAATCGCCATCGCCAGCCGGGGGCTTTGACTTTGACTCTGACATCGGGGGGGGGGGGAGAGTGCAGTGGAGAGATAAGTTTATTAGGCCTTCCATCACAGCGATGTGATGGATGTTTATGTAAATTATGTTGTGTCTTGGGTCTATGTGTTTGTAATGTATGGCTGCAGAAACGGCATTTCGTTTGGACCTCAAGGGGTCCAAATGACAATTAAATGTATCTTGTATCTTGTATTTTGTATCTCCCCTTTTCCTAATCGGCCACCATTTAGATAATAGTCTGCTTTCCTGTTTGGGTCCTTGGATGGAGTTGAAGGGGGAGGTAAAACGACAAGTGTAGCATTTCCTGCAGTTGTAGGGGAAAGTATCAGGGGAGGGGGTGGTTTGGGTGGGAAGGGACAAATTGACCAAGGCGTTACGGAGGGAGCTGTCTCTGCGGAAAGCCGAAAGGGGAGTAGATAGGAAGATGTGGCCAGTGGTGGGATCCCGTTGGAGGTGGCGACAATTTTGGAGAATTATCTGTTGTATGTGACGGCTGGTAGGGTGGAAGGTGAGGACAAGGGGGACTCTGTCCTTGTTACGAGTCAAGATTATTGCAAAAGATATTTGGACTGGTACATGGATAGGAAAGATTTAGAGGGATATGGGCCAAACGTGGGCCGGTGGGGCCAGTTTGGATGGGGCACGCTGGGCCGAAGGGACTCCCATGCTGTATGATTCTATGACTCTATTGGCAATCCTGTAAATTTCTATATCACAATCTATTATTCAAACTGACAAATTAAATCGGACGATGATGTTTCAGCTTTCCTTAATATTTTATCATCATCATCTGTAGGACACAAAAGAGCATTTGGCAAGTTCCTGAATTCATTTTACGCTATCACGCATCTGTCATTAAAATGCTTATATAACTCTTTCCCTAAAAGATTTTATAAAAACTTTTAGTACTAATCTTGATATCATTCATGCGTTTTATGGCATTCACGTTTTGCAACTCTTACTTCTTCCTTATCCTTCCTTTGTTGTCCTTTCCATCTTGTCCGGCCGGGGGTTTCTTTACTCCTCTTCATTTTCATTTCAGTTATTTTTTTAATTCTTATAATTTCTCCTTTATTAGCCAAGGTTGCTCAATTATATACTTGGCGTTCTTGCTTCTCAAGCTCTCAGAATTATTTTTAATAAACAGAGAATATGGAAGGATTTTGAAAATTAATTCAAGACTGACAGAAAAGGAATATTTAATACTGTTATTTGTTTACCCAAAACTAATCCAAGGCTTTCGTATTACACTGCCAGCACCAGACCTTGCACACATACAAATTAAACAGCTACAGAGTATTTCCATTTTAAACAGTGTAATTAAGCCTTAGATGTATGCTTATTAAACAGGTCAGTAAAATATTGACTGGGCTCACATTCAATTTGGAACATACAGCCATAAAATAAACTGTTTTCAATTCAGTAACAGACATGGGACAATGTTTATGGTAACTCCATAAATTTTCTTATAGTGTTTTGTAGCGATAGGAAGCAAGCATCCCTTATTCAGTCTTTTTTTAAATTTTAAATAAAGCATTCGGGAAGCAGCTCACTCCTGGAATGTGGATGTCAAGCGAGAAAAGATGAGGCTTGGTTAAAGTCAAAGTCAATTTTATTCATCACATGCGCCCAAAGGTGCAGTGAAATGAATTTTCACTGAATTAATTATCTTGAAATTCAAAATCATTTTTTAAAATTTTAAAATTTTAAAAATAAACTTTGTTCAGAATAAAATATGTACCAAACCTCATACATTCTCTACAAACTCTTCAGACATTCTCAGTGTCCATACATTCATTGGTGTCATATTCAGTAGTGTTCACATCTGTAATCAAGAACAAATCATCCGTCTACAATGCCCCACAGCTCTTGCATTCTGCCCACAGATGAGAAATTCTGGTGAATAGCCATAGTTCTTCAAACAGTGTGCCAGCATGAGTTAACTCTTTCAGGGGAGAAACAAAGGAAATTGGCAGAACAAGCCCTAGTAAGAGTTAATGATTCAAAAGGAAGCATGACATGTAAACTGAATATTTGTGAAATGACTGATTTCTCTATTTTTCTCTCTTATTTAAACAGCTGCCTTGACGTTCAAATGTTTGAAGGACCAGTGGCAAGTGTATTGCAAAATAATACGCGAAACAAACCTCTGTCAGGACATGAGGTGGTATCAACGTTGCTGTGAAACCTGTAGAGACTTCTATGCACAAAAGCTACAGCATAAAAGTTGACACCTTCTTTAACTCCTGCAATCAGCACCAAACTTATTTTTTATAAGTACAATCTAATTTATGAAAATACAGAACTACAACTTGTTTAGACCAAGGTACTGATGTATTAGGTATAATTTATTCATTTTAATTTATTTTTTGTTTACCAAGATTTTTTTGGAGTGCTGTTCAGTGGTTTTCAAAATTCAGATAATTTAGCTTTTTATATCTAAGATGGGCTCATACCTTGCAACTTGCTCATACATGACAACTGTCAGAATGTAGTTTAACCCAGAGTGGGCCTTAAGTTCATGGGTCGCGTTAAGCCAGCTGGTGTTAACGCTTACTGTAACATTTCAAAAACTGTAGAGAAAGCATGTAGCAAAATATTGAAGTTCTCATCATGCAATCAGTACTGACAATAACAATTGCTTGAAAAAACAGTGACTTGAGAGTAAAACACTGTGGAGCGAAACACTGAATTACTTTGCATCATTCAGGTACTGTCTAACGTTTTAGTCAATAATAGATGTCAACCACATTATTGTAAAAAGATTCACTATTTGCAGTTTACACTTAGAGATTTGTGAAGCAGTGCTGAATGGAACATTGTGATTAATCGCAAACATCCGCTAAACTTTTCAGGTGCTAAATTCTGAGAATAAAATATTATGGATTACAACTCTGCGAATTAAATTTATAATGCACATGCAATGTGGGCATATTTACTCTCGTCTAATATTTTCTGTTTAAGATTCCACATCTGTGCATTGCCAAATACAGGGGTTCCCCGGTTTCTGGAAGACCTGACTTACAGAAATCTGACTTTACTCAGATTCTCCCATTAATTTTTTTTAAGAGATTTTCAAGATAGTAATAAGAATAAGAATAAAATGTTTTGTGGTATTCATGAACAACTGGATACAGTTATGGCAAGTGTGGGTAGAGTGATATAACAGGATAGCCATAGAGAACAGACACTTCTGATTCACGGAAAAATCAGCTTAAGATAGTTCTCACGATCATAACGCACAACATAACCCTGTACCAGACGTTATACAGGATAAAAGCAAGCAAAAAACCTGCATTGGCTGAAGTACATACAGAAATATGCAGCAAATCTCAAAGGGGTGTAGAGAAATAACTCCACCATAGTCATTCATTATTTGTGATTGTTTTTTTAACATTTTTGGATACTTTTGGACAAGTTATATGTTTTCAGAAACATTTTCAAAATTAAGTAATACATTAGATGGTTTTATCAAAAACTTGGATAAAGAAAAAAAAATCAAAATAATGATGCCATTATTCAGAATATGCATTGGCTACAAAATAAATAAGGGCAAAATATTATTTTGTCACCAGAAATTCAGCAGGGTGATCCTTATCTGCCACCTTAATCTCTCCCTGACGATTTCAAACTCCTGGGACTTAAATATAAGGGCTGGGTCCCAATATCAATGCCCTTGTAATAGAGGCATGTGTCCCAGTGAGATATTCCACAAGCAGAACTGCAATAAAGTGAAGGGTCAACAATTTTTTTTAAACATTTTATTTTCTCTTGAGTGCATTGTGATTCCTAATCCAACTAGGAGCAATCTTTCTGCGATTGCTTACTCATAGTTTTTCTGATTTGAGACCTTTACTGGGATGATTGCCTGGTCTCTGTAGAAACAAGTACTTCTAAATATTTTAGGACACCATTTATTGAATCATTGAGTCAGAGTCATAGCGTAGCATAGTATGAAAACAGGCCCTACATGTCCCAGCTACACTAGTCCCACCTGCCCGCGTTTGGTCCATATCCCTCCAAACCTGTCTGAATCAGTCTGGGAATGCTCCTTGCTGCCATGCAGCAAAACCACATGGGGAAGGCCCATCTGATCAGACCTACATACCCTTGTCCACTAACCAGCAACTACTTAGGGATAGCAAACATATCTGGCCTAGGTGAACTCCCTTGCTAGAATTTCACTCCCTTTATAATATTTCTGTTTTTTATGTTATATGAGATGTGATTTCCGATAAAACAAACACAAATAAGTTGAAAGACTGATTAATATTAAAATTATCTTGGTCTGGCTTTTTTTTTAACGGAGGTATTAATTCATTTCAAGTAAAATGTCTCTATTAAATTAAGTGGAAATTCATAGCATAATTTCAAGGTTTTGCTACACAATGCTGATTGTAACTGTCGACATCATTTAGCATGTTTTTTACCTCCATTACATGCCACTGAGGTATATAGCAATACCCACATTACTTAAAAAAATTCTGCTTAGTGATAAGTTTGTGAGCACATTATTTTCACCACAATATACATTTTAAGTTCCTATGTTTTCAGTTGGGAGGTTTATAAAGAACTAGTAGCTGATTTTTATTCCTCTATTATTCACTGCATCAGAGCTCTACACCGAGCTGTACCGTGTATAACACTAAAATCTATATTTTTATAAACTTTTCAGCTTAAGTGCCATTATTTTGAACACATTTTGAAAGACTAAAGATGGGCTGATTGAGTTTCAGGCTTCAAAAGTTAAGAGCTTGCTTTATTGGGAATTAATTATTTTAAATTTGACCTCAGCTGACTGCAAACACAAGCATCAGTTCTGTACATTCAGCTCTCAATCTTAACATATTTGATGACCACAATTTTCTCTACAGACTGTAAGTAAAGTTGAGCTTTTTATGAGTATGTTTTATTTCAGAAATGTTGACGGTCTGTCTCTCTTGGGACCTTAGCTAACTTAAATAGTATTCATCAGAAAATGAACAATATGCCAAATTGACAAGGTGCTCTATTTCTAAGAGGGACAATAATTGTTAATAAGTACGCAAACGCGTTTGTGTCCGTGCAAATTGTAGTAATTAGGCAGGTGTGGAAAAAGACCTGACCACGTAAATTTAGTTTGAGGATATCTGTTCCATGTGTCTACATGCTGGCAAAGCTGAAACACTGTAACTCAAAAGAGCAAGCTGTACTGAAACTCTTTCTTTCTCTTTGTATGCCCAGATCTGGTGCACTTCAATAGCCAAATTCATTCATATACAGTAACGAATACAAAAATAGCCAGGTCTTCTCTATAGCCAATTTATAAACTGCAGAACAAAATGGTAATTGGTATGTGAAACAAAACAAGAGGCATGCAATGATGGATAAGCAGGGTATTTCTTATCCATTAGTCGCCTCTTTTGGTTTTATTGTTTTGCTTTATTTGAAGAGTAAATTGCAAATAATTTTATTCTAGTAAGAAATTTCATATTAACTTGTCTGGAATCATTTAAAAGTAGAAGATATTATTTGGCAGCTTTCTGAATTGATTTTTATTTTTACTTCAGGTGCAGTTACTGGAAATTATCTTTATAGAATGGTAGATCTTAGAAGTGTAACATTTGAAATATTGTTGTCTTGCATTCTTTGCTTTTAATAAAATGTTGAAGAAATGTTGAGTGTAATGGGATTTGCAAACTTGGGAAAATGTATCTATTGATCTTGTACATGTGCTGCCTCAGCACCAGACATTTCTTTAAACTGTAAATTGTAAAATAAACAATATTTTAAAATCATTTTTGCCACTGTGATTTTGTTAATAACACATTTGATCTGTGAATCCACTTGACACCACAGATATCAAGGGTTATAGGGAGAAGACAGGAGAATGGGTTAGGAGAGAGAGATAGATCAGTTATGATCAAATGGTAGAGTAGACTTGATGGGCCGAATGGCTTAATTCTGCTCCTATCACTTATGATCTTGATTGTGCTGATTTCCCAAATATCAATAAAATCAAATTCTGCATTCTTCACTTTTATGAGCATTAAAAATAAACAAATCCGAAGAGTTTAGCATTATGATTTGTAAGGAGATTTTATAAAGGAAGCTAACCTAGGTTCATTCCACGGGATAGAAATTTTATGCGCCCAATCATTTGGACTTCCACTCTTCAGCTCAAAGTCCAAAGCGAGCAAGGTCCTGCACCTGATTGATATAGTACTCCCAAGTTGCTAACCTTGGACTAGGAATCAGCAATCCCCCTCTCCCACTGGATCCTCGACAATCAGTGAGAATAGGTGACAACATCTCCAAAATAATAATTCTTAACACCATTGCCCTGCAAGTGTGAGTTCTCTGCCTCCTACCAAACTCCCTTTACACTCACAACTGTATGGCCAACTTTGGCCAGCACAGAGTACAAGACCAGCTACCAATAATAGGTAGTTGTGTAGGAAGGAACTACAGATGCTGGTTTACACCAAAGGTAGACACAAAATGCTGGAGTAATTCAGAGGGACTGGCAGCATCTCTGGATAGAAGGAAGGGGTGACGTTTTGGGTTGAGACCCTTCTTCAGACTGAGAGTCAGGAGATAGGGAAACGAGAGATATGAAAGGGTAATGTGTGAAAACGAGAATTCAAAGGGGACGAAGTTCAAGGAAAATGTAGAATAGATCATTGTTAGCGAGGGGAAGGTGACAACGAGGCATACAATGTAAAATTTAATCAGGAAGGCATAGCTAGTTGTTCCCCGCTGGACCATTCCCAGTATGAATTAGCCTTTTAAGTGCATTGTTGGATTAGATCGTATCCTTTGCCGAGGTTGCTAACAAGAACTGCTGGTGATGTGCTTCTCAATGGTTAGCTTCACTTGGAAGTTGGGCATGAGCTAAAGGTCAGATACTGATGTCTATCACTCAACTTGGCACTGAGTCTGGCAGTGATAGAACAAATATTGTGTGTTGAGGTTCTGGATGCACTTCACATCCAGCCCCTCACCTTTAAATTGGAGATGTAATCTGAACCCATTCATTCGAATGGTGTCTACAATCTTCATCAAAAAAAATAAGCGATTCATTTATTTTACTTTCTTTGTGTGATTTAAAAAAATAATAATTTCTAGTATTTAAAGGCATTTAAAGTAAACTTATTGTTTTATTTTACTTTATACATTTTTTTTTGTTCTTTAAATTATTCACATTTGTTTGAACGGTTCTGAAACATTCTGACCTGATGAATCCAACATTCTCCAGCATCCCCCAATTTTCCCAGAGGTTTTGCTGGAAAATCCTTCTGCAGGGATAGACCTACTGTAGCATCAAGTTTGGTTAAGTTCAATGAGGCGGAATGACCCTTCAGTTTCAGGTAATTTACTTGTTTTTAATGATTCCATTTATATGAATCCAACAGTTGGCTTTTATATACTTAAATATATTTAGTGGTTGCACTCTTTTCAGTGTTTTAATTAAATTAGTTTTAATGCTTGTTTAATAGTATGACTTTTTTTTTTTAAAGGGTTTTTATATGCGTGACATTCATAGATATTCAAAGTCTTTTGGCAATTTTGAGAAACGGAAAGTGGACTTAGTTGTGCCATGGTCAAGTTGACTATTGACTCATCGAGACTTCAGCATAAATAAAACTGCACTGTTTAAAACTTAGCCTCAGTAATATAACTATAAAAGTTTCAAATTGTTATAAAATCCACATGATCCATTAATGTCCTTTTGAAAAGGTAGTCTGCATCCTTGTTTTGTCTGGATTCTATATGACTTCAAACTGCCCGTGTTTGGCCCATATCCCTCTAAACCTTTCCTGTCCATGTAATGGTCCAAATGTCCTTTAAGCGCTGCTGTCGTACCTGCCTCAAGTATCTCCCCTGGCAGGTACCAAATACGCTTCACCCTCTGCTTGAAAATGTTGCCCCTCAGATTCCTATTAAATCTTTCACCTGTCACCATAACCCTATGTCCTCTGATTCTTGATTCTCCTACACAGGGCAAAAGACCCTGTGCATTTAATTGATTAATTTCCCTCATGATCTTATACACCTCTATAAAATCCCACATCGCTACAAGGAATAAAGTCCCAGCCTGCCCAAGTTCAGGCCCCAGGTCCTGGCAACATCCTTGTAAATCTTAGGTACACAAAAAAGCTGGAGAAACTCAGCGGGTGCAGCAGCATCTATGGAGCGAAGGAAATAGGCAACGTTTCGGCCCGAAACGTTGCCTATTTCCTTCGCTCCATAGATGCTGCTGCACCCGCTGAGTTTCTCCAGCTTTTTTGTGTACCTTCGATTCTCCAGCATCTGCAGTTCCCTCTTAAACTCCTTGTAAATCTTCACTGCTCTCTTTCATAGCAACATCTTTCCGACAGCAGGGTAACCAAAACAGTGTACAATGCTCCAAATGTGGCCTCACAAATATCTTGTACAACTGTAACGTAAAGTCCCAACTTCTATACTCAATACCCTGACTGATGAAGGCCAACTTGCCCGAAGCCTCTTGACCACCTTATCTACCTGTGATGCCACTTTTAAGAAATGCAAGTTTCACCATATCCAATGAATTAATAAATAAACAAAAATGCTGCAACATGTCTATCAAATCATTTCAGATTTCACGTTTTGAAGCTCCCAAAATTGTGCCCATTTGAGGTAGAATTCCTTGTTTAATCTCCGCAATCTGATCATTTAAAGAAAATGAAGAATCTCGGGGTAGTGATGTAGTAAAGGTGGACCTTGCGTGTGGGGATTACCTTTAGGCTGACATTCCCAAGGGCCAGTTTACAGCTGAGAAATACAAAGGGACCTCCGGGAATAGTGTAGGGGCAGGAAATCAGAGCTGGTGATTGTAGAAACAAAGAACTGCAAATGCTGGTTTGTACCAAAGATAGACACAAAGTGCTGGAATAACTCAATGGGTCAGGCAGCATCTCTGGACAAAAAGGATAGGTGACATTTCGGATCGGGATCCTGATTCAGACATCAGACCAGACCAATCTGACAAAGGGTCCCAACCTGAAACATCACCTATCCTTTTCCTCCAGAGATGCTGCCTGACCCGATAAGTTACTCCAGCACTTTGTGTCTATCAGTGTTGGTGATCTTCTGGCTCTGTGTGAACAGATATGAATGGCACTAAACAAGATCAGTCCTATTCAGTTCCACTAGATGGCGGTAGAGAGGCTGGTCAGGGGTGGTCTGCTCACATTGCCAATGGGTGCAAAGACTGGAAAGGATGAGGAGGGATAGCTTACTGTCCCAACACTCACAAGGGATTGTTCATTGTTACCCATACATAGTTCATGTGTGACTCGCCACCATCTACACCCAACTTTCTCGGTCTCTAAATTGTCAGCCCTTTAGCCTGATAGCCCAATTGGATGTTTCCTCCCAGTTTAAATATTGGAACAAACATCGAGCATAGGGCAAAGCACAGGAACAGGCCTTCATCCCCCAATATCCATGCTAAACATAATGCCAAGTTAAACTGAACTCACCTCCCTTCACGTGATCATTTCCTTCCATTCACTGCATATACACGTGCTTATCTAAAAGTTTCTTAAACACCACTGTTGTATCTGCCTCCACCACTCACCCTGGCAGATCTTTTCAGGCACACACTGTTCTTTGTATTAAAAATCCCTTCTCATACAGTACACTCAAAAAATTTAAGCAACGTGGACTAAGCATGATATTTACCTCCAGAAAAAAAAGTAGGAAGTATTGGCTGGGGTTCCAAGAGGCCCCGGCGGGGTCCAGAAGCAGTGGGAGTTCAGGGGGCAATTGAAAATGATTCTCAACCTTTCTGCTTGTACTTTACGTAACAGAAGCTTAGAATTTTTCTAACACATAAGCAGTAAAATAACCCGCAAAATATATATATTTCATGAATAGACAATAGGTGCAGGAGTATGTCATTCAGCTCTTCGAGCCAGCACCGCCATTCACTGTGATCATGGCTGTTCATCTACAATTAGTACATCATTCCTGCCTTCTCCCCATATCCCTTGACTCTGCTATCTTTTAGAGCTCTATCTATCTCTCTCTCTTGAAAGCCTCCAGAGAATTAGCCTCCACTGCCTTCTGTGGCAGATAATTCCACAGATTCAATATCAATATCAATCAATATCAGTTTTATTCGTCACTTGCGCATAAAGTGCAAGTGAAATGAATTTTCCAGCAGCGGTACAATGAAAAAGAACACACAAAAACACAATATAAAATTTTAACACAAACATCCACCACAGCATTTATCACTGTGGTGGAAGGCACTAAATTTGGCCAGATTCACAATTCTCTGTGTGAAAAAGTATTTCCTCATCTCCGTTCTTAATGGCTTACCCCTTAATCTTAAACTATGGCCCCTGGTTCTCGACTCTCCCAGCATTGGAAACATATTTCCTGCGTCTAGTGTGTCCAAACCCTTAATAATTATATATATTTCAATAAATGGGCTCATTCAACTAAAAAATATTTACAAAAAATATTTGAAATGTCTCTGCCTAGCACTGAGATGAGAAAAACTTTTTCACCCAGAGTTGTGAATTTGTGGAATTCTCTGCCACAGAAGGCAGTGGTCTCGTCTCCTTCAGCAGCACCTCGGTCTCCCTTCCTGAGCTTAGACACCCACTTCTCCTCACCTCACCTGCGCTCACTTCTCCTCACCTACACACCTACACCTCGACTAAACCCCTCGCCTCACTAAACTTCCCCCCGCCTCGATGATACCTCACAACCAAACTTATCCTCATACCTAAACCTCGCCTCGACTAAACCATACCTCACTCCTCAAATAAACCTCACACCTTACCTCACCTCACACCTTAACCCCCACCTCAATTTAACTAAACCTCCCACCTCACGACTAAACTCCACCACAAACCTAATCCGCTCCTCGACTAATTGTCGCCTCTCCCGCTCCCGCTATTTATAGCCCCCCCCCTCGGCCGTTGGTGGCGCCACATGGGAGCGGAACGGTTCCAACCAAAGGGGCGGGGCCGAGAGCGGCGCAGGCACTTTGCCCGAGAGAGCCGGTGGGAGTGGAGGGGCGCACACGCGCTGACATTGACGTTGAGCCCGAGCCCTGACCCCCCCGCCCACGGCAGCCGCAGCCCCTCCCCGCAGGAGCAGGAGAGAGGCGGCGATTTGTCGAGGCAGGGATTATGTGTGAGGTGGGAGGTTTAGTCGAGGAGAAGTTTAGTGAGTTTAGGTTTAAGTATGAAGTGAAGTTTAGTTGAGGCGAGGGGTTTAGTCGAAGTGAAAAATCAGATTAATTTCTAGGAAGAAGAAAAAATCGAATTCCGATTTAAATCGGAAGAATATCTGGAATAAAGTCGCTTCTGGGGCCCCTCTGGGATTAGGGGTCCTGAAGTTTAAGCTTCATTAGTTTCACAGTAGATCCTCCCCTGGCTATGCCCTCTAGTCATTGATATTTCCACCCTGGGGAAAAATGTTCTGACTGTCCACTCTATCTATACCTCTCATAATTTTATATCCTTCTATCAGGTCTCACCTCAACCTCCAATGTTCCACAGAAAACACTCCAAACTCTCCTTATAGGCAATACCTAATCCAGGCAGTCTGAATGATGGTACACACAAATGCTGGAGAAACTCAGCGGGTGCAGTAGCATCTATGGAGCGATGGAAATAGGTGACTTTTCGGGCCGAAACCCTTCTTCAGACTGATAGGGGGTGGGGGGGTTAGAAGGAAGGAAAAAGGAAGGAGGAGCCCGAGGGCAGGGGGATGGGAGGAGACAGCTCGAGGGTTAAGGAAGGGGAGGAGACAGCAAGGGCTAGGAAAACTGGGAGAATTCAACGTTCATGCCCGCCGGACGCAGGCTACCCAGGCGGAATATGAGGTGTTGTTCCTCCAATTTCCGGTGTTGCTCACTGTGGCAATGGAGGAGACCCAGGACAGAGAGGTCAGATTGGGAATGGGAGGGGGAGTTGAAGTGCTGAGCCACCGGGAGTTCAGGTAGGTTCTTGCGGACTGAGCGGAGGTGTTCGGCGAAACGATCGCCCAACCTCCGCTTAGTCTCACCGATGTAAATCAGCTGGCATCTAGAGCAGCGGATGCAGTAGATGAGGTTGGAGGAGATACAGGTGAACCTGGAACAACTACTTAGGTCCTTGAATGGAGTCGAGGGGGGAGGTAAAGGGACAGGTGTTGCATTTCTTGCGGTTGATGATGAGTCTGAGTGATGAGATGGCGGGTGACCTTATCTTAATTGTTTGGTGAAGCAATGCCCACTTTAAAATAGTAATCTTTGTCTTCAAACCATTCATGGCTTCAACTCTTTCCTGTCTCTATGATCATCTCCTGCTCTTTAACTTTCCGAGAAATTAGAACTGTGCTGATTCTGACCTCTGGAGTAATTTCTGAGTTTACATATGCCACCATTTTGTCAGCTGCTAGAGACCTTAGTTCTGGGAATCTGCAAAACCTTCCCAGCTCAATCCCCATTCTGTATAAAACCTACCTCTTCATCCGAGTTTATGGTCATCCGGCCAAACCTCTCCTCCTGTAGCTTAGCTTCAAGTCTGTTGTTTGATAACGTTTCTATGAAGTGGCGTGAGAGGCTTTAGCCCAGGACAAACATAATATAAACAGAAGCTATTGTTTTAGAATCTGAAAGTGCCTTAGTGGCCTTGCAATGTTTTGGGGCAACTTGAGGAGGTGCAAGGGGTTATATCAATAAAGGAAGGGTGTGGTGGTTCTTTTCATTATGTATGCTTTCCCACAGGGTCTGCTGAAAGTAATCAAGAGTGAATAGTCTCAGTAATTGCTCAGTGCAAACCCAGCAACACAGAGGCCCCTAGCGTTTTGACAGAAATCGGGTTTATACAACTCTCCAGAGGTCAGGGATTCAGCATGATACAGTATAACCAAGCATTTTGCTCACTAGGCATTGGGGGAACACTTTAAAAAAATTAATAAAATAACCTACTATTCCCTACTATATAAAATACCCTACTATAACCCAGGCTCATGCTTCATGAACTGGGACAAAGTTTCCATCTATTTAATTTGCCATTTTTAACTGTGAGCATATCTAGATACATTTACTTGATCCCATGGCATATTAATAAGCACATGACGTCATTTGTCAGCAAACACATTTTGATTAAATTAAAAGACTTAGAATAATACAAGAATGTTTTAGTAGCGGTATTTTCATTCAATAATTTTGGTTTGGGGCTTAACCCGAGGCTCATTTCTAATCATTGCTGGAGATATTCAGCAAAAAAGTCAAGAGTGTTTTATTGTCATATGTTCCAGATAGAACAATGAAACTCCGACTTGCTGCAGCGGAACAGAATATGTAAACATAGTTTGATATGACAAATGAGAGAGAGAAAAGAAAAGCTCAGTGTGTAAATATACACATAATCACAACATAACCATATGTATATATCTATATATATATGTGTGTACTTATACGCACATACTCTATAAACAAGCAAACAGTGCAACAATAATAATAATAATAGTCTATTGTAGTTCAGAGTCTATATGAGGTTGTTGTGTTTAATATCCTGATGGCTGTAGGGAAGAAGCTGTTCCTGAACCTGGACGTTACGGTTTTCAGGCTCCTGTACCTTCTTCCCGATGGCAATGGTGAAATGAGTGTGAGGCCAGGGTGGTGTTGGCTGCCTTTTTCAGGCAGCAACTGCTATAAATCACTTCGATGGTGGGGAAGTCAGAGCCAGTGATGGACTGGGCAGTGGTCACAACTTTTTGCAATCTTCTCCGCTCCCGGACGTTCAAGTTGCCAAATCAGACAATGATGCAACCAGTCAATATGCTTCAAGAGAATCTTCTTTGACATACCGAATCTCCCTAATCTTCTCAGGAAGTAGAGGCGCTGATGTGCTTTCCTTATAATTGCATCAGTGTGCTGGGTCCAAGAAAGATCTTTGGAAATATGCATGCCCAGGAATTTGAACTTTTTTACTCTCTCCACCATCGTCCCATTGATATAAACAGGGTAGTGGGTAGCATGTATGTGGAGAGAATCAGCATTAACACCCTGGGTTAAAGACTCACTATCATCAGACACACTACCTCAGGCAGATGATCTGGACCTTATTCATAGGATTTAGATATATTATTGCTGTGCTTGTAAAACTGATGCTTTGAGATGCCACTAAGATTTAGACACTATCATTGAAGAAAATCTGATTGATTTCATTATAGATGGTCATATAATGTGCAAAAATACAAATATTAAATTAAATATTCTGAACATACATTGTTCTGACCTCGACCTTATGCCCATTATCAATATATATACACTTTTTTCTGTATAAAGACCTTGCTGGTTGTGGTTTATTTGAAATTGTAATCAATCAGCTGATCAGCAAGAAGCCCATACTTTACAATGGCAAAGTCTTTAAGTCACTGTGTGGCTCATACATTCTCCACAAAAACAATTGCAGGCTCTCTATTGATGGTACTGTCAAAAACAGGCTATGAGGATGTCTGCACAGCAAACAAAGCCAATCTGTTTAAAGTGAGGAAGAAACTGAATTTACAAGGGAATCCATGGCAACATCCAAATAAATGGAAGATGTCGTGTTAATGAAAATAGCCAACACAAAATAACTTGCATTAAATTAATTTAAGTAATTTATACCAATGCAACAAAAAAAGTTGAATGACCTCAATCATCCCCAGCCTTTCTTTAAATTTCTGTAGGCAGAGAATAACTAAAGGCCCTGTCCCACTTTCCCGAGTTATCACAAACTCTCCCGAGTTTTCCCCTTGAATCGACCTCAGAGAATAACGGTAATAACAGTTCATAGGTACTCGGGGCTATTTTGTTAACTCGTGGACATTTTTCAACATGTTAAAAAAAACGTCCCGACTTACCTGATGCCCCGAGTTCCTGCAGCTGGCATTACGAGCTGCTACAAAACATCTACAGACTCCTACAGACTCACTACGGACATTCCCCGAGTTCGAATTAAGGGGAAAACTCGGGAGAGTTCGTGACTAACTCGGGAAAGTGGGACAGGGCCTTTACTTAGAGGATCTTCCATCTGTGTGGCTGTGAGAATTTGTGATATTCATGAATATTCTACCTATTTCAATAATTAAATGGAGGATTTTGGATTGTTATAAACATTTTAAAACATATATTTTCATATTTTTAAGAACTTGCCCGTCCAAGCATTTTTACTGATTTTTGCTAACCCCTTTAATATAGCAGAGAGTTAACTAACCAATAAATACATTTACCAATCATATTAAAGTTCATTCGAATTATTTTGCTTAGGTAAGCCGGGGACTCTGGTGCTACAACTCACCGTCGCCGTCGCGGGGCGGGCCGAGTCCGGAACGGTTGGAGCGGTGGAGGAGCGCTGCTGCTGCTGCTGCTGCTGCTGCTGCGGCCCGACCGGAGAGTCGGAGGCCCCAACGACAGGTCTGTGAACGGCGGCACCGGGAGCCCGTGGCTCCCTGGAGGGAGACCGCTTTTCAGGGCTCTCGCAACGGCGACTTCCCCCGCCCGAGTTGCGGGGTTGAAGAGCTCCTGGAGCGGGGCCTGACACCACTGCCCCGCGCGGCTTGGAATGGCCGCGGGACTGTGCGAGCGCACACCGGGGGCTCTAACACCAAGACCCGGTGTACGACCTCGCACCACCCGGCGTGGCTTAAATGGTCGCGGGACAATTGCCATCGCCAGCCGGGGGCTTTGACTTTGACTCTGACATCGGGGGGGGAGAGTGCAGTGGAGAGATAAGTTTATTAGGCCTTCCATCACAGCTATGTGATGGATGTTTATGTAAATTATGTTGTGTCTTGGGTCTATGTGTTTGTAATGTATGGCTGCAGAAACGGCATTTCGTTTGGACCTCAAGGGGTCCAAATGACAATTAAATGTATCTTGTATCTTGTAATAGTACCAGGTCTTGTAATAATAAAACGAATTAAGTGCAAAAAATGCTATCATCAAATAAAGATACCTTGCGTCAAGGATGGAATGCTGAGGCTTTATCAGATGCTGGAGAGGCCACATTGGGAATATTGTGAGCAGTTTTGAGCCCCATATCTAAGGAAAGATGTGTTGGCTTTGGAGAAGGTTGAAAGAACGATCCCAAGAATGATTGAATTAATGTATGAGGAGTGTTTGAAGTCCCTAGGTCTGTACTCGCTTGAGTTTAGAAGGATGAGGGGGTGGGGGGGTGGGGGATATCTTATCTTAATGAAACAATGGATAATGAAAGGCTTAGATAGAGTGGACGTAGAAAGGATGTTTCCAGTGAAGGGAGAGTCTTGAACCAAAGGGCACTCAGAATAAAAGGACAACCTTCAGAATGGAGATGATGAGGCATTTCTTTAGCAAGAGGGTGATGAATTTATGGAACTCTTTGCCACAGACAGCTGTGGAGGCCATCATTGGGTTTATTTTAAACAGAGATTAATATATTTTTAATTAGTAAAGGTGCCAAAGGCTAGGGGGAGAAGGCAGGAGAATGGGGATGGGAGGGACAAATAAATCAGCCACGATTGAATGGTGGAGTAGACTTGATAGGCCGAGTGGCATAGTGTTGCTCCTATGTCTTATGGTTTTATGGTCTAATCTCCAACCGCACAATTCACTGGGACTTCTACACTTTTCCAACCCTCGGGTTTTGCACACCCCTAATTTTCAATACTCAATCAATGGCACCCGCATCTTCAGGTCTGTAATTCCATTCAAATTCCCTGTGCCTAGCTACAGTTCCATTCTTTAAAACAATAAAACAGAAGCACCTTTATCGTAGTGCAGCCTGCCCATCTTCTGATCAAGGCTGCAAGGTATGCTCACATGCCTCCTGGAGGTATTGTGTCATGGACCACCTTTTCAGTGGAGTGTTCTCAATCACACGTGCAGGCGCAGATGCACACAAACGTGCGCACACATACATGCACAAACGTATATGCACACATGCACACGCACACACATGCACATGAGCATACACAAACACAGTTTCTAATGGTCGCTGGGGCAACACAAAAGTAAATCATAACACCAACACTACCTCTCCTGCCAACAACTGTCTTCACTTCACACAGCTGAACCTGGCATTTCATAGCATAAAGGGGGAACCCATTCTGTTTTCTTAACCAGCACAATTTAACTGGACCAGAATGTGCTGGGTAGTTATTTCTGGTGTTACTTCTTCGAGATGTTCGTGCGATTGAGTGCATTTTTGGAACGCTATATAGTTGGCTGAAGTACTACGGATCTACAGGGAGTGATATGTATTCTTCTGTGGATTGAAAATCTTTTGCTACTTGGAGTTAAGCAAATTTGAAAGAATAAAAGGAGGCAAACCAAAGCAAAACGGCTGAGGAGAGGAAGGAGAAAGGGCAAAATTTGATTTAGGAAGCAGATTTGATTTGATTTAACAGCAATTTAATTAATGAACAATACATAGGATTTTTGTTTCAGAAAAGAGGTCAGTTATAAAATCAGCAGCAGCCACAACTGTACCAACAAATCCAAATTACAGGCAGCAATGTCAATGATAGTCAAGGTGAGTAAAGATAGTACAACACCACACAGGAATAGGCCCTTTGGCCCATAATGACTGTGCCCACAATGGTGCCAAATTAAACCAACCCCATCTGCCTGCACATAATCCATATCCTTCTATTCACTCTCTGTTTATGTGTCTGTCTAAATACCTCTGTGGTTCATAAGTGATAGGAGCAGAATTAGGCCATTTGGCCCATCGAGTCTACTCCACCAATCAATCATGGCTGATCTACCGCTTCCTCCTAACCCCATTCTCCTGCCTTCTCTCCATAGGTTCCAACACCTGCACTAATCAAGAAACTATTTCTGCCTTAAAAATATCCACTGACTTGTCCTCCATACCTTCTGTGGCAAATAAAAATCACAGATTCACCACCCTCTGACTAACAAATTCCTCCTCATCTCCTTCCTAAAAGAACACCCTTTAATTCTGAGGCCATGACCTCTAGTCCAAGACTCTCCCACTAGTGGAAACATCCTCTCCACATCCACTCTATCCAAGCCTTTCAGTATTCTGAACATTTCATTCATGTTCCCTCACATTCTTCTAAACTCCAGCAAGTAGAGGCCCAGTGCCATCAAACGCTCATCATATGTTAATCCACTCATTCCTGGTTGTGTCGACTATCACCACATCCCATCAGTATGGGCCAGGCACCTACCACTCTCTGCTTCGCACAAGTTTAAAGAACTTGCCCCTCTCACCTCAAAGTTGAGAGGGGTGGCCTCTCTGGCCAGCAGCAGCCAGAACAGCTTTGCATGTCTGGCTCTGCTGAGAAGCAGGATAGAGCTAAGTTTTGGTGAATAATTAAAATAGGGGGCACTCTATTCAAGGGTTCATGCATCTGAATTGGTGGGGAATCGATATCATTGCAGGGACGTTCACTAGTTCTCCTCAGGAAAGGTGGAACTAGAATGGCAGAGGAATGGTAACCAGAGCCTCCATGATTCAGTGTTTTGATGTTTCACACATGATAGAGAGGAAGGTAAACAGGTGGAGGTTGCTCTACTAATCAGGGAGAATGGCACTGTTGCACTCAGAGAAAACACATAGGAGGGATCATCCAGTGAGGCAAGATGGCTAGAGGTAAAAAATTAGAAAGACACAATCATTCTGATGGGATGATACTATAGGTGTCCCAATAGCCAGTGAGAGATAGAGGAACAGATATGTAGACAGGTTATTATTGAAAGATCTAAAAGCAACAGGGTTGTAATAGTGGGTCTTTAACTTCCCCAATATTGATTGGGACTTCCTTAGTACAAGAGGCTCTGACGGGGCAGAATTTATTAAGTGTATCCAAGAAGATTTCTTGCATCAGTGTGTGATTAAGCCAACCAGAGAAGTGGACATACTGGACCTTTATTGGAAAATGAGCCTGACCAGGTGATTGGTGTTTGAGTGGGAGAGCAATTTGGGAACAGTGATCACAACTCCTTATGTGTTAAAATAGATTATGAATAACGAGAGGTTTGGACCTTGGAGGGAAGTATTGAATTGGGAGAGGGCAAATTTCAGCATCGTTAGGCAGGGGCTAGGGCAGGAAACTTGGGAGCAACTGCTATTGTGTAACTCCACATCATTTAAAGACCAGTCTTTCAGAGTTCAGGACTAGCTTGTTTCAGTAAGGGGGAGGGGCAAATTGACAAGATAATGGAAGTCTTAGATGAAAACCATATATAGCCATATAACAATTACAGCACGGAAACAGGCCATCTTGGCCCTACAAGTCCGTGCCGAACAATTTTTTTTCCCCTTAGTCCCACCTGCCTGCACTCATACCATAACCCTCCATTCCCTTCTCATCCATATGCCTATCCAATTTATTTTTAAATGATACCAATGAACCTGCCTCCACCACTTCCACTGGAAGCTCATTCCACACCGCTACCACTCTCTGAGTAAAGAAGTTCCCCCTCATATTACCCCTAAACTTCTGTCCCTTAATTCTGAAGTCATGTCCTCTTGTTTGAAGAGAGGAAAGTTTGGTCAAAAAGAAAAAATGAAGCGTATATAAGGTTTAGAAAAATAATCAGACAGGGTATTTGAGGAATATAAAGAAAACAGAAAATAATTCAAGTGGCGAGTTGGGAGGACCAGAAAGAGCAGAAAATATCAGATTAAACCCCTAGGCATTCTATGCCTAATTAAAAAATAAGAAGGTAATTGGAGAGAAGGGAAAACCGCTCAAGGATAAAGGAAGGATCTTATGCTTGGAGTAAGAGAATACAGGAGAGGTACTAAATGATTAATTTGCATTGGTATTCACCAAGGAGAAGTACATAGAGATCAATGTAGGATACACTGATATGGAGGAAGAGTGCCATGTTGGCTGGAGGTCTGTGACCAGTGGTGTTCTCTAGGGATCTGTGTTTGGACATCTGTTGTTCGTGATATACATGCAGATCGCCACCATTTGGTGGAGTTTGTGCACAGTGAAGTAGGCTGCCAAAGTATACAGCAGGATATAAATCAATTACAGATATGGGCAGAGAAAAGGCAGATGGTATGTCCTTCGGATAAATATGAAATGATGCACTGGGAGGTAAAATGTAAGGGGAAAATATGCAGTAAATGGCATGACCCTCAACAGTTTTGTTGGTGGCGCGGCGGCGGCTGTGGCCCGACTGCGGAGCTTCGGAGGCTTTGTCAAAAGGCTCTGTGGACAGTAAAATTGGGAGATCCAGGTCCCTGGTGGGAGACCGATTTTCGGGAGCTCCCGCAACGGCAACTTCGCCAGCCCCGAATCGTGGGGTTTGAATCGGCCCGTCGCAGGGTCTTACATCGCCCGGCGCGCTTAATCGGCCGTAGGACTTACCATCGCCCACCAGGAGCTTTAACATCAAGAGCCTCGATCACCTCGATGCGGGGGAACAAAGAACAGGGAAGAGATAAGACTTTTGCCTTGCATCACAGTGAGGAGGTGTTTGAATATTCACTATTACGGATGTTTGTGTGAAACTGTGCTAATTGTGTGTTATGTTTATTTTACTGTTATGACTGCAGGGAACTAAACTTCGTTCAAACCTCTGTTGTTCATAGCAAAAGGATTTGAGTATAGGACCAGGGAGGCTCTACTGCAGTTGTACAGGGTCTTGGTGAGACCACACCTGGAGTATTGTGTACAGTTTTGCTCTCCTGAACTGAGGAAGGACATTATTGCCATTGAGGGAGTACAGAGAAGGTTCACCAGACTGATTCCTGGGATGTCAGGACTTTCATATGAAGAAAGATTGGATAGACTCGGCTTGTACTCGCTAGAATTTAGGAGATTGAGGGAGGGATCTTATAGAAACTTACAAAATTCTTATGGGGTTGGACAGGCTAGATGCAGGAAGATTGTTCCCGATGTTGGGGAAGTCCAGGACAAGAGGTCACAGTTTAAGGATAAGGGGGAAATCCTTTAGGACTGAGATGAGAAAAACATTTTTCGCACAGGGAGTGGTGAATCTCTGGAACTCTCTGCCACAGATGGTAGTTGAGGCCAGTTCATTGGCTATATTTAAGAGGGAGTTAGTTGTGACCCTTGTGGCTAAAGGGATCAGGGGGTATGGGAAGAAGGCAGGCACGGATACTGAGTTGGATGATCAGCCATGATCATATTGAATGGTGGTGCAGGCTCGAAGGGCCGAATGGCCTACTCCTGCACCTATTTTCTATGTTTCTATGTTTGAATGACAATAAAGGCAATTTGTATTGTATTTGTATTGATGCACAGAGGTGTCTTGGAGATCAAGTCCATAACTCCCTGTCAGTGGCAACGCAACCAGATAGATTGGTGAAAAAGGCATATGATTTGCTTGTCTTTATTTGTAAGTGCATTGAGTATAAGTCTCAGAACTTTACAGGACTTTGGTAAGGCTGCATTTGAAGTATTGTGTGCAGTTCTGGTTGCCACATTGCAGGAAGAATGTGGAGGCTTTGGAAAGGGCACAGAGGAGGTTTACCAGAATTATGCCTGAATTAGAGAGGTAACGCTACAGGGGGTGGTTAGACAGATTTGAATTGTTTTCTCTGGAATGCAGGAAGTTGCCGGGAGATCTGGTGGGGATATAAAATTATCAGAGGCATAGATAAGGTAGACAGTCAGGACCTATTTCCCAGAATGCAAATATCAATTGTAATTGAATTTATGTAGCGTATAACCTGATCTGATTGGTTAGCATGCAACACAATTTTTTTCACTCAATACAAGTGACAATAATAAATCTAAACCTATATCTCTCCTTTCCCTTTCCCATGACTCTCAATCTGATGAAGGGTCTTAACCCTTTGTTTAACCTGTCCTTTCCTTGCAACTGTAACACTGCATTCAGCACGCATTTAGTCTCTATTATTTTCTCATTTATTATCTCTTTTGTACTATTTGATGTACTCGTGTATTGTGAACAGTGAATAAGGTGTTCAAAGATATAGACCAGTTGGAGAGATGGGTAGATATATGGTAAATGGAGTTTAACTTGACAAGTGTGAGGTGTGTGTATAAAGTGTGTGCAATCTTGGTTGGTAGACTGATCATAGTGGGGGAAAGAAAGCTGGAAAAGAAATTGGCAGTGGGACAAAACCTGGCAATGACAAAGTGTGTAGGAAGGAACTGCAGATGCTGGTTTACACCGAAGATAGACACAAAATGCTGGGGTAACTCAATGGGTCAGGCAGCATCTCTGGAGAAAAGGAATAGGTAAAGTGATAGTAGGGTATAGGTGATTGGCTGATGGGTGGATAAAAGCTAGAAATGAAAAGGTGACAAAAGAGGATTAAATGTGACAACAAGGAGGTGAGACAAAAGTTATTGATAAGGTGAGGTTTGAAAGAGCAATGAAATGTAAAGTCGGTGGAAGGGGGAAAGGAGGTGGAATAGTGGGACATTGGATGTGCATCAGGTCAAGCAACTAATCTAGAGGAAATGGATAGATGACATTTCAGAAAGGTGCCTTTCAGACTGATCATAGTGGGGGAGAGAAAGAGGGAGAACACGGAGAAGAAAAAGAGGTAGGCACAAAGTGCTGGAGTAACTCAGCGGGACAGGCAGCATCTCTGCAGAGAAAGAATGGGCGACGTTTTGGGTTGAAACCTTTCTTCGGAAAGAAAAAGAGATTGTGATCACAACTTCGTACATTTTAAATGTTTATTGAATGTAATGCAGACTGGAATAATTAGATAAGCATCAGTAACCACGTTGAGGATTTTGGATTTTATAGAGTGTTGCTGAGATTTTCTTTTGGAAAAGCATTCTGGAACCAATCAAGTGGTAGTTTATATGAGATTCGATATGGTGGGAAGAGACAGGATTAATTAACGTTTATTGTGAAGGCACCCTGAGGTATCAGCAATCATTGAACTTGAAAGAGGAGTCAATGCAGGACTAGTATTTTAATTGAAGTAAGGGCAATTATGAGCACTCTGCTCTGAGATGCAAAGGGATCTGTATATCCGAGGGCATGAATTACATCAGGCTGGTATTCAGCTACAAGTAATTAACAAAGCTAACACATGTTATCATTTATCTCTAGAGAATTAAATACAAAGGTAGGGAGGCAATGAGGTATTGACTGGGCAGTATTGGGTTCTTCCTTAGGAGGGGTTGAAAAGAATTGAAAATTGTTCAAAGAAAGTTTGTTTGACCAATTGAGGAATTGTACATTTCCTTGATCACCATCTGCTTTGATCTGTTCTTTTCACACCTTACATGTTCTTTGTATCCTTCCGTATCTCGTTTCCCTGTCCCCTGACTCTCGATCTGAAGAAGGGTCTCGACCTGAAGCATCTTCTGTCCAGAGATGCTGACTGTCCTGCCGAGTTACTCCAGCATTTTGTGTCTTCCTTGAAAAAGATACATTGTTTTATGAAGAAAGATGGGACAAACTAGATTTATATCTGCTGGAGTTTGGAATATTGAAGCGAGATTGGATTGAAACAAAACAGATTTCTGATGGGTATTTACAGGGAGAATATGGATAGAATATCTCCTCTAGCAAGAGAATCTAGAGCCAGGAGTCTAGAGTTGGATCATAAGGGGATGCCCATATAAGACAGAGATGAGGCAAAAACAATCAATGTTAGATGGGGCAACATTTGTTAGGTGTATCCAAGAAGGTTTCCTTAAACAATATGTGGATAGTCCGACTCAAGGAAGGACTATATTGGACCTTGTACTAGGAAATGAGCCTGGCCAGGTGACTGTTCCGGTGGAAGAAGAATTTGGAGACATTGATCACAAATCCATAAGTTTTAAGATTATTTTGAATAGGGACAGATTTGGATGTTGGGTTATTAATTTGGACAAATTGGGAGCAGTTGTTATTGGGTAAAGCCACAGATGAGATGTGGAAGTCCTTTGAAGAGCAGCTGATCAAAGTGTAGGCTCAGCATGTTCCAGTAGGGAGGAGTAATAAGGATGGCAATCTAAAGGAACCGTGGATGATGAAGAAAGTTGTAAACTTGGTCAGGAAGAAAAGGAAGCATATGTAAGGTTTAAGAAGATGGCATCAGACGGGGCATATGAGGAATATCAAGCAGGTGATTAGAAGGGCGAAAGGGGCCATGAAATGTCATTGGTGAGAGATTAAGGAAAATCCCAAGGCATTTTATACATATGTTAAAAATAAAAGGGTATCCAGGGAGAAGGAAGGACCGCTCAAAGATAAAGGAAGGAATCTATGCATGGTTCTCCCCATAATCCCTGACTGTATTTCATGCATGGGAAAAGTTCATGGTTGACCTTGAACTGCTGCTGTTATGAAGATATTGTACACACTAACTCCAGGCTCTCTTGTCACACTGCATGCTTGGAAGGTGCTGGCATAGAATCTGATCTACAGCATCAGAAGCCAACAAAAGTTAGAATGAGGCCCAGCTACTGGGTTTCCAGATTTCCACCTACAATTTAAAAAAAGGACTGCGTTCAATAAAATTTGTTCCAGCCAGAGAGCAGGTCTATTGAAGAAATAGGACATCACAGACTCTCCAAGCTTTATACACAATGCAGCTTGTGCGAGGCATATCAAGCTCCTACCCGCTCTCATGGGGGACTGAAACAATCCAGTCAGCTGCCATCAATTGAAACTCATCAACTCGTTACCACTCTCGGGGAACACCGATACATTGTTTCCACTATCGCCCACCTCTGAACATTAGGACGCGCATGGCTGAAGCACCCAGAGGGCAGCAGCTTACAGGGGGAAGCCGCTGAGCTGTTCCCCCATGGATGGACGCAACCTGGCAGACCGAGGCCTACAGGAGGTAGTTCCTCTGCTTATAGGAGCTGGCGGATAGTGGCTGATGAAGGAAGTTGTAAACTTGGTCAGGAAGAAAAGGAAGCATATGTAAGGTTTAAGAAGATGGCATCAGACGGGGCATATGAGGAATATCAAGCAGATGATTAGAAGGGCGAAAGGGACCATGAAATGTCATTGGTGAGACAGATTAAGGAAAATCCAAAGGCATTTTATACATGTTAAAAATAAAAGGGTATCCAGGGAGAAGGAAGGACCGCTCAAAGAGGGAATCTATGCATGGTAACGCAGGATGTAGGTGAGGTACTAAATGAGTACTTTGCATCTGTATTCACAAAGGAAAAGGACTTGGAAGGCAGCAAGATCAGTGTGGAGAATACAATATGCAAAGGCAGTTTGAGATTAAGGAGGCTCTTGAAAAGCATGAAGGTAGCTAAATTCCCAGGGCCTGATGGGATCTATGCCAGGTTATTGAGGAAGGCAACAGAGGAGATTGTGGGGGTCTTGACGAGGATCTTTGTTATTTCACTAGCGACAGGCGAGGTCCTGAAGGACTGGAGATTGGCCCATGATGTTCCTTTGTTTAAGAAAGAAAGTAGAGAGAATCGAAGGAACTATAGGCAAGTGAGCATCAGGTCAGAGGTAGCGAAATTATCAAAGAGGATTCTTTGAGATAGGATTTACTCTCATTTGAAAGAGAATGGCCTAATTAGGGATAGACAGCAGGGCTTTGTAACTGGCAGGCCATATATCGCTAACAATTGAGTTTTTTTGAGGAGGTGACAAAAGGCATAAGGTCATAAGTGATAGGATTAGAATTAGGCCAATTGGCCCATCAAGTCTACTCCACCATTCAATCATGGATGATCTATCTCTCCCTTCTAACCCCAATGAGGTCCCCCATCATTCTTCTAAACTCCAGCGAGTACAGGCCCAATGCCAACAAATGCTCATCGTAGGTTAACCTACTCATTCCTGGAATTATTCTTGTAAACCTCCTCTGGAACCTCTACAGAGCCACCACATCCTTCCTCAGATATGGTGCACAAAATTGCCCACAATATTCCAAATACCAGCACCTTATAGAGCCTCAGCATTACATCCCTGTTTTTGTATACAAGCCCTCTTGAAATAAATGCTAGCATTGAGTTTGCAAGGAGTTTGATGAAGGTAAGGTGAAGGTAGGATGTTGTGCACATGGATTTTAGTAAGACTTTTGATAAGGTCCCCTCATGATAGGTTGATCCAGAAGATTAAAAGGTACAGGATTCACGATGACCTGGTTGTATGGAAGGGAGATAGGAAGTGTTTTCCAAAATTGAATGTAGGCATATAGTTTAGTGATTAATGGTGGGAAGTTTATTTTAAATAGAGAGGAATACTTTCTAGTCACGTAAATTCTGAGATATCTGAACTTTTCAGTAACAATTCTGAAAGGAAATTGTTGGAGTTGAGAAGGTTCTTTTATTGGCATGATTTCACTTTTATTCCAATTTATTCTATATCCAGAGAAATAACCAAATTGTTCTATAATGTTTAGAACATTTGGAATACTAACTTAGGGATTAGTAATGTATAAAAGTATATCATCTGCATATAACGAGATTTTATTGGTGGTATATTTGGTATTGTATCTGTCGCAAGAGAGCAACCAATATCATCAAAGGCACCACCCACCCAGCACACAAACTGTTCACCCTCCTACCATCCGGCAAGCGCTACCACAGCATGCGGAGCAAAACCACCAGATTCAAAAACAGCTTTTTCCCTCAGGCCATCAGACTACTCAACAGACTGAAGAAAATTCCATGAACATTACACAAACTAAGACCAATTGACTGTCAAAATAACTTTAATTCAATGTCTGCAGTATGCCATTTGCACTTTTCTATATTGCACCTTTTATTATTGCACCTTAATAACATACCTCAAAATTTTACTACACTCTGGCACACTATGAATATTTTATATAATGTATATGTCCTGTCTATTTTTATTGGTATATATATATCACAAATAGCAGATGTCCCAACATGGATACCTACGGCACTTGACTGGTCACAGACCTCCAACCAGAATATCTACATTTCATATATATATATATGTATATATGTATGTGTATATATATATATATGTATATGTATATATATATATGCGTGTGTATATATATATATATACGTGTGTGTGTATATATATATATATATATATATATATATATATATATATATACGTGTGTGTGTGTATATATATATATATGTGTGTGTATATATATATATATGTGTGTGTGTGTGTATATATATATATATATGTGTATATGTATATATATATATATATATATATATATATGTGTATATATATATATGTGTGTATATATATATATGTGTGTATATATATATGTATATATATATATGTATATATTTGAGAAGTTGCAGACAAGAAGGAATGTTGTCAGACATTAGGTATATAGATCAGCCATTTTCCCTCTTCTCCCCTCTCTCATCAGGCAAGAGGTATAGAAGTGTGAAAACGCACACCTCCAGATTCGCGGACAGTGCTGCCCAGCTCTTATCAGGCAAATTAACTGTCCTACCAATAACTGCAATTCAGTCTTGAGCTACTATCTACCTCATTGGAGACCCACAGACTATCTTTGATTGGATTTTACTGGGCTTTATCGTGCACTAAACGTTATTCATGATTTTCCATTTATTATGTATTTGTACCATGTGGACAGCTCGAGTGTAATCGTGTATTGTCTTTCCGCTGACTGGTTCGCACGCAACAAAATCTTTTCACTATACGTCACTACACGTGACAATAAACTAAACTCAAACTCAACATTTGAGGCAGGACATTTGATTATAATGATAAACGATTTCTTTGCCCATGTTTGGCCTGACTTTTTTTCTTTCTTTTTCCTTTGTTTTTTTTTTTTTTTTTTTTTTTTTTCTTTTTGGGTTTTTTTGTGGCTTCTTCTCTTTGCTTCTTTGGCGGTTTTGGGTTGTTTTTGGTTTGGACAGAGTGGCCATGGGATTCGGAGACAATATAGAGGACTCCCAGGGTTCACAATCACCCACCTGTATATCACTCTCGGGTAGTCAGTCTCACCTGCTAACTGTTTAATTGCACACTCCCCCACCTTTCCAATTAGATGTAACACTTCCTCTTTTATCTGATACTTTCATTGTGGAAAGGCTTACCCGGGTAGTCACTCACCTGTAGGACAGGGCATACCCAACAATTGTAAAGGGGGAAATGTGTCATGTTATCTGTAATCATAATATCTCTAATAATAGGCTGTAAATTGGTTGCTCTGTTGCTCAGCTCTCCGAATTTAGACATTGGTCCATGAGAAATTAATGCGAGGAGTTTGGAAGTTCCACTGGGTTGGGAATAACTTTGCTGCATGTAAATTGGTATCGAGATTGTTGCCAGATGATCCATCCTGATTTCTACTTTTTCTGCTTTAATATAGCATTAGTACAATTGAGTGGAACAGTGCAAAGAACAGTAAATTGGGTAGCAACTAAAAACAGGCACAGCCATCATGTTATGCTCCTCTTTGACCCAGTTCAGGCAGCCCACCGACTTGTAATGATAGGACTTTTGAGCTATCGATGGTCACAAAGTTGTGTGCCTTAGCTCATGGTTAGGGCGCTCACATTCATCAGACTAACATTCTTGGATTTAATGAAAAGAAGACAGAGGTGATTTTATTTGATCCCAATGGCTGCCGTGAACCTCCATTTGTTGATTTAGGTCCATTGTCAAGGTACGTGAAGCCAACAGTTGTGAACCTGGGTTTTAGGATGGACAGTGACTTTAAATTAGATCGCCAAATATGCGCGGTGGTTAAGTCCAGCTTCTTTCACCTAAGGAAGCTGGCGAAGGTGAAGCCCATTCTCGAGCGGCAGCATTTTGAGACAGTAATCCATGCCTTTATTACATCTAGGCTGGATTACTGTAACGCGCTCTATTTTGGTGTTGCTCGTTCTTCACTGGCTCCTTTCCAGTTGGTTCAGAATGCTGCTGCTCACCTTTTAACAGGGACTCGAAAGAGGGAGCACATATACAAGATTAATTCCTGCAATGAGGGGATTGACATATGAGGAAAGGTTAAGTAGGCTGGAACTCTACTCTTTGGAGTTTAGAAGAATGAGAGGCGATCTCATTGAAACATATAAGATCGTGAGGGGCCTTGATCGGGTGGATGCACCGAGGATGTTCCCAATGATCGGGGAAACTAGAACTAGGGGACATAGTTGCAGAATAAGGGGGGGCTCTTTTAAAACTGAGATGAGGAAGAACTTCTTCACCCAGAGGGTGGTTAATTTATGGAATTCACTGCCCCAGGGAACAGTGGAAGCAGAAACTTTAAATATATTTAAGACTAAAATAGATGGTTTTTTAGCTGCCAAGGGGATAAGGGGCTACGGGGAGAGGGCAGGGATATGGACCTAGGTATGGTTAGTATAGTAAGACCTGAGTGATCTCCTGGACAAGTGTCGATCGCCTAGATTGGGGTCGGAGAGGAATTTCCCGGATTTTTTTCCCGAATTGGACCTGGGTTTTTATCCGGTTTTTTGCCTCCCCCAGGAGATCACGAGGTTCTTGGGGTGGAGAGGGGTGATAGCGGTATAAAGGGGAGGGTAGTGTCTTGTGTTCTGTGTCTTGTGTCTACTGTTTGTGGGTAAGTGTGTCTGTTTAGTGTTCAGCCATGAGCGAATGGCGGTGCGGGCTCGATGGACCTGGTGGTCTGCTCTCGCACCTACTTTCTATGTTTCTATGTTTCTATGTTTCTATATCGCCAATTCTGGCCTCCCTACACTGGCTCCCGGTGCACTTTCGGGTTCATTTTAAGATACTGTTATTTGTTTTTAAATCTCTGAATGGGCTCGCCCCGCCTTACCTCTCTGAGCTGCTCCACCCATACGCTCCTGCCCGGTCCCTCAGGTCAGCTGGTCAGCTGCTCCTGGAGGTACCGAGGTCTAGTCGGAGGCTCAGAGGGGATAGAGCCTTCTCTGTTGCTGCTCCGGCACTCTGGAACACCCTGCCGTTGCACATCAGACAGGCCCCCTCACTGTCCATCTTCAAATCCAGTGTTAAAACGCATTTGTACTCCCTGGCTTTTGACCATGCCTGAGGCTTTGCTTCTGTTTGTGGTGTTTTTGATGTTTCTTTATTTTACATGTCTTTTCCTACTATTTCTTTTGATTGTTATTTTTGGTGTGTATTAACTTTTTTTGTCAATGATTAGTGATGTACAGCACTTTGTTGCAGCTATGTTTGTTTTTAAAGTGCTCTATAAATAAAATTAGTATTATTATTATTATTATTCAATGGGACTGGTCAGTGCCCATGTAAGGGATAGTACATTGAGATGCAACAAATAATGGAATTTATTGTGTAGACAATTATACCTTGCTAAACAATGGTACAATATAGTAGAAATTGTGCTCCATGATATTTTAATGTTATTCTGGTGGCCTTGATGCAAAAGACCACAAAGAGATGTCAATTATCCGTAGAAGACTCGGAGGTCCTCAGCGCGGGGGAGAGACAATGGCGGACATCTCCGCTTCTACTGTATCACAAGCAGAAGGCACTTTATTTCTGGCAGCAAGGCATGCTCAGACTTCTCATACACATGCATAGTTTGGCTCCCGGAAAGGTCAGACTGCTGCTGTTATCATCCCCTGGATATCATGGATTAAATGGGCTTGCAGTATGTTACAGCTTGGGTGGCATGTTACAGGGGCGGTACGGTGGCGCAGCGGTAGAGTTGCTGTCTTACAGTGCCAGAGACCCGGGTTCAATCCTGGCTACAGGTGCTGTCTGTATGGAGTTTGCACGTTCTCCCCATGACCACGTGGGTCTTCTCCGGGAAGCTAAGGTTTCCTCCCACATTCCAGAGATATACAGGTTTGTATTTTAATTGGCTTGGTATAAATGTAAATTGTCCCAAGTTTGTGTGGGATAGTACTAGTATGCGGGGATTGCTGGTCAGCGCGGACTCGGTGGGCCAAAGGCCCTGTTTCTGTGCTGTATCTCGAAACTAACGCTGTTCATTTAACAGATCACAGGGATCACTGATGCCTGACAACCGAGATGTGCCTCTGACCCCTTGACATATAAATCTGCTATCCTCTCTCAGGGTGACAAGCATCTTGATCCCACCACTGCTACTCAGTCAGTGCTATTGCCTGAACCTTTTAGTCAGCCTGCCTAGATTCCATCATCCATGGTATAAATGTACAGTGCAACACCAGGCTTTTTCAACAGCACAGCCTGATATCATTTTGCATGATCTTCCTGCAACATCTCCCCTGCAAGTTCACAACCTTCCACATATCATGCTGCAGTCACTGGAGTAGCATTGCATAGAATCACTGAAACAGGCTCAAGAACCTGGAAGACAAGTATAATATGAGACATTAATAACATCTACTGACTGGAATATTTTGATCCAGGTTCTTTCCACCATTTAGAAACATAGAAACATAGAAATTAGGTGCAGGAGTAGGCCATTCGGCCCTTCGAGCCTGCACCGCCATTCAATATGATCATGGCTGATCATCCAACTCAGTATCCTATACCTGCCTTCTCTCCATACCCCCTGATCCCCTTAGCCACAAGGGCCACATCTAACTCCCTCTTAAATATAGCCAATGAACTGGCCTCAACTACCCTCTGTGGCAGAGAGTTCCAGAGATTCACCACTCTCTGCGTGAAAAAAGTGAACTGTGTGAATTTGACATCAGGTCCTGGATGAAGCACAGATAGACATCACACTTTTCAACCCAGAGTTCTGGCACGTTCTTGTTACTTAATATTACTGATTATTAAGTTATTGTACTGCTGATTGTTGTATATTTATTTATGTTTCATTGTATTAATGGGGCTATAAGGCTGCAGCGAGTATGAAATTCATTGTTCCATTGCCGGTACATATGACAATTAAACTCTCTTGACTCTTGATGCCTACATCAACACACATTTAGCTAATATTGGCTGAAAGTTACATAGAACAGGCCCTACAGCGCACAATGTCTATTCCGAACATGATGTAAGATTAAACAAATCCTTTCTGCATGAACATGATTCATATTCCCTCATTCTGTACATATTTGACAGGTATAAAAGTAATTGTTTCTGCTTCCACTACGACCCTAGCAGTGCATTCCAAGCACCTTAGTACTCTGAGTAAAACAACCTACCCCACACATCTCCTTTAAACTTTCCTCCTCTCACCATAATTATATGCTCTCTAGTCTTTAACGTTTCCACCTTGGAAAAATATTCTGACACTATCCAAACTATGCCTCTCCTGATTTATAAACTTCTATGAAGCAAATTCAATTGTCCAACTCGCTTTTGTAAATGTAAAATGATATGTACACTGCACTGAAATTAAAACTAGTTTGACATCCATAGAACCTAGTCTGTTAAACATGATTCCAAACATGAACTCACTAATGCAAACCAGTTCTTCCACAAACAAACTGAGGAAATCAGGCCCCCTCCTGTTCAATTACTGTAAAAGCTTTGTTGACTGAATAAGAGAACAGCAACATGACTGATGGCATAAAATCGGCACTATTTTCATAATGGCAAAATGTATATTTGTTGTAGTCCTAGATTTCAGTTAACCGTGCTCTATAATGGATAACAGTTGGCACTGAGAGACAATAGACAATAGGTGCAGGAGTAGGCCATTCGGCCCTTCGAGCCAGCACCACCATTCAACGTGATCATGGCTGATCATCCAAAATCAGTATCCCGTTCCTGCCTTCTCCCCATATCCCTTGACTCCACTATCTTTAAGAGCTCTCTCTCACTGTGGCAGTAAGTTAGGTGATGGGGCCAGTTTGAAATCTTGCTCATCAATCTCAAAATAATTCCTATTCAGTGGAACTGAATTTGGAAAGAAGAGTAGATCCTGCAGCTAGTATAAAATGCTGGATTTTGTGTTACCAACAAGAATATATTTATCAACAAATGGCAGCAGGGATATGTTGGTCGGTGTGGGCAAGTTGAGCCGGAGGGCCTGTTTCCATGCTGTATGACTCCAAATAGTACATTTTCTATTTAGGTAACCTGGGTGTTAGAAAGAGAAGAAAACTCATCCCCTTAGCATTCTCTCACCAAAAGTCCACTGCTAACTGAGCTTTTAACTAATCCCAGTGCAAGGAAAATTCTGAAGGATCTGACCTGAAATCTGCAAATACAATGCAGGTGTACAATAGTCGGTCACTGTTGAAGCTTCATAAAGTGACCTCTACATTTTCAATGTTGCCTCAATTTACTCCTTGATTAAAACTGTCAATTATTACATTGTGATCAAAAGTAACTGGTAGTTTGTTATAACTAATAGCAGTTGAATCTTTTTGAAACTCAATATGTTAATAGCAGAGAATCTTTAATCTGTCTCTATCTCTGGCAACGGTCCCCAAGTGCCTGAAAACAGCCACCATAGTGCCGGTGCCGAAAAAGTCTAAAGTCACCAACCTGAACGACTACCGCCCGTTGCCCTAACTCCAATACCAATGAAGTGCTTCGAAAGGCTGGTCCTCTCCCACATCAAATCCAGCATCCCTGCCTCACTGGACTCTCATCAATTTGCATACAGGGCAAATAGATCAACAGAGGATGCCATCTGTCTGGCTCTTCACACTGTCCTGACTCACCTGGACAAACAGGGCACGTACATGAGGATGCTCTTCATTGACTATAGCTTTGCATTCAATACGGTCATCCCCACCAAGCTCACCACCAAACTCCACTAGCTAGGCCTCAGCTCGCCGATATGCGATTGGATCCTGAACTTTCTCACGGAGCGACCGCAGGCAGTGAGACTGGACCCGCACCTGTCCTCCACTATCACCCTGAGCACCGGCACACCACAGGGCTGTGTACTAAGCCCCATGCTCTACTCCCTCTTCACTCACGACTGTGTTCCTGCATTCGACACCAACACCATCGTGAAGTTTGCAGACGACACAACAGTGATTGGGCTGATCACCAACGGTGATGAAACAAAATACAGAGCGGAGGTGCAGAACCTGGCGGACTGGTGCGCACATAATAACTTGTCACTAAACACCTCCAAGACCAAGGAGCTGATTATTGACTTCAGGAGGCCCCATAATGGAGAATATGCCCCAATCTCCATTTATGGGGAAAGTGTGGAGAGAGTGTCCAGCTTTACATTTCTGGGCACTCACATTTCAGAGGACCTCACATGGTCCACCAACACCACTGCGCTGGTCAAGAAGGCACAGCAACGACTGTTCTTCCTGAGCACATTAAAAAAGACTGGCCTGCCCCAACAGCTGCTGACAACGTTCTATCGCTGCACCACAGAGAGCATATAACCGTATGGCATCTCTGTGTGGTATCTCAGCTGCACAGAGAGGAGAGCTCTTCAGCGCGTCGTCCACAGAGTGCAGAGGATTATTAGGACACAGCTACCAGCCTTGGAGGGCATCTACCACACACGGTGCCTCAGGAAGGCCATCAGCATCCATAAAGACTCCACACACCCTTGTAATGGACTGTTCGAACTACTTCCCTCTGGCAGACATTACAAGACCTTCTACGCCCGAACCTCCAGGCTCAGAAACAGCTAGATTCCCAGAGCTATAGCGGCTCTGAACCGGCCCTGCTGAGTGCCCCCCATCCCCCCTGGACTGTCTCCCTCAGATGGTCACGTCGCACAGTTTATTTTTTTTTTTTTTTTTTTTTTTTTTTTTTTTATTTTTTTTTGACATCGGTTGGAAGCTGCATATCAAATCTCGTTGCACTTCAGATTCAATTTTAATTGTCATTGTCTGTGTACAGTACAGAGACAACGAAATGCATTAGACAACGAAATGCACTGATGTGCATTGACAATAAAATTTATTATTATTATTATTATTATTATTATTATTATTAACCGGGATCTTTTGTTTTCTATAACGTGTTACATTTAATTTGCTTCATATTTTCCAATTCAACTTTGCCCTTCAGCAACCACAATTTCCATTCTCGACAAACTTTGGTCTGAAATTTGTACAAAAAAACAAGAAAGTCTTCCAGTACACAGTATACAGTAAAGTGTGGCTCTTATGTTTAAGAACATTCTGAGTTTTGGTCCAAACACAAGTTGATGAAAACTAAGGAATAGGCGAGAAAAATGTTGATATTTACATCTGCCTTGATAAAAGGCCATTGTGAGGGCTGGGTGTAGATTAATGTATGTTGAAAGTTAACTACAGAAGACAGGTTAATCTTGAAACGCACAAGAGCAGTAATATAGCAGGTATTAGAGATTGTATTTGGGTTTAGTTTATTGTCACGTGTACCGAGGTACAGTGAAAAGCTTTTTTGTTGCTTGCTAACCAGTATTCTTTCTTCATCCACTGAACGTACCAGGTACAAGCACAAAGTGTTTAGTTTTAGTTTGGTTTAGAGAAACAATGTGGAAACAGGCCCTTCTACCCACCAAATCCAACTGATCATTGGTCACCCACAACTCGTTCCATGTTATCCCACTTTCACATCCTACATACAAGGGGAAATTTACAGAAGCCAATTAACCTACAAACCTGCATGTCTTTGGATTGTGGGAGGAAATCAATGCACCTAAAGAAAACCCACAGAGTAGAAACTCCACACAGACAGCATGCTTAATTCGGATCAACTCCTGGTCTCTGGTGCTCTGAGGCAGCAACAGTGCCACTGTGCCACTCAGAATTTACTTACAAATGTAGGGTAGGCTTAAAGTTGCTTTTATCAGGGAAGTATGTATATTTAGCCCGGTTTAGAAATCAGAAAACATGGATTTCATAATCATAATAGTACTTTATTAGTCAAGTATGTTTTGCAACATATGCTGTGGTGATGGAAAATAGTTCAGATTTAGACAGAATTGTTAATGCAGGGTGCACATTTTTACAAGTACAATTCCATCAGGCTTTCATAGTGATAAAAACTCACAAATGTTTTTCTCTGATGACCATGAGTTTTCTCCTACATCTTTCAGGCTGCTGCTTGCTCTCAAATTGTTGCACATGTGTGCATTCCTCCTTCAAAGTCCATAAGGTATACTTATGTACGAATAGGTTTGAATCTTATAATAGGCTCTGATGTATAGTTGTACTGAGCTGCTGCTGTTCAGTTGAAGTTAATATCTCTTGTATCTGTTGTCCTGATGTAGGGTCTCAAGCAGAAACGTTGACAATGACCTTTGTCTTCACAGATGTTGCTGGATCCAATACTCTAGACAATAGTGAGGCCGCATTTAGAGTACCGTGTTCTGTTCTGGGCACCATGTTATAGGAAAAATGTTGTCAAGCTGGAAAGGGTACCAATTACAAGGATGTTGTCAAGACTCAACGACCTATAGGGAGAGATTATAAAGGCTAGGTCTCTATTCCTCAGAGGGCAGGAGGATGAGAAATGATCTTATAGAGGTATAAAAAAAATCATGAGGAAAAGATCGGGTAGATGCACAGTTTATTTTGCCCAGAATAGGAGAATCGAGAACCAGAGTACATAGGCTGAGATGAGGAGGGAAAAATTTAATAGGAACTGAGGAGTATTTTTTTTCACACATAGGATGGTGGAAGTAGCTGCCGGAGGAGGTGGTTGAGGCAGGTACTATCGCAACATTTAAGAAACATTTCGACAGGCACATGGATAGGCCAGGTTTAGAGGGATATGGCCAAACGCAAGCAAGTGTGTCTAGTGTAGATGGGACATGTTGGTCGGTGTGGGTAGGTTTTGCCAAAGGGCCTGTTTCCATGCTATATGACTCTATGACCCACTGAGTTCTTCGTTGTTTTATAGCAGTGTGCGGTCTCAGAAAAGGGAACTGGGAATCATGGGAAGATTGGCTAAATTGGTCTTAGACATGTGGAAGATGTATATCCACAAATCAAACTGTGCCAGTCTGAGCTCACGTTGGTATTGGTTTATTATTGCCATCTATACTGTGAAAAGTTTTTGTTTGTGTCCTATCCAGTCAAATCTATACATAACTAAAGCTCTGATCTTGTTATCTTCCAGTTTGTATGGTCTTTCTATTTGCACAAACACGGTATACGACAGTGTTACGATTTTTCACCAGTTTACTCACCATTCTCTTGTGTTGTAGTTGCACCAAGTTTTGTTCCACGTTAGAGGTTTAAAAATTCTTAAAAACCGCGCATGCGCAGATTGATCTAGTCTCCTGCCAGTCAGCGCCGTGTGGATTGGTCTTTTCTCCTGTCACTCCGCGGGACGGCCCGCCCCTTTCTGCGCCATTGCGTCTTTACTGGAGCTGAGGATGGCGGGTGAAGGTTTCCAACCGGACACAATTTTCGGAGGGCCCTGCAAGCGGCCCAGCCCCAGCAGATGTCGCCAAACGGAAAGCGGAGAATCTGATCCCGGGGGAGTAGAACGACCAGTGCCCGCTGTGATTCCCATCGCACGATCAGCTCCTTGCTGACTCCGGCCCCCTCCCCGTGATACCCCATCTTTTCTCCGAGCTATGTCCCCTGACCCACCGCGCACACAACCCTCCTCCCCACAACGGTGCGGGAGATGTCGCCAAACGGAAAGCAGTGAATCTGATCCCGCCGGAGGAGAATGTCCAGTGACCAGTGCCCGCTGTGATTCACATCGCAACAACAGCCCCTTCCCCTCTGGTCGCCCTCTCTGGTTCCTGCCCCCCTTCCTTGTGGTACACCACAACCCCCGTCTTTTCTCTGAGCTCTTTCTCCCCCCCCCGCCACCACACCCCCTCCCCTGCCCACAGACCCCCCCTCTCCCTGCCCACAACCCCATCCCCCCCCTCAACTACCCCCAGCCCACAAGCCCCCAGAAACCCCCCCAGCCCCGACATAACCCCCAGCCCGCCCACACTGCCCCCCCCCCCACAAAAACTCCACAAACCTATCCCCTCCACAACCACGCCCAGCCAACATACGCCCCCTGCCCCAACACCCCCCCCCAGCCAGCCACCACCCCTGCCAACACCACCCCTGCCCCCCCCCCCCCACACCTCCCCCCCCCCTTCCCCCCCCCCCCCCCCCCCCCCCCCCCCCCCCCCCCCCCCCCCCCCCGCCCTGATATTGTCCCATCCCCATCCCCCTCCCCCAGCTGTAGGACGCCCCCCCCCCCCCGCCCATGACAAACCCCTCCTGAAGCCAGGTAGACTGGACAGGGACAGGGATCCTAACAGGAATGGTGGTGGAACAGCAATGGCAGGATTTTCTAGGCATAATCCGGAAGACAGAGAAAGTTCACCTGAGTACAGAGAAGGTTCACCAGACTGATTCCTGGGATGTCAGGACCTTCATATGAGGAAAGACTGGATAGACTCGGTTTGTACAAGCTAGAATTTAGAAGATTGGGGGGATCTTATAGAAACTCTTAAGGGGTTGGACAGGCTAGATGCAAGAAGATTGTTCCCGATGTTGGGGAAGTCCAGAACAAGGGGTCATAGTTTAAGGATAAGGGGGAAATCTTTTAGGACCGAGATGAGGAAAACTTTTTTTCACACAGAGAGTGGTGAATCTCTGGAATTCTCTGCCGCAGAGGGTAGTTGAGGCCAGGTGGGCGGAGGAATGGTGGATGGAATTTCATACAGAGAAGTGTGAGATGTTGCATTTTGGGACATCGAACAAGGGCAGGACCTACACAGTAAATGTAGGCCTTTGGGTCGTGTTGTAGAGCAGAGGGATCCAGGAGTACAGGTGCATGGTTCCTTGAAGGCCGAGTCACAGGTGGATAAGGTGGTCAAAAAGGCTTTTGGCACTTTGGCCTTCATCAGTCAGAGTATTGAGTATAGAAGTTGGGAGGTCATGTTGCAGTTGTATAAGACGTTGGTGAGACTGCATTTAGAATATTGTGTTCAGTTCTGGGCACCATGTTATAGGAAAGATATTGTCAAGCTTGAAAGGGTTCAGAAAAGATTTATGAGGATGTTGCTAGGACTAGAGGGTGTGAACTTTAGTTATGGAGAGGTTAAGTAGGCTGGGTCTCTATTCCATGGTGTGCAGGAGGATGAGAGGTGATCTTATAGAGGTATACAAAATCATGACAGGAATAGATCAGATAGATGCACAGAGTGTCTTGCCCAGAGTAGGAGAATCGAGGACCAGAGGACATAGATTCAAGGTGAAGGGGAAAAGATTTAACAGGAATCCGAGGGATACACCCACACAAAGGGTGGTGGGTGTATGGAACAAGCTGCCAGAGGAGATGGTTGAGACAGCGACTACCCCAATATTTAAGAAGCAGTTAGACAGGTACATGGATATGACAGGTTTGGAGGGATATGGACCAAATGCTTGCATGTGGGACTAATTGGCCAGTCTGGGCAAGTTGGGCTGAAGGGTCTGTTTCCACATTGTTTAATTCTATGACACTGTTACTCTATGTAGTTTTTTTTTCACCGGTGAGTGTGAAAGAAACAATGAGAATTAATAATGTGCAATAGTTCTGTAATGAGGGCGGTGAATGCACCCACCATATAGCTAGAGAGATCACATGATATCTCTCATTGCTTCTGTAAGTCAAAATGGACCAGCGGTAGAGAGCTGCCCAACAGCACAAGAGACCCGGGTTTGATCCTTAACTATGCGTGCTTGTCTGTATGAACTTTGTATGTTCTCCCTGTGACCAGTGTGGGTTTTCTCCAGGATCGTAGGATCGTAACCACAGTTACATTACAACCCTTTTTATGAATTAATGCTCAGGAATCTCTGCCTTTCTGAATCCAAATTCATCTTTCTGTAGGCATAGGACAAGTTCATCTTACTTAAATATCATGAACCCAGCTACTCCACAAATAAATATGCCGAAGTAGATACTGTTGGTATCAGGGCCGGATTTAGATGAAGAGAGGCCCTAGGCTGTTCCACTTTTGAGGCCCCTCCCAATCCCCCACCCCCACAATGAGAGGAAGATGGAAGAGTCCAGCAGATTGACACCGATGTGCAGCCGAGCGTGGCCAATGAGATAAGGGCTGGAAAGCTGAGCTTTTTATTTATTGCCAGTGCTAGTGTCAATTTATCGGCTTAAAACACTATTATTCTGAAATGGAGGGCAAGGAAAATTACTGAAGTGTTCTTTAGAGATTACAGTGCATTGTGACAGCATATGTAAGAAAGGCCTATGACAGTATCAAAAATATTATACACCAGGCCCGTACGAAGCTTTCAAAAAGGGGGGTGGCATGGCAGGATTACCCAAATGTTATGTGAAATAAGTGCACGCAGTGCATATCACAAGCTTGAAGCTCAAAGACCCTTGCGGCCGGGGTCCAGGGCCCACTTAAGGGCCCTGGAAGCTCTGGGGTTTTAAATTTTTATTTATTAGAAGCAGTGTACAAAAATGTAACCAGCGGCATATGACATAATACAGTTATTATATAGCTTCAATTTTAATTTTTAGCTATAGTTAAGAGAAAAGAAGAGAGAAATAGCAAGAGAGAGAAAAAGAGTAACGAATTTTATAAAAGATTTTATGAGGTAATTTCCCCACGTTTATACAACCTTTAGACATATGCATTTAAAGAACAGACATTACCACAAACACTAGCTGAATCAACTATCACACTTATACCCAAAAAAGATAAAGATCTAGAAGACCCAGAGCAATCGGCCTGATAAATACAGATCAGAAAATATTAGCGAAAACCTTGGCAAGAAGATTAAGTAAATACATTAATAAATTAATACACTCGGATCAAACGGGGTTGATACCCAAGAGACATTTGTTTAATACTTTGGGATGCCTTTTTAACATAATGTACTCACACAGAACTAAAGAAGACATAAACTATTTCATTAGATGCAGACGTTGGGTCCCATGTTCTCACGGGAGGGCTGGTCCCCCGACGCAATATTCCACCTCTCCACCAATTCCAATATTGGTGGCCAGTGGGGGGGCTTTCTGGAGTGCTGGTATGGGTTCTTGGGGTGGCAGCTCCGTCCCTCAAGCCTGATCTGCTGGCAGTTCACTCACGGCTGGTGGGCTGGCAGTTGACTCATGACTATTCCTTGAAATTCCATTTCAAGCAGGGTGCAAGGCCACCAAATTCAAATCCATGTTCCTACCATTTCAAGCAGGGTACAAGGCCACCAAATTCAAGTGCAGTTTCCAACCACTTCAAGCAGGGTGCAAGGCCTCCAAATTCAAGTGCAGTTTCATTCCACTTCTAGCAGGGTGCAAGGCCACCAAATTCAAGAGCACTTTCATTCCATTTCAAGCAGGATGCAAGGCCACCAAATTCAAATGCAGCTTTATACCATTTCATGCAGGGTGAAACCACCATAAAACCACACAAAACACCAAACTCACAGTTCAGTAGACATTCAGTGTGTTCAGTTGATTGACAGCTCAGACAGAGTTGTGACCTCTCCCTCCCCATCATGCAGAGACTGAGTCACACCCACACTTCCGGGTTTTATAACCCCCTCCCACCGGAAAAGGTGTGGTTTTCATGACATGAGAGAGATTCTCAACATTTTTTAAACACTAATACTTTTATTTTTCATTGATGGGGAGAATTATCTGCACCTGCTCAGCGGAGGGGGACTGAGTAAGATGACCAAAAGTCACAGCCGTAAGTGGTAGTGTTTTATCCAAAATCAATACACAGTGCAAACAGGAAGTAAGTGCATTTGCAGTAGTGCCTTTTAACTTCAAGCCAAAGCACCCAATCCACCATTTGCAATGTAGTGCCATTCAACTTCAAACAAAGCACCCTATCTTCCATTTGCAGTAAGTAGTGCCTTTCAACCTCAAGCCAACGCACCCAAGCCACCATTTGCAGTAAGTAGTGCCTTTCAACTTCAAGCCAAAGCACCCAAGCCACCATTTGCAGTAAGTAGTGCCTTTCAACTTCAAGCCAAAGCACCCAAGCCACCATTTGCAGTAAGTAGTGCCTTTCAAGCGAAAGCACCCAAGCCACCATTTGCAGTAAGTGGTGCCTTTCAACTTCAAGCTGAAGCACCCAAACCATTTGCAGGCAGTACCTTTTACTTCAAACAAACCATATTTTCATTTTCAAACCACATTAAGGGGACTCACAGTTGTGTAGACATTTGTTCAGTGTTATTCAGAGCTCAGAGAGACGTGACCCTTGGCTTCATCCATCTTGCAGAGACTGAGTGAGGCACACCACTTCCTGGTTTTATAGTTCCTCCCCCTCCCTCCAGCAGGGGCAGCAGAGAGAATGCTGATTTAAAAAAAAAACATTAATATCTCTCTGATTTGTCGTCGATGGGAAAAATCCTCCACACCCAGAGGCGGAGGGGGGCTCTGAGGTGGCCAAAAATGAGGTCCGTAGGTGGCGGCATTCTGTCGGAAATCGCAGCACAGTGGGCCAAAAGTGGTCAAGATCAGAGTTTTAGTAATATAGATGTAATTTACTGTGGCTGGGCAACTCATGCCAACAGGTAGGCTGGTTAATAATGGAGAGAGAGGATTGCTCACCTTTTAATATAGGCGCGATTCATCTCTCTCCAACAAATTTGAAGAACACACTATATGATAAAAATCCGATTATTCACAGCACTCTACGAATCTGGAGACAAGTAAAATCAATTATTAAACTAAGAAATTTATCTCTTCTTTCACCAATAGCTAATAACCCTTTGTTCAAGCCATCTATTATAGATAAAACTTTTACATATTGGGAAAGACTAGGAATCAAAAAAGTTGGAGATCTTTATGAGATGGGAACTCTTCTCTCATTTCAGGAATTACAGTCGAAATATCACCTGAAAGGTAATCAATATTTCAGATATCTTCATATTTTAGACTATCTGAAAACATATACCCAAGAGTACCAAACGTTGCTGCCATATATACTAGATGAATGTATGAATAGAGATTCAGTCAAACAATTTAACATCATATTTGTATAATACCCTTCTAAATATAGAAATCCCAGCGTCAGAAACAATTAGAAGAGACTGGGAAGAGGTATTTGGCCTAAAGATTTTAAAAGACAGATGGGAAGAAATCCTTTTATATATACACAATTGTTCGATTAACGTTAGACATATGTTAATTCAATCCAATTGTTTGTTATTATTCATATGGACGAGAAAATATAAATTGCTCTAAAACCTACCTTAATTTTGCAATCTCACTAAAGATAATCCCCCTCCTTCCCCCTCCCTCTCACTCCACCTCTCTCTCCCCCACACCTCTCTCTTCCCCCCCCACCTCTCTCTCCCTCCCATCTCTCTCTCCCCCCCCTCCCCCTTTCTCTCCCCCTCTCTCCCCCTCTCTCCCCCCTCCCTTCCCTCTCTCTCTTCTCCCTCTGTCTCAACCCCCACACTTTCCCCCTCTCACATCCCCCCCTCTCTCCCTCCCTCCCCCCCCTCACTCTCCCTCCCACGCAGCGAGGCTCCTCACACACTGCAGCCACCCCCCCACCCCCCCCCCCCCCCCCCCCCCACCCCCCGGCCCAGAGAAACGGGCACTCCCACAACGCAATATTCCACTACTTACCTGGGGCAGACCCCTAGGATCTTTGGTAAACACGAGGCATCGAAGTGATTGTGTGGATTGCAAATGGAGATCTGAACCCGCCCGGGCCCACTGCGCACGCGTGGAGATACAGCGTCACTTTGCGTCGCTACTGCGTCACCAGCTTCCCCCAACTGCGCAAGCGCGGATGGTCTCAATTTTTTTCCCCAAAAACTTCCATCGGCCGGTACTAGAACATCGGGTAATTTCCGTCAAAGTGGAAACGCTGATAGCACTCCAATTTTTTTTTTCTCTGGATTTTTTTTACTCTGTGAAAAAAACACCTTGGCCAGAGGCCCCCTAGATTTTGAGGCCCTAGGCTTCAACCTATGAGGCCTGTAGGTAAATCCGGCCCAGCCGAGGCCCCCCCTAGATCTCGAGGCCCCAAGCTTAAGCTTGTGAAGCTTATACGTAAATCTGGCTCTGGTTGGTATAATGTGAAATTACTGAACTAAATCTAGAGTTCTGGCCATTCATTGATCCAGAGACTTGAGTTGGAATCCCACCGGGGCAAATGGGGAAAGTAAATTCAATTACTTAAATAAACCTGGAGTTAAAGCTCAGTAACAATAACCACAAAATACTGAATTAAGATAATTGCCCACTCGCCACTAAATGACCACTGATCTGATAATTAAGTATATAGAAGTTTCCTCTTCACAGGGATTCTTATGAAGGGCACCTATGAACTGTTTTGGTTGCACTACAGACTGAATTTTATTGCACTAATATTATGGTCCCCCCCCCCCCCCCCCCCCCCCCCCACGAGGTTGTCAACAGCCATGGGTCACAGTATCAAAATTAGGGGTCGGGTCATTCAGGGCTGAGATAAGAAGAATATATTTCAGGGTCAATTTAGAGAGCAGAGCCTAGAGAATCTTTTGAATTCTCCACACAAGGGTGCTAGGAAACAAAGATAGACATGAAATGCTGGAATAACTCAGCAGGACAGGCAGCATTCTGGAGAGGAGGAATGGGTGGCATTTCGGGTTAAGACCCTTCTTCATTCCTTCTCTCCAGAGATGCTGCCTGTCCCGCTGTTACTCCAGCATTTTGTGTATATCTTCGGTTTAAACCAACATCTGCAGTTCCTTCCTACACATTTGTCTGTTATGAAATAATATTGTTCACTTGAAATATTATTTCTACTCGTATTGGAATTTTGATTTAACATCTTCTGGTTTGTGCGTTTTATTCTGTGTGTCTAAATTCTAAAATGTTAGATAATAGACAGGGTAGCCAGTCAGAATGTTCTTCCTAAGGTGGAAATAATAATAATAATAATAATAATAATAATTTTATTTATAGAGCACTTTAAAAACAAACATAGCTGCAACAAAGTGCTGTACATCACTAATCATTGACAAAAAAGTTAATACACACCAAAAATAACAATCAAAAGAAATAGTAGGAAAAGACATGTAAAATATAGAAACATCAAAAACACCACAAACAGAAGCAAAGCCTCAGGCATGGTCAAAAGCCAGGGAGTACAAATGCGTTTTAACACTGGATTTGAAGATGGACAGTGAGGGGGCCTGTCTGATGTGCAGCGGCAGGGTGTTCCAGAGTGCCGGAGCAGCAACAGAGAAGGCTCTATCCCCTCTGAGCCTCCGACTAGACCTCGGTACCTCCAGGAGCAGCTGACCAGCTGACCTGAGGGACCGGGCAGGAGTGTATGGGTGGAGCAGCTCAGAGAGGTAAGGCGGGGCGAGCCCATTCAGAGATTTAAAAACAAATAACAGTAACTTAAAATGAACCCGAAAGTGCACCGGGAGCCAGTGTAGGGAGGCCAGAATTGGCGATATGTGCTCCCTCTTTCGAGTCCCTGTTAAAAGGCGAGCAGCAGCATTCTGAACCAACTGGAGACGAGCCAGTGAAGAATGAGCAACACCAAAATAGAGCGCGTTACAGTAATCCAGCCTAGATGTAATAAAGGCATGGATTACTGTCTCAAAATGCTGCCGCTCGAGAATGGGCTTCACCTTAGCCAGCTTCCTTAGGTGAAAGAAGCTGGACTTAACCACCGCGCATATTTGGCGATCTAATTTAAAGTCACTGTCCATCCTAAAACCCAGGTTCACAACTGTTGGCTTCACGTACCTTGACAATGGACCTAAATCAACAAATGGAGGTTCACGGCAGCCATTGGGATCAAATAAAATCACCTCTGTCTTCTTTTCATTAAATCCAAGAAAGTTTAGGGCCAACCAGGACTTAATGTCATCAAAACAAGACAGAAGCGATTTTACAGAAAAGGCATCTTCCCCCCTCAGCGGCAAATAAAGCTGGGTATCATCTGCATAACAGTGGAAGGAGATGCCATGCTTTCTAAGGATGGAACCCAGAGGAAGTATGTACAGCGAGAAAAGCAGGGGCCCCAGAATCGAACCCTGTGGAACCCCATATGACAGGGGAGCGGAAGAGGATTCAAACCCAGCAAGGCTAACACACATGGTTCTGTCTGCCAGATAGGACCTGAACCATCCCAGGGCACTGTCGCAGATGCCCACTAACTGCTGTAGCCGAGATAATAAGATATTATGGTCCACCGTATCAAAGGCGGCAGACAAGTCCAGCAGGACAAGAACCACACAATCCCCAGAATCATTAGCCAGGAGGAAATGTCAAAGATTGGAGGGCACAGGTTTAAGGTGAAGTGGGCTAGGTTTAAAGGAGATGTGTGGGGCATGTGGTGGGTGCCTGGAATGCACTGCTAGGGTTGTTGGTGATAGTAGATTTGATAGTGGTGTTTAAGAGGCCTTTGGATAGGCACATGGATATAGATAGGTAGAATTTATTTGCCACACAACCAGAGTCGGTGGTATTTGGGTTGTCAGCAGCGGTACAATAATAAGGAACACACAACCACAATAAAAATGTAACACAAACATCCACCACAGCATTCATCACTGTGGTGGAAGGCACAGAACTTGGCCAGTCCTCCTCCATTTTCCCCCGTGGTCGGGACCTCCACCCTCCGCAGCCGTTGCTGTGGGCATCCAGATTCAGATTCAGATTCAAATTCAATTTTAATTGTCATTGTCAGTGTACAGTACAGAGACAACGAAATGCATTTAGCATCTCCCTTGAAGAGCGACATAGCAAACGATTTGAATAAAAAATAAATAAAAAATAAAAAATAAAAAAATAATAAGTGTCCGGGGGGGGGGGGGGGATTGGCAGTCACCGAGGTACGTTGTTTAGTAGAGTGACAGCCGCCGGAAAGAAGCTGTTCCTCGACCTGCTGGTTCGGCAACGGAGAGACCTGTAGCGCCTCCCGGATGGTAGGAGGGTAAATAGTCCATGGTTGGGGTGAGAGCAGTCCTTGGCGATGCTGAGCACCCTCCGCAGACAGCGCTTGCTTTGGACAGACTCAATGGAGGGGAGCGTGGAACCGGTGATGTGTTGGGCAATTTTCACCACCCTCTGCAATGCCTTCCGGTCGGAGACAGAGCAGTTGCCATACCATACTGTGATGCAGTTGGTAAGGATGCTCTCGATGGTGCAGCGGTAGAAGTTCACCAGGATCTGAGGAGACAGATGGACCTTCTTCAGTCTCCTCAGGAAGAAGAGACGCTGATGAGCCTTCTTGATCAGAGTAGAGGTATTGTGGGTCCAAGAGAGGTCATCGGAGATGTTGACTCCCAGGAACCTGAAGCTAGAAACACGTTCCACCTCCGTCCCGTTAATGTGGATGGGGGTGTGCGTGCCGCCTCTGGACTTCCTGAAGTCTACAATGAGCTCCTTGGTCTTCTTGGAGTTAAGGGTCAGGTTGTTGTCAGCGCACCATGCTGCTAAGTGCTGGACCTCCTCCCTGTAGGCCAGCTCATCGTTGTTGCTGATGAGGCCAATCACCGTTGTATCATCTGCATACTTGATGATGGTGTTAGTACCATGTACAGGTGTGCAGTCATAGGTGAAGAGGGAGTAGAGGAGGGGGCTCAGCACACAGCCCTGAGGAACGCCGGTGTTCAGGGTGAGGGTTGAAGAGGTGTGCTTGTCTAACCTCACAGACTGGGGTCTGTTGGTTAGAAAGTCCAGTATTCAGTTGCAGAGAGAGGGGTCGATGCCCAGGTTACCGAGTTTGGTGATCAGTTTTGATGGAATAATGGTGTTGAATGCTGAGCTGTAATCGATGAACAGCATTCTTACATAAGTGTCTCTGTTGTCAAGGTGGGAGAGGGCGGAGTGAAGTGCGGTTGAGATGGCATCCTCCGTACTCCTGTTCTTGCGGTAGGCAAACTGATAGGGATCCAGTGTGGGGGGTAGGCAGCTTTTGAGGTGTGCCAGGACCAGCCTCTCGAAGCACTTGGTGATGATGGGGGTAAGTGCAACTGGGCGGAAGTCGTTGAGGCTTGCCGCAGTGGAGTGTTTTGGCACTGGCACGATGGAGGTGGTTTTAAGGCAAGTGGGGACAACTGCTTGGGCAAGTGACAGGTTGAAGATGTCAGTCCAGACGTCTGTCAGCTGCGCAGCACAGGCCCTGAGCACGCGCCCGGGGATCCCTTCAGGGCCAGCAGCCTTACGTGCATTAGTCCTACTCAGTGCCACGTACACGTCGTAGGGGGTGAGTGTGAGGGGTTGGTGATCGGCAGGTAGCACAGCCTTGATGGCTGTCTCTAGATTGTCCCTGTCGAAGCGGCCATAGAAGTGATTAAGCTCCTCAAGGAAGGAGGCGTCGCTGGATGTGGGGGTGATGTTGGAGGGTCTGTAGTCCGTGATGGCCTGGATGCCTTGCCACATGCGTCGGGGGTCGGAGTTGTTGTTGAAGTGCTCCTCAATCCTGAGCTTATGGCAGTGCTTGGCCTTCCTGATGCCCCTCTTCAGGTTAGCCCTGGATGAACTGTAGGCTCGAGCATCGCCTGACCTGAAAGCGGTGTCCCGTGCTTTCAGCAGTAGCCTGACCTCGCTGTTCATCCATGGCTTCTGATTCGGGTATATGGTCACCTGTTTGAGGGAGGTGACACTATTGATGGTGGAGTTTATAAAGTCCAGAACAGAGGATGTATAGGAATCAATGTCCGTGTGAGAGTCAAGGGTGGCCTGGGCTGCAAACGCCTTCCAGTCAGTGTTTCCAAAACACTGCTGAAGTGTGAAGTCCGCTTCCTCTGACCAGACTTTAACTGTCCTTACAGTTGGTTTAACCCGTCTGATGAGTGGGGAGTACTTGGGGAGCAGGAACAATGAGACGTGATCAGACTGACGTGGGGAGTACTTAGGGAGCAGGAACAATGAGACATGATCAGACTGACCAAGGTGGGGGAGGGGGATGGCTTTGTAAGCTTCAGCCATATTGGTGTAGACTTTGTCCAGTGTCTTGTCTACTCTAGTGGGGAAGGATACATGTTGGTGGAATTTGGGGAGTACAGTCTTCAGGTTGGAGTGATTGAAGTCACCCGCAACAATGAAGGCTGCCTCGGGGTTGTGCGTCTGTTGTTTGCTAATGGCAGTATGCAGCTCTTTCATTGCAAGCTTGGCATTAGCATCAGGAGGGATATAGGCTGCAGTCACAACAGTGGAGGTGAACTCTCTGGGCAGATAGAACGGTCTGCATCTAACCAAGAGGAATTCAAGGTTAGCTGAGCAGTGACTCTCGATGATGGTGGAGTCCGTGCACCATGCTTTGTTTACATAAATGCACAGACCCCCCCCTCTGGTCTTACCAGAGTCTGATGTCCTGTCCGCTCGGAGTAAATGACGCCCCGATAGCTGGATGGCGCTGTCAGGAACGTCAGTGTTGAGCCAAGTTTCAGTGAAGATCAAGATGTTGCAGTCCTTGATCCGGTTGTGGGAGGTGATCCTTAGCCGGAGTTCATCCATTTTGTTTGCCAGTGAGCGCACGTTGGCGAGGAAAAGGCTAGGAATCGCTGCCCTGTGTGGGGCTAGCTCTAACCTGGCCTTTAACCCACCTCTGCGTCCCCGGCGGTGTTTTTGTACCCGTCGCCGTCTGTTGGTGCTTCTGGTGGGCCGAGCTGGCTTGGTGCGCGCTGGTGTTCTGCCGCTCCGTTGCTCCGCGTCTGCGTTACTCCGCAGGCGGTCTTCAGCCCCGCGGCTCTGCTGATGGTCTCCAGCCCCGGGGCTTACCTGGCGTTCTCCAGCTCCACGGGTCGGGTGGTGGTCTCCAGCTCCACGGGTCGGGTGGCGTTCTCCAGCTCCCCGGGTCGGGTGGCGTTCTCCAGCTCCCCGGGTCGGGTGGTGGTCTCCAGCTCCACGGGTCGGGTGGTGGTCTCCAGCTCCACGGGTCGGGTGGTGTTCTCCAGCTCCACGGGTCGGGTGGTGGTCTCCAGCTCCACGGGTCGGGTGGCGTTCTCCAGCTCCACGGGTCGGGTGGTGGTCTCCAGCTCCACGGGTCGGGTGGCGTTCTCCAGCTCCACGGGTCGGGTGGTGGTCTCCAGCTCCACGGGTCGGGTGGCGTTCTCCAGCTCCACGGGTCGGGTGGTGGTCTCCAGCTCCACGGGTCGGGTGGTGGTCTCCAGCTCCACGGGTCGGGTGGTGGTCTCCAGCTCCACGGGTCGGGTGGCGGTCTCCAGCTCCACGGGTCGGGTGGTGGTCTCCAGCTCCACGGGTCGGGTGGCGTTCTCCAGCTCCACGGGTCGGGTGGTGGTCTCCAGCTCCACGGGTCGGGTGGTGGTCTCCAGCTCCACGGGTCGGGTGGTGGTCTCCAGCTCCACGGGTCGGGTGGCGGTCTCCAGCTCCACGGGTCGGGTGGCGTTCCCCAGCTCCACGGGTCGGGTGGTGGTCTCCAGCTCCACGGGTCGGGTGGTGGTCTCCAGCTCCAGTTGGTAAGGGACAAAGTCAAAGTCAAGGTAAGTCCAGGATCGACTCTTCCCCACCGGAGACCACGGCTTCAGGTTGATGTAGGCCGCAGGCCGGCGGTCGAAGATTTAAGGTTCCCGCCGTGCCGCAGCCAGAAGCACCGCAGTCTGCAGGGCCGGCGGTCAAAGCTCCCCTCCAGGGGTGATGGTAAGTCCATGCCGCACCCGCGGTAGAAGTTGGCCGCGGGCCGGCCGTGATGGCTTCTTCTTCCCCCGGGTCCCCCACGAGGGATCCCGGGCTGCGGACGCCGCGCCATCTGGAGCTCTGCAGACCGCGGCTTCAGGCTGCCGGCTGCCGCGGGCCAGCGAAACGGAGCGCTCCCCTCCAGCGAGCCCCAGCGAGAGCTCGCCCGCTCCACGCCGAGAGTCCACGCTGCGCCCGCCGCTGAAGCCCCGGGCGCGTCTCCGGAAAAGGCCGCGCCGATCCTCGTTGTTAGGCCACGGGGGAGGCGACCTGGAAAAAGTCGCCTCTCCGTGGAGGAGGCGACCAAAGCGGTTTCCCCCTTACCCCCCTACACCACCCCCCACACAAGACACACAAAGGAACATTAAAACAAACTTTAAAACATACTTTAAAACATACTAAAAATTGAAAAGACTAACGCGCTGCTGACAGGCGTTGCCATTGCAGCGCCCCCTACGACTCCCTATGCTGGGTATGGACCATATGCAGGCAGATGATTAGTTTAGTTTGGCATCATTCTCGGCACAGACAATATGGGCAGAAGGGCCTGTTTCCTTGCTATACTTTTCTAATGATTGAATCATTAGAATTCCTGTCAACCCTCTCTGTAGATTCAGAGCAGATGTGTACCATCCAATATGGTGTTTAGCCAAACATACCTCATACTCATTATAGTGATGAACATCCATAGACAGCAAGAGTTATCACCATTGTGTTTTGCTGTCCTATCCACCATTGTTGTGTCGTCTGCCAACACTCACTACCCAAGTTCACACACGAAGGAAACTCTCTAGGACATATTGACTCAACTCACAGCAGGCGGTGAGGAAAGCAATTTTTTAAGAAACAAAACAAAATCTCAATACTTTGATTATTTTTGCATAATTTATAAATGATTGTCCCTTTATGTTTGGCCAGATTAATCTAAAACCATTTATAAATACATAAACCACTTTCTTTACACTCATGTTAGTTGGCACTGGTCGCCAATTTTCCACACAATTTCTATACAATTTCACACAAGCACACAACTCTCCAGATGGTTTCTTTTTATGAGTACAAAGACCCTTATGAAGCTGATTGGTTGTCAAACTGCCACGATTCCTATTTAACATGTAAACTTTTCTTTCTGTTCCCGTCATCCCCTCAACAAGGACAATTTCTCAAGGTCTTTTTGGTTTTTGTGAGACATCTGTTTTCATTATAGTTAATTCATACTACAGAATTATGCCACTTGATCTGCAAATAGAGATCCTGAACTAATGCTGTAATTTATAATTAGGCAACCATTGATTATAATGATGTCATGTAAATAAAGCGACGGGGAATTCACATCTGGTTTCAACCACTTGAGCTAAAAATGACCTAAAATAAAAACACTCAATTTATTTATTTTAGGTACTTTGTTTCTGCAGCAAATGTCACCAGGAGTCCATGTAATTAATGATTTTGAACAAACACAATTAATCATCCAGATTAAATAAACTGGAAGATTTCCTTGTGAATAGTTTGTTTAGCATTCAATGGGTTTGACTTCTCCTTACACCAGATGGTTACAAAACATTCTGGGAAAACTGCAAGATACAAGGAACTGCTTATGCTGGAACCTTGAAAACTGTACCCTGTTCCCAAATTTTAACAAAAAAATAAAACTGGTTCGGATTCAACCAAAATACATTACCTTCTGCCATATCACAATGGAATTGGCTTCATAACTATTCTCGACTTTTATCTGCAGAGTACAGATTAATGTGGAAGAATTCCTTGCAAATATGTCCCAAAAAACTAACTATCTTACAAGCATTGGGACTGCCAGACAAATTTGAGGCACCGTATGTGTTGGGTACCTAAGATTAGTTTTGAACCATTTCTTAAATGAAAAACAATGGGACAAGAAACTCCTTTAGTGAAACTCTCAGTGAAAATGGGTACATAAAGCCCAGACTGTGAGGTGATGTGTGCATCTATCTGACAAATGTGCTACATATTTTCTAATAACATGCACCAGTAATTTTATTAACATAAAAATATGCCTGCTATGTGATTGTTTTGTGATTGATGAAATACATTTCATGTGCAACACTTAAGGCATAAATAGTCATGAAATAGATTGTATAATTTTAGGATTTTCAAACTGTGTAGTGGTTTATCCACTAAGACTTGGTTTGCTTCTGGGCCAGTTTACTACATCCCACTAGTCATTTCTAACCACTGCAAACAACGCTGTGCTGGCACTAGCTTGCTCTATTTTCAATTGCTCCTTCCAGCCATTGTGGTCTATCTTTGACACTGGAGGATATGAAGCAGCAGCCAAGAAGGTAGAAAAAAACCCAATTGAGAGAAGGAGAAAGAGGGTGTTGTGCAGGAGATAAACGCATGGGCAGACTTTTTCCAGTAGCTCCCTCACCTCAACATTCAGTGTGGTTCAATGTATGAGGTCCCTGCATTTAATTAAGGAGGTTGACAGTCCTTTATATCATCCCAAACCCAAGCATAAGGTAGTTCCAGGCTTGGTGACTTTGGCAGCACAAGTAATTGAAGCATTAGTTTAGTTTAGTCTAGAGATACTGCGTGGAAACAGACCTTCGGCCCACTGAGTCCGCATCGACCAGCAATCCCCGCACATTAACACTATCCTACACAGACTAGGAACAATTTTACTCTTATACCAAGCCAATTAACCTACAAACCTGTATGTCTTTAGAGCATGGGAGTAACTGAAGATCACGGAGAAAATCCACGTGGTCATGGGGAGCATCCTAGGATGCATCACCCATAGTCACTCATGTCCGAGGGGGGCCTACGAACATGAGGAGACCATACAAACTCTGTACAGACAGTGCCTGTAGTCAGGATTGAACGCAGGGCTCCGGCGCTGTAATTGCTGTAAGGCACAACTCTACCGCTGCCGCCCTAGCTAGAAATACTGAGTTTTCACTATAGTATCCTTCATGTCAGAATATAAAGGTCAATTTTTTCAGGCAGCCCAGTTAAACTGGACTTGGGTCACACAACATATTTTCCCAATTCATGCAAACTCTTTTAACCATGGAATATATTACAGGGTCAAAATTTTAACTAATGGGCCTGTCCCACTTTGGCAATTTTTCAGCGGACTGCCGGTGACTGTCAAGTTGCCCGCACTCGCCTGAAAAACTGGGAACTGGAACCGCGACTGTCAGAGTGAACTACACACACAAACACATCGCAAAGGCGGGGGCCAGGGCAAGCGGGGGAGCGCTGTCTGAAATTCACAGGGTACAAAGCCAAGGTGATACAGACACACACCGCGATAAACAGTTGGCGCTGTAATTAAGACAATTAGCACAGTGTACGGTAAGTCCTTTAAAAGAGGGGAGGAGGGAGGGAGAGGGGAGGAGGGGGGGGGGGGGGGGGGGGGGGGGGGGAGAAGCGGGGAGAAGGAGTGGAGCCAACTTTTAAGAAGCCAGACATCTTTTAATAAGTCAGAGATACATAGCTGTGAAGTTCGGCAGACATTTAACATTACCTTGGTTCTGAAAACTCCAGCTTACGTTTTTTTCCCAAATGAGCCAATGAAAAGGACCGGTCAGCAAAGGTGATTCAATAAAACTACCTATACTACCTATACTACCCATAACTACATGGCGACACCACGACAACTGCACCTATAACTACAGGATTATCGATTTTCTCCATGGCGACCAATTTCTGGTCGCAGAAAAATGTTCAACATGTTGAAAAATTTGCCCGACCATACTGAGGCCGCAACTAATTACCAGAATGCGGGAACTCCTCGCGACCATGAAGGAGACCAGAGACCATGTGGCGACCATGTGGCGAGCGCAGAGTCTCCTGCACTCGCGTAAAAAGTCGCCTAAGTGGGACAGGCCCATAAGGAAAAGGTGACTATTTTGCTCCACACTGATATACTTTCAAAAGTCCAATGAAATGATGTGTGGTTGTCTATTGCAATCAAATTTCTGTTCTGCAATGTTTCTTTACATTAAGTGTCATACACTTAGCTCCAGATCATTCAAACTATAGGCTGAGACAGCAGCACAACAGCAGATGCATGTAGACATTTTGCACAAAAATTATGTAGAATTTGTTTGGATATTCCCTGGATCACTCTTGCCATGTTTGGAATGTTAATAGAAATGTCATTAATATTTAAAATACAGTACTTGAATTTGTTATAAAATTTTGGAAAAGGTGCAAAGTCTTAATTATTTCCCAGATCAAATATATAATTTGTAAATTAAATACATTATGGGATGCTTATTACTGCTTGGTGTAATTAATTATGCAGCTGCACTTCCAAACAGCAGAATTAGACTTGGTAGCATTGAGGTGTATAGTGTGGGAAATTAGGTTGGGACAATACACTAACTAATGCAACATGATCAGCTGTTTAAAGAATCTGATTAAACATTAATTTTCTTATTAATGTAATGCTAGCGAAGGTCAGCAGCATTTTCTTAATCATTGAAAACTACCTCTGATCACCAATGCATTTACTTGAAGATTCCCATCTCAGTGAGAGAGGTGCTATTGAGACATATCTCCAGTCACTGGTATATGTAACATCCAGATACTCAAGAAGGGTCTCGACACAAATCGTCACTGATCCTTTTTCTCCTGTGAACAACGAGAAACAGTTTGCTTTGATCAACTTTGTCCCGTTCTTACGTAATGCTAAATAATTCTGTGACTTTGCCATGTAATCTACGACATGTGAACCATCAACAAAACATGTGCATTATTCATTAGCGACAGCATGAGCTCTTCAGACAGATACTGTATCAGCTATCTACTTAAACATTCAACAGTTATTGTGTAATTCAGTCGTGGGTTTACTGCTCATCAGAGTCAATGTGTGCCAGGAGTGTAATACAGGAGTGAAACATGGATCTATCTGTCTTGCCAAATAACAATCATCCTGACAAATTTCTGCAGTTAGATGTAAAAGCTCTAAGTATAAGACCTGGTTTAGGCCCAGTTGGTTTCACAGGTCTCTCCGGGGCAGCTTTGAGCAGTCAACAGTGGCACAATCAAGTCTATTCTCAGGTAAGTGTGTTGATCAGCTTTCGATCAGTGCTTGATCTCTTGTGATGAGAAACAATCGTTGTTGTTATCTCTGTACTGTACACTGACAATGACAATTAAAGTTGAATCTGAATCTGAATCATCTACCGGGATGAGGTGGAGCAGCTGACAGTGTGGTGTGAATAAAATAACCTGCTCCTCAACACCTTAAAGACAAAGGAAGTAATAATAAACTTCAGGAAGAACAAAACGGACATGGTACCATTGACTATCAGAGGGGACTGTGTAGAGAGGGTGGCGGATTTCCGCTTCCTGGGAATCCATATTGAGGAGGACCTGACGTGGAGCGTGAACACCACTGCGCTGCTGAAAAAGGTCCAGCAGAGACTGCACTTCCTGAGGGTGCTCAGGAAGAATAACATCACTCAGAGACTGCTGCTGTCCTTTTATCGGTGCTCCATTGAGAGCATACTAACATACTGTGTATGCGTGTGGTACACCAGCTGCACAGCGGCTCAGAGGAAAGCGCTCCAGAGGGCCATTGACAACGCCCAGAGGATTGTCGGCTGCCCTCTCCTTACCTTGGAGTACTTACACAGTTCTCGCTGCACCAAAAAATCCCAGAATATCATAAAGGACATTTCCCACCCCAGACACTCCCTGTTTGAACTGTTGCCGTCAGGCAGACGGTACAGATCTACAAGGACAAGGACAAATAGACTAAAAAACAGTTTTTACCCCACTGCTATAAAAGCACTAAATGTAGCCGCCAAGGAACGCAGGGGCGATACAGACTAAGGGACTGTGGTAACTGTGGAATCGACAGAAGGATGGAGGGTTGGGTGTGTATGCGTGCTTTGTCCGTGATATTTATTTAGTTGTTTATCTTTAATATTTTACCTTGTATGTATCATTAGCTTTTAGAAATGTTTGAATGCTGCACTGACTGGCTGACATTTTAAATTTCGTTGTACATGGTTCATGTTACAATGACAATAAAGAAACTATTCTATTCTATTCTATCTGAATTATGAGTCATCCTCGAATTTGTCTAATATTCTTTAACAATATAGTTAAAAGAATTGAATTAAATTATAAGAACAGGCCCAGTCAAAATGAGTGGGTAAATGGCCTAATCAGTACAATAAGGCCTAATCAGTAGAGCAGCACGGTGGCGCGGCGGTAGAGTTGCTGCCTTACAGTGCCAGAGACCCGGGTTTAATCCTGACGATGTGTGCTTGTCTGTACAGAGTTTGTATGTTCTCCCCATGACCTGCGTGGGTTTTATCCGAGATCTTCGGTTTCCTCCCACACGTACAGGTCTGTAGGTTAATTGGCTTGGTATAAATAATTATCTGACGTGAGTCTGTTAAATTTCCAATATCAACTATACGTTTCTGACTGTTATTGAAAGAGAATCATTAATTGCACCAAATTGATGACATAATCGATGGGTATTAATGATCACAAATTGATAATGTTATTAATATCACTGTTACTGCACATGTCTTCCAGAATAAGAACCAAAAGCCACAGGGGAAGATCAGCACGCAGCAGAATGATGATTTCCCTGTTCTCATTGATAAAGTAATCAGCCAACATAGCACTCCCCTCACCCTGAAGTCCACCATTAAGACAAATCCCCTGTACGCAGACTGTAGAGCGGTCGAAGGCTGGCAACAGAACAAGACTCATCCCTCATGGACAATTCAGGACTACGACAGACAGTCGATGCAAACAAATTTAGCAATTCATCTTAGCAAGGTGATATGTCGCAGAGCCTAACATGATGAATAGACACTAATATTTTAACTTCCATTGCACTTATATCAAATGTCACAATGTAATTTAGACACGAAAGATGATTGAGAATTCTTAGAGCAGTGGAGGTTTGGAATTATTGCATGATCAAAAGCAAACACTTCAAACTAAAAAAAAGGATAGCAAAATGGTAAAACATCCAGAAAAAAATATTTCAGAGTGTGTGACAAAAGGCTGATAACAATACAAGTGAGGGGAACACAAGAGATAGACAGAGAAGTGAATGCTTGGAGGAATCCAGAACTGAGTGAGCATGATGCCATGTGGAGGAGGAAAGTGAAAGATGGACTTGAAAGAGGGAAGATAGCAAGATAAGGGTATTGGAATCATGGAGCAGGAATATAACACATGAACGTAATATATGAGATAGGGCAGGAGCTGGCTATTTTCACCTGCCCTCCCATCTAATCATGTATGCCTATCCTTAAATGCAACCACAACTAATCTGATATTAGCATCAGGCTGACTTTCCTGCCAGGTTACTCATAATCATTAACTTTCTCAATTTTCTCTGCTTTAACTTTGAATACTCTGACTGCATTTCTACAGCTTTTTGGGATAGAGAAATCCAGAAGTCAACTTCCGTTGAGATGAAGAAATTCCCCCTCATCTCCATTTTAAAATGGATGCCCCGTTTATTCTGAAACTGTAATTAAGTTTGTGGATTACACTAAAATAGGTGTTATCATTGATAGTGAGGATGGTTGTCAAGGATTACAGTGGAATTTTGATCAACAGGGCAAGGGGGCTTGAGAATGGCTAATGGAGTTTAATTCACATAAGTGCGAGGTGTTGCATTGTGGGAAGTCTATCAGGTGTGGACCTCCACAGTGAATGCTAGGGTCCTGGGGAATGTTGTAGAGCAGTTGGATCTAGGAGTATAAATATATGGTTCCCTGAAAGTGGTGTCACAAGCAGATAGGATGGTGTAAAGGCTTTTGGCATGCTTGCCTTCATCAGCTGGGGAATTAAGTATAGAAAAAGGGACACAGAGTGTTGCAGTAACTCAGCGGGTCAGGCAGCATCACTGGAGACCATAGGGAGGTGACATTTCAAATCAGGGGCCTTCTTCATACTGATCAGGCTTCTCGGCCTGAATCTGTTGAGTTACTGCCTGAGATGCTGTTGAGTTACTCCAGCACTTTGTGTTTTTTCTTTGTAACCAGCATCTGCGGTTCGATGTTTCTATAATTGAGTATATAAGTTGGGACAAGATGAACAAGATGTTGGTGAGACAGAATTTAACATTTTGTATTCACTTCTGGTCACCTGCTATAGGAAAGGTGCCGCTAATTTGGAAAAATTGCAGAAAAGATCGATGAGGACATTGCCAGGATTTGAGGGCCTAAACGAGAGGGAGAGGTTGGACAAGCTAAGAATTTATTCCTTGCAGCACAAGAGGATGAGGGATAATTTTATAGAGGTATATATAATCATGAGGTGTGAATGCACTGTCCTTTACCCAGAGTAGGGGAATCAAGAACTAGAGGGCATAGGTTTAAGGAGAGAAAGGAAATATTTAATAGGAACCCTCCTTTTCATACTAAAGATGGTAGCTAAATGGAATGAGCTGCTGAGGAATTAGTTGACAAAATGTATAGGAAAGAACTGCAGATGCTAGTTTGATAGACACAAAATGCTGGAGTAACTTAACGGGGCAGGCAACATGTCTGGATAGAAGGAACAGGTGACGTTTCAGGTCGAGACCCTTCTTCAGACTGAGGTAGGTACAGGAACAATATTTTAAAGATTCTTGGATAAGTACACGAATGGGAAAGGTTTTGAGTGATATGGGCCAAACGTGAGTAAAGGAGATGATGTTAAATGGGACATCTTGGTCGGAATGGACAAGTTGGGACAAAGGGCCTGTTTGCATGCTGTAGGACTATGACCCTTTGACACTGTCGAAACATTTTTTCAACATCTACTACTAAGCCCAATCAGTAACTTTGATGTTTCAATGAGATTGTCTCTCCTTATAAACTCCATTGAGTATAAGCCCAAACTGTTCAATCTTTCTTCAAGAGTAATTATCTACATCTCGAAAAGCAACCGTGTGAAGGTTCTGTGAATTGTTTACAATGCAAATATGGGTGGCACGGTGGCACAGCGGTAGCGTTGATGACTTACAGACCTTGAGACCCGGGTTCGATCCTGACTACGGATGCTGTCTGTCTGGAGTTTGTATGTTCTCCCCGTGACAGTGTAATTTTTCTCCGGGTGCTCCGTAGGTATGGTACAGCTATCACTGCAGCTGTAACAAACATGGATGCCTTAAGGTTTCCTTCCCCATGCTATCTTCATTCTCCAGTCTTTACACCTACTTCCTTTCCAAGGAGACCAGGAGGCAGACTGCTGCTAGGATGGAGTTGGATTTTCCATAAGATGAAGGGGTTGGCACATTTGCACAGCAGTAAAGTTGCTGCCGTACAGAACAAGAGATCCTCAGAGGGCGGTGGAGGCAGGTTCTTTGCCCCAGAGGGCGGTTGAGCCAGGTACTCTGGATGCTTTCAAGAGAGAGCTAGATAGGGCTCTTAAAGATAGTGGAGTCAGGGGATTATGGGGAGAAGGCAGGAACGGGGTACTGATTGGGGATGATCAGCCATGATCACATTGAATGGAGGTGCTGGCTCGAAGGGCCAAATGGCCTACTCCTGCACCTCTTGTCTATTGTTTATTGTCTATTATCCGAGTTTGATCCTGAGTACGGATAGTGTCTGTACAGAGATTGAGTGTTCTCCCTGTAACAGCGTGGGTATTCTCTGGGTGCTCTAGTTTCCTCCCACACGGTATTTTGGATCCGTCTTCACTAAGGAGGGCACAAACAATCTTTCTGATACAGTAGTGGCCAGAGGATCTGGGGTGGAGGAACTGAAGGAAATCCACATTAGGCAGGAAATTATGCTGGGTAGACTGATGGGACTGAAGGCTGATAAATCCCCAGGGCATGGTGGTCTGCATCCCAGGGTACTTAAGAAAGTGGCTCTAGAAATCATGGATGCATTGGTGATAATTTTCCAATGTTCTATACTCAGAATCAGTTCCTGTGGATTGGAGGGTAGCTAATGTTATCCCACTTTTTAAGAAAGGCGGGAGAGAGAAAACAGGGAATTATAGACCAGTTAACCTGATGTCAGTGGTGGGGAAGATGCTGGAGTTAATTATAAAAGATGAGATAACCGAGCATTTGGATAGCAGTAACAGGATCGGTCCGAGTCAGCATGGATTTATGAAAGGGAAATCATGCTTGACTAATCTTCTGGAATTATTTGAGGATGTAACTAGGAAAATGGACAAGAGTCAGTGGATGTAATGTGCCTGGACTTTCTGAAAGCATTTGATAAGGTTCCACATAGGAGATTAGTGGGCAAAATTAGGGCACATCGTATTTGGGGTAGAGTGCTGATGGATAGAGAAGTGGTTGTCAGACAGGAAACAAAAAGTAGGGATTAACGGGTCCCTTTCAGAATGGCAGGCAGTGACTAGTGGGGTACTGCAAGGCTTGGTGCTGGGACCACAGCTATTTACAATATACATCAATGATTTGGATGAAGGGATTCAAAGTAACATTAGCAAATTTGCAGATGACACAAAGCTGGGTGGCAGTGTGAACTGTGAGGAGGATGCTATGAGAATGCAGGGTGACTTGGACAGGTTGAGGGAGTGGGCAGATGCATGGCAGATGAAGTTTAATGCGGATAAATGTGAGGTTATCCGCTTTGGTAGCAGAAACAGAAAGGCAGATTACTAAATGGCTTCAAGTTTGGAAAGGGGAAGTACAATGGGATCTGGGGGTCCTTGTTCATCAGTCTATGAAAGTAAGCATGCCAGTACAGCAGGCAGTGAAGAAAGCAAATAGCATGTTGGCCTTTATAACAAGAGGAGTCGAGTATAGGAGCAAAGAGGTCCTTCTGCAGTTGTATAGGGCCCTAGTGAGACCACACCTGGAGTATTGTGTGCAGTTTTGGTCCCCGAATTTGATGAAGGACATTCTTGCTATTGAGGGAGTACAGCGTAGGTTTACAAGGTGAATTCCCGGGATGGCGGGATTGTCATATGCTGAGAGAATGGAGCAGCTGGGCTTTGTATACTCTGGAGTTTAGATGGATGAGAGGGGTTCTTATTGAAACATATAAGATTGTTAAGGGTTTGGACACGCTCGAGGCAGGAAACATGTTCCCGATGTTGGGGGAGTCCAGAACCAGGGGCCACAGTTTAAGAATAAGGAGTGAGCCATTTAGAACGGACGAGGAAGCACTTTTTCACACAGAAGGTTGTGAGTCTGTGGAATTCTCTGCCTCAGGGGGCGGTGGAAGCCAGTTCTCTGGGTACCTTCAAGAGAGAGCTAGATAGGGCTCTTATAGATAGCGGAGTCAGGGGATATGGGGAGAAGGCAGGAACGGGGTACTGATTGGGGATGATCAGCCATGATCACATTGAATGGAGGTGCTGGCTCGAAGGGCCAAATGGCCTACTCCTGCACCTCTTGTCTATTGTTTATTGTCTATTATCCGAGTTTGATCCTGAGTACGGATAGTGTCTGTACAGAGATTGAGTGTTCTCCCTATAACAGTGTGGGTATTCTCTGGGTGCTCTGGTTTCCTCCCACACTCCAAAGCCATACAGGTTTGTAGGTTAATTGGCTTTGGTGAAAACTGCAAATTATAAATTGTAAATACGGTCATAAGTGATAGGAGCAGAATTAGGCCATTCAGCCCATCAAGTCTACTCTGCCATTCAATCATGGTTGATCTATTTCTCCCTCCTAACTCCATTCTCCTGCCTTCTCCACATAACCCCTGAACCCCTGTTGCCAGTGTACAGGATAGTGCGAGTGCACGGGTGTGATTGCTGGTCAGTGTAGACTTGGTGGGTGAAGAGCCTGTTTCCGTGCTATATCTCTCAAGTCTAAAGTCATAAAATAATTTCCCTCCCCTTCCCTCTCTCCCACATCCTCCTTTGTATGGGCATTTCTTTCAAATACATTTTACAATAATAGCCTCCCATATTCTGGGATCCAGACCATTATCTCGCTGTGTATATCTGAACTGATTAAACTCTAGAAGTTGAAAAAGTGGAAGCTATAAACAAGAAGAGCCTCACATCTTATTCTAACCATTTGGGGATTTCTGAGCAGTTGATGTTTTGTTTGTAAGGATATAAAATGAAGGGAAGAATTGATGTGTTAGGTAGTCAAAAGCTTTTCTCAGGGTAGAAATGTCAAAAAGAACATAGAAACATAGAAAATAGGTGCAGGAGTAGGCCCTTCAAGCCTGCACCACCATTCAATATGATCATGGCTGATCATCCAACTCAGCATCCTGTACCTGCATTCTCTCCATACCCCCTGATCCCTTTAGCCCCAAGGGCCAAATCTAACTCCTTCTTAAATATAGCCAATGAACTGGCCTCAACTAGTTTCTGTGGCAGAGAATTCCACAGATTCACAACCCTCTGTGAAACATTTTTTTCTCATCTTGGTCCTAAAAGACTTCCCCCTTATCCTTAAACTGTGACCCCTTGGTCTGGACTTCCACAACATCGGGAACAATCTTCCTGATATAGCCTGTGAAACCCATTAAGAATTTTGTACGTTTCTATAAGATCCCCCCTCAAAGGAGGCTATCCAGTCTTTCTTCATATGAAAGTCCTGCCATCCCAGGAATCAGTCTGATGAACCTTCTCTGTACTCCCTCTATGGCAAGAATGCCTTTCCTCAGATTAGGAGACCAAAACCGTCTGCAATACTCTAGGTGTGGTCTCACCAAATCCCCGTACAACTGCAGTAGAACATCCCTGCTCCTATACTCAAATCATTATGCTATGAATGCTAACATACCATTCACTTTCTTCACTGCCTGCTACATCTGCATGCCTACTTTCAATGACTGGTGTACCATGACACCCAGGTCTCGTTGCATCGCCCCTTTTCCTAATCGGCCACCATTCATATAATAGTCTATTTTCCTGATTTTGCCACCAAAGTGGATAACCTCACATGTATCCACATTATACTGCATCCTCCATGCATTTGCCCACTAACCCAGCCTATCCAAGTCACCCTGCAGTCTCCCAGCATCCTCCTCACAGCTAACACTGTCCCCCAGCTTCGTGTCATCCGCAAACGTGGAGATGTTGCATTCAATTCCTTCATCCAAATCATTAATATATATTGTAAATAGCTGGGGTCCCAGTGTTGAGCCTTGCCCCCACTAGTCATTGCTTGCCATTCTGAAAATAACCCGTTTACTCCTACTCCTAATGTCTGCCAGGCAGTTCTCTATCCACATCAATACTGAACCCCCAATACCGTGTGCTTTAAGTTTGCATACTAATCGCTTATGTGGGACCTTGTCAAAAGCCTTCTGAAAGTCCAGATATAACACATCCACTGGTTCTCCCTTATCCACTCTACTAGTTACATCCTCGAAAAATTCTATAAGATTTGTCAGACATGATTTACCTTTCATAAATCATGCTGATTTTGTCCAATGATTTCACCACTTTCCAAATGTGCTGCTATCCCATCTTTAATAACTGCCTCTAGCATTTTCTCCACTACCGATGTTAGACTAATTTCCCGTTTTCTCTCCCCCTCCCTTTTTAAAAAGTGTAGTTACATTAGCTACCCTCCAATCCTCAGGAAGTACTCCAGAATCTAAAGAGTTTTGAAAAATTATCACTAAAGCATCCACTATTTCTGGGGCTACTTCCTTAAGCACTCTGGGATGCAGCCTATCTGGCCCTGGGGATTTATCGGCCTTTAATCCATTCACTTTACCTAACACCACTTCCTGACTAACCTGGATTTCACTCAGCTCCTCCATTTCATTTGACCCCCGGCCCCTGCTATTTCCGGCAAATTATTTATGTCTTCCTTAGACAGTAGTTATTCAATTGGTCTGCCATGTCCTTGTTCCCCATGATCAATTCACCTGTTTCTGACTGCAAAGGACCCACATTTGTTTTAACTAATCTTTTTCTCTTCACATATCTATAAAAGCTTTTGCAGTCAGTTTTTATGTTCCCTGCCAGTTTTCTTTCTTAATCTATATTCCCTTTCTGAATTAAGCCCTTTGTCCTCCTCTGCTGGACTCTGATTTTTTTCCCAGTCCTCTGGCTGCTTTTTCTGGCTAATTTGTATGCTTCATCTTTTGTTTTGATACTATCCTTGATTTCCCTTGTTATCCACGGATGCACTACCTTCCCTGATTTATTCTTTTGCCAAACTGGGATGAACAATTGTTGTAGTTCATCCATGCGGTCTTTAAATGCCTTCCATTGCATATCCACCATCAACCCTTTAAAAATCAATTGCCAGTCTATCTTGGCCAATTCACGTCTCATACCCTCAAAGTTACTTTTCTTTAAGTTCAGAACTCTTGTTTCTGAATTAACTATGTCACTCTCCATCCTAATGAACTCAACCATATTATGGTTACTCTTGCCCAAGGGGCCACGCACAACAAGACTGCTAACTAACCCTTCCTCATTACTCAATACCCAGTGTAGAATAGCCTGCTCTCTCGTTGGTTCCTCTACATGTTGGTTTAGAAAACTATCCCACATACATTCCAAGAAATCCTCTTCCTCAGCACCCCTGCCAATTGAATTCACCCAATCTATATGTAGATTGAAGTCACCCATTATAACTGTTTTACCTTTGTTGCACGCATTTCTAATATCTTGTTTGATGCCATCCTCAACTCCACTACTACTGTTAGTTGGCCTGTACACAACTCCCACTAGTGTTTTCTGCCCCTTAGTGTTTCGCATCTCTACCCATATCGATTCCACATCCTCCAAACTACTGTCCTTCCTTTCTATTGCGTTAATCTCCTCTCTAACCAGCAACGCTACCCCACCTCCTTTTCCTTTCTGTCTATCCCTCCTGAATAATGAATATCCCTGGATATTCAGCTCCCAGCCTTGGTCACCCTGGAGCCATGTCTCTGTGATCCCAACTGTAACATATTAATTAATAACTATCTGCACATTCAACTCATCCACCTTATTGCGAATGTTCCTTGCATTGAGACTCAAAGCCTTCAGGCTTGTTTTTACAACACTCTTACCCCTTATACAATTATGTTGAAAAGTGGCCCTTTTTGATTTTTGCCCTGGATTTGTCTGCCTGCCACTTTTACTTTTCACCTTGCTACCTATTGCTTCTACCCTCGTTTTACACCCCTCTGTCTCTCTGCTCATGCTCCCATCCCCCTGCCACATTAGTTTAAATCCTCCCCGACACCACTAGCAAACACTCCCCCAAGGACATTGGTTCCATTCCAGCCCAGGTGCAGACTGTCCTGTTTGTACTGGTCCCACCTTCCCCAGAACTAGTTCCAATGCCCAAAAAATTTGAATCCCTCCCCCTTGCACCATTTTTCAAGCCGTATATTCATCTGAAATATCTACCTATTTCTACTCTGACTAGCACATGGCACTGGTAGTAATCCAGAGATTATTACCTTTGAGGTCCTACTTTTAAGTTTATCCCCAAGCTCCCTAAATTCACCTTGTAGGACCTCATCCCGTTTTTTACCTATATCGTTGGTGCCAATGTGCACCACAACAACTGGCAGTTCACCCTCCCCCTCCAGAATGTTCTGACATCCCTGACCCTTGCACCAGGGAGGCAACATACCATCCTGGAGTCTCGTTTGCGGCCACAGAAATGCCTATCTATTCCCCTTACAATTGAATCCCCTATTACTATATCCCTTCCACTCTTTTTCCTCCCCTCCTGTGCTGCAGAGCCACCCATGGTGCCCTGAACTTGGCTGCTGCTGCATTCCCCTGATGAGCCATCTCCCCCAACAGTATCCAAAATTGTATATCTGTTTAGGAGGGAGATGGCCGCAGGGGACTCCTGCACTACCTGCCTACTGCTACGCTGGCTAGTGGCCACCCATTCCCTTTCTGTCCACTTAACTTTTACCTGCGGTGTGACCAACTCATTGTACGTGCTATCACAACTTTCTCAGCATTGTGGATGCTCCAGTATGAATCAAAGCGCAGCTCCAAACGTTCAATGCAGTCTGCCAGGAGCTGCACCTGGCCACACTTCCTGCACACGTAATCACCAGGGACACCAAAAATATCCCTGATCTCCCACATGTTGCAGGATGAGCAATGGACGGGGCTGATCTCAACTGACATGGCTTACCCCCAAATTAAATCAACTCACTCCCACTATAAAAATCTTAATCCTTTAAACTGCACCTTTACTAAAAAGCACTGTACCCTTAACTCACTGAACCCTTAACTAAAAAGTACAAACAGAAAGCAGAAATACAAACCTGGGGTTACTGCCAATCAGCTGCTTCCTCTAGTCCGCTTCCACCAATCAACGGCTTCCTCTAGACCACTTATTTTGAAGTGTGATGGAAGGTTGCAGAGTGGGCAACTCTGCACCAGCCGTCCAAACCGCTCCTGGGCCTCTGTGGAACAAAGCCCCGCGCTCGATTTTTAAAGTTATAGGTTATACTATAGGTTGAAGATAAAAAGTTAAAAGGATATGTGCAATGCAAGTATTTTACACAGAGAGGGATGGTATGTGCTGCCGGGAGAAGTGGTTGAAATAGTTACTGTATGATAACAACATTTAAGAGACTTTGAGACAGATATATGAACAGGCGAGTATGAGGGGAGTATGAACCTTGGGCAGGCAGAGTGGTTACATCAACATCATTGTTGCCACAGTTACAGTTGATGATGGGCCTGTGTCTATCGTGTACTGTTCTATGTTTGATAGTCTAAAGGATAGTTTGGAATCCTCACAGCGAGTGTTTTTCATAGCATGTCCAGTTCTTGTCCTAATTACTGTTCTTTTGGCATTCTTTAATAGAAATAAACTGTCAGAATTTGCCAGAGCCATTGTTCAATCTTGTGTCAGTGTTCCCATCTGTAATTACTGGACCTGAGTATTATATCTAGACAATCATAGAAACAGTGCAGCTCAGACAAGTTTAAGAAAACAATGAGTTTATGAACCAATATTTTTCATTATACATGACTTTTGTACTGTGTGCAACTTTTGCAGATGTGTATTCCCAGGAAAACATATGGTTGAAGTTACATTGGGTGTTTAAGAGAAATCCTGCATATATCTAATCTCTTAATGCAACAAACTATCTTTGTGCATTTAACCCTTACATTGTGGGATGATGTGACAATTATTTCAGAAGGCCCTTAACCTACCAACAAAGGTTATACATCGTTTCATGCCCAAACAGATTTTGTACTTCATTGCCCTGATGCATTTTTTCATGAACATCAGAAAAGATTTTTAGATGTGAAGTAAATTAGGATTAGAGGTATCAGGATAAATACTACATTTCCATTCTCAGGAAATGTCACTGTGGCCACTGCGATAGACTAGTGCTGAATCTCAGTAAGGATCATTAGTAATTGTTTCAATTTATTTTTCATTTAGGAGGATCCAAATGACCTGAAGTTTTGGTTGGATGACATTTATACACCAGGATTTGATTCTTTACTGAGAAAAAAAGAAACTGAGCTCAAAAGAGCCAAATGTTGTAAATTAATATCTGTGGTAGTTTTGGTAACTTGCACTTTAGTCACTGTAATTACTGTATTAATAGTTGTTGTTTGATACTAAATTAGTTAGTTAATGAACATTTATATAAACTATTGTCATAATCATGTTCATGTACTTCAGATTCACAAATTAATACAGCACTGGGCGCATTTGACCTGGGCCACTTCAATGAGAGTCCAATTCATCTCAATCCCCTGCTCTTTCCCACTAGCCCTGAAACCTCACTCCTTTTTCCAGCATCATTCCAGATGGTTCATTCAGATTGCAATGCCTGCCAGTTAGTGAGGATTGCTGGTTACTTTAAATGTGTCTTCTATTGTCACTAACTTCCCTTTCACTTTTTCACCCTCTGTACCATTCCCACCAATACAAAATATTTTCTGATGGCTTTATATCATATCTTAAACATAAATTGTATTATTTCATACATCTTAAGGGATTGATATGCATGTATTGTGTATACACATATGCACAGTTTGGTTGGAGACTGTGGAATAAAAAAAGATGGACATATTTTAGCAGTTTTCTATGCCGGTTAGTATACATCATTTTCCTGGCACTGCGTAGCCAGAAAAAGAGCACACAATTAAAGACAAAACTGTGAAGAATGGCTCTTGTGTGAATTAAATCAAACAGACTCCAGTCATGTCAGAGGGCCACTGCGGGGGTTGGCAGACACACTTGCATGTTGAGGAACCAGGTGCTTTGTTCAGCATGACAACTATCAGCCGTGAGTGAGTACTGGCATTTGTGGGCCAGGGAACAACCACAGGTCAAATCCTGCACCAAAAGGAAAACAAGTATGACTTGAGAGACTCCTTAATGAGTACTGTGAACAAGGCAGACACAATTCGTGCAGTGAAGATGTGTAGGATGGAACTGCAGATGCTGATTTACACCGAAGATAGACACAAAATGCTGGAGTTACTCAGTGGGCCAGGCAGCATTTCTGGAGAAAAGAAACCCCACACGTTAACACTATCTTACACACACACACACACACTAGAGAAAATTTATAATTTTACCAAAGCCAATGAACCTACAAACCTGCACATCTTTGGAATGTGGAAGGAAACTGGAGCACCTAGAAAAAGTGCCGAGGGCCTCCAGTGTGAATCTCCGCCCAGCGCGGCCTGTGGACTTCGGGAGCCGCAGACTCCGGTAGGAAGTGGCCGATTCGGGTGTCCAAGCCGTTGAGGTGGTTCTCCCGTTCCGACGTCGGAGTTCCACCATCCTGGCAAGAGGGCCTGAACATCGGGCCGCCCGTAGCGGCAACTGCGAGGTGTTCGAGAGGCCCGCGACCACAGGTGAGCAACAGAGGACAACAGAGGAGGATGACTGAATTTTGGAGCCTACCCTCACAGTGGGAAACTTTGATTCTGCTGTGTGGGGATGTCTGTGTTAAAGACTATCGTGTTCTGTGCTCTTTTTTTATTCGTATGGCTGTATGGCGACCAGACATTTCACTGTACCAATTGGTACATGTGACAAATAAATGTATCTTGTATCTTGTAAAACCCACGCAGATGATGGGGAGAACGTAAAACTCCGTACAGACAGCACCCATGGTCAGGATTGAACCAGGGTCCGTGTCACTGTTAGGCAATAACTCTACCACTGTGCCACTGTTCCGCTCTATTATTACAGATTATATTGTCCATATTAATATCATGACTAATGCAAAATCACACGGTTTTTACAGTAAGTTCTATATTTTTGATAAATCAAGTTGTGAAAAAGTTAAATAAATTAAGACAAAGCTGAATTCTTCTGAAAACCAAGCTAAACCAATGAAAATATTCAACCACTTGATAACACAGTCCGGAGTCGCCTTCCAGAGGGAAGTGATTCAAAGTGTTTGTGGCCAGGGTGAGAGGGGTCAGAGATGATCTTGCCCACTCGCTTCCTGGCCCTTGCAGTGTACAGTTCATCAACGGAGTGAAGGTTGCAGCCAATAACCTTCTCTGTTGATCGGACGATTCGCTGCAGCCTCCAGGTGTCGTGCTTGGTGGCTGAGTCAAACCAGACCATGATGGAGAAGGTGAAAACAGACTCTACGATGGCCGTGTAGAATTGGACCATCATTGCCTGTGGCAGATTGTGCTTCCTCAGCTGGCGTAGGAAATACATCCTCTGTTGTGCCTTTTTGACCGTGGAGTCGATGGTAGCCCCCCACTTAAGGCCCTTGGAGATGATGGTTCCCAGGAACTTAAAATACTCCAGAGATGTGACTGTGATGTTGTTGATGGTGAGTGGGGTGAGGGCAGGGGGAGCTCTCCTAAAGTCTACAATCAATTCCATTAGTCTTAAGAGCATTGAGCTCCAGGTTGTTGCGATGGCACCAGGACGCCAGCTGTGACACTTCCTGTCTGTAGGCAGATTCCTCCCCATCCTGGATCACTCCAATCAGGGTAGTGTCGTCCGCAAACTTGAGAAGCTTGTCAGAGGTGTCTGTGGAGGTGCAGTCATTCGTGTAGAGAGAGTAGAGGAGAGGAGAGAGTACGCAGCCTTGCGGTGCTCCTATGCTGAGTGTTTGCGGGTCCGAGATGTGCTTTCCCAGCCTCACATGCTGCTTCCTGTCTGTCAGGAAGCTGGTGATCCACCGACAGAGGGGTTCAGGCACAGTCAACTCAGAAAGTTTTGAGTGTAGTAGCTCTGGCACAATGGTGTTGAATGCAGAGCTAAAATCAACAAACAGGATCCTCGCATAGGTCCCCTGGCGGTCTAGGTGCTGTAGGATGAAGTGCAGGCCCAGGTTGACTGCATCATCCACAAATCTATTGGCCTGATATGCAAACTACATAGGATATTTTTCAGTTTGGCCAGCACAAGCCTTTCGAGTGTCTTCAGAGGTCAGTGCGACGGGCCTGTAGTCATTAAGACAAGTAATCCTTGCTTTTTTGGGTACAGGGACAATAGTGGAGAATTTGAAGCAGGCAGGGACAGTACATGTTTGCAGGGACTGGTTGAAAATGTCTGTGTAGACTGGTGCCAGCTGTTTGGCACAGAACTTAAGAGTAGAGGGGGAAACATTGTCAGGTCCTGGAGATTTCCGGCTTTTTTGTCTTCTGAAAAGCCTCCCCACCTCATCTATAGGAGACAGAATTTGGAGTGCACATTAGATCACCTAATACCCGAAAGAGATATAAAAGACAATATTGAAGAGCGATATGCTTATGAGTGCATTCCAGAGTTTGATCCAAAATGGACTGTGGAATAAATAGAACACTGTTTTACTGAATTGAGTCACAAACTTTCCTCATGGCAAAAAGTACTTGGAATATCAACACACAAGTTCCCCGGAGACAATCAAAGACACTCAGAAAACCTGGAGAGAGGTTGAGTATCAAGTAAGGAAATTGTCTGTCTTGTTAAAAAGTGAATAAAAGTATTGAGTATGTCAACATGCAACATGTCTGCATAATATATACCATACATTGACGAGTGGTGCAATTAAAGTGAAATAAGCATGATGCGAATGTTCTAGCAATTTTCCACCTCTTTTAGTGTTTCATTGCAGGACTGGCACTAGGTACAGTTAGAACATTATGAATAGATTATAGATATATTCTTCAGTGGATTTACATAATATAAACGTCAAATAAGGTACTTTTCCATAGAAAGCCCATTATAATCCTCAATATGTGCGATGCATTAACTGCAATCATCATTAGAATAATCTTGAGATATAAGATGTATAAATACAAAAGGCATATTTTGCATATTTTTTCAATGAGGACAAACCTCTCTTATCAACATTGTGTGGTATTTCTTGCACGTATGTTTACAATAACATTTGCACAAATTTTGATGTGATCATTGTGAGGCTTTGCTCCCTCCATATATATTGTGTTACAAGCCCATCATTTTTCCATATATTAGGGGAGTTCAATTGGTATTTCCCACACCAAGTTGAAATAAACCAACGCTTCCTCAGAATGCATTTATGCTGCTCTGGAGATCTGGGGCTGCTAAAATTTATGGAACTCCATCTAATGGTAGAATGATGTAGCTGCGGGGCAAACTGTGTGACAAACAATTTTATGATTGAGAGAACCCGACTGAGCTACAGATATACAGTATAATAATGGTGATGCCTAGAATAAGAACAATGGGCTCACATAGAAAATAAAATAAAAATACTATTCAGCTTTCCTTTGGCTTTTCACACTGGCAACTAAGATTATACACATATTTCAAATGAAACAGATTAAACATCAGGGGGATAATCAGACTAGAATGTTTCATTATAAATTTAGAGGTCCATGTTTTTATGGAAACTGCCTTGGGTAAACTTTCCATGCTGTAATTTCCTTTAGCTGATGGTGATTCTGTGCCCGTGCTGTGAGACAGAGTATTTGCAAAATTACAAATGTATAAATATACATAACAAGGATGTAAACATAGGAATTCGTAATGGGAATGATTCCTGGATGATTGCATAATTACACAAATGTTTTGATATACGTGAGCTAGACAATGAAAAACACACCATTTTGTTGGCCTATGCTTTTCCATGGTGAGTGAATGGGAAAGTGGATATTATGCACATCAGTTGTGCAAGCCCAATTCTATCATGCACAATGCCATTGACCGTCACATTGCACAGCATTTTTACAGCAGAACCCAGACACAAAATATGTGTTGTCACACGTCATCTGTTTTACATATATTTCACAGCTCAAACAAAATCTAGGCAAGAGTGCTCCTAATCAATAGAATCCTAATTATATAAGAAGACAGTGCATGAAATAAAAGCAGCAGTCCTCAAGATTTATGCTGAAAAGTCTGTAGTACTGTAGTACTATTCCCTAGGATTTTGCCTTTTCCACTAGCATTGTGTGTTTGAAAGTACCATCCATGATGATACTCCATTGTTTAAAGGATAGACAAAAGATGCAGGTCTTCCCCAGTTTACTGCAGGGTCCAATTCCTCAGGACTGTGTGTTACCCCAGGCGTATATAGTCAGCCATATAGTATATGGTAAGCTGGGCAGGACCTGTAATGGGAAGAACACCTGGAATTTTAAATTGCACGCTGCTGAAAGGAAAAATCCCCAACCCATCTGATCAAATCACAAACTAACTTGCAGAGTACAAAGAAAGTGCCACATGTTTGCAGTTTTCTGACTCACCTCCTGAAACCCCAAAGCCTTCCCACCATCTGCAATGCACGTCAAGACTGTGATGAGCTAATGTCCATTTGTCTGGATAAGAGCTGTTTCAACACTCAGTATACTTGAAAACATCTGGCCCGAAGTAGCCCACTTGATCAGCACCCAATCCATCACCCTAAAACTTTCCTTTCTTCCACCATTGAGGCGCCATCTACAAAATGAACTCTAATTAGTGTTATATTCAGCAGCTCTGAGTCAGAGGAGTTAATGGACTAGGGTTTGTTAACCTGCTCATAGTGAATAGTATTAATTATTGGCTCTCATAAACTTTATTTGTTGTGAGGCACATATTTTATAAGACATTAATTCCTGACTAGAAATTTAAAGTTGAATTGGAAAAAACATAATTTCTCTCGGGAAAAGAAAAGAGTAATATTCTCAAAGATGACGCATGAGCAATAAGCGATGTATAAACAACCGATGTATATTGGGGTAGAGCAAATAAGGCAAGGGCATTCTGAATACAGAATAAATAGTAGGGAACTAAAAAATGTGGAGGAGCAGAGGTATTTAGAATGCATTTCTCTAGATAAGAAGGTAGCAGAAACAGAGGTTACCTGCTGTAATTGGTTGCGGCATGGCTGAGACATCTTGGATGTCATGCTAGAATTAAATTTAAACCAGTTAAATTAGTTAATTCTCAGCTAAAGTGCTGTATAGTGCAGCTTTAGTCACCACAGCAGAGGAAGAATGTGATAGCACTAGAGGTTAATACAGTGATATGGAGAGGTTTAAACATGAGGATTGGATTTTACTGGAACAAAGGAAGGTGAGAAAATATTTAAATAAATAATATTAAATAGGTGATGGGTAGAAAGAGGGAAAATGGTTTATTTCCTGATCTATCTATTTATCTATTTGTGGATTTGTTTATCCTTCCTTCCTTCCTTCCGTCCATCCGTCCGTCCGTCTGTCCGGTTTGTGTAGGAAAGGATTGCAGATGCTGGTTTAAATTAAAGGTGTATCACAAAATGCTGGAGTATCTCAGCGAGACAGACATCATCTCTGGAGAGAAGGATGGGTGACATTTCGGGTTGAGACCCTTCTTCAGACTGTCTATCTATTTTGTTTGTTTATTTATTTATTTCCTTCAGTAGAGAGGTCCACAACGAGGCATCATGGATTTCTGGTAAAAGGTAGTCGGATTATTGGAGACTTAGGAACATAATTTCATTAAAGAGGGGGACTGGAATTCACTGTCTGTAATGGAGATAGAGCCAGAGATCCTCAGCGATTTTCAGTGCAGTTACCTCCAAGTCAAAACTATAATTTCAAGTCAAAGACCATAATTGAACTGGAAAAGAGAGAAAAAAAAAGTTTTAATTTGCAGAGGGAACAGGACGGGAATGGATAGGATAAAATGAATGGTTCGGAGAGGGTGAAGCCAGAATTGCCTGGTGTTAACTTGTTGATTAAGACATTTGGTTAATAAATCAATGGGAATTGGTAGCAACAAAACAAAGAAACATGGAAGCTATGAAATATAGGTCAGAGCTATTGGAATTGTCCAATAGATAAACTAATGTTATTGGAGAGACAAACAAAGCTAATATTGCAGAAAGATAACCTACAGCAGAATTGGTCAGTTTTGATTTAATAAGGGCAAGTCTGTTATCTGCCATTGAATTCAATGTTGAGTCTAAAGGATTAACACATTCTTAGATGTACAGCGAATCTGGGGGTCCTTGTTCATCGGTCACTGAAAGTAGGCATGCAGGTACAGCAGGCATTGAAGAAAGCTAATGACATGTTGGCCTTCATAACAAGTGGAGTTGAGTATAGGAGCAAAGACGTTGAGTATAGGAGCAAAGACGTCCTTCTGCAGTTATACAGGGCCCTAGTGCGATCACACCTGGGGTATTGTGTGCAGTTTTGGTCTCCAAATTTTGAGGAAGGACATTCTTGCTATTGAGGGAGTGCAGTGTAGGTTCACAAGCGGGACTGTCATATGTTGATAGAATGGAGAGGCTGGTTGATAGAATGGAGAGGCTGGGCTTGTATACTCTGGAATTTAGGAAGGATGAGATAGGATCTTATTGAAGCATATAAGATTATTAAGGGTTTGGACACGCTAGAGGTCGATGTTGGAAGAGTCCAGAACCAGGGGCCACAGATTAAGAATAAGAATAAGGGGCAAGCCATTTAAAATGGAGATGAGGAAAAACTTTTTCACACAGAGAGTTGTAAAACTGTGGAATTCTCTGCCTCAGGAGGCAGTGGAGGCCAATTCTCTGGAGGCTTTCAAGAGAGTTTTAAATTTTTAAGTTTTTAAATTTTTAATTCAATTTCAATTTTATTTTTAATATGTTGTATTATTTATTTATTATTTATTTTTATTATTTTTTTTGTGATTTTATTATGATACTGCCTGTAAGGGAAATTCATTTCGTTGTCTCAAATTGAGACAATGACAATAAATTTGAATACAATACAATACAAAGTTAGATAGATCTCTTAAAGATAGCGGGGTGAAGGGATATGGGGAGAAAGCAGGAACGGGGTACTAATTGTAGATGATCAGCTATGATCACAGTGAATGGCGGTGCCGGCTCAAAGGGCCGAATGGCCTACTCCTGCACCTATTATTGTCTATTGTCTAGATGGAAGAAGTTCCCTAATCTCATTTGGGCATCATCAGAACAATGCAGAACCCATAGACAGAGAGGTCAGAAGTGAAGGGAACCAAGAAGGAAACTGATGGGCAGTGGAAAGTCCAGAGTCATCACTGCTAACTAATGTTGTTCCCCAATCTGTGTTTGGATTTTTTAACGTGGAGGAGACCGCAATTTGAGTCCACTGAATGCAGTGCACTAGACTGGGAAAAGTGCAAGTGAATTGCTGCTTCATTTGGAAAGTTTGTTTGGGTCACTGGATGGTGTGAAGAAAAGAAGTGAAAGGCTAGTGTTGCAGTAGTTATGGCAGCAGGGCAAAGTACTATCTAATAGGACGTGCTTGGTGAAGATAGAAGTGTAGGCCTGGCAGTTGCAAAGGAAACAATTCCTTTGAAGTATTGCAAGGGGAGGAATGGGGGATGCATATCTAGTTTTGGAATCTTGTTGAAGGGGACAGAATTTACAGAAGGTAATCCATTGAATGTGTCGGCTGGTGAGGATATTCTAACTTTTCTCTTTCTAGGAACGCTGGTGAGAGCAAAGCTCTTGAATGGCAGTGAGATTTGGTCAAGGTCTCTGTCAGCTTGTGAACCCTCAACAACCTTCCAGACTCAGCACTGAGTCCAACAGTTTGAGGTAACATGCTATCTCCATTTATATCAGAACAGACCAATTCCACTGTAGGTTATCCTTCTGAAACTTTGACTCAGTTTCTCTCTCCACTAATGCTGGCTGTTATGCTGGACATTTCCCACAAGACTGAACTACACTTCACAGATATTACATGTACCATAACTGTCCTCATCAATCAGATACCTTCATCAACAACTTAACACTATAACATCTCTGGGCTCACACAGTCAGTTATTTTGCTTTTATCCTGTCCATTTCTCCCCAAATCCTTTTACAATTGAAATTTATCGATCATTAGTTTATCTTTCTCCGGTAAAAATTGTAAATTATCCCTAGTGCACAGGGATCGCTGGTCGGCACGGACGCAGTGGGCGGAAGGAACTGTTTCTGCGTTGTATCTCTGAACTAAACTAAACTAAGCATTTAAGAAAAGCCTGTTCTAACTACCTGCTTGACTGGTCCATTTCCATTTTTGGAATATGTTGTATATTGGAGATCTGAAATATTTCCCTAAAATAATCTCATGGATCTTTCAGATTGGAATCTAAATGCACAAAGTAGGCAACTATGTCATTGAATGTTCATGTTTCTGCAGGAGCTCAACATGCCTGGGCCAAGATTAGATTCCAAGTTATGACAACAGGTTTTTGATCTAGAACAGTAACTCTGTTTCTCATTTCACCTAACTTGTTGAGGTTTTTCCAGCTTTCTGTTTCTTAATTGCAATCTCTAGCATTTACAGTTTTTTGTTGCTGTATTTTCTTTTGGGCATGATTGGCCAAATGGTTTTTACTCTATGCCACAAAGTTCATCAATTCTATGAATTAACCATCCTTTGATTGCAACTTCACGTATTTTAGGATGGGAATTCCAACCGGAAACGCATCAGAACTTCACGGGTGAGAGGGTTTGGGGAAATCCTGACATTTTGAAAGCCAGCAAAACCTGTGGGTATGATGTGACCAACAGTCAGAGTGTCATCAGTCATTTTGTGGGAGGGGTCTGTTCTGTTCCTTCCTCCTCACTGCTTGCTGCGATTACACTCTGCATGCTCTTGGGGCTGCATGGGGCCTTGCCATTTACAATTCAGAATTTGAATTTCCTCCCAATGAACAACGGAGAAGTTGCAAAAGATAATTTCAGAGATTTTACTTTTTCAAGTTCCAGTCTTTGTATACTTTCAGCAGTTTTGAAGGCAAAAAGATAGAAAAATAAATAATGAAGTACTGGTTGACCCCACCCACTAAAGTAGTTTGCATGGTAAGCTTCCTGGCAATGCAAACAAAGTGCTTTCAAGATCAGGCCTGCTGAGGGTTTAGAATATTTTCCCATAAGGTTGTCATAAGTGATAGGAGTAGAATTAGGCCATTCAGCCCATCAAGTCTACTCTGCTATTCAATCATGGCTGATCTATCTCTCCCTCCGAACCCCATTCTCCTGCCTTCTCCCCATAATGTCTTACACCTGTACTAATCAAGAAACCCCTTGCTTTTCTGTTGCTACATCGTTCCATCTGAAATGATAATAATGGAAAGTAGAATCCATGATGTAACATGGTTGTTTATATATGTTTTTGCCTGTTTAGAATGGCCACAAAGCTTGTGTCTTAACAACTGTGAGAACTTATAAAATGTAACGAGGGGAACATGTATTACTGCCTAGAAAACAGCTGGCACTTTGCTTCCACTTCTGGCCTCCGCACCACAGGAAAAATGTGGGAGGCTTAAAAAAAAAGTGCTGAAAAGATTTATAAAAATGTCAGAAATTTCAGCAGTAGGGTTATACTGGGGTTGTTTTCCTTGAAATATGGAAGGTTGAAAGATTTGTGGAGGATGCGCAAGATCATGACAGATTAGGATAGTTAAACAGAGTGAAGTCACTCCTGGTTCAAGGGTAGAAATTCAAAATGATGAGTATTAGATATAGAAGGAAAATAAGGGAAACGTTTATTTCATGTAGAGAATTTTCATGAATTGGAATTAATTGCCCTTTAAGGGAAGTAGAAACAGAACTTTCAAAAGTTAATTGGATAAACATTGAAGAAGAATACATTCCAAGGAGGAAAGGGATTGAATGGAATGCTCTGCAAAAAGCTAACACAGATGCAATGGAGTGCAATGCCCTCTTTCTGTGTCATTAGGATTTACTACATTCAAGCAGTCTCTAATGGCTGGAGAATCATGACATTTTGCTCTTTACAACAATCACTTTTACGTATTATATTTGGGGTAGATGTATTTGTGCACACACAGGCTACAGTCCAAAGTTTAGAATAATTACTCCAAATATTATTTTTTTTCTTGTTAACTTGTGAAAACCAGGAAAATAGTTTTCCCCAAACACATGGGGCGGCACAGTGGCGCAGTGGTAGTGTTGCCAACTTACATCGCCAGAGATCCGGGTTTGATCCTGACTATGGGTGCTGCCTGTACGGAGTTTATACGTTCTCCCCGTGACCGCTTGGGTTTTCGCCAGCTGCTCCTGTTTCCTTCCACACTCCAAAGACATAAAGGGTTGTAGATTAATTGGCTCCGGTAAAAATTGTAAATTAACCCTAGTGTATGGGGATCGCTGATCGGCATGGACGCAGTAGGCTGAAGGAACTGTTTCTGCATTGCATCTCTGAACTAAACTAAACTAAGCATTTAAGAAACGCCTGTTCTATCTATCTGCTTGACAGGTCTATTTAACATTTATGGAATATGTTGTATATTGGTAATATTTCCCTAAAATAATCTCATGGATCTTTCAGATTGGAATCTAAATGCACAAAGTAGGCAACTGTGACATTGAATGTTCATGTCCCTGCAGGAGCTCAGCATGCCTGTGCCAAGATTAGATTTAAATCTTATTAGATTAAGATTTGATTTAGTCTGAAGAAGTATTCTGACATGAAACTTCACCTAATCCTTTCCTCCAGAGATGCTGCCTGGCCCGTTGAGTTACTCCAGCACTTGATGTCTATCCAAGATTTGACAGAATTGATTTATGGGTTGGTTCACCACCCGCTTAATTTTTGTCTGTCTGATTTACTAATGATTTGCCAAAATTTCAGATTGTAGCAATGGGTAAAGATTCAATCATTCTGTATATTCTCCAGATTGTTCCCTGTCTTTTCCTAAACAGGCAATGTGTGCTGCGCATTTTTTTTCAGCTCATCTTTTTCATCCTTCTGACATTGAACATCCGGCCACAGAACATTATGAATGAAGACATTTAATTCCTTGTAAGTTTACAATGGATTCAGTATATTACAGGAAGGATTTCCTTCCTGGGAAATTCACTACAGACAGCCTAAAATAAGAAATACAACCCTCTCATTTTTTTTCATCTCTTAAATATTATTAAAAGAATGACTCTCCACATTTAGGATTGAATTTTGCAAAATGCTACATGTGTTAGTGGATGATGGTGGATGGGTAGAGCTACTTTTCATAGGAAATCCCCTCCCATGGATGGCGAGCCAATGAAATATGTTTTCAGTGAACAACACGATAGCAAAACGGTAGAATTGCTGCCTTACAGCGTTAGAGACCCGGGTTCGATCCTGACTACAGGTGCAGTCTCTGAGGAGTTTGTACGTTCTCCTCTTGAACTGCATGGGTTGTTGCCGGGTGCTCCGGTTTCCACCCACACTCCAAAGACGTACAGGTTTGTAGGCTAATTGGGCTGGTAACATTATAAATTGTCTCTAGTGTGTGTAGGATAGTGTTAGTGTGTGGGGATCACTTGTCAGCGTGGGCCAAAGGGCCTGTTTCCATGCTGTATCTCTAAACTAAAAAATTGGCTGGGTCACAAATTCTATTAAGGCCGAGGCCTTTAATGAAATGGAGTGTGGTAGAAGTGTAGGAGGAAATGGGTGCATTGAAAGTAGATTGCCCTATTTTTGTCAAAAGGCCAATGAAAGCACTGGTTTTGGCTTAATGATAGAACATCAGCAACAGAAGCAATGAAGATCCACTGGGCCTGATGGTCTGCATCCCAGGGTCCTCAGGGAGGTGGCTCTAGAAATAGTGGACGCATTGGTGATCATTTTCCAATGTTAAATAGATTCAGGATCAGTTCCTGTGGATTGGAGGATAGCTAATGTTATCCCACTTTTCCAGAAAGGAGCGAGAGAGAAAACGAGGAATTACAGACCAGTTAGCCTAACTTCGGTGGTGGGAAAGATGCTGGAGTCAATTATTAAAGAGGTAATAATGGGGCATTTGGATAGCAGTAAAAGGGTTAGTCCAAGTCAACATGGGTTTATGAAAGGAAAATCATGCTTGACTAATCTTCTGGAATTTTTTGTGGACGTGACAAGTAAAATGGATGAAGGGGAGCCAGTGGATGTAGTGTATCTAGAATTTCAGAAAGCCTTTGATAAGGTCCCGCTCGGGAGACTGGTGACTAAAATTAGAGCACATGGTATTGGGGGTAGGGTGTTGACATGGATAGAAAATTGGTTGGCAGACAGGAAGCAAAGAGTAGGAGTGAACGGGTCCTTTTCAGAATGGCAGGCAGTGGCGAGTGGAGTGCCGCAAGGCTCGGTGTTGGGGCCGCAACTGTTTACCATATATATTAATGATTTGGAAGAGGGAATTAGGAGCAACACTAGCAAGTTTGCAGATGACACAAAGCTGGGTGGCAGTGTGAACTGTGAAGAGGATGTTAGGAGGTTGCAGGGTGACCTGGACAGGTTGAGTGAGTGGACAGATACGTGGCAGATGCAGTACAATATAAATAAATGTGAGGTTATCCACTTTGGCGGCAAAAAACAATGGGGCAGATTATTATCTCAATGGGGTTAGGTTAGGTAAGGGGGAGGTGCATCAATACCTGGGTGTCCTTGTACACTTAAAGTTGGCGTGCAGATACAGCAGGCAGTGAAGAAAGCTAATGGAATGTTGGCCTTCATAACAAGAGGATTTCAGAATAGGAGTAGAGAGGTTCTTCTGCAGTTGTATAGGGCTCTGGTAAGACCACATCTGGAGTATTGCGTACATTTTTAGTCTCCCAATTTGAGGAAGGACATCCTTGTGATTGAGGCAGTGCAGCGTAGATTCACGAGATTGATCCCTGGGATGGCAGGACTGTCATATGAGGAAAGATTGAAAAGACTAGGCTTGTATTCACGAGTTTAGAAGGATGAGGGGGATCTTATAGCAACATATACAATTATAAAAGGACTGGACAGGCTAGATGCAGGAAAAATGTTCCCAATGTTGGGCGAATCCAGAACCAGGGGCCACAGTCTTAGAATAAAGAGGAGGCCATTTAGGACTGAGGTGAGAAAAAAACGTTTACACCCAGAGAATTGTGAATTTGTGGAATTCCCTGCCACAGAGGGCAGTGGAGGCCAAATCAGAGCCCTATACAACTGCAGATTTCAGAGAGAGTTAGATAGAGCTCTAGGGGCTAGTGGAATCAAGGGATATGGGGAGAAGGCAGGCACAGGTTATTGATTCGGGACGATCAGCCATGATCACAATGAATGGCGGTGCTGACTCAAATGGCCGAATGGCCTCCTCCTGCATCTATTTTCTATGTTTCTATGTTTCTAAGATCAATGTTCAAAATCATTGTTTTGAATAGAATACTTCAGTGGCTTTTTTTCACCTATGGCACCTTTTCAATAGATATTAACCATGGATATTACTATATGAGTCCCGAAGAGAACTATCTCCAACTGAAATCAATGGATCTGACTGCATTGGACATAGCCAGCACCTTGCTCTTGCATCACAACCCTTGCCTCACCCCGCCACTCTCCCCAGAGTTGCACTGAACATTTGGGCTGTACAACCCCAAACCACCGTAGCTGTTCCTGGAGGCTGAACCGGCCACAGTCAATGACTTGACTGCAATCAGCAGAAAATGGAAGTCTTCTGATGTCTTCACTCACCTTTTTAATTGTCAAATGAATGGGGTTGCACCAAGGGTCAGATATGCAGTAGACGTGACCTCTCATCTCATAATGTTATGGACATAGTCACGGGTTCATCTGTGAGCCCATGGACTGGGTGAGAGATTGGGTTTACCCACATCTGACCTGCACTCTTGTGCTGCAGTGCATAGACTAAATAGTCTGGAACCAATCTTAATCCATACTAAACCATAGCTAATTAGAAACTCTTTCTGGAACTATTGGTTAACCACCAGTGTGATCCAACCACATTTATTTTTGTTGTGAAAATAAATCAAAAGAAATAAATCAAAGGTGGGAAAATGGACTTTAGGCAAGAAGTAATTACCATCTTTGAGAAGCCACCATCAACATTGACCAGAATCTCAGCCTCATAAATATTGTGACTGTAAGTGTTGGTCAGAAGCCAGCATCCTCCAGGTAATGATTTACCTCCGGATGCCCAAAGCCGTTCCACCATCTCCATGCTGCAAGCCATGAGAGTGATGGAGTACTCTCCACTTCCTCGATGAGAGTACTTATCCAACAATAGGTAAGAAGCTCGATAAAATCCAGTCGAAAGCAGCCCACTCAAGTGGCACTTCATCAGTCACTCTAAATATTCATCCCCTCTGCGTTCAATACACAGTGACTACAGTGTGTATCATCCACAAAATTCACTGCAGTTATTCACATGGGCTAGTCTACAGCACTTCCCAAACCCATAACCTTTGCATTCAAGGTCAAAAACAGCTTTTATTTTTCACTGCTAATGGCACCCTTGCAAAGCGAAGAAAGAATGAAAAATGTTATGTTGGCACAGATCTGCATTTTCTAATTGGAATTCTCTTTATCTGAAGTGCAGGCACAGAGGGCTTTGATTGTATACTGAATGTTTCTCACTGGAGGGAAATGTTGGAAAACCTCAATATGTTTTTCTTTCTAAAGAAGCACGTGCTTGGCATTTCGGAGCCTGTCCCTTTGATGATGAAAGGTAACAGCTGCACAGAGGTAACTCTTCAATTTGTGTACGATTAAATGATCTCTTCAAGGGGGACGTATTACTTATTTTGCAATGAATTTCCACCTTTTCCTATTGGCTGCTGAGATAATGCATTGCAGACAATCTATATTAGTCTTCCAATTTACAACAGTTGTGACATTCAATTAGACCTTTGAAATATTGATAACAGAGTTCAGACTGACATTTGAATATGAGTAATATGTAAATGAAACACCCTTGGGCAAAACAACAATAATACAAATATGATGGGGGATGTATTCTGAAGCACATCGTTATGCTATCTTAAAAATTACTGGGTTTCCATATTTTGAAATTTCTGTAAAAATCGTCAATGAATTATAAATTGTTCCCATGCTGTTCAATTTTCTGCCTTGTGTTAATGTGTATGACGTATATTTTTGATAGTGCAACTTTATATTTGTATTAGTTATAGGAAATCTATTTGGTGATGTTTGAGGTTGTTTCGATTGTATTAATGCAGGAGGAAGGAGCAGGCGGGGAAAGAGAGAAGGATGCCGTGGGAAAGGGTGTTTGTGCCTGATACCCCTCCTGTGTGAGTGAGAGAGATTTTAGTGAGGTGCACGACAACATTGAACCTTGCGGCATTGTTTCTCTTAACACTAACACTGATAACCACGTTTTAGGAGTTAGTGAAACGGATGAGGCAGAGATCAGTTCAATACTCATTGGTGCCAGCAATAGCTTGGGTAATACAAACATCTTTGCAGTCCCTCTCTTGGGCAATTATATAATGTAGTTCGGACCAAAAATGGTTCCAAAGATGTTGCCACGATGTCTCATGACAAAATGAGGCTTTTGCTACAATGAGGCCAGCTTCAAGCATTTTGTCAAGACAACAACTCCATTAGAATTAGCCTTGCCTGCTCCCTTCTTTGCCAATCATATTTTGCCAGAAGTTGTGACCTGTCCCACCTATTTTCCTGAGCAATTAAAGGGTTTCAATGGCCAGGAAATTAGTTGGGAATAGACACACCCTCTAGCAAACGCTTCTAGTGGATCAGGTTGTCTCCTTTTGGAATGCAGTCCAGAGTTATTTTAAAGGCAGAGGAGAAGACCTCCTTGGCTTTGTCTGAAGCTTCAATGTTTGGGGTGTTTTTAGGTCTGATGATCAAAACTGGTTCTACTGTATGTTGGAATGAGCCAATAGTTCCTAATTATAGGAAGCTCTTGAAGTCCTTTATCATGGGCACCCATGAAAATACTCTGAGAAAAACCCAGTTGCAAGCCATTTTAACCCCCCCCCCCCCCACCTCCCCCCCTATCTGTCACCTCCACTGATTCCTACATTGACCATACTTCACATTCTGAAAAACTCCGAAAAACTGACCGTGTTCAGGCCAAGCACGGCCTACTTCACATTCTGAAAAACTCGGCGAAAATATAACTGACCATGTTCAAAAATTCGACGCGCGGCAACACGGCCCCTAGTCCCATATACCCGCTCAGCCATAACCTCGGCCCTTCGTCCACTACACAATTTTTTTTTTTTCCCCGCCTCGACAGGGATGCGCAGCGTCTCAACGCAGTACGCAGCGTCTTGACGCCGTATGTCACGCGCGAACTTCCCGCGGACTTCGCTCAAACTTCACGTCACTCACTCGACCTCCGCGCGGCCCCCGCTTCCGGTTTGGTCGCGCTTGCCGCATGCAGGTCACATGCTCGTGGGACAGGCCCTTAAGAGACTTTTGGATAAGCATAAGAATATATGCAGCGAATGGACGGATATGGATTGTGTGCAGGCAGATAAGAGTTGGTCTTGGCATCATTTTTGGCACAGAAATTGTGGGCCGAAGTGCCTGTTCTTGTGCTGTACTGTTCTATGTTCTAAGATCCGACCCTCACTGGTGCCATCTGCCTATCACTCCTACACTAACCTACTTGGTCCCCAATTCCCTCCCCACCTCCCACTGTTCCTATCTGCTCACCATCCTCCATTATCTGGTTCCACTCATCGCCTTCCTTTCTCATGATTTCATCATTTGCACCCCATTTTTTTTAGTCTCCAGTAAACACTTCCCAGCCTTTGTCACAAATTCCATGCTTTCCTCCCACAGCTGACTCCATCTTCCAATCACCCCCTCCACACTTGGATCCAGCTATGGGTTTCATCTCTTGCCTTCCCTTCCCCTCTTACTATATTATATTGGCAAAGTCCACTTTTCATAATGTCCTGATGCTGGGTCTCAGCCCAGAATGCCGACTGCCCTATTTTCTCCATTGATGCTGCCTGACCCGCTGAGTCCCTCCAATAGCTTACGTTTTGCTTCAGGACCAATTTGATAAGAATGACCACGCGATAAGGAGCTAACTGCAGACATAACGCTTTCTTGGATTGGGAGCTCTACATTCCCAAGGGGGAAAAATAAACCTTTACAATCACCTAAGGATACAGGTCCAGCCAAAATCTCTGGGCCTATAAACACCACAAAGGAGAGAGCACAAGACGCTCAGCAACTCACTGACAGCCATGACACTTCTTTAGCATTGTAAACACTGAAGGCTTCACCCCTCTGAGAGCCAAGGATAGGGGTGAACTCAGCAGGGACAGCGGCTGTTAACATCCTTCGGATGGAACACTTTGACCTGGCCTTGATTCTATTCTAGGCTTCATTCCACAGAAGACTACTGAGACCAGCCTTGTAGCCATTGCTAACCAACGAGAATTCAAGAAGACCATATCCTAACTCTCAAACGACAAGGCCACAAGAGTAACTGATATTCAAGCTTAAATCCTGGGGTGGCTGTTCCAAAATCTCAGTGGTGACCTCTCGGCAAATGGAAGCATCGATGCTGAAATTCACCTACACCTTCAATATACCAGCACAGCTTTTGGACCATTGAAGAAAAGGTGTTTTGAACATTAATACTTCTGTTACGGGGATCGGGCACAGAGGAGAGGGTTAGATCAGCACTGAATGGTGGGACAGGCTTGAGGGAGTAGTGGTCCAAGTTCACAAGTTATAGGAGTAGAATTAGGCTATTCGGCCCATCAAGTCTACTGCCATTCAATCATCGCTGATCTCTGCCACCTAATCCCTTCCTTACTACTGGTTATAAAGGGATACAGCTTGGAAATAGGCCCTTTGGCCCAATTTGCCCATGCTTCAAAGATGTCCATCTACATTAGTTCCACCCACCCGTGTTTGGCCCATATCCTTCTAAACCTTTCTTAGTCATGTACCTGTCCAAGTGTCTTTGAAATGGTATTATAGTATCTGCCTCAACTACTTCCTCTGGCAGCTCGTTCCATATACCCACCACCCTGCAATGGTCATTTGCTGCTATATTCTGATGTTCCTGTGTTGTACAAGCAATGCACACCAAATAGTGAATCAAGTGCTTCACCTACCGAACTTACCCCCACCCCTACTGCCTATGATACAACTAGGGGCGCTGCATTGGCAGCAGCCTCCACCTACAGCCTGTCTGTCATTTCTATCTTTTTTTTAATTTTCAGTTAGTCCAAAGTCTGTTTTAGGGGGAAATTTTTACTTTTCTATGTGGGGGAGGGGGGCAGGGTAAGGGGGAAACCGTTTCCCAGTCTTTTCCTGGCGGGGACGCGACTATTTCTCCGAGTCACGTTCTCGCCCCCCCCACCTCGCGGCCTACCAGCTGGATCGGAGTGGCCTTTCCTGCCGGGGACCGGGAACCGGACCGGGGCTGCTACAGCGGCGGCGCAGCTCTGGAGTCACCGTGGAACTGGCGATGCCTACCTGGGTCGCCGTTTGGAGCTCCGGAACATTGGGCTGTTGCTCTAACATCGTGGAGCTCTGGTGCGGAGAGTTTCCAACGCGGGCGGCGCTGAACAACATCGTGGTCCTGGGGCGCCTTGCAGAGGGCCTACAGCAGCAGTCTTCACCCGGCGTGGCCTGCAGACTTGGGAAGCCGCCCACTCTGGTAGGAGGGGGCTGACTCTGGTGTCCACGCCGCTGAGGACGTCCCGCAGCCCCGACGTCGGACTTGTATCACCCCGACGAGCGGTCCTGGACATCGGGCCGCCCGTAGCGGCAACTGCGGAGGGCTTGGGGAGACCCTGACCACGAGGACCAGTGGAGGAAGAGACTGACTTTGGTGCCTTCCCACAGAGTGGGAAACTTTGATTCTGCTGTGTGGGGATGTTTTAAGAACAGGATTGAGTTTTTATTTTGGTTATAGAGCGGCAGAGAAGCACAGCGGTAAGTTGCTGCCTTACAGCGACAGAGACCCGGGTTTGATCCTGACCACAGGTGCTGTCTGTTTCTACATTCTCCCGTAACTGCGTTGGGTTTCCCCCAGTGCGCTGGTTTCCTCACACACTCAAAAGACGTACGGATTTGTAAGTTGATTGGCTTCAGTGAAACTTGTAAATTGTCCCTAGTGTGTAGGACAGTGCATGGGATCACTGGTTGGTGCAGACTCGGTGGGCCGAGGGTCCTGTTTCCACAGGGTATCTCTAAAACTAAAGAAGTAAAACTAAATATTCATTTATCATCATGCAGTGGATCTATATGCCCTCTATGTGGTGCTATTGAGTCACCCTTTGTACAGTTGAACTGCTGTATTTGACCTTGACCTAGGAAATGAACAAAATATTTTCCTAGCTAGATTTCAGAAAATATCTAAAGATCTTGCATTGAAGTTATCTTCGAAAAGCCATGAATGAATAAATCACAATTGAATAATGCACTTGAGGAAATAAGTATAAGTGTTTGTGCAGAAATTGTTTTATATATATATCCAGAGTTCTAGTTTCTTCCAATTGTCTTTTATTTTCTTTGATGTGTTATGGTCAGGAAATTCCCTCTTAAATTATGATCTGTTCCAGCAAAGTTTAACTCGGCGGATTTGGGAAAATGCGTTCATGTTTACCACAATGTCACTTCGCTCTTCAGTTAGTTTGTAATTAATCATGATTGTCTGAAGCATTAATGTATTTATGAATCAAATTTATCATGTGTTCAATTCTGCTCTCTGACCTTGATTATAATTTATATAATTTGCGTCCTTATCCCAATGTAACAACTTTGTTTTAATTGTAAGATTCCCTTTGTCAATAATTCCGGCTTTGCCATTATGCAACTCCTGGGGTTGTTTTTAATTTTCATGGTTTAATTTTCCTTATTCTAAATTTTGTTATGACTACTTTACAAATATTTGTCTTGAATCATGAAAATATTGATGTTGATGGGACTGGAACACTGCCATGTGTGTTAATAGTCATATTTATGATTAGTTCTTTTAATCTCCAGAAATCCCAGTCATTGAATGAATTAATAATAAATGTACAAAATTACCAAGGTTGCAGCCTTTAACCACACAAAGCTTCCATTCTTATCGACAAATTAATTATTCTGTAGTTTATATCTTCCATTAATTATAAAATGCCATCTGGAAACTGCAAATATTTACCCAGGAATGTAGGTTTGTTGTCAAACTGTAGAATAATACATACTGACTATTCCATTGATTAGAGCCTGTGTTAATTCAACAATAGGATATGGAGCAATTCCTTGAAGTTAACAAGAATTAGATAAATACCTTGAACAAAGAGCTAATAAATGAAAGGAAGGCAATCCCCTATACATTAGATGGAAAGTTGGCATATGTCACTTTATGTTGAATCAATCCATCGCCCTGAAACATCCCGGAGGAAAAAATAATTTGCAAGTTAACACCAGAGTTAATGTCCTTCGATCAGATCTTCACTCCAACTTCTCACCTCTATTCTATACCACTGAATATCCCTGCCTAATAAAAATCTGAATTTTAATCTTTAAAATTGCCCTGGACCAATAGCTATTGGAGGAGAAGGTAAGATTTCCTTTACACATTGTGTTGTGAAGTGCTTCCTCTCAGCCGTCAGTGGCGCAGCAGTAGAGCTGCTGCCTCATTGCGCTAGAGACCGTATTCGGTCCTATCTACTGGTGCTGTCTGTGCAGAATTTGTACTTCCTCACTCTGACCGCGTGGGTTTTCTCTGGGTGCTCCGGTTTCCTCACACATTCCAAAGACATGCAGGTTTGGAGGTTAATAGGTTTCTGTAAATTGCCCCTGGTGTGTAGAATGCAAAAATGGGATAACATGGAACTAGTGTGCGGGTGATCAATGGTTGGTGTGAACTTGGTGGGCCGAAAAACCTATTTCCGCGCTGTATCTTTAAACCAAACTACAGTGCCTTGTTATAGCTTTAAGGCTATGTTCTCTGATTCTATATTCTCTCCACCTTCCTGACAAATCCCTTAATCATCTTAAGCAACTGTTAGTTCAATTCTCGAGCTGCTACAGCTGAAGGGAATGCAAACCAGCCTGTTCTTTTCATCCTCTTACTTAATATTATGCACTGCAGTCAAGTGAAGAAACACAGCAGGATACCTTGACACAATAGAGAGCAGGATAAAGGAGAAGTTAGAATTCCCACGTGAGAAGTCCATTAAAGTATCCAGAAAGGGGAAGAAACCTTCTGAATAAGTGAGGATATTCAGGCTACATATTAAAGGTCCCCAAATTCATCCCAATTACTCGACATAGTTTTAGATCTCTTCTTTCATTTGCAGAGACTTGAGTTGTTCATGAGTTTTCTTTTGTACTGGAGATGTGCTTACTTGAACTGGCCACGATCTTTACGAATCTCAAGTAAGTTAATTTTCTTGTTTATTATTATTATTATTTTTTAAATGCAATCCACATCCTCCATGTATGTAATGCACATGCACATAGAGGTGGCCAGATACACACAGCGGCCTTAGAATAGTATAGTCCATGTGAACCAAAGCAGGCCTTGAACTGGAGCCAACACATGCTGGTGTTAGTAAACTGGTCCTCCGATTTGGTGTGAGAATTTTTTTATCCTGAAGATGAAAGATGGCATGGTGGGCGCAGTTGGTTGAGCTGCTGCCTCAAAATGCCAGAGACCTGGTTTTGAACCTGACTTGGGTGCTTCCTGTGTGGAGTTTGTACATTTTCCCAGTGACTGTTCCTCGGTGTGCTCTGGTTTCTTCCCACATTCCAAAGACATGTGGGTTTGAAGATCTATGGACCTCTGTAAATTGCCTCCAGTGTGTAGAGACTGGATGTAAAAGTACGATAACATAGAACTAGTGTGAATGGGTGATGGATGGTCAGCATGGACAGTGGGCTGAAGGGCCTGTTTCCATGCTGTATATCTAAACTAAAAATAGGTTTGCCCGTAATTTTGTCTTCATTTTTCCACTTTTCATCATTCTCCTTTCTCACAAGCATTTAGCCTTATTGCCTCTCATCCTGCCTGCTGCCTGACCCGCTGAGTTGCTCCAGCGCTTTGTGTCTATCTTTGGTATAAACCAGCATCTGCAATTCCATCCTCCACTGTCATCCATCAGGCTGTCTTTCCTCATCTTTCCTCAACCATCATTGCACATCTGCTCTCACCTACTCCCTACACTCCCTTCCTCTGATGTCTTGACTTGGACAACAATGCTTGGTGTAATACATTTTGGAAGCTGTAGTACAAGTCCACCTCCAAATGCAAAGGGCTTTGCAGATATTAGTAATTTGAAATAGAATAAAGAACAATGGGAAGCATGTTGGCTGTTTGGACAATGGATTTTGAAACAGAATTTGGGATGTAGAAAAAAGCAGTCCACTCTCTCAGTAAAGTCATCTATAAACCAAAAAAAGTACAGATGTTAATAATGTAATAGCAAGCTTTATCATCAGTCTGAACAAATAAACATTTATTTCAGGCAGCTCTGAAGAGAATAGATTCAATATTTTCAACTGCTGAGCTGCATGGGATGTGCTTAACCACTAGGTGGCGCAATTGTCTCTCTAGAAAGTTTATAACTCAAAATGAGATGAAACTACAAAAAGCTGCAAGAGGCTCCTCTCTTCCCTCTTCACTCTCAACTCTAAAGTGGGGGCTCAACCCAAAACCTCAACAGTTCTTTTTCCCTTTCAGACTCGCTGAATTCCTGCAGCAAACTGTTTGTGGCTTGAGTTTCCAGTATCTGCAGCTTCCTGTGTCAACACTGCAAAAACCTATTGCCTTGTTCAATATCACTTTAAATATTGTCCTATTTTACAACATAATATTTCACACCAAGGAGTACAAGTGGCATGCATAATGAAACTCTGTAAGATGCATCATAGTACAATTTATCTTGGAGATTGGCAACCTTTGTTGTTACTTTAGAATCATAGGACATCCTCAGTTTATACATCATCTACAGCTTGGCCTTTAAAAAAAAATTAAAAAATAATATATTCCATTTGTAATCCGTCTAATTCTACAGTACACGGGAAGATTTGGGACCATTTTTATGGCATTGGTAAAGGCTGAATCTAGCAACAGAAAGCAGTAAAAATGTAATCAAAATGATAAAAATTCAACAGCCAGTTCTTCCCATATGGATTAATGACAGAATATAAATAATACCCTTAATCACAAGATTAAAGATGCCATTTAACATGTTGCATGCCAATTCATACCATCAGCTCAGTTTGCAGCATGTGCTTTGTGTCACTTATTCTTTGTGCGGTAAAATTAAGGAAATAATTTCTTGAGGAACACTTGCAGACCATGTGAATTAAATATTTGTTAATGTCAGTGAGGATATAGCTGGATCTGAGCTTCATCTTTCTTCAAATAAGCTGTATGTATTGCCTTAAATTAGTCAAATCTGTACGACAGAATAAAGTTTAATAAATGAATCAGAGAAAAAAATGTCCCCCTTCAACAAGGCATAAAATTGTTTTTTTGCTGTTCATTCAACTGGAGATTTGAATAGTTTATCTATTCACTGTAGGATTAGGTTTGCAGTGTGAATCATGGAATAAGTGCAACTGATATTGTTTTTTTCTGTGCGAACCAGAGTTCTGCCCACGAGCTGTAATGAGCCACAAGCCCGATTGTTGTACATGTCATTCTCACCACCGCCTCCATTAACAGTGACATTTGTTTATGCCGTGGCACAGGGGGAGGTGACGGTGAAGTGGGTATTTTGTGGAAATTAGCTGATGTACCAGTGAGGTGCATTGCACCACTTCAAAGCAATTTGTGGTGACAGATTTCCTTAAATGGTTATTTAATTTAAATAAATTTGCACTTACAAATCCTTAAGCCTTGCCTACAGCCCCAATATTTACAGGAAGGCAGGGTAAGACAGGATGAGTAGTTTGGGTGTGGGGGATGGGGTATACTCAAGTACTAGTGAATTCAGTTCCGTGAGCTGATTATCATTTCTGACGTGCGCTTTCTAAGCTGCCGACAGAGATGGGTTGAAAAACCAGCTGACTGTTGATTGGTTGATGCTGAGGCATGAGGCCACAGTGGGGGAACGCAGAGAGGGGAAGATTGTGGTGGGGAAGACACTAAGAGGTCATGGTAGGTGGGGACCCAGGGAGGCACAAGTACCGAAGTGAGCATTGCGGCAACTCAGAGAGATCTGGAGACAAGGGGAAAGGATGATGAAAACTGTGGAGAACAGTGAATTGTGAGGGGTGGATGGAGATGACTGAAGAGGTTTTGTCGAGCAGTGGTGGGGTACACTCTTGCATCTCCTGGCTTAAGAGTGGTGTTCTGGGGAATAATTTGTGCATTCTATGTTGCAGACCTTGCTTTTCTTTCATAGCTTTGTTTCCCGGGGCCCAGTAAACTTTATTATATAATCTGGAACAGGGAAGGAAAACCCAAGATAAAGAGCAGTACAAAAACAATTAAATGAGTGGATCAGCTCCTGGGAGCATGTGACTCAATGCAGGCATGTTGGAGGCAGGAAATTGCTCAGTTCTGAGATAGTTTATGTTTTTATTGCTCTCTGGACTCAAACCCATCTCCTTTTGGATGTTGAAATGCTCCTCTTTGTATTAGAAGCTCATAACTCTGGTTTCCCCCGACACTCCAAAGACCAGGGTTGTAGGCTAATTGGCTTGATAAAATTGTAAAATGTCCCTAGTGTATGTTGGTGTGCAGGGATCGGTGGCTGGCACGGACTCGGTGGGCCAAGGGCCCATTTCCACGTTGTATCTCTAAATTAAACTAAACTGCCGTGATATGGTTTTGGTTCATGCATTCTCCAATTCTCTTACTTCTTTCACTTTGGCATAACTTTAAAAGCAATTTAATACATAAATTACATTAACTAATATATTGCTACATCAATGGTGATTTGGCTGAAAATCACGGATTATTAGCATATGCTGATGGCACTAATGGAAAAGCAGTTAAAGCTGCTCACATGAATGTCAGTGAGTTGTTTATTACCATGCATTGAAGGGAACTGGGTAGTTTGGTCGTCATAAGTCTGTTTTGCAAGTAGTCAAGCAATATTAATCTACGATTCAGTTGCTGGATCAAAAGAAAATCATCAAATGCCTGCCTGTGTAGAACAAGGCCAAATCTTTGTTTCTTTGCATTCTAAATATGAACTAAGATTTTGAGATTTGTGTCTTACATGGAATAGTTTTCAAAACTTAACTCCACGGTAATCATATATTTATTATTAGAGATAAAATGTTATAAATTATAAATGTTATTTATATTATAAATGTATGTTAATTAATAAGCTTGCAATAATGTAATAATAATTTGTGCAACAATATAAACAGCTATGAATTTCATCGAAATCTCTTTTTGCAGGATATCAACTTTGCATCGTTTTATCTCTTCAACTGAGTCAAACATTGTTCTGATATAAAGCTCATCTGACAACACTTCATAGCCAGAGCACAAGTTTAATAGATGATGGATTTCAAACCAATTTTCTGGTGATTCTGCCTTAGCCACCAATGAGATTGCATTAAACATGAGATAAAAATCACTGAATAGACATTGATCCAAAATAATTCTCACCTGGCACCATCCATTACTTGTGACTATTTTTTTTAATGTTCAGCCAGAATCTAAACTCATGGATACATTGAGAATTTTTACACATTTCCAGTAGTTTGGTTTGAAAGAATGTGTGCGACCAAATGTCACAGAATCGGAAAATGCAATACTCCCCCTCCCATTCCGAATCTTACCTTTCTGTCCTGGGCCTCCTCCATGGCCAGAGTGAGTCCCACCGCAATTCGGAGGAGCAGCACCTCATATTTCACTTGGGCAGTTTACACCCCAGCGGTATGAACATTGACATCTCCAATTTCAGGTAGTTATTGATTTCTCCCTCCTTCCCCTCCCCTTCCCAGCTCCCCCACAGCCTACTGTCTTCACCTCGTCCTTTCTTCTTACCCCACCTCCACACCAGTCTGACGTAGGGTCTCGACCCGAAACGTCGCCTATTCCTTCGCTCCATAGATGCTGCCTAACCCGCTGAGTTTCTCCAGCATTTTTGTCTACCAATTTTTCCAGCATCTGCAGTTCCTTCTTAAACATGTTGACAATATTTAATCAGTTTATGAAATATTATCTCAATTATTTGTAGATTGTATTGTAAGAGACATCATTAACTTATAATTGCAGGATATCAACTTTGCATTGAATTTTCTGAAATGGAGCCTGCTGTGCAACATAGACAATGTCTTCCTTTTCGGATTCAGATTATTGATCCTTTACATTAGTCTGGATGAAAATTTAGTCTATGTGGTCACAAATTCTACTGTTGTTAGATTCCCACACTTTCCTTCTGAATTCATTAGTCCATGCACACTATCACTTGGCAAATCTGTATATGTTTGCATAGCAATGAACATTTGTTATTAAATGATTCATTATATTACTGTGGTTGTATTAAGATTGCTCATGTTAATCTTTTATCTAGAATAAATATTGGCCGCATAACTGTGTATTAATGACATTTTAAATTACATTATATAAATTTAGCATATGTATTATAATCAAGCACAAATTTCCTGTTTCATCGTAAGAAAGAGAATCCGGAGATATGGGGATGGGGCAGGAAATCTATTTATCTGAATTCCATATACCCATCACTTGAGCATTTAGACTCTTCTGGAGATGGAGAATTAAAAAGAAAACATTAAACTCATTGAATGAAGAAATTTATCCAAAATAGTTTCCTTGTCCATCCTCTCCTCCTCTCCAAACCACCTCCATTCCTACTTTACAAGCTAAACATAGCTCTTCAGCAACCCCTCTTGAAAGTTATGTTGTCAAAGTATCTCTGAAACCTGGATATTTTACTGGAATCACTTCCCTTTTAGACTCGTCCTGTTTAATCTCCCCTCCAAAGATGATTTGTAAACCAGATGATAATCCAGGGAATCTTGCTCTACTACATCCAAAGCAAGTATGCTTCCATGGCCTTCCATAGATATGGAGGCCAAAACTAACTAACATCTAACTAATGCACTAATACAACAGCCAATAATGGGCCATTATGGGCTCCATTCTTCCTTGGTCATCTGTTGACAGCTCTGCTTTATTCTGACCTTTTCCTACCTCCAGTTCCCACCCCTCTACTTTCAATCTGAAGAAGGGTCCCAACCCAGAACATCACCCATGCTTGTTCTCCAGAAATGCTCCCCTGGCCCGCTGAGTTACTCCAGCACTGTGTTTATTTTTGGTATAAACAAGCATCTGCAGTTCTTTGCTACACAAGAAATCTAGTATTTTACTCCTCACAACATTCTACTTGCCTTTCCAACTGTGTTAACTTTTTTTTTTCATGACATGGCACACTGCTTATCACAACATCTACCAGCTTTTCACCATTTACAAAGATTCTGCTCGATCAAAAGGAATCGTTTCTCTCACATATTGTTCTTTCTCACCTGTCCTCTTTTTGCAGATTGTTGGACTTTAGCGTCTAGCTTTGTATTGACACCAAATTTGAAAACATTGATCTCTATCCCTTTTTACTGTTATTGATATAGATTATGAATAATCTAAGGGCCAATACTGATCCCTACAGGTATACAATGTAAAACTCTGTGTAGTTCTGTTTCTGCCACTTAGAGTCCTCTATTCATTCCTTAAACTCCTTGTAATAATCTTTTCGTATGCTATCTTGTCAAATTCCTTAAAAAAATCCTGAGCTACTGGTGGCCTGTTATCTACCATGCTATCTCCATCCCAAAATAACTCTTGGGTTTATGCACAGTATTTACCCTGTCTCGGTTACTAAGTGCCTCAACTCCAGCACTTTCCTGTCAATGATTCCAATCTAACAATCCTTTGGTTTCTTATGCTATTTTTTCTTGAAAGTCTTATGCCATTTGCTACATTTCAGTCCACAGGAGTTATTCCAGAATCAATGAATGTGGGATGATCGCTACAACACATACAGTATAGAGTCATACAGCAAAGAAACGGGCCCTTTCGCTCACCACATCCATACCAACCATCAAAATTAATCTCATTACCAATATTTGGATATCTTGGCCATTCATAATCTGTGAATCACCTTCTGTCACTCTCTTCTGAGCAAGGACATTTGTCAATGTTTTGTCCTCTTGTGGACCCAAATGTTTTGACTTCAGTTATGAAATCTGTTAGATTAATGTTAAGGAAATAAGTATTTTTTGATCCTAGACCACTGTGTAACCCCTTTCAGCTTTGGTGAAATTGCTTTGTAGAATTATAGGGTGAGGAAATTTGAACTGTAGAAACTGCATTGTGTTTGTATTTGTGATCCCAGTGAGTCCGTGTAGGCCAATTCTCTGTTCAATTGTGTCTCCTCCAAGAGGGATTTCACTTTATCCTACTGCAATAAATGTACAAACACCAAGGACAAGGAGATTATTCTCAAATTTACTAAAACTCACTTTTAGAACTGAAAGCCAATGCTCATACATTCATTGAAAAACATTTGATTTATTGTTTACCTTAGAACATAAATATCACCACATAAAACCTAAAGTTCATTCTGAAAAAAATGGGTTCCAAATATTTTTATCTAGTATTTCAAACACTCTGCAAGCCGGATTGCTTGGTGTCACTTCACTTCTTTTATCACTAATTTTTTTGTTTCAACTTGCTCCCACTTCATTCCGTAATCAGCAGCATCCATTGTGGACCTATGAGCCCATTAAAGAGTTTAAATGCAAAATATGTTAATGTATCGCATTCGGCAGAAAATATTCTTCATTCTTGACTTTATTTCTGGGTGGTTGGTATTTAAATAACCGAATCACACCCGCACTTTGCAGCAAGGTCTGATTTTTCACAATTGTTGTTTGATTCTTCGTTTGTTTTTATGTTTGTGAGTGTGTGTGTATTTGTTTATATAGACAATAGACAATAAGTGCAGGAGTAGGCCATTCGGCCCTTCGAGCCAGCATCGCCATTCAATGTGATCATGGCTGATCATCCCCAATCAGTACCATGTTCCTGCCTTCTCCCCATATCTCCTGACTCCGCTATCTTTAAGAGCCCTATATAGCTCTCTCTTGAAAGTATCCAGAGAACCGGCCTCCACCGCCCTCTGAGGCAGAGAATTCCACAGATTCACAACTCTCTGTGAGAAAAAGTGTTTCCTCGTCTCTGTTCTAAATGGCTTACCCCTAATTCATAAACTGTGGCCCCTGGTTCTGGACTCCCCCAACATCAGAAACATGTTTCCTGCCTCTCGTGTGTCCAAACCCTTAACAATCTTACATGTTTCAATAAGATGCCCTGTCATCCTTCTAAACTCCAGAGTGTACAAGCCCAGCTGCTCCATTCTCTCAGCATATGAGAGTTCCACCATCCCGGGAATTAACCTTGTAAACCTACGCTATACTCCCTCAATAGCAAGAATATCCTTCCTCAAATTAGGGGACAAAAACTGCACACAATACTCCTGGTGTGGTCTCACTAGGGCCCTATACAACTGCAGAAGGACCTCTTTGCTCCTATACTCAACTCCTCTTGTTATGAAGGCCAACATGCCATTCGCTTTCTTCACTGCCTGCTGTACCTGCATGCTTACTTTCATAGACTGATGAACAAGGACCCCCAGATCCCGTTGTACTTCCCCTTTTCCCAACTTGACGCCATTTAGATAGTAATCTGCCTTCCTGTTTTTGATACGAAAGTGGATTACCTCACATTTATCCACATTAAACTTTATCTGCCATGCATCTGCCCACTCCCCCAACCTGTCCAAGTCACCCTGCATTCTCATAGCATCCTCTTCACAGTTCACACTGCCACCCAGCTTTGTGTCATCTGCAACTTTGCTAATGTTACTTTGAATCCCTTCATCCAAATCATTGATGTATATTGTAAATAGCTGCGGTCCCAGCACCGAGCCTTGCGGTACCCCACTAGTCTATGCCTGCCATTCTGAAAGGGACTCGTTAATCCCTGCTCTATGTTTTCTGTCTGCCAACCAATTTTCTATCCATGTCAGCACTCTACCCCCAATACCATGTGCCCTAATTTTGCTCACTAACCTCCTATGTGGGTTCTTATCAAATATGTATTTACACACTGAACTTTCTTTTCTCGTTTATTATATTCTTTATAGGATATACAAAGATAGACACAAAAAGCTGGAGTAACACAGTTTGAAGAAGGGTCTCGACCTGAAACGTCCCCAATTCATTTTCTCCAGAGATGCTGCCTGAGTTACTCCAGCTTTTTTGTGTCTATCTTCGGTTTAAACCGACATCTGCAGTTCCTTCCCACACTGTGTTTATATGTTCTGTTGTGCTGCTGCAAGTACGAATTTCATTGTTCTATCTGGGACATATGACAGTAAAACACTCTTGACTCTTGTTGCAAGGAGTTCTGCGGGCTCGCTTGCTGGTGTCTGGCGTGGCGGCAGCCGCAAGCGATCAGTGTCAAAGCAAAGCTCCACCTCCGCTCCCACCTCGCGGAGCAGCGGAGCTTGAGAGCCGGCTCAAGGGGGGCGGGTGGCGGATGTGCTGTCCCTCCTCCTCCGCTCATGGGCCGGCTACGAGCGGCGGGTCGGCCAACCAGCCCCCAGCCCAGGCGGCGGCGGCGGCGGTGCGACTGGTCGGCGGGGACTGCCACTCAGCGCCGTCTGCCCGGGCTGGCGTTCTATAGCCTCTCAGCTGCTGAGCTGCGCTGCGCTTTGTGAGAGGCGGTGTTCATGTTAATGAAGGCGAGCCGGAGCCGTAGAAAGGCTGGGAAATAGAGAGAGAGGAAGAAGAGAAAAAAAGGAAGAAAAAGTTATTTGCCCTGACGTCAAATGTAAACAAGATGGCGAACCGGGGAGAGTGGAGAAGAGGAGGGGAGAGAGGGGAGAGAGTGGGAGTGCCACATACACTTGAAATGTGCTCTTGCACTCCAGGAGTTAGAGGCTTGCTGAGAAGCCAGCCCTGACAACGTTTGCAATTCTTACCGTCAACTCCCCCACCCCCCCTCCTCCCCCTGTGTTTGTTTAACTATACTCTTTTTACAAAAAAAGGGGAAAAATGCACAAAAAGAAAAGTCAAACAAAATGCGTGAATCTCTCCAAGAAACGGAAAAGGAACCGCCTGCAATGAAACGCAAGAACTTCCTTCAGGTTGTGACAACTTGTAAGAAAAGGAGCCAGACTTGACTTGAGTTGGTGTCCCCGAGCAAAGGAACGGACCTTTCTCTTTACAAGGAACAACATGAATTTTGCTCTCTTTATTTAAATATTTTTGCTTTGAATGGACATTTAAACAAAGACTCCTCACTTTGCTATGGTGGAGTAGATTGCTGGCCATCCTGTGTGTGTGAGAGGGAGGGTGAGGACAGGTGGGGAAGACCCCGGTCCTGCAGGGATATGGCTGTGAGGTCTCGCCGACCGTGGATGAGCGTGGTGCTGGGGTTGGTGCTGGGATTCACTGCCGCTTCGTGGCTCATCGTGCCCAGGGTGGTGGAGATCAACGGCAAGAACAAAAGGATCTCTAACATCTGCCATTCCTTGCTGAGCAGATCGGGGCTGGGGAGGGAAGCAGAGGCGGGCGGCAGCAACAGCAACAGCAGGAGCCTGGACTGGCACAAGGACACGGCGCTGTACAACAAGCTGCGGCAGCGAGACGAGGCAGAGGAAGAGGGCGAGGAAGAGGACGAGGAGGCAGAGGCAGGGCGAGGGGCGAACAGCAAGCGCTTCCTCTACGTCGGGGTGATGACAGCCAAGAAGTACCTGGACTCTCGGGCGGTGGCGGCTTACCGGACCTGGGTGCCATCCATCCCCGGCAAGGTGGAGTTCTTCTCCAGTGAGGGCTCCGATCAGATGCCGCTGCCCGCGCCCATCCCGCTGGTGTCGCTGGCCGGGGTGGACGACTCGTACCCGCCGCAGAAGAAGTCTTTCATGATGATCAAGTACATGCACGACCTTTACCTGGAGCGCTACGAGTGGTTCATGCGAGCGGACGACGACGTTTACATCAAGGGCGAGCGGCTGGAGGAGTTGCTGCGAACTCTCAACAGCAGCCAGCCGCTGTACCTGGGTCAGACCGGCCTGGGCACCAGCCAGGAGTTGGGCAAGTTAGCCCTGGAGCCGGGTGAGAACTTCTGCATGGGAGGTCCCGGCATGATCTTCAGCCGGGAGGTGCTGCGCCGCATGGTACCGCACCTGGCCGAGTGCTTGGGCCAGATGTACACCACCCATGAGGACGTGGAGCTCGGCAGGTGCGTGCGGAGGTTCGGCGGCACCCAGTGCGTCTGGTCGTATGAGGTGAGAGGAGCGCGGGGATGCCTGCTGACCCAGCCGCCCATAACGCCAGCCCATGACCCCCAACGCCAACCCTCACCCTCCAGTTCCAACCCTCACCCCCTAAGAACCCACGCCAGCCCTAGAACCCAAATGCCAACCCTCAGCCCCAACGCCAGCCCTAGTACCCAAATGCCAACCCTCACCCCCAACGCCAGCCCTAGAACCCACATGCAACCCTCATCCCCATCGCCAGCCCATGACCCCCAACGCCAACCCTCACCCTCCAGTTCCAACCCTCATCCCCATCGCCAGCCCTAGTACCCAAATGCCAACCCTCACCCCCCAACGCCAGGCCGTGATCCCCCCAGTTCCAACCCTCATCCCCCAACGCCAGCCCTAGAACCCAAATGCAACCCTCACCCCCAGTGCCCACCCTTGACCCGCAACACAGCCCTCGTCCAAGATGAGCCCTTGCCCCCCATCTCAGCCTTCGACCCAAATGCCAACCCTCGCCCCCCCCCCCACAAGACCAGACTTGATCCCTAAGACCAGCCCTCATCCCCCAATGCCAATCCTCATCCCCAAAACCAACTATTGCCTCCCAACTCCAGCCCTCGCCCCTCCCCCACATCAACAATCGCATCCCGATATCACCCCTTGCCCTTCGTCACCAGGCCTCGTCCCAAGACCATTTCTCCCCACTATTCCTATCACCACCTGCTCTTTCCCCCGCACATCCCCTTCCCCCCCCCCCCCCCCGCCACCCCCTTTCCCCCCACACACCCCCCCTTCCCCCCCCACCCCCCCACACCCCCCCCACTCTTCACCCTCGTTCCTCCATCCCCACTCTTCACCCCTTCCCCCCTTCCCCCAACCCGCACTCTTCACCCCCTACCCCCCCCCCACCCCCACTACCCCCCCCACCCCCCTCTTTTACCCTTCGCCAAGCCCCTAACCCCCCCACTCTTCACCACCCTCAAACCTTCCAAGCCCATATGAAACTGACCCCCCCCGCTCCTCCTGAAACTCTTCACCCCCCCCTCTCCCATGCTTTACCCCTTCCCACACCTCAACCGCCCAGGCTTCAACCCCCATGATCATCACCACTCCACTTCACCCCCCCCCCCCCCCCCCCCATTCATTCCCCTAGTCTTCACCCCCACCGTGCTAATCCATCCATCCTGGTCCACCTCTCCGTCCCTACCCCCGCCCATGCCCTCCCCCTCTCTGCCCATACTCTTCCCCCAGCTGCTCTCTCCCTACTCCTCTTGCTGCCTCACCTCCTTTTGCTGCTCCTCCCCATCCTCTCACCACCTCCCTTCGTTTTTTCCTCTTCATGCCCTTGCTCCCACTCCCCAATGACTCTTAGCTGTTCTTCCCTGGCCCCCTCCCACTCAGCCTCCCTATCCCACCCACACTGTCCCAGACCCCTTCCTACGCTCATCCCCTCCCCCTGTCCCGCCCTTCTCTTGTTATACACCTCGGGGTGGGCTGTGGGAGGGGTCAGTGTCCTGGTGGTGGTGTGTGTGTGACTGTTCTCATCTGTTACTTGTTCAAATTATTCCTTCCTTTGTAAATTGCAATGCACTTTAGTTTGTAGCTGTGCCAACGTTAATCAAAGACCTACAGAACTACAGTGATATTGTAAGAACATCAACATGGTGTTAAATGTGGTATTTTGATTATATTGTGTTCAATAATAGTGAAGTTAGTGTTTATTTTTGTGTGGGTATGATTTTAGTTATGAGTGCTTTATTATATCCATTCATCTGCATTAGAGGCACAGGGTATTGTTTTAACCTGTTGTTTCAGTGTACTGTTCATTCAGTATACTGTTTCCTCTCTTTCTTTAAATTACAGTTTTACTGACCAAGAAGATACAAGAATATTCTATAAGATCCTAAGACATATCAAACATGTGGTAAAGTAAAGACAGACAATGTTAAAGTCATCCCAGGTCAATTCATTGAGTTTTACTGCTGTGATTGCAGAATAGTTCTGAAGATCACCACAGATCAAAACAATAATGGTGATTATATCAGAAAAAATATAATCAATCACTAGAATTTGGAATTGATAACTAACCTATCCATAGAAAGTGAATTGAATTCTACAGTGGTAGTAAATAATGGATTTAGCATTTCAAGAGACGATAACAATGAGAGAGATGCTAAAGTTGGAGTTACAAACTAAAATATGTGGTTTAAAAATATTTTGAAATGGCTTTATTACATAAAGCAAAACCATCCATAAAGTAAAGGTTCGGGGGAAATAAACAATTCAATATCGGAGCTATAATATTTTGTGAACCCCCTAATCTATGCTTTCAAAGTAAGTTGGCAGAGAATTTAAAATGTAGATCAGTATTCACTGACTTATGACTAGTGGCTGAATGAACCTCACTGGATCTACTATCTTTAAAAACTGATGAATTATTATTCAGTGGGCAACCTCAACTCTGATTACTGACAGAAACTGGGAGTGTTTCAGAAGTGGGAAGATCTTTTAAAGCCTATTTGGCACATCCACCAGGGTAATTCCCATTAGGGTTTTGGATGGGCTCAGCGATCTGCAAGTAATGGATCACATGCAAGCAGAGGGGTTAGTTTAACTCTGCATCATGTTCGGCATGGACGTTGTGGGCCAAAGGGTCTGTTCCTGTTCTGTACTGTTCTATGTCCTTATATGACTGAATCCTATTTATTTTATCCTGCAAACTAGTTGTAGTTACTTAACCATTATGCTGATCTATGTGGTTATCATACTTATAGTTTAAAAAAAAACCCCCACAAATGGCACTTCATTTATTTTATTAGTATTACAAATAAATAATTCCCCATGTTAGCGAGTATATGGCAGCAAATTGTAGTCTGCTCCAATTTGCTTAATTGCTTATAATTTCAGAGGGTCCTTATGTCTGCACAATGCACGTTAAAAATGGTCAAGCAATGCCTTAGAGTTTATACTTTAGAACCTGTTGGATTTCATTGGCATTGTAATGCCCACATCAGGAGGTAAAATAGTAAGAAGTGCAACAGTCATCTTCTTGTCTTAATGTTGACCATCTTTCCAAATTAGCTTTATGGCACATTCTTGTAAAAAAGTTTGACCATGTGCATTTATCTGATGAAATTTTATCTTAAGTAGTGTAGTTTTAAAATGTTTCCACTCAAGCAGATTGAATGAATATACATCTCTGGTTCCGCGATGGGGCCAATGCCATTCTCGGGGAGAGACGTTTCTCCAAACATACACTTCAGTGGTTTAAGGCATTACTGCAGTTTAAAGTTCCCCCACCTTTTACACTGGTTTAGTTGATTTTAGTTCAATCACTAGTTCGATCACTAGTGGAAGCGGGAAGCAACACGTTCCTTGCTCAAAATATATAGTAGCAATGTTTTATTATCACCTTTGGTTTCTTTTGGGAAATATCTGAAACACAATTTAATCTCCATTACATTTGTGCATGGTTGATGAAATATAGGTTAATTCTGCAGGGAGCCTGTTTCCTTTTGACAGGTTATGAAGATTGGTTCTTAAACTTGAAACTTTAGATTTTAATGTAACATTATTGATTTATTTTGTGGTAAGTTTAATTGGTTTCAATTAATTGCATTCTTCAATGGAGGAGAAAGCAGTCTTAAAGGCAGATGTGGTCTCTGAAACTATTGGCTCAGAATTTCTTTCCACCATAAGAAACCTTGATGATGTTAAACCTCTGCTGTATATTTTTATTTGGGAAGAGCCATAGATGATGTATGAGGTTTTACTGCGGTACTTTGTGAACTGCAAATCTTGATAATTTGTGATGCTTTTAAGTTACATCTTGCAGAACACACATTTAGCTCATCTTCATGGTTTATCATGTCCTTCAAGAAGCCCGAGACTGCAAGTCTTTCCTCCTTTTATCGAGCTGCTGCTAAACTTCTAAATACAGGACTGTGTATAATCCTTTAGTCATTTTTTAGATGCATTGCGCTTGGGGGAATAAACTGAAATCTGTATCTGTGAACAATGAAAGCTATATTTAACATGGTTAATGAAGTTGTCATAATGAGCCTAAAATGATGGTCGGATTGTTTCCGATGTCATGAGAAATTAGGCAAACCAAAGGACTTAAAAATGAACAATATATGTTCTTTTTAGATGTCTGGATTTTTCTGAGGTTTGTGTGTTTTGTGCTGTTCCTTGCGCTAAATGCCATGCCAGTGTGATTTCCCCCCCCCCTCTATTTTTGTATATGTTCTTCACAGCAAGTTCAGTAAGCCAGATCAATACTATTCCAATGTTGTTTAAAAGTAATTGTTACAATTATGTCAATATTCCATTAATTTTTAAAAATATATAATTATTGTGGTGAAATTGGGGCAAACCTTTCAATTTCCCATTCATGAATGGTGATAAGATGACCCACTCCTATGAGTTGGCAATGGCAGCAACAAATGTAATGAATTCCAAGAAAGATGCACTGATGCTGAATTTTTGATGGTGCATAATGTGTGGCATGGATGTAAGGAGACTGTAAAGACATGTAAAATAAAATTGGTTTAGATTAGGAAGGAGAAGGGGCTGCGTAGAAAAGAACTGAGTAGGTTCACAAGTTATAGGAGTAGAATTAGGCCATTCGGCCCATTGAGTCTACTCCACCATTCAATCATGGCTGATATAAATAATCTTGAATCTTGATATCGGCCTCCTAATCCGATTTTCCTGCCTTCTCCCCATACCCCTTGACACCCGTTCTACAGGCATTCGGTCTGGGATAATTGGAATGCCACGTAAAAGAGAAATGGAATAAAGTGCGGCATTTAAAGAGGAAATAGTTCAGTACAGTCGAGGTACAAATTAAGGAACCAAAAAGTTGATCAATGCATGAAGGCCGAGGGCAAATATTTCATCAGTATTAAAGAGGCACATTGTGTGTGATTAGCCTAATTTTATGTATATGATTTGCATGAATTTTCACAAGATGTTTGATAAGCACCCACATAAAAGGATAATTAGTAAATTAGCAAAACTGAAGTCTGTTAAATTGAATATAAGAGTCAGGAAGTCGTGGTGCAGCTTTATAGGAGTTTGGTTAGGCCGCATTTGGAGTAGTGCAGTTCTGGTCACCTCATTACAGGAAGGGTGTAAGGATTTGGGAAGGGTGCCGAGAAGGTTATCTACAGGGAGACGTTGGATAGGCTTTGATTTTCTTTGCTGTGGGAAAACTTGATAGAAGTATATAGACTTGATAGAAGTATATAAAATTATTAGAGGCAGAGACAAGATAGGCAGTCGTAATCTTTTTTCCCAGGATGGAAAAATCAAACACTAGAGGGCAGAACTTTAAGATGTGTGAGCTAAAGATTAAAGGACATGTGTGGGAAAGTTTTTTTATACAGAGGGTGGTGAGTATATGGAATACACTGTAAGGAGTGGTGGTTGAAGCAGATACATTATTGGCGTTTAAAGGACTTTTGGATAGGCGAATGCATATGCTGGGAATGGAGGGATATGGGTTATGTGCAGGTAGATAAATGATTACATCATGTTCAGTACAGATATTGTGGGCTGAATCCTGTTCTTGTGCTGTACTGCTCTATGTTCTAAGAGGGAAAAAAAGTTTTTTTTAGGAACAGAAAGCAGAGAATCATCGTAGACGCATTTTTTAAACTGGAAGGAGGTAAATGGTGATGTTCCCCGAGGCCTGATTTTGGGGCTGCTGTTTTGAGTTGACTCTGGGAGTGCAAAGTAATATTTTAAAATGTACTTATGGTACTAAAGTTGGAATTGTGGTAAACTGTGAGTAGCAGTGGCCTTGAGAGAAATGGGCAGCTGTGGCAGATGAAATGAACACAGAAACATATGAACTAATAAATTAGGCAGAAAAATGGGGGGAGAGGGAATGTAGACTAAGTAGTTTATTTCTAATGGGGGGTGCCAAGACAACGTCAGTCTTGGCGCTTGTGCACATAAATGTTAAAGGTGGTAGCACAAGTTGAGAACATGTTTAAACATTTGAGAGTGTAAGAGCAAAGAGGCACCATTTGGCCACATCTTGAGTACTTTATCCAATTCTGGACACTTCACTTTAGAAAGCTTTCAAACGTCTTTTATTGTCACGAGTACCAATTAAGGTACAGTGATATTCGTATTACCATACAGCCATTCTAAAAAAAGCAACAAGACACACAACTACGTAAAAGTGAACATAAACATCCACCACAGCGGATTCCACATTCTTCACTGTGATGGAAGGCAATAAAGCCTAATCTTCTTCCCTCATTTTTCTTCCGCGGTCGGGGCAGTCGAACCATCTGTTGGGGCGATTGAAGCTCCTGCGTTGGGCCTGGAGCTCCAGAAGTCGGTCCCTAACCAGGGACTGCCAGCTCGCGATGTTAAAGTCCCGTGTGCTACCCCGGTTGGAGCTCCCGAAGTCGGTCTCCAGCAAAAGCCTCCAGCTCCTCGATGTTAGGCTGCAGTGCGGACAGAGATGCGATACAGAAAAAAACGCATCCCTGTCGAGGTAAGAGATTTTAAAAAAAGTCTCCCCAACCCCGCCACTGACCCCACATAACACGCTAATGAAGACTAAAAACATGCCTTTAACACATACTAAAGAAACAACAGAGAAGAAAGGGACAGGCAGACTGTTGGCGAGGCAGCTATTGCAAATGATTGTCCCAGAAAGAATTTGAGAATGATTCTGGTTGATTACTGCGCAAACACCTCATCAGTGGTTTACTCGTGCAGGTTTTAGGAGAACGGGGTTTTGGTTGAGGAGGGGGAAACCAGAGAATTATGAACTAGAGTCATACAGTGTGTAAACAGGCTCTTCAGCCAAAATTGCCCACACCAACTAACTAACATGCCCCATATAAATTAGTCCCACCTGTCTGAGTTTGGCCCATACCCCTCCAAACCTATCCTATCCATGTACCATGTCTAAATGTTTCTTAAATGTTGTGATAGTGCCTACCTTATCTGTTCCTCCACAAGGCATTTCCCAAAATGTTTTCTTTTAATTTGTAAATTTTGGAAGTAATCCTTCCAAAATGCTAATAATACAAATTCATATACATTTCTAAAATTCACTTAAAGTGTGCACAACAGCACTAATTGGAGGGAAAACAGTTCTTCCTTTGAGTAGTTCTTTGAACAAAATCACAAATTAACTCAATGGCAATGAACTGGGGTAAATTATTCAGCGATAGCCGAACAATACTGTAATTCAATTTGCATGTTTAAATTAGTTGCATGGCATAAATCAAATAACATTTTTATTACTCTTCACATAATTACAATTTTGATTGCCATGAGAAGGCAGTATCTTAATGTATAAATACTTGTGGCAGTGAACTTTTGCATCAGATACTATTTAACTGAAAGTTATACCTGAATCTTTCCTTGGATGAATTCTTTACCACATTTCGACAATAGCTCAGGAACTTCTTCTTCTTGCGTATGGTGTGCACAGCCTAAAGTTGTGGGACATTGTTTTATTTGATTGTGCACACCAATTTGATTTCATTCGTCGAAACAGGGCGGACCACGTGAAGGTTGCAATCTCCCACCCCATAGCTCAGGATGAATTATCTGAAACAATTATACTTTTCACCTTGTGGGTTAACGAACAGAATTGTTACAAATACCTTTAGCTAATCAATGAGAATGCTATAATTTCAGTTTTGGACATCCATTGTCCAGCGTATGCATTCCCAGGATGTATCGAGCCTAGTTGAATGCTCTGCTATAATTTTCTGCAAGGCATTGAAATAATTAGATTTGTTTTGGTGCGTTTTTCCTTTGAATTGCTGTTCAAATGACTTTGGTCTGCTGTAGGGTTTTTATAGACTATGAGTCAATTTCTCAGATATAGTATCAAAAAGCCTTGATTAGAATCTGTTGCTTGAGATACACCCCAATCCATCCCAGCATTGTGCTTTAATTCCATTGTACAAAGAATCCACCCCCGATTTTTCCATGGCAGTTTTTTTTCCCATGGTAATTTTTTCTGACATGATTGTTCCATATAACCCTTGAAGATCATTACCTAATTCTTAATTATTTCTCCCACAAACCAGACGTCCAACTAAAATGTTAATGTGGTATTAGCAATCCTAAAGACATTTTATTTTTTCATTTTTCTCAGATTTGGTTGAGTGCTCATCCAACCAATTACTGAATTTGATATTGATTATAATCTTAAATCATGGAGATGAAGGGGAAACTAAAAGCCACTCAGTAGACTGAGCTATTTTCAGGGGAAAGCTGTTAAATATCCAAGTTTTGTGGGCTCATTTATTCTGCTTTTGTGATGGAGATGTGTCTCCCCTGGTATCAATCTTAAGAAATCTTTGAGCCTGTAAATAGTGTTAACTGAAAATTGCATGATTCAAATTATGTTTGCCATTTATAGAATTTTCCTCTGTCGCTTCATTTTCACACGCCTAACAGGTTTTGCCCTCTGTATGTTTTCAATGCCAAAGCACAAGGTTAAGAGAGAGAATACAAATCTATAGTGAACAGAACCCAATGGCTGTGCTGTTTCATGGATTACTTGGGTGACTACAAATTATTGCAAAATTGTCTGAAGTGAAGCTGGATTTTAGAACAGTATGCCTTTACAAACAACTGTATGGCTTTGGTCTGCTGTCCTGTGCTCCCTTGCTAAGCAATTTTAGTTTGATTGCAGCATAAACTTAAAACTTCAGAAGTGTCAGAACAAGATTCTCTTTGTTTCCAGTAGCTGTTTGCTCTTACGAGAGCAATTTGAAAAATGCCTCTGCCAATTCAGAAATTCTCAGCCAAAAAGCAGGAAACTGGCAGTAGATAAGGTCATTGCCCATACGAGCTTTTAATGTACACTATCTAATGTTTTTCTGGGGAAATTACAACATGATAGATCAGGCCTACCCTGGTATTTCGGAGCTGGAGCATTTCTTCTTTTCTTCAATGGATTCTCAAAAGTATAATCTTAAGATGTGTTTAAGGCTAAACATGGGTATATAATAAACTTTTGGTCCATGGACTTGGGGGTCTCCATCTGCAATTAACTTCTGGACTTGCATACCAGTAGACATTGGTTAAAGTTGGTTATAGCATTTCTTCCACCATGACCCTTAACACTCGGGCTCCTCAGGGTTGCATGCTCAGTTCCCCTTGGTCTACCTCCTGTACACCCGTGACTGTAGCCCAGTACAAGAGCAACTTGATCTTCAAGTTTGCAGATGATACCAGCGTTGTTAGCGAGATCTACAACAACTGTGAGGTGATGCACAATGAGTTGTGGTGTCAGGACAATAAACTAGCCTTTAATGTCGACAAGATGATAGACACAAAGTGCTGGAGTAACTCAGCGGGTCAGGCAGCAACTCTGGAGAAAAGGAATAGGTGACATTTAGGGTGTAGAGCCTTCATCTGATGAAGGGTTTCAACCAAAAACCTCTCCAGAGATGCTGCCTGAACCACTGAGTTGCTCCAGCATTTTGTGTCTATCTTTGGTGTAAACCAGCATCTGCAGTCCCTTCTTACACAAACAAGTTGGTTGTTGACCAAATGAAGCACATGGGTGAACACAACCTTGTCCTTGTAAATAGAGCTGCTATAGAGATGGTCAACAGCCTTAGGTTCCATGGCATCCATGTCGCTGGCATCCTAATCTGGTCTCTTCACACTGATGCGTTGATCAAGAAAACACATCAGTGTATTTACTCTCTTAGGCATCTGAGAAGAGTTGGTATGTCCATGAACAATTTCTTCAACCTCTACAGATATACTATGGAAAATATTCTGACATGATGCATCTTAGTCAGGCGTGGCATCTACCCTGCTTTTGACCATCTAAACCTGCAGAGTAGCTCATTGGGTCCTTGTTGGTTGGTGCGAAGGGCCTGTCTCCATCCATGCTGTCTCTCTAAACTAAACTTCCATCCAGTTCATCTTCCATCCAGTGCATTGACAGAGGAAGGGTGGAAGTATTGTCATGGATGTCTGCCATCCTGGCCATTCCCTTTTTCTTTTCTACCTTCTGGGTGGAAATACGGGAGTTTGAAAACTCAGATGACGAGACTTAAAACAGCTTTTCCCCCACTGCTGTCAGACTCCTGAACCTTTTTTACAAACCATTGCTAAAGGTGCTGCCACATATTCTTATGTTTAATTCTACCTCATTGGCTATTCTGTTATTGTACTTTAGTATTCTTTTGCACTGTAGGCAGAGGTTGAGTAGGCTGGGTCTCTATTCCTTGGAGCGCAAAAGGATGAGGGGTGATCTTATAGAGGTGTATAAGATCATTAGAGGAATAGATCGTGTCAATGCACAGAGTCTCTTACCCAGTGTAGGTGAATCGTAGAGGGGGTTTAAGGTGAAGGGGGCAAAGATTTAACAGGAATCTGAAGGGTAACCTTTTCGCACAAAGGGTGGTGGATGTATGGAACAAGTTGCCAGATGAGGTGGTTAAGGCAGGAACTATCACGATATTTAAGAAGCAGTTAGCAGGTACATGGATAGGTCAGGTTTGGAAGGACATAGACCAAATGCTGGCAGGTGGGACTAGTGTAGCTGGGTCATGTTGGCCCATGTCGGCAAATTGGGCCGAATGGCCTGTTCCCACATTATGATTCTATAACACTGTTAACTTTTGCACTACAATCTTGCAGTATTTTGCTGTTTTGCGCGCATTGTTTTATTTATTTATTCTGTTTATCATTACTGCATGTGTACTACTTACTCTTTATGTGAACAATGAATTTAATTGCAGCCTGCAGTATATTGCAATACATTAATCTGTAAACTGCTTTCAAATCCTACCTTCTACTGTTCCTGTTTCTTCCATGTTTTACTTTGCAAGGTATTCCATGACCATAGGGCACTCTTTAAGATTCAAGAGAGTTTATTGTCATGTGCCCAGATGAAATTCTTGCTTTGCTTCAGCACAACAGAATTTAGTAGGCACAAATAAATACAGAACAGATCAGTGTGGCCATATACTATTGAATATATATATATATATATATATATACACACATAAATAATCAGATAACGTGCAATGGGCTATTCAGAGTTTTGTTTGAGTTGAGTTTAATAGCCTGATGGCTGTGGGGAAGCGGCTATTCCTGAACCTGGATGTTGCCGATTTCAGGCTCCTGTACCTTCTACCTGAAGCCAGCAGGGAGATTAGTGAGTGGCCAGGATGGTGGGGATCCTTGATGATGCTAGAAGAATGAACAAAGCAATAAAGATAAAAGCTATTTACAAAACAATGTCCAGGGACACTCCATTCTTCAGATTTCTGGGTAAAATGTACTGTGCAAATCGCATCTAAGAAGAATATGTACAAAGTACTTGAACAAGCACAACTTTGACCTCAGCATTGTAAGAACATACTATACGCACTTCCTACAACAGGATTTTGAGCATTTGACTAGCTGTGCTTACTTTGTTCATTCTGGACAGGCAAGACACTGAAATATGAATTGCCTTTTTTTTGTAATTGGTTCTGAACTTTTATCAAGGATGTGTTTTCATTTACTTTTTCATGGTGCTAATTGAGGTGCCTTCATTTCTCCCTCAAACACTTGGGCACTTTTGTTGTGCTGCGCAAGACAATGGATTCTATGTTTCTATGTTTCTATTCATTGACGTCTACTGTTCTATTTATTGCACTAACAAAATAATGCAGCACAAATCAAGGACAAAAGAAAGATGTTCAACAGAGTGACATTGATCCATTTGTTACCAATTTTAGTCATTCATCAATATTTTGAACTGACTTGTAGTTTTATATTTGCTGGTGGATCATTTCAAACATTTTTAACATTTATGCAGTATAGCTATGGTTTATAACTTATTTGAAGTTTTCTCTCTTTTAACCATTTATAAATTTCCATAGCTATTGCTTTTATTTCCAAATCAAAAATTATCTAGTGAATGTAATTGAGTTGCTGTGATAAAATAAGCACAAAAGCAAAATGTTACTTGAATTAAATTAATGAAAGTCATGACACCATGTGGCTTTTCCGGCGGCTGTCACTCTACTCAACAACGTACCTCGGTGACTGCCAATCACCACCCCCCCCGAACACTTATTATTATTTATTCAAATCGTTTGCTATGTCGCTCTTCCAGGGAGATGCTAAATGCATTTCGTTGTCTCTGTACTGTACACTGACAATGACAATTAAAATTGAATCTGAATCTGAATCTTTGACATTTAAATCACTAAAAGAAAGCAGCAAATAGGAGAAACCTGTATTTATTGGTATTGCAAGCAACACAATAAGGCAGAACATGGCAAAATAAGCAATGGGCCATTTAGAATACAGATGAGGTGGCATTTTTTTCTCCAGGACATGAATGATTAGAATAGAAAGGTTAAACGCGAACTTACCGTTTGAAGTTTGATCTTTATTTTATGAGAAGTTGAAGTGAGGGATGACGTGAAGAGCCCGCCAGCCCGCATGCGTGTCAATCTTCAAAACAGAATAGTTGCTGACCTAAGTTATAGAAGGATTAACGAGCTTAGAACTACCGAATGATCTTTATGAGAAGTAGGGTTGGGAGTGGAGGGCACGTAATCCCTCACTTCAACTTCTCATAAAATAAAGATCAAACTTCAAACGGTAAGTTCTCATTTAATCTCTCTATTTTATTTTGAAGTCACGTGAGTGAATACGTGAAGACTTCAAAGCTCTGTGGTTTCATGCAGTAACCAAATTGTGTGAAACACTTGAACAGATAAACCATTAATGGTAGGAAAAAACATGGGTTATTAATATCATGATGCTAACTTGCATACATGGCCAATGTTCTTAACCGGACCATAGTCCCAATAGACTGTTGAGTTAGACAATAACTCATGCAACACTGTGCAGAATTCTATCTGCAAATATTCAAGACATATTCAACCAAATGTTATAATTTATTAACACGCACTAGGTTAGCCTCTTGCTGTATGATGAAAGGGAAAATCCATTCTATTGGCTGCTAATGAGCCATCACCAATAACTTCAGACTATTGAATAACATAAAAAAAAACTATCTTTCATCTCATAGGTACTAGCAAACTCAGTGCACTTGTATACCTAATGACATCCCCGATCTCTGCTCTGGTGGGTATGCTGTCAACTTCAAATATATGCAATCCTGCTCATTTTGCTTATGAGATCAATCCCATAACAAGCTACCCTAATGTCAGTTATGACGTAGAGACCAAGCCAGAGATTGAATGAATGCTGAGATCAGTTGCTGAAAGCATAATCATCTTAAAATACTGGCCCCATTAGGAAAAAGTGGAAGAATATTTGCATAATAATTTACTGATATACATCGCACACTACAATGAGTGTAGGCTATTAGAGTGGTCAAATAAAAGACATCCTGAATAATGTTAGTGAACAGAGGGTGAATAACCAATCATTTATTGTCCCACTTATTGTTAAAAGACATCCTGAATAATGTTAGTGAACAGAGGGTGAATAACCAATCATTTATTGTCCCACTTATTGTCCCACTATAGAAAATGTCAAAGCAGCACAAGCAATGTCAATTGTGCTATCAAACGCTTCTCTCGGCTCAAACTGAAAGCCACACAAACCTCTGTTACTTCTGTTTAAAAATAATTCACATATGTTGTTCACAAGCTTCTCATACAATCGTGCAGAGCTAGCTGCCCGAGAAGACAGGCTGCCCCAGCCGTCACTCGTGACTGAGTAAATAAGAGTTGCTTCAGCTGCCGTACCATGGCGTGAATGAATAGGCAAAATTGGCACTGTTAAATTTCATGTTGCCTCATTTGTAATATCGCAAAAGGTATCTACTGATAACCCATAAGTTTTATCAGCTGCAAATTTTGCATATTACCTAAAACTCGATGGGCCGAGGGGCATGTTAGAAACATAGAAAATAGGTGCAGGAGTAGGCCATTCGGCCCTTCGAGTCTGCACCGCCATTCAATATGATCATAGCTGATCATCCAACTCAGTATCCTGTACCTGCTTTCTCTCCATACCCCCTGATCCCTTTAGCCACAAGGGCCACATCTAACTCCCCTTAAATATAGCCAATGAACTGGCCTCAACTACCTTCTGTGGCAGAGAATTCCAGAGATTCACCACTCTCTTTGTAAAAAATGATTTTCGCATCTCAGTCCTAAAATATTTCCTCTTTATCCTTAAACTGTGATCCGTTGTTCTGGACTTCCCCGACATCGGGAAGAATCTTCCTGCATCTAGCCTGTCCAACCCCTTAAGAATTTTGTAAGTTTCTATAAGATCCCCCCTTAATCTTCTAAATTCTAGCGAGTACAAGCCGAGTCTATCCAATCTTTCTTCATATGAAAGTCCTGACATCCCAGGAATCAGTCTGGTGAACCTTCTCTGTACTCCCTCTATGGCAAGAATATCCTTCCTCAGATTAGGAGACCATGCTGTATTTCTAAACTAAACTAAACTAGTACATGGTGTGATATAGGAAAATGACAGTTAATTTGTGTGTGCAAGCCTTCAACAAATTTCCATGTTGTTGAGTCAGGGATGAATATTGGTAACTTCACCAATGATATTGACTAGTTTATCCATTTCCATGTTGTTGAGTCGGGGATGAATATTGGTAATTTTTCTTCCAAATCCATGTAATCATTTAACTCCACTTTAGTGACTGGACATGAATTAAATTTAATCTCTGATCTAAAAGACTGCATTGCTGGCAGTGTTGCATTCCCTCAGTACTTTGGTTATCAACCTCAGAGTTTAGTTTAGTTTAGAGATACAGTGTGGAAACGGGCCCTTCGGCCCACCGAGTCCATGCTGATCATTGATCACTACACTATTTCTATTTTAGCCCGCAGACACACTATGGGCAATTTACCAGGCATGAGATTTCTCCGCGGATTTTGAAATTTGGTAAAGCATCGTCGCGAGGCTCTGCGTTGCCGAGGCCTCACCCCTGTCGACGCCCCACTTCACGTCGACTCAGGCCCCAACCGCGGGCGCCTCGTCTGACCCGGGCTTCTACCCGCAAGGCCCTGGCCGTGGTTCTATGTGGCGATCCGGGAAGCTTCGAGACCGCGGAGCCTCGATAAAGGCCTCTGGCCGCGTTCCCAGTTCACAGCCGCGGCCCGTCGGGATGCCTTCTGGCCGCGCAATATAATGTATTGTTGCATTTCCAACTTAGACTCGCCATTGAGTCAGCAATTAGCATTCCTTTGCAAATTCTGGCAATCAGAAAATGTCCAGCAATCCAAAGAAGATAAAAGATTATTTGCTTTTAAAAATAAAATAATAATTTGAACATAGATTTAAAGAAATTAAATCTTTAATTTTAAATTTTTGGAAGTGTTATTTTCAAATAATGTCTTTTCTCTTGCTTTGTCTTAAATTCCAGGTTGAGATGTTAATGTTTTGTCCACTGTACTTAATTTGACTGAGTAGCTGTCAAAATATGATCATCTTTGAAGTAGATGGACCATCATTTTCATCCTAACTGTTAAAAGTTGGATTTGAAATTAATTTGGCGTTTAAATACAATGGTAAATGATACGCATCTCTAATTAGAGTAAACAAACAAGGAACAGGTATCATGTTACTTATTTAATTTTTTCCTCCGTTTTATGGAAATGCATCCCAATTAGGAAATTGTTTGGTGTTAAATAGTCAGTTTATGGCAGGTCCACCAAGATCTTGTTCACAATCTCACCACAAGGGACATTCGGGGCAGGAGACTGGTGTTATATTAAGGTATGATTATCACAAATTTTCTGCATAAATTAAGTGACAAGCAAGTAAAATGTGTTATTTTTATGTACAATTAAAATATTTTATAATCAATCCAAATTAATTTAATATCTTTATTGGCTTTATCAAAATTATCTGCAAGAGAACATAAACTGTATTTCATGTCTGGTGCCCTTTTTATTTTCGACAAATGCTGAGCAGGATCTGAGGTGAGCTCACCAAAACTAATTTCATGCATATGTCAACACCATTTTCAATGCATTCTTTTTCTAGGTGGATTTGTAGCGAAGCTGAAAAGGCTGGCTTACAAAATCTGTCCACTGTCCACATGCATCTTTTTGTGGTCTTAAACTTTAGCCTGATCTGACAGCTCATCTGCAGCCACATTAACCTGGGAAAACAGGTTGTGGCTAAAATCCACATCATGGATGGTGCATCCTTGGGGTTGAGCAACTTCAGATCAACGACTGTGTCATGTGAAATACCAACTCATACTAAAGTTGGCAGGCATCATTTGGGACAAGAAATAGCAGATACATTTTCTCCCCCTAGGCTTTGTTTCCACTTTAAAACATTCAGAATGTTTCTGAATTTACTTTTATGATATGACTTGAACCACATGTGATTTTAGTTGGAAGACACTTAATCCTATTTAATCTAATGCTTCTGGGCATTTAGCAGAAAGGAGAAAGCAGTTGATGATTCTTGCAAATACTTCAGATGACAGTTTCAAAAATGTATTCTTTGGAAACTCATTACATGTGTGATTACATGGTTCAGTCAGATAGATAGATGATCACCAAGAGGGACAGTCAGGTAATGCAGTAGTCCACTATGACTATCCCCTTCCCTAGTGGGTACAGGTGACCGCTTGTCTTACAGTTGTCTGGGTTACAGAAATTCTTACCTTCCAAAATTCACAATTGGCTCCCCCCAAAATTTGAGATACAGTATGAAATTTACTCTCACAGATTTTACAGGAATGTTTATGGATTACGAAAATCCAATTTATGGACATCTCTGTGACATGACATTTAGTAATTACTAGACCAAGTGCAGACCCGCCGGGTCTGTTCCCCCCCCAATGCGCGGTGGGGGGGGATGTTGCAGCCTCACACACACACACACACACTAACCAACCCCCAAACACACGGGGGGGAGAGGGTAGGGGGTGAGAGGGCGGTAGGGGGAGACGGGGTGGCAAGGGGAGACCGTTGGGGCCCGTTCCCTCAACGTGCGGTTGCGGGGGGGGGGGGGGGGGGGGCGGCTTCCCACGCACACTAACAACCTGCCATACACACGGGGGGGGGGGGGGAGGGGAAGACGGGAGGGGCGAGGGGGGAGGAGGAGGAGAGAGAGAGAGGAGAGAGAGAGTAGAGGGGAGGGAGGAGGTGGGGAGAGAGGAGAGGAGGAGGGGAGTGGGGGGGGGAGAGGGGGTTGGAGGAGGGGAGAGGGAGTTGGGGAGGGGAGAGGAGGGGAGGGGGAGGAGTTGGAGGGGGGAGGGAGTTGGAGGAGGGGGGGGAGAGGAGGTTGGAGAGGGGGAGAGGGAGGGGGAGGGGAGGAGGAGGGGAGAGGAGGTTGGAGGAGGGGAGAGGAGGTTGGAGGAGGAGGAGGGGAGGTTGGAGGAGGGGAGGGGATGGAAAGATGTTGACTGGTAGATCGTGTTGAAAATGGTAGAGAAGTCGGAGAATTATGTATTGGATGCTAAGCCGGTGGGATGAAAGATGAGGACCAGGGCAACTCTATGCTTAAAAGGACATACACTGCTGGAGTAACTCAGTTGGTCAGTCAGCATCTCTGGAGAATATGGATATGTGACATTCCGGGTTGGGATCCTTCTACAGACTGGTAACTATCCTTGGTCCATCTCCGGGAGGGGAAGCGAGAGCAGAACTGTGGGACACAGAGGAAACTCGGGCGATGGATCTGTCCATAACACACAGATTTATTCTTGGTGGCTGTGAATTAAGGGCAAAAATTGCAGTGAATCTGGCTTTCTTTCAGATATGTACACATTCCGGAGAGGGGCCTTGGGACTGGAAATATACGTGAAAGTTGCATCACTTGTTCCAAAGAGGACATAGGAATGAATTATAGACCAGTTAATTTATGCTGGTTGCGGTGGAAATTCCTAAAAATAATAAGCAGGTTCAGACGTTTCAGTCAGCTGGTCAAAGGTGGATTCATTAGAGAAATCTAGCGTGGATATTTTGAATGGAAAATTAATTTGATAGATATTTTTATGATGTAACAGTCGGTCAATGAGGGAATTGCAATTGATGAAGTATCTGGCATGTAATGGATTTGTTATGAAGATTGATGATCATGGGCATAAAGGAGGCTGGAGCAACATGTGCAGAAAACTAACTCGTAACAAGAAACGGTAGCAAAGGAGACCTGACTGGAATCGTCCCTTATCCATGTTTTTTAGAGATTCTGCCTGAGTTACTCCAGTACTTTTTTTTGTAAACTAGCATCTGCAGTTCCTTGTTTCTACATTTTACTGGTCCATTGCAAAATCCCCTCATGGTACGCCTACTTTCATGAAGTTCTCTTCTCTCTGATGGGCGTTCTGTGTGACTCGCTCACTGCTCCCCCTTTGATACTTTTGAAGAGTCCTCACCCAATGTCACCTATCTCTGTTCTCCAGTAATGCTACCTGCATGCTGATTTACTCCCGCACTTGTGTCTTTTTTGTCGGCAGCACAAAGTTGTTTTGTAGATTGGTAAGAAGGTACAATAGAGTTCTACAGAGGCCTACTGTGATGGTACTTTAATGTCTCATTAACATTACCTTTACATTAATGACTCTCGCTGGGGTATACAGGACATAGTTGAAAACCTGGAGATACAGTTAACTGTGACAAGCATAGTAATGGACTTCAAGGAAAAGTCAACAGCTGGTGGATAGGTGGCAGATGAAATTTAACACCGTGTCAGAATTTGGTAGCAAAAATGAGCAAAGGCTATGTAAGTTGGAGGATACATTTCTGAAAGGAATACAAAACTGAGATCTGGAGCTCTATGTGCCCAGTTCATTAAAACAGCAAAAAATAGTTTTCAAAGCAGATGGTATCCTGTAATTTATGATATAGGCAAAAAAAAGTTATTTGTCAATCAACTCGTTAGCTGGTTAGCACGCAACAAAAGCTTTTCACTGTACCTCGGTACACATAATAAACTAAACTGAACGCAATCTGAATGAAAGAATTTGCAGGTGGAAAAAGCCGAATTCCTCTTGCATTGAGCTGCACAAACTAGACAGGCTGAATGGCCTCCTTCCACGCTGTAACCACTCTGTCATCCTGTTAAATTGGGAAAGAAAAATATTCTAGCATTATTGATTATTTTTAGTCGTGAAAAGTAAATGGTTTCGCATTTATGAAATGCCAATTATAAGTTGTAGTATCCTTTTGAAATTTTGTGAAGTTTTGAAGTAATAAATAATCGAGAGAAGGGCTGGAATATTGTTAGAATTTGGTAATTCTATTAAAACGTGCACAACTTTCTGTGTATCACCTGAGATTATCACAGTGTTTTATTTGTTACTTCACAACTGTGCACCCACTACAGTTTAAAACATAGGAAACATAAGACTTATTTTTGAAACACTGTTGGAAATGAGAATGTTAGCACTTTTTTTTCAAATGGTTCAAACATGAGAAATAAACATATTCTGATTTCTGAAACTCCCTTCCTGTTGTGTAATACAATGTGATTGATAATTGAACATTAGTTGTGCCATTATTCTCAACAGAATTTTGGGTAAATTGCCTGTGAGATTATTTTAACATGATGCAAGTACAATGAACCAAGATGCTATAATAGTAAAGAAACTGGATGTCGTTATTTGTGGAAACCACTTTAACATTGAATTGGTTGACTGGAAATAATCCACAAGTGCATGTACTAAAAATGACAGCAAGAAATGCCATGTACACCAATATAGCAAATTGTGCTAAGATTAGGAATAATCTCATTAATTTGCAGCAAAGATGGAGAGCAGTGATGAAAGGTATTTACTCTGCTCTGTAATCCTGCAATGGGCCTGTATATTTAAACATCATGGTCTGTGAGGATGAACTCTCTCTGGTTTTTCTGTGGCTTTGATTTAACCCTTTCAAGATTGGTGCAATTAATACTGCAAATTGAAGTCTGGCTTTTAAGTAACTTGTTTATATAGGCTGTAAAATTTAATTTCAATTTATCCCTATTTATACTATGATTTTTATTTCTTTTTTCATTTCCCCACTGCACCCACAAGCTTCAGTGCAAAACTGGGTTACCAACCTCGCTACAAATCACAGAACTGTACATTTGTCTTCTATGAACTGCATGAAAGGTCATGGGGTTAATCATTATTTTTCTCACTTTTTTTTCCCTACTTCTGCAATGCAGGTTCTAGTTTTGGTTGGCTAAGCTTAAGCAGGTTATTATACATAACATGGCAGTTGCTTTTTTTGAGTAGATTTTCCAGTGCATTCAAATGTCTCAAGGGTTGCTGACAATTAGTTTGGTCATAGGCCCATAACTACAAACCTGTGACACTCGGGCCACTGGAATCATGTTGTGATATTCTGGTTCAATTATGCTTTATTGTAATGGAGAATTTAACAAGCCTGCCATGTATAATTAGAGAGCACCTAATACAGAGGCCAGGTCCAATGGGTGCAGATAGCCAATGGTCAAGGGCCGGCTTTTCAAGTTCAGACTGTTAAATGGCTTGGTTGGGTGGTGGGAGTTACATGAAGATTTAGGGTAGTCTTCGTTGATGATTGGTGTCTTAGAACAAAAGCAATGATCATGCAAGTGAACAAATTTGGGGTTGAATCATAGAACAAAAGAAATGAGGAGTAGGCCATGTAAGTGAACCGCCATTCAATATGATCATGGCTGATCATCCAACTCAGTATCCCGTACCTGCCTTCTCTCCATACCCCCTGATTGGGATCCACAAGGGCCACATATTGGGACTGGCCTCAACTACCCTCTGTGGCAGAGAGTTCCAGAGATTCCCCACTCTCTGTGTTAAAAAAGTTCTTCTTATCGCGGTTTTAAAGTATTTCCCCTTTATCCTTAAGCTGTGACCCCTTGTCCTGGACTTCCCTAACATCGGGAACAATCTTCCTGTCCAACCCCTTAAGAATTTGTAAGTTTCTATAAGTTTGAAACTTAGGGAAACAAATTACCTTGGGGAAACCCAGGGTATTAGAGGCAAGATACTAGCATGGATAGAATATTGGCTGACTAGCAGAAGGCAAAGAGTGGGAACCAAGACCCTGTACAACTGCAAAGGGGCCCTTTTCTGGTTGTATGCTGCACCTGATGACAATAGTGGACCATGACACTTCTCGCTCATCTCCCCCTTTCCCAATCATGATCATTTAGGGTTTCAGATCCAAAATGGATAACTCACATTTCCACAAGTGTTGATATTGGGACTTTCCAGCATTTTCTGGGTTTATTGATTCGAGCTTAGGGAACAAATTTTGCCTATTCAAAAAAACTAGCATGGATTATTGGCTGACACCAAAGAGCCTTAATAAAGGGGGCCTTTTTGATTGTATGATTTTCTGTTCTTTCCCATGATCGAGGGTTTCAGATTAAGTATCTTTCCAAAGTGTTGAATATTCCAGCATTTTCTGTTTTATTCGAGCATTTGCCTTTCAAAAAAAGTTTCACCAGCCATTATTTTTTATTTTCTATAAACATTGTTATTTTAGTATTAAAATATACTGAAATAAAGTATGGTTTACCTATTGCAGAGCCATGTCTGATCCTCAAAAAATTGTGGCCTTTGCCATCAGATGAGTTGACTCCTTTGTCTGCGTATAAAAAAAAATAGCTTTCATTTGCAAAGTGAGTCTGAATTATTAGACCATCCCTTAGAGCTTGACAGCAAGTTAATACCTTTTGAAGAAGTCACTTAATTATTAGCAAATACATCATGATTTGTGCAGATCAGGGACCACATTGGCAAGGAGAAAACAACACATTTAGTTTAGAAATACAGTGCAGATATAGGCTCTTTGGCCCACCAAGTCTGTGCCAACCAGTACACCAGCACTATCATACACACCAGGGACAATTTTGTTTTAACAATTTTTACCATAGCCAATTAATCTGCAAATCTGGATGTGGGAGGAAAACAGAGCACCTCGAGAAAACCCATACAGGGCGCAGGGAGAACGTACAAACTCCGTACAGACAGCACCCGTAGTCAGGATCGAAACCGGGTCTCTGGAGCTGTAAGGCAGCAACTCTGCTGGCAAATTCATTTCACTGCACTTATATGTGTATGTGCTGATAAAAATGATTGATTGATTCATTTACAATTAGTTCTCTCTCCTGATTGTTGATTGCAGGATAAATATAGACAGCACACCGGGAACAACCTAGTCTGTGGCTCACCTATTGCCATTGGACCTTTTTGCACAAAGCACAATGGATTTACCGACTGGCCAGAAAGTTGCTATTCATGACCATGTTGCAGTCCCTTAGTGTTGGACTTCTCAGCCTCTTGACAAGAGATTAAACTCATTGCCTCCTTTCTCTAGATAGTAGTGCTGCATTCAAGCTAAAGCTAGACTTTCCTATTCAGATTTTCCCATTTGAAGTGCGACCTACTTCAATGTTTAATGTGGGGTAATTTCGTTTCTGGTACTTTACAAAGGTAATATTCTGTTGTCATTTAACGTACCCTTATCTTTGCAACCATCTAGCTATAAAATGCTCTATTGCTTCTTGCTGGCGCTCCTTCACATATACAACTGATACATTTACTCTGCTTAAAATTAGAGCAGAGAGAAAATACACTCCTACTTGATACTTAAAATGTGCTGTGCATGGAGAATATTAAAATCTTTTGGGTCCGATTTCAGATTTCATTAAAGATGCGAGCACAAAAGTCATGACTGAATATCAGCCTTGCTCATTTCTATTTCTGCTCCCACTATTATGTCCACTTCCAGAGGCGATTCCATCGGATCCCAAAAATGTTTCTAGCTGAAGCAATGAGTTTTCCATCTCTGTAAGAAATGTAACAATTTCCCCAATTTTATTCTTCCCTTCGACCGGTTTCCACTTAAACTTTCGTTTGTTCTGTGGCATCCCATAGGAGGGGTGTGGAGTGGAGTGACATTTTTACTCTGTTTAGCAGCACATTTCTGTCACGATTCCTTTGCATTCCTTGGTTGTCAACCAACAGAATAACGAATGAATATCTATATTACTAAAAGTCTGTTCTTGACCGGTTTTGGCCATCTGTGCTGCGATTTCCGAGAGAACGCCGCCACCTACGGCCGTTATTTTTGGCCACCTTGCTCAGAGCCCCCCTCCGCCGTATGTGTGCCGAGGATTTTTCCCGTTGATTAAAAATGACAGAGATATTAATGTTTTTACAAAATTCCCCATTCTCTCTGCTGCCCCTGCTGGCAGCAGGGGGGAGGGACTATAAAACCAGGAAATTGTGAGCCTCAATCAGTCTATGCAAGTGGTGTGCCTCAATCAGTCTCTGCAAATGGTGTGCCTCAATCAGAGCTCTGAATGACACTGAACAAATGTCTCCACAGCTGTGAGTACCCATAATGTGGTTTGAAAATGAAAATATGGTTAGTTTGAGGGGAAAAAAGCACTGCCTGCAAATGGTTGTTTGGGGGGTTTGAGTTGAAGTAAAAAGGAACCGTCTCACTCACTCTCTCTCTCTCTCCCTATCCCCTCTTTCCTCTCTCTCTCTCTCTCCTCTCTCCCCTCCCCCCTCTCTCCCCTCCCCTCTCTCCCCTCCCCCCCCCTTCATCCACTCCCTCCCTCCCTCCCCCTCCCCCCTCCCCCCCCTCTCCCCCCCCCCCCCTCCCCCGTCCCCACCCCCCCCCCCCCCCCACCCCCCCCCCCCCCCCCCTCCCCCCCCCCCCCCCCCCCCCCCCTCCTCCCCCCCCCCTCCCCTCCCATCCCCCCCTCCCCTCTCTCCCCCCCCCCCCCCCCCTTCCCCCCGCACCCGCCCCTCCCCTCCCCTCCCCCCCCCCCCCCCCCCCCCCTCCCTCTCTCCCCTCCCTCCCCCTCTCTCCTCCCCTCCCCCCTCCCCCTTCCCCTTTCTCTCTCTCCCTCTCCCCCCCCCCCCTCCCCCCCTCCCCCCTCCCCCCTCCTCCTCTCCCCCCCCCTCTCCTCTCCTCCCCCCCCTCTCCCTCTCCCCCTCCCCCCCCCCTCCTCCCTCCCTCTCCCTCTCCCCCCTCCCCTCTCCCCGTCCCCCTCTCCTCCTCCCCCCCCCCTCCCCCCCCTCCTCCCTCCCTCCCCCCTCCCCCTCTCTCCCACTCTTCCTCCCGCCCCCCCCCCCCCCCCCCTCCCTCCCTCCCTCCTAAACCCCCTCCCCTCCACACACCCTACCCCTACCCTCCACCCTCCCCCTCCCTCCCTGCTCCCCACCTCTCCCCCTCACCCCCCCCTCTCACCTTCCCATCAATTAGTCCCAAATTCCACTGCTCTTCTTACACAATCCATATGTCTTTGGAATACAGGGAGCTGACTGGAGCACCCTGGTGAAATCCACACAGCCAAGAGTCAAGAGTGTTTTATCGGCATATGTACCAATGAAACTCTTACTTGCAGCAGCATAACAGGCCTGCAAAAGATGGATAGAATATGGGAACTCCATACAGACAGTGGCAGACGTCAAGATTGAACCCAGATTGGCAGAGCTGTGAGGCAATGATTCTACTAGTTGTGCCTAATAAACTTTTTCATACTCAATTTAACAATTTTAATTGAATTTAAGCACCCATGTGCTTTTCCTACTTAACTACAGTAGCTTCAATTGTGAGTTTGCTACTGCACAATGTAAAAGATGAATTTAAATTGGTCAATCATAGACTTAACCTTTTCTTGGGTAGCTTGCTAAATACCATTGTGAACTATTAGATATGCAGCACCAATGACTGCTGACCTATTAATGCTATGGAGTTTGGAAAGGATTCAGGTAACCTTCAAGGGATGGAGAAAACTTTTGATTCTAATTTACTCAGTGAAAATCTTCAGAGAATAACTGAGAGTCTAAATGTCAGCCGGTCGTTTGGCACTGTTATAAAATGAGATAGATTAATGGGGGGCATGTAGAACATGGGTAAATAGCATCTATTACAAATCTCAAATTGTGGAGCACAGAGGCAAATAAATAAATGACGGGTCATTGTCCCAAACATTAGGAGGGCACTGTATGCCTTGACAGTATATAGATCTAGGATTCCAACAGCAAGAAAAATAAGCAGGGGGAAGAGAGGTTCCTGGAATTTGCAGACATATCTTCCTTTTAATTAAAAAACTTAATGACTTGGGTTTTTATGACTGATTTACTGGAGTTACTCATCTGCCAACGGACTGGATATTCTTATGCATCACCTTTAATGCAGTGTATGATTAATTGAAGTTTCATTTAATACAATGATTGATTTGGATCCAATCCCATAGCTTTATTTTAAAAACATAAGAAGATACTTGGGATTATCCTGTAAAGTTTAATGTTCAATTTACTGAAAGAATCTACTGAAAGTGCATGGAACTAAGTACAGTAAATCTCTAATAATCCACTCTCTGATCATTTGCAAATCTCAATGTCTTGGCATCTGACTCACCAAGTGATGTTTACCCTGTCCACTTGCTGGGACCCCAGTTCCCAAGCTTCCATTACACCTATTTGGTTTTGTTGAAAGAAGTTGGTGTTCAATGGGACTGGATGTTCTTATTCAGAAGTCAATTAAAATTAATATACATGTTCAGCAAATAACTGTTGGCCCTTATTGCAAGAGGATTTGAGCCAAAGAGTAGAAACAATGTGGTGTCGCAGCGACATGGTGGCGTAGTGGTAGAGTTGCTGCCTTACAGCGCCAGATGCCCGGGTTCAATCCTGACTACGGGGGCTGTCTGTACGGAGTTTCTACGTTCTCCCTGTGACCGCGTGGGTTTTCCACGGGTGCTCCAGTTTCCACCCACAATCCAAAGATGTTCAGGTTTGTAGGTTAATTGGCATCAATAAAAATTGTAAGATTGTCCTTAATATGTCGTGTGAGCTAGTGTAATGGAGATCGCTGGTTGGCGCAGACTTGGTGGACTGAAGGGCCTCTTTCTACGTTGTATCTGTAAACTAAATGAAACCTCTTCCTTCAGTTACAGTGCCCTCCATGATGTTTGGGACAAAGGCCCATCATTTATTTATTTGCCTCTGTATTCCACAATTTGAGATTTGGAATAGAAAAATCACTTGTGGTTAAAGTGCACATTGTCAGGTTTTATTAAAGGGTATTTTAATACATTTGGGACACATGGCTTCACAGGTGTATGTAATTGCTCAGGTGTATTTAATTGCCTCCTTAATGGAGGTATAAGAGAGCTCTCAGCACCTAGTCTTTCCTCCAGTCTTTCCATCACCTTTGGAAACTTTTATTGCTGTTCATCAACATGAGGCCCAAAGTTGTGCCAATGAAAGTCAAAGAAGCCATTATGAGACTGAGAAACAAGAATAAAACTGTTAGAGACATCAGCAAAACCTTAGGCTTCCCAAAATCAACTGTTTGGAACATCATTAAGAAGAAAGAGAGCACTGGTGACCTTACAAGTTGCAAAGGGACTGGCAGGCCAAGGAAGACCTCCACAGCTGATGACAGAAGAATTCTCTCTATAAATAAATAAAAATCCTAAAAAAAACACCTGTCTGACAGATCAGAAACACTCTTCAGGAGTCAGGTGTGATTTTACATTGACCACTCTCCGCATAAGTCCTCATGAACAGAAATACAGAGGCTACACTGCAAGGTACAAACCACTGGTTAGCTGCAAAAATAGGATGGCCAGGTTATAGTTTGCCAAGAAGTACTTAAAAGAGTAACCACAGTTCTGGAAAAAGGTCTTGAGGACAGATGAGATGGATTAATTATTTTAGAGTGATGGCAAGAGCAAAGTATGGTAGAGAGAAGGAACTGCCCAGGATCCAAAGCATACCATCTCATTTCAATTTTCCACACATAGGGAAACACATTCTGTAAATGGGCTGGATGGGTTGGAGTTTGCAAAATGTGTGCAGGATAGTTTTTTGCAGCAATACATAGAAGTACCTACTAGAGAAGGGACGGTGCTGGACCTCCTGTTAGGAAATGAGACGGGTCAGGTGGCAGAGGTATGCGTTGGGGAACAGTTCGGGACCAGTGATCACAATACCATTAGTTTCAATATAATTATGGAGAGGGTCAGAACTGGACCTAGGGTTGAGATTTTTGATTGGAGAAAGGCTAACTTTGAGGAGATGGGAAAGGATTTAAAAGGAGTAAATTGGGACAGTTTATTTTAAGGGAAAGATGTGGAAGAGAAATGGAGGACATTTAAAGGTGAAATTTTAAGAGTACGGAATCTTTATGTTCCTGTTTGGTTGAAAGGAAATAGTAAAAATTGGAACGAGCCATGGTTTTCAAGGGAAATTGGACACTTGGTTCGGAAAAAGAGAGAGGTCTACAATAATTATAGGCAGCATGGAGTAAATGAGATGCTTGAGGAGTATAAATAATGTAAAAAGAATCGTAAGAAAGAAATTAGAAAAGCTAAAAGAAGATATGAGGTTGCTTTGGCAAGTAAGGTGAAAGTAAATCCAAAGGGTTTCTATATATATTAATAGCAAAAGGATAACGAGCGATAAAATTGGTCTATTAGAGAGTCAGAGTGGACAGCTATCTGCAGAGCCAAAAGTGATGGGGGAGATATTGAACTATTTCTTTTCTTCGGTATTCACCAAGGAGAAGGATATTGAATTAAGTGAGGTAAGGGAAACAAGTAGAGTAGCTATGGAAACTATGAGATTCAAAGAAGAGGAAGTACTGACAATTTTGAGAAATATAAAAGTGGATAAGTCTCCAGGTCCGGACAGGATATTCCCTAGGACATTGAGGGAAGTTAGTGTAGAAATAGCAGGGGCTATGACAGAAATATTTCAAATGTCATTAGAAACGGGAATAGTGCCGGAGGATTGGCATACTGCGCATGTTGTTCCATTGTTTAAAAAGGGGTCTAAGAGTAAACCTAGCAATTATAGACCTGTTAGTTTGACGTCAGTGGTGGGCATATTAATGGAAAGGATACTTAGAGATAATATATATAAGCATCTGGATAAACAGGGTCTGATTAGGAACAGTCAACATGGATTTGTGCCTGGAAGGTCATGTTTGACTAATCTTGAATTTTTTGAAGAGGTTACTCGGGAAATTGATGAGGGTAAAGCAGTGGATGTTGTTTAGATGGACTTCAGTAAGGCCTTTGACAAGGTTCCTCACAGAAGGTTGGTTAAGGTTCAATTGTTGGGTATTAATTGTGGAGTAGCAAGATAGATTCAACAGTGGCTGAATGGGAGATGCCAGAGAGTAATGGTGGATGGTTGTTTGTCAGGTTGGAGGCCAGTGACTAGTGGGGTGCCACAGGGATCTGTGTTGGGTCCACTGTTGTTTGTCATGTACATCAATGATCTGGATGATGGCGTGGAAAATTGGATTAGTAAGTATGCAGATGAAACTAAGATAGGTGGGGTTGTGGATAATGAAGTAGATTTTCAAAGTCTACAGAGAGATTTATGCCAGTTGGAAGAGTGGGCTGAAAGATGGCAAATGAAGTTTAATGCATAAGTGTGAGGTGCTACATCTTGGCAGGACAAATCAAAATAGGACGTACATGGTAAATGGTAGGGAATTGAAGAATGCAGGTGAACAGAGCGATCTGGGAATAACTGCACAGTTCTCTGAAAGTGGAATCTCATGTAGATAGGGTAAAGAAAGCTTTTGGTGTGCTGGCCTTTATAAATCAGAGCATTGAGTATAGAAGTTGGGATGTAATGTTAAAATTGTACAAGGCATTGGCGAGGCCAATTCTGGAGTATGGTGTACAGTTTTGGTTGCCTAATTATAGGAAGGATGTCAACAAAATAGAGAGAGTACAGAGGAGATTTACTAGAATGTTGCCTGGGTTTGAGCAACTAAGTTACAGAGAAAGGTTGAACAAGTTAGGGCTTTATTCTCTTGAACGCAGAAGGTTAAGGGGGGACTTGATAGAGGTTTTTAAAATGATGAGAGGGATAGACAGAGTTGACGTGGATAAGCTTTTCCCACTGAGAGTAGGGAAGATTCAAACAAGGGGACATGACTTGAGAATTAAGGGACAGAAGTTTAGGGGTAACATGAGGGGGAACTTCTTTACTCAGAGAGAGGTGGCTGTGTGGAATGAGCTTCCAGTGAAGGTGGTGGAGGCAGGTTCGTTTTTATCATTTAAAAATAAATTGGATAGTTATATGGACGGGAAAGGAATGGAGGGTTATGGTCTGAGCGCAGGTGTATAGGACTAGGGGAGAATACGTGTTCGGCACGTACTAGAAGGGTCGAGATGGCCTGTTTCCGTGCTGTAATTGTTATATGGTTATATGGTTATATCTCTGAAACACGGTGGTGGGGGTGTTATGGCCTGGGCATGTATGGCTGCTGAAGGTACTGGCTCACTTATCTTCATTGATGATACAACTGCTGGTGGTAGTAGCATAATGAATTCTGAAGTGCCTAGACACATCGTATCTGCTCAAGTTCAAACAAATACTTCAAAACTCATTGGCAGGCGGTTCATTCTACAGCAAGACAATGATCCCAAACATACTACTAAAGCAACACATGTGTTTTTAAAAGCTAAAAAATGGTAATTTATGCAGTGGCCAAGTCAATCACCCGATCTGAACCCATTTGAGCATGCATTTTATATGCTGAAGAGAAAACTGAAGCGGAGTAGCCCCCAAAACAAGCATAAGCTAAAGATGGCTGCAATACAGGCCTGGCAGAGCATCACCAGAGAAGACACCCAGCAACTGGTGATGTCCAAGAATCGCAGACTTCAAGTAGTCATTGCATGCAAAGGATATGCCACAAAATACTAAACATGACTACTTTCATTTACATGACATTGCTGTGGCCCAAACATTATGCTGCCCTGAAATGGGTGGGGTGATGTATAAACAGTGTTGTAATTTCTCCATGGTGAAACCAAAATGTATAAAAATTGCCTTTATTAAAATCTGACAATGTGCACTTTAACCACATGTTATTTTATTTCTATTATTCTCAAATTGTGGAGTACAGAGGCAAATAAATAAATGATGGGTCTTTGTCCCAAACATTATGGAGGGCACTGTACATGTGGATCTGTGAAATTGCATCTGAAATATTGTGCAGCAGTCTGATTTTCCTACTTCATGAAGGACGTGCCCGCACTAAAGGGAGTGCAAGAAAGGTTCACCAGATGGATTCCTGGGTTGATGGGTTTGTTGCATGACGATCTAAGCTGACTGAACATGTAGTCTTGAGTTGAAAAGAATGATTTCATTGGAGCATGCAACATTTTTCCAGAGCCTGATAGTGCAGTTGCCATGTAGATATTTCCCCTATAGCGCAAGGGGTTACAGCCTGAAAGTAAAGAGGTCACAGTCTCAAAATAAAGTTTCTGCCATTCAAGATGGCAATGAGAAAATAATTCTTCATACAAAAGGTAGTGAATGTATGGAATTTTTGACCCAAGAAAGCTGTTATAGTATATTCAAGACAAAGTTTGATAGAACTTTGGATGATAAGGAAATTGGAAAAATAAGTGAGTAGTGTAGGAAAACATCAAAATAGGTATACGTCCAAATAGTTTACTCCTATTTCATATGTTCTTTTGCAAAACTAATACATTAAGTTACCAAGGATTTCAGGTCTGCCAAAGTACAACTTGACAACTTAAGACTGTGCAAGATTTGCCATAGCAAGTATGAGTTTATGAAGCACCAGAAAAGCTTTTATTTTATTGTTTACCCCAGATGTTTTAGATAGAATGCATCAAAACAAAAATAAATGAAGTTGAACATAATCCAAAACACCAAATTTTCACGGTTGTCATAGCTTCCAATAAAATTAAAAGGATCTTTGAAAATAAATGAATGGTTTGGGAGTGCATAATTAATAATTCTGTTATCTTTTAAAAGTAGTTAAAAGCTGCATATTATAAAAGGCCAATCCTACAGCACAGTACTTTCTTATCGAGCTTTCTGCCATCCCCCAGAGTCCTGTGACTGGATCATGCTAGTTCTTGGAAAGCTGCAGAAGGAATGCCTGCAGGCTTGAATGAAATGCTTAATAATGCTTATTTTTTTAATTGTTTTTAATTTTGGCTAAAGTGATTGACTTCAGCATGAAATTTGAGGATGCCTTACGGCTATTCATCCACCCATCTGTTCCTAATTGTGTTCATCCAGCATTGCCAATCATTTCCTGTAAAGAGCAGGTCTTCTTTGTTGTTTAGTTGCTCATGTCAGCATTTCAGTACAGATGTTGTAACTGCATGTTCTGACTTGTGCATAGATCGGGTTATTGAAAACCTACCATTTCTGTTTTGATTTTCCAGTCACTGTTGATTTGGTTTGTGTATTTTTCTTAAGGGTGTAGTTTGCATGAATCTGTTTCAATGCCCCTCTTTCAGTATAACATGGAGTTGCAATCCTAAAAATGGACTCGTAAAGCTCAAGTCATAACCAGTACATGAGATGGAAGAGAAAATATTTTTTTTGAGTAGACTATGATCTATTCTGTTGCCTTTCAGAAATGGTAAAGATTTTTGTTAAGTTTGTTACAAGCCATCAATCAATCAATCAGTTTTATTCATCATTTGCACATAAAGTGCAAGTGAAATGAATATGTCAGCAGCGGTACAATGATAAAGAACACACAAAAACACACAAAAAATTGAACACAAACATCCACCACAGCATTCATCATTGAGGTGGAAGGCACACAATTTGGCCAGTCCTCCTCCATTTTCCCCCGTGGTCGGGACCTCAACCCTCCGCAGCCGTCGCTGCGGGCGTCCAGATGGTAAAAAGACGAGGTAAAAAGTCCAGGTAAGTCCAGAATCGGCTCTTCTCCACCGGAGAACGCGGCTTCAAGTTGGTGTAGCCCGCAGGTCGGAGATTTAAAGTCCGCGCCTCAGCCAGAAGCACCGCAGACTGCAGGACGGTCGAGACTCCCCTCCAGGGGTCCCCGGCAAGGGACCCCGCACCTGATGGTAAGTCCCTGCTGCGCCCGCGGTAGAATTAGGCCGCGGGCCAGCAATTGGAGCTCTTCTTCCCCCGGATCCCCCACGAGGGATCCCAGGCTGCAGACGCTATGCCAGCTGGGCAAACGGAATGCTCCCCTCCGGCGAGCCCCGGCGAGGGCCCGCCCACCCCACGCCGAGACGCCCAGGAAAGGCCGCCCGATCCTCGATGTTAGGCGACATGAAAAAATTTGCCTCTCCGTGGAGGAGGCGACCGAAGCCCCTTACCACCCCACACTACCCCCCACACAAGACACACAGAGAAACATTAAAAACCCACATTAGGACATACTAAAAAAACAAAAAAAGTAGAAACAACTAACAAGCTGCTGGCAGGGCGACCGGCTTGCAGCGCCCCCACCGACCATATCAATGTTACTACTGAATTATGCCAGTTGTACTATTCTGGGGAATGCACAATGAATAGACAAGTACATAAGGTGTGGCAGTCCTGGGTTCAGAAACAAGAAGCCATTTGTTTACTGGAAATAATACTTTTAATAAAAGTAAATAATAGGATTCTTTTTGCACTATAATTTCCAGAAAATACAGTCTGTGAACAGTGTGGAGTATTGAGGTGTCAATGGACAGTAGAATCAAGCTTGGCCAAATACCTAAATATTTAGAAAGCAATTTAGAAAGGGATTGGATCAGGAAGGCAAGTGAATTAGAGCAGGTGAATTTAATGTCAAATTAAGTTAGAAGCAGTAAAAAAATGAACAAGAAAGACTCCAATAAAATGAAAAATCGCAAGAGAAATAAATTTAACATATAAAACTTCAGTGGCTATTTACAATCTGAAAGAATGAAGCTTCAGTTTAAGTTCATTAATTTGTTAGTTCAAAGATTTGATTAGCATTCCATAGACAATTCTGTCATTAAATAATCACTTATGTTATTAATTACCTGACTGGTGGCGTTTGAGTGATGAAATCAACCCTGGGATTCACAGCACAAACATCTCTTAATTCCCTGAATCTCATGTCCAGTTCTCATATTAATTACACCGTGCATCCTTATAAATGCTATTATTGTGGCTTAGATAACGTATCAATGAAAAATAGTTATTTTTGAATGAGTGAACACATGCTTGTAAAGATCAAAACTTGCTGATGAAATAACAATGTGCTGGCTGTTATTTTAATCAATTCGAATAATTCATTTGAGAATGATATGCACATTGGATGTAATTTTTTTTTAAACTGCTGTCAGTCACAGCACTCAGTCACTTCTCAAAAACAGCATCTCACCACATAAACGAGATGCTTCTGTCGTGCTCTAGCAAGTTTAATCAAGACTCTTGATACAAACATTAGTGCCCTTTTAATTATGTGATAATTATTAATTCTTGTCTATCAACTGCTCAATTTATGTGTGGGGTCACGTTCTTTTAAGTCTCAATTTTTTTACATTACCTTAAGTAATGAGAAATAAGAATAGGGAATTAAATAATGAGATTTAAAAGGAGGACAAATAATTTATTCAGTTTCAAATATAAAATTGGATTAAGAAAGAGAAGAACAAGAATAAAAATCTAAATCATTATTTTAAAAATCTGTGCAAAAAATGTGAAACTTAAAAGAACAAGACCCCTCACATAAATTGAGCAGTTGATAGACAACAATGAACATAATTAAAAGGGCACTAATGTTTGTATCAACAGAAGCATCTTGTTCCTGCGGTGAGATGCTGTTTTAGAGAAGTGACTGAGTGCTGTGACTCTGACAGCAGTTTAAAAACTGCATATGTACATCCAATGTGCATATCACTCTCAAATTAAGTTGTTATACTGTTCGAACTGATTAAAATAACAGCGAGCACATTGTTATTTTCATCAGCAAGTTTTGACCTTTACAAGCATGTGTTCACCCATTCAAAAATAACAATTTTTCATTGATACGTTATCTAAGCCACAATAATAGCATTTATAAGGATGCACGATGTAATTAATATGAGAACTGGACATGAGATTCAGGGAATTAAGAGATGTTTGTGCCATGAATCCCAGGGTTGATTTCATAGAAACATAGAAAATAGGTGCAGGAGTAGGCCATTCGGCCCTTCGAGCCTGCACCGCCATTCAATATGATCATCGCTGATCATCCAACTCAGTATCCTGTACCTGCCTTCTCTCCATACCCCTGATCCCTCTAGCCACAAGGGCCACATCTAGCTCCCTCTTAAATATAGCCAATGAACTGGCCTCAACTACCTACTGTGGTAGAGAATTCCACAGATTCACCACTCTCTGTGTGAAAAATGTTTTTCTCATCTCGGTCCTAAAAGACTTATCCTTAAACTGTGACCCCATGTTCTGGACTTCCCCAACATCGGGAACAATCTTCCTGCATCTAGCCTGTCCAACCCCTTAAGAATTTTGTAAGTTTCTATAAGATCCCCCCTAAATCTTCTAAATTTTAGCGAGTACAAGCCAAGTCTATCCAGTCTTCTTCATATGAAAGTCCTGACATCCCAGGAATCAGTCTGGAGTTATTGCATCACTCAAAAGCCACCAGGCAGGTAATTAATAACATGTGACTTTTTAATGACAGAATTGTCTATGGAATGCTAATCAGATCTTTTAACTAACAAATTATTGAATTTAAACTGACGCTTCATTCTTTCAGATTGTAAATAGCCACTGAACCTTTATATGTTACATTTATTTCTCTTGAGATTTTTCATTTTATTGAATTGGAGTCTTTCTTGCTCTTTTTTACTGCTCCTAACTTAATTTGACATTAAATTTACCTGCTCTAATTCACTTGTCTTCCTGATCAAATCCCTTTCTAAATTGCTTTCTAAATATCTAGATATTTGGCTAATCTTGATTCTACTGTCCACTGACACCTTAATAGTCCACACTATTCACAGACTGTATTTTCAGGAAATTATAGTGCAAAAGGAATCCTATTTTACTTTTATTAAGTCGCTGGAAAAGTATTAATGCCAGTAAACAAATGGCTTGTTGTTTCTGCACTTTCATAGTTCTTCCAGTAGCACGTATTTTTTGCATTGGCAAAGAGTAATGAATTATTGTTGTGAGATATTGTAAAACTATTGATTGACACCAAAAGCCTAACTCAACGGGTCAGACAGCATCTCTGGAGAAAAGTAATAGGTGATGTTTCAGGTCGAGAACCTTCTTCAACTAGTGGTTTGGTGCCTTGTACAAGGTTATTTTCTAGTAATTTCTATAGAATAATTCCCTGTAGAATTTTATGAGAACCATCTGCATTTAATTGTCTTTCATTTCCACACCAATGTAACTTGTATATTTATTAGGAGAATATTACATGGAAATTAGAGCTAATGTTGATCTTTGGTGCACTAAATATGCACTGCATGTAGTACTATTGCCCAGTCAGATTGCTTGCAAAAAGTCATAAAACAAGCCGACAGTGGTGTGGAGGCTTTCTCACAGAATCATGTGGTTCTTGTCAGTTTGCAATTGCTGCATCATTGCCACACTGAAAATGGAGAAATGCATGAGACTTTAAAGACATTCGTCATGGCAGCCATGGCACAGCTGCATTAAAGAGTGCCATTGGCGTAACAATGTGGAGGAGAATGTATGTAGCAATCTCTAGTGTGTAATGATCTGCCCCCATCGTGTCCCTTTCTGTGACTGTCCTCATACCAACAGGAGGCATGGGCTAATTATGGAAATGGAAAGGGGGGGAGGGCAGCATCTGGCTCACGTGAACTATTTACAGAGATGGCAATCATTGATGGAGCAAATGAGGTTTCCATTATGTTGACCACCGAAAAGTGAGGTTGGCAGATGTCAATGTCACAGTACACACCCTATAATTTTAATTTGCATCTCATTGTGGAACACTGCACACTGTGCTTCAACATCTCACTGAGCGTTCAACAAAGGTCATAACTTAGAGGCTAAAGCTTCGATTTGCAAACATAATGGAGGTCATGCGTAGTGTACGGAGTTTGACGTTATTAGGCATGCAACCGATGCCAGCTGCTGTAAGCTGAATTACACATGGAAGTAATAAAAGCAGAAAATGCTGGAAACACTCAGCTCAATTGTACACAAGTTCCCAGGTCACTTTCCTGATGGATGCAATTTCACTTGGAAGTGATTGGTAATGCAATTGGGCCGGGGTGACATTGTTTTTATGTGTGACTTGTGCGTAAAAAGCGGGCTTTCATGTATCTGATTTTAAGACATGCTCCATAAGCTTTCCATGTGACCAGCATACGTTATTTATTAGCTACATAAACTACTGGATTTTGCTGATGATTTGGCATGAAAAAGAAATGCTTGAAACCTGTTGCACAATGACCAAGTGAACATTATCTGATTGTTTCCAAATTAGAAAATAATGGTTTGGGACCACTTTGAGCCATAATTTTTGGAGATCCAGAGTTCAAATTTCCCTGTGGCAAGCTGGGAAGTTAAATTACATAGTAATTGAATCAAATTTGGTTATGACTGAAAAGGGTTTGATTCTTTTGAAAACCAAACGATTAATCAGTGTCATGAAGGGAGTGACAATTTCCCACCACTCCTTAGTCTGTCCAGGTCGAGTCTTGTTAAAATGCAATTAACACTTGAAGCTCTTGAGGCAAGTCAGACTGAACGGTAAATAAATAAGACCCATATCCCAATAACAATTTTTTTTTAAGTTCAGAGAACTAGAAATTTAATATAATATAAAATGAGTCGACTTCAAGGAGGATTGAAAATTAGTTTCCTCTCCCCCCTCATCATAGCAGATGTTGTAAAACAAACCAATGTTTTGTATGCATATCCTGTAACTGCTGATTATTAAAAGGAGCTGGATGAATATCTGACAAATATGGATCAAGAACCATCTATGTGTGTGCCAAATAGTTAGTTTGTCATCAAATGCTACATTTCATGTTTTTCCACAAACTTAAGAATAAATAGAGACCAACAACTGAGGGAATGAAAACAAAACAAGACTAGGTTTGGTTGGTGAGCCAGCCTGAACCAAGCTTTATGGATTAAATGTGTAAATAGGAACTACAGATGCTGGTTTAAACTGAAGATATACACAAAATGCAGGAGTAATCCAATGGGTCAGGCAGCATCTCTGGAGAGAAGGAATGGGTGACAGTTTGGTCCCTTCTCCAGACTAGTCAGGGGAAAGGAAAATTAGAGATATAGACATTGATATAGAGAGATATAAAACAAATCAATGAAAGATATGCCAAAAAGTATGATGATAAATTAAATGTTTTGCTTCTGTGATTGTAAAATGTATGTCCCCACTCCCCCAGCACTGAGAATTCCAAAGTTTCAGCTTCAGTTGCAGAAGTGCACCAGCTGAACTTCTGGTCATTTGCACATGGAGGTTTAAGTGGACACAACCCATAGCATAATCATTTCAACTGCTGGGCATGGTAGTTAGTGCGGGCATGTCGGGGGCTGAATCTTGAAGGGGCAGAGAGAGGAGGGAGGCAAGGAAACATCAGTCTGCAGCCAGATGATTTTCTGCAGTGAGACTGGGAAAATAAAGAACTTGACCTGAAATATGAGCTTACTCTCTCTCCACAGATGTGGCCTGACATAACTACTTCCACCACTTTGTTTTTATTTCAATTTTCTTAACTTAGTCATTCAAAATTCATTGCATTTAATTTTTATCTAATCTCTGTGTTATAGGTAGAGCATAAAGTTCAGTGTTTTACAATCGATGAATTAAAATATAGATTAGTATGGAACCTTGGTTAGATAACACAGACTACCATGCCCTATGCAAGCTACTGATTTTACATCACAGAAGCAAGCTAATTGAGTTACTGGCAAAGTTATCGAATAGTTTCCAGGTCTCTAGAACTGAGAAAGATTGAATCGGCTCCAGAAATGTTTTTTGAAGGGATCAGGTGTTTATCTTTTAAAATATTACCAAGGGGTAAGCTCCTGATTTCCTGTGAATTCTTAGGACTTTTGTAAGACCCCAATATGGAGACATGCCAGCTTGCAGCTGAAATATCGTCCCATATGTATGGAAAGTTAGGAATTCCTCTTGATGTTCTCCAAAATGTTTGTGGCTGGTGGAAGGGCCGAGTGGGGCGACCTGCATTCTCATCCTCAACTGGAAACAGGATGATATGACGCTTGGAGCTGGTCGGGTTTTGGCTTGTGTTCCAATCCCTACTACTAGTCTAAAGAAGAGTTTCGACCCAAAACGTTGCTTATTTCCTTCGTTCCATAGATGCTGCCTCACCAGCTGAGTTTCTCCAGCATTTTTGTCTACCTTCGATTTTCCAGCATCTGCAGTTCCTTCTTAAACCTACTATTTTATTAGCAGCTTATCACAGAGTTTGAAGCAATGTCTCCATCTTCAAGGTTGTCTCTTGCTGCCTAAAAAAAAAACACTCATTACTTAATTAATAATTCAATTCTGAGCTGGCATTCAAATTTTATTCTCCTATAATTCATTTTGAGCAATCCAAAGGATGAATTTTGATTGCTAAAGCATTATTACAGTTTGTGCTCAACATCTGAATTCACAACATATTTTTAAGTTGTCGGCAGCTTAAATCTCAACAAATAGAGGAATAGGGCAGTGTTCTGTTCCTGTAAAATGTTCATAATCTGAAGAGGTCATAAGTCGAAGATGAACAGAAACCGAGTTTGGGAGAGGACCGCGGCAAACCGTTGTGACAGGAGAGGCATTGGAAGTGTGGCAGCCAGCCGGCCTCTGGCTCAGTCAGTCTCCTCAGTGGCTCAGATCCTGATTATTGCGGCTCGGAGCTGCGGTGGTAAGGATTATGGAGAGAGAAAGTATGTGGAAATACCACCAACGTGGGGCATCACAGTGGCGCATTGGTAAAGTTGCTGCCTTTCAGTGCCAGAGACCCCGGGCTCAATCCTGGCTCTCTGTATGGAGTTTATACGTTCTCCCCGTGACCACGTGGGTTTTCTCCGGGTGCTCCTGTTTCCACCCACACTACAAAGACATCCAAGTTTGTAGGTTAATTGGCTTTGGTAAAGATTGTAAGTTGGCTCTAGTGTGTAGGACAGTGCTAATGTGTGGGGATCGCTTGTCGGCATGGACTTGGTAGGCTGAAGGATCTGTTTCCGCACTGTATCTAAACTACATTAAACCACCCCCTTCCCACTTGGCAGATGATGACTCAATCCCCACAGCAGCCAGAAAATCCAGCTTCTTCCATCTCGTCAGTCTCCCATACATGTATGAATGGGTTGTCCATAAGTCAGGTAGAGTCATACACCAAGGAAACATGCCAACCAAGAAGCAACACATGTTCCACCTGCCCGCAGTTGCTGGGTGTTTGTATCTAGGGCATCTGCTGTGTATTTGTAACCTGGAGATGGTGTGCATTCTATTGCAGTCAGAATGCTCATGTACTGTCTGATTTCCATTGACATTTTAAGGAAATGATTGGATATTGTGTATAATTATTAATGTGTGAAATGAGTTGAGTACGCAATGGTAAAAAATGGTGGTATATTGACCACGGTGGTGCAAGGTCATAGTTCCAGGCTGCATGATCGCATGATCAGGGGACTAAAAGTAATGGGCTACCTATTAACTGCCAAGAAACGACTGGGCTGGGATGGTCCAGGGGTTAAAAAAATTAAAAAAAAACCTGAAATGAGAACCTTGCCTGCAAGAGCTTGCTCATGTGAGAAAAGTTTGATTGGATAGTTAATTATCACATCAATGATGCCATCCCTCAATTTAATAATTATTCAATTTTTAACTGCTGCCAGCAAGGTTTCCTTGATATCGAGAAATCTCTTTGGTGAAATGAGGTGTGGTGAATTTAATCCATTAAGTGTGTGTACTTACTGCGATGTTGGCAGGCCAAGAGGAACTACAGTGTTCCTGCTCTCCCCTTTCCCCAGCAAATTTCATAAGCCTTCACACCACCCATTCCAATTCTGCAGTACAGGCATAGAAACACAGAAAATAGATTCAGGAGTAGGCCACTCGGCCCTTCGAGCAAGCACCTCCATTCAATATCATGGCTGATCATCCAAAATCAATACCCCGTTCCTGCTTTCTCCCCATATCCCCTGATTCTGTTAGCCCTTAGCTATATCTAACTCTCTCTTGAATACATCTGCCTTCTGTGGCAGAGGATTCCACAGATTCACAACTCTCTGGGTGAAGAAGTTTTTCCTCATCTCAGTCCTAAATGGCCTACCCCTTATTCTCAAACTGTGACACCCCCCCCCCCAACAGCTGTATAGGATGTTGGGATACCAAACGTGGAATATTGTCCAAAATGTTGGTCATCATACTATAAGGATGTGATTCAGTTTGGGAGGTGTAGAAATATTCACCAGGATTGGAGGGCTTGAATTATAAGAGACTGTTTTCCTTGGAGCACAGGAGGCTGAGATGTGATCCTATTGAGTTTTATAAAATTGTGAGGCACTTGTGTAAGATGGATAGTCGCTGTCTTTTTTCAAGGGTAATAGAGTCTAAAATTAGACTGATTTAAAGTGAGAGGTGAAAGATGTAAAATTGACTTGAGAAGCTATTTTTCACGCAGAGGGGAGGTTGGGGACATTGAGTGAGATGTCAAAGGAAATGATGGAGCCTGCGCATTTACAACATTTAAAAGACATTTGGACAGGTTTATCAATAGGAAAGGTTTAGGGAAATACAGCGGCTTGCAAAAGTATTCATACCCCTTGAACTTTTCCACATTTTGTCACGTTGCAACCACAAACGTAAATGTATTTTATTGGGATTTTATGTGATAGACCAACACAAAGTGGCACATAATTGTGAAGTGGAAGGAAAATGATACATGGTTTTCAAATTTTTTTACAAATAAAAAAACTGAAAAGTGTGGCGTGCAAAAGTATTCATCCCCCTTTACTCTGATACCCCTAAATAAAATCCAGTGCAACCAATTGCCTTCATAAGTCACCTAATTAGTAAATAGAGTCCACTTGTGTGCAATCTTATCTCAGTATAAATCACAGCTGTTCTGTGAAGGCCTCAGAGGGTTGTTAGAGAACATTAGTGAACAAACAGCATCATGAAGCCCAAGGAACACACCAGACAGGTCAGGGATAAAGTTGTGGAGAAGTTTAAAGCAGGGTTAGGTTATATATCCCAAGCTTTGAACATCTCATGGAGCACTGTTCAATCCATCATCCGAAAATGGAAAGAGTATGGCACAACTGCAAACCTACCAAGACATGGCCGTCCACCTAAACTGACAGGCCGGGCAAGGAGAGGATTGATCAGAGAAGCAGCCAAGAGGCCCATGGAAACTCTGGAGGAGCTGCAGAGATCCACAGCTCAGGTGGGAGAATCTGTCCACAGGACAACTATTAGGCGTGCACTCCACAAATCGGGCCTTTATGGAAGAGTGGCAAGAAGAAAGCCATTGTTGAAATAAAGCCATAAGAAGTCCCGTTTGCAGTTTGCCACAAGCCATGTGGGGGACACAGCAAACATGTGGAGGAAGGTGCTCTGGTCAGATGAGACCAAAATTGAAGTTTTTGGCCTAAATGCAAAACGCTATGTGTGGCGGAAAACTAACACTGCACATCACCCTGAACACACCATCCCCACTGTGAAACATGGTGGTGGCAGCATCATGCTGCTTTTCTTCAGCAGGGACAGGGAAGCTGGTCAGAGTTGATGGGAAGATGGATGAAGCCAAATACAGGGCAATCCTGGAAGAAAACCTGTTAGAGTCTGCAAAAGACTTGAGACTGGGGCGGAGGTTCACCTTCCAGCAGGACAATGACCCTAAACATACAGCCAGAGCTACAATGGAATGGTTTAGATCAAAGCATATTCATGTGTTAGAATGACCCAGTCAAAGTCCAAACCTAAATCCAATTGAGAATCTCTGGCAAGACTTGAAAATTGCTGTTCACAGATGCTCTCCATCCAATCTGACTGAGCTTGAGCTATTTTGCAAAGAAGAATGGACAAAAATTTCAGTCTCTAGATATGCAAAGCTGGTAGAGACATACCCCAAAAGACTTGCAGCTGTAATTGCAGCGAAAGGTGGTTCTACAAAGTATTGACTCAGGGGGGCTGAATACTTTTGCACGCCACACTTTTCAGTTTTTTATTTGTAAAAAAATTTGAAAACCATGTATCATTTTCCTTCCACTTCACAATTATGCGCCACTTTGTGTTGGTTTATCACATAAAATCCCAACAACATTGTGGTTGTAACGTGACAAAATGTGGAAAAGTTCAAGGGGTATGAAAACTTTTGCAAGCCACTGTAGGTCCAAGTTCTGGGAGATGGGAATAGCTCACGAAGGCATCTTGGTCAGCATGGACAAGTTGGGTCGAAGGACTTGTTTTTATGTTGTATACCTCTGTGACTCAACCTTGTAGATTGCTACTCTTACAGTAGCCTGTCCCATTTGGTGATTTTTTAGGCAACTGCCGGCGACTGTCATAGTCTTAGCAGGTCGCTGAAAAAAACAGTGACAATCTATGCCATCCTGGCGACAACCTACGACAGCACCTATGTCAGGAGAAGTCAAGCTACGCTCATTGGGGTCAAACCCACTGTCGTCTAATAATTGTCAACATGTTGAAAATTTAGCGGCGCCAGAGAGACGCCAGGACGTTTTGCGTGACTGAGGAGACTACACCGGGCGAACATGTGGCGACAAACTAGTCACCTGTAGTTGCCTTAAAAATCGCCTAAATGGGGCAGGCCTATTGGGATTAGGATTAGTTTCTCTTCATTTTTGTGATCTGAATGCGGCACAGAATGAACCTCGGGTGAAATAAATGCATTATTTGTGGCTTTGGTATCTTTCTGATGGAACTTAAGGGGGAAAAAAAAACAAACAGGTGGGTGGTTAATAGAGTTGGTATTCTACTTGTGAAATAGAATGAATAATGAGGAGCTGATGCAGATAATGGAGAATGAAAACCTGATAACTGAGTGAAGTTAATGGTATATAAAATTAAATGGAAGTGAGAGATGTTAAAGTGCCTTCATTAAGTCTTTAAAACATTTTGTGTGCACAGCTGCATTGTGATATTCAGACTCGAGCCCACCCTGGAAGTTCATTTAGAAATTCTACAATGAGGTTGAAGACCAATATATCCAGGATGGCTGGATCTTTGGCATTATCGAAACCTCTATTTCAGTAACTCTGTCATAGAGAGTCATACAGCGTGGAAACAGGCCCTTCAGCCCAACCTGCCCACACTGGCCAACATGTCCCATCTACACAATTCCCACCTGCCTGCGTTTGGCTCGTACCCCTCTAAATCTGTTCTATCCACGTACCTGTCTAAATGTTTCTTAAATGTTGCGATAGTACCTGCCTCAACTACCTCCTCCCACAGCTCATTCCATACACCCACCGCCCTTTATGTGAAAATGTTACCCCTCGGGTTCCTATTAAATCTTTCCCACCTCACCTTAAACCTATGTCCTCTGGTTCTTGATTCCCCTATTCCAGACAAGAGACTCTGTGCATCTATCCAATCTATTTCTCTCATGATTTTGTACCGCTCTATAAGATCACCCCTCATCCTCTTGTGCTGTAAGGAATAGAGTCCTAGCCTGCTCAGCCTCTCCCTATTGCTTATGCCCTTGATTCCTGGCAACATCATCATAAATCTTCTCTGCACCCTTTCCAGCTTGACAACATCTTTCCTATAACTCTTATTGAAGGAAATCTGTTGAATCCTATATCCTGTCCATTGTTGGTAACGATATATTGTCGGCAGCATAAGTGGAGATGGTCACATTGATGGTTATTATGGTGTTGCAGTAAGTAGGATTTTTTTTAGACTAATACTAGATATTACTAGGTAATACTAGGTATACTAGGCATAGTATTAGTACTAATACTATACTTCTTACTAGGGCCCTCACGTGAGTTTCTAAAGATAGACTGGCCCTTCTCATTCAATTAATGTGGTCGGTCGCAGCACAAAAAAAAATAATGCAGTATCTATAGTTAGTATTCACTGTCAGCACTGCTGAATGTCGATATACAGACAGGTCCAAAACTTGCCTTTGTATGGATCATGCAATTCCCTTGTCAGGTAATGGATCCACAGATTTAAATGTAGTTTCTTCTGCCACGCTCTCTCTGTGCCATATTAACTTTAGATTCCATTGTTAAATGGCCCAAGCAGCATGCAATAAGATTAACAAAATTGAAGCATGAACATTTAATGATCACAGATGGAGATAACTCCACCGCCTTATTCTACTAGTCGGTGGGTATGTCGACATGTAGTTATGAGCCAGTGTTCACATCTCTGCTTGGGCATCTGAAAGCTAGAAGAGTAAAACTGATGTAAATTGTGCAGGCTGATTTGAAAAAAGCTGAGCTACGGAAACCATTTGTAATGAAGTCAGTGTAGGGACCAGGATAGGGAGCTGGATAGTTAACATCATATTAGAATTAAAGTCTAAATATGCAGCCAAGTACACATTGCAGTAACATGAAGCAAAACTGAAAGGAATATTTGAGAAATGCAGTAAAACCTTGGTGTGCAATGGAGGAAGAAACAGAGTTTCTAAATTCAATTGGTAGAGGTTAGAACAGTCAGAAGTAAGGAATTTAAGAAGTTAGTTAAGGAGGAGACTGAGGAAATTTGCTTGTCTCCAATAATTCTTACAAACATATAGATGTGCCATAAAAAGCATACTGTCAAATTTCCTAGGGTGGCGCAGTGGTAGAGTTGCTGCCTTATAGCGCCAGAGACTCAGATTCAATCCTGACCATAGTGTCCGGGTACTCTGATTTCCTCCCACACTCCAAAGATGCAGTTTTGTAGGATAATTAGGCTTTGGTGAAATTGTGAATTTTCCTTATTGTGTAGTATAGTGCGAGTGTTGTCACAGACTCGGTGGGTCAATTATATTGTAAATTAAATTGTAAAGTGCCAGGCACATAGCCACCACAACAGTGCCTGCCATGGTGCTTACCATTATTTTTCTACAAGGAAACAATTATAGAAAACAAATATGTATCGATATTGTTGAGATTTATCAAGAATTCATTTGTGGAATCAAAACAAGTGCAAAGTTAATGTTATTTTGTGCTCTGCTATACATGTGCCTTGCATCTTAATTCACATGTATTCACATTGAGAGGACAAATCTTGTATGGTAAGTCGCTATTCCCTTTTTCTTGTTAATTAGTTATGGGCAGAATTAGGCCATTCGGCCCATTAAGTCTACTCCGCCATTCAATCATGACTGATCTATTTTTCCCTCTCAACCCCATTCTTTTTTTAATTATTTATCTATTTCCCTGCTCTTATGAAGAGCCTACAACCTGCAATGTTAACTTTGTTTCTCTGTCTCTGTTTCTTTGTTGCTGGCTGGCTGGAACTTGCAACTGACATTTTGTCAAGTTGTACACCAGATTTCCTTGTTCTTGCATTTTTGGTCTTTGTGGCGCTAGATAGTTTGGTGGATGGTAGCAGGGTACCAAGATGGTAATCCATTGAAACCGATGTGAGTATACTCTCAGTGCGGGCCTGAATGCCAGAATTAATATCCTCATCAGAGCTGTAAGCTTAATGCACCCATCACGCTTTTATCTGAATTCTGCAATGTGTATGTAATGTATATGTAATATATATAATGTAATTAGCATATGTTATGTCTTGTGCGCGGGGACGCATGCGCTGGAGGAGACTCATGGTGGCATCCTACAATAAAGAAGCTTGTGAGTTTACTCCTGCATCTGAGAGTTCTTTTGAGTCAGTTCCAAGTACCCAAAATACATTACAATTGGCGACGAGGATGGGATAGAGTTTGTGAACTCACCCACAGGACTTTTTTGCAACACATAGGATTGTTTAACAGTTTAAACTGTAGATACGGAGTTGTGTCGCAGTTGTTTGCGAGCTGGACAAGAAAGGCCTGCAGATCCTTCTATGCCGGGGACTGCATTTAAAACATCAGCTGTACAAGTCGGCGAGTTTTGTCAGGCTATCTCTATGTTGTGTCTACGTGGCAAGATGTCGTCCTTCGGATTGTTACTCATTTTAGACCGAGTTTTCCTTTTGTCAAATTCCTCAAGCTGAATAGTCTTTGTATAAGTTTTAGGTGAATTGTTACACCAAAACACACAACAACAGCACGACGAGGATAAAAGAACAGAAAAGGAAAGAAGAAGGACTGTCAGAAAAAAAAGGTTGTGTTTGGAAACAAAGTGGAACGGCACCAAGCCAAAAGATTTGGCGCCAAATGGTTTTGAATTGGTGCCAAAGAAAAGAAAGGTTGGAACAGGAAGCAAGGAAAACAAGTGGGGCAGTAAGTAAGTGTCACTGAAGAAAGCAGCCGAAAGCTGGAAGCCTAACCAGCAGGCCAGCGACGGTGTCAACTTACCTGGAACATTTTCCAGGGCTGTGCAGCCAAGGCAAAGGGGCAGAAGAGGCCCAGTAGCCGCCACCGTCTTCGGACGTTTTCCAGGGCTGTGTAGCCCACAGCCAGGCCCAGGAGCTGCCAACGACGTCGAGTGAGGGCCTAGTACTGGGTAGGTCACGGTCAGGTCCAGTGAAGCCACCGACGAAACGGTCAGCCCAGCTGAGAGAAGAGTCAACCCGGTCGAGGGAGAAAGCCCGGCCACGCGTGAGAAGCGAACCGGCAGAGTAAAAGAAAACTGGCCGCGAGAGAAGCGGACCGGTCGTGAAAGAAAGCCCAGTCGGGAGTAGAGTCAGCCCGACCGTGAGCAGAAAAGAGGGTCCGGCCGCGCAAGAGATGCGGACCGGCCGAGAGGGAAAGCCCGGACGTGAGAGGAAGTCCAGTCCCGAGCAAAGAGTGGGTCCGCACGAGAGAAGCAGGACAGCACTCAAGCACGTCAGCCCGGTCGGGAGTGGAGTCAGCCCAGTCGTGAGGGCTGTGGAGCCAGCGGGCAGGCAAGTCAGCAGAGCAGCAGTAGTCGACTTGGCAGCGAGCCAGCGGCAGCAAAAGTAACGGTGAAGCCCGGAGGAGCCAGCAAAAGCAGCAAAAGTGGAGGTCTGGCGAGGCCAGCAGCAAAAGTACCGGTGGGGGCAGCTCGAGAAGGCACCGATGTCCATAAGCTGACAAGCTGGACAAGTGAAATCCATCAAAGTAAAAGCAGGACTGTTCAATGTAATGCGTTGTTCACTGATCCTTCACAGTAAAAGCGGGACTGTTTGGATGTAATGCATTGGTCACTGTTATTAATAGTAAATCTGTGTGCATAGCAGGAATATGGTTAAAATGTTCTAAATGTCTATTAACATGAAATGTTGGTTAATAGTATAAATCTATTATTATAAGAATTAGTAATAGTCAGTGGGCTGGATCACTTCTTAGTGTGTAGAAGGAATAAGTCTAGTGCAGAATACACAGTGAGAGAAAAGAAGATAGTGCACCTGAATAGCAACAGGTAGCATGGCTTTTCAAATTGTAGGAAACGTGCCCCAGTTAGATTATGGGTGTAATTTTGAGAAATGGACCAAGGTCTTGGAGGCTTGTTTCATTTTCAATGATATTGCTGCAGAGGAGAGGAAGAGAGCATGGTTCATATTAGGCTTAAGAAGAGAGGGTTATCAAACCTTACGTATGTTACTGTTGCCAGCAAAACCCACAGATAAAATGTATGAGGAGTGTAAGGAGGCTTTAATGGCTCATTTCTCGCCAAAACCTCCAAGGGTATCCAGAGGCAAGGAGCCTGAACTATAGAGGGCAGAGTCTCTCAAAGGACCAAGGTCAAGTGCAAAGGGACACAAGTCAAGTGCAAAAGGACAAAGGTCAAGTGCTAAGGCACAAAGGGCAAATGCAAAGTGGCAGAAGTCAAAGGCAAAGAGAAATTGCCATCCAAAGGGCAACCCTAGCTATTCAAGCTGCATTCAGGGGTATGAAGGTACGGAGAGAAATCCGGAACAAACAGAAGGCAGCAACAGTAATACAAGCAGCATTTAGAAGGCACAGAGTATACCGTCAATACAAGGCAATGAGATTGGCAGCTATAATAGTACAAACCCATTATAGGGCACACCTTCAAATGGAAAGTGATTGCAAAACTTACATGAAGGTACGCAGAAGCGTTGTACTGCTTCAGGCAGCCTACCGTGCAATGCTTGTTCGAAGGCAACTGCGGGGTATGCATAAATCTGTCAAGGTCATACAGACTTATTATCAGATGTATAAACAGCGTCAGTATTTTAAGAAACTACACTGGTTTGCCATTGCGGTACAGCAACGATACAGAGCATGCCAGATAAGAGATGTCCAAGTGAGACTGTATAAGAGTTTGATAGAAGCAGTGGTGTGTATTCAGGCCTTATACATCGGGATCAAAGCCAGAGTATTGGTAGAGAAAACCAAGGCAGCACGCTGTATTGTCATTCATAAGAATGTGCATTACAAGAAACCATTTCTTGATGCAAAAGGCGGCTGTAGTCACTCTGCAAGCTGCATACCGTGGTTACCGATTAAGGGTACGGTACAGAGCTATGCGACAAGCAGTCATTTCGATCCAGAGATGGTACAAAGCATGCAAAATAGGGCATGCCCAGTTTGTGCAATATCAGTCAATGAGGGATGCAACTATTACCATTCAAACTGCCTACAAGAATATGGTGGTTAGGCAGTGGGTTAAGCAAAAGAGAGCTACTGTAAAAGCGCAGTCAGTACTCCGTATGAGTTGGTATAGGAAAGACCTAAGGAGACAAATAGCACAATAGAAAAGGCTGAAACGATACAAAAGACGTAAACGATATAGGAGAGACTTCCTCAAACCGATTTATACAGCAGTTGTAGTGCAGTCTAACTACCGTGCTTATGTAGTAAGAGAAATATACAGAGCGCAAATCAAAGCCACTGCTGTATTGCAAGGACAATATAGATCCTACTTTTTGATGAATAACCAGAAAGGTGATTTAAGAAGATAAAATAGACGAACAGCAGAAAAGGCTTAAACGTTGCAAAGAACGGTTAAATAAATGTGTGACAACGAGCAAAAAGTTGTTAACAGAAAAGTCTAAAGAAGAAAGGCTTGTCGGTCGAGACAAAAGTATGCAGGACCGATTGCGATTAGGACACTTCAGTATAGTCCAGCATGGAGCTTCCTTCACTGAGCAATGGACAAATGTTTATGCATTGCAGAATGTCATTATACAACAAGAGCAGATAAATATGCAGCACCAGGAAATTGAGCGACTGAAAAACGAAAACCTGCAGTCATGTGTCAGATCCCACCTACAAATAAGGAACAGAAACAGAGGAAATGTTAACTTTAGCAGAATTTCAAGAACAGGAAGAAATCTGCAAATTAGATTAGGATATTTAAAAAGGGAAGAGGCAGAGATACAGGTAGAGCTAGAGTGATTAGAAAGATGAGTGGAATTAACGATTATAAGTACTAAGTTTAGATACAGTTTACAGTTATGAGGATGTAATGTCAGATGACTGTAATAATATAATTTTGCAACTGTGTGTTAATCAATTATATTTAATGTAGTAGAAATGGTGTTATTCGCCTCCAAGCTAAAGGGGGAGCAGTGTAATGTATATAATGTAAATGGTGTTACCTGCCTCCAAGTAAAAGTGAGCAGTGTAATGTATATAATGTAATTAGCACATGTTATGTCTTGTGCGCGGGGACGCATGCGCTGGAGGAGACTCATGGTGGCATCCTACAATAAAGAAGTTTGTGAGTTTACTCCTGTATCTGAGAGTTCTTTTGAGACAGTTCCAAGTACCCAAAATACAGTACAGTGTATATACTCTCAGCTCGTTGACTGCAAACACAAGAATTAGAGAAGTAGTGATCCATTACGCTTCTCCAGTTCCAGAGAAGAAATAGACATTAGGACGTACATCAACTTAATTTTTCCATTCCCGGGTTCCACATAAATTGGCTTTACTGCAACATTTTGTTTTCAAGCCACTGTTTCTGTAATGATTTATTTTGTTTTCAACCTTTCTCAGCTATTAAATCTTTGTGTCGAATTTGTAATTCTCTGTCCAAATTTGACATAAAAAAACATGTGGAGCACAGAAGCAGGAACATTCAATTCATAATGGACAAATTAGTCATGCAACTGGATTTTGCCCAATTTCTATTTAATCTGTCAGTATTAGCATGTCATTTTTTTTCATGGAAAACTTGAAACATGTCACGACAACATTTGAACATGCCATCGGAATCCTTCCCAAATTAAGTTGACAGTCTGCTACAAAATTACAAAGCTGCTGAATTTCAGGAATATTCCCCTTTATTTCTGAAAGAATAAAGGTAGGCAAACCAGAATTGCATTTATTGGAAAATAGTGAACATTTTTATGTTTTGGAAGCTCTATACAATTTTTATGCAAATTAGTGGTTCTTAAAGAAGAAATATATAAACAGCAGATCAAAGTTCTGAGTGCAGTATCACTTAGACATGATCAAACTGGACATCCATACAATTATATTTCTTAGATTAAAAAATACTGAAACATTGGTCAACATTTTATTTCCCCAAATGATCTGTTGTTGTTGCTGTCAACTTTTAATTGCTTCAATACATAGTCATATAGTGATACAGCATAGAAACAGGTCATTTGGCCAAACCCAACACTGCCAACCAAGATGCCCCATCTATTAAATCATAACCCTCACAGCTTAGACCTATATCCTCTGGTTCTTGATTCTCCCTCCATGGGTAATTTTCTCTATGCATTTATCCTATATATTCCCATCATGATTTTATACACCTCTATATGATCACTCCTCATCCTCCAAGAAATAAAGTCCGAGCCAGTTCAATTTTACTCTTGAATCCTGGCAACATCCTCATAAATCTTCTCTGCATTCTTTCCAGCTTAATGTTTTCCTTCCTATATCAGTGAGATCAAAGTTGAACACGCTACCCAAATGTGCCTCAGAAACATCTTGTACAGCTGGAACATAATGTCCTAACTTTTAAATTCAATAATTTGACTGATGAAGGCCAATGTATCAAAAGCTTTCTTTACCACCTGCGGTGCCTCTTTCAGGGAATTATTTACCTTTACTCCTAGATCTCTGCTCCACAACACTCCCCAAGGCCCTAATTCATTGGGACGGTCCTGTCCTGGTTTGACTTTGCAAAATGCAACACATCACACTTATCTGCATTAAACACCATTAGTCATTGTTCTGCCCACTTCCTCAGCTGATCAAGATCCTGCTGCAATTTCTAATAATACTCTTCACTTTCTACGATAACACCCATTTTCGTATCATCTGCAAACTTACTACTCATACCTTGAACATTCTCAACAAATCATTGAAATAAACCACAAACAGCAATGGGCACAGACAGCACTGATCCTGAAGGAACACCACTAGTCACATGCCTCCAGTCCAAAAAGCAACCTTCCACATTTACCCTGTGCTTCTTTCCATGAAGCCAATTCAGTATCTCATGTGATCGAACTTCTCAGAGTAGTCTACCATGGAGAATCTTATCAAAGGCCTTGCTGAAGTCCATATGAAGAATGTCAGGGCTCGAAATTAGCTGTTGCCCGGGTGCCAATGGCAACTTACAGTCCCGCAGGGCAACCTAAAAGCCATGCCATTTTGCACGGCTTGACAAGCAACTGGGACACCTAGCGTTTAATTCTGAACTCTCTAACTCTCTCTCTCTCTGTCAATCTCCGTCTCCGCCCGCCATCCGTGTCCGGGTTTCGACTCTCGGGTCTCCGCCCTCGGCTCGGCGCTAGACTCTCGGCTATCAACTCTCTGGTCGGCGGCGGCCACTTTCTCCCTCCCTTTGCATTGTGGGAGTTGTGGCCGCCATTGCTGTCCGGTCGCTGCCTCGCCGCGACCGCTGAAAAACAACGCAGAATCACTCCCTGGAGCTGGAGTAACTCCCTGGAGTAACTCTTGCTTCTTGGTTTCCTGGTCCTCCAAAAATTATCGAAATGGAATTTAAACTGGTGGACCCACCACCACCAAACTCCAAATTCTGAAAAATAACAGCCTATTGCATTTTATCTGTTTATTTATTGTGTATATATATGGTCTATGGTATATAAACACACTGAACTTTTAGCTCCTGTTCTGTATTATGTTTACATATTCTGTTGTGCTGCAGCAAGCAAGGATTTCATTGCCCTATCTGGGACACATGACAATAAAACACTCTTGACGGACTTAAGCAAAAAAGGGTTCTCAGGGGAAAAAAAAGCTGCCTTAAATTTAGTTGCATCTGGTTGGTACCTATGGTAGGGTGAAGACTATTCCATGCTTTAATTGTGCGGGGGAACTCCATGGAGCAGCCAGCATCTCTGGATAGAAGAAATTGGGTGACGTTTCGGGTAGAAACCCTTCTTTACATTTCCTCTGGTTTTAGTGTTTTTAGTTTAATTTAAAGATACAACGTGGAAACAGGCCCTTCGGCCCACCGAGTCCACGCCGACCACCGATCACCCGTACTCTAGTTCTATCCCACACATCAGCGACGTAAGTCAAGGGTCAAATGTTTAATTCTCTCACGTCCCAGATAGAACAATGAAATCCTTACTTGCAGCAGCACAACAGAATATGTAAACATAGTACTCTGTAAACAATGTTATAAACGAGAAAACAGAACTCCATACAGACAGCACCCATATTCAGGATCAATTCCGGGTCTCTGGCAATTTTAGGCAGCAACTTTATGGCCAATGTACTGCCCCAATAGCCTTGAACTGAATTAAAACATACTGTAGCTGTAAAGGGGGACGTAGCGTCACTTAGAGATTTAAGACTGAAAATGGATAGTTTTTTTTCTAGTAACCAAAGTTATCAACGTATAATTTTGTGTGTGTTGGAAAATAAAATATAGTGGCACATCTGGTGGACTTGCTGCCTCACACGCCAGAGATCTGTGTTCGATCCTGTTCTCGGGCACTGTCTGTGTTGAATTCGCACATTCTCCCTGCAAGCGTGTGGGTTTCCTCCCACATCCCAAAGACACATTGGCTTTGTAGGGTAACTTGTCTCTGTAAAATTGCCCCTGATGTGCAGGGAGTGGGTGAGGAAAGTGGGATAACAGAATTTGTGTGAATGGGTAGACAAAATTGCTGGAGAAACTCAGCAGGTGAGGCAGCATCTATGGAGTGAAGGAAATAGGCCCTTCTTCAGACTGATGTGAGGGGGGGCGGGAAGAAGAAAGGAAGAGGCGGAGACAGTGGGCTGAGGGAGAGCTGGGAAGCGGAGGAGAAAGTAGGGACTACATGAAATTGGAGGTTAATGTTCATACCGCTGGGTTGTAAACTGCCTAGTAGGCGACGTTTCGGGTCGAGACCCTCCTTCAGACTGATGTCGGGAGGGTTGGGGGGCGGGAAAAAGAAAGGAAGAGGCGGATATAGTAGGCTGTGGGAGAGCTGGTAATGGGAGGGGAAGGAGGGAGAAAGCAAGGACTACCTGAAATTGGAGAAGCCAATGTTCATACTGCTGGGGTGTAAACTACCCAAGCAAAATATGAGGTGGTGTTCCTCCAATTTGCAGAGGGCCTCACTCTGGCCATGGAGGAGGCCCAGGACAGAAAGGTCGGATTCGGAATGGGAGGGGGAGTTGAAGTGCTGAGCCACCGGGAGATCAGGTTGGTTATTGTGAACTGAGTGGAGGTGTTGTGCGAAGCGATGGCCAAGCCTGCGCTTGGTCTCACCGAGGTTGATCATATGCTGATAACCATATTTTTGTTTGGAAGTGGAAAGAGATAATAGAAATTGCATTCATTGCAACGTGTAAAAAGAGATGAGATACTGTATTGTAATTTTGCTGCATGTCAATGTGGTATATATCATGTCTTAATTGGTGAATATGTTTAGTTTGCGACTTTATTTGAAGCAGAAATAATATGTGAATGCTTCATTGACCATAATTCCGACTGCTAACTACGCACTTCGTCCGAGCACACGCCATGCAAGCCGTCTTAAATGACCGCCTAAACTGTCATTTGGCAACCTAACAAGCTGCGGAGGTTGCCCAGCTGGCAACAGGGAAAAAAAGTTAAGCGGGAGCCCTGAATGTGCACAGCATTTCCCTCGTAATTGCCTTTGATGACCAAAAAGATTACCAAAAAGCAACATTTTGGGGTTTTCTTAAAAAAAATACTCAAAAAACATAATTCTTCTTAAATGAGCGAGTTTGGTATTTCAACTGGTATTCTCGCCAGCTGAGCTAGTGTATGTGTACGGACCTAATTTCAATGAGATTTATAAATAAATGTATCCGTCAAATATGTCAGCAGTAGGCCACAGCGTACTGCAGGCTGCACAAATTATTGACTCAATACAGCACCAGCCTTGAAAATGCAAGAATGCCTGGAACGAACATGTCAATTATCAAATCCCTGGCATTAGCCTGAGTCACAGCCATTCAAATTTGATATTAATTTACACGAATTACAAGTTGTGTGGTCAACCAATTTGAGACAATCCTTACACTCCTATCTAAACAACCTTCCTGGATTGAAGGAAACGAGGAGAATGTACTGTGTGGGGGGTAGGTTGGAACGTTCAGATTGGATTCGAACAGGCTGGTAAAATTTTCAAGGTGGGTTGGCTTAAATAAAGTTGTTGTCGCTTTAAACTCGGGTTGGTTCCACTCTGTCAGGGCACAAGGTTGTGAACCGGGTCCTTGTGATCGGGCGGTGATAATTATGAGAATTTGCAGCCATTTCAACCGCAGCCAAACTAGCGGCTTCACTCAAGAGTGGGTTGCAGCTCCCCAGCTGATGGGACCTGTTCTCGCTCTCTTTGAAGGAGGCGCTGCCCGCCCCAGCGAGTCAGCATACGCGGAGCCAACCCATAATATGAGTGGGAGCATTTTCTCATTCACTTTGTCGACAGTTGTGGTGGGGGATCAGCGAGAGAGAGAGAGAGCTGGCGATGCCGCACAGACGGAACAGTTTAATAACGACCCTTCGGCCACTCGGCAACCTGGGCTGATCTGATCTGACAGCCCGCTCGCTGCGTGCCCGATCCTAATGCAGAACCTCCACAAAAACTTTGGGCTTCAGGTAACAGCTGCACAAAGAGCCTCTGCTAACAAGGGCTGGCGAACGGTGCTGGTCAACGTGCACTGGGTGAGATGGCTGGGGGAAACGCATCGCAACCACCGCAAACTTGGAACAGCGCACACCCTCCACTCAATCTATCCAATACTAAAGGGCAGGTATTTCACAGTGCAATGTCTTATATCGGATTGGCGGCTCCTTCACAGGGCCAACCCTGTACTCAGTTTTTCTCAAGATTAATCTTTGCCTTAACTGTACATTCGCATTGCCTGAAGGTAAAGCATCAGCTCGCATCATATTTTTACACATAAATTATGAATAAAGATAAGAAAATGTTTCAAACACACGTAATATTTTCTTATTCCAGTAGCAAACACATTAAGGATTAAATAAAAATAAGAAATTCTTTATCTTTTTCAATATCTCATAATTGCAGATGAATGAACTTAATTAGAACTGGGACTGTGTAAGTAGTGTGTGAACAGCAGAACAAGAAAGGAAGCTATTGAGTTAACAGAATTCTAGATGAATTCCTTGGTAGAATAGTTAACAATTTATACGCAGTTTATACAGCGCTGCGTTCGCTTTTTAAAAAATCCCGAATGACCTTTGACAAATTCCACGATTCCTTGCGTTTATCGAAATACCGAACTCGCGTATAGAAACACAAGATTAGCCACCATTGTCTTTTACGTCAATGGGACATGGAGCTGTAGTGAATGAGTAACACAGCATGATCATGATGAACTTTTTTCACACAGAGAGTGGTGAGTCTCTGGAACTCTCTGCCGCAGAGGGTATTCGAGGCCAGTTCATTGGCTATATTTAAGAGGGAGTTAGATGTGGCCCTTGTGGCTAAGGGGATCAGAGGGTATGGAGAGAAGGCAGGTACGGGATACTGAGTTGGATGATCAGCCATGATCATATTGAATGGCGGTGCAGGCTCGAAGGGCCGAATGGCCTACTCCTGCACCTAATTTCTATGTTTCTATGTTTCTATGATGCTTTGATAGTTTCTGGGCGGTCTACATTTGTATATCCTGAGGCCATAGAAAGTGATCGATCAATTTTGGATTCATGTTTCTGAACCGTTGAGAAGTGTGAAGTCTCCAGTGCTTCATAAACGACTGATTACAAGGCGGTTTCTTCAACATTTGAAAGATTTGCACATATCACCGTGGATAAATGTCAAAAAGCCACATTATGTGTTTATGTTGCCATTTACATTGAGTGGACATGGAACTCCAGTGAATGAGTAATGCAGAACGATAATGATTTATTGAGTGAAAGGCTGAATGGCCTGATCCGTACCTGTTTCTTTATTAATAGTGGAATTTCTGTCAGGCAAACTGGCATCGTGAATGTATTTTAGAATTACGTGGTGCAACACTCCAGCCAAGTTGGAAAAATAATGTTTCAACTCTGTCTATAATGGAATGGAATACTTTATTGTCACATGTGACTAGGCACAGTGAAATACTTTGCTTGCATACCCAATGTATACAAATATATAATGCTATAATGTATACAATGTATACAAATATATAAGACTATAATGCCACATCATCAGCCCTCACGAGCTAATCTGTGAGGGGACTAACCCTGTACAGATACGTGTTCTCAGCATTTGTCACGTAACCATCTACTGTTGTTAGACGTTTAAACATGATTTCCTTTTCAAGTAATCTTCATTGTAGCAGGCACTTAATCATGAATTTCTTTTCCATAACCACATCCCAATTGTATGCTGTAACAGAGTGCAATAAACCCACAGATTATCTGTTAAGGCTTGCCTCGTCACATTTCAGCAAATGGGTCTATATTTTTTAAATGTTGGCAAAAAGCTATGTCTGTAAGTCTGAACGAACTCCTAAAGCTTGTTCGTCTGGATTTTCTCCAGGAATATCTTCAAAGCAAACTTTGGTAAAAGGAAAAAAATAGGTGTTGATTTCATCATCATAATTGTTAACGTTGTTCATGGTGGCAGATAGAAAACTGTGAATGAAGAGATCACCGGCTTCGGGAAGAGCAAAATAGTATGCATGTCGGAAATGTTAACTCATTCTGGAAATACGCAAATGGTCATTTGATGAGAGAAACAGTTAACACTTAAAGTTGATCTTACATCAGAAAGGATGAAAAAATATATTTAAAAGTAAATTCAGGGGAATAGAAAGGATGGAGAGGAGGCAGGAACAAAAAGTAAACCATGTGAAATGGTAGAGACAGAAGTGAGTAAATAAAATCCACAGCCATGTATCCTTTCACTTAACTCCTATTGTTTTACTATTCCTTTTTCCACAAATCTGTACAAATCTTTGTAGCCATTCACCTGTACCAACCAGGGCTCCGGCTTGAAGCAATAGACAATAGGTGCAGGAGTAGGCCATTCGGCCCTTCGATCCAGCACCGCCATTCAATATGATCATGGCTGATCATCCCCAATCAGTAACCCATTCCTGCCTTCTCCCCATGTCCCCTGACTCTGCTATTTTTAAGAGCCCTATCTGGCTCTCTCTTGAAAGCATCCAGAGATCCCGCCTCCACCTGAGGCAGAGAATTCCACAGATTCACCACTCTCTGTGAGAAAAAGTGTTTCCTCGTCTCCGTTCTAAATGGCTTACTCCTTATTCCTAAACTGTGGCCCCTGGTTCTGGAAGCGTCACCTATTTTTCTCCAGAGGTGCTGCCTGATCCGCTGAGTTACTGCAGCACGTTGTGCCTATCTTCTTGTTTCAATTGATGTTGAATTATTTCCACTTGAGACCTTTTACACTTTCTCTAATCTTGTTGCTGCTGACTGATATGTGTAGTTTATGCCTGAGCTCTGAAGTCATACACATGTGAGAAAGCTAAGAGTAATCACAGGGTTCTCAAAAAAAACTGAGAGTTGTTGACATGAGCATTCACCAAGGCTGAAGATATATAGCCATTTTGAGTGAAAGAGTGCATGAAAAGTTCCAAGTTAAGCATGGAACATAATTTATTGGGTCTTTGCCTTAATTAGGGATTCCAGAATACCGGTATTGGGTACAGCCTTCATTCTAGTTGTTCAGACAATGGTTGTTTAAACAGGTGGGACAATAGTGGGGATTTAATACATTGAGAATTATTCTTTCCTTGACCTTTGATGCTCAGAGATTTGAGGGGTACAAATTGTGAATACCACTGACATAGTAGGCCAGTGTGATAGTGTTGGCTGAGTCACGGTCATCAAAGACATGGTATGCAAAAATGAGAGAATTGCTTGAAATTTATCTAAATAAAATAATTACTCAAAGTCAAAGTTATATTCCAAGTGCCAAGAGGTTAGTTTTTTTTGTCAGTTTTCGTTTTTCTACCTTTTTTGTGTCGTGCTTCGTGGAATTTACTTCAAATTTTCACAAGACATAATTCTTATAATACACCATGGTTACAATACTTGATAATTATTGTTTTGAAACTAAATGGGAGCCTCCACTTGGGTTGTTGTCAGGTCTACCATATCAGCAAGATACTGTGCATTTTTCAGCTGCTACCACTCATGTTCCCAATTTCTGAGTTGGAGAAACTCAGCGGGTGAGACAGCATCTATGGAGAGAAGGAATAGGTGACGGTTTGGGTCGAGACCCTTCTTCAGACTGATTAGTGGGGGAGGGGGTGGAAAAAAAGAAAGGAAGAGGCGGTGACAGTAGGCTGTGGGAGAGCTGGGGAGGGGAAGGAGGGAGAAAGCAAGGACTACCAGAAATTGGAGATGTCAATGTTCATAACGCTGGGGTATAAACTGCCCAAGCGAAATATGAGGCGCTGCTCCTCCAATTTACGGTGAGCCTCACTCTGGCCATGGAGGAGGCCCAGGACAGAAAGGTCAGATTTGGAATGGGGGGAGGAGGTGAAATGCTGAGCCACCAGGAGATCAGGTAGGTTATTGCGAACTGAGCGGAGCTGTTGGGTGAAGCGATCGCCAAGCCTGTGCTTCGCCTCACCGACATAGAGCAGTTGACACCTGGAACAGCGGATGCAGTAGATGAGGTTGGAGGAGGTGCAGGTGAACCCCTGCCTCACCTGGAAAGACTGCTTGGGTCCTTGGATGGAGTCGAGGGGGGAGGTAAGGTGACAAGTGCAGCATTACCTGCGGTTGCAAGTGAAAGTACCGGATGGGGGGGGTAGTTCGGTGGTAAGGGACAAATTGACTAGGGAGTTATGGAGGGAACATCTCTGCGGAAAGCAGAAAGGGGAGGAGATGGGAAGATGTAGCCAGTGTTGGGATCCCGTTGGAGGTGGCGAAAATGTCGGAGGCTTATATGTTGTATGCGACGGCTGGTAGGGTGGAAGGCGAGGACAAGAGGGACTCTGTCCTTGTTACAAGTAGGGGGAGACCGGAGCTGTGGGATATAGAGGAGAGCCTCATCTACGATTGAAGAGGGGAACCCCCCATTCCCAATTTCTGAAGTCAGCAACTCTAATAGTCAATATTAAATGTAATCTGATCTATTTATTTTAAGAGTCAGTATACCTAAAGGATTTGTTCTTTCACACACTACAGTTTTTATAACATTTATTTAAACTTAAGTGGCACTTTTCCCGTTTTATATTTGGGTTCAGTGACTGTTGTAAACGGCACTTGTGTCTTCATGGTTGTTGAATTAATGTTGTAATTCCTCTGTGCCTATTTGTTGTTCCATCTGTTATTTGAAACAGCCCTGCAAAGGTAAAACTCTGAAATGAGCATGGGAATTTCTAGAAATCTATGGCAGCATTTGTGATGGAGAGAAAAAGAGGTTAATGCTTCATCTGAAGTGATTACATTAATTGGATTAAGCTGAGAGGGGAGATAAATAATAGATTTGTAATTGCAGAGTAAATGAATGGAGTTCAATGACCTGCTGCAGAAACTATGTGAAGGAAAGAACTGCAGATGCTGGATTAAATCGAAGGTAGACACAAAAATGCTAGAGTTCTGGGTCGAGACCCTATCCTGGTGACTAATTTGAAAAATAATTTCAGTGTACCAAAGAAAAATAAATAAAGAGATATCAATGAATGAATGTATGAAGAAGTTTATTGGCCAAGTATGTACACATACAAGAAATTTGCCTTGGTGCACCGCACGCAAGTAACTACACGGCATATAGTAAACAATTAAGAATAAAACATAAGACATTAAAACATTAAGAATAAAACATTATAGTTTAAACATGTGAATGAAATAAAATACCAGAGCAAAAGAGGCTACCTACTTTTGGTTATTGAGTAGAGCTACTGATCGTGGAAAAAAGCTGTTTTTATGTCTGGCTGAGGCGGCTTAGACAGTCTGGAGTCGCCTTCCCGAGAGAAGTGCTTCAAAGAGTTTGTGGCCAGGATGAGAAGGGTCAGAGATGATCTTACCCGCTCGCTTCCTGGCCCTTGCAGTGTACAGTTCGTCAATGGGGGGAGGATTGCAGCCAACAACATTCTCAGCTGATCGAATGATTAGCTGCAGCCACCGGATGTCGTGCTTGGTGGCCGAGCCAAACCACACCATAATGGAGAAGGTGAGGACAGACTATACGATGGCAGTATAGAATCGGACCATCATTGCCTGTGGCAGATTGTGTTTCCTCAGCTGCCGCAGGAGATACAACATCTGTTGTGTCTTTTTGAATGTGGAGTCGATGGTAGCCCCCCATTTCAGGTCCTAGGAAATGATGGTTCCAAGGAACTTAAAAGACTCCACAGATGTGACTGTGGTGTTGTTGATGGTAAATGGGGGGAGGGGAGGGGAGGGGAGGGGGAGCTCTCCCAATATGTATAATCAATTCCACTGTCTTAAGAGCATTGAGCTCTAGGTTGTTGCTACGGCACCAGGACGCCAGCTGTGTCACTTCCTGTCTGTAGGCAGATTTCTCCCCATCCTGGATCAGTCCAATCAGGGTTGTGTCGTCCGTAAACTTGAGAACCTTGACAGAGGAGTTTGTGAAGCTGCAGTCGTTGGCGTAGAGAGAGTGAAGGAGAGGAGAGTACGCAGCCTTGCGGTGCTCCTATGCTGAGGGTCCGAGATGTGCTTTCCCAGCCTCACATCCTGCTTCCTATCTGTCAGGATAGCTGGTGATCCACTGACAGAGGGGTTCAGGCACAGTCAACTGGGAGAGTTTGGAGTGTCGTAGCTCTGGCACAATGGTGTTGAATGCAGAGTGAAAATCCACAAACAAAATCCCAGAATCTCAGGCGGTCTAGGTGCTGAAGGATGAAGTGCAGCCCAATGTTGACTGCATCATCTATTGATCTATTGGCCTGGTATGCAAATTGCAGGGTCCAACAGGGAGTTTGTGATATTTTCCAGCTGGGCCAGCACGTCCTTCAAGGGTCTTCATGATTACAGAGGTCAGTGCGACAGGCCTGTAGTCATTAAGACCTGTAATCTTTGTATTTTAGGGTACAGGGACAATAGTGGAGACTTTGAAGCAGGCAGGGACAGTACAGGTTTGCAGGGACTGGTTGAAAATGTCTGTGTAGACCGGTGCCAGTTGTTCAGCAAAGAGCCTTAGGGTAGAGGGGGAAACATTGTCCGGTCCTGGAGATTTCCAGCATTTCTGTCTTCTGAAAAGCCTCTCTTCCTCCTCAATTTCTATTGTTGGTGATGGAGAAGTGGCCAGACTGATGTTGGGCTGCAAGGAGGGGGTAGGTAGTGGACAAGGCCCAGTCTTTGCAGACTGGAGTTGGGTTGTAAGTGGGTGTCAAGTGGTGATTGGGGAGGAGTGGGTGGGAAAGGGCCTAGTCTTTGCAGACTGGAGTCAGGATAGATCAATAAGAAAAGTTATGGGGAAAGCCCAGATGTGGAGGGGTAAATGTCGTCATTAAAATTAAAACTCTTTGAACCTGCAGAAGACCAGAAATGGAAATCGGGGAAATACAAAGCACAATCTTTTTTTTTTTTAAAGGCCTATAATCCAAGCAGGGATTGCAGAGGCATCCAACAGAACGCTCAGCAGCAGGACTTTGTTCGCATGAAAGATTCATATCCTAGGATCAATTTTTCTATGAAAGCAGACATAGCAGCTTCTGTTGTAAATAAATGCATGAAGTAAATAATCCAATTCTGGGCAACAGAGTAATCAGGACAAAGTTAAGGTACTATTGCTGAAGCTGATTTTGAGCCTGGTTGGAAATGAGACGGTGGCTAGATGCCGATGAAAACCATAGTCAGAACCACTGCATTTGCTAAAATACATTCAGCAAAATGATTATTCAATTCATCATTGACTCCCCAATTAAAGAGAACTGCATTAGGAGCAGAAAATGCAGTATGCCAGTTACAGAGCAAACATATATATTGTTGCCTGGATGGCAGTATGAGAAGGGGTCTATCAGTAGCTGTTGCTGCACAATAGTGGAAACAGAAAATCATCTGGAAATTGAGGTGATGGAGAAGAATTTGGGGGATAACCTGAAGGTGACAGTACATGGAAAGGAATGAGAATGGCAAGTTTAACACTGGGATCCAAATGTGGGACAGAGAAATACCGTATTTCCCGGCAATGAAGACGCAATTTTTTACCCTAAAATAAGGTCTGAAAGTCCCTCTTCCCCCTCCCCCTCTCCCATTCTCTTTCTCTCCCTCTTCCTCTCCCCCTCCCCTCCCACACCCCCTATGTGTCTATCTTCAGTTTAAACCAGCATCTGCAGTTCCTTCCCGCAGTGACTTTAAGGCGATGCTTCGGGCGGTGACAAGACTATTCCATCCTTTTCTGCTTTTGGCTCACTATTTGATGGTTTTCCCAGCCGTGCCCCAGATTTTGGCTTCTGCTGCCCTTCACCATGTTGTGTTTAGATGGCTTTGTTTTTATTCTTGCCATCAAGTATCCCAATTTATGGACTTTCACTGGCACTTGAGTCGTATAAACTCTCTGTAACCCGGGCTAGATTTCCTGTTCAGCTTGGTTCTTTGTTTTAGTGCGGAGCAATTCAACCTTTCTTCCCGAGGCTTTCTTTCAGCATTCGTCGCTGACAGTCATATCAATCATTGACTCCAGAAGGCCATCAGTCACACCACAATTAACTTCACTGCTTCTTTACCCATTTTGCCTCTATTCCTCATACCAATCATGCATGGTTGGAAAGCAAAAAAGGCTGCAGAGGCTGGAAATCTGAAATAAAAAAGAGAGTACTAGGGTCTGACGGCATTTGCAGAGAGGGAAAACTGATGTTTCGGGTTAATGACCCTTCATCAAAACTGGAAACCAGTAAGCATGAAGAGAGGGAGAGGAATGGGGAGACAGAAGAAATACTTGTGAAGAAGCAGTGACGAACGTTGTGCAGGGGACACAGTTGTATTTGGTTCTGTCAGAGCAAAGGAAATGGACGCTTGTATTCAAGGCTAATTGTGGTTGAATCTGCCAGGGACAAAAGCTGCAGCCAGTGAACACTGTGGAATCATTAGAGCTCACATGTTGCCCATTACAGCAAGGTTCGAACTATATGGGACAGCCATAAATATGCTGAAACCTAATACAGATGGTTATAAATGTCTTTAAGATTTTAGTAGACACCTATTTAAATCTAGAGTTTGGAGATGGGCAAATCTAGGAGAGGAAAAGTAAGAGCTGACTAAAATGTGTAGGAATTTGGAAATATTTGGAAATTCTAGCAATTAGAATGAAAACAGGAAGCTTCACCAATGCTGGTGCTGTTATAAACAAAGGTGACTAGGAATAGGTCATTGTTCCTTTACCTATATTGCAAAAAGACAAGTATCTGCGAAATGCTTAGGTTTCCAATGCGCTAACCTTTGCCTGTAAGAATGGTGTGCAATCAAATAGTAATTCAAAGTGAGAACAAGGTGTGCCATTTCAGAGATAATTATGGTGTACATAGGTTGTCCAAGTGGAAAATAAAAAGCATAGTCCTAGGTCATATCTACTAATGAATGAAGGCATACCTTGTCAAGGCCATGGATGGAGTTGCAATGAACAGATGAAAATTGTTTTTAAACATTGCATTACACTACACTAAAGGGAGCAACTGCATGTCACCTTTTCCAGAGGTAATTGGTGAATCAACAGTGTGAATAAAAGCAAAACTCGGAGTGGCAGAGACGAGTAATTGTCTACGACTTGGATAAAATTGCAGCTTGATTTGGAATAAATGAATTCATTGAGACAAGACAGCTGAGGAGAAAGTTAAACATGAAGTCCTAGAGTAACTCAGTGAGGCATGTTGTCTGACCCGCTGAGTTAATCCAGCACTTTGTCTATCTATGGTATAAACAAGCATCTGCAGTTCCTTGTTTCTGCATTTTGAGGAGAAAGTTACTATATAAAATTATCCTGTTGATGGTCTATGTTTCTGGACCTATTACAAGCATGAGGTGCAACAGTAATTTAAAAAATAAATAAATAAATAAATGGTATCAGGATCTGGTAACGGGAGGTAAAACAACAAAAACAGACTTGGTTGGTAGTCCCCTTTCTGCGGAGTTTAATGTCATAATAGAGCGATTGTTCCTATTTTCTTTTTCTTTCTTTTCTAGGGTCTACTTTCTCACTTTACTTCCTTCTCTAACTTCTTTTCTAAGGGGCTTTCTTTTCCCAACACTCTTGCACTTCACGACTCTTGCGCACTTTCTTTACTTTCCTTACTTCTATCTTTTTCTTAAAGCTCAAAAAAAATGAAGCGGTACAAAAAATGTATTAAGATATATATGTTGTGTAGTATTGTAATTTACCGTACTTCGAATAAAAATAAAATTAACAAAAACAAAAAAAGATTATCCTGTTGATATTTTGTGATGAGAACCTGTACAGGACAAATAAGTGACCAAGTTGTAGGATGTCAGAGAAAATTGGATGTAAGAGTTAAGAAACAGTTTATGGACCGGTGGTTTGATGTTCAATAGTGGTGTCATAGTCCAAAATGGGGTAGGAAGAGGAACTGCCTAACAAGTTATCGTTTTTTAATTAAGTAGTTTGCAAATCATCCATCCAACCGTTAATGTTCTGTTTGTGGTGACGTTATCTGTTAACTTTACTCTCTTAACTGATTGTTACTTAAATATTTGCTCATTTTGCAGTTTTATTTCTGATGAAAGGTTACATTTAAAACCTTTACCCATTTTACTATTTGGCCAAAAGCTATTAGCTCTCTTCGGAATTTCCCATTTTCATTTGGTCAAATATACAGTGCATTTTCTAGCGACACACAGCAGACGCAAGCAGTCAGTATTTTATAAATGAAATGAGTGAAAACCATTGAAAATAGTATAAACGGTTGAAGCTGATTTTAGTTTTTAAGCTCAAGTGCTGGTACAAAAATCCTTTGAATCCTTATTTGCATAATGCTGTCTAAATTGCTTAACTATTTAGCCTGGAAATTTTACTAGGAGTTCTGGTCTTCGGAATAATGTAGACAGGAAACCACTAGATTACTCATGGAAACTACACGAGATTAGAGTCCATGAAATTATTCTCCCAACCTACTGATTCAATCTTTTCAACTTTCTCTGGCACAATCTAATTCTGTTTCTTTTGTTTCTTTTGTGAAGCGGTTTAATTGTTGTCATGTGAATAACATGATTTTAGCATTAAATGAAGAAGGATATTTCATAAAGGTTTTCTTGGTCCAGGAATTCTGGTTCTTGGGTTGGAATCTTGGCTGTTTCTGCAGGAAATATGACATTATGGATTTCACACACAATCAAAATGCACTCTCCACAATGCCCACCACTCGCCACCATGCGCAAACTGCTTGTGCGGTTGAGAAGTTGAGACATTCCCCAAAAATGTGCCTTTAATCATTCATCTTTACTTGTATGTTCTCTGTGATTACTTCTTTTGTTCTGAAGAATGGTGAGGGATTTCAGAATCTATCGATGTCCACTGTCTGAACTCACAGTTCAGTGTTATTGGAAATTATTACTGGTATTAATATTTTTTAAATTGATCAATTCTTCAAATATTTATTGAGCCTTCTTGATTGCTGTTTGAAGTTTATTTTCTGTTTTGTAATCATTATGGACTATTACTGCCAGATATTTTATTTATTTTTCTTCCAGGACTTGATGAAATAGATGTAGGAATGATGTTTCCCTTGTGTATAAAAGCATGGATTCACAATCTCAAAGTAAGAGTGGGTCATTCAGAAAAGAGACAGTGATTTATTTCCTCAGAGGTTATTGAATGTATGGAATTGTATTCAAGAAAGAGATACACATATTTTAGATCAATTGATTGAAAGATACGGCATGGAATTAGTTCCTTCTGTCCACAAAATTCACACTGATGATCATCAGCCATTCATATTAGTTCTATGTTATCCCACTTTCTCATCCAGTCCCTACACACTAGGAGTAATTTACAGAGACTTGGGAGGAAACCGGAGCACCCGGAGGCAACCCACGCAGTCTGGAGAATGTGTAAACTGCATGTAGACAGCAACCAAGGTTAGGAATGAACCTTGGTCTCTGGCGCTGTGAGACGTTAAGGGAATCGGGAGATAAATGCCAGAACCTAGCATTTAGCTAAATGATCAGCCATGGTGGCTTATTCCCTACTTCTATTTAAGGAATTACATTAATTTCAAGTATTAGATTTTTATGTATGATATTTAAATGTTTGTCTGATAAATTCATAAAATAGCAGAACAATTGTGAACCAAAAATTGCCAGTTGTATTTTTATGGTCAAGATGCTACTTTTAAACTCATGAAATGCAAATTGATGGGTACTGTGGTGAATGGGGCATCTGAGACCTCCTAAGCATTTGTTCCAGTGAACAAATCTTCTATGTGTTCTTGGGTGGGTAGAGAAACATGTGGATTAAGAGGAGAAACTGAAAGATCGAAAATTGTCAGAAATTATAAATTTTACTTTTCGGTAATTCATTTTCTGTCAATTGAATTGCATTTTATTGTTTATTTGATTTCAATTAAGTGTGGTTAATGTAAATATCTTTAAAAATGTAAATGTTTGCTTTATTCCATTTATTCCTGGGGCCTCTTTGTAAAAAATAAAGGAGCTATGATTTACACTGAAATCTGTATTCTGAAAGGACAGGGTTGTCTGATTATTTTAATAAAAGGAAAGTATCTTTCGAGGGAAATACTGATTGGGGATGGAACATGAATGTGAATCCGAATAAAAGTAGAATTTAGTGGCCTTCCATTAGTGCAGCTTCCTCCACCTCTGAAGTAGCTGAATTGCACATCATCAAATTACACTTTCATGAAATTTATGGAGAAATGCTAAGTAGCTAAGACTGAACGTACATGCAAACTGGTTTTAGTTTTTCCTGGCAAGATTTGCAGACAAATAAAAGTTTAATTTTGTGCATTAGAAGCCTTTGCAAGTTAACTCCTTCATGAATGTGCTCTAATAGAAGTGCAAAAAAAATCTATGTTGTCTGTTCTAAATGAGATTTATAAAAAGTGGTTCAAAGGCCATCAAACTCATTGCAGTGAGCTTCTTGTCGCTTTTAACAGAAAAAAGAATTGTATTGAAAAACTAACTTCAATGAAAATAAGTTAGTTAGCAATTCAATATATTCTATTTTCCAAAGATAGACACAAAAAGCTGGAGCAACTCAACGGGACAGGCAGCATCTCTGGAGAGAAGAATGGGTGGCGTTTCGGGCTGAGGCCCTTCTTCAGACTGGTTTTCCTTTTCACACACCACTGCTTATTGTTCCATATCAATCAATGCATGCTCTGTTATACTATTTTTAAAATAGTTTCCTCTTACAGAAACTGTTCCACATTAGGGTGTTATTTAAAGGGTTCAGGCTGCCATTTGATATGCTTCCAATTTGATCTGAAAGCTAATGTCATGGAGGTCACAATCACACTTGATCGTGAACTACTGCATGGTCAGGTTGATCCCATCCACATTTAACATCCGCTCATCTCCAGCAGGATTCATTGCCCAAGGACGGGGAAAGAAAACTACGGCTTCTTGGAGAGTTATTAGATAACGTCAGTCAATGAGAGCTTCTGGCCTTTTTAGCTCATTTTCACACTTAGTTAACAAGAATGAAGATTTTTAAGTTTATTGTGAGAATTATTGAAGATGTTCAGAACATCAGGAGCATTGTTTTCTGTAAGACTGAGTTAGTAATATTTCTGTAGTCTATTGTCTGAATCCCAATTCTGATGGTCCAAGATTGATTAGCAAGGAGAAGATTGATTGTTGATTTAAGTTAGTGGAAGAGAAGAATGATATGCGCAGGCTGTTGCCTAATGCATTTAGCACAGCAGACCAGGAGTAAATTTTTACCCCACTGTTAAGGCAGATGAGAATTCTGAACTGCAGGAAAATAGATTGGAGGGCTGCACGGTGGCGCAGCAGTAGAGTTATTGTCTTACAGCGCCAGAGACTCGGGTTCGATCCTGACTATGGGTGCTGTCTGTGCGGAGTTTGTATGTTCTCCCCATGACCACGTGGGTTTTGCTCGGGTGCTCCGGTTTCCTCCCACATTCTTTGGTAACATTGTAACATTGTCCCTAATGTGTAGGATAATGTTAGTCCATGAGGATCATTGGCCAAAGGGCCTGTTTCCGCGCTGCATCTCTAAACTAAACTAATAGCCAGTTGAAAATGTCATTAAATAGTCAAACTGCTGCTTCTAATTGTGCAGCGGCAACAGTTATATACGTAGCATCAGCAGGAAGAAAACCATTTTCTGAAGCGGCCACAATTTGAGTGAGGTGGGATTGTCACTTACTGCTTTAGATGCCTTAAATGTCTGACCAACTCGTTCTGAGCATCTGGATTCAGCAGGCTGGATATTAATGACCACAGAATCCATATGAGGAATGATGTCAAGACCAGAAGCAAACATAAAAGGGGGTAAAGTCTGTCGCTTTCCTGTGGATCAAGGTCAATGTGAGTTTAGCTACAAAAGTCGAGCTTATTGATGGTAGCTACATGTGAGATTTTGAGCATAATTAAGGGAAGCAAAGCAGTTTTATAGCATTCTTAATGCCCAGAGGACATCTCAACATGCCGTGCGGCTAGGGAGGTACCTTTTGAAGTGTTGCACTGCAGGAAATTGCAACTTCCAGTTGTATCAGTACAGTGTATATCACAAAACCGCAAAGAGGAACATGACCAAATAATGTTGTTTAACGAAATTTTGATTGACCGATTAAATCCAGGTAATTATCTCTTTTAGTTTACCGAATCATTGGCAGGGAAAGTGACGAGTGCATTTATTCAATTGTAACTTGATCAAAAGCACTCATTTTAGTAAAATAAAAACTCCAGATTGTTATTGCAAGTATAAAATTCACGGTATGAGATTAAAATGCTGTCTTTGATCAAAGAGCTTATCTCCTTTTACAGGGTCTTTAAAAAGATCCCGTAAAAATGTAAGTAATTGAGAAAAATTCTGTTCCCCCACAAAGACGGGTTGTTCTGATTGATTGTTGAGGCTAATTATTTCTGCCCAGGCCATTGTTGAGTTTCTCAGCACAATGTCCCAGACATGTCTTTTGTAAATGACTTGCTTCCATTGCAAGGTCAGAAGTGTGGTTTTTGCTGTTGATTGTTTAACGTTTGATTCAAGGTAGGGAGATATTTGATAAGCAAGCGAGTGAAAGGTTATTGGGAGCCATAAGAAAGAATGGAGAATGTAGAATCAATCTGAAGAAGGGTCTTGACCCAAAATGTCACCCATTCCTTCTCTCCAGAGATGCTGCCTGTCCTGCTGAGTTACTCTAGCATTTTGTGTCTGCCTTTGATTTATACCAGCATCTGCAGTTCTTTCCTACACAATGTAGAATGAAGGTTTGTAATCAAATTAGCTGTGATTTTATTTAATGGCAGGACAGTTTAAGGGGCTGACTGGCCAATTTCCGCTCATAATTCACATGTAATTTCTGACTCCTGGGGTGATGATGTATTTCAAACCTGCAACATTTCGAGAAAATTTGTATTTATGCCAGACCAGTGGCACGGAATGCCCAGAAAGAGTTTAACCACCTCCTCCTATCATTCAATAGTGAATATCCCATCGGCCTCATTGTGGAACCACTTTTGTACAGAATCTTGAACGATCTGTTACATAAATATTCAAGAGTAAAGATAAATGTTGCCTCATACAGGAATGTGATATGTGGTATCATTTGTTCTACTTGAACATGATTATAACTGAAAACTAGAAGGGAGAAAAAGTGTTTTTTTTATATAAAGAAGTTTCCTCAGGAATAGATGGTTGTAAAGGGGAGTTTTGCCAAAGACTGAAGGCCAGCTGAGTCTTAGTTTGTGAAAGAACAGAATGAGAGAAAGGAAAATTCTGCTCTATTTTTATTCCCGCATTGCACAGCCAAGAGCCTTTCCCATCTTTTTATATGTCTCTAATCATAGTCGATTGTAATATAGTTTTGTGGGTTAATCGTTGAATATTGATATTGGTTTATTATTGTCACGTGTACTGAGAAGCAGTGAAAAAACTTTGTTTTGTGTGTTATTCAGGCAAATCATACCATACATAAGTACACCAGGTAAGGCAAAAGAGAAAATAAACAGATTGCACAATATAGTGTTCTACAAAAAGTGCAGATAATAAAAGGCTGCAAAGTGGTAGATTGGAAGTTCAGGAAATGTATCCCTGGTGTAAGAGAAGAACATTCAAGAGGCTGACAACAATGGGGACGAAGGTGTTCATGAGTCTGGTGTTATGTGATTTCAACCTTTCATGTCTGCTGCAGACTGGAGAGTGCAGAAGAGGAATGGCCAGTGTGTGAGAGGTCTTTTATGTTGGAAAAAAAAAACATAAAGTGCTTCATTTTGGGTTTGGACCCTTCTTCAGACTGATTATAGTGAGAGGGGAGAAAGCTGGAAGAGAGGTGAGAACAGGACAAAGCCTGGCAAGTGATGGACAAAGGCCAGTGATGAGAAAAAAAAGGCTGTGAGATAAAGAATAAAGGAGAGCAGAGTCATACAATGTGAAGCCAGACCAGGGGATGTAGGTAGAAGGGGATAGGAGATGGGGAAAGGATTTGAGATTCAGCCCACTACTTGTGGTGTTATCTGTAAACTTGGAAATGGAGCTGGGGCAGAATTTGGCTGCAGAGAAGCAAGTGTTTCGAGAGTATAACCAGGGGCTGAGAACTGCGCCTTGTAGGAGACGGGTATTGAGAATCCTTAGAGAGGATGTTTTGTTGTCTATCCTTACTAATTGCTGTCCATGGATTAGGAGGCCAAGCATGCAGTTGCAGAGGAGGGAACTAAAACCTAGGTCCAGGAGTTTGGAGATGAGTTTGGCCCCAGTATGTGTAGGATAATGTGCGGGGATTGCTGGTCGGTGTAGACTCGGTGGGCCTTCAGGATCATTGAACAAATTTTGTCTGTCTTGGCAATCTGTGCGTGATCTCCAAGTTGTCACCCTTCCTACATCTGAATCCTTGGTAAACAGAATCAGATTCTGTGAACAAAGGAACTAGATAAATAAAGGGGTAACAACATGCATAGTGCGAATGAATGCCAGACTCCAGCCCTCCACCCTCTTCCAGTCCCTGCGTTGTGAAGTTTCGTGACCACCGTGTAGCCCTGATGTGCTGAAGTTTTGTTCATTTAAACATTGCGAATGTTAAGTCTACCATCTTCAGTTTTCAGCATGAACTCCATGACCTCTCCATTTGAATCCTCCTTTATGACCTTGGTTTCAAATGATTAGTTTAGTTTAAAGTTTAGGCATACAGCATGGAAACAGGCCCTTCGGCTCACCGGGTCTGAACAGACCAATGATCACCACACATGATCCTACACACACTGGAGACAATTTACAATTTTACCAAGCCAATTAGCCTACAAACCTGTACGTCGTTGGAGTGCGGGAGGAAACCGGAGGTCCTAGAGAAAACCTACGCAAGTCACAGGGATAACATACAAACTCTGTACAGACAGCACCTGTAGTCAGTATTGAACATTGGTCTCTGGCACCGTAAGGAAGCAACTCTACCGCTGCACCACTGTGCCGCACCTGTGCTGCAGTTTTGTTAATTTAAACATTGAGAATGCTAAATCTATCATCTTTAGTTTTCGTCATGAACTACATGAGCTCACCATTTGAATCCTCTGTCTGACCATGGTTTCAGATGATCTGGACAGTTTGCGGCTTTACTATTCCATCTGATTACAACTGTGCATCTCCTATCCTCACACTCAGAGGGCCTGTTTAACATCCCCTGCCACATGTCTGCGCTCATCCATGCCTGAGCCATTTCTCAGGCTCCGCTCTCCCTCAACTCCCCTGCCTACGCTTATCCTTCACACTTCATTAACCATAACTTGTTCAAAACTCGACTACTTGCATTGGGGCCCAGGGTCTCAAAATTAAATATCTCATCCCATTTTCAAATCTCTTTAAGTCCTCTCTCCACCACAAAAACTCTCTGAAAGATGTGTGTTCTTCTGATTCTGGAGTATTGTGCATTTTGTCACGTATGACCCAGAAATTCTGGCCAATTGTTTTCACGGTTTCGGAATGAGAGGGCAGTAGTCCAAAACTTGCTTCATAAAATTCTGCCACTCCTTTTCCTCCTTGAAGGCTCACCTTAAAACACAGATCAAGCTTTCAATTAGTTGTGACATCGTCTTTATTTTATTTTCCGATCGGCTTCTCTGAAGCCCCTCGCATTGTTGTCTTTGTTGAAAGTGTTTTATAATTGCACGCTGTTGTAATTAAGCAAATGCTGGCTCACATTTATGCCGCATGACTGGATGAGCAGCTTGCATTGATAGCAGAAGCATAGTGTATTAAGGGCTACGTTTTCTTCAATAAGAATTATTGCAAGAAAAATAAGTAATTTGCAACCATAGAACACTTCAGTCAAGCATCCGGATGAAAAAAATACTTTTATTTTTCACCTTACTCAGTCGTAGGACTTCTCACAGCACAGAGTTACTTTGAAGATATTATCACTATTTTATAAATAGGTAATTGCAAAATCCGAACTGCATACAGGTTTCACAAGAGGCAAACAAATTAACGGCCAAATAATTGGTTGCATTAGCTGAAGGATTGCTAAGAGAATAAGGATTTTTTTCTCTTTAAACAGCCTCCTCAACAGGTAAACAGATGGTACTTCCACAAAAGCAGCTTTCCCCTCAGCATGGGACTGGCTTATGAGTATAGATTGTATTGCTATGGGGATGTTTCATAGTACAATCTATGATTTAAAGATAGAATTGTTGAAAATTCAGCAAGATGACACTGCAAATGCAAATCTCCAAGAGGAAGATTTCAATAACAATACTGTATCTTAAAATGTGAAAAGCAACATCAATTGCCATTTTATACTGATGAAGCAGCATGTATCTTGCTTTGTGCTGGTAAATTATTTACACAATTTCACTCCTTCTGCCATTTCCTGTGGGACCAAGCTCTGATCTTAAAGATCCATATAACATCTTAATATGCGAGAATGGCAAAACAAAACCAAGGGAAAAACAGGTGAAAGTGTGCATTTACACAGTTTCTCTGTGGTCTCTTTGGTTGAAGGCATTGCCATTACTGTGTGGAACTTCTGAGCCAAGTTACGAATGGATAACGCAGTTTGAGTACAAATTTCTATTGGTGTCATTTTGACAGAAAGTTAACTGCATTTATAGGTCTTGGCTAAAAGAACATTAGCTTTAAATGTTGAAACTTCACTTTCATGTTCTGCAGATGAACCAAATCCATGGGGATGACGTTATTTTTAGAATCTGGGTGATTAAAACAAACATATGCTGGTTGTTCAACTATAAGCCTTTCACTGTGGCTTCAAGACAAGATAATGAATGGCTGTTCTGTAGCTGGATAACAAGATACATATAGAATCCCAAAGATCTGGCGGCCACACTATGTTGAATGAGGTCAATAAACCTGGTGTTTCAGCATATTTCTCCCATTTCGTCAAATATCAACTTGCAAAGTGCTCTAAATGACCGTTTTAAGACTTGGAAGATTTGCAGGCAAACTTCAGAGGCAAACCAAAAAAGCAATGTTTTTTTAAAAAATTGTGGTTTAGTTTTATTTTAAATGTTTGGTGATCATTACTAATGGTGCCCTAGTGGAATGCTTGCTTGGGAATGTTGCAAATACAGATAATGTTGATTTGCCTTTCCCCTAACAGGCAATACAAGGCTTGCAGCCAAACTTTGGGGTGGCTGCAAGAATTATTTTTAATTTGAAGATCTTTCGAGGAACAAAATAATATGGTATGTGAAGGAAAGAACTGCAGATGGTTTAAATCGAAGATAGACACAAAATGCTGGACTAACTCAGTGGGACAGGCAGCATTGACACAAAATGCTGGAGCAACTCAGCGGGACAGGCATCATCACACAAAATGCTGGACTAACTCAGCGGGACAGGCAGCATTGACACAAAATGCTGGACTAACTCAGCGGGACAGGCAGCATCGACAAAAATGCTGGAGTAACTCAGCGGGACAAGCAACATCACACACAATGCTGGAGTAACTCATCAGACTCAATGCTGGAGATGCTGCCTGTCCCGCAAATAATATAGCATATTAATTGACCTGTAGATTTGAATGTGAGTGGATTAAACCCTCGTTTTAATGGACCTCTTTATAACGATTATCGACGGAGCCCCAACTCGCACCTTCTCTCGGCGGCTTAGAGCGTAGACTTCCGAGGGCCCTCACCTGACTCGCAAGATGTACCTTCCATCCTTCACTTTGTCCACTGGACTGCCTCCTCCTCCAGTCACTATGTCCACTCGGCCTCCCCTACTCCCCCTCCACTGCCGCTTCATCCTCCTCCCCTAGAGTCGCCGACATACTCCACCTTGGAGGCGATAGCAGGTGAGGGTGGAAGGAGCCCCATGATGACCAAGCGTGTCTTGTCGTTGGCAGCGGCCTGAAGTATCTGCTGTCCCCAGGGGCTACGGTGTGCGCCGCAACAACAGCCACATGAATTGGTGAAGAAGGGCTCGCTGGTGCAGACCAGCGGCATCGGTCCTTGGTTTGAATGTGAAATGACACAAAGTGCTGGTGTAACTCAGCAGACTGATTCAGTCTGAACAAAAGTTGTGATATTACCTATCCATGTTCTCCAGCGATGCTACCTGACTTGCTGAGTTACTCCTGCACTTTGTGACAAGATTCTTGATTAGTACAGGTGTCAAGATTCTTGATTAGTATGAGTTTATGGAGAGAAGGCAGGAGAATAGGGTTAGGAGGGAGAGGTATGCTTGAATTGATGAAGCCATGATGAATAGCAGAGTAGGTGATGGGCCGAATGGCCTGATTCGTCTCCTATTCGTTATGACCTTTAGAGTAATAGCCAACATCTGCAGTTCTTTGTTTCAACTACATACAGTATTATTGCTCTGTTATAACGGACAATCAGCAATAATGGACACCATTCCCCTTTCCTGTGACTTTCCCTCTGAAGAAGGGTCTCGCCCCCAAACATCACCTATTTCCTCTCTCCGGAGATGCTACCTGTCCCGCTGAGTTACTCCAGCTTTTAATGTCCATCTTCAGTTTAAATCAGCATCTGCAATTCCTTCATGCCCAGGACAAGAACAACCCAGTAACGGTGCCTGTACAATTAACTAAACTATCAACCCTCACTGCCAAAGTGCACACAATAGTGGAATGGTCAGAGTGATGTGGCATGTGAGCGAGTACTAGGTTGTGAAATTCTACGCTTAAACGAATGATTATCTTTGCAGCGAAGGAGAAAAGAAGCAAATTGTATCAGAGGGTTGGTGTGAGGTGGTGAAAGTATCTATCTGAATAGTGCTAATAAACTTTCAGTTCAAAGTCCCACTATATGCCCGTGTACACATAATACAAAGTATTTTTGCAGATTATTTGATTCCTTTTCTGGCCCAGCGGTAGTCCACTGCCCTCATCCAATGGGTTATTATTCCAATACACTGGTTTTCTCTGAATATATGTCATGGTAGTTGATTTTGAGGTGCTTTCTTTTAGTGGTGATTGCTTCCTTGAGAATTTAACCTTAACTCATAGGATGAGTTTACAGACTTTGGACATATTTTTCCCAATGGTTTTGTTTTGGAATTTTTATAACTGATGAGAATTTGAGTTGGCTTTCCATGCAGTTAGCCAAGTTATTAAATTGTAAGATTTTGGCTACAACCTTGATTTCACGGGGAATGGGCAACCTACATTATTTCCCTGGATGGTTAATATTTTTCATTGAGCAGTTTTCCAATTTTGGAGTTACTAACTGTTGCCAGCAACATCAGCCTTCCAGTATCTTAATTCTTAATGCACTTCCATGAACAGTGAGATATCCCATAGCCAAACCTGACTTCATATTTGACTGCCTTTGACATGTCTTTAAGGTGATGTTGATCAAAATTGATCTTGCATTTTTGCCCATTTTCAACAAGACCCATATTAAAGCACATCATAATGTTGAGAACAATCCCAGGTGTTGGTTTAGATCTGCCTTGGGCACCACGCATCATTATTTTATCTGAGCAAACATGATTATTTTTTAATTTAGTTGCCTTTGCATTCAAGGTTGATCAATTTGCATTTAATTTTTCATGCTCTGTAGTTATGCATAAAGAACTAAAGCTGTACATGCATATATCATGCTTCTCTGTTTTTGCCTGCAGTTAGCCTATTCAATGGTCACGATGACAGGATCAGCCATCAGTCCCAGGGTTGGTTGTAGCAGATCATACAGCAAGAATGTGCTCCCAAGGTTTATGTTGATGCAAACACGAACCCTCATTTCTCAATGGTATCTTCTTCACTTGTGGGACCATTATTATACTGCAAACTGAAGAGATTACAGATGCTGGTTTCTGGAGCAAGATACCAAACTGCTGGAGGAATTCCATTGGTTGAGTAACAGCTCGGCCCAAAAACATAAATGATTCCTCCCCAACCCCCAACTATGCTGCTTAATCCACTGAGTTCCTTCAGCAGTTTGATTTTTGCTACATTTTCATTTCAAACTTCCATGTAAATATACTGCCAATAAATAAAAAGATGATTTAGACATTCATGTGGAATATTCTTGTAGGGAAGACTTGTTTGAAAATGAGAATGTTGACACCTGTGCCCTTTGAGATTTTTGGAAGGTTTGTCCTTCAGGTTAACTGGCCTGAAAAGCTTGTTGTCTGGAGAAGTACTGAAGAAACAAAATGATAAGTTGATATTTGTCATGATATGATGCTGGTGCTTATTACAGGGACTAGAGTCTGCTCTATGCCCATTTTGCAAAATGCAAGATGAAGTGGGAGGGAAGTACCTTTGATACTGAAGGCCTGCACACCAGATGTGCCTTGGCTCAAACAATTGTTAATGAGGCCTTTGTGCTGTAAGAAGGTCTCAAACCTTTGCTGCCCTGCTGTTCAGAGGCCATGGGCAATTGGTGCTGGATGATTTGGGAAAGGGTTGGTATTTACATCTACAGGCTATGTGTTGACTCAGCAGTTTATTTCACAGTGCATTTGGTCTCATTATTCACAGTTTCTTTCCATCTACCCTTTTTTTTTAAAGGAATTGAAATGTAATTATACCTGAACAGAAATGGATATTTCCTGGCCCATCTGTTTATCTGATAATTCTCTGAAATCTGATCAGAGGAGATGTAGAAGATATCCGCAACCTAATAAAAAGGGCATTACCATGATCCTACATAGAAAGCTATAAAACACATAGATATCAGCAACTTCATGCGAGTCTATAACTGTACATTAAGCAAATACTCCTTTAAAGGAGTGCTTTATACCCCAAATTCTTGGGTCACAAGGCAACTGCAGGTTTTTTTTCTAGAGTGAGGGTGTAATGAGGGTATATCACCGAGATATTTAACATTATCAGGTGTATCAATAGGGTGACTTCCCCATACCAAGGGTAGTTGAAACAAGAGGAAATAAATTTAGGGTAAGGGGCAAAAGATATAGAGAGAGATCTGTGGGGAACCTTTGTCTACTGGATAGTGCTATGTACCTGGAATACACAGTTTGAGGGAGTAGTTGGAGGAAGAGTTGCGGGCAGCATTTATCAAGTGTCCTTTATAATTTAAAAAAAATGACTTTATTTTATATATATATTAAAGTAATAATATATACATAATATAAATGATATAATAAAGTTCATTTTTGAAATTAAAAATAGAAATATGTATACACACACATAAGAGAAACAAAAACCAATGCATAGCTTACTTTATGTTCATAGGTCTATACATTTGTAGTAATAGTACATTCTATATACAAGGCACAATTGCCTCTAATGTGGCCTTCTTGGACAAGATACACTTCGAATGTTTGAGGCTTTTCCATTTGATCCAGTCTGTCAGTGTCTGGTGGCGGCGACCGTATCCTTGAAGCCTTGGCATTGGCTGCTGGAGGCTTCATGGCATTCATTAACATGTACTCTTGCAGCCTGGAATATGTCAGTCGGCAACATGGCCTTGCACACATCTTATTGCACTGGAAGACCAACGGGTTTTAGACAGTTCAAAGCATGTCTTTCACTGAGTTGATGATCTTCCAGCAGGACTTGATATTTGTGTTGGTACATGTCCCTGGGAACAGTTCCTCGATCAGAGAAACTCTGTTACATGATCCTTGGGACAAAGCTGACAACACCTCGTGCATCATTTTCCAGACCTTCTTTGAAAGCACAGTCCACAAAGAGGTAGACTTGTCTCACCCTCATCAAAGCTGTCTCGAGAATAGTATGTATTGGGGGTGAGACTGTGGCTGAGAAGTATGGTGGCTGATGGGAGAGAATGCCTCTCACTGCCAGACAAGCAGTGAAGCAAATGATTTTGACAGACTGCTCATTAAACCATCCTGGGAATCCTTTGCATCCTTTTTCCAAAATGTCTTATGGTCACCTTTATGTGTTGCTGTATCGATGCGTACTGCATAGAACATGAAGTGCACAAACACAAGTGCTGAGGTTCTACCTATCTCCAGATATTGCAAATGATGACCTGGTTTTATTGCCATGCGATGTTCCATTCAGCTGGACATTGTTGCACTACCTGTCCTTTGTGGAAAAGTTCATTCAGGAAAACATCTTCCATGGGCGGAAATCGCTTTTAAACCATGGGGGGGACACAATGAATGCTGACATCTAGGACAGGGGTCGGCAACCTACGGCCCACGGGCCGGATACGGCCCGTAACCCGAAATCATCCAGCTCGCAGGCGTATTTTTTTTCAATTCATTTTCGGGATCTGGGAACTGCAGCCAGTCCCGGGGCACGCAGACAACCTGGGAACTGCAGCCAGTCCCGGGGAACTGCAGCCAGTCCCGGGGCAAGCAGCCGACCTGGGTGCTACAGCCAATCCCGGGACAGGCAAGCCGACCTGGGCGCGCAGGCGACCTGGGAACTGTAGCTTCTTTGGCCCACCGTGTGCGCGCTGGCCAGCAATCACCCCGTGCACTAGCACCATCCGACACTCAAGGGACAATTTACAATTTACCGAAGCACTTACCCTACAAACCTGCACGTCTTTGGAGTGTGGAGCAGGCGAGCCGACCTGAGACTGGCTGTAGCGCCCAGGTCACAAAACATGGGGGGTGATTGTCCCCCACCTCTCAAAACATGGGGATGACAGGTCCCCCCCCGGCTCCCCAGGTCTTTAACCACGTCTATTGGGCAGTAGTCGGTATGGAAAGACCTGCAGACCTTGTGGTGTTTAAGACTTGGGAGAGATGATCACTTGAATTGCCTAGTCGCGGAAGGCTGTGGGCCAAGTGCTGGAAGATAGGATTAAAAAGTAGATGGGACCCAATTGGTAGGTATCGAGGTGGTGGGCCGACTGTTTCCCTGATGTTCAATTGCATTTCAGTACAGTCTTGTATGTGTGCACTATTGTCAGAGGATAGACACAAAAAGCTGGAGTAACTCAAAGGGACAGGCAGCATCTCTGGAAAGAAGGAATGGGTGAAGTTTCTGGTCGAGACCCTGAGACCCTTCTTCAACCCTGTATTGTCTTTGCTGGTAATATAACATTCACTGATATATGAGTAGGGATTATATTCGGGTTACGGGCCAATAAAGGCTATCTATCTATCTATTCCCGGTTTGCTGACTAAGATTTGATCAAGGTCTATCTTTTAACAATATTGTTGAAAAACTGTTGATTTTGTCCTCCTTGCATTGCTGCCTGTGTGAACTTGAAGTGTGAAAGCTGACTGCTGTTTTCTATACTACTTCAAAGTAATGTCTTGCCTGTAAAGAGTTTGTGCAGATCTGGAGAGTGCGTGAAAGCTAATAGATAAATATGCATTTGTTTATCAAGAGCACGTCCCTTATCTAAAAGCCTGGGAACTGTAGAAACCATAGAGTACATGCAATTAGATCAAATTCCTTTTGAAGTTCAAAGTTGCTGGAGTTGAGTATAGGAGCAAAGAGGTCCTTCTGCAGTTGTACAGGACCCTAGTGAGACCACACCTGGAGTATTGTGTGCAGTTTTGGTCTCCGAATTTAAGGAAGGACATTCTTGCTATTGAGGGAGTGCAGCGTAGGTTCACAAGATTAATTCCTGGGATGGCAGGACTGTCATATTCTGAGAGAATGGTGCGGCTGGGCTTGTATACTCTGGAGTTTAGAAGGATGAGAAGGGATCTTATTGAAAAATATAAGATTATTAACTGTTTGGACACGCTAGAGGCAGGAAACATGTTCCCGATGTTGGGGGAGTCCAAAACCAGGGGCCACAGTTTAAGAACAAGGGTAGAGAACAGAGACGGGGAAACACTTTTTCACACAGCCATTTGAGAATTCGGGGCAGAGGCCGAGGAAACACTAGATTTCTTAAAGATAACAGACATAGAAACATAGAAACATAGAAATGAGGTGCTGGAGTAGGCCATTCGGCCCTTCGAGCCTGCACCGCCCTTCAATATGATCATGGCTGATCATCGAACTCAGTATCCCGTACCTGCCTTTTCTCCATACCCTCTGATCCCCTTGGCCACAAGGGCCACATCTAACTCCCTCTTAAATAGAGCCAATGAACTGGCCTCAACTACCCTCTGTGGCAGAGAGTTCCAGAGATTCACCACTCTCTGTGTGAAAAAAGTTCTCCTCATCTCGGTTTTAAAGGATTTCCCCCTTATCCTTAAGCTGTGACCCCTTGTCCTGGACTTCCCCAACATCGGAACAATATTCCTGCATCTAGCCTGTCCAACCCCTTAAGAAGTCACGAGATATGGGGAGAAGGCAGGAACGGGGTACTGATTGGGGATGATCAGCCATGATCACATTGAATGGTGGTGCTGGTTCGAAGGGCCGAATGGCCTACTCTGCACCTATTGTCTATTGTCTAAAACCATCAAAGATATATCATGCTAATATATATTGCCATGAATAATTAACGTAGTAGCTTGTTTAAAAATGTTGTTTTAAATTGTCGCAATCAATATTCTGCCTATTGGTCTCTCCTGTTACATTTGTTTCACACACAATTTAATTGCTGCATTCTCCCTGCTTTTTCAGCTTTCTATTGCCAATGACAGTCTTATGTATACAATCTTGTTTTAGCTTTGTTGGAGGAAGCATTCTATACCTTCTGTTTCACTTCATGGCCATATTGAAATTGGATTCCCATCCTGTGAGGAACTGCTAATGTTTGTAGTGTACCAGAAAGGTGTGATATAACCTCATAAATACAGTCTGACAGGTTGATGCATCAGAAATGTTTAATACCTAAGAACATGCTGTAACATAGAGAAGGCTGGCTGCTCCTCCTTTCAGTAAGATAATGGCTGATCTGATCTTGATATGTCGGCACCACTTTCCAGCCTAATCCCCTAAAGTCGAGAATTCTTAACTTAATTGTACATAATAACTCCGCCAGCCATCTGCTTTTTGTTTTGAATGTATCATGTTCAATAATTTTGCATTGTCTGCTCATAAAAGTAATGAAAACCAATCTGCGATAATTTGGCTTTTATGCACTTCTGTATATTAAAATTTGTATTCATAGGAATTGGGAACAGCAATTAGAGTTCTGAATATTTTCAGTCTAGCTGAATGCAATTACTTTCCTCCGTATTCTGTTAAGCAGTCAGAACTTGCCCATCATGCTATTAAAGACTGTATTTATTATCGCTAACAACTAATAACTAGGCTGAAGACGAATCTCTGGCACCACCTCCACAACAATAAAACGGCAGGAAACCAAGTATTTTTAATAGAAACCATAGAGTACATGCAATTAGATCAAATTCCTTTTGAAGTTCAAAGTTGCTGGGCAAAACAAAACTACACAAATGCAAATTAACAGGAAGTTCAGTGGTAACCTGCTGAGAGTTATGTGGGATTTTAAGGATCCGTTTTTATTTTGAATGTGCTTTAAATCTGCTCACTCTATAACCTTATAACAGTACAGGTATTTTCCCTTCTGAAATCTGACCTCATATATGATCCATATAGCAAGCTGGTGTGAATTGGACATTAAAGTCTGGAGCAAAATAGAAAGTCCTGATGGCCTTTTGGAAGATCAGAAATATATAAAAACATTAAGAAATCATTACTCTTTTTAAAAGTTTCTTAAATTTAATAATGGATTAAAGTCATGTAACTTATTGAAAATTTTTAAGAATGAACTACAGATGCTGGAAAATCGAAGGTAGACAAAAATGCTGGAGAAACTCAGCGGGTGAGGCAGCATCTATGGAGCGAAGGAAAGGTAACGTTTCAGGTCGAGCCCCTTCTTCAGGGGCTCGACCCAAAACGTTGCCTAACTTATTGAAAGCATCAGTCCTAGTGTTGGAGAACATTTGCCACTCTGGAGTCATGCAGGATATAAATGAGCTGCATAGCCAATTCCTATTTTTCAACATTCGGTCCATAGCTCGGCTTTGGAATTTAGCATTACAAGAAAATAGGCTATTCGGCCCACCAAGTTCACATCGACTTGATAATCAGTTCACACAGGTTCAATGTTATCCCACTTTCTCATCCACTCCCTATATTCAGGTTAATTTACAGTCCAATTAACCTACAAACCCACATACCTTTGGGATGTGGGAGGAAATCTGAGCACCCAATGGAAATCCAAGTGGTCACAGGGAGAACGTGCAAACTCCACACAGACAGCACCCAAGGTGAGGATTGAATCCGAGTCTCTTGCACGGAGAAGCGACACTCCATGCTCGTCACTGTGCCGCCCTGTATACACCCGAACATTGTTTAAATCTTCAGAGAATTTCGGCCACTATGATCCTTTTGGACATGAATTCCAGATCCTCCGATAGAAATATTTTTTCATCATCAATTTTGAATCCTCTGCTAGATTTATTTTAAATTAATGCTGCCTAGTTTTTGACTCCTCAGCTACGGCAGAGAAATCGCTTCTTTAACTTTATGTAGGCATAACTTTATTTACCTTCTCTGTCCATAAAAAATCCATTTCAGCATTCCCCAGAGGTATGTTTCCATTCCTGGCATCATCTCTATAAATGCCACCCTCTTCATTGGAGTCACAAACTTCCTGCAATGTTACCAGAACTGTATACAGTGGCCTGCTTAGTGTTGTGTATAGTGTAGCATAACCTCCTTTTCTTGTACACGTTTCCTTAGCTAATAAAGGAAAGCAACATGCGTTTCAATTAAACCACTTTATTGCTTCTTTTAAGGATCTCTGGGCATAGGATCCCTCGGTTTCCCCACTCATTTTTCCTCCCACTTGCACTTCCCGAAATGAATTGCCTAACACTTCTCTGGACTAAAAATCCATTTGACATTTTTTTTTCCACTCAATTGACCAGACCACCTGTGGGCGGCACGGTGGCACAGTGGTAGAGTTCTTGCCTTATAGTCCTTGCAGCGCCAGAGATCCAGGTTCGATCCCGACTAAGGGTGCTGTCTGTACGGAGTTTGTACGTTCTCCCCGTGACCGCGTGGCTTTTCTCCGAGATCTTCGATTTCCTATCGCACTCCAAAAGATGTACAGGAGTATGTGTAAATTGTACCTAGTGTGTGCATGATAGTGTTAATGTGCAGGAATCGCTGGTCGGCGCCGACTTTGGCCGAAGGGCTTATTTAAAATGAACTAAACTAAACCTAAACCTTCCAGCAATCAGGCAATTTTTTTTTTGTACCATTTGCAAACTAACCTTTATAATACCCTTACATTTAGCTCCAAATCATTAATAGGTTAAAGAAAAGCAAGGGACTGAACCCCAAGGGACTCATTGCTAAGAGCTTTAGGATTAATAAAGTAAAGTAAAGTAAAGTATCCTTTATTGTCACATTTAAATGAAGGGGGTTGCAATGGATGTGCCAGTCATGGATGACATAAAGCTGAGGGGTCCAGAAATGTTGTGCCTGAATTGACATGAATTTAATCAGAAGTACTTCGCTGAAATTTTCAGTGAAAGCTGAGAACCCCATTCAAATGAAGGGGGTTGCAATGGATGTGCCAGTCATGGATGACATAAAGCTGAGGGGTCCAGTAATGAGGTGCAGCAGGACCCTGGGCTTAGTATGTTATAGAATGTGCCCTGGACCTGGTGATGAGCCCACAGCAGAGTAGGAGGCATCACACTTATGGACTGTACCACATCAAGCCGCTGTTCTACGTGGAACTTGACCCAGACCAACAGTTTCTATGTGGGTTGTCAAGTGACTACAACTATTGAAACAGTTTGTTCAGAAACTTGTGCAGCTAATTCAATAATTCCTAAGGGTCCCAAGGCTTTCACTGATAAGAAGATGGATCAAAATAGTGCACAGCGCAGAAAATCTGTAGTACAGTGACCAAGTGTAAAATACATTGACAGATACTGTGCTTATCTTTTTGATTTTCTATGGGGAAACATAGAAACGTAGAACATAGAAAAATAGATGCAGGAGTAGGCCTTTCAGCCCTTCGAGCCAGCACCGCCATTCAATGTGATCATGGATGATCATCTAAAATCAGTACCCAAGGGACTGAGCTATAGGGAGAGGTTGCACAGACTAGGACTCTATTCCTTGGAGCGCAGGAGATAAGGGGTGATCTTATAGAGGTGTATAAAATCCTGAGAGGAATAGATCGGGAATACGCACAGTTTTTTTCACAAATTCGGGGAATCGGGAACCAGAGGACATAGGTTTAAGGTGAAGGTGGAAATGTTTAATAGCAACCTGATGGGAAACTTCTTCACAGAAAGGGTGGAGGGTGTATGGTACGAGCTGCCAGAGAAGGTTAAGGGGCGGGTACTATTGCAACATTTAAGAAACATTTAGACAGGTCGATGGATAGGACAGCTAACTCCATTTGGCCCATATGCAGCCAGCTGGACGAATGCAGTCAGCCGGGACGTGTATAGATGGGACATGTTGGTTGGTGTGGGCAAGTTGAGCCGAAAGGCCTGTTTCCATACCGTATGACTCTGACTATAACTATCTGTGCCTCAACTTTCATGATAGATTTGTTTAGTTTTCTGCCAAATGTTTGGGAATTGGTATCTTTAATTCTACAGGTAGCTCCTACAACAATGTATGTGTGTTGAACATGCTGGCTTATTACACATTTATGGACTAATAAAGCATGCAAATCATATTCTGATATAATTACATGGATCAAATTACCATAAATACAAACCCGATTTTCCCTTCCCCGCTCAGCTGAGATTAGGAGCTCACTGCCCAAGGAATTCCTGCTTGTAAATCACCAAATAGCTGGTATTTTATGTGATTACGTGTGTACCACAATGCAACATCTGCATTTTATGCACTTCTGCCTTTGAATAACATGAGTAACTTGTAGGTTTTCAACAAAGTAATGATATTTGTAAAATTCCTGGCGATGTAGGTAAAGACATAAAGGAAAATGTGAGAGAATGATTTTAGCTAACAAAGATCTTGAAGAAATACAAAATATAACTAAAGTTCTCAAAGGTAGTTGTAATGCACAAGATATCGACATGAATATAGAGTCTGTAGCTTGTTTTGGGTATGCACCAGTGACCTCAGCTAAAGTAGAAAGAGGTTTTTCACAACTGAAGCATATTCTGTCTGACAGACGGCATAGTTTAACTCCGGATAATTGTGAAAATAATGCTAGTAATTATGTGCGATCTGGCAACTTTGGTAATTTTTATATTATCATTTTTAACCATATTTTGTTGGTGGAAATATATGCTGGCTCTAACGATAATTAACCAGTGCGCACCATGACTCCTTGAACAACATAATATAAGTAACCGTTATCTACTTGGAAGGTGTGGGGCAATCACATATTGGTTTGTTCATGAGCTCTCCAATGCTTCCACAAAGTTCAACATCATCTTTAACATCTGCCTGCGGATAAATTGAGGCCTTGTTTTATGTTTCACAACCATTGGATTTCAACAGCAATGTTGAAAATGGGGTTTGAGCTCATCACCCTTTGATATTGTGGCCTAAGCATCAATACAGGTGTTTTTTTTATAGCTGCATTCCAAGGAAACCTTGCATTAGAGAAACACGCGTTTATAAATAGATAGTGTCAATGGTGAAAGGTGCCTAGGAGCCAGAGAGTTTCAGACTCGTAATAACAAAGTTATTTTTCCCACGGGATTTTCAAAAATAAAAGCATTTTTTTGGTAGCAACAAGTTTATTTTTATGACTGCATGTTAAATATACTGAAGACTCTTATGTTATGTTGTTTCACAGTATTGTTGTAAAAGTGTTGGTAAATGAGATTGCATGTCATTTTCAATGGCTACTTGTGAAAGTTATAGCAGTGTCCTTGTGAGACAATGGCATCCGATTACTGTGGGGAAGTTACACAGAAACAGTTTTTCCCCTACCCCTTTTTTTCCATGCCAAGACGATATGCTTTGTCAGTTTCTAAAGTAGCTTATAAAGGATTCTGTAGTTCCCCATCAAAATTATATTATAACCATTTGGCCTGCATAATACAAATAGTGTTACCTAATTTATCACACGCATTATGTCCAACTCGTATTGTGGAAGCATGCGTTATGGCAGAACTATCTGTCCTGCAAAATCATCTTTATATCACAGCAGAATTAAAATGATAATCATGTTTTACAATATTTCTGTGACCATGATATGTTATAGATGATATACAATGTACTATATAACTACAATATCCTTAATTAAGTCAGAAGGTGGAATCAGTCATAGTTTTTCCATGCAACTTTGCTGAAAAAACTTAGAAGGATCAACAAAATAAATTTGCTGACTTTTGCTGCTCTTGAATAGGTGTTACATTTTTAAAATAATGATTATAGCATATCATTCTAAGCTATTTGCATTAAAATGACTATTTGCCATCCAGTGCCCTTCTGCAAACCTGCCTAAACTGAGCCAACACACCAGTGCTTCATCCAGATGGCAGGGCGCAATAGCCACTGCTTGCTATGTAAAATTTGTTCTGGATAGCTTGAGAGATCATATAAAGATGTTCTTTTATGAAAAGCAATTTGCCAACTATTGGTTCCACTGGGCTTTCAAAGCTGAAGCGGTGTGAAGTCAGATTGCTGCACCATTGAGTAGTCTCACTAACATCTTTGTTGGTACCAAATGTGTGGATTGCCTCTGTGGTGTCAAACACTGTGGGTTTTGTTGTATCACCAGCATGTCATGTTGTGACCTTCCTGGCTGACAGGAATTCGCTGCTAAAGTTGATTTTAATATTAACAATGTAAGGAGATAAATAAGTAAAGCTCTTTGTACCCCTGTCGGGTCTCTGACTTAAAAAAATAATTACATAATTGTCTGCTACTTTCCGACTTTATCCACAGCATTGTCAGAAATTGATTTTTAAGGAATAAACTCCTTAGAAGCAGAACATTTTCTATCTTCAATACTGCCATACTCATTTGCTTTTCTTTGACAGAGCCTTGAAATGTACACAAAAATCTTTGGTTCGTGCACCAGCTACCCAGTGTGATACTTATCTGCACAAAGGATATCAGAATTGTGATTGTTCAAGCTTAGTTTTTTTTCTTTGATGAGCCCTGTGTGGCATCTAAATTTGATTTTGAGCATTTTTCACAATAGAATAAACACAATTTGAATAGGATTGTAACTCCTAACATGATGGCAATTTTTAAGAAATGAGAATCTGAATTTCGCTGATAATCCAATTGATAAATAAATTGTTCAACTTTGAATGGCATACGAGATCAAGCATGTCAGAAGCATTAATCCAAGATTATACTGACTGAACTGTGATTGTAACAGAGTATCACAGTGTCACTATTCCTTGTAACAATTCAATAGTTCTAACTGGAAAGTGCAGAGCCCATATTTTGTAGAAAGAATAGTAAGATGCTCATTTACTTGAGTAAATCAACCAATAACTTGCATCTGCACCTTTTGTAATGAAACACAGAAATCAGCAAGTTGCTGTGATTTTTGTTTTCTTTTGCTTTTCTAACATTGCTACTTTGATATTTTGCTGTGAAAATTCAGTAAAAACAAACATAAAGATAATAGGCTGCAGTAAACATGCCATGAGATGTTCTTAAGGGGTTGGACAGGCTAGATGCAGGAAGATTGTTCCCGATGTTAGGGAAGTCCAGGACAAGGGGTCACAGCTTAAGGATAAGGGGGAAATCCTTTAAAACCGAGATGAGAAGAACTTTTTTCACACAGAGAGTGGTGAATCTCTCGAACTCTCTGCCACAGAGGGTAGTTGAGGCCAGTTCATTGGCTATATTTAAGAGGGAGTTAGATGTGGCCCTTGTGGCTAAGGGGATCAGGGGGTATGGAGAGAAGGGAGGTACGGGATACTGAGTTGGATGATCAGCCATGATCATATTGAATGGCGGTGCAGGCTCGAAGGGCCGAATGGCCTACTCCTGCACCTAATTTCTATGTTTCTATGTCTATGTTTCTATGAGATGTTGTGGCTTGTCCATTTGAGTATAGGCAAATTCAACATGATAAATTATATAATCCAGCAATGTTTCAGGTACTGAAGGTGTCGTGGTCTGAAGAAGGGTCTCAACCCAAAAGTCACTCATTCTGTCTCCCCAGAGATGCTGCCTCTCCCGCTGAGTTTCTTCAGCACCTTGTGTCTATTTTCAGGTACTATTTTGTGTCTATTTTCAGATTCAGGTACTGAATCTTTACTTCATGAGTATGCAGCTTCATTCTTTCAGACTTTAATTATTGATGGAGACTTTCAAAAAATGTTATTTGTTTTAACATTTTAATAATTTCTCTCTATCTCTTGCATGCGCACATGCCCAGGCAATGCTTACATCTTTTCCTCTCACTTTCAGTACATTCAGTTATGCACTCACTTACTCTCCCTGGTTTAGACTGTGGACTCTAATGATGATTCTTTGATTAGCTTGCACACTTAGAGTTGTCCCAGGATTATTCACGTCCTCAATATCCTGTAGAGGTTGCTGCATTGACTAGGGCTGATTTTTGCTGTTCCTCTTAGCCTTGGCAATTATAATTGAGGTGAATGTCAAATGCCATTTGGTTGCTTCTAATTGTAGAATCCAGGGCAAGTGTTTAGACTTTGATTTGAGACCAATTTGGGTTTTCAAATTACTGGTAACAGATGCAGAGGAAAACAAGAAACTGTAGATGCTGCAATCCTGAGCAAAAAAAAACAAAGTGCTGGAGGATTTCAGCAGGTCAGGCAGCATCTGCAGGGAATGGATGGATGTTTCAAATTGGGACCCTTCTTGGGAGGAGAGACATATTTTCCACTGCACTGAGGAAACTTATGAAGTCCAATGCACTACCTGATTGGATGTTGGAAGCATTTGTTGGAAAGGATAGCTTCATTGAATTATACCTTCAACAAAGAAGATGCAAAAATTGAAAGAGCAAGTGAGTTTCCAGTTACGAACTTCAATTGTCATCTCGCTGATGTCAATTTAATCTTAAAATGTTCTGTAATTCTTACTTATTTAAGTCAGAATGTCAAAAATAACAGGTTCTAGATTAATTGTAAACCCAGAATCCTTAAGTTTGAAAATTAAAGATTCAGCCATATAGCTATTAGTCATGTGCAACATCAACATTAAGAACATGCCAAGATTTTAATATTCCTATTGAACCCATGAAAATGCATTCAATAGTGAAACATGGCACGCAGTGGTGCAGCTGGTAGAGTTGCTTCCCCCACAGTGCCAGAGAGCTAGGTTACTTTGGGTACTGTATGTGGAGTTTTTACATTCTCCCAATGACCACATGGGTTTCTTCTGGGTGTTCCAGTTTCCTCTTACATCCCAAATACATGCGGGGTTGTAGGTTAATTGGCCACTGTAAATTGCCCTCCTGTGTGATGGGATTGGATGCAGATAATATAGAATTGGTGTGAATGGGTGATTGATGGTCGGCGTAGAATCAGTGGGCTAAAGAACCTGTTTCCATGATATATCTCTAAAACTAAAACATAATTCATATGTCTGGATTAATAAAAATGTAACACCATAAAAAACAAAAGTTTGTTATTCCCTCTCCAAATTTTAAATTGGGTGAAAAGTAAAATTGAGTATACGATCATTCATATCTGCATTTTGCTTAAGACCAGACACCCGGGCATTCAGTGTTTAAGAAGGTACTGCAGATGCTGGAGAATCGAAGGTACACAAAAAAGCTGGAGAAACTCAGCAGGGTGCAGCAGCATCTATGGAGCGAAGGAAATAGGCAACGTTTCGGGCCGAAACCCTTCAGTCTGAAGAAGGGTTTCGGCCCAAAACGTTGCCTATTTCCTTCGCTCCATAGATGCTGCTGCACCCGCTGAGTTTATCCAGCTTTTTTGTGTACCCGGGCATTCAGGTCTGGTGACGCAGAGGTCTATAAGAAGTCCACATACGACCTTGACAAGGCCATCAAAAAGGCCAATAGAGACTTCTGCTCTAAGCTGGAGGATGAGGCGGATGTTCGGCAACCGTGGCAGGGCCTGAATGCCGTCACCTTCTACAAGGTGAAATCAGGAGGCAGCTCAGACGACAGCGAAGCATCACTCCCAGATGAGCTCAATGCATTCTATGCATGCTCTGATAGGGAGAACACTGATGTGCCTTCCCGAGCCCCCATTCGCCCTGATGGTATTACAGTCACAGTCACAGAGATCGGAGATTTTCCAGGGGGGTGAACCCTCAGAAAGCGCCCGGACCTGATGGTATTCCTGGTCGAGTTCTCAAAACATGTGCAGACTAACTGGCTGAAGTTTTTACGGACATTTTCAACCTCTCACTTCTGAGATCTGAGGTCCCCACCTGCTTTAAGAGGGCATCAATAATACCGGTGCCCAAGAAGAGTAAGGTGACGTGCCTCAATGACTATCGACCAGTGGCACTAACGTCTGTGGTGATGAAGTGCTTTGAAAGGTTGGTTATGGTACATATCATCTCCTACCTCAACAAGAACCTCGCCCCACCACAGTTCGCCTACAGCCAAAACAGGTCAACGGAGGATGCAATCTCACTGGCTCTCCACTCCGCATTGGACCACTTGGACAATATAAACACTTATGTCAGGCTGTTGTTTATACACTACAGCTCGGCATTCAATACCATCACCCCCTTCAAGCCGGTTACCAAGCTCATGGAAATGGGTCTCTGCGCATCCCTCTGCAATTGGATCCTCGACTTCCTCATCGACAGACCACAGGCTGTACGAACTAGCAGAAATACTTCATCCTCACTAATAATCGGCACGGGAGCACCTCAAGGCTGCGTGCTCAGCCCCCTGCTTTACTCAATCTATAGCCATGACTGTAACCGAACATAGTGCGAACACCATCATCAAATTCGCCGACGACACAACTGTTGTTGGACGAATTCCAGATGGTGATGAGTCAGAGTATAGAAGTGAAATCGACCGATTGACCAAATATGCCAGCACAACAACCTGGCTCTCAACACCAGTAAAACCAAGGACTTTGGAAAGGGGAAGGATGAGGACCCACAATCCTCTTTATATCAATGGGACGATGGTGGAGAGGGTCAAAAACTTCAAATTCCTGGGCGTGCATATTCCTGAAGATTTTTCCTGGACCCAGCACACTGATGCAATTATAAAGAAGGCACATCTGCGCCACTACTTCCTGAGAAGATTACGGAGATTTGGTATGTCACAGAGGATTCTCTTGAACTTCTACAGGTGCACAGTAGAGAGGATACTGACTGGTTGCATCATGGCCTGGTTCGGCAACTTGAACGCCCAGGAGGGGAAAAGACTGCAAAAAGTTGTGACCACAGCCCAGTCCATCACCGGCTCTGACCTCCCCACCATTGAAGGGATCTATCGAAGTCGCTGTCTCAAAAAGGTCGCTGCCATCATCAAAGAAACACACCATCCTGGCCACACGCTCGTTTCACCATTGCCATCGGGAAGAAGGTACATGAGCCTGAAAACTGTAACGCCCAGGTTCAGGAACAGCTTATTCCCTACAGCCATCAGTCTATTAAACACAACAACGAATAAGCTCCAAACTACAACAGACTATTATAATTTTTGCACTATATTTGTTTATTTATTGAGTGTATATATACACACTGAACAATACATACACACTGCACTTTTTTTCTACCATTATGTACTATGTTTACATACTCTGTTGTGCTGCAGCAAGAAAGAATGTCATTGTCCTATCTGTGACATACGACAATAAAACACTCTTGACTTGATTAGCCTGTGGGTGAGTCCTCATAATTTCATCATTTCAGTTGCAAGAATTGATAGACAGGCACAATATATTGATGATATTCTGGTATCCAAAATCATGTGTTTTTGAGCCATGATAATGTGCATCCCTGCACACAAAGTCTCATGAAATTTCACACACAAATTCTGATTTTTTTTTAAAAAGGAAGGAATGTTGAAATTACTTCCAAAATGGCTTTGTTTTGAGCTCCAAATATTGCTTAATCTAGATAAATGTAGGAGATTGCTTGAACCGTCATTCATAGTTTCAAGTTCATGGAAACAGCACTCTTTTCCATTATGCTATCAACTTTAAAATAGTTTTATCTGTTACGAGGTACTTCACATTATTTGGCCATTGTAATTGGTTCCAGGTAATCATTACAGCAAGAGTTGAACATGACCCTTGTAGTTTGTTGTGTGAGATATGACCATGAGCTCAGAAAATCAATTGGAATCAATCTGGGTAGAGCGAAAAAATAATAAAGAGCAGTAAACATTGGTGGGAATTCTTCATAGTCCCCCAAAGAATAATGGTAGCTTAGGGCGTTGGATGAATCAAATATCAAAGTTGCATGTAACAAGTGTAGTACAATAAATTGTGGAATACATGAAACGGAGTACATTTTAGAGTGGGCAAATATAAAGAGTTTGTAACAGTGTAATGGATGAATTCATGACCTGTATGTGAGATGATTTTCATCTATATAAATGTTGAAGTGAACATGTTATTCACAATGAGTGAACAGGTTATTTTAGATGGAGTATTGTGTTCTGAGAGAAAATTAAGAGGAGAGTGGTCTACATATATGATGGAATTGTATGTCAAGACTGAAAGTGATTTAGTTCACTTTGAAACCAGAGTTTTTAATCTGAACTAGGCAAGCTATGGCAGAAATGGAGGCGATCCTAAAAAAATGATAGTAAACAAGCAATGACCAGCAATTGAAGAATTAGTAAATAGGTTGCAATAATTGCAATGTGTCGAAAGGAACTGAGATGCTGGTCTATACCAAAGATAGACACAAAATGCTGGAGTAATTCAGCGGGTCAGACAGCATCTCTGAAGAAAATTAATTTGTGACATTTTGTGTCAGAACCCTTCTTCAGACTGCTGGGACTTCAGTCTGAGGGAAGGTTCGACCTGAAACGTCAGCTGTTCCTTTTCTCCAGAAATGCTGCCTGACCCACTAAGTTACTCAAGCATTTTTGTGTCTATCTCACAATAAATTCATATCCCTTTAATATGCAAAAAAATGATACTGCTGTGACTAATAAAATAAATTAAAAAATAATGTTATATCAAAAGGAAAACTTGCTGCCAAAAAGAGCAGTAAGCCTGAAGACTGGGCAACTTTAATTCACCACAGGAGGAACAAGAAATTAATGGGGAAAGGAAAATCAGATCAATAGAACAAGAAACATGAAAGCAAACCATAAATTATCGTAAATATATGTAAAAGGGAGACATTCTGCTTACTTCACAAAATTATTTTAGGGAATACGGAAATAGCAGATAAATCAAACATTTAATATCGACCACAGAAAAAATATAGAAAGAAGATCTTGCAGTGGCAAATAAGTCAGAGTGTCTCAGATGAGTGTCTTTCTGAAATGATGTTGATCCCTGGTGATACGGCAGTTGGAATATTGAATGCCAGAATGGTCTCCCTACCAAACGAAGGATGTACTTGCGATAGCGGAAGTTCAACAAAGGATCCCCAGATTGATACCTGGGATGAGAGTGATTACTTTGTGTGGAATGATTAAGACAACAAGATCTGTACTCCCTTAGGTGTAGAAGAATGGGAGTCATAGAGTCACACAGCACAGAAACAGGCCCTTTTATCCAACTCGTCTATGCTTGCCCCATTTGCCCACGTTTAGCCCGTATCCCTCTAAACCTTTCCAACCCATGTACCTGTCCAAATGTCCTTTACAGAGATGATCTAATTGAAATGTACAACAATTTGAAATATTCTTAAGCGGTTTAACTGGGTTGATGCAGGAATAAGAACAAACATAGGAGCTCAGCCAGATGGGGCAGACATGAAACTTTCTTCACTCTGAGTATCATGGAACTTTAGAATTCCATACCCAAGGCAACTGTGAAGCTCAGTCTCTGAGTTTGGTCGTCAAAAACCAATAGATTTTTAGATATTATAGGAATCAATGAATATGGCATTTCTGAAAGACAGTGTAGCCGATGTGTAAAGGTAACCATGATCTCACTATAATGGGTGAGGTTTGAAGAACACAATGGCCTATTCCTGAGGAACAAGAAGATCAGAACTGCATAATGTAAACCCATTTCCAGTGCCCTTCCAACCATGTTGCTCGTCTTGGGAGTGTTGAATCATCCAATAAATTCTTATTGTTAAAAAATCAATGGAAATGTACAAAAAACAAATGTGAAAATTCTGTTCAAATAAGTTGTTCGCGTTTGCGACTAAGGAACTGAAAATTTGATTATTAGGTATCTTTAAAATTATATTTGCACTTTTCTATAATGTGTTATTTTAAATATATACTTGCACTTTTGTGCACCCTGTATGATTATATCTTGTCGTTCATTTTCGCAGACAATCCCTGGGGATCAAGGCTAATTTGCTTTCACCAGTTTTGTCGTTTCTGTGGTGGTTAATGAGGTGGATGCAGGAACCATGGACTCTTCCTCTAGCTTTGACAGAATGGGGTTAATAGAACAGGAGGCTGGGTAGTTTGTGAGGTGTGATCCTCTGAAATATATATAGGCAGAGCTCGAAATTAACGGTTGCCATTGACCACCCAAAGTGCCGCCGGGCAACCTAAACGCCGACTCATTTTGCCCAGCTTGGCACTACAGATATTGGTTTACTGGAGTAACTCAGCGGGTCAGGCAGCATATCTGGAGACAAGGAACGTGACGTTTCATGTCGGCGACGGCTGTAGTGCGGGGCAAAGATATTAGGTGCGGGGTGACGAAGGGTCGAAACGAATGACGGGCCCCGAACAGCAGCGGCCGCGATAGCGGCTCCATCTCCTCCTCCTCCCGCACCCGCCCGCCCTGATAGCGGCCGCTGCTTGCAAATCCGCTAACGGCGCTTTCAAAACAAACCCTCCCGCACGCCGAGATCCCAAACGCCTCTCCCTTTGGCGGCAGCATTTGGCGGTGGACAGGGACGGCCAAGGCAGCGGGGCGATGTTGGCCAAGGAGCGATGTTCCTTTCTCCCCACCACCTCTGCCCCTTCCCCTCTCTCTCTCTCTCTCTGTCCCTCTTGTACCCCCCCTCCACTCCTCTTATCCTGTGACCCCTCCTCTCCATCCTGCATTGATCCCCATTCCCGCCTCCATTCAGTCCTCACTGACATCCCCTGTGCTCCCCCCCCCCCCCCCCCCCCCCCCCCCCCCCCGCCCAATCTATTCATCACCCTACCCACCTTGCATTGATTCCCCCCCCTACTCTGGTCCCCCAATTCATCCTGTACTGACCCCCCTTCCATCCATCTTGCACTTCTCCCTACATTCATACTGCAATGATCCTCCCATTCATCCCGTACTGACCCACCATCCATTTACCCTGCACCGATCTCCCCCCATACATCCTGTAGTGAATTTCCCTTTCATCTTTTACTGATCCTCCCATTAATCCTGTACTGATCCCCTCATTCATCCTGAACTGATCCCCTCATTCATCCCATACTGATCACCCATTCATCCTGCACGGACCCTCCGATCCACACTGTACTGACTGCCCCCCATTCATCCTGTGCTGATCCATCCATCCTCTACTGATCCACCCATTCAAGAAGAATGGGGGGAACAGTCTGAAGAAGGGTCTCGACCCAAAACGTTACCTATTTCCTTCGCTCCATAGATGCTGCCTCAACCGCTGAATTTCTCCAGCATTTTTGTCTACTCCCATTCATCCTGTACTGATCCCCCCCATTCAACACCACTGACATCCCCCGTGCACTCCCATCACAGTTTTACATCTCCAACCAACACGTACTAATTCACCTGCCTCAATCTATCCATTCCGCACTGATTGTCTTCTCAACTCCCCCCCCCCCCCCCCCCCCCCGCCATCTATCCACCCCGCATTGATTCACACATCCCCTGACCCTATTGTGTTGGAAATGTCTTCAGAGCGAACATTGACAATGTTTGATAACGGAATGCAATCAAATGTGTTTTAATTCCCAATGTTATTATTTGTCCATAAAAATTACTCCATAAAGATGGATTAATTAAATTGTGAACACGTGAAACATTAAAACCGGTGTTCGATTGTCACTGCTACCGTTAACACCTTATTACAGAACAGTCATTTTAACGGCAAATCAATGCTCTGAATATGAAGTATCAGTACTGTAGTTATTTAATGAGCAACATTCACAACTATATGTTGGATTTATCCAGGTTTACTTCTACAGTCGGTCATATAAATCACAAATTTGGTCATGAGATATTTCAGTTGAAATTTTAACGTTAATTCTGAAGTGGGAATGTATCAATAATTTTCTTTTAATCTGGTGCGTACAAACTGGGTATCTTCATTTCACAACACATACATCTAATCTGAATGTCCGGTAATGTGGCGTTTTGACACCTTTAAACATATTACCAAAAGAACATTTGCTGCAGTTATGTCCTTTGGCCATCTCTTGTCAGTTAGTGTAATGTTTAACCTGTCAGATTGGTATAGTCAGTTTTAACAGCTATTATCATAAAATGCCTTTAGAAATTTCCTTGCAACCTGTATGTTTTGTTATGGATAAATTATGTGGGAAGCCAGAGTGTTTCTGTGCCAATAACAATAATGACCCATGCTATGGCCATGTCATGGTAATTTTCTGTCCTTCACAGAGAACATGCTTGCATCAATCTGTAGTCTGCATGGTTAAGTATATATGTTACCATGGTCCAGGATATATTGACATATTGATATCATATGCTGAATAACCCAACCACATTTTTGTTTGGAAGTGGAAAAAACTAATAGAAAATGCATTAATTGCAATGTGTAAAAATTGAGATATTATATTATAATTTTGCTGCATGTCATTGTGGTATATATCATGTCTTGATTGGTGAATATGTTCAGTTTGTGAGTTATTTGAAGCAGAAATAATATGTGAATGTAGACAAAAGTGCTGGAGAAACTCAGCAGATGCAGCAGCATCTATGGAGCGAAGGAAATAGGCAACGTTTCGGGCCAAAACCCTTCTTCAGACTGATGGGTTTCGGCCTGAAACGTTGCCTATTTCCTTCGCTCCATAGGTGCTGCCGCACCCGCTGAGTTTCTCCAGCACTTTTGTCTACCTTCGATTTTCCAGCATCTGCAGTTCCTTCTTGAGCATAATATGTGAATGCTTCATTGAGCATAATTCCGACTGGAGCACATTATTGCACGCATCATGCAAACCATCTTAAATGACCACCTAAACTGTAATTTGGCAACCTAAAAAGCTGCCAAGGTTGCCCGGCTGGCAACAGGGAAAAAAAGTTAAGTGAGAGCCCTGATAGGGCTTTGATGTCTCCCAATTTTATGACTGTTGGCAGATCAATTTCCCTCCTGGGATAAATAAAGTTCTATCGTATCGTATTGTACGATGTGGAGGAGATTCTCAATGACAACTTGAATTCTCCTGTCCCACCAAAGTTTTCACCAGAATCAAAAGAAAGTTTGCACTTCTTGGAAGTGATACTTGATTCCTTGTCTCTGCTCCTGAGGGCAGATCTCTCTCCCTAATGGAGCTTGGAATGTCATATTGTTTTGGGAGTTATGTTGGCAGACAAATATGGTTTGTCCATCATAGTTGATCGAGATAACTAAGGTCTCAATGCTGGGAATGTTGGCCTGGGTCATTGACGTTGGTTTGCTTATTCTTCTGGTGAATTTGAACATTTGCAGAGACAACATTGGTGATATTTGCCAGTGCTGTGAGATGCCTAATGGATAACTTCAAGCAATTGCTAATGAGCTGTACAGGATGATTGATTGCTTGCCTTCGCCTTCGCCTTCATTCACTGGGGCTCATGCCAATGGTATCAAATACATTTTAAGTTGTGGCAAACTTTCCAGTACAACCTTTTTACTAGGCTCGTGTTTAGTGCAATGTTTTGGGACACACAACATTAAATATCTAGTGTACCACAACTAGATGAAAGTAATATATGTTTCTGTATGTTGTTCATGTGTGTGCATGTGTGTGTTGGAGGATGGTGATGGTAGTAGTGACGGTGAGGGAGTGGAATGCAGTTCCAGGACTAAATAAGAGCATTTGTGAGTGTATTCACACATAATTGCAAAGAGTCAACACTGGATGTTTTACATTCCAATTTTGGAAAGTTAGATATGCAATCAATTGGCTGAGCGTTACACAGATCAGAGATCATAAACTGGATTAACTGGTGAATTAACTGAAATGAATGCCATCTCTTAGGAGGTGAGGTGATGGAAGTTTGCAAGATTTGCACAATGCTAGCAATACTAAAGAAAGACACAAAATCCTGGATCAACTCAGCGGGTCAGGTAGCATCCCTGCAGAACATAGATAGGTGACGTTTCGTGCCAGGATCCTTCTTCAGACTGATGTGTTGTTTGACTCGCTGAGTTACTTCAGCATTTTGAGTATTTCCTTTGAAACCAGCATCTGCAATTCCTTGTTTCATCTAGCAACACCAGTCCTGGCTTCTCGACTTTAAAAAAAAAAAAGGGAATATATTACTTCATGCTCAATGGTCTCTTTCTCCAAAGAGGTCACAAGATAGTTCATGGCCATAAGCTTTATCTTCCATGATGTGTTAAAGTGATTTGTTAAATCCATTGAGTGATCTTGCAACAGGCAAAGATTATCTGATGAGACATTCACAAGCAGGAGCAGGAACTTTGCTAGTAATCTACTGTCAAACATCTGTGAAAAAATTCATGCTTCGAATCTCAGTCTAGCTTCTGAAGAATTTATTAGAAAAACATTCTATTTGATAAAATACCTGTCAGTTGTTACTAGAAATGCAATCAGTTATTAAAGACTGGATTTCTAATGGGAAAGTGCATTAGTCATTGTTAAACTACCACCATATGCTATCAGCCCAGTTTAATGGCCCTTTTAATTACAGAATGCTTTCCGAAACTCATCAATCCATCAGTGATTGGTATATTCTCTTGGATTTAGAAATAAGAATGAAAAACTAATAATTGCAGGAAATTGAAAATCATTGAGATGGCTGTCTGATAATGGGGTAGAAGCCATATGGAGCATATTTAGCGAAATAAACATTAATGACATTTCATTTTATATTCATTCAATTTTTCCAGGTACTAATATCCCCTGATTAAAAGCTAGTTTTAAAAATCCTGATTTTTTTTTTTAAATACCTAAATTTAAGTTGAAAATTCTTTTTTAATTTTGTAAAATAACTTAAGCATTGGCTTCATATCTTTAGCATTAGATAGCTTGTGATTTCAATGTTGCTTGCTGAGGAGGAACAATAACTATGCATGAATGTGTCTTGTGGCACAATTCAAAATCTCACAGATCGAACAGTTCCCAGCAGCGACCATACCAAGTTAGCAGCAAGATAGGCAGCAGTAGTTCTGCTGTTGGTCCTGCTATGGAATTTGCAGATGGTGCAAAGGGCCTGCCCCACTTACGCGATTTCTTTCAGCGACTGCCGGCAACATGTTGAAAATCCAGCGGCTACCATAAAAAAGTTTGACTCTTTGGGCCACTACTCACGACCATACATGTCGCAGGGTGACGCCTGTATGGTCGTGAGTAGTGGCCCAAAGAGTCAAACCTTTTTCTGGTCGCCGCTGGGTTTTCAACATGTTGAAAATTTTCGGCAACCTGCTGCAACTATGACGGGTGGTGGCAAGTCGCCGAAAAAATCGTATGTGGGACAGGCCCTTAAGCAACCCCTCTCCTGATTTAGCATCTAGGAGATGGCCGCAATGTATCATCCACTCAGTACCTCAGACTGAAAGTAGATGCAAATTCTTTATCCTTTTTCCCATTCACTTTGTACTCAACTGGTGGTCCTTGCCGTCACTGAGGATGGAGTGTCCTTGGAGCTTCCATCTCCTCTTTCTTCTTCTCCAGTTAATTGTTTAATTCCCCACTGCTATCGCATCTGGGCATGGCAGGACTGGAGTTTTCTTAATGTGACCCTTTACCTGGCGATAGAAGGATTATTCATCATACATTTAGCCCAGTGTCATGATTTCACCTGATTAGTACCTTATTTTTAAATATGACAGACTGAAAATGATGGACTAACTCAGCAGCTCAGGCAGCATCTCTGGAGAAAAGGAGTAGGTGACTCCAGTCTGAAGAAGGGTTCCAACATTATTCATTTTCTCCAGAGATGCTGCCTGTCTGTTGAGTTACTCCAGCATTTTGTGTGTATCTTCGGTATAAACCGGCATCTACAGTTCCTTCCTACACATTTTTAAGCATGTCTAGTTCTGCTTTAGGACTTGGTTTCTAAGCTTGATGATAGAGAGAGGCTGTGCTATGAAGGTGGGGAATGGAATACAATGCTACTATTAGCCCATAATGCTTTATATACGTTCCCCGTTTTACTGTTCTGAATGGGGTTGACTCCAAATCTGAACCAACCCATTTAAATCATGCATGCTGTCCCTCACAAAGATTGGTATCCTCTGTGTGATATGATAGGATCATATCGCTGCCAGAATTGTACTGTGGTCACTCTTGATAAGGTGGCCTTAAGGGCCAGTTTGGGAAGGATGAGTTTAAGTTTCTCCCCTCGATTTTCTTACCATCTGCCACACGTCAAGTCTGGCATTACTGTCCTTAAGCTTTCTGGCAAAGCTGGCATTACTGAACTACACTGGGTGCTAGACATTGAAGCCTCAGCCAGAACACTTTCAGTGACTTTGTTTCCCTCAGTGCCTTTGTCCAAATGCAGTTCCACATGGAAAAGTATTGATTCATCTGCAGTGATTTCCTACATATGGTTCACCTAATAGCATGAGATTTTTGTGGAGTACAAACACCTCTCGATCCCCTTTCTCGTCCCCTTCCCCATTCTCAATCCGTTAAACTTGCAACATTTTTAGAAGCCGTTAGGCAGGTACATGGATAGGACAGGTTAAGAGGGATATGGGCCAAATTCAGCCAAGTGGGTCTAGTGTAGATGGGACACGTTGGTCGGTGTGGCAAGTTGGGCTGAGGGGCCTCTTTCCACAATGCATGACTGTGACTATGACCCTCATTCCCACATGTATTCCATATCTTGCCACCTCTGGTCAGGCAGTTCCACCAGTAGGGAAAGATATAGACAGAAATCTTACAAATTCTTGAACATTGGTGATTTTGTAAAAATAACAACCTGACTGTTGCTGAGCCATCAGGAACTTTAGCTCAGTGCACCACTTCACAGTTATTTGCAAAAAGAATTGTGCAGGACCACTGGGCTAGGTGTGCTTTTATTTTGTCTGAATATATAGAGCTAATTGTCCAGTTCAATTTTCTTCGATCCTACACTACAATTGTGTGATTCTTCAGCATTTATTAGAGGGCAGTCAATAGCATGATTAAGCATCTGGAGTGGTATTATATGTCTGACCATTCAGATTCCTTTTTCCTGGAAACTTCAGTGAAGCAAATGCCATTGTTCCTTTCATGGCATCCATTACTGCCTATGTCCCGTGTTGTGTTTTGGGAGGTCAGTTGGATTTGTCATTATCCCAGCTGTCAGCACTCTATTCCTGATGGGCCAAATGCAGACATGAGCTCTCAAAATATCTAGGCCTGTTGTTTAGTGGTATGTCAGCTGTGTTAAATAGTAAATCAATGTGCAAAACTAGCTAATCTCCACTGGAACGGTTTTTATCCCTGGTCCAAGGAGTGGAAACATTAGATAAATCCCCTGCTCTTTTTATCTTGTTTTTCTGTTGTTTTCATTCATTCATTTTGCAGAATCTGGATATCACTGATAAGCCTGGCATTTATTATTTATCCCTAATTGTCCTTGAGCAAGAGATAGCAAGAAACTGCCTTCTGGGGCAGGTACTCCCACAGTAGTATTGGTTCCAGGATTTAGAACGGGTATCGATATAATTCCAGATTAAGATGGTATGCAATGTAGAAGGGAATTTGTATTTAGTAGGGTTTCCATGTTCCTTCTATCCTTGACCTTTTTGGTGGCAGTGATCACTGAGTCTGAAATGTGGTCTGCGTAGTATGCACAGTAAGCACAATGCGTGTTGAAAGCTTCAGAATGCAGCCTTTGTACCCCAGTGTTGGAAGGAATTATTAAGTAGGGGTTAATGGGGTTCCATTGGAATCGATTGCCATGTCCTTAATTGTGTCATATTTCTTGAGTTGCTGTTGGAGCTGCACTCATTCACTCAAATGGAATGCTCCATTGGACTCCAAAGGTGGTTAGACACTCTGTCGGTAGATGGTCTGGCAGGAATGTTGATTAGATCTTGCTGCATGCAGTGTGGTCTGCTTCTTTGCTGAGTAGTTGTAAAACAAATTGAACATTGTGCAATCATCCGCAAGCATCTGTAACCTGATGGTAGAAGCTCACTGAGGATACATCTCGGTCACACCTGAGTAACTGCTGCTGTGATGTCCTGGGACTACAATGTTAGACCTTCATGAACCATACCCCTTCTTCCTTTGTATTAGGTACAAATCCAACTACTGGAGTGTTGATTTCAATGGTGCCCATTATTTCAGTCTTACTTGATGCCTGGGTAGAGTGGCCAAATGCCGTCTCAATATCATGGGCATTCACTCTCACTCTACCTCTTACATTTCTGCTCTTTGATCCTTGTTTAGAGCCGGGTGTTCCTGACAAAACTGTAACCTCCTCAGTGATTTTGGTTAGCTAGTGCTGCCTGATACCCTGTCAATGACACCTGAGGAATGAATGGGCATCAATTTGCCAGATTAGATATGTCCTTTAGGATATAACTGGGAAAATACCAATATTATAGCTGTACTGGAACAAGCCAGTTAAGACTCAAACTAGTTTAGGCCAGAAAGCAAATCTGGTGATGTCCCCCATGGTTAGGTAGGAAATCAGTACTCATTGCCGAGGCTCATTGACAAAGCGTATAAAGCTGGACAAAGCATTGGAAGTCTGCCAACGCTTAATGAAACTGGAAACCAGCATGACTCACCACAGTCTGGAAGGAATAGGGGAAATTAAATCAAACAACTTTAATTCATTTTCTACTTTTATTTTCCAGTAACTATTGGATAACTGAATTTAGGACACAAGCACTAAATAAAAGCAAATGCTGGACATAGCAATCAATATCAAAGAAGAGGGAATATAATGTTAAGTATTTCACATTGACGAGCTTCCATCTAACTTAGGTTATTTTGCAAAACTGCCTCTAAAATGCAGTCCTGGTGCAGAAACCATTTGTTAGTTCATTTTAGTGTAGATAGTTTCTCAGTTTATGTAACTATTGAATCTTCTAGCGTTCCTTTGACGAAATTACCAAAATAATTTTACAGGCAGTATTAAGTTGTTTAAAATATTTTGATTTACAAAATATCCTTAATTTCCCTTCAAACTCTTTTTCAACTTTTCATCTGTTCATTTTTAAGTTGTAATTTTCTTAAAATTATTATATTTAATACTGCTCCGAAACAAATGGAAAACTGTTTGTTAGCTTTTTTTAAGTTTCTTTCTCCTGGTTAGCCACTTTATTATAATTTTTTATGGATCAAATTTTTAATCATTTCAAATGTTTTGGGCTATTCATTTGTGTGATGTCTCCTTATGTGCAGATGCTGCTTTGTGTAACATGCAAAGCGCCACGTGCAGCATGGCTAAAATGAATTGTGCAAATACATTGGTTTTTACTTCCTTTTACAAAAATACATAATGTTTGGGACAAAGACCCATCATTTATTTATTTGCCTCTGTACTTCACAATTTAAGATTTGTAATATAAAAAAATCACATGTGCTTAAAGTGCACAATGTCGGATGTTATTAAAGGGTATTTTTATACATTTTGGTCTCACAATGTAGAAATTACAGCTGTGTTTATACATAGTCCCCTCATTTCAGGACAGCATAATGTTTGGGATACATGGCTTCACAGGTGTTTGTAATTGCTCAGGTGTGTTTAATTGCCTCCTTAATGCAGGTATAAGAGAGCTCTCAGTACCTAGTCTTTTCTCCAGTCTTTCCATCACCTTTGGAAACTTTTTTTTTTGCTGTTTCTCAACATGAGGCCCAAAGTTGTGCCAATGAAAGTCAAAGAAGCCATTATGAGACTGAGAAACAAGAATAAAACCGTTAGAGACATCAGCCAAACTTTAGGCTTACCAAAATCTTCTGAAACATCATTAAGAAGAAAGAGAGCACTGGTGAGCTTACTAATCGCAACGGGACTGGCAGGCCAAGGAAGACCTCCACAGCTGATGACAGAAGAATTCTCTCTATAATAAAGAAAAATCTCCAAACACCTGTCCGACAGATCAGAAACACTCTTCAGGAGTCAGATGTAGATTTGTCAATGACCACTGTCTGCAGAAGAACAGAAATACAGAGGCTACACTGCAAGATGCAAACCACTGGTTAGCCGCAAAAATAGGATGGCCAGGTTACAGTTTGCCAAGAAGTACTTAAAAGAACAGCCACAGTTCTGGAAATGGTCTTGAGGACAGATGAGACGAAGATTAACATATCGGAGTGATGACAAGAGCAAAGTATGGAGGAGAGAAGGAACTGCACAAGATCCAAAGCATACCTCCTCATCTGTGAAACACGGTGGTGGGGTGTTATGGCCTGGGCATGTATGACTGCTGAAGGTAATGGCTCACTTATCTTCATTGATGATACAACTGCTGATGGTAGTACCATAATGAATTCTGACGTGTATAGACACATCCTATCTGCTCTAGTTCAAGCAAATGCCTCAAAACTCATTGTCCGGCGGATCATTCTACCGCAAGACAGTGATCCCAAACATATAAGGGACGATCAGCCATGATCACAATGAATGGCGGTGCTGGCTCGAAGGGCCGAATGGCCTCATCCTGCACCTATTTTCTATGTTTCTATGTTTACAGCTAAAGCAATAAAGGAGTTTCTCAAAGCTAGAAAATGGTCAATTCTTGAGTGTCCAAGTCAATCACCTGATCTGAACCCAATTGAACATGCCTTTTATATGCTGAAGAGAAAACTGAAGGGGGCTAGTCCCTAAAACAAGCAAAAGCTCAAGATGGCTGCAATACAGGCCTGGCAGAACATCACCAGAGAAGACACCCAGCAACTGGTGATGTCCATGAATCGCAGACTTCAAGCAGTCATTGCATGCAAAGGATATGCAACAAAATACTAAACATAACTACTTTCATTCACATGACATTGCTGTGTCCCAAACATTATGGTGCCCTGAAATGGTGGGACTACGTATAAACACTGCTGTAACTTCTACAAGGTGAAACCAAAATGTATAAAAATGGCCTTTATTAAAATCTGACAATGTGCACTTTAACCACATGTGATTTTTTCTATTACAACTCTCAAATCGTGGAGTACAGAGGGAAATAAATGATGGGTCTTTGTCCCAAACATTATGGAGGCACTAAGTTAATTTGTCAAAACTCAAATGTAATGAGATTTAATTTTTGTTTATCCGTAAAGGCGATGCTGAATTTGATTTTTCTTTCTTCTCAAATGTCATTGGTAATTTTCTGTGTCGATGGATAGCCAACCACTTTAGAATGATGGAGTATGGAGGTACTGATACTCCATGGATGATGATTGTTTTCACACCCTACTCTCAAACTGTGGCCCACTCTAGAGCTGTAGAAATATAAAGCAGTACAAGGCTACCTCTCCACAGTTTTTAACATGGAAATAATAAATGAAAATGCTAACATTTCTGCATGCCAGGAAACATCTGAAGGGATAAACAGAGTTTTAAGTTCATGACTTATTGGCAGAACTGAGAAGAGTTTTGGAGATATAGTATCTTAAAATGGACATTGGAGTCATGAACATGGAGGAGGGGATAACGAAGGGGAGGTAATGAGAATGATAGGCAGAAATTAAATTGCATAAAAGTTGATGGTGAGAAGCAAGTATTGTAGAGAGAGAGATAATGAAGTAAAATTGAGTTGCAAGTTGTTAAAGGGGACGGAGGAATCAGAACCTGAACTCGTTGTTGAGCCTGAAAGTCTTTAAGGTGTTAAGCTCAAAAATGAGATGCTGTTCCTTGGCCTGTACACTGCAGCGCTGAAAGCCAAGAGCAGAGATGCCACAGAGATACAGGGGTGGAACATTGAAGTGAAAGACAACTGAAAGCAAATTGTGCTGCTTGGAACTGTTCTGCAAAACTGTCACAGACTGCAATGTGAGTGGTAAATCCAGTTAAAGTCGTACAAGGACTGGTTCAGCTGAAAAGAGTGTCGGAGGTCTTGGGTGCACGTAATAGAGGTGGTAAAGGGGCTTGTATCGCATTTCCTGCAGTTGATCAGGAATGTACTTTGAAAGGGGAAGATGATGGTGTAGGGGCAGTCTGAGAAATAGACTTGAATGTCACATGGGAATCAGAAGGTCAAAATGATGGCAGAGGAGAGTAGGAGTGCTATTTGGTGGCATGATCACACTGGAAATCACAGAACAAGATACACTGAATGCAGAGCTTAGTGGTGTGAAAAATAGAGAGAATGGGAAACCTCTAACAATCAGGAAGGAGAAGGAATGAGAGCAGAAGTGTTGAAAATGGAACTGACACGGTTGAGGAATCCTATCAACTACAAAGTAAATCAATACTGGGCCTGGGGAAGATATATCAGGAATACTAATAGAGAAAATGGCATGATCAAAATAAATGTCAGAAGCAGTGGTGCAGCGGTAGAGTTGCTGCCTTATGGGCCTGTCCCTTTTAGGCGACTGCAGTAAACTATGCAGTCGCCACATGGTCGCTACATTTTCGCGGGTGGTTGCCGGGGAGTCGCCTTCATGGTCGTGAAGAGTTTCCGCATTCTGGGAACTAGTCGCAGCCTCATTATAGTCACCATGAATTTTTCAACATGTTGAAAAATTTGCGGCAACTAGAATGAAGCCGCCATGGAGAGTAGCGAGAATTCTCGTGCTGTAGGTGGGTCGCCAGGAGGTCGAAGGTTCTCGTAGGTTCTCATAGGTTGTAGCCGGTGCTGACCGGTGAATTTCATTGGCTTATTGGGGAAAAAAAAAACGTAATCATTAGTTTTCAGAACCAAGGATAACCGACCGGTAATGTTAAAAGTCCGCTGAGGTCCCCCCCCCCCCCCCCCCCCTCTTTTAAAAGACTTACCGTAAACTGTGCTTTGGCCATCTTAATTACAGCGCTAACTTTCCTGTTCATCGCGGTGTGTGTCTGTATCACCTTGGCTTTGCACCATGTGAATTTTACTCAGACAGCGCTCCCCCCGCTTGCCCTGTCCCCCAACGGGATGGTGAAGGAAGCGACGTGTGTGTGTTCCACTCCAACAGTCCCTGTTCCAGTTATGGGTTTTTCAGGTAACTTGCAGCAACTTGACAGTCGCCTGAAAAATCGCTGAAGTGGGACAGACCCATTACAGTGCCAGTCACCCGGGTTTGATCCGGACTATGGGTGCTGCCTGTACGGAATTTGTATGCTGTGACATTGTGGGTTTTCTCCAGGTGCTCCGGTTTCTTTCCACACTTCAAAGATGCACAGGTTTGTAGGTTAATTATTTTGGTATCATTGTACCTAGTTCGTAGCATATTGCTAGTGTACGGGATGACCATTGGTTGGTGTCGTCTTGGTGAGGGCCTGGTTTCCACGCTGTATCTCTAAAGTCTAAATGGAAGAATGTAGTGATCCCTTAGTAGGCACGTGGATCTTAGGGGGCACTAACGTTGCTCCTGCAATCAATTGGTTGCTGACAAATATTTCTTAATTAGTCATCTTGAAGAATGAAATGAGAGAGATGACAAAATTAAGGAGATGGATCACATTGAAGCAAAAATAAATTTGATATTTGGAAGGAAGGTTGTGATATTCTCCAATCTAGTGTTAGGAGTGAATGTGGAAGAACTTTAACGGGGGTTATTGTAATAGCCTAAAGCACCTTTGGGTTGAGACCAGGAGCACTGAACTTGTTACATAAATATTGAATTCTACACGGTTGGTCTCGGACGCTGCTGAGCTATCAGATTGACTCAACATCAGAAAGTTATTAGGTGAAGTATGGTATAGTGAGCATCTACAGAAAGTTTCAGATTTCCCACCCATATCTAAATAACCAAAAGTGTTAGACAAAGGCACTTCAAAAAATGCCAAGGCCAACCTGATTTTATGAAAGGGAAATCCTGTTAGCCCAATTCATTGGAGTCCTCTGTAAAGAATTAACCATGGATAACACAGGGGCAGGGTTGTACAGTATGTGGATGTTCATAAGGCATTTGATAAGGCGCTGCATTGAAGATTACTATTGAAAATAAAAGCATATTGAGGAGGTGGTATCATTTTGGCATAGATAGAAGATTTACCAGCTAACAGGCATATTATTTTGATGGGTGAACAGTGGGAACAGTGGTGAACAGTGAAACATGGGAGGACACAATGAGGCCTGACATCTAGGACAGGAGTCAACAACTTATAACCCACGGGCCCGATTCAGCCTGTAACCGGAAATCTTCCAGCCTGCATACGTATTTTTTTTCAATTTGTTTTTGCGACCTGGGAAGTGCAGCCAGTCCCGGGGCAGGCGAGCTGACCTGGGCACTACAGCCAGTCCCGGGGCAGGCGAGCCAACCTGGGCACTACAGCCAGTCCCGGGGCAGGCGAGCCAACCTGGGCACTACAGCCAGTCCCGGGGCAGGCGAGCCAACCTGGGCACTACAGCCAGTCCGGGTGCACGCAGGCAACCTGCCAGCCAACCTGGGCACGACAGCCAATCCCGGGGGAGGCGAGCCGACCTGGGCACTACAGCCAGTCCCGGGGCAGGCGAGCCAACCTGGGAACTACAGCTAGTCCCGGGCTGTTAGATTCTAGGAGCTGGCGGCCTCCAACTGGAAATCAGCCTTGAGGGCTCCGGTCGCAGAGCCTGTGGACTTACCATCACAGAGCTAGCTGACTTCAGAGGCTGTGGTCGCGGTTTTGCTACAACATGTTTCACAAAACATGGTGGGGGGGGGGGGATTGTCCTCCACCTCTCGAAACATGGGGGGGAGGGGGGGGGACAGGCCCCACCCCATCCCCTCCAGGATTTCCACCCATGGGTGAACTGTAATTTGATGCTGGAGCCTCAATATCCCTGTCAGGATTGATCTCGAGTCTCTGCAAGTGGCACTGCATTAATGTCGATTGATTAAGTGAGCAAACAAAGATCTGAGAAAAGGTAAAATTGTTCACTTTGGCAAGAAAGATAATGATAGATATTATCTAAATGGTGAGGGTTCTGGATGTCCAAGAGTATGATTCAATAAAGACTAGTGTGCAGGAAGCACAAGTAATTATGAAATGTACATTTTTTATCATTTAATATAAGGGAATTGAAGCAGTGCTTCAGTTATATAGAGTACAAGTGTGACAACACTCGGCAAATTCTGATGAAGAGTGGTGGAGGTGAATTATTTGAAAATTTATGGCAGTTAGATATATTCTACCTACCTCATGCAGAGGAGATTGCAGAATTTATGTTACAGTCAGATCAGACATGATCTTAAGTGGTGGAGGAGGCAGGATTGGACAACCCTTGCTTCTGAGCATTATGTTCATATTCTTACAGGATTCGAATTTGAGTTTTTTTTTTACTATACTGATTATTAAATATTTGGGAAAATCTCATTAAAAAACCATTAGAAAGGTGAAGGTTTGATCACTTCATGAACGTCTGAGAAGCAACCTGATGTTAAAGGTAGTGCCTTAATGTAAGTTACTATGGAGCCTGTCCCATTTTTGTCATGTCATAAGTGGTAGAGTGGTAGGAGTAGAATTAGCCCATTAATGCCCATCAAATCTATCCCACCATTCAATCATGGCTGACCTATCTCTCCCTCCTAACCCCATTCTCCTGCCTTCTCACCATAACCTCTACCACGTGTACCAATCAAGAATTGTGTAGAAATTTGTGAAGAATTAAGTTGGCTATAATTATTCATATTTATATTTAATTATTTGTTGTTCCTGGTGAAGTTGGTGATCAAGTTAATATCCAAAACAAAAGGTAAAGAAGAAGCAGCACGTGTAACATGTTGTTAGGGTGGTCTTTTTCATAGCAAAGCCTGAGACCGCTGGCGTGGAGGGAACAGGACTGCATCTGGGGGGAGAACATGGCTGCATCTGGGGCAGGAACATGGCTAAGAATGGGACCTGGTGTGTGGAGAGAGGAATGGGTAATGGCATTGAGTATAGAGAGAGCGCGGAGGGGAACTGGATCAGGCGTGGAGAGAGCATGTGGTGGTGAACAGGGCCAGGTCTTTGGAAGAACGGAATGTGACCATGTGTGGGGATGGAGCATACTGAGGAATGGGATTCGATGTGGGGAGAGTGGAATGGGTAACGGGATTGGGAGTGCAGAAAGAACGTGGAGAGGGGGGAAGGGATATGGTATGAATAGAAAGCATGGTGGGGAACATGGATGGGTTTGGTGGGAGACGGGATTGAATCTGAGGGGCTGATGAGGCATGGCCGACATGGTGGGTATCTGGACCAAGTGTGGGACCAGAATGAAAAGCCGGAGACTGGAGCATGTGAGGAAACATAGGCAGGTGTAGCAGTATGTGTATGGATGGAAGAGAGATGATCAGAGTGTTTGGATGGAATTCCTCAGTCACAGAGTGGAGGCATGCTCTTTTTCATTCCCTCTCGTGAATACATATGCACAATCACAGGGAGAGATGAGGAAAGCGAAGTTGGATCAATGAATGCAGCAGATACAGAGGAAAGAGATAAGGAGGTGGAGTGGAAGGAACACAATTATAGCTATAAATGGAGAGAATAGAAAGGGAAAAATACAGGGCAAAGGAATAATAATTAAGAAAGAGGTGAAGAAATGAGGAAGAAAAGGAACGGAAATAAGATTGTCAATGAGGAGGGTGTAGGAGATGAAGGAGCATTATGTTAAGAGAAGGGCAGGTAGAAAATCATTTAAAGTAAAATCGAGTGTGAAATAGGTGGATACAAGAGAGGGAACTAGAGGTCTATGAAGGAATAATAATCAATATAATATTCTAGCCATGGAGAAACACAGCATGGAAAAGGCCCTTAAACCGACTGAGTCTGCTCAGCCATCAAGTACACAATTTTACACTAATCCTACCCAAACCCATTTTTATTCTCCTTGCATTCCCATCAATTCCCCCTGATCTTCCCGCTTATCCACACATTAGCAACAATTTTTAATTGTCAATTAATTGTCAACAATCGGAGAATCCAATGGAGGAAACGCATGTGGTCACGTGGAGAAGGTGCAAATTTCACCCAGACAGCACAAGAGGCCAGGGTTGGATACAGGTTGGATGCTATGAAGCAGCAGTTTTACAGGCTGTTATTAGGACTCTCCTGTTGAAGGGTTTTTGTCATATAGGACATAGAATGTAGAACGTAGAAGAGTGCAGCGCAGGACCAAGCCCTTTGGCCCACAATGTCTGTGGCAAACATAATGTCAGGATAAAGAAGTCTCCTCTGCCTTCAAATAATCTATACCCCGCCTTTTCATGCTTATGCACCTATCTTAAAGCCTCTGAAATGTCACTATTGTATCTGCCTTCACCACCACCCGTGATAGCGTGTTCCAGACACCCATCAACTTCTCTGTAAAACAAAATCCTGATATGCGCATCTCCTTTAAACTTTGCCCCTCTCACCTTAAACCTGTGCTCCATATTGGCCCCTACTTTAAAAAAAAAATGATGATTTCTGAGTTATTGGTTCAATAATGTGTATTATATTTTAAACTGATTTAAAATAGCGTAACTTTCAATTGACTGCAAATAGTACTGCAGGAGATATTTGTGCAAGTGCATTTTCAAAAGTATTATGGTGAACAACTAAACTAATTTCATTTGGATTATTATAGATCTGAAATGTTACCAGAAACTGCTGGAAATACTCAGCAGGCTGTGCAGTATTTTTGGAGAAAGAACAATGATGTTCTCTCAGAACTCATTTATGGTTCCACACGTATCACCCATCCTCCACTGTCATCATTTATGTTTTAGCCTCAGCAGAAAATATTTGCGCCGTACCCACTGATTTTTTTAATCAAACTAGACTGATGATGATGGCAAGTAAATCAATCTTGAGAAAAGGCCCCCTCACTAGAGCCTGGTATTTTAGTTTATTTTCTTAAGTTGCACCAGGGAATTGCAAGAGTTTCTCAAAACCCCCATCAAAATTTGCTTTCATAAGAATAGTTTAGATGATGCATCTGATGAATTGTATGATTTGGCAGCCAGGCTGATTCTAGAATACGTTTTCCTCTGTCGTTCTCATTTACCTAAATTGTGTCATTGTGGCTTAGTTTTCAGGCGTTCAGCTGTGTGTTGTACATTTAGCCCACAGACTTATGTGTGCAGCACAAAGCTTAACAAGCAGGAGATTGTTCAGCTGCGTAAATTTTGTCCAGAGGTGGCTGAATACTAAAGATGTTGTTTAAACACTCTGTACTTTGTGTCTAAATCCTTTTGGGATTTAGTGGTCAGACTTTATGGAGCTTGAGGTAGAAGGGCTGCAGTTAGCAACCCGAATACTTGGTAGCCATAATTAAGGTTAGTGTGTAGTTCCCATTACTGCAGTCCCCCAATGAGTAAAGGACAATCCTAGCAACACCCCTCCCACAAGTACCTGTACATTTTCACGGAATTCTGCAGCTCTTGGCTTCAAAGACAGGGAGCAGAGAGAACAGCTGCTTTGGTAACTGCTTGTACACTTTATTATTTGTCACAAGATAACCAAAATGTAGTCAACAGAGCCATCACCAGTGCGACAAAATGTTGAATAATTGTAACATTTTATAGCCATTATTCGGACTGGTAAACTTGCAAACTATAACTTTATTATAAATGAAAAAAAAATAATGAAAGTTCGGGCTTAAAATTAGATTAGAGGGAAATATTGGTACTTTTTGAGTTGATTTTTTTTTTCCGAGACGAACTGCTCACAAGGTTGAAGGAGCAATGTAGATAACAGATATTTAATGAGGTGAGAGGCAAAGCTGTTTAACCACAGGAGTAAACTGAAGTCAGATGATTCAGGAAAGTAGTAGTGCAGGCATGAGCGCATCCATCTCTTTGGTTTGATAATGTAAAAAGTGAAAGGGGAAAATTGAAAGCAGAAGGAGCTTAGAAGATGTTGGGGACAGTAATAAATAAAGAATGAAGATAGAACAACTGGAGATGGGAAACAGCTGAACCAAATTGAGATACAAATTTAGCAGAAATAGGAATAATGAAAAATAGAGACTGAAAGAAAGTAAGGAAAAACAATCCATGATTGCAAGTCTAGATTCAAGCCAGTTCTGGGGAAAATACATTGTCTACCTTGTTTTTGGTCATGTGGCGATGATAGTTGGGAAAGGTACATTATTACATTGGTCCTGATGCCTACTGCATAGATGCCACTTAGCATGTTATTTGATATATCAGTACAAATGTATGGCAAAATTCGGCTCTAACTCCATCAACAAATCTGCAGACACCATTGTGGCGGGCCGAATCATGAACAATGATACAGAAAAATGATTAAATTGCAGGGTTTTATAGATGTTGCCCAGTCCATCACAGAGACCAGACTTCCCACCATTGAGTCCACCTACACTTCATGCTGCCTCAGAAACGCAGTCAGCATAATCAGTCTTATCCCACTCCGATCATTACTACTTCTCCCTGTTCCGGTCCGGTACAAGGTACAGAAGCTTGAAAGCACGCGCCACTGAACTCGGCAATAGCCCCCCCCCCCCCCCCCCCCCCTGTTATCAGGTTTCTGAATGATCCTTCCATAACATAGAAACATAGAAAATATGTGCAGGAGTAGGCCATTCGGCCCTTCGAGCCTGCACCGCCATTCGATATGATCATGGCTGATCATCCAACTCGGTATCCCATCCCTGCCTTCTCTCCATACCCCCTGATCCCTTTAGCCACAAGAGCCACATCTAACTCCCTCTTAAATATAGCCAATGAACTGGCCTCAACTGCCTTCTGTGGCAGAGAGTTCCACAGATTCACCACTCCCTGTGTAAAAAAATGATTTTCTCATCTCGGTCCTAAAAGACTTCCCTCTTATCCTTAAACTGTGACCCCTTGTTCTGGACTTCACCAACATCGGGAATAATCTCCCTGCATCTAGCCTGTCCAACCCCTTAAGAATTTTGTAAGTTTCTATAAGATCCCCCCTCAATCTTCTAAATTCTAGAGTGTACAACCGGAGTCTATCCAATCTTTCTTCATATGAAAGTCCTGCCATTCCAGGAATCAGTCTGGTGAACCTTCTCTGTACTCCCTCTATGGCAAGAAAGTCTTTCCTCAGATTAGACCAAAACTGTATGCAATACTCCAGGTGTGGTCTCACCAAGACCCCTGTACAACTGCAGTAGAACCTCCCTGCTCTTATACTCAAATCCTTTTGCTATGAATGCTAACATACCATTTGCTTTCTTCACTGCCTGCTGCACCTGCATGCCTACTTTCAATGACTGGTGTACCATGACACCCAGGTCTCGTTGCATCTCCCCTTTTCCTAATTGCTATTATTCCCTGCAATTTATTTTGGTTTGGTGCAGAGCTGTTCCCAAACTAAACCATAATGCAATCTGACAATATGCTTTTGATGGTGCATCTGTTGAAGTTTGTAAGAATCACTAGAGGCATGCAGAATTTTCTTAGTCTCCTCAGGAAGTTGAGGCATGTGTGTGCCTTCTTGGCTGACGCGTGAATGTGGTTGGTCCTCAATAGGTAATTGGTAATACTAATCTAATCTATTACGAGCATTGTTCTCAGAGTACAGCAATAGGATGCAGGCCTTGACCATCAGTCATTTGTACTATGGAACCATTATCCCGTTGACCATTTTTCCCATTTGCACAAATCTGGTCTGCCCACTTCTTATAGACACAAAATGCTGGAGTAACTCAATGGGACAGGCAGCATCTCTGGATAGAGGGAATGGGTGACGTTTCAGGTCGAGACCCATCTTCAGTCTGAAGAAGGGTCTACGACCGAAACATCTCCCATTCCTCTATCCAGAGATGCTGCCTGTCCCGCTGTTACTCCAGCATTTTGTGTCTATCTTTGGTTTAAACTGCGGTTCTTTCCTACACATTTTGTCTGCCCACATTAGATCCACTTTTTGTTTGTTTGCCTTGCCTATTTAAGAGGTCGGCTCAATGTCTCCTGGTTGTAATGTAGCCCGGAACTTAGGACCTTTTGGAATTGTATCGTTTTTTGGCTTAAACGGAATCTTTCTTAGTTATTTTTATGTACATTTTTCCTTCAAGTAATATCAATGCTTCCCTTGTATGGTCACTCACTAGTTCTAGGAAGGGATAGCAAACATACTTGTGTACTACGTCAGGAATGATCAGAGCACAGAGTTACAACATAATGTATGAATCATTGACTTGTCTTTTCTGTATGAACGGTAACATCACAAGTTGTGTTAAGTGAAAAATACAGAAATTGTTAGACTTACTGGAAAAGTGGCTGTACAACATTTTGTTCTGTAAGATCATTGAGGATCCATTAATTAGTATTTAGTGGAACTGATACTGTGCCAGATGAAGCATAGTGCCCCTTAGGAGTTTGGATTGGCAAATATGAATTATTTTAGGAGTCACCACATATTAAAAGTATATTTGCTATTGGAACTTTAATATTCGTTTAATTTTTTTGAAGTAATTTTTTAACAAGCTCATGTGTTAGCTGCAAAAAAATTTAAATATTTAAAAATATTTCAAAATCCTAACTTAGCAGGCTGTTTTTATTGTAAGAATCATTTTCATAATATGTAACGGTAAATGTAATGAATGGGGAGTCTCATACATCCTGTTCCTTTCAGTGAGGGCTGACATTTATATCTGCTTACTATTTGGAAGATGTAAATAGTTTTTAACTGTCTTCCGCCATGTTGCATGATCTTGTGTACGTACCTAAAATTATGAAGATATACATTCATATTGTTAATGTAAGGGAAAGCATGGACGGAAATGGCCAATTGTGTAAAGTCATTACAATTTTATTCAGGTTGGGTGGGGGTGGGGGAGGTTCCCCCCGCCATAGGTACCATGTAATCCCGTGCTACCTGCTCCATGGTTGGATAGTCGGCGACTAAACCGTCTCCCCCACCTGTTTTGCCAGGTGAGGAGGGGGCTAAGGACCCCTAGCAGGACCAAAACCAAGACCTGTCAAAGGGCGGATGAGCTCCTAGCGAGCCAATGGCCATCCACACTTCAGTAGAAGTTGCGATCATTGACGTATGTAGCATTGATGTTTTCAACAATGATGATGATGATGTTTACCATATAACCATATAACAATTACAGCACGGAAACAGGCCATCTCGGCCCTAGAAGTCCGTGCCGAACAATTTTTTTTTTCCCCTTAGTCCCACCTGCCTGCACTCATACCATAACCCTCCATTCCCTTCTCATCCATATGCCTATCCAATTTATTTTTAAATGATACCAATGAACCTGCCTCCACCACTTCCACTGGAAGCTCATTCCACAAGGGCCTGAATGCTCATAAATCCCTTATAATGCTTTACATCCTCATGAGTGATTCTTTTAAATGAAGGTCTCTTGTGTTTCAAATATTACAGGCAATCTTCTTTTGGAATTAGTAATAAATCTCTTGATAATAAAATGGGGAAATATAATCAACAACTATATCCACAACTGGGATTTCCTGTTAGATACAAGAAACGATGGATGCAGGTTTACAATAAAAGACACAGTTCTGGAGTAACTCATTGGGTCAGGCAGCACCGCTGGAGACCATGGATAGGTGATGTTTTGGGTCGGGACTCGAAAGGCCACCTATTCATGGTCTCCAGAGATGCTGCCTGATCCGCTGAGTTACTCCAGCAATTTGAGAGAATATCTGGTTGATACAAGATATGTTTTCCATCACCTGCCTACAATTGCAAATGACCATTGAGTTTTTCAAGACAACAGTTATTAGCAACATGTATCTTGTTCACATTTCTGTGGATCAATTCAGTTGGATCTTCAATTGATTTGCTAAATAGTAATGTTGAAGTCAGAGTCATAAGAATGCCAGATTGTGAAGCCATCTGAGTGGTTAGTTTTCTGACTTCCCGTGTGGAATTATATCCTTCAGACTTCATCAAGCTCATTTTCATTTCCCCAACACAATATTCCATCTGCTCTGCAAGCTATGCACATCCATTAAGATGGTTACATTGCTACCCTTTCATCATTTTAGAATGTTGAGGGCTATAATTTTAAAATCAGCAATGCATGGTGCTGATCAAAGTCTGTTTTAACATATCTGGGTCTTCGAAACTGATCGTTACACTTGAGTAGTGTTCACCTGTAACTAAAGGAATGGATCTTTCGGTGTTAGTTGTGTTTATTCCAGCATTTGGAAACAGAATCGTTGGGTTTATTGTCGAATACAAAAACACAATGAAGTACAGGTGCAATGAATATCCTGCTTGCATCATATGCATATAGACTCAACCAGCACACAACAACAAAATTGTATTTAAATTATACAAGATAGTGAAAAGAAAAACTGCAAAAACAATACAATGCAAAATACCATTAACAAATAATTCCATGGCACTGCAAAGGGTGGTCCGTAGTGTTCTGCTATTGACGTAGGATTAAGTCAGGCAGGACGTATAGGAGGCACAAGAGATTGCAAATTCTAGCATCTTGATGAAAAAAGTAAACCGCTGGAGGAACTCAGTGCGCCATGCAACATCTGTGGACGGAAATGGGCAGGCGATGCTACGGATCGGGACCCTTCTTCAGAATGATGAAGCAGAGGGGGATTTGCTGGTGGAAAGAATGAGTGGGGCAAGTGGTTGTGCAGGTTGGAGGAAAGTAGCTGTTCCTGAATCTAATGGTGTGGAACCTCAGTGTTCTATACCTCCTGCCTGACGGTAGCTGCAAGAAGAGGGCATGACTGTTTTCTTATAAATTGGATAAACTAATCAAACATTCAGTCCAGGGGTGGCATATTGCCCGAGTGCACTCGTATAACTAATTTGCATCATTGGATTGCTTCTAATTGTGGCTACCTTCTTGCAGCGAAATACAAACTAAAATTGGCAAGCAATGTACCTGCCCTAATTATTTTTCTGGATGTAATCATGCATCATTTGTGGAAAGTGAGATTACTGTGTATGTAATGTGGAATGGGATCTATTGATGCCAGTCACTGAACCTGTAAATAGTACCAGGGAATATTTGGATTGGAGATGGAGTAAATTGGGTTGGAGATGGAGTGGCACAATCCAATGGAAAGGGCACTGCACCTCAACACTCATTAAACCTTGCAAGTACGTCAGTATCACAACAGTCAGCAGCAACAACTAATGCCACATAATTGAACTGCCCGTATAACTAACCCAAAATGTATCCATCACATGTGGTCATGTCAGACAAAAGATGGAGCTGAAATATGTACAGAGATAATAGGACATATATTCATAATACTATGTATTAATGAGAGGCATCTTAAAGGAGCAAAAAGTCCCAGTAAGATTTGGGAAGGGAATTACAATGCTGAGGGTCTTAGAAGCCGAGAGCATGGGTTGAGTTATTTAAGTCAAGGGATGCTCAAGAAGCCGGGAATTGGAGGAGTGCAGATATCCTGGCAGTCTTATCAGACATAATGTGATTCTATACACAGAGAGGCACAAAGCCATGAAAGCATTTGGAAATGAGAATTTACAAATGAAGCAATTACTTAATTGGGCACCAGTGATATTGGGGAACGATACCTTGGAGTATACCAGAACAAATAAATGTAACTCTCATTAACATCTTGTTTATAATAGTATAGTTCCAACTTGTCTCAGATTATGACAACTGCTCTGATGTCAAGTAGTTAAAGTGGCTGAAATCACGTTCCCAATTTTTTAATCTCACAGTAATGTCCCAAAGTGAATGCTTGTCCTCTTGCTGATATCCTAATCTATTAAGCTTAACATGGTCAACATCAGAGATATCTCGGCAGAATTCTTGCTCTACAATGGTTACACTGGCAGAGTGCAATTACAAGTATTGGGCTCTTTTGTCTTTACTTGCTGTCACAATAAACATTGCTTTCTTGAATTTTGCACTTGAGTGCTACGCCTTGTGGATGAATCAATTTAGTGCAGTTAATTTCTCCCCATCTCTAGAGTACTGCCATTTCATCTACTTGGCGCCAGACATTGAGGGAATAATATATCATTGTAACCAGCTTGAAATTCCCACTGTAAAATAAAACCTTGCCTACAACAGTCTTGTCACATATTATTGCTTAGAAGTGTAATTACATAACTCTGCTTTGTTTCCAGTGTTATGTGAATGCAAATGACTATTTTTCCAATGTAAAGTGTGATACCAACCAATTGTGGAAATTTTGCGTTTCTCGGGTAATTTTCATTCATAAGATACTCTTGCACTTCACATGTCATTTCATCATTAGGATGGCATCATACTCATTTTGGATCATTGGATAAAGTCATCATGGAAGCAATTAACATTGGTCACTCCGAGGCGCCTGAGTCTTCCCATCACACAAAGTTAGATGTAGAACTTAGGGCGGCAAGGTGGTGCAGCAGTAGAGTTGCTGCCTTACAGCACCAGAGACACGGGTTTGATCCTGACTATGAGTGCTGTCTGTGTGGAGTTTGTATGTTCTGCCCCGTGACCTGCGTGGGTTTTATCCGGGAGCCCTGGTTTCTTCCCACATTCCAAAGACATACAGGTTTGTAGGCTATTTGGCTTGGTAACATTGTAAATTGTCCCTAGCGTGTGTTAGATAGTATTAGAATGGGAGGATTGCTGGTCGGCACATACTCGCTGTTTCCACGCTGTATCTCTAAACTAACTTAACACACTTCAAGCTTCAACACAGCACCAGTCTTTATCAAAGCAGATTCCAGATCTCCATTCTGAAGCATTTGACTGCTGGGATGGCCAGATCCCAATCTCTCAACCCCATCGACTATTTGAGACTCCCAATAGATAAGAAACGACACTCGCATCAACCTCAACCTCAGCATAAACCCCTCTCTGTTCTTTCTGGCCATTCACAATACTGGCACTCTGTTCAGTTTCCCTACCTCCCCCAACATTTTGACCATTATGCATGAATCCTGATACATCTCCCCACCCTCCCAGCCATCACAGCTTCGGATTCCTGAGCTAATCCTGGCCCCCACAGAAGCGCTGTTTGGGTTCTGGAGTACCAGCCACCCGAGCTCCCCCCAGACCCTGTCTCAAATCAGTTTAATAGGTGACACATTTTCAATTAAGGAAAGGCATAATGATAACAGGTATCAATAATATAAAGGACTCTGAAGAAGAGTCCTGACCTGAACCGTTTCCTGTACATTCGCTCCACAGATGCTGCCTGATGGTTCCCCCTCTGCTTTGTGCTTTGTTCAGGATACAATGATTGATTATTTGACGTTTGAACTGGTTTGCCGTGGGTCTTAATGAAATTTTGTGCCTTGCAGTCATAACATAGAATAAAATAACAAAACACACAATAAACACAGATTTAACATCCATCACAGTGAGTCCATCGGGCACCTCCTCACAGTGATGGAAGGCAAAAGTCTTAAAGTCCCTGTCTCTTCCCTCCTTGTTCTCCCTCTGCACCGAGGCGATCCAGGCTTCCGATGTTGTGACCCTGCCGGGTGATGGTAAGCAAGTCCCGAGGTTGAATCCGAGCTCCGCGAATGGGAATTCAGATATCTCTCCTGAGAATATGTTAAACTATTCTTTTAAAGCATATTGTGGCACCAAATCTAGCACCAAAAATATTGTACATCATTAACAAAAGAGGTGCCCAAAATATTGGGGGATAATATTTTGAGGATAAATTATTAGGCATTGCCATTTCATGACTAAATTGTTACTTTATCAATTTTAGTCTATATTGGAGAATACCATATTGGGTCAAGTAGAATGTATTTTTCGATGTATTTGTCCAGACTATGGGAGTCAATTCTCAACCCAAAGAAAATGCTGGACTGTGTACTCATATGTAAGCTATTATATACTTAATGTGTCACCTTAAAGAAACTTTGAGCTTTAGCTGTAAGATTCCAGCCAGCCTAACCTTATGTGGTGTTACTGGATATTCCTTCTGTACATCTGTCTAATTGCTGGATACTTGGCAGACTCCTGAACTGCAGCTGGCTTCATTTTCGGTGGTGTAAACTCAGTTCTTTGTTTTCTTTCATTAGAAAATTGGGCATATTTTCTAAACCATAAATAAGTAACCCATGGAGTTGTTAAATGTTGCTGATGCCTTGTTGCGGTATAGCTTTTTGGCAAAATCACACTCTCTGGTATTTTACCCAGATGATCACACGTGTGAACGTTAATGCACGTGTCAGCAGCCAGTGCAATATTGGGATGAAACACTCTGGTTCCTGTCTTCTGTATTCTCTTGTCCATCTGAACCTCCCAACCTTCCTGCACATTCAATAGTTTTTTTTTAAATGGTTCGATGGTTCCTTTATACCACATATACCAAGGTACAGTGAAATACATTTTACAGAGAACTCAGCAAGACTATCCTTTAAGGACCTCACTTTGCTCAGTATATAGAACCTTGCACTATATTTTCCCTTGTATTATCAGGCTTCATTAATTGTGATGTTCCTTACTCAGTGTAGCACAGACAGAACCTTCCTGGCTTAAGAAGTTTATCTACTCAATGTTTACTTAACTGAGTCATCAGGAGAGCCCAATTCATATTATGTTGAATCCAAAAAAATGATGGTAACTGTTGGAAGAAAGTATTTAAAAAAAAATCTTAACATCTCAAATTCAACATCAGATCAGGGGACAGCCATTCAGCCCATCTTGCCAGTACAGGCACAGGTCCTTATTTCTGGCTTGAAATTGTGTGCAGTTTAATTGTTGATTTTCTTGGCAGGGACCCTCTGCTGTTGGCACATTATGTCAAATTCTGGGCAATTGCGCAAAGCACATGCCCAAATTTCTTATCTGCATTTCCAGCATTCAATGTAATTGGCAGTTAATGGAATAGAAAAATGACTCTAAATTAAGCTGGTCAGTCCTGAAAGAGTGCTGCATAAAATTCTGGATGAGATGTGGACTGAGTCACCCTTTAGTCCTTCTGTTAAGTGGTCATTCATCTGTCAGCCTTGACAAGTAATATTGGCATGGAATTTAACCACAAAGGCAGTCGTCCCTGACTATAGCTCATAGCCAAGCATGGTGCTATTCTCACCTGATGTTCACGCAGTAAGTTATTGTGTATTTTGGAAGGTTTAATGGGTAAATCTGAACAAAGCAGTTTGCACAGCTGGAAATAACATTATATAAATTTGCAGAAGCTACTATAACTCAATTAAGGAACTTCATTTTCTATTCCTTCAAGAAAAATGGTTTACGCTGGCAAGTCAGCAAAAAAATGCCCATTCGTTATTGCCCTTGAGAAAATGGTGGCACGACGTTGAACCATTGTGGCTATTCTGGTGAAGGTACTTCCAAGATTATGATGGATAGAGAGTTGCAGGGTTTATCCCAAGCAATGATGAAAGAACACTGAGATATTTATATCGTATGATGGCATTTAGGAGGGGAAACTGGTGGTGCTCCACTATATTTGTTCTCGGTAAAGATCGTACGTTTGGGAGGTGCTGTTAGAATATCATAGATGAATGATGGCAGCGCATTTTGAAGAAAGCCAAGGTGCACTGCTGATGGAGTGAATGAATGAATGTTCAGAGTGTTGTAAAAGGATACTTAGTAATGGATGGCGGTGTGCTTCTGTGAGCATTGTTGGAGATGTAGTTATCCAAACAAATGAAGAGTGTTTCATCACACTCTTGGCATGTGGCAGGAAAATAGTGGAACAGCTTTGGATATCAGAAGGCGAGTCACTTGGGGCAGGATACCTAGCCCATGATTTATTGTCACCATGGCATTGGTGCATCTCAACAGGTTGAGTTTCTGACCCCAAGGACGATGAAGAAAATGGCCATGTTTGTACCATTGAGTGTCAAAGGTGTGGATTATAATGTCTGTTGTTGAAAATGGCCTGTACCTGATACTTGTACATCATGAACGTTTATTACCATGTGTCAACCCATGCCTGAATCTTTACTAGACCTTACTAAGCAGAGCCAAGAATATTATATTACGCAAATATCTTCAAACAATCTCTATTCTGCCTCTGATGTTAAAGCAGCTGAAAGTAGTTGAGCAGAAGAAAGTGTCCTGAAGAATACTTGCAATGATGTCCTGGTGCTAGGATAATTGATTCAACAAGATCTATTGCCTTCCTTTGATCATTTATGACTCATGACTAGATTCCTATCAGGATGAATTGGGTTCATTACCCAGATTCTGTAATGGTGGTCCTTGCTCACCCACTCATAATTGAACAAGATGCAGAGCCCCAAACAAACTTGCCTTATGCACTTGGGAGGCATTCACCAAGATGTGGCAAGGGCTGGGATTGTGTTGTCGTGATACCTTATCACCAAAATCATCTGACGCAATTAACACCTAACCTATCCTCCTTTCAAAGCTTTATCTCCTGTCAGAGTTGGCATTCTAGACAATACTTTTTTTTTTAAAAGGCACAAAGTGCTGAAGAAATTTTAGAAAGGTATTTACTTTGAATCATGTGAATTTCCTTCTTAAATGCATCCCCATTGCTTTGAATTAATTGATCTTCCTTCAAGTAATGCATTCTATTCCTCCTGTAAATAATTTCTGTCAAGTAAAGTTGCCTTTAGTCGAGTTTACATCTCTTTACTCCCACTTTCTCATTATCTTTGACCTTTTTCATGGTTATGCTCCATATTGCTGAATTATGATCATGATTACAAAAGTACTCTCCCTGTGATACGTACACTCAGGATTGCATGATATTGCAGAATTTGGCTTCACTGGAATTGCCAGCGGCGCAAAAAGAAAATAATTCGTCATGCTCAAGTTTTCATGCTCTTCTAACCTTTAACAATACATAAACCTCCATTCTTATATAAATCTGGGGGGGGGGGGGGGCACACAATTCTGATACATTGCTGTTTTGCACAGTTACCACATCACATATGTTCTTCAGAGCTGGCTGCAGAGGTTGAGCTGCATTCACTGAGAGCTTCCAAAAGTCCACTGATTCTGGGAAGGTCCAAACAAAACTAAATTAGCTCAGGAAAGTGGAAGTAATTCTTAGAATGAATAAAGAGTCAGCTAAGCAATAGAAAACACAGGGTTGCGATAAGTTGGTAACTTTCAGTTTTGCCAGCTAATATTAGGGGTTTGTAACAGCACTGGGACCTTAACTTGCTTCCAGTCTGCAATAAAGACGTGAAGTAAACAGAGAAACATAGAAAATAGGTGCAGGAGTAGGTCATTCGGCCCTTTGAGCCTGCACCGCCATTCAATATGATCATGGCTGATCATCCAACTCAGTATCCTGTACCTGCCTTCTCTCCATACCCCCTGATCCCTTTAGCCACAAGGGCCACACCTAACTCCCTCTTAAATATAGCCAATGAACTGGCCTCAACTACATTCTGTGGCAGAGAATTCCAGAGATTCACCACTCTCTGTACAAAATGTTTTTCTCATCTCAGTTCTAAAAGACTTCCCCTTTGTCCTTAAACTTTGACCCCTTGTTCCGGACTTCCCCAACATCTATAATATTGGCCTTTCATTTGAATTACTTGCAAATTAATAACAGAAGTAGAAATGGGAGATTGATTTGGAAATAAACTGTTGGGAATACTAGGAACTGCAGATACTGGTTTAGAAAAGAAGACACAAAGTGCTGGAGTAACTCAGTGGGTCAGGCAGCATGTCTGGAGAACGTAGATATCTGCCGTTAGATAGTAAGAAGAGTCTCGGCCCATCGCCTATCACCGATCCAGAGATGCTGCCTGACCTTCTGTTACGCCAGCACTGTGTCTTCTGTTGTACATACTGTCTGGTGGAGTGCGGAGCCATATACAGCAAGAATATATGGCCTTTGATGTGTGTTAAATTTGGATATATGTTGGGGTGGCAAAGATAACTTGAATCCACTGGGATTCAAGCTGGGAAAGAACAAATTCCAATAGAATCAACTGCGTCTTTCTGGAAAATATACGAGAAGATATCGGAAAATGGTCCCAGAGTTTCATTATTTACTAGTAATCAACATTCAAACATGAACAGTTGGCATCTGTGCCTGTGGGACTACCCCACCAGCGGTTTGAGCTGTCAAGCAAATGGATTAGCTGCATTATTTTTAAGAGAGAAGGTAAATGCATTGGTTCATGGCCCATAGAGTATTTATCTTTTAGAGAGTCAATGGTTGAAATCCCATGGTTGTATTTTGCTTTTCTGTAATACAGTGCAAGTAATTCTGTCAGTGAGGGACTTTTTAATCACAGGTGGAGAAACATGGGGAAAAAATACTAAAGTCGATCTCAATGTGTTTTTCCTTCCAATAAACCACTGACCTGCACCAGTGTCAATAACATTGAAGAACATATATGTCAAGTCAAGTTTATTGTCACATGCACGTGAATGGTGAGGTCCAGATGCAGTGAAAAGCTTGCCTATGACAGCATTGCGGGCATATAGGCTCAGACCACACATGGAACATAAATTATACCTAATTATTGGGCAACAAATAGTACACACTCTAACGGAATCATACCTTGCACAAAGGAAGATGTTGGTGATGTTGGAAGTCAATTCTCAGTCCTAGAACATCACTGTAATAATTCAAAAGGGCATTGGCTCGAGTCCAGCCATCTTCAGTTGCTTCATGATTGACCTTCTATCCATTATAAGGTCAGAACTGGTGATGTTCACTAATGATGGTACAGTGTTCAATGTCAGTTGCAACTCCTCAGCAAATGACCTGGACAACATTCGAAGAGGTACCTGATAAGTGGATTGAGTCCAATTAGATTGAGTCCAGCCAAGCACCCTTAACATTTAATGTTACTATCATCATCAAGTTCCACAATAATATTCTGAGAGTCACCATTGACCAGAAACACAATCGGGCCGGCCATGTAAACACCAAGGCAGCAAGAGCAGGTCAGAGTCCAGTGACCTTGTCATCCTCTGGCTTTCATCCTGTGACAAGTGACTCAACTTGCAACCATCCACAAGGATGTCAGAAACATGATGGAATACGCTCCATCTGCAGGGATGATTTCAGTGCTAACAACTCTGGAGCACATAGATTCACAGAGTGATACAACGTGTAAACAAGTCTTCAGCCCACCGAGTCCATGCAGGCATCAACCATCCATTTACACTAATCCTACACTAATCCCAGGTTACTCGGAATCATGCACCATTAGGACATTGAAGTGTATTCCTGTCCCGTCGTCGTTGCTGGATCTCATATCCCGAAACTTGCAACCCAACAATGTTGCGGGAGAACCTTCACCTGTGGGAGTGCTACGACATGTCAAGAAGGCAGCCCATCACCATCTCCTTCAGGGCTATTAAGGATGAGCAATAAATGCTGGCCTTGTCAGTCATGATTATTTTTGCAAAAATACTATTTTTAATCAAAACTTTGAAAATCCGGGGACTCAATTGTGGATTCATCAGCACCACCATGTCCACAAGTAATTCCAAATCCTAGTCTGGTAATGTTCAGTGAGTTCAGAGGAATCATTTCTGTTATCATAGGCTAGCACAACCTTCAAAAGTAATATGCTGGCATCGGCCCTCTCCAAGAGGATGGAAAATCTTTTTGAGTGAATAAGGAAAATCCAAATTCTTGCCTCAAAGAAAAATAATGAAAGATGCTTTCCTGGTCTGTAAATATTGCCAACAAGGCCTATTCTACTCATTTTTGGGTTGTGATCATCAGTTCTGTGTACTGCTGTCAATATCCAAACATAGCTTTATTTTGTTATTTTATTCATGCTACATAATAATTTAATATGTTTTCAGTGAACACACTGAGTTAAAGAGAGCAGAAAATAGGCAAGCACCCTGGATCCAGTCACATCTTACCCACATTCCTGATCCCGGCTCCAGCTGCACACACGGCCCATAGTCCAGACTCCAGTCCTGGCCGCACCCTGAACTCTTGGCTCTGGCCACATAAAGTTCATCGTATCGTATAATCCTTTGAATTCCTGACCCCTGCCTCATGTGCCAGACTAATGAGTGAAGGGCCTGTCCCACGAGCATGCGACTGCGACAAGCGCGACCAAACCGGAAGCGGGGGCCGCGTGGAGGTTGAGTGATTCCGTACGAGTTGACGTGAAGTTCGATCGAAGTCCACAGGAAGTTCGTGCTAGGCGTACGCTGTCAAGACGCTGCGAATGGCGTCAAGACGCTGCGCACGCCCGTTGAGGCGGTGCGTACGGCTTTAATGCGGCTGCGGGCCGGCAGGCCGTTGCCGCGCGGAATTTTTGGACAGTGTCAGTTTTTCGGAGCCCCGCGGGATGTCGGGACCAGCTCCGCACAACTTCATATGGCTCCGGCGATCGAGGTGGGACCGGCCCCGCGAGGCCGTACAGCTCAGGCGACCACGTTAGGTCGCGCTTGCCGCATGCAGTCGCATGCTCGTGGGACAGGCCCTTGAGGCAGATGCTGTGCCATCAGATGTTCCAAACACTGTGATGCCAGACGTTTTACTGTATGCAGAAGCATTGCTCTCTGACCCCATCACGCCCTCTTCTCCCCGTTTCCATCAGGCAAGAGGTACAGAAGATCTGAGTTTTACTGTATGCAGAAGCATTGCTCTCTGACCCCAGTCACGCCCTCTTCTCCCCGTTTCCATCAGGCAAGAGGTACAGAAGTGTGAAAATGCCCACCTCCAGATTGAGGGACAGTTTCTTCCCAGTTGTTTGTTATCAGGCGACTGAACCATCCTATCACAACGAGAGAGCGGTCCTGAACTACTATCTACCTCATGGGGAACCCTCGGACTATCTTTAATCGGACTTTACTGGACTTGCATTAAACAGTAACTTCCTTTATTGTGTATCTGTACACTGTGGATGGCTTGATTATAATTGTTTAGTCTTTCCGCTGACTGGTTAGCACGCAATAAATAGCTGTTCACTATACCTCAGTACACGTGACAATAAACTGAATACCAGAAGGTAGCTAACAGCCCATAAATGTTTTGAAATATAACTATATGTGAATTAGTAGAATTTAGTTCCAGAAATACAGCGCAGAAACAGGCCCTTTGGCCCACCGAGTCTGTGCCGACCTGCGATTCCCGCACATTAACACTATCCTACACACACTGGAGACAATTTAGACTTATAACAAGTCAATTAATCTACAAACCTGTACGTCTTTGGAGTGTGAGAGGAAACCAAAGATCTCGGAGAAAACCCACGTGGTCATGGGAAGAACGTAAAACTCCGCACCAGTGGTTGCGATCGAACCCGGGTCTCAAGCTCCGTAAGGCAGCAACTCTACCGCTGCACCACCCTACCGCCCTGATGTTACTGTTAATTTAATTTTACCTGATTTTCCCTGGAGGCATAAGTTTTGATTTACTTTTTGTCACAACAAAGTTTAATTATTTTTCCTTTCTTAAACGGACACCTTTCAGAATGAATATCCCTAACTAGAACTAACCTTACACATTATCTCTTTGTGTGATGAATGGATAGTACATCCAAGATGCCATGGAATAAATTCAGATCTTGTTGAAATTGTTGGGCAACTGCACAGACCACAACTGCATCACCACTAATGCACATAAATGAAAGCTCATAAATGGTTAAAGTTTATTATTACAGCTGTGCAGGGATTGCCAAGTTTCCTCAATTCCCAGTAACACAATCGTGTTGCAAGATATCAAAATCATGCACATCTCGATAGCAGTTGGCACGGTTGATGGAACAAAAATCTATTTCCTTACAATGTAAAAAAAAGTTAGAAAATGTTTGGCCTTTTGTTTATCAATGATAAATATAGAATATACAAAATGGGATATTACAGTGATGATTTCCAAAATTCAAACTCCCTAATATTTACACAAAATTCTACAACCCTTTGAAAATGAGTGTTTATAGATGTACTATAATGCTTCCGTTAATCCAAGAACATTTTGAAAAAAGCGCACTAAATGGATATTCCAGACATATATGGTAACTAAGAATTATGAGCATGTGTCTTGTACTTACAGTTAAAGAAAGTTTCCTGTCTGACTGATGCAGATGTGGTCGAGAAACTTCCTTTCCCAGAATAGGTCTCTGTTCTTTGCCTCGTCATTGCAAGCTCTCTGTGAACCACATATGAACCAGACTTTTCCCAGAGAGAATTATGCAAAATTGCTACAGTGGAAGAGCTCATTGTCTAGTACTGTCTATTCAAAACAATGAACTGAAGATCATGGGGCACCTAAAGTGGTCGCAACTTAAATTAAAGTTTGCCATCAGAGTCCATTATGAACGTTTAACATCAGTTCCAATAACATATACAGTTGATTCTGATTATCGTATAAAGGAACATCATATTTGAAATCTCCCATAAAAGTCATGATTGATAGAAATTATGCAAAAATTCTGAAGGTAATACTTCCATGAATTAAAAAAAAAACATTTGAAAATTGATTATTTTATTATTAAACCACTATAGGTACTGCCATCACACTCTGGAGAAGAGACATTTTGGATGCCACTCATTGAAATTCAAAGTGCATAGGAAACAAATTCAACATTTGGAAAATATAAAGATAAATACCAGAAATAGACAGGATATCAGAATTTCTATATTTTCTTTATTGTTTTTGCTCCACAAAATGAAACCAGACACTGAGCTCCAAAATTAATCATTTCTTGAACTTGCCTTAACCTCATTGCTCTTGCATCTGCAAACCAGAAAACACTCAGAAGAGATGATCTGACGTTCCACATCACGTAAAATTATAAACCTCAAATTTATTAACAATGTGCTATCTACTGTCCGGTAAAAAACATGTACAATGCACACCGCCATTTCAATGTCTGAAGAAGAGTTTCGGCCCGAAACGTTGCCTATTTCCTTCGCTCCGAGACCTGCTGCACCCGCTGAGTTTCTCCAGCTTTTTTGTGTACCTGCCATTTCAATGGTCAGACATCTTAATGATGATGGGAGTATAAATTGCATTATGATAAACACGCACTCTTTAATATTCAGGTGTCAGGTATTTCCAGCAAGGATTTGTTTTATGAAAGTAACCTCAAATGGTGAATTGTAATTTAAGTGTAAGTTTTTCACTGTATCTTGGTACTCGTCACAATAATAAACCAATACCAATTTTTAATATCTGTATAAACGTAAATAAGGGCATTGTAATTGTATGCTCATTAGCAGCAGCATCCTCTGTGAAGGTTCAGTATTTCAACAACCATTTGCAGTGCAGTATTTCAAAACAACCACTGCCAACAACCATTTGCAGTGCAGCATTTCAAAGCAACAATCACCAACATTAATTTGCAGTGCAGTATTTCAAAGCAACCACCACCAACAACCATTTGCAGTGCAGCATTTCAAAGCAACCACCACCAACAACCATTTCAGTGCAGCATTTCAAAGCAACCACCACCAACAACCATTTGCAGTGCAGCATTTCAAAGCAACCACATTTTCATTTTCAAACCACATTAAGGGCAATCACAGTTGAGTGTTCAGTGCAATCACGTGTTCAGTGTTATTCACAGCTCAGAGAGACGTGACCCTCTGGCTTCCTCCATTTTGCAGAGACTGAGTGAGGCACAACACTCCCGGGTTTTATAGTCCCTCCCCCCTCCCACCAGTGGGGGCAGCAGAGAGAATGTCAACATTTCTTAAACATTAATAATTATTTTATTTTTCATCGATGGGAAAAATCCTCTTGTCCTGCGCAGCAGAGGGGGACTCTGAGTAAGATGGCCAAAAATCACAGCCGTAAGTGGCAGCGTTTTTTCTAAAATCATGAAACAGAAAAACAGGAAGTGGTCAAGATCTTACTTTTAGTAATATAGATGAGTGAAATGCTTGTTGATAGGCCCACTTGGTTGAGTCTCGACTGTCAGCTAATTTTATTTGGTGTCTTTGAATCCACATTTCATGGCAACATACATCCACCGAGTCCACCAAGTCTGAGCTAAATCTAAACCTGGCATACTCACAGATCATTTGGTGTTATTCTGGCTGGAGATCTGTGACCAGAGGAGTTCCACAAGGATCTGTACTCTGTTGTTTGTGACAAATATATAAACAAATTGGATATAAATGTATATGGGATAGTTAGTAAGTTTGCAGTCAACACCAAAATTGGTGGAGTTGGTTGCAGGCGATGCCAAAATTGGGTTGGCCAGTGGGGAAGGCGGTCAAATAATACAGCAGGATAAATAAAGTTCTATCGTATCGTATATAGATAATCAACATGGCAAGACCCTTAGCAGCATTAATGTACAGAGGGATCATGGGGTCCAAGTTCCTATCAACGAGATTCCACTGCTGGCCACATCTACCCATCCCCACCCCTTTCTGCTTTCCGCAGAGACCATTCCACCGGCAACTCCCTGGTCAACTCGTCCCTTCCCACCCCCGTGTATACCAAACCACCTCCTACCCAGGTACTTTCACCTGCAACCGCAAGAGATGCAACACTTCTCCCTTTACCTCCCCCCTCGACTCCATTCAAGGACCCTGACAGTCTTTCCAGGTGAGGCAGAAGTTCACTTGCACCTCCCCCAATCTCATCTACTGTTTCCGCTGTTCCAGGTGTCCACTCCTGCACATTGGCCAGACCAAGCGCAGGCTGGGCGATCGTTTCGTTGAACACCTCCACTAAGTCCGCCTTAACCGACCTGATCTCCTGGTTGCTCAGCACTTTAACTTCCTCCTCCTATTCCCAATCTGATCTTTCTGTCCTGGGTCTCCTCCATTGTCAGAGTGAGGCCCAGCGCAAATTGGAGGGACAGCACCTCATATTTTGCTTGGGTAGCTTACACCCCAGTGGTATGAACATTGACCTCCAAATAGCCCTTGATTTCCCTCTCTCTCCATCCCCTCCCCCTTCCCAGATCGCCCACCAGTCTTACTGTCTTCGACTACATTCTATCTCTGTCCCGCCCACTCTCCTTGACATCAGTCTGAAGAAGGGTCTCGTCCCGAAAAGTCAGTCATTCCTTCTCTCTAGAGATGCTGCCTGTCCCGCTGAGTTACTCCAGCATTTTGTGTCTACCTTCGATTTAATCCAACATCTGCAGATCTTTCCTACACATATCTCCTTGAGCATGGCAACACAAGTAGATAAAGTGATTGATAGAACATGTTGTATGCTTGCTTTCATTGTTTGGGGCATTGAATATAGAGTCAGGACTTCATGATGCAGCTTTATGGGACTTTAGTTGGGTTACTTTTGGAGTATTGTGAGTAGTTCTGGTGGACCCATTCCAGCAATAATGTGGAGGCTTTGGAGAGGGTGCAGAACAGGTTTACCAGAAGGCTGCCTGGATTAGAGAGTATTAGTTGTGAGATTGTGTTCGGCACATTGAGTGTGGGCTGAAAGGCCTGTTCCTGTGCTGTACAGGTTTATGTTCTGAACACCACAAAGATGCTGGCATAGTGTGCTAACATGGAGCATTGCTTGTTTTGCAGCCTGAGTAAAATATGCTCTGTGTCTTTTCTATTCAGAAAATGCCAAGCTGGGATTTCTCATCCAACCATTGACAGAAAGTGGTTTCCTGATTCCCTTTTGGTTTGTTCACCTCATTCACATCATCAGTTAGAGTTAAGGCCTGTCTAGCTTTAGCTCCAGCTCCTGCTTCTCTGCAACAGGAGAGGAAATTGGGAACACAAGCTGACGGGTAAATTACACATAATAGATTCACAACACACAAGCAAAATACCATTTGAAAAATAGGAACTGGCAAAGTTGTCTAGTTTATGGAAAGAAGACAACCCAGGAGAGGGGAAGAAACAACTGAATCAGCATGCGTGAAACAATTTTTTTTTTTTTTTAAATCTCATGAGTTACGCCGTACGTAACTGGTTGTTTTTTCAGCTGGGGGAGAATTACTAATTTCCTCCCCTCTTTCCCTTGACAGCAGTGCCTCATATTGGGACACTATTGCATAAAATTGGCCTTGCTCCAACATCTTCCCTGTGGGGGCATTCTTTATGTATGAGCTCAGTGATTAAAGTGGAGTTTATTAATCAGTCAAAGTTGGGAGGGGGAGGGTTCATTTTCCCCATTAGCTTCATCATGGCCCTTCATTTGTCAGTCTGACTTTTCTTGCAAATTGGCATTTCTTTGCTGAAGTCGAGCCCATAATAAAAAATAGGGAAAATCTTTTGAGTATTTTAATTGTATTAAGGGTTCAATCACAAGAAGGCTTGTGTTGCAATCCTGATGTCATTGTAGAGATTTTCACAAAGTAATCTTGGAATAACCTCAGTGACTTGCATTCCCTTGTTTGATGGAAGCATAGATGAGGCACAGCTACTCACACTGTCTGTCTCCTGCCTAAACCACATGATTGATGAATTTGCTGCATAGAAACTATTTTCTTCTTCTATTTAAACATTTTCTCTGGTGCAAATAAAAAATAAATACATCCAGTTATTGTAGGAGGCACAGGTTTGAGCAGTCTCTGTCAATACTGATTCTGTTTAATTTTTACGTTGTTTCAAATCACGCTACTGCTATAATAGATGTCTGGATATTTCATTGCTGAGAACTGCAAGTACTAGAATGTGTTCCTGGGAACAATCAGCACTAAAAGGGGTCATTATAGCAACATATATAAATGTGTTATCAACAGCCTTGGTGTACCAGGATTCTGGCGTGGACCTGTGCTTTCACTGCCATTGTGCTGGGAATTGCTGGAGGGCACAGCCCTCTGCTGGTATTATTGCAGCATTGAAATGGTTAAGGTGGTCTCAGTCAAACCACAAAGCGCAGAAGGAGCTTAGCAGGTCAGGCGGCATCAGTGGGCAGAATGGACAGGCCAAACCCTTCTTCAAACTCAGTCTGAAGAAGGCTCCAGACCCAAGAATGCTGCCTGTCTATTCCCTCCACAGATGATGCCTGACCCACTGAGATCTTCCGGCACTGTCTTTTGCTCGAGATTCCAGTATCTGCAGTTCCTTGTGTTTCCAAGGTGGTCTCACTGCTGCACAGCTCAGAGTGGAGTGAATCTCGGAGACTGCTTGTGAGGGATGGCCATGGGTGGATTGGGGCAAACAACGTGGCTGCTCACCACCAAAATGTGGGACACTGGCCAGCAGGGTGAGTGCAGCCTATTGCTGGGGACCAGCAGAGTCTATGATGATTGACTGATTGAAGCTCATGATCTCCCCCTCCCGCCACCTGTTGGAGATAACAGGAGCCGTTCTCTCCCTCCCTCTCTCTGGCTGGTGGATCTCTCCATTCCAGAGATGTCCTTGTGGTGACAAGAGAGAGAATGGGCGCTGCCCAACAGGAGGTGCTGAGGGAGACTGTAGGATCCAGCCATCTGCAGGTGCAGCTGCCACTGTCAGACCTCAGTAATGGCCAGCGCTAACTGTGCCAGTCGTGGTGCAGCCTTGAACACCAGGTCGCAGCGCTGAGTAGCTGCATTGCTTACCCTGCCAACCCAACATCATCCCTCACATAGGGTATACACATTGAGTATAAATGGGGATCCTGTGGATAGGGTGAACTGTTTTAAATATCTGGGAGCCATCTGCAGGTGCAGCACGCCTCAGCACTGTCAAGGCACCTCACCTCAGTAATGAGGAAATTCAGAGTGTCTCCGAGGATCCTCCAGTGCTGTGCGGCGGTGGAAAGCATCGTGTCCGGGAACATTACATCTGTTTCGGGATTGCTCTGAAGGACAAGAAGGCTCTGCAGCGCTGAGCGTAGCGAACGCATTGCTTACCCTGCCATACAACAGGAGGTGCAACTCATCCCAAAATCATGAGAGACCTCTTCCACCCCTGCAACAGCTGTTCCAGCCGCTAACGTCAGGCAAACGCCTCACCATCAGAGAACGGAGAGGTTGAGAAGCCCCCAGAGGCAATTCGGACTTAAACCCTTTCTCACCAGAGCTAAGCAGAACGTTTTTCCTTCTATTATTTATTACGTAAAATAATATGTGTGATTGTGTTTAGAATTTGTTTGGTTGTTTTGTTGTTCCGCGAGCATTGCCACTTTCATTTCACTGCACATCTCGTATGTGTATGTGACAAATAAACTTGACTTGCCACATGCAAACGCATCACCTCAGCCGCCCCAACCTTCCCTGAAGAGCAAGCATGTATTGATATTATCGGTGGGCAGAGGTTTGAAGGTATTATTGTCCTGAACAAATGTATTTTTTACCATTTTTAACAACCATTTAGATAGTTCCATGGATAGAACAGGTTTAGAGGGATATTTCAGGCAGGTGGGACAAGCAGAAGACACATGCTAGTCGGCGTGAGCAAGTTGGGCCAAAGGGCCTGTTTCCACACAGCATGACTCTCTGTCTCTATAACTCTATCACCATTCATTATAACATGTTGGACCAAGAATGCTGTACTGAATCTGTACTCGGCAGGATATCAGAAATCAGGGTATTAGTGTACTGCAAAATAGCTATTAACAGCTGCGTAGTACTTGAGAGATTATTGATGCACATTTTGTCGGGAAGATTATAATTTGTGAGCAGATGTTCATTATTTTAGTACATCTGTGTCACATTGCATCACTCTCATCAAGCGAGTAATCCAGGAAAATGGTGCTTAAAACTGTATACATATCTCTTCAATAAATGAGCTTGCAACATATTGTAAGCCCTTTGAAATTTTTGATGTAATTGCACCAGAACAATGTTAAATTATGCTTTTGTTCTTATAGAAAGCCTCAAACGTTTAAAATAAATGTTTGATTACAGACCCAGTGTTCGCACTTATTTCCCAAAGCAATTGCATAGCTATTATAAAAGACTTTTGTGCTCCAGAAACAACTGGGACTGGTAATTTGTCGGCAATTTCTGTAATTCTCTTATCCATGAGGAACTGGATTGCTGTTTCGTTCCTGTGTCAGAAGACCCTTCGAGTTGGCAGAACAGAACCTTCCAACCCATCAGATAAAAATTTAATTCAGACCCAGATTCCAAAAGTAGGTCACTCGCCAGCCAATATTTATTTTGAGACCATAACCAATTTTTTTTTCCAATTGTCCAATTTTTATAGCAAAGGGGAAATAGACTGTATTTTTACAGCACAATACAACATCTTTCACAGCGAGCCAAAGTGTCTTTTAACGACTTGTTGAAGTGTAAATGCTGTTGTATTGGCAAATATGATAATTAATACACACACAAGCTGCAAAGAGTGCAGATAAGATGTGTGAGGTTGATGCCAGGGCTTAAAGGCCTGAGCTGCAGGGAAAGATAAGGCAAGATAGGACTTTATTGCTTGGAGTGCAAGAGGCTAAGGGGTGATCTTGTAGAGGTGTATAAAATAATGAGGGGATTTGATTGGGTGAATGCACAATCTTTTACCTAGGGTAGGGGAAGCAAGAACCAGAGTATGTGGGTTGAAGGGGAGAAAAGAAAAACTTAATAGGAACTTAGGGGCAGCTTTTTCATTAGGAAGATGGTGGGTATGTGGAATGTGCTGCCAGAGGAAGTAGTTGAGACAGGTCCAATTAACACCATTTAAAAGACACATGGATAGGAACGGATAGGAAAGATTTAGTGGGATATGAACCAAATGAGAACAAATGGAACTGGCTTAGAAGGGGCACCTTGGTAGGCATGGACGAGAGCCTGTTTCCCTGCTGTTTGACTCTAAGCTATTAGAAAAGCAAATGAACTTGCTTTTGTCATATTGGCTCAGACCCCACGAAAAAATCTCTCTACAGCTAGCACCACGGAATTTCATAATGTTTACCAATTCTGACAAGGGGAGCCATTCAAAATGTGATGGGGCAGTGGTCCTTCAGAACAGTGCTACAGATGGTGAAGCATTCTCTCGGTACTGCACTTTCCCCAGTAGTCCAGCACTCACTCAGTACTGCCCTTCTGACGGTGTAGTTCTCACTCAGTACTGCCCTTCTGACTTTGTAATTCTCGCTCGGTACTGCCCTTTCCCCCAATAGTCCAGCACTCGCTCGGTACTGCCCTTCTGACGGTGCAGCTCGCTCTGGACTGTCCTCTCCCACAATAGTCCAGAACTCGCTCAGTACTGTCCTCTCCTACAATAGTCCAGAACTCGTTCGCCCCTCTGACAGTGCAGCTTCAAACACTTACTCGGTACTGCTTTGCAGTGTTGACCTGAATTATGCGCATGGTTCTGAAATGGGGCTCAATCCACCACCTGTTGGCTGAGATTTGAGAACTACTGTTGAGCCAAGGTTGTTGCGTCGCATTGATTCTGACATGCAAGCAGCTTTTCTCACGCGCCATAGAATATATCTGAAAATGACAGTGGTTTTCTGGCGACTCAGATAATCTATCCTACTCTTTGCATGTCTAATTTTAATGTTCTTGTGTTAGTACCTAATCACAAGGACAGTTTGACATTTCACGTTCTTGATAGGCGTTCTTGTTATTTGGACACTAGAACTGATTACAAAATGGTCAAATAAAACTAAAAGCTGCACAAAAATAAGTTTTCTTTGTACCTGTATAACAAATGTTTTGAATTTGTGTATGAAAGACATTTTTGCAGCTGTGAGAAATGTTATTCAGTTAGATTGAGAGACTGGAGAGAAAATTGATGGAAATCTAGTGAGCATGGATGCTTTGAGTCTGGCTGCCAATTTCCATGATCTTTGATCACAGTTGTTTGTCAGCATTTAATTAGAAATTTCGCAGTATATATATATATAATATATTGTCTCAGCAAGTCCTGTAAGTAAACCAGGTTTTGGCCAGCATGGAAAGAGGGATTCTGAGCATTGCATCCTAGAAGCATAGAAACAGAAAATAGGTGCAGGAGGAGGCCATTCGGCCCTTCGAGCCTGCACCACCATTCAATATGATCATGGCTGATCATCCAACTCAGTATCCTGTATCTGCCTTCTCTCCATATCCCCTGATCCCTTTAGCCACAAGGGCCGCATCTAACTCCCTCTTAAATATAGCCAATGAACTGGCCTCAACTACCTTCTGTGGCAGAGAATTATCTCTGTCTCTCCCCATTCTCTCTCTGCCCTCACTCTCTAACCTCCCCCCCCCTCTCTTAATAATATTAATATAATATCAAGGGGGGGTAGTTAGCGTGTGTGTGGGGGTGGTTAGTGCATGTGACGCCGCATGCCGCCCCACCACCGCAACTGGGCGTTGGAGGAACACTTGGTCTAGTAGAAAATAAAACTGTATTACAGGGCAGAATTAAATACTGAGTCATCTATCCATAGACCTTCTAGTCTACTGAAACTTTCCAGGTCAATGACTGATAATTCACAGAAGGTTGCTTGTCTATTGTAAAAAAAAACAGTTGTTCAAACCTCAACTACTTCCTCTGGCAGCTTGTGTGGGATTAAACATTTTTCCTCTCACCTGAAACCTAGTTCATGATTCCCATACCCCGGGAATCAAATATTCTGTTCATTTGATTTATCTATTCCCCTCATGGTTTTATACACCTCTGTGATTAATTCAGATAAGTGTGAAGTGTTTGATTTTGGGAACTCAAACCAGGTCATGACCTTCAGTGTGAATGGTAGAGCCCCAGGGCCCATAAACAGTTACTAAGTTAGACACCAGCTTACTAAGTCCATTCTTCCAGCATTCATCCATATCTATCGATGATTCATATCTCAGCCAGGACTCCTGCAATTTTGAAATTATATATTCCACTGAATTCATAAACAGTTTTCTTCTAATTCAGACTGGTAGTTCAGACAGCATTATCTGTGGTGTTAGCTTATGGATGAAAATTAAAAAGGTCTAAACTCAGTGTGCCAAAGTCACACCTTCACTTCCCTATCTACCTTGACACAAAACTGTTGGGGTCCAACAACCCTTCTTGAGCTTTTTTGTATCTGTTGGGGGAGTCCAGAACCAGGGGGCCACAGTTTAAGGGATTAAGAACAAACTGCAGATGGGAAAATCGAAGCTACATTGTGTAAAGAAGATGGATGTTCCACAGATTCTTGAGCAATATTTATTTTGCAGATAGCTGTGCTCCAGCTTATCTTTGGGTCATTCAACCCCAATCTGTTTCTGTGCAAATGATCAATTTCCTGCACATCAAAAGTACTTCATAGCTGTGAAAAACAAACTGTTTCTTTGCTTTAGAGTTACTGAAGACTGCCTTAATCTCGGAATATGTTTAGTTTAGATTAGTTTTGTTTAACGATACAGCATGGAATCAGGCTCTTTGGCCCATCGAGTCCACGCTGACCAGTGATCTCCTCACACTAACACTATCCTACACTCTAGGAACAAATTACAGTGTTTACCAAAGCCAATTAATCTTCAAACCCGTACATCTTTGGAGTGTCGGAGGAAACCGGAGCACTCAGGGGAAGACCCACACGGGAGTTGTGTGTAAACTTTTGTGAATGTCACACATAATCCGAGGAATCATCATCAATATAAATGCTGCAAGGAATCATTGCGAGTTTGGGAGTTGGGCACAACAAAGCTGCAAGCAAATTTGCTAGCTCAGAATGTTTGTCACTTTAACAAAGGGGAAAAAGTTGTCCACCAAGATCAACTTTTATCAAATGCATTCTCAGCACGTGGTCCATTGATAATCTGTCAAGTTTAAACCATTTATCCTTCCACTTCAAAAGTTTTGGTTGATCTTGAAAGACAGTGCAGCTGCCTGAGCACTACAACTAATTTATCACTTAAAAGAACCCACTCATTTTCAATTAGGTGCAGAGGCAATCAGACAACCTATTGAGCAGCCATTCTTTGCCAGTTTCCATTCTGAGTTCACGATGCAGCCTCTCAAGGCAAATAATTGACATTACTGTCTAATTTTATTTTTGTTCAACTTTTAAATGTTGAGTGCACCATATTATGACTTAATTTGCATTAGACTTTTATTTAAGTCACTTGTAGCTTATTTTGTTAAATTATAGGGAACAAAGATCAATTTGTCTGCAAATGACTGTGCTGCCTTTTCCTCAATGCAGATATAGTCCAGCTTTGGAAGGCAAGCCGTATATTCATATGAGCTTACCTGCACGTCCCTGTCCAAGAAAACTGTACTACCTCTTTAGCTGGCTGGGTACAGGCCCATTTCTAGGTTTTCTTAAGGGACTTAAGCAGTTTAGATGGTGTGATGTTTACCTCAGTTTTTCTATCTGACTTTGGAGTGGAATGAGGCATGAATAGATGAATTCATTTTGCAATCCAGGTTTGCACAAACACATAACTTATTTTTGCAGAGAAGTAACCTGAGCTACATAGGAAACTATACTTGTAGATTCAATAAATCCAATTGCATTACTTTTTCTGGCAGCCATTAACCTCGTCAGCTAAAATAAATACTTTTGAGAAATATTTGAGGCTGCATATGTATGTATACACAACGGGTGCCTTTTGATGACATATCTGCATACAATAAAGATACATTATTGATTAAAATGGCATTTAATTATATTTAGACAATAGACAATAGGTGCAGGAGTAGGCCATTCGGCCCTTCGAGCCAGCACCGCCATTCAATGTGATCATGGCTGATCATCCCCGTTCCTGCCTTCTCCCCATATTCCCTGACTCGGCTATTTTTAAGAGCCTTGTCTAGCTCTCTCTTGAAAGCATCCAGAGAACCTGCCTCCACCACCCTCTGAGGGAGAGAATTCCACAGATTCACCACTCTCTGTGAGAAAAAGTGTTTCCTCGTCTCCGTTCTAAGAAAAAGTGTTTCCTCGTCTCCGTTCTACAAGTTTCTACGTTTGTTTTTCTACAATGGTTTTCATACCATCAATATGTTTATCCGACTTAAAGCTTAATGCAATATTTACTGTTAAAAGCCACACTGCTGCAATCAGATCAATCTCAGATTCAGATCAGATTCAGATTCACATTTATTGTCACATGCACCAATTAAGGTACAATTAAGATAGTAAAGTTACCATGCAGCCATACAATTAAAAGAACACAACAAAATTAAAAGAACGATAGAACTTAACATAAACATCCCCCACAGTGATCAGGGTGATTCTTCAGTAAGTGATATTTTATATTTAAGTAATATTTATTTAATGGGGGATCTATATGAAATGAAAATACTTTTATACGGTAGGTATTCATAATTAAAAAATTATCGCCCTTAGAAAATTTCCTCTATTCTTGATAAAATTATAAATCTTACAATTAAAAAAAAAAATGTATTGTCCCGACGATTGGAGTCATTTACCGTCACTCACCTTTGTTGAGTAATACCACATGGATTTAAATGGAATAGACGTGCACTTCCACCCCAAAAGACCGCGGAATTCAAAAGTCCCCAACCTTGAGAAATCGAAAGTCCCCTACCTATCTCCTGATTCGCGGGACGAGAAGCGTGGTAAAACTCTGCTTTTTTGCTGCATAACGAGTACGTACCTTTAATCAGCACCACATCCGAACGGTGCTGAAATCTTAGAAAATAAAAAAAGATTGTTCTTATTTGATATGTTCCGGAGAACAAATCGTGCCATGTGCCATTCATCCAAACGATATGGCCAAGCATGGCCTTCCGTCACGGCCACCTCCTTTGCCTCTTCCCGTGATCCAATGTCCCTCTCCACGCCCGGCCTTCTTCAGCCCTTGTTCCCCGGTGTGTGGGGGTGTGGGGGACAAGGGCTGAAGTGGGCCGAGCATGGAGAGGGTCACGGGAAGAGGCGAAGGCGGCAACGGGCCTTTGTGTCTGGCTGGGGATGGAGCTGGAGTCTGGAAGATTGGAGGTAAGTGACAAATTAATACCTCCTGCAGCCGGCCTCGATGGCACGGAGGATTAGGTCCCCGGGTCTTCTCACCGGGCCCTTGTGCAGCGTCTGCCTCCGTCCTAACCCTAACCCTAGCCCAAACCCTAGCCCTAGCCCTAACCCTATCAAGAATAGAGGAATTTTTAAAAGGGTTAATTATTAATACCGTTTAAAACGTAAAAGTATTTTCATTTCAGATAGATCCCCCATTAAATAAATATGCCGACTTGAAATTTCCCAAGTCACCATCGGGAGATGCGGTTTTCCGGGGATTGGGGCATCGAACATCAGGGAAATAAATAAAAAAAAAATAACACTGTTCATTTAGGGTTTCATCTTTATTTATGAGGATTATATTTACTAACAATATATAAAAAGAAGAAATGGGATAGAATTACGGATTTTCCTTATATACAGCATCACAGTGGCGGGACACCAAAGTCGACAGTTCTGACGAATCACACTTTCATCATTTCGGTCACATGGCACTCCCAAACTTGATCATCTCCTTCATACTGAGTCATGTCCGTCACATGAGTATTTTATGCTCATAATGTGTACAATAGTACAACAATGACCATAATTATTAATTGTAATTGATAAGTGAACATTATGCTTCTGCCTTTTCATCTGGTCAATATTGTTTTAGAGGAAGTTGGTGAAAAGTTATGTGACGGTTACCATTCATGGTGAAATTCACCACTTTTTTCGGTAGTAGACTGTTACGAAGGTTTAAAATTAATGCATTAGACTGAAAAAGTTTATTTTGGTGGTTTATTTGAGGAAAATAGTCTATAATTTGAAAGTGCGACAAAAAATTGATTTTATATTCTTAAATCAGTTATATTTTACAGTGTTGTTCATAATAAAAATGCGACGGAGATGACTGAATGCAAAGGGCAGCCTGGAAAAAGTAGAGGAAAAAATGAATTAAATTCTCTAAAAGATTGCGCCAAACATATTTTTCCCATAGTAGAGATGTTCATCAATGTGAAACAACATTCAAAGTTGCAAAAATTTAAGTTTTATAATCGGGTTTTCAGAAACTTCAAAATAGGCACTTACTGAAGAATCATCCATCACTGTGATGGAAGGCAATAAAGTTCAGTCAGTCTTTCTCCTTTTGATATAAGGAGGAAGACTGCTCCTGTTGGTGGAAAGATTGTCATCTTTTCTCCAACATGGGATGTAAGTCAGTAAAATATCTAACTCACATTGCATCCCCTTTTAAGCATACCACCAGCATTTGTTATATAGAGTATATGTTTAGAATCGTAATGAAATGCTCACATTATTTTCTTAACAAGTTGCATGAAACATCTTATGCTTATGCTCTGAGCATTGTATAAATTTGGCCTTTTCTTCATCAAACTTTCTCAGTTCATTTCTGCTGTGAGCCATGGTCTCCCCATCTCTGTGTGCAATGGATGAAGCAAGAATCCTTATTTATAAAGGACACATGTTTACCATTTCACCCATTAATTTAATACAGTTAGTTGACTGATCCAGTTACATAAATTCTGCTTCAAATTTGGTGCTAGAACTCCATACATATGAAGTACCATTCCTCTGTATGGTATGCAGCGTTTAGGAATAACAAATACCAGAGTTAAAGACCCACTTAATTGTATCTCAAAATTACTGATTAAATCAATTTCATATGAACATGGGAACTAGTAGTAGCAGTGAGTGACCCGGCCCCTCATGCTTGCTCCACTATTAAATAAGATTATGGTTCATCTTCAATTCCACATTCCCATTTACCCACCATAACCTTTCACACCGTTGCTGCTCAAGTATCTATCTACTTCTGCAGTAAAAATATCCAAACACAATTACATTTGTGACCTTTCCAAAGTAGTTGTCATATCTGTACACCAACATTGTAACATTATGCTTTAGGACATCCAGTAACACTGCATCTGAGCTCTGAAATCAACTCTCGCCATTTAAATAATGTGTTTTATTTCCTGCCAGAAAGGATACATTTCCATTTTTCCACTTTATATTCTATTTACCAGATCTTTTTTCCCGTCACTTAACCAGTATCTATGTGTAGGAAGGAACTACAGATGCTGGTTTAAACCGAAGATAGACACAGAAAGCTGTAGTAACTCAGTGGGACAGGCAGCATCTCTGGAGAGATGGAATGAGTAACGTGTCGGGTCAAGACCCTTCAGAACCAGCCTGTATCCCTTTCTACCCTCCTTATGACTCCTTCATATCTGACTTGCCTATCTGTGTGCCATCAGCTAAGTTATCAATAGAATTTTTCATTGCCTTCACGCAAATAATTTATTTAAATTGTATAAAGTTAAGATCCCAACATTGATCCATGTGACACACCACACATTATACCTTGCCAACAAGAGAGACTCATTTATTCTAATTTATACTAGTTAGCCAATCTTCCATATGTGCCCCTATGTTCCCTCTTACACCATGACCTTTTATTTTTCACAATAGCCATTAACATAGCACCTTATCAAATGCATTCTGGAAATCATAACACGTTCGCTGGTTCCCATTTGTGCGTGACACGTGTTTAATGCCTCAAAGAACTCTCATAAATTGGTGAAACATAATTTCTCTTTCACAAAACCATGTTGACCATGCTGATTACCTTAAAGTTTCCAGTCTCCAGCTATAAAGGTATTAATAATAACTTCTAACATTGTCAGAATGTCAAGCGTTGAACTTTTTAAACAATGGAGTTAAATTTGCTCTTTTCCAGTACTCTGGGATTTTTTTCATGTCACTGGTCATTCAGTGGTATTTCAGGATTGCAAATAAATATTGAATTCTCCAATCTGAGGTAACTACATAATCTCTCCACTCACCCCCTTCCCCCCTATGATCCCCCCCCCTTCCCCCTCCCCCCCCCTCCTCTGTGCCCTGCCTGGACTTGCACATATTTCTCCCCCTCCTCTTCCACCTACATTTCTTTCTCTGGCTTCACAATTCGCAACTCTTTAATCTGTTTGCCTCGCAATTTCTGTCTTATCATCTCTGACCTTTATCCAACCACCTGCCTATCAAATAACCCTCCTCATTGCTATCGGCCTATTACCTCCAGACTTTGGCCTGCCCCTCCTCTCTTCCAGCTTTCTTCTCTCCCTCCACCTGACTCAGTCAAGAAGAGTCCCAACCCGAAACGTTGCCTATCCCTTTTTCTCCTGAGATGCTCCCTGACCAATTGAGCAACTCCAGCATTCTGTGTCCTCTTTTGTAAATCAACATCTGCAGTTCCTTGTTTCTAAATAAATCACTATAGGTTTTTGTACTAACTTTGCACCTCATAAATTGAGAATTTAATGAAATGTTAATAGAACCCTTTTCTAACACAAGCATATTCCTCTCATTCACGGTGTGTGAATGTCAAATCCTGTAAAGAACTCTATAGAATTCTGATGGAATAGTGATTACTAATGTTAGTTTTGATAATTATCTTTTTGCACTGATTCTTCCCAGGTCTCTACTTATGGATTGGGTCCCTTCCAAGAACAATTTAGCTGTATTGGGAGATTCTGTCTATTGAACTTAAAGAGAGGTCGGCTGTGAACTCATTTTTAATCATAAGGGGAACTTGATTTTACTCTCCTTATGATGAAGTGCGGAGGACATATTTCTACCCCACCCACCCTTCACACCCACCTGATTACTTGGGAAGTTAGAGATGCACCAGCAGCAATTAGTCACTTTCTGATGGCAAGTTTGTCTGCCTCCTCAACAATTCCAGTCTGTGTTGACAGCAATTTGCAAACCACCAGAGTGTCTTGATTTTACTGCAGCCTATTTAAGAATATCATTTGAATTAGGCCTGTGGAAATATATAATTTTATCATTTAATTCAACTTATGATTCCACAACACATTTTAAATTTCCTGCTGTTTTATTTTATCTAGATTTAACTGTGTATGTAATCCAGATTTAACAGTTTTAAAGTTTAGTTTAGTTTGCTTTAGCTTAGAGATACAGCATGGAAACTGGCCCTTTGGCCCACCAAGTCCGTGCCGACCAATGATCCCCGTATACTAACACTATCCCACAAACACAAGAGACAATTTACAAATTTACCAAGCCAATTAGCTCCACAAACCTGTACGTCTTTGGAGTGTGGAAGGAAACCGGAACTCATGGAGAAAACTCATGCAGGTCACGGGGAGAACGTACAAAGTGCATGGCATTATTGAATACGTAAGCAATATTGTAAGATTTTTGTTAGTTGGTTATTTCTAGTTGCCCTTGAGAAGCTGTTGCCTTGAACAGCCCTTGTTCTACTGGTGAAGGTACATCCATAGTGTAGTTGGGTAAAGAGAAAGAGTTCTAGGGTTAAAACCCAGCAATGATGCACCTGTGGTTGCCCATGTCCTTCTCAAAGCAGGAGTTCAAGAACATGCTGGCTCAGTGCCTTACAGCTCCAGAGATCTGGGTTCGATCCTGACCATGGATGGTGTCTGTACGGAGTTTATACTTTCTGCCTATGACCTATGTGGATTATCTCCGCGCACTCCGGTTTCCACCCACACTCCAAAGACATACAGATTTGTAGGTTCATTGGCTTTGGTAAAACTGTAAATTGTCCTTAGTATGTGTAAGATACAGTGTTATTGTGTGCAGGGATCGGGGGTCAACGTGGACTCGATGGACCGAAGGGCCTGTTTCCGCGCTGTATCTCTAAACAATACTAAATGTGGGTAGTGGAATATTACCCAGTGGCCCAAAGGCCATTTCTCAATGATCTTGTTATTTTACATTCATTGTTCCTTTTTAAAATATATATGATTTTAGTTTAGTTTAGTTTTGAGATACAGTGCGGAAACAGGTCATTCGGCCCACCGAGTCCACACCGACCAGCGATCCCCGCACATTAACACTATCCTACACACACTAGGGGCAATGTTACATTTTATGCCAAGCCAATTAACCAACAAACCTGTACGTCTTTGGAGTGTGGAAGGAAACCGAAGATCTCTGAGAAATCCCATGCGGTCATGGGGCGAACGTACAAACTGCCTACAGACAGACAGCAAGCATAGTCGGGATCGAACCCGGGTCTCCAGCACTGCAAGTGCTGTAAGGCAGCAACTCTACCGCTGCACCACCGAGCCGCCAGTTTGTTTAATGTTTGTAATTACAGATAGTACATATATTAATATACTTGACTAGAGGATTAAGCTTTATCAACCATACTAATTTGTTCCTATCCAGAAGGAGTTACAAAAAAAAGAAAAACTTATGAAGCAGGAAACATAAAATAAAATAGTAGTATTATTATAATATTAATTAAATTTGCATTAAAATTGAATTAAGTTTGAAAAGTATTAAAACAAGAAGAAAAAAACAAATAAATAACTGCACCTGATGAGTTTATTTTAATTTGGAGATACAGCATGTAAACAGACCATTCGGTCCACCCGTCCATACTGATCATTGATCTCCCATTAACACTAGTTCTGTTATCCCAATTCCCATCCATTGCCTACACACTTGGCACAATTTACAGAAGCTAATTAGCCTACAAGCCTGTACGTCGGTGGGATGTGGGAGGAAACTGGAGAATATCCAGGCGTTCACAGGGAGAACGTGCAAACACCACACAAACAACACCCGAGGTCAGGAGGAAATTCTTGCACTGTGAGGCAGCTGTTCTACCAGTTGTGCCACCCACATTGTTTCTGAAAGTAGTTTCTGTTAGTGAAAATTACAAGCTATCAAATTCTTCACTTGCCTTTCTCTTAAATACAATTCTTCACTTTTACTATCATGGCTTCACTCAGGCAAAACGTGCTATGTGGAATCTATCCCTCGTACATTCAGAATTCCCAGCACTGGCATTTTGTGATCCTTAATAGGTTTTTGAGCCACTCTTTCCAAGTTTTTCAGGGGAAAAAGCGCATTTTTAGCCCCTCTGATGCTGTGAAGGTTAACACATCCATCAGAAAAAGTGACTGTGATCTGCCGTGTGCAATCCCTTCATCAGTCTCTAGAAGTGCAACTGGCCCTTTGGGTTGAAGATAGATTCAAAAAGCTGGAGTAACGCAGCGGGTCAGACAGTATTTCTGGAGAAAAGGAATGTGATGTTTCGGGTCGGAACCCTTCTTCAGGCTCTTTCTTTTGCTTTTCCTGCCAGGAAGCAAATGTGGGTGTTAGTCAGTAAGTAGTATCCAACATTCTACAGTTTGTTGTGATTATAGAAATCCAATCCCTATGTCGAGGGGATTTTTACTGAATAGCTTTATGAAAAGAATTTCACATTATTTTGTATATTATCAGGATAATAACTTACTAAGTTACTTATCATTCAATCCAAATCTTTTTATGGTCGGCATGTGGAAAAAAATGTCAACATGATATGATGCTGTGGTGTAGAAGTTAAGTTGGTAATCCAGAGACCTGGACTAACGATGCAAGCATGGCAGCTGTGTAACCTAAATTATGCGGTTTGAAATTTGGAACAACGGAAACCTCTGGAGACTTTGCGCCCCACCCAAGGTTTTTGTCAGTCTCCCTAATGGCTGACAGTGGTTTCCGCTTCTTCTATGTTGCGGCGATTATTTTAAAAAATTCAAAACCGGCCGCGACTAAAAATAGGTTGCCATTTTAAACATCGGTAATTTTTTAGTCAAAGCCGGTTGCGAAGCTAGTTGAAGGTGGTTGCCGGAGGTTGCAGGTAGTGGAAGGTAAGACCTCCCCGGTGGAATAAAACTGGGTGAAAAAAAGGTCTTACTTTTCACTACCTGCAACCTCCGGCAACCACCTTCAACTAGCATCGCAACCGGCTTCGACTAAAATATAACCAATTTTTTAAACCGCAACCTATTTTTTTAGTCGCGGCTGGTTTTGAATTTTTTTAAATAATCGCCGGAACATAGAAGAAGCGGAAACCACTTTCGACCATTAGGGAGACTGACAAAAACCTCCGGGAACCGCACGGAAACCTTGGGTGGGGCGCAAAGTCTCCAGGGGTTTCCGTTCAGGTTTCCTAAGTGAGACAGGGGCATTACCTTGTATTGTGAATAACCATAGTCAAAAGAAAAAGCGTTTTCATTCTGCATGACAATGCCCAAAATCGTAACATCTTTAAAATATCAACTTCCTGACCTTTAATGGATTTTAATATCAGCCCCTTCATAAAGTGGTATTGAGTGGGTACATCTATTTTACCCATCATAGCTATTGTCGCACATTCTTTTTGTTCTACAGCACACTGCACAAATGAATGTATATCATTGTTATTTTCATCATTTGGATTTTTTTGCACTTTCAGTATAAACGTTAATGCTGAGCCTGATGCATTTTCATTCCAATCAGGCAATTTAATTTGGAGCCACTAAATATACACGAGAACTTGGTGTTGATTATATTTTTTGTTTCTTGTGTTTTTCCTCACTTGTCGATCACCACCCACCACCAGATAATTCCCGTGCAGGTTGACAGCAGTCAAAGTAGAGTCTGTGCTAATCCACTGACCCTTAATGCGGGGGATTACATCAGATGGTTAAAACATTAGCTGGGCCCGATTGTTTCAGAGGCTTCCCCAGAAAAATATCAAAAAACACAATAAATCAAGGATCATAGTTCAGAGACCAAATTATGCACAGCTTGTTTGTTTCTGCAAGTTTCATTTTAACATAAGTGATATCCCTTTCCAATAATTAAAGTTAATTTGGCTGTCTCATTTAATATGTACAGCCATGACTAATTAACTCAAGTGTAAATTATTAAGGCTGACTCCAAACTGAAATGATCTCCACGTAAATCTACAAACCAACTGCATGCTGTGTTGCTCTTTTAATCAGATCTCTCTTAACATAGAATCTCTTCTATGCTCCTAATCTATTCACCAGTCGTCCCGTGAACTGTTGTCCCTCTCCTTATAACCATATATCCTTGCCCGGCCATCTTCTCTTTGCCTCCCACACCGGCCTTGGGGGCACAGAAGATAAGACCCCTGGTTCTTATTACTGGCACTTTGTCCAGTGTCCATCGCCATCACCAACACCAACTCCCTCCACCTTCTCTCCAGTTTCCGGTCTGTGGGTGTGAGCGAGGGCTGGACTCGATGGCATCCCTCTCCTGGTTCCCGGCTGGCTAGCCAGGCCGGCTGTCGGGATTGGCTGCGATCCCAAGGACCTGTTCCCACATTCCCCGTCCATTCATTGGGACCCTGTTCCCAAACTCCATTCTAATGCATCTGGTTATTATAACATTATAACCAAGGGCAATATCCCTTGAATTATTATATCTTGTTCACAGCAACGTTATTAACCAACATCTTAAAAAACAAAATGAGTTAAAAATGTTGGCGAAATAACATCAGATAGTCCAGAAATGTGCCATCTGGCACCACCAAAGCTCCGAGCATCAGGTTAACAGAATTTTACTGTATTTCTATTCTACGAACCTCTACCATTCTCCATCTGGTGAGATAGAGCAATTTAACCTACAATATTACAGGAAGTGTTTACATGCAGAATGCACATGATTAATTGGCATGTTTTCCTGATTCTTTACATAGAATTTAGATCAAAACTGCATATTGTTCCCATCGTATTTTCACATGCAATTAATTGTGTGTTGTCACATGCACTTGGAACTTTACTTTCTCAGTAGCTGCTGCTACTCATTCTTTAGGAAACGGGGGTTCCCGTCTTCTATAATAGATGATGCTCTCACTAGGGTCTATTCGATATCCCACAGCTCCGCTCTTACTCCCCCTCCCCCCATCAGCCATCGCATACAGTACAAATAATCCTCCAACATTTTCACCTCTCTCCACCCCATCACCACCCATTTCTGCTTTCCGCAGAGACCGTTCCCTCCAAAACTCCCTGGTTAACTCATCCCACCCAAACCATCCCCTCCCCGGATACATTCCCCTGCAACCGCAGGAGATGCAACACCTGTCCCTTTACCTCCCCCCTCGACTCAATCCAAGGACCCAAACGTCTTTCCAGGTGAGGCAGAGGTTCACCTGCACCTCCTCCAACCTCATCTATTGCATCTGCTGTTTCAGGTGTCAACGTCTCTACATCGGCGAGACCCAAGTGCAGGCTCTGCGATCGTTTCGCTGAACACCTCCACTCAGTCCATCTTAACCAACTAGAACTCCTGGTGGCTCAGCACGTCAACTCCCCCTCCCATTCCCAATCTGACATTTCTGTCCAGAGCCTCCTCCATTGTCAGAGTGAGGCCCAGCGCAAATTGAATGAACAGCACCTCAGATTTTGCTTGGATAGTTTATACTCCAGCGGCATGAACATTGACTTCTCTAACTGCGGATAGCCTTTGCTTTCTCTCTCCATCCCCTTCCCCTTCCCAGTTCTCCCACTAATCTTACTGTCTCCGCCTACATTCTATATTTGTCCCGTTTCCTCCCCTGACATCAGTCTGAAGAAGGGTCTTGACCCGAAACGTCGCCCATTCCCTCTCTCCAGAGATGCTGCCTCACCTGCTGAGTTACTCCAGCATTTTCTGTCTACCTTTTTTTTGCTTTAAAAGAGCTTAAATGAGTACGTTTTGCATTGCTGGAGCTTATGCTTGGGTGTTAGAACTGTGGTTAGCTGATTGATATTGACCTTGCGTGTCTGACTATATCTCATTTTTTACTTTGGGTGGGTGGCTTTTGATGTCAGAGCCTGCCTTCTTCAAGGAGGATAGGATGGAGAGAGTAGGGAGGGAGATTAATCTTTATATTAAACAGATTTATGAGGCTGACGTAGAGATAAATATTGGCACTTTGACTTCTGAAAAGATGAAAAGGCTTGGGGCAATGCAATCTTTCAAAAAGAGGTGTGATTAGATAATACTTTAGTGTCTACAATTAATGCATTTGTGAATCAATTTTGAAAAACTTGCTGAAACATTATTGTGAGAATATTGTAATAAACCTGAGCAAAGGAATGAAACTAAATTCTAGAAATGTTGAATGCCTCTTAATATAAATCATATGTTAAGTTTATCTTAATACATGCTGTTTGCTAGATTAGCAAACAGCATCCTGTGTATTTACTGCCCTGTTGATTAGCTATAAAAGTGAAGTTTGAAAAAAATATGTAGTTATGTTCAAAAAGGATAAATTTAATCTGCTTATAAAATTATTATTTGCTTAGAAGAAGCACAGTTAATTTTTCACGATGATTTAATGTGATTACCGATGCACAGAAATAACTAGTATCTCTCTGCTTCTGAACATTACTTTGAGTTGCCTTAATATAGCTGGTTAAATCCAACTTCATTGGAGACAGCTGGTGTTTGGGGAAAGAAAAATCAAAGCCTCATTAACATGTAGCAGTGAAAATGGCAGTTATTTTGCATTAGATTCATTTTACACACACGGCTCCTCAAGTCGCTGCAGTAAATATGAATGGCCCCATTTTTCTTGACCCAAATAATTCATGTTTGCAAGTTATACGAGTAGAATTAGGCCATTCAGCCCATCGATTCTACTTTGCCATTCAATCATGACTGATCTCTGCCTCCTAATCCCATTTTCCTGCCTTTTCCCCATAACCCTTGACACCTGTTCCAATCAAGAATTTGTCTATCCACTGACTTGGCCTCCACAGCCCTCTGTGGCAATGAGTTCCACACATTAATTACCCTCTGACTAAAGACGTTCCTCCTCACCTCTTTTCTAACAAGAGTGCCCTTTAATTCTGAGGCTATGACCCCTGGTCCAAGATTCTCCCACCAGTGGAAACATCCTTTCTACATCCTTTCATTATACTGTAATTCTGTTTTTCAGATTGAACAATCTGCTGTTTTATTGCCGTGATGGCCTGTTGATATTTAAATGCGGGTTCCCCAGAAATGCTGCACTGCAGTCACTAACACCATTACCTGAAGAGTTCACATGTGATAGGAGAAGAATTAGGCCATTTGACCCATCTTGGCTACTCCGCCATTCAATCATGCATGATCTATCTTTCCCTCAACCACATTCTCCCATCTTCTCCCCATAACCCCTGACACCTGACAGAGGACTGTGGGTGGACACACTTACAGAGGCTTAATATAGGTGAGTTTTGGTCATTCATACATTGGTTCATCAAATGGAACCATTCAAGGAACGCAAATATTATTAGATGATGGTAGCACAAGGTTGATAGGCTAATCTCATTAACAGCATCCGAGATTGTTTTATTGCCATATGTCCAGAAACTAAAAATGGAAAATTCTTTCTTGCAGCAACAGTGCAACAGGTTTGTAAACACAATATTCAATAGATAATATGATAAACAAAAAAGTTTAAAAAAAATAACAAAATCAATATATTGTAAAAACAAAACAAAGCCCAAAGTCCCAAATATAACCCAGTCCATTCATAATTGGAGTTTGTAGTGTTCAATAATCTGATGGTTGGTGGGAAGAAACTGTTCCTGAACCTGGACATTATTATTTTCGGACTCCTATTCCTTCTTCCCAATGACAGAAGTGAAATGAGAGTGTGGCCAAGGTGGTGTGGATTTTTGACGATATTGGTTGCCTTTATGAGAGTGCCTTTTGTTGATAACTTTGATGGTGGAGAGGTCAGAAACTGTGATGGACCGGGCAGTTTTCACCACTTCTTGTGATCTCCTTCAGTCTTGGGTGTTTGAATTGCTGAACAAGGCCGTGCTACAAGCAATCAATATGCTCTTTATTGTACTCCTGTAGTATGTAATCTTACTGTCTCCGCCTACATTCTATATTTGTCCCGCTTCCTCCCCTGACATCAGTCAAAAGAAGGGTCACAACCTGAAGCGTCACCTATTGCTTCGCTCCATCGATGCTGCCTCACCCACTAAGTTTCTCCAGCATTTTTATCTACGATAGGTTCAACAAACTCATCAGGAAGGCTGGCTCCATCCTGGAGGTGGAGTTGGATTCTTGGGAGGTGGTCTTGGAGGGGAGGATGCCACTCGTCACTTTATTTTCATGTTTCATGTATTTTGTGCTTTTTATGACTGTTGGCAAATTAATTTCCCCTGGGATAAATAAAGTTCTATCATATCGTTAAAGTAGGTGGGAACTGCAGACCTCAATAGTAATATGTTGAAGAAGTCCACAATTTATAAATTTAATGGTATTAATGCAATAGCATTGGGGGTTATGAGGGTCCAAGAAGGCACTTGATGTTCTCCTTATCGAAGCACGCACAGAACGCATTGAGCTGGCCCTGGTTCTGCTTTGTAGGAAGTGGCGGCATGCAAGCCCTGCCGCAGCTGCCATCTAGTCCTCCAGTTTAGAGCAACAAGCCCTTTTAGCTAATTTGAATGCCTTATTGAGACCATATCATATGGTGCATCGCCCAACAAATGTCCAAGATCTGGTCCTCAGAAGATTGCAGACCTCCTGGTCATCCAATGCTTCTATTTGGGGAACATTCAGATGGTTTTCATGGCACTACACTCCTCCACTTTTTTTGATATTACCAGAAACAGCTAAACAACATTTAAGCAATGATTTAATCATTGCAAGTGTTTCATTCTTGTCTAATTTATCTGTCGTGATTCTACTACCCCAAATTTGTGAAAAACACTAGGTTGAATTCTGAATGTAACCTATTTAACTAAATGAGGTTAATGGCCTGAAAACAAATCTGGTTTCCACAGCTGGCCATTTATCTGGAAGGCTGAGGAGATAAGCTACACCCACCACTTTCTCACACCGCAGTACAGAACACTGTTCATTATTTAAATCCTGAGCCACTTTGCTTGATCTTCATTTGTTTTCTGGTAAAGTAAAAAGTTGGCAAAATGATTATATCAGCAAAAATATATTTTATTTATTTGCTGCATTAATTGCATTTCTTTGAGGCACCACGTTTTAAAACAAAAATAGACTTTCACATTTTCATTCATAACATTATAAATCTTGCATGCAATGCAACATTAGATTCAAAGTGACAAGAATTAATTCTGGTCAGCAAATGCTTGAGGCAAGAACAAGATGGAAATTGGTCAAATATGCTTTTCTTGTAGCTTTTCTAACTCCTGGTTGTGAGTTAGCCAATGAGCACCTCTTTAGGTGAAAGTATTGTTCCCCATTTGCTTCAATGCTTATGTTCTGCTTGTTACCATGTTAAACTGTGATAATTTCTCATCTGCTGTTATTGATTCCATGATTTTCATGAAAACGTAGAAATTGTGGGTAACACAAATAAGGAACGGCACGATGGAGCTGCGGTAGAGTTGCTGTCTTACAGCGCTAGAGACCCGGGTTCAGTCCTGACTAGAGTGCAGAGTTTGTATGTTCTCCCCGTGAGCACATGGGTTTTCTTCGGGTGCACCGGTTTCCTTCCAGACTCCACAGACCTACAGGTTTGTAGGTTAATTGGCTTTGGTAAAAAATATAAATTGTCCTTAGTGTGTATGACAGTGCTAATGTATGGGGTGATTACTGGTCGGCACGGACTCGATGGGTCGAAGGGCCAATTTCTGCACTGTATCTCTAAGCTAAACTAAACTAAACATGGACCTTCGAGAGAAAATGTCATTTTTCACATGGGTCTATGCATTCTTTGTTCTGTACGTAAGTAACTAACAGAGGCTCTCACATTTGAAGTTAAAAAAACATGTCCCATTGGTGTTTCAATTTACCACCTGCACGTTGAAATGTGCAACTTTCAATAGACAATAGTCTATTGTCATTGTCACTTGCTCATTGAAATGTGCAGCTTTCCCTCAACTGCCTATGCAGCATTTAAACAGCGACAATTAAAAAGGATATTCTCTACAGTTCTGTGACTATGGTCTTGCACTGCCATGGACTTGATGGTTGTTCTAATTGTGTTTTGCACGAACGTCTTTCTGTTTTGCAGTCTTTTGGAAACGTTATGTGTAATTTATAATTGATCACTTTTTGTTGTTGTCTGAATCTATGTGCTTATGCTGCTGCAAACAGAACTTCCATTGCACCAGTACCTCATCCTACTTGTACATATAACAAACTCGACTTCAGAAAAACCTTATGACTAATTGTTGAAAGAACTCAGCAGCTCAAGCTGCAAATGTGGAAGAAAGGGGATGCTCAACATTTTGGGTGGAGATTTTGCATCAGGTCTGAGATTGTAGAGGGAAGATAGAAGTGTATGAAATTGCAAAGAAGTAGTGAGACAGAGGCTGATAGATGGCGATGGCTGGAACCAGATGATGGACGGACGATGGATAGATAGAGCTATGTGTGGGAGAGGGGAAGGAGAGCATTGGGGTATTGAGATAGATGATGTACTATGGGGAATCCGGCAAAGTGTATCCTGACCCTTGGCTTAATATATCACTGGACTCAGACATGAAAACTAAAACTGATTCAATACAATATATCTTCTGAGTAGCCGTCAGCCCAATCGAGCCCATTAACAGCAGCTTCATCCAAAATTCCTAAAATGTCACAGATGTTTTCCAAAGAAAGTCTTGGCCATGGTGAAGATGAACAGCAGCAATGCGTCATTTCATTATGGTATGTGACCTATACTCACGTAAATTATATTCATAAAATGCTGGAGTAACTCAGCAGGCAGGCAGCATCTCTCGATCGAAGGGATGGGTGATGTTTCAGGTCGTGACCCTTCATCTGAAGATGGGTCTTGACCCGAAACGTCACCCATTCCTTCTATCGTAAGATACTGCATGCCCCGCTGAATTACACCAACATTTTGTGTCTATTTTTGATATAAACCAGCATCTGCAGTTCCGTCCTGCACATGAATTACATTAGTTTTAAGTACCCTTGCAACCCTAACATTCTCCATTTTGGTAATTCCAGTAAACGAAATTGCTGTGAACTGAGATATTTGAGCTGTTTCAAAAATCAGTGAAGATATTCCCAATTATAAAAAGGGATATATTGGCATATAAAAAAGGACACAAAGTGCCGGAGTAACTCAGCAGGTCGGGCCACATCTCTGGAGAACATGGATAGTTGACGTTTCGGGTCGCAACCTTAGTTCAAACCTTGCCGTGGCGATTTGAGCAGAAATTCCAAGGTGACAACCCGATGAGAATGATGAAGAAGAAGAATTATCCAAGCCAAGTTTATTCAAATGAGATGTGAAACCACCTGTAAAAAAAAGTGTAATTTCACAGAAGAGCAGGGATGTTCTTCCTTGTGTCCTTGCCAATTTATTTCCCTCATTCAATACTGTTGAATATTATTACCTTGTCATCATTACTCTGTTGTTCGTTGTAACCTGCTGTGGCCAAGTTGGTTGTCACATTCCTCGCATTATAACTGTGATTCATTTCTAAGTTATTTGATCGCTGTTCTGATCGTAAAATTGGTGTTGTGCAAGATGTGTTGCTTCTCTGTCCAAGATTATTGTCAAAATCGTTACTCCTGCATTTTGTCAGACTTTGAAAGGCTATGCATCTTTAACCATGTTTGGCTGTTGTAAACAATAAGTATTTGGTTAGTCATTATTGCCTCTCAAAAGCTCTTGCAGGTTTGATAATGTAGAATTTTTGAGAAGGGAAATACAATAAAATCCTAACCTTTTAGTACTATTGGCATGTTAGAATTCAAATTTTTTCAGTGTGGTGAAACATTTAAGTAGCATTTTTTATTTGCTGAAACGAGGGACATTAAGCATATTTAGATGGTTACTGAAATGAATTGCAGATTGAGAAGCAATAAACTGGGTCTATTGCTGGTGATTGACTGCCTTCTTTTTTCCCAGTAATCCTTGACCCAACCCAATTGTAAAGATTTTAAACTGCACAGTTTATACACATTCAGCCCTTTCACTTAAATATATCCACTGGGAAAGGGATTAATCACTGTCATTTCTTTGAACAAAAACAATTCTCCTGGATTGTTTCCTATACTGGTAATTGAGTCTTTTCCAAACTTACATCAATCAGTTTATGTAGAGGTGTCTAAAAATGCTTCTCGCCCGAATTTCAAAATGTATTGCATCCAGTAGATGTTATTTATAAAGACATTCAACAGATCAGTCTGTTCAGTACATCTTGTTCTTTATTAAATTAAGATTTAACTGGTTAAATCCATATGAAACAGGATGCCCTCAAATAGCTTCTATTGGCCAGAGTTGCTTCAAAGTACAGATTTTGCAGTGACTGCCAGACACATAACTGCAGCTTATGTGATCAGCGTGCAGGAGGCGTCATTATTCAGGAAGAAGGAGATCAGTGTGATTTGTTTTTACTTCCCTTCTTCACAAATACTGCTGTAAATACGTATTCTATGTATACAGTGAACCTGTTGATAAAGTACACAACAATTACAGCCTGTATAATAAATGCCAGGTTAACCGAGGAACTTAAATTTAGAAGATGAGTTCTTTCTCTGCCATGTTTGCTTTAATATTTCTATCCTTGGGCAGGTCCTGGTTTTGTTTTCCCTTCCCCTGTCGGGAAAATAGTGGATGGACTGAGAAACATCAACCACGTCCTATTTATGGCAATGGGATGAATCACCTTGGAAGTTCTCAATCATCAGTCTGTGCTGCATGAGTTCATCTCAAACAGGACTGAGGATTGAAGAATTTATCTTATTTTCCTCAGGCTAGGAAGAAGGAAGTGAGAAAGTGATTCCTGCTCGTGGTTGCGAATGAGCAGCCTCCCAAAGAATACAGTAAACCCTTGCGATAACAGAGCACAGTAGGGGGAGGATGGTGTCCGTTATTGCTGATCGTCCGTTATACCTGAGAGAAGGGGGGGTGGAGGGGGGGGGGGGGGGGGGGGGGGGGGGGGGGGGGGGGGTATAGTTTAATCTAAGGCCAGGAGGGAAGAAAAGCGGCATTGGTGAGGGTTAAACAAATGAACATTTACAAGACGGGGAACCGCAGAGCCCTCGGCCCCATACGCGGTGCACTAGGGACTCAAACCTTCTACATGCTGTTCGCTCTCTCTGTTCCTGCAACCGAAAGCCCCTCCCACGTGCGGCCAGATCAGTGGGTAACTGGCAGAAGAGGGGTGGGGGGGGGGGCTGTAGGCGGTGCAGCAGGATCTTTGGTCTGCTATCTCTGTAATCCGCTATATAGAGGTCCATTATTGCAAGGATTTGCTGTATGTATCGGGGTGAGGGCAGATTCAGGCTGAGTTGTTTGTGGTCTGCCATGTCTGCATCTTGTTATCTCTAGCCTCTGTCACTTGCTCACCCGTCTACCATTCAAGCTCCCCACTCCCGCTCACCTGCATCCACTCATGACTTGTTGGGGTATGTCCTGCCCCCACCTCTCTTTTCCAGCTTACTCCCCCCTACTTCAATCAGTCTAAATAAGGGTCCTGCCCTGAAATGCCGCCTCTCCATTCCTTCCACAGATACTGCCTAACCTGTAAGTTACTCCAGCACTTTGTGTCTTGCTCAAGATTTCGGCAGGTGCAGTACCTTGTGTCTGCAGAGTAATTATGCTGCTTTTTGATTTCAGCTGGATTGCTGAACAGTACTGGTCTGTTATGCTTTACTTCTCTGGAATGGAGTGTTGATAAACTGGATCACATTGGCAGGAGAATCTAATAGTTGACATTTGATTACTGAATTCTAATTGCATCCACCTCTTTGTACTTTGTACTCTCATAATGTTATATACTTCTATTGTCCCCCATCAACCTCTGACGTTACAGGGAAATGAGCTGAATCTTTTTGATCCAGTAGCATTTTCCACCTTAACCGACCCACATACAGGTCTTGATCACCACCCACAATATCCTGACCTATAGATATATAATCCCTGTTGAAATGGGGTCCAAATGATGCGGCACAGTGGCGCAGCGGTAAAGTTGCTACCTTACAGTGCTTGCAGCACCGGAGACCCGGGTTCGATCCCGACTACGGGTGCTGTCTGTACGAAGTTTGTATGTTCTCCCTGTGACCTGTGTGTGTTTTCTCCGAGATCTTCGGTTTCTTCACACACTCCAAAGACGTACAGGTGTATAGGTTAATTGGCTTGGTAAATGTAAAAAATTGTCCCTAGTGTGTGTAGGATAGTGTTAACAATAGTGTTAATATGCGGTGATCACTGGCTGGTGTGGACCCGGTGGGCCGAAGGGCCTGTTACCGTGCTGTATCACTGAACTAAAGAGGCAACAGAGAAACTTGACAGAGCTGGTCAGAGCATTCTGTATTGAATATTCTGTATTCAACCAAGATACAATTTATATCAATGATTTAGATGAAGGGATTCAAAGTAACATTAGCAAATTTGCAGATGACACAAAGCGGGTGGCAGTGTGAACTGTGAGGAGGGTGCTATGAGAATGCAGGGTGACTTGGGCAGGTTGGGGGAGTGGGCAGATGCATGGCAGATGCAGTTTAATGTGGATAAATGTCAGGTTATCCACTTTGGTAGCAAAAACAGGAAGGCAGATTTGTATCTAAATGGTGTCAAGTTGGGAAAAGGGGAAATACAGCGGGATCTGGGGGTCCTTGTACATCAGTCTATGAAAGTAAGCATGCAAGTACAGCAGACAGTGAAGAAAGCGAATGGCATGTTGGCCTTTATAACAAGAGGAATCGAATATAGGAGCAAAGAGGTCCTTCTGCAGTTGGACTTCCCTAGTGAGACCACACTGGAGTTTGTGTGCAGTTTTGAATTTGAGGAAGGACATCTCATGCTATTGAAATAACGTATTTAGATTGTTAAGGGTATGGACACTGTCAAATGCTGAGAGCAGGAAACATGTTCCCTTGTACACTTGGAGTCTTTGAAGACCAGAGGCCAAACAGTTTTAAGGGTATAACGGGGGCAGGAAACATGTTCCCGATGTTGGAGGAGTCCAGAACCAGGTGTCACAGTTTAAGTATGAGGAGTAAGCCATTTAGAACAGAGATGAGGAAACAATTTTTCTCACAGAGAATTGTGAGTGTGGAATTCTCTGCCTCAGAGGGCGGTGGAGGCCGGTTCTCTGGATACTTTCAAGAGAGAGCTAGATAGGGCTCTTAAAGATAGCGGAGTCAGGGCATATAGGGAGAAGGCAGAAACGGGGTACTGATTGGGGATGATCAGCCATGATCACATTGAATGGCAGTACTGGCTCGAAGGGCCGAATGGCCTAATCATGCACCTTTGTCCATTGTCTATTGTATGCAGTCCTCCTACCTGTTGCAAGTATTTTGTAAACCATGAGAAGTGTGTGATCTAATTTGCCTTGATGGGTGGTACTACAGAGACACTGCTGCCTCGTAACTCCAGGGACCTAGCTTTGATCCTGACCTCAATTTTTTATCGTGACTATGTGGGTTTCACCTTCGAGATCCATCTAACTCCCAAATCTCAAAAGATGTGCTGGTAGATTGATTGGTTCTTCCAGATAACTTCTTCATGGTAAACTGAATCAAATTGATGGGCATGGGCAATTGCAGATGTAGAAGGAAAGAATGAGCAGGGTAATGGGTCTGATGGGATTGATCTGCAGGAAGGAAGCATAGACTCAATGGGCCGGGTGGTCTTGTTTGATAGTGTAAGTAGTAATTATACCTCAGTTTTGCTTGATTTGGGTGAACACCTTTGGGATTCATTCCTATTAAGCATACATGTCTTGCATTTAGAATACTCTTATATTTTCTAATATAGCACACATTCTGGTGTGCCAGTGTGCAACTATTCCTCCATGTTTTAAATTTTAATTGCTTGTGTATGCACATATTATTTGTTTTGCCTCCTTTTTAAAATTGCATGATTTCTTCCAGATCTCTGGTCAGGCCCATCTAATTCGTTGGCAGACCCTTCCCACTGTCATTGTTTCACATAAATGACGCCTGAACTTTCACAAAAATCTGCATTTTATTTCCTTCATCAGCATTTACCGACTGATATGTGAAAGAAAACAGTTAGTGATATTTTTAAAGTGCTGCTGCTCACAGTGTTGAACCTCCTTTCAAGCACTTCAGACTTAATTACCTTTTGATGTGCAGTGATTTCCCTTCAGAATATCTGTTCATTTGCATACAATGCCCAAGCAGTTATCTGACCTTTAATGTGCATATTTACATTGGGTTTCTGATTATCTGAAACCTGGTCCATGGGAGATGACACCTTGCAACCTCCACACATGATATATTTTTTGCTGCCTTCCTCGTCCTAATTGCTGTAAGTAATGGTGTGGCTCATATCACCAAGTGATACCTTGGTATCTCCTCCAGTTTTCTTCCATGTTCTCATCCTATCTTTGAACAACCGAATCCAGTTTCAGACTTCCCGACTCTCCTTTAAAATCAGAATTGCTTATCCACCAACCAACCCAAATTAATTTGAGATAGTCAGCTTCAGTTCGCTTCTTTGCTGAATAAACAATTCCTTTGTGCAATATAACTCTCCACACTCTCTTTGTTGATTCTCTGCCCTTATTTGCATTGTTCCCTTTGTCTAAACTCTCCCATCGGTATTTATTGACATTTCTCAATGTTCGTGCTTTTGGTTTTTAGATAATCCCTTTTAGGAATAATATACACCTTGATTATAGTCATTTTTTTTACTAACTCACCAACAAACACTTTACTATTTGTCAAAGACTATATATCGCACCATCCTTCCTTGATGCCTTTGTCCTTTGATTCATTTTGCCCTTATTTTCATTCTCACTTCTTCGACTTTCACACACAACCCCAAGCTCTTTGACTCCCTTGTAGATCTGATGTGTGCCAATTCCTGTCTTGAATAAATTAAATGGATCCACCTCTGTCCATCCCTAGATAGAAAACTCCACAGTCACGTCTCACTTGACTGTTGACTGTGTTGGTGAACTGTCTTCAGTGTGCAATATCATCCAGCTAAACTTTGGAAAGAGTGAAGGCAATGTCTGCAGCTGCCAGTGCAAGTTGAGCTATTAGTGTACTTGCTATTAGTCAACCGCTCCCTCCAGTAGTATGGTCTATAAGCACTTTAGCTTTAAATATTGCATACTTGTGATTAAAACTCTTCCTTTGTCTCAACAAAAATACGTTGTAAACCTATTTTATTGTGTTTTTCCTTTGGCCAAGCATTTGTGTTTCCTTAATGGTTCTGTAAAAAGACATAATGTTACTGTTATGTGAGTTAAAGATCACTACTATCACAAGAACTTTATTGCCGGGGCATTATTATAGTGGGTAGAAATGAGCTGCAGAGGTTGATTTAAACTGGATAGACATAGTGGAGTAACATAGTGGGACATCCAGCATCTCTGGAGCAAAGGAATGGGAGACGTTTTTCAATTGGTTCTGGCAGATTCACATTTCTTGAACGTGTCAAAAATTGTTAGTCTTTCTCACAGATAGTTCAAAAACTGTGGTTCTCCTCTTCTGAGAAAACATCTAGGTCTGAATAATTTATCTTATGTGAATATACTTTTTTTTAACATTTTAAATCATACTCTATACATCCAGAGTAATGCTTGTGCTGATTAATCGAATAGGCTACAGTTGCCAAGTGTACATTAGAGTTGATGCGTGGATATATTCAGACTACGATGCAATTTCTTAAAATGTTCACAACCAATCTAAATGGAGAGAACCACCACCAAGAAAAAATACTTTATTGTAATTTAAATAATTAAATAGCTTGAAAGAAGATGATTAACAAGTACAATTCAAACTGGTGAAATGCATTTAATTTGCTCTGCAGTCCATTCAGAAACGAGAACTGTTGCCTCACAGCGTAAGAAACCCGAGTTCAATCTTGACCTCGGCTGCTGAGTGTGAGGAGATTAAACATTTTCCTTGTGACCACGTGGGATTCTTCCTGATGCTCCAGTTTCCTCCCATGTTTCAAAGATAAGCGGGATGGTATATTAATCGGCGACCGTAAATTGACCTTGGAGTGAGTAGATAGGACTTATAAGGTGTTGCTGAGAGTGGAAAGGGTATAAAATGTGATTAATGTAGCATTAGTATAAATGTACAGTTGATGCCCAGTGTGGGCTCATTAGGCCAAAGATCTCGCTTCTGTGTAGTATCTCTCTGAGTCTTAAGTATTTTTGTAAATAGGAATTATATATAGTTTTTGTGTGCAGGTGTCACCAAAAATATTGCAACATTGGGACGTCATTGTTTTAAAATATTATTTGACTGCTTCTTCCCTTCAAGAAGCATTAAGACATGACCTGCATGAATAAGTAGCATATGTTATGTCATACTTATGGAAAGCGGATCAGCGTTATTAATAGGGACACAGGAGACTGCGGATGCTGGAATATTGAGCAATATTGATCAAATGCTGTCTGACCCGATGAAATACTTCAGTAACGACTTTAATAAATTTTCTCCATTGATACTGGAAAACAAAAAAAAAACTGTAGATGCTGGCAATCTGAAATAAAACAAAAAGAGTTGGATGTGCTCAGCAGGTCAAGAGTGTTTTATTGTCATATGTCCAAGAATGTGGCCCTTGTGGCTAAGGGGATCAGGGGGTATGGAGAGAAGGCAGGTACGGGATACTGAGTTGGATGATCAGCCATGATCATATTGAATGGCGGTGCAGGCTCGATGGGCCGAATGGCCTACTCCTGCACTTAATTTCTATGTTTCTATAGAACAATGAAATTCTTACTTGCTGCAGCACAATAGAATACATAAACATAGTACATAAACAAGAGAAAAGAAGTTCCATATATACACATGCACACATACTCAAAAATCAAAACGGGAGAAAAAAAATTCAGCGTGTATACATTGTTCAGTGTGTATATATACTCAATAAATAAACAAATATAGTGTAAAAATAATAATAGTCTGTTGTAGTTCAGAGCTTATTTGTTGTAGTGTTTAATAGCCTGATGGCTGAAGGGAAGAAGCTGTTCCTGAACCTGGACGTAACAGTTTTCAAGCTCCTGTACCTTCTTCCCGATGGCAGTGATGAAGTGAATGTATGGCCAGGATGGTGTGGGTCTCTGATGATGTTAGCTGCCTTTTTGAGGCAGCATCTCCGATAAATCCCTTTTATGGTGGGGAGGTCAGAGCCGGTGATGGTCTGGACAGTGGTCACAACTTTTTGAAGTCTTTTCCGCTCCTGGACGTTCAAGTTGCCGAACCAAGCCATGATGCAACCAGTCAGTATGCTCTCTGCTGTGCAACTGTAGAAGTTCAGAGAGGTTGACATGTTAAAGCTGTGAAAGGTTGGTCAGAGCTGTTAATGAAACACAAAACCAGAAGGATAATGTTGGAAATACTCAGCAGATCAGGCTGTGTTTGTGAAGAATGGAGGAGTCGCACAGATATTCCAATTGGTTATGGGCCTGTCCCACTTTGGCGATTTTTCAGCACTGCCAGCGAATGTCAAGTTACTGGCAGTCAGTCGCCTGAAAAAACGGGAACTGTAACGGCGACTGTCAGAGTGGAACACACACAAGCACATTGCAATGGCGGGGGCCAGGGCAAGTAGGGAAGCACTGTCTGAAATTCACACGGTACAAAGCCAAGATGATACAGCCACACACAGAAGGTTGCCGCTGTAATTTAGAACAGGAAGGTTGGCGCTGTAATTTAGACTGCTAGCATAGTGTACGGTAAGTCCTTTAAAAGAGGGGAGAAGGAGGAAGAGGGGCAGAAGGGGGAAAAAGGAGTGGAGACAACTTTTAAGAAACCAGGCAACTTTTAATAAGCCAGAGATACATAGCTGTGAAATTTGGCAGACATTTAACATTACCAGTCAGTTATCCTTGGTTCTGAAAACTGCTTACGTTTTTTTTCCCCCAATGAGCCAATGAAAATGACCGGTCAGCAAAGGCGATTAACTAAAACTACCTACAACTACCTCGACTACACATAACTACTGGGCGACCCCACTACAACTGCACCTACGACTCCAGGATTGTCGATTTTCTGCATGGCGACCAATTTTTGGTCGCAGAAAAATTTTCAACATGTTGCAAATTTTTCAGCGACCATACTGAGGCCGTGACTAGTTCCCAGAATGCGGGAACTCCTCGCGACCATGAAGGAGACTCACCAGAGATCATTAGCGAACATGTGGCGACCATGTGGCGAGTGCAGGGTCTCCTGCACTCACCTAAAAAGTCGCCTGTGGGACGGGCCCATTAATCCTACAGTAGAACTGGCCACTTCTGAAACAAGCAGAGTAGGTGAGTTACCTGGAAGTATTGAATATGATATTGGGAGTCAGGAATGCTGCACAGTACTCAGAGGGAGCAGACGTGCTTTTTGTTACATTGAGCCTCGTTAGAAAAGAGTAGACAATAGACAAAATGTGCAGGAGCAGGCCATTTGGCCCTTCGAGCCAGCATCGTCATTCAATGAGATCATGGCTGATCATTCCCCAATCGGGACCCCGTTCCTGCCTTCTCCCCATATCCCCTGACTCCGCTATTTTTAAGAGCTCTATCTAGCTCTCTCTTGAAAGCATCCAGAGAACCTGCCTCCACCGCTCTCTGAGGCAGAGAAATCCACACTCACCACTCTCTGTGAGAAAAAGTGTTTCCTCGTCTCCGTTCTAAATGGCTTACTCCTTATTCTTAAACTGTGGCCCCTGGTTCTGGACTCCCCCAACATCGGGAACATGTTTCCTGCCTCTAGCGTGTCCAAGCCCTTAACAATCATATATTTCAATGAGATTTCCTCTCATCCTTCTAAACTCCAGAGTGTACAAGCCCAGCTGCTCCATTCTCTCAGCATTTGACAGTCCCGCCATTCCGGGAATTAACCTTATAATCCTACGCTGCACTCCCTCAATAGCAAGAATGTCCTTCCTCAAATTAGGGGACCAAAACTGCACACAATACTCCAGGTGTGGTCTCGCTAGGGCTCTGTACAACTGCAGAAGGACCTCTTTGCTCCTATATTCGATTCCTCTTCTTATAAAGGCCAACATGTCATTCACTTTCATCACTGCCTGCTGTACCTGCATGCTTACTTTCATAGACTGATGTACAAGGACCCCCAGATCCCGTTGTACTTCCCCTTTTTCCCAACTTGACGCAATTTAGATCGTAATCTGCCTTCCTGTTTTTGCTACCAATGTGGATAACCTCACATTTATCCGCATTAAACTTCATCTGCCATGCTTCTGCCCACTCTCCCAACTTGTCCAAGACACCCTGCATTCTCATAGCATCCTCCTCACAGTTCACACTGCCACCCAGCTTTGTGTCATCTGCAAATTTGCTAATGTTACTTTGAATCCCTTCATCCAAATCATTGATGTACATTGTAAATAGCTGCGGTCCCAGCACTGAGCCTTGCAGTACCCCACGAGTCACTGCCTGCCATTCTGAAAGGGACCCGTTAATCCCTACTCTTTGTTTTCTATCTGCCAACCATTTCTCTATCCATGTCAGCACTCTACCCCCAATACCATGTGCCCTCATTTTGCCCAAATGCTTTCTGAATGTCCAGGTACACTACATCCACTGGCTCCACTTGTCCATTTTCCTAGTTACATCTTCAAAAAAAGAATGTTTAGTTATAGTCAAAATAGTCATATCAGTTTCTAAGTTTCTTTGTGAAATGATAAAAGAATTATAAACTCATAGAAATTTATGAAAGTAGGAAGCCATCTGATCCAATAATCCATGCTGGCCAAAAACGGAGCTGTTTACGTCAGTTCCTATTTCCCAACTTTCATATTTTACTCTTTGGCTATCTAGGTACTTATCTACATAATGTTTCACGGGGTGAGATTTTCTGCACCCTCCACCCTTTTAGGCAATTATTGTTTTGACCTTAACTACTCTCTAGCTGGAAAAGATGTTTCTCAACTTCCCTTTGATCTTTTCACCAATTGACATAAATTATGTTCCTGCATTATCAAACTTTCTGCCAAGAGAAATAAGCCTTTCCCATTCACCCTGTTTGGCCTCTCATAATTTTGTATGTCAATTAAATCTCTTTTCAGCCTCATCTATTCCAAAGAAAATAAATCAATCTCACCTCATAATCATAATTCTCCTGCCCTGGCATTTTCCACGTAAGTTCCCTCTTCGCCACTTTTAGTTTTATTGTGTTCTTCCTGTAGTGTGATGCCAGAACACATTTCTCCTTCATAAACAGTCCCTTGGGATTATTTTGCTTCTACTGCAGTTCTGTTGGTTCTGAGGTGACACTTGAGTCAGTGTGGGAACAACACACTCATTTGTTAATGGACAAGAATAGCTGAAGAGTTGAGTGTGGGTAGCTTGTGAGGTGGTACACGCCTCCTGTCATCTATACTAAACATGTGCATTCCCCATGCCTGGACTTAAGGATCTCAATTTGATCCTGAAAATTCTTGGGCTCTTGTCTATGAGCACGCGCGTGGACCCTAGCTATGCCTGTCTCTTTGTAGGGTACGTCGAACAATCCTTGTTCGAGGAGTACAGTGACCCTATCCCCAAACTTTACCTCTGCTACATTGACGACTGCATTGGTACTACCTCCTGCACCCATGCAGAACTCACTGACTTCATCCATTTCACCACTAAATTCCAGCCGGCACTCAAATACACCTGGACCATTTCCGATATCTCCCTACCGTTTCTTGACCTCACTATCTCCATCGCAGGTAACAGATTACTGACCGATATCTCCTACAAACCCACTGACTCCCTTGGCTATCTGGACTACACTTTTTCCCTGCTACCTGTAAGGCCTCTATCCCCTACTCCCAATTCCTCCATCTGCGCCGCATCTGCACCCAGGATACAAACCAGGGCATCGGAGATGTCCTCGCTCTTTAGGGAACGTGGGTTCCCCTCTTCGACTATAGATGAGGCTTTCACCAGGGTCTCTTCTATATCCCGTAGCTCTGTTCTCACTCCCCATCCCCCCACTCGTAACAAGGACAGAGTCCCCCTTGTCCTCACCTTCCACCCTACCAGCTGCCACATACAACAGATAATCCTCCAACATTTTCGCCACCTCCAATGGGATCCCACCACTGGCCACATCTTCCTATCTCCTCCCCTTTCGGCTTTCCACAGAGACCGCTCCCTCCGTAACTCCCTGGTCAATTTGTCCCTTCCCACCCAAACCACCCCATCCCCTGGTACTTCCCCTTGCAACCGCAGGAAATGTTACACTTGTTGCTTTGCCTCCCCCCTCGACTCCATCCAAGGCCCTAAGCAGCCTTTCCAGGTGAGGCAGAGGTTCACCTGCATCTCCTCCAACCTCATCTATTGCATCCGCTGCTCTAGGTGTCAACTGCTCTACATCGGTGAGGCCTAGCGCAGGCATGGTGATCACTTCGCCCAACACCTACATACAGTTCACATTAACGAACCTGATCTCCCGGTGGCTCAGCACTTCAATTCCCCCTCCCATTCCGTATCCGACCTTTCTGTCATGGGCCTCCTCCATGGCCAGAGTGAGTCCTACCACAAATTGGAGGAGCAGCACCTCATATTTCGCTTGGGTACTTTACACCCCAGCAGAATAAACATTGACTTCTCAAATTTCAGGTAGTGCTTACTTTCTCCCTCCTTCCCCTCCCCTTCCCAGCTCTCCCACAGCCCACTGTCTCTGCCTCTTCCTTTCTTCTTTCTGCCCCCCCCCCACCCCCACATCAGTCTGAAGAAGGGTCTCGACCCGAAACATCACCTATTCCTTCACTCCATAGATGCTGCCTCACCCGCTGAGTTTCTCCAGCATTCTTGTCTACCTCTGGAAAATCTTTTGTCATTTTGAGTGGTCATGAGTCAGTGGGAATGGTGGATTTCCTCACAGAGACTGTTGCACATTCTTGAATCTTCTCCTCTCTTAACCTTGAACTCAACCTTCAAACACACGTCAATGCAAATGGCCTGTTTAATGTTTCATGTAGTTCTTGCATTGACTCTTGTTCTGTTCTATGCTCAAGAATGCAAGTTCCTTCCTACACATTTTGGCTGCTCCAACACGAAATCTCTTCAAGATACACCTACTTTGAAGTAGTTCTCTTCTCTCTAGGAGTTCTGCAAAACCCTCTCTCGCTGCTCTCCCTCTGCGCATACCACTGGTTTCCCTCAGTCTGAAGAAGGGTCTCGACCTGAAACATCACCTATTACGTTTCACCAGAGATGCTGCCAGACCTGCTGATGTACTCCAGCATTTTGAGTCCATCTTTGGTGTAAACCAGCATCTGCAGTTTCTTCCTATGCATTCATCGCACTACTGTATCTATGTGCCTTGCTCCATTTAGTGATCTGTAGGCATTAAAACCAAGATTTTCTGTTCCTCTGCATACTGGTATCCCACCATTTACAGTTTATTCCTTCAACTCATTTAACCGCCCTAAGTGCATTGCCACACATTTCTCCTGATTGGTTTCCATTTTTATCACTTCCATGCCCATTGAAGCAATCCATTTCCAAACTGCAAGGAGATATCATTTTCTTCCACACAATCAACCATTCTGTGAATTTTGGTTTCATCAGCAAACACTTTAATCATGGTCCTTAGGTTTGTTCATTTTATACATAACACAAACATACAGAGCCTTGTACTGGGCCCTGTTTGACCCCACTGCTCACAGCCCTCAGGCCACTGAAACTCCACGGTCAATTACTTGCTGTTTTCTTCCTCTGAGACATTTAGTCAACTTCAACGCACTTTATTCACTTGGGCTTTACGTTTCCAAACAGTCTGCCATGCAGGATTTTGTCAATTCTAACTTTGCTAGAAATCTGTAGCTACGGAATAAAGAACTTTTTTAAGATTTCATTTGCCTCACATATTCTTTTCTTTAATTTTCCAAATGTGACATGGCCACCCTTCACTGAATTCTTACAAGGATAGTATGGCGCAACACAACTTTGGATTTAAATCCAACTATGGGTTGGGTGAGGTGGGTGGGAGGAGGGGACGAGAGGCAGGTACATCAACACTTTTTTCTCTCTTCTTTTTGTCCTTTTTTAAAAATTTTCTTTCTTTCTTTTATCCACTCTTTGGCTAAACTACTTTGGTAGTCCAGGGGTCCTATCTTTGCACCTCTCACTTTTTCTCTCTCTTGTTCTCTCTCTTTTCTTTTCCTTTATTTTCAAGTTATAAAGTTAAAATAGAAGCTGTACATTAACTGTATAATTTTATATGCCGACTGTTTTATTCTTGTACATTTGCTTCTAATAAATTTTTTAAAAAAAATAAATAAAACAGAAATAGAGCGATGTTTTGAAATCTACTTGCATTTTAATAACATCTACTTGCATTGCTGTAACAAAGACTGGGCATGCTATTGAGTTTGATAGCAGTTCATGTATTCTAAACTGAGTAATTGCCTGGGACTAATTGGCATTGACAGAAGTTTCTTGGCTTTGTTTAGATTGAACTGTAAGAGCTGTTAAGAATTTTTTGCATGCAACTAAGGAAACTTCATAAGCCATAAAATGATACCACTCATGAATACACATTTTAACTATTTTTCTCCACACATCAAAGTTAAATCTACAGACCTACCTTGATCTTTTTCTCAATTGACTTGCAAAATAAATAGGTTTTCTCAGCAGTGTGAGAGACCAGTGTGGGGCAGTTCACAAGTTATAGGAGCAGAATTAGGCTGTTCGGCCCATCAAGTCTACTTCGCCATTCAATCATGGCTGATCTCTGTCTCCTTATCTCATATACCCTGCCTTCTCCCCATAACCCTTTACACCCGTTCTAATCAAGAATTTGTCTATCTCTGCCTTAAAATTATCCACTGACTTGGCCTCCACAGTCCTCTGTGACAATGAATTCCACAGATTAACTACCCACTGATTAATGAAGTTCCTCCTCACCCTCTTTCTAAAAGAGCTCCTTTAATTCTATGCCTTCCATTATTCTGTAAGTTTCAATGAGGTCTCCCCTCAACCTACTAAACTCCAGCAGGTAGAGACCCAGTGCTGTCCACTCATTCCTGGAGCTCAACCCTTGGACCCAAGCAACAGCAGAAGGTATGGAATTGAGGCTCTCAGTTCAACCCTGAAGGGACCATTTTAACCCCGAGTCTTATTAACAAGCACAAGGCACAATCCCTACCTGAGGCAAATTGTGAAGAGCAGTTAGAATTGTTGATGGGAGTGGAGGGTGTGTACACAACTAGAACAAGGGTAACTGACATTTGCAAAGCGTCTAAAATATAGCAGAATGAGGCAGAAGGTAGGGAGAGTTTCAAGGAATTCAGAGATTCCCTGCAAGGCTCAGAGAAGCCTACAAATCAATGGCAAGAAATTACTCTTCCTTGAGGTTGAAAGAAGGTCATCTGACCAATGTAATGAAGATTGGAATAATACAAGTCTGGAGCACTTCCCAGGTTTTCATCCTGAAAAATAATATTCAGTTTCATTTATTTTGGATTCAGGATTTATGCTTCCCTGGCTTAGGGCATCTAAAACCAGGTGTTACAATGTCAAGATAAAAGATTGGCCTCTCAGGATGAGATAGAATAGCACTGCACTCTGGGTGAAGATTTGAAGGTAATGAGTCGTTAGAATTCTTTACCCAGTATTGTTGTTGAAGCAGAGAGAGTTCAACCTCTGTGTATTATCTAAGACAGAGTCCCACACACTTATAGATATTCAGGAATTAAGGGATATGGGGTTAGACAAGAACGTGATGTAGAAGAGTAAAATAAGCTGTGATTCTACTGTACCGAGAAACAGGATCAAAGGGAGATTACGTACTCCTACTACGGTTTCTTTTGTTCTTGTGCTGGTGTCGCCCATGTAAAGTTCTTAAGGAAATATTGAGAAAACTGATCACTAAGGCTGCACTTTGACCAGGTGGGTCAGGCAGCATCTCTGAAGAAAAAGAATAGGTGATATTTTAGGTTGAAACCCTTCTTCAAATTGCGAATAGGAGGGGGGAGGCATCTGCAATTCCTTCATGCAAAGTAATCAACTTGTCAATCTCCACTTTAAAAATACCCAAAGACATGTTCCACAGCCAGCCATGGCAATGAGTTCCACAGATTCTCCGTCCTGTGTCTAAAGAAATTTCTCCTCAAGTCCTTTCCAAAGGTATGTTCTTTTATTCTGAGACTGTGCCCTCTGGTTCTATACTCTGCCACTAGTGGAAACATCCTGTGCACATCCACTCTATCTAGACCTTTCATTACTCGATAAGTTTCAATGAAATCACCCTCTTCCTTTTAAACCCCAGCGAGTACAGACACAGAGCCGTCAAACGCTCAACATACATAATCCAATCAACCCGAGATTATTCTCAGAAACCTCCTCTTGACCTTGCCAACGCCAGCCTCAGATGTGGGGCCCAAAACTGCTCACAATACTTAAAATGTGGTCTAAACAGTGCCTTATGAAGCCTCAACATTACATCCCTGCTTTTATTTTCTAGTACTCTCAAAATGAATACTAATATTCCATTGGCCTTCCTTACAACCGATTCAACCTGGGAATCCTGCACCGGCACTGCCAAGTCCATTTGCACCTCTGATTTTTGAATTATCTTCCCATTTAGAAAATAATCTACCTTTTTATTGATTTGGAAGGGTGTCATGGGTTATGGGGAAGGCAGGCGAATGGGGTTGAATGGCCGAGTAGACATGATGGGCCAAATGGACTAATTCTGCTCCTAGAATTTATGACCTATTCCACTACCAAAGTGCAAGACTGCGCACTTTACTATGCTGTATTCCATCTGCCACATTTGCCCACTCTCCCACTTGAACAAGTCCTTCTGCCGAGTCCCTGCTTTCTCTACACTACCTGCCCCTCCACCAATGTTCATATCATCTGCAAACTTGGCCACAAAGTCATCCATTCCATAATCCAAATCATTGATGTACAGTGTGAAAAGTAGCTTCCCCAGCACCAACCCCAGCACACAATCCAACACCACAAGCCATGCCGCCAACCAGAAAACCTCCCCTTTATTCACACTCTTTGCCTTCGGCCAATCTTTTATTCATGCCATGAATAATTTATTCTTCCCTCTCATACCATGGCTTCTCATCTTGTTTAGAAGCTTCACATTCAGCACCTTATCAAAGGCCTTCTGAAGATCCAAATAATCAATATCTATTGACATTCCTTTGTCTATTCTGCTATTTACTTCCTCAAATAATTCCAGCGTTGAATCTGCTATGCCATTTGACATGGCTGATCTAGTTTTCCCTCTCAGCCCCATTCCGCTGCCATCGCCCTGGTAACTTTGACACTAATATACATTGTTGTAATACTTAAATATTATCAACAAAGCTGTTCAGTTATCATGTGCCTTTCTTGACCATGGGACACCATTTGGCCTTTGATAGCCAATTAAGTACTTTTGACATTGTCACAGAATTGTTTTTTTGTAGGACTTGTTTATTTTGTACCTCTGCCAAGGCACAAATAATTGCATTGAAATACTTAAGCAATTTCAAAGTTGATTATGTTTGTATTTATATGCATTTTGGGGAATTATGCAAGTCGAAGCAGCAAGCAATGAGATTTATATTGATTTTAATGCTACAGAAAGGTTTTAATCTTTGAGGAATGAAAAACGTACACTTCAAGAATATCATATTATATTAAAAAAATAATTAATTGTGTTACTTCTGGTCCCTTTAGAATAATGGAAGATTGAGTACATTTTTATTTATTATTTTTTAATAAGAAATAAATTTTTCTCGGAGGCATCCTGTGCAAAGATTCTGGTATTTTAATTTTAATATAAGATTGATATAATCTATATTACTAAAAGTCTGATCTTGACCACTACTTGTCGTTCTGTATATTGACTTTAGAAAAAACGCTGCCACTTACGGCTGTGATTTTTGGCCATCTTACTCAGAGTCCCCCTCCGCTGTGCAAGACAAGAGGATTTTTCCCATCAATGAAAAATAAAAGAGTTTTTAGTGTTTAAAAATGTTGAGATTTTCTCTCCTGAAGGCCACGCCCCTTCCGGAGGGACTATAAAACCCGGAAGTGTTGAGTGCTTCAGTCAGTCTCTGCAAGATGGAGCGAGAAGGTCACGTCTCTCAGTCTGAGCTGTGAATAACACTGAACACATGTCTACTAAACTGTGAGTGGTTTTACTGATCTGTCAGTGCCCTTAATGTGGTTTGAAAATATAGTTTGGAAATGCTAAAGCTGTGTTGCCTTTGGTTTGGAAATGGTAAAGCTGTGTTGCCTTTGGTTTGGAAATGCTAAAGCTGTGGGTCTTTGGTTTGGAAATGTTAAAGCTGCGTTGCCTAATTAAACTTGCCTTGCCTAATTAAAGTTGTCTTGCCTAATTAAAGTTGCCTTGCCTAATTAAAGTATGCGTAATTAAAGTTGCCTTACCTAATTAAAGTTGCCTTGCCTTCTATATAATTAAAAGTCTAATCTTGACCACTTCCTGTTTGCGCTTTATATTGATTTTAGAAAAAACGCAACCACGTACGGCTGTGGTTTTTGGCCATCTTACACAGAGTCCCCCTGCTTATCAGGTGCCGATGATTTTTCCCATCGATGAAAAATAAAAGAGTTATTAGTGTTTAAAAAATGTTGAGATTCTCTCCTGTCAATCACGCCATGAAGGCCACGCGTATAAAACACAGAAGTGTGGGCGTGGCTCAGTCTCTGCAAGATGGAGAAGGGAGAGGTCACGACTCGCTGTCTTTAGTGGCCTTGCGCCCTGCTTGAAGTGGTAAGAAACTGCACTTGAATTTGGTGGCCTTGCACCCTGCTTGAAAAGGAAATTCAAGGAATAGCTGTGAGTCAACTGCCAGCCCATCAGCCGTGCGTGAATGAGCTGCCAGCACAAGAGGCTTTAGTGACTGAGCCGCCAACCCAAGACTCCATTCGGCCCACAATGTCCATACTAGCCCTCTGGAAACCAGTCCCTTCAGCCCAAAACAACCATACTACCGCTCCAGAAAGCCCCCCCCCCCCCCCCGAGACGAGATGCTGCAAGCTAATTTCAGTCATAATTTGAAGAAGACGATTTCCCTAAGCTTCCAAGGTAGTAAAGAAGATGAGACTAAGATTGGTGTTAGAAGAAGTTTTCTTATTAGCCTTATGGCAGCAGAGTTGCAGGATGCAAAAACCAGGGAAGGCCTTTAATCCAGACAGTAGAACACAGATTTGGCGGTGCTCCCAGAATTATTTTCCTTTAATGATTTCAGGAAGAGAGCATTGATTTGCAACAATATAATAAATATATTGAGCCTGTTTAAATGAATTAAAGGAGGGAGGCACAGAGATGCAGCTGGTGGAGCTGCTGCCTCTTAACACCAGAGGCCCGGGTTTGATCCTGACCTCAGGTACTGTCCATGTGGAGTTTGCATGTTTTTCCTATGTCTGCATGGATTTCCTCTGAGTGCTCCGGTTTCTTCCCCTATCCCAAAGACGTATGAGTTTGTAGGTTAATTGACCTCTGCAATTGTCCCTAATGTGATGGCCGTGGGTAAGAAAGTGGGATAACATAGAACTGGTGTGAATCGGTGAAAAATTGGTCAGCTTGGACTCAGTACCCGAATTGTCCGGTTCCATGCTGTAACTCCAAAAAACAATTATTGGTGGAGATCTCTTTGAAATAAAAGATTATATGAAACATAAGAAACATAAGATGACACACTAGTCAACCTGAGGAGCACCTTCAGCAACAGACTGGTTCCACCAAGATGCAGAAGAGAACGCCACAGGAGATCCTTTTTCCTTGTGGCTATTAAACTGTACAACTCCTCCCCCTTCTGCCATGGGGTAGACTGACCCCCCCCACTCCCCCCTCCCCAATCTTTGCACATCCCCAACTCTGGACTTTTCACTCGTCTCTTTAATTTCATGTCTCATATATTTTGTGTTTTTATGACTGTTAGCAGACCAATTCTCCACCTGGGATGAATAAAGTTCTATTGTATCGTATAGGATTGTGTCATTATTTAGGGGGGTTTACAGAATAAGTGCTGTCAGGTTGTTTTTCCCGGTAAGTGGCAATCTACAGTCTTGGAATAAGGAGAGGACCATTTAAGAGCGATGAGAAGATTTTTTTCTTCCCAAATGGTTCTGAGTGTTTGAATTTTCCATCACAGACAACTGAAAATAGGAAATTGTTGCATGTATTCGGTGATAGAGATGGGGAATGGTGAGTTGTGGGGGCTAGGGAAATGGAGTTGAAAGATCAGCTGAGTACAGTCTCCCTGAATGGTGGTGCAGGTGCGAGTGTAAGTATGGCCTGCACCACCTCCTCATGAAATGAGTGGATGTCCACACTTCCTTATTATAATTTGAGGTTGTGATTGAATCGAGGAATGTCACTGATCATTTAATAATCATCATTCAAGAACCTTGTCAAGTGTAACTATTTTTAGACTTAGACTAGTGCTGACAAAATCTGGCACATGAGCTATTTAACGTGGATGGTCTGTTATGGCTCAGCAGCCAAAATAATCAGATTTACTTAATGCATTTGGGACTTTTTAATCATCAATCCAATATTTCAGTTAGCTTCAAAGGCATTTCAAATCTGTCAATCTGTAATACTGAAGAATATAATCAGACTGTACAATGAGGAAGTACAAGGTTTCCCATAATGGATGAATTTTATTGAAGAAAAATTCTCCCAAGCTACAAGATGTTTTCAGATTTTCTTAAAGATCTTTGCAGTTTAGTTACCTTGAACCAGCTAATGCTGAATGGAGCACCATGAATGCATTTATTATTTTAGACTTGAACACAAATGATCTGGCATACTTTAGCTGCAGTTGCAGCTACTATGTGCCTGAGCTTTATTTGAAATTGACCCAAACTGCCGGTTCTTTTGTGAGTTACACAAACTGCCGGTTCTTTTGTGACCTTCTTTTGTGAAATGTTTTAAATTAGGATGGCTGATGGTTTATTTCTTCTTGGTTCTGTTTGCTGGTGCTGCCTATGTAGCATTGGGTCTTTGTGAATATTTAAAGTGGGAGAATACATTTTATTTTTGTTTTAACTCTTTTTTGCCTAGGAATATCTTTGACACAGTGGTGTAATGCACTTATTACAGGCAAAAGATATTTAATTGAGAACAAGTTTTTGTGAAGATGGGGTGGCTTTCGTTTTTCTCTTCTGTATTATTCTGCTGATTGATTGCTTCATGTTTCTCATTGGAAGTTTTTGCTGTTCCAATAAACAAAGTGGCTTTTCTTTAGCTTTCTGTAGGGTGTTGTGACGTAGCAGCTAGCAAGCGGCGATTATATTTTACAAAGTGAGTTTCCTTTTTCTTAGTATCCTTTCCTGTCCGTGATTCCTTCCACCCACTCACCCACCCATCACAGACAATGTCTATGATGTTGAGGTAGTTGAGGCCAGTTCATTGGCTATATTTAAGAGGGAGTTAGATGTGGCCCTTGTGGCCAAGGGGATCAGAGGGTACGGAGAGAAGGCAGGTACGGGATACTGAGTTGGATGATCAGCCATGATCATATTGAATGGCGGTGCAGGCTCGAAGGGCCGAATGGCCTACTCCTGCACCTAATTTCTATGTTTCTACGAAGGAGGAGACATTAGAGAAATTAAATAGGATAACAATAGAGGTGACATATAAAAGGTCAGATGTGATTGAATCATGAATCACTGCGGGAAATAATAGAGCATCTTGCAACAATCTCTAATCCTCATTCTCGTCAGAAAATGTGTAGTGTATAAACAATTTGAAAAAACGTCATATAATAGTCCTTCCACCAAAACTATACCCCACGGGATTACAATGTTAGTGCCTGTATGACGGGGCATAAAGTAGAGGAAATTGAATTTTTTCTTCTGTCAGGAAACATTGAGTGAAGTGCCCTAAAATGTGGTATCAGGTCCATTCTTGCTTCTGATGTCTGTTGATGATTTTGATTTAGTGAATTAGGGTACAAGCTGAATGAGACATGAAACTCATAGAAGTAATAATATTAATGAAGATAATAAAAAACATTGGGTGATGTGGCAAGGAATAGGCAGGCTGATTGTAGATGGAAGACGCGCATCACAGTCGAAAATGGTGGGGACAGAGGAACCTGGGTGTATGAGAAACTGAGGAAGCCATTTAAACGATGGATCCTGAATTTAAAAGTCTGTGGGAGCTTTAAAGCAGCGTAGGTCAGTACTGGGTGACTGTTTCAAAGTGACAACATAAGCACAAAGAGAATTTTAACTTCAAATGTATGGACTCAGGTTCTGTGACGTGGAAACGCTTCAAGCATCCCATTGAACTCCAGCTCACCCACATCTCATTTGCCAGGGAGCTGGCAGCAGTTTTATTTAATACTGGAACAAGTGCAGACCCGTTGGGTCTGTTTCCCCAACGTGCGGTTGGGGGGGGAGGGGAAGCAACGTCACACACATTAACCACCCCCACACACACACACTAACTACCCCCCTTGTTAATATATTAATATTATTAAATTGCTCCTTTTACCCCATAATCGCCCTAACGCATAGCCTCGAACACGCAGGCGCGTCTAGAGAGAGGAGGGGGTAGAGAGTGAGGGCAGAGAGAGAGGGGGACAGGGAGGGGGGGGGGACAGGGAGGGGGGGCAGGGAGGAGGAGAGAGAGGGAGAGGTGGGGGAGAGAGAGAGAGAGGAGAAAGGTGGGAGGAGAGAGAGAGAGAGAGAGGGGGGGGGGGGGGGTCGCAATGTTTTTATCAATGGACTTTCGAAAGGCGCGACTGGCAGCACATTGGGTTTGCAGCGGGAGGGAGGGAGGGAGGGAGGGGATTGAGGGAAGGAGGATGTGGAGCGGATGGGGGAGAGAGAGGGAGAGGGCGGACCTGAACTCGGTGAGCAGGCGGCTCTGCTGGGGCCAACCTTGGGCGGCGTGGAGAGCCTCGGCAGCTCTCACGTGACGATTCCCCGTGTCCCTGCGATCAACGGAGGAATTGCATGTTTCCCAGAGGGAGTAATGCCCCGCGCGACAATAACTGCCGCCGCCATGTTCAAGCCGGTGACCGGCTGTGACCTCCGGTGACCTCCTGAACTGCAGAGCATTTTGAGAACGGGGGAGGGGGGGGGGGGGGGGGGGTTGGCGGGCGAGTGAGCGTGGGAGTCCAGCTGCGGGAGGTGTGGCGTGAGCGTGCTTGTGCTGGGCGCGGGGCTTTAATCCACAGCGGCGAGGGTGTGGCGCCTGGAGGCAGGTGGGCCTGGATTGGTCGGCATGTGGGCATTGTGACGTCAGCAGCTGGTGAGCACCGTTTAGATTTTTTTAATTGAGTTTTGTGATCAATTTTATTCAAAATCTGAGGAAATAATTGACCAAGGAGTGGGTTTCTGAACTCATAAGTTAAATCCCTACCAAAATGGTTAAAATCTCAGCGTTTTTGTATCTGGTTTTCGAGGAGATACGTTTCGCAGGAAACCACACACACACACATACACACACACACACACACACACACACACACACACACACACACACACACACACACACACACACACACACACACACACACACACACACACACACACACCACACACACAACACACACCACACACACACACACACACACACACACACACACACACACACACACACACACACACACACACACACACACACACACACACACACACACACACACACACACACACACACACACACACACACACACACACACACACACACACACACACACACACACAAAAAGCATATGGATTATATAGGCTGTGTGCATCAGATGTAGCCCATGGTTTAGGATTAAACCAACAGAAGGTGTTCTTCTTCTTGCGTATGGTGTGCACAGCCTAAAGTTGTAGGACAACTTGTTCTATTTGCTCTTATATGATTGTGCACGCCAGGTTGATTGCATTCGTTAAAACAGGGCGGACCACATGAAGGTTGCAATCTCCCACCCCGCCCAACATAAGGTGAGGACCAAGAGCATCAGAGGTGTTTTCTCCCAGTCTAGCTGTCCCTTGCCTGCTGTTCAATGGTGCTTTATTGTCACATATATCGAGGTACAGGGAAATTCCTTTTGTGCCTACAGTTCAGTAAAAGTATTACTATACATGAGCACAATCTTAGATAAGAACAAGTGTATAGGAATACTGCACTGAGTCTAATAGTACACATAGTATACAGGAGTCACCATGTTTTGGCGCCATTTTAATAATATACCCACTTGCCTGCATTGCCCCATCCCGACTTGCTGTTCCCTTCCACCTTCTGGGTTAAGAGGGAAGATTCGACAATCCTCTTTCCCATGATACAGCAAAAATGGGGAACTTTGGGTCCCAGCTGGAGTATTGTTCATTTCAGTAATGTTCAATCTGAACACTGCTCTTCAAAAGGATATCGAGTTTGGGAAATTGTGCAGAGGAAACCTATTAAATATTACCCGTGTGAGGGGCTGTAGCTGCATGAATAGACCAAGTAAACTGGAGTTATTCTCCTCTGGGAAGAAAGGGTAGAGGGAAGATTTAATAGAACAGTTGAAAATATTTTTGATGGAGGTGTAGTTTCCAAAGGAGGTATAGTTCCCAAAGGTAGAAGGCTTAGTAAGTAAATGACACAGGTTTAAGGACATCAGCTAAAGACCCAGACATGGCGTAGTGGGCAAAAACGTTGATTTGACCTGGAATTCAGAACGTAGGAAACAAAGTCAAAAATATTTCTAAAGGGGATTGCATAAATAATTGAGCAAGGCTAATCTGTGGGGGAAGAGCAATAATGCATCAGTACTGGGTAGATGTTTCAAAGAGATAACAGGGACATGATCAAAGATAGACACAAAATGCTGGAGTAACTCAGCAGGCAGGCAGCATCTCTGGAGAGGAGGAATGGGTGACGTTTCAGGTCAAGACTCTTCTTCAGACACAGATTCCTTCATACTCAGAGACACGATCAACATCCTCCTGGGCTGCATTTTTCATTGATTCCTTTCCCTCAAATGGTTCCATTGGAAGCAGTCACAATTGAGAGTTTTGTTACTGATTCAGTCTCACTCAGCACAAGCCTTGTGCTCGGCACGTAGAACTTTATTGTTTCAATTTATTTCGAGAAGATGCGAGTTTTAAGGCTCAGTAGAAAATCTTAAGCTTCAACAAATATAGTGTATATAATGTTACCTATGAGAACTGGGTACAAATCCCATAAAGCACTGTCTCTGTATACTAGACCTTCTGTATTTTGTGGAGGAATTCAGGTCGGCAGGATATAGAACAATCATATTTTCATTATGCAAGATATGGCAAGTGGTTGTTGAAGTAACCATTATTAATTTAATAATTAACATCATACATTTGAAAAAAAGGCACTATGTTTTTGTTGCCAGTTCAAGCATGTGGTTCATATTTATTAGTGAAAAAACATTTTATTGTGGTGATATAACAGCTGCATGTGCAGTGGCTCTTATACCGTTGCAACTGCCATTTGACAAAATCCAAAGCCTATGCTGCAACACATAGAAAATAGGGTGCAGGATTAGGCCATTCGGCCCTTCAAGCCTGCACCGCCATTCAATATGATCATGGCTGATCATCCAACTCAGTATCCTGTACCTGCTTTCTCTCCATACCCCCTGATCCTTTTAGCCTCAAGGGCCACATCTAACTCCCTCTTAAATATAGCCAATGAACTGGCCTCAACTACATTCTGTGGCAGAGAATTCCAGACATTCACCACTCTCTGTGTGAAAAATGTTTTTCTCATCTCAGTCTTAAAAGATTTCCCCTTTATCCTTAAACTGTGACCCCTTGTTCTGGACTTACCCAACATCGGGAACAATCTTCCTGCAACTAGCCTGTCCAACCCCTTAAGAATGTTGTAAGTTTCTATAAGATCCCCCTTCTTACCCCCTTTAATTTTGTTTGATTATTAACTACCCAATACATTGGCTTTATTTCAGAAATTTCAAGCTGACAAGTATCAGTGACAAGGGCAAAACATTAAGAAGTCTTCCAATATTTTTACAGTGTATTGATCTCAATTGCTGTTGTTTGCTGACATTTCATTGCAGCAGAAAAGATTACAGGAAATGCATTGCTGTAAAATAACGCTATGTTGGAGAGAACATACTATTAAGTTTTTAATTCCAACATCTTTTCCAAATGGATCTATGTAATAAGACATAAATTAATAAATAAACCATATGGGTGATATATATTTCTGGATTCGATTTAACTAATGTCCAAGTTGCATAAAGAATGCATACCAGAAATTGCAGTGTAGACCGGTACTGCTGGGCTACCGGCCAAGGGATTCTTCATGTAAAATACACTGCACAGCTCACACTACTGTAATCAATTGGGAAATGTGGTTGAAAATTATACTTTGAAATCTATTGTAATTTCAAATTTCTCGTCTGACTGCATCTATTCAGCATTCCAGGAAGCTTTTTTTCTATCAATCTAGAATATAAAGAAGAGGAATATTCGGCAAGGCAGTGACACTAACTTATTAAGTGAAGATATTAATACTTTTCATGTGTAGGAAGGAACTGCAGATGCTGGTTTACACCGAAGATGGACACAAAAAATGCTGGAATAACTCAGTGTGAACTGCATTAAGAAAACCCTTCAAATCAAACAGCTTGTGAGTCATGAATATTGGCAACTCTGGCCCAAAACTGCTACAAGCTATAAGTGTACTCTTGTTGGTAAGGATATATGTAGCAGGGCTGCCAACATTGGGTGAGAGTTGGGAGTGAGAAATTGCAAGAGACCAAGCCCAAGGGAGTGTAGCTCCCCCCTCCAATTGATACAGAGCTTTTGCATTTTTTAGCTTGAAATTGTGCAATCTGGTGCATACTGTAGTGAGTTTTTTTAACTTACACTTGAATGCAATATTTATGCTTTAAATTGAATTAGCTATGAATAAGGTTAGGCTAAATTACATTCCGAATTACATTCCACAGTAGAGCCAGGCTCTAATCAACAGGTTCAGCACATGAATGATCTTAGTATATTCATGTATGGAAATCAGATTATAATCAAACACTTAGCCCATGTTGACCAACCTGGGTCTCACTGCACACCAGGTACTACTCCTGACCCTGACTCCAGTTGTATACCTTTTCCCATTCCTGACCCTGAGTCCAGCCTTACACCTGGCCCCCTATTCTACCCTGATCATAGCTGCTTACCTGCTTAGGTTCTCAGTGCTGAACACTCCCATTGTCCCAGCTTTGACTGCACACCTAGTACTATTCCAGACCTTGGCTCTGGATGCACACTTGGCCTTGCTCCTAGCCCCTCTGCACTGACATTATATCTGGCCCACACATAAAGCCTCATATCTGACCCCCTGGACTTAACCTGTTACGTTCAAATCCACAGGTTCTTATCTAATGCGGTAATATTTTATGGGGCACTTCATGGACCAAATTTTGTATAACAAAATTTGCTACATCCATTGGGTTCCTTGTTATCTAACATGCTAGTTGCTTTGTCAATGAAGTCATCAATTAGTTGAACACAATTTTTCATCCATTAAATTATACTCACTCAGCTGTATAAGTATTCTGTTACCATTTCCTTCATTTTCCTAACAAACTGTCTTGAAGTCATTTTCACCCCCAATATTTTCAGTATTTTGCTGTCTTCCTCTCAGCTGGGACTTATCCGAAATGCAAAGTCCAATAACTATATATTTAAGCAATATTATTCTATTAAATGAGATCTTGAGAGTACATAATAGTTTCTGTGGTATTCATAACACAACAATGATAAAAAGATCGTTTTTTTGATTGCACCTACCTACATGCACACATTATTATATTACAGTTCATATGTACTGAGGGCAAATTTTTGTTCCAATGCTCCCCATTCCCAATTACTTTTACATCGAAGTGATTGAAATCCAAGTGAAGTTTAAATGGCATCAGAAAAATAAAACCTCCGGAATGGATGATATTCATTACGTGGTTGGTTGGAGTCAGTATCAGCACAATTACTATATTAAAGTTTGAATCTTCATATATCCTGGTTCAAGCTAAAACTAAAGACAAATAATAACCTCCTCACACATTCCCCTGCAAGTATCTCTGCCACTCCTTTAAAATATGCCCCTTCTTTGGACAAGCTCTTAAACCACACCTGAATCAGTTTCCATCTGATTACACTGCTTGAAGATGTTCATCTACGTGTTCAATTAATAAAACATCGAGATTGGGGACATTTCTATTCAAACCTGTCAAAGGTGGGTATATTGAACTAGCTGCCAGAGGAGGTAGTTGAGGCATGCCATTCAATATGACCACAGCCATTCAATATGATCATGGTTCTGTCTGATCCAGGGGGCCAAGCGTCAAAGTACGATCTTCCTGTTTTCTGCCGGCCCCATGTCCTTGGGGGGAGTGGGATGTCTCCCTCCCCCATGAGCTAAAATGTATTAAAATCATGTTGTAGTGCTTGAAAGTATGATTTCAAGTGAATTATTTTCCACTGCCTTCTGTTTAAGGGGTAACTTTTTTCAGAGAATAGCCATAGATAGTTGAGGCAACTCAATCTGCCTGAAGAATCAGTTTGTTCCTCAAAATCAGTACCTCTTCCTAACTAGCCTCCCCTTTATTCTTAAACCTGTGTTTTTCTGCCCCATGTCCTTTGATTTCACTGGCCCCATTACCCCTGGTTCTGAGACTCCCCCAGATTCACAACTCTCTCGGGAATATTTTGTCCTGCAGTCCTAACAGTACCCTGAAAAAACTAGCAGGCAAACAGGATGCTTTTTCCTGCAGTTACAGTAAGTGAAAAACTAGCAGGCAAGCAGGATGCTTTCTCCAACCACTCCCATTTGAAGGCCACTATCTTCCACCATTTCTTCCCAGTGTTCCAGCAGTCACTGGTTGTCCTCCAGGATGCACCAAGCCGCAGCCTGATCCATGCCGGACACCTGGGCGAATTCGGCACAGAGACTTTCATGGTAGCGGCGCAGCGCTTCCGATGGCCTGGGACTCTTGCACTGTGCCTGTCCATGGCCAGAACTGCAGCGAGCAACTCGCCAGCCCGACAAACACTCGCCAGCCCAACAAACACTCGCCAGCCCGACAAACACTCACCAGCCCCGGCACTCCATCCGCATCTGACCCCGCCGCTGCTTCTGCTTCCATCCCTCCCTCAGCCCTGGCTCTCCAACACCCGCGGCCCATGCATGCATATGAGTTTTGAAATTTTCGTTAATTACAGAACTTCTCACGACAGAGCATGAGAAATTTGTGATCAGCCTGAGAGTGTGAGAATTTGGCAAAATGTGTGATTCTCACGCTCAATGCCTGAGAGTTGGCAGCCCTGTATGTAGGTGTTGTGACTTGCTGGACACAAGTTGCTGAAATAACTCAGCGGGACAGGCAGCATCCCCGGAGCAAAGGAATGGGCCGAGACCCTTTTCAGATAATACTCAATACTTTTAATACACTTTTGCATGCATAAATCTCACTTTAAAAATGTCACATTCATTTTTTTTTCTCCCAAAACTGCTACAAGCTATAAGTGTACTCTTGTTGGTTAGGATATATGTAGGTGCTGTGGCTTTCTGTGACAGAGTTGCCAGTATTCATGACTCACAAGCTGTTTGATTTGAAGGATTCTCTTAATGCAGTTCAAACTGTTGGTTTAAAAATATGGGGAAAAAGCTAAATTTAAATTTCCAGGCTGATGCGAAGCGTGTTTAAAAAAGTGTTCTCAAATATTGAACTTGCAGCTAGCTCATGAATGTTAGTGGTGAATGGCCACCGTTCTCCCTGAAAAGATTGGTAGAGGTGTAAAAGCCAGGGGAACAGATGGAGCAAGTATTCTCTTCTTCAGTATGGATTATGTTGAGGTAGTGTAGTGTGAACACATTGTTGATAGAGGGAAAAAATATGAGCATTGAAACAATACAATCAGTGGAAATTTTGTATACTAGTGTAGCTGGGACATGTTGGCCGGTGTAGGCAAGTTGGGCCAAAGGGCCTGTCTCCACACTGTATCACTCCCTTTTGACACAAGAAATTGTAGATGTTGGAATCTTGAGCTAAAAGCAAACAATTGGAGGAATTCAGTGGGTCAAGCAGCATATGTGGAGGGAATGGGGTAATTTGAAACAGTCTGGGAAATGCTCATTGTTCAAGGAATATTTCTGTCCAGCATGGCCAGAAAAAAACTATTTTCAGACACTAGCCAACATTGAACCCTCCAAGTTGGCTGCGTTTTGGATGAGTAGTTATATTATTAGCCAATGTCTCCTCCTGAGTGACTGTTTAAAAAAATCTCACACATTGTTTTGATGAAGAAAGAGCAAAAACAGGCCCTGCGGTCTAACTTGCCCACACCGGCCAACATGTCCCAGCTACACTAGTCCCGCCTGCCCGCTTTTGGTCCATATCCTTCCAAATCTGTCATATCCATGTCCAACTGCTTCTTAAACATTGGGGAAGTCTCTGCCTCAACTACCTCCTCTGGTAGCTTGTTCCATACACCCATCATCATTTGTGTGAAAAAGTTACCCCTCAGATTCCTATTAAATCTTTTCCCATTCACATTAAATCTATGTCCTCTGCTCCTCGATTAACCTACTCTGGGCAAGAGACTCTGTGTATGTATCCGATCCAGTCCTCTAATGATTTTACACTCCTCTATAAGATTACCCCTCATCCTCAGGCCCTCTAGGCCTGGCAACATCCTTATAAATCTTCTCTGTACCATCTCTTATGAATATCAAAACAGTTGCATTTCTATCATTGTATTCAGTGCTATATTAACAATCGTTTTACTCATTTACTAAATGAGCATTTTATAAGGAATTATTCTTTAACACTTGAAGGCTGAATTTCGGTTATCTTAGTTTCATCTAGTGAAATGGTGTATTTCACAGATTGCTTGCTTGACCAACATCTATCAAAAAATAGATTTACCATGAAGGAACTGTTTAGAAGAAGGTGTTGTCCATATTCCTTTATACAGTCATTATATTCGTAATAAACCTGTTATTAACTATTCATCCTTTGAAGAATACATATACTTAGGGCTCATGAGGTTAACGTTTCCATATGAATAAGTTGTAAAGTCATCTTTTGTTAATAGATGAATGCAATTCAACCTGACAGGCCACTGATAGGGGTTGGATGATTCAGACTGGTATTCAGGAATGCTGGACTGAATCCTTAGGGCCTTTAAGACCAGAGCCCATCTAAACCTTTTGCACATTGTGCAGTTAACTGTGGAAGTTGAGCTGGTGGTCAAATGCTTGCACTCGGAGCCTAGTGATGGTACATCATTAAACATGCTGAAGAGAAACTTGATCTTTGCATTCAGCCCTGCCATCCTTGTGGAAAAAGGTAATTAATTTTGCGCTGCTCTGAATTACCTCAAAATTATTTTTATCTCTGTGAAATGCATTAATACTAGTGTGACCCATGTCATCACAATGAAATCTGGCAACTTGCTGTGCATGATATAGTCACAAGCATAAGCCCTTGGCAAAGATTGATGTGCTGAACCATATTTCCCATGTGAAGAAGATGTTGCTGATATTTTCTACAGCAGCAGCTCCCGTCAATGTATGACACTAATAAGTAAGAGAGAAAAGGGATAATTAAGTGAAAATTTTGCTTGCTGTAGTGTACATGAGCTATTATATAACCTCGTCTGCTGCTGCTAACTGAATAAACAGCAGCGACTTAAAATAGCAATAAATTTTCTAAATAAAATAAATTTTGCTTGCAAGTGTGGGCAGCCTATATTGAGTCATTAGTTCCTTGCCCATATTTAGTAATGAAAGTACCTCATGAAATGTATCTGCATTGAAGGTTTAATAACATTTTTATTTATTTATTTGTGTTTAGTTAGCCTTTTCCATTGATGATAGATCCCCATAAAAACCATAACATTGAATAATAAGTAACTAAATAGGTTTACATATTAGCATGCATAAATTTTATAATTACATTTCACCTTGAGCACCAGAATATAATTATGATTCAAATTGACAACCCTTCTACAAGTAGTAATCTGTTGAAGGGAAATAATTATGTACGTGTCCTAGTTGCTTGGTATATTGAGAAAACACTATAAACTTGAAACAATCTCACCAAGAATTAAGGCTTGATTATTTTTCTCTTCTACAAGGATCTCAACATGAAATTGAAGAAACAAATAAAATCACTAGGAAATGTTTCAGATGTGTAATACTGAAACCTCATTGTAAACCTTGTTTTCAGCTTTCAACATACTTGCAATTTCTGCAGATTGCAACAACGTTGACTGCTGTCAGAAATAATTAATGCAAGTGTCTCTCATGTGAATCTACTGATTCAGTATGCGGATATTTCTGGGACATTATAGTAAAATGGTGGAACATGGAGAAGATATCCCAATTCTGGCTGCTTTGCTGTATCCCGAACTCTGGATGTAATCCCTGATGAATTATACAGGCCCAATTCTACCGGTTAGATACGGGAATGTCTGGTTGATGTGCTATTTTAACGGTAAATATTCCTGGCATTTGGGAAATAGGAGTTTGGGGTTTGTTTAAGGAGGAAGGAGTCAAATTGACGTGTCTATTTATATTGAGGTTTTTGTGAGGTCTGTAGAATGAAAAATGTAAGACTTTTAGTATAAATGCTAACTAAAATCATTCAGAGACAGCTTAGTGTTTTTCTTCTTTTAGAATTCATGCAGGTAACTGAAAACACTGCAAAGGTTCGCAGCGCCCTTTCTGATATTATCAAAGCAAGCTTGTTATCCATTCCATGCTGGCCAAGTGTTGGTGTTTAACCAACGCAACATACTAGTGCTGCTGTCTTGTGGTTTGCTGAATGGGTGATGGGAGGAAGGAGAAAGGACACAGACATAAAAGGCAGGAAGTTAAGTTGTGGATCTTTACATACAGGGTAAGATGTTAAAATTAAAATAATACCTGGTTGTGATTTATCTTTTGATCATATTAACCTGGCTTTACTCGAAGTGAAGAAATTGTCATTGGTCTGTTTCTATTTTCACTTACTACGATCTATTCAGAATTCAGATCTTATAGAGTGTATAACATCATTGGGAGAATAGATAGGGTGAATGCACAGTCTTTTACCCAGAGTATGGGAATCAAGAACCAGCGGTTTTAGGTAAAAGGGGAAATATTTAAGACCTTGACCATAAGTTATATGAGCAAAATTAGGCCATTTGTCTGCTCCGCCATTCAATCACGGCTGATCTATTTTTCCCTCACACTCCCATTCCCCTGCCTTCTTCCCATAACCTTTGACACCTTTACTAATCAAGAACCTATCAATCTCCGCTTTAAAAATCCATGGAATAGGAACATGTGGGACAACTTTACAATAAAATAATTTTAAAGTCAGCTCTACTAGTGCTCCAGTATAACTGAAGGAGTCCACCTTTCAATTTTATATGAAACCTAATTGAAGGGACTGCCCCTCAAGATGCAGTTGTACTTCAGCCCCACTATCCAGACCTTTGTGCATACTGGGGTTAGGGGCAAAGCATGGTGGCTTTGAGGACCTCATGTTGGTGGGCTTCTGGGCTAGGCCAGACGATCATTCACAAGAGCAGGTTGTCGATCCATTAGATGATCCAAGCCGACTGCCTGGTCCTTGGCCATGGGTAGCGAGCTTTGTGGTGTCCGCTAGCCTGTTGGAGGCTGTTGGGGACTAGTGCGCGCTGCAGGGGGCACAATGCAGCATGTAGATAGAGATCTGCATTTTAATCTAAAATTATTGTGAGCATTGTAAATAAATAAATGAAGGTAATGTTTTAAAAACAGAAAATGCATGGACTCTGTGGGACAGGCACCAGTTCAGAGCCCTCCTGCCATTGCACATAAATTAGATGAAATTTCTGTTAAAACCCCATGAATTATTTACTTTAAGTTTGTGAATGGATGTTAAATGATGATGTGCTCATATTAAGTAGTGGGAATAACATTACTTGTTACAAAAACAAATCTTGAATGTTCTGTAGAGAGAGAGAGAGAGAGAGAGAGAGAGAGAGAGATGAGTTTTTATGAATAGAATATATATATATTTTTTAATCAAAATATTTTAATTTAGTTTTCAAGACATAACAAGGTGCATAGTTGTCCATTTGTTACAGACAGAGTGTATGAAAAGAATAAATATAAAACAACTTATGCCAACATATAACAAAAAAACGACAATAAAAGAAAAATAAGATACCAAAAATAATCCCTCCCCAGTCACTGCCAGTGAGCATTTGCAAATATCAGCCTGTCACAGCAATAATCCCCGATAACTGAATGGGTAGACTGTTAATGTTAAACTGTACTTGATGATCAAGCATTTACAAAGTCTGGAATGCATTTAAAAAAGGTCCCCACGATTTCTGAAACCTTCCATTTGAATGTTGAAGTGAGTACCTGATTTTCTCGAGTTTTAGGCAGGACATAATATCTGTCAGCCATTGTGTATGAGTGGCCGGGGTAGGTTCCGTCCGCCTGAGCAGGATTGTTCGCCGAGCCAGAAGAGAAGCAAAAGATATAGTGCAGCGTTTATCTGTAGTTAATCTAACCTCACCAGTGACCCCAAAAAGAGCGATTAGAGGCTTTGGTTCCAATTTGATGTTTAACACCTGGGATAATGTATGAAAGACCTCTAGCCAGAACTTGTTAAGGCTGCGGCATGACCAATACATATGGATAAGAGAGGCTTCAGAAATTTTACATTCAACACAGAATGGACTAACCTTAGGGTAAATAGTAGATAATTTGGCTTTTGAGATATGGGCCCTATGTACCACTTTGAATTGGATCAGACAGTGACGAGCACATAGAGAGGTGGAATTAACCAGTTTAAGAATGGAACTCCATGTATCTTCCGAGAGAGAGGAGCCCAAGTCTTCCTCCCATGCTGCCTTGAGCTTGTCCATGGGAGCGCGCCTTAGATCCAACATCCTGCCATGTAAAGCTGAGACAAGTCTATTCTGAGACGGGTTTAAAGAAAGAACTGCATCAACAAGGGTGTTGTTGGTATAAAAGAGCTGGGCAATTTATAGAACACTTAATGTCTTGTTTGCAGGTATCGGAAAAAATCTGACTTTGGAAGATTGAATTTATTGCTTAATTGTTCAAATGATGCTACAGTGTTACCCATAAGCACGTCCTTGAAGCGCACAATACCCTTCCTATGCCATTCTTTAAAGCCCGGGTCCTGAGTTGATGGTTTAAAAAGGTGGTTTGATGCAATAGGGCTCAGTAGAGAAAAGTTATGCAACCCAAAACATTTCCTGAATTGAACCCATATCCTCAAAGAGTGTTTAACCACTGGGTTTTTACAGATTTAATTGAGGGGAGTGGAAGTGAGGAACCAAGTAGTGCAGGTATGGACATATTATCATCTGTGTGTAATTCCATGGCTACCCAGTCAGGGCAATCGGGCTGGCTGTGAAAGAAAGACCAAAATGCAAGGCAGCGCAGGTTAGCAGCCCAATAATAAAAGTGAAAATTTGGGAGAGCCAGGCCACCAGCAGCCTTGGTTTTTTGAAGGTGGGTCTTATTAAGACGAGGAGGAAAGAACTGAGTCAAGATGGTCAAAGAAGGACCTGGGGGTAAAAACTGGTAAAGCCTGAAAAAGGTACAAAAATTTTGGTAAGATGATCATTTTGATTGAATTTATCCGGCCGACAAGTGACATTGACAAGGGTGACCACTGTGTTAGCGTCTGTTTAATCTGGTTTAACAGAATGATAAAATTCTCTTTGAAAAAATCCTTGTATTCCTCGTAACTGAAATGCCCAAGTATGAGAGCTTGTTTTTTACAATTTTGAATGGCAAGTTGGTAAGATCCGAGGGTTGTACTTCATAGTTAATGGGAAACAGTTCGCATTTTCCAAGATTTATCTTATAACCTGAAAATTGTCCAAAATTATTGAGCAGTGACATAGCAGAATGCAGAGAGGTGCCTGGGTTTGAGACAAAAAGCAAAAGGTCGTCAGCATACAGTAAGTAGTGGGAATAACATTACTTGCTACAAAAAAAAAGAGAGAGAGAGAGAGAGAGAGAGAGAGAATGAGAGAGAGAGAGAGACAATGAGAGAGACAGAGAGACAGATATAGACACAGAGAGAGACGGAGAGAGAGAGATAGAGAGAGAGAGAGAGAGAGAGAGAGAGAGAGAGAGAGAGAGAGAGAGAGAGAGAGAGAGAGAGAGAGAGAGAGAGAGAGAGAGATAGGGATAGGAGTTTTTATGAATAGAATACATTTTACATTTAAAGTTTTATTGGAGTAGTTTGCCCAAGGCAGGATGTAATGACTGAAAATCTATAGTCATAGAGTGCATCTTTGTCTCAGGACTTGGTGTTCATGTTTCACTTGATGAAAGTGGAAACGTCGTTAAAGGGGCATCCTGACAATTAGCCATTGGCAGCTTTAGTATTGTTATAATATGTCCCTTTAAGAACACTGTAATTGGGAGCATGTGCACCAGAATGCAAGGTTGCTAAGTAGCAACATAGAAACATGGAAACATAGAAATTAGGTGCAGGAGTGCATGGTGGGCTCTATTTAATTGAGCTGCAGGTTGGGGGCTGTAGTCACTGGAGATTCCAGCTACACCTCATGCCTCTTTGCTCGGAGAAAAGGTGATGTAGTGGTTATAGCAGTGGACCAGCAGTCAGGAAGGTGGACCATTGATCCCGAGACACAAAGTCAAAGCCTCACTTAAATCTGCAGGATTTAAGTTCAAAGAATTAAATACATTTGGAATTTAAAACCAAAGCACTAATGTTAATCATGAACCTGTTGTACTGCTATAAGAGGCAGTGGTGCAGTGACAGAGTTGCTGCTTGAGAGCACCAGAGACCCAGGTTTGATCCTGACTTTGGGTGTTGACTGTACGGCGTTTCCATATTCTCCACGTGACCTGGATGGGCTTTCTCCAGGTGCTCCAGATTTGGTGGGCATGTTTCCGCACTGTATTTCTAAACTAAATACCATAAGACATAGGAGCAGAATTTAGGCCATTTGGCCCATTGAGTCTGCTCCACCATTCAAGCATTTTTCGCTATCAACCCCATCCTCCTGCCTTCTCCCTGTAACCTTTGACACTCTTACTTATCAAGAACCTATCAATATCCGCATTAAAAATACACAATTACACCTTCCACAGCCGTCTGTGGCAGTGAATTCCACTGATTCACCACCCTCTGGGTAAAGTGATTCCTCCTCATCTCTGTTCTATTGATGTCCTTCCGGGAAGGAAATCCCATCCTTACTCAATCTGGCCAATGTATGGCTCTTAACGCACCAGTGCCTCCTTGACTCTAAACTGCCTCCTCAGTTCACTGTTAATTAGAAATGGATGGGGAAAAAAAGTGACATTGCCAATGGTTGTATACATTTAATAAATCAATAAATTAAAAATAATAATAAGTCTACCCAGTTCATTCTGGCTGTCCAGCAATTACGATTTTTGAATAAAGTTAAAATCAGTCAATAGGCACCAGTTTGCATAATGAAATTAAACATGCAAGTATTTTGATTGCCCACCAATAAGTTGGAGTCCAGAGCTCTAGAAGCCACATGACGATAAGTTTGTAGAAACCATTTTAAGGCCATCAGCACCACAATTAACACCACATTTGGCCATTAGCACTCGACTAACATGTATCTGCAGAATATCATACACCTGCGGGTGAACTATTTACAGAAGTTGAAGCTAGCAAATCTTAACCAGAATTAACTGTGGTTTTGGTTTAGGTTTAATATAGTCACATCTACTGATGTACAGTGAAAAGCTTTTATTTTTGTGCTATCCAATCAAATCAGATAACATGTGTTTAAGAAGGAACTGCAGATGCTGGAAAATCGTAAATCAGATAACATTATGTATGAATAAAATCAAACCAAATACAAGTACAACAGGTAGAACAAAGAGAAAAACAACTGTTCAGAATATATTTTCATAATAGTCACCAGTCTGTACAATGACATTCTCACGTGCTTTTTTTCTGATTGTAAACTTGAATGAAGACAGCATTAAGAATAAGTCAGGGTACCCTCCTGAGAAGCATACATGTGGAAATATCAAATGTTTCAAGAAGGGGCTCAGCCCAAAACGTCACCTATTCCTTATCTCTAGTGATGTAGCCTCACCCGCTGAGTTACTCCAGCTTTTTGTGTCTACCTTCGGTCTAAAATGTTTCTACGTTTGAATGTACAGCTAACAAGTTCATCCTTCCACAGTTTTGAAGTGGCGCAGATGACCCTGTGGCTGGTTTATCAGAAAGCGGAAGGCACAGAGTGCTGGAGTAGCTCAATGGGACAGGCAGCATCTCAGGAGAACATGGATAAGTTTCGGGTCAGGATGATACGACCTATTGTCATGAGTTGAGATGACAGGACTGTGTCGAAAGAAATACATCAGTGACAGAGGTCATGCTGCCAGAGTAGCCGTTTCACAAGATGTACACAATGCAACAGGAGCCCTTTTAGCCACTGTAGAAATCCTGTCTTCAAATTTGCTATGAGATGAGGGAATTTCATTTTAATGAATGTCAATGCTGCTATTTGTATCCCTCAGAATGTAATCTACATATGATTTTTTTCCGACCACCTTCCCCTCCCCAGGAAAAACAGCTACCAATTAATAACAAAGAAAAATGCCTGCACTGTAAGGCACTGGAAATGTAATGACAAAGAAATCCCTGGAATAAACATTGTGGATATTCAAATAAACCTTTAAATTGGGTTAGGAAAAGGGACAAAAGAGACAAGTGGAATTATTTGCTCACAATGCAGGCTAAGTGTATTCTTTTTCATCTTTTTAAAGGAATTTGTAAATCTCCATTAGTGTTGTGAGATGGCCCCTAAAACACAATTGTACTTCTCGTACCACAGTGTAGCTTGTGATCTTTGGAGAAAATGCACTGTGTGTCTTTTGATAAGAGTTAAAAAGGCAAGTTTTATTCTAGAAATAGTCAACTTTATACATTTAGGTTTTTTTGAAGCACAAACAGATTTCACATTATACCCATTGTGGAAGAACATTAATACTGAAAGAAATATAAACCAATGAAGATTTCTGCTTTAAGTAAAAATTCTAGTTCATTTTCAAAGGTGTTCCAGAAACATTCATTGCCCTAATATTATGTTACAGTGATGATTTAAAGAATGGTGTTGTGTCAGGCCTACAAGCAAACAGCTGGCAGTGTGCAGAAATACAACCACCACCTCTGGCACAGATGACATTATAGACTCTTGTCTCAGTTAGCAAAAGTTAAGGAAGCTTGAAGACCTATACTAAAAAGATAGCAGGCTATTGCCAGAGATGAAGTGATGTTGATTGGGAATTGACAGGCACAATTTGAAGTAAGGGAAAGCCCCCAAATGTAGGTGAGAGGCTCAGGTATATGACAGTGCAGGACCGTTGTTTGCCGACTGTAGCAACAGAAGTAATTATGAGGAGTTTTGATCTATGTGAGAGCTCAATGGTATGTTGCCATCGATAATAACAAGTGCTGGAAATACTCAGCAGAGTAGGGAAATCGTGAACCAGAGGGCATAGGTTTAAGGTGAAGGGAGACAGAGTCTGAGGGGTTGCTTTTTCACACACAGGGTGGTTGGTGTATGGAATGAGCTGCCGGAGGAGGTGGTTGAGGCAGGGACTACTATCACAACATTTAAGAAGCAATTTGACAGGTACATGGATAGGATAGGTTTAGAGGGCCATGGGCAAATGCAGGCAAGTGGAACTAGTGTAGACATGTTGGTCAGTGGAACTAAGTGGAACTAGATGGGACATGTTGGTCAGTGTGGGCAAGTTGGACCGAAGGGCCTGTTTCCATGCTGTATAACTCAATGAGAGCATCTGCATGGAGAGAAACAGAGTTGGTGTTTCAGATGAATGGACCTTTCATTGGAACTGTGACTTTTCAAGAAATTTCATAAACCCAAACATCATGAGTATTTCTCATCCCACAGGTGGAGAATATTTCCAACACTCTGTGTTTTTGTTTAAAATTTCTAGCATCTGCTGCGTATTGCTTGTATATTTTCACAAAAGTGCAACCAAATTTCAGACCAAACCTACCACGAACATGTAAGATTATTACACCACATTATTACATTGCCTACATGTTGACCAGTCAACATGTCTCTATAGAGTCTAACCCAGTATTACCTGCACTACAGCTTGCAGCACCAATTAGTAGCATTTTAACAGGCAGATTTAATTGGACTACATTCACGCAGAGTTCCATCTTTACTCTGTCATTACCTGGATGTTCCCCCATTGTGAGACTCGTATAAATGCCAGGACTACAACAGCTCGGAGCAACCAGCAATTATCTGCTCCTGCCATCGTTAGCCATATGCAACAAACAAATGTTTTCTGTAGAACAGGTAAGATGAAGTACTACACCTGACAAGATGCAGAAGTAGTTACTAAGGCAGTTGCCTGTCAGATTGTCTTCTCCCTTAATGTTGCTCTGTCATCCTAATCCTCTTTACACTTGTCAGTCTGTGATAGTGATAGAGATAGTGCTGGGGCTAAAACAAAAAGCAATTAATTAAAACCACATGCAAACTTGTTTCCCTTTCCCCTGACCCGAGTCTGAAGAAGGGCCTTGACTCAAAACTTCACCCATTCCTTCTCTCCAGAGATGCTGCCTGTCCCGCTGAGTTACTCCAACATTTTGTGTCGATCTTCACAAACTTAGATACTTTTCCCCCTAAACTGCTGAGGCAGAACGTTAAGGTATCTTCCATTTAAATGCCTGTGCTTTGTAAATAACTTTGTTCTGAACATCTCCTGTTGGAAATTAGGGACAGCTGATTTCTTCCATGTCTCAAACCCGGTGTTTAGTATTCCCCCAGCTGGCTAAATGTGTGGAGAACTGTGTTACCCCTTTTACATGAGAGGAATAGATCGGGTAGATGCACTACTTTGGGTAGAGTCTCTTGCCCAGTGTAGGGGAATTAAGTACCAGAAGGAAGGAATCTGACATGTTTGTAGTTGGCTTGGCCTGAAATTTGGTTGAACTTTTGTAAACATATACAAGCAATATGCAGCAGATGCTTGAAAATTAAAACAAAAATACAAAGTGCTGAAAATATTCACCAGAAGGAATAGCTTTAAGGTGAAGAGGGTAAGATTTTAGAAGAATCTGAGGGGTGTATAGAACAAGCTGCCAGAGGAGGTAGATGAGGCAGGGACTATCGCAACATTTAAGAAGAAATTGCACAGGTACATGGATAGAACAGATTTAGAGGGATATGGGCCAAACCAGGCAAGTGGCACGTGTAGATGGGACATGTTGGTCAGAGTGGGCAAGTTGGGCCAAAGGGCCTGTTTCCATACTGAATGACTCTATGACTCATGTCTCTTTTAGATAGTTTCCATCTCCCATCCTGGACCTGAATCAGATCATGAACCAAAATAAAAATTGAGAAGCCAATCATTTTATCCTCATTTGGGGCTCATTGTAGAATTGTAGGCTGTTTGTAAGATTGAGTGAGGATGACCTTTAAAGTGCAACTGGATAACTTCTGGGTAAGTTCAAACAATACTGGTCAAGGCCACTGGTTACAATTTTAGGCAGATTAGAGACTGCTAAAGCAAACAAGAAATCATCAGTGATTAAATGTATTTTATTACAATTTAACATGCAATATATAAAATGCCAAAGAAATATTGGATACCCCTGGTACACATGCAGATACTCCTTAGTTTAATTATGAACATTTTTATTGCAGCAAACATTCTGCTGAACTATTTATTATTCTTTATTTCCATAACGCCACACAGGCTTTTTGGCAATATTGACCTTTTTTGCAGTGCAATAATGTGTGAATTTGAAAATCTGATTGTTTGCTCCCTGAAAAAGGTAAATGTCAAAATCCACTTCTCACTGCTGCTTGATGTATAATTAAAATAATCAGTTATAAAAGTTTGATCTGTCTGCAAAAACAAGGTCCGTGCAAATGTTTTATCCTGAATCCTGGAAAATAAAATGGAGAGAATTGAGGGGAATTGCTTTGACTCTGAGCAATTAATTCAGTTTATTCCGACATTATTACTGTAGCTGGATGAATCTGTAATGGGTTGTGGTAAAGTTGACCCAATCATTGTTACAGGAAGGAGGGCTATATCTGGTGCACATTATGATGCAAATTTCCTTGTCGTTAATTAATCTATTTAAAATGAATGGCAGCACTTTCTTCTCTCGAAAGATGGTAAGGTGACTTGCAAAGCGATTTTATCAAGGTGACATCACCCTTTAACAAGAATGAAAAGCATGCTCCTGAAAATATTAATGTGAGTGCATACAGCTGGATAGTAAGATACATACAGTTGCCGTCATTTTACATGCCCGATGAGACCGCTTGCTTATTTCGTTGGACAATTTTGTTCTAACTTGAATGAAGCGAATCCAAAATTGGAACCAAGCTCTCCTTGCTGCTTGGTTTAGTTTGAAATAAGCAGAAACTACTGGCAAACAGAATAAGAAAACTTTCTCGACACAAACTTGCTATCTATTGAAGTTTTAAATCTGATGAACATCTTTGTCACATCTATTGCATTATATTCATGATAAATTAATGTCACCTTATTTGCAGAAATAATTGTCAAAAATGAACAAATGAATTATGTTTGTTTAAACCATTTCCAGGCGAAACAGTAACTCTTACATATAACCATATAATAACCATATAACAATTACAGCACGGAAACAGGCCATCTCGACCCTTCTAGTCCGTGCCGAACACATAATCTCCCCTAGTCCCATATACCTGCGCTCAGACCATAACCGTCCATTCCCTTCCCATCCATATAACTATCCAATTTATTTTTAAATGATAAAAACGAACCTGCCTCCACCATCTTCACTGGAAGCTCATTCCACACAGCTACCACTCTCTGAGTAAAGAAGTTCCCCCTCATGTTACCCCTAAACTTCAGTCCCTTAATTCTCAAGTCATGTCCTCTTGTTTGAATCTTCCCTACTATCAGTGGGAAAAGCTTTTCCACGTCAACTCTGTTATCTTCATTAATTGGTCGTGTTACACTGACCTGACCTGCTTTGTCAGGATATTTAGTTTTACCCCATTAATAGAGCTTCAATGTCTCAAGTTTCAGTGGGGCCTCAGAAATAGGAAAAACATTAGAGTGAAGTAGGGTGCAGCGACAGGTCCAAAAACTCCGGCCCAGTGTATATGCTCCATATAAGCATTCCCCCACCTCTGCTGGAGCCGGCAGATCTGTTCCCAAAGCCGGCTTCTGCAGCCGATCGGCGGGTTGAATTTGCTGCCTGTGGCCAGGGCCCTGGAACTCTGGCCCGGCTGGAGCCGGCAGATCCATTCCCAAAGCTGATTTCCACGGCCAACCTCGCAGACTAGTACCTCGACCCCCAATGCCATGACCTCTGTTGGTCCGGCAAAACGGATAATCCAGAAAGGCTCTGGAGCCAAGGGTGCCGGAAAATTGTTGGTGGATCTGTACTTTAGTTTATGTTTAGTTTAGAGATGCAGCAAGGAAACGGGCCCTTCGGCCACCCAGTCCATGCCTACCATCCACACTAGCTAGCTCTATGTATTCCATTCATGCATCCACTCCCTACACACAAGGATCCTTTCCCAGAAATCTCCGCTCTCAGGGAAAATGTGCAAACTCAACAAAGACAGCACCCAAGCTCAGCATCAAACCCGGGTCTCTGCCGCTGTGAGGCAGCAGCTCCACCACTGAGCCACTTTTGCCAGTTGTTCAGCACACATGCCCGGGGACTCCATCCGGGCTTGTTGCTTTCCACAGATTCACTCCCTGGAAGGTCTGTCTTACATCTGCTACAGTGACCGTTAGTACAGCCGACCTACGACTCGTGACATCCTTCCACCAACCTTAGGCTCAAAGCAAGCATAGAATACATTGAACTCACTGAGGTTCAGTGAAAAGTTTATTTTGCATGGTATCCAAACATATCAGAATACTATATGTATATACAATCATGTCAGTCTTGCTGCTCTTTTAGAAAGGAGGTGAGGAGGAACTTCATTAGTCAGAGGGTAGTTAATCTGTGGAACTCATTACCACAGAGCGCTATATAGACCAAGTCAGTGGATATCTTTTAAGGCAGAGATACACACATTCTTGATTAGAATGGGTGTCAAGGGTTATGGGGAGAAGGCAGGAAAATGGGATTAGGAGGCGGAGATCCGCCATCATTAAATGGTGGAGTAGACTGGATGGGCCTAAATGGCCTAATTCTTCTCCAATAACTTGTGAACCAATGAGCAGTCTTGAAATAGCAAAAAATACCACTAACTTTGTATTTGTTGGTAAACTTGCCTTTGGAGAGAGTGTGCCTTTCTGAATGTCAAATCTGCATTCCTCTTTCCATCTTGCAAATGAATGGATTGGTGAAAAGGAGTGAATCTGCTGATCTGTGGAGTGCAAGAACTGATTTGGGTAACATTTACCAACAGAGTCTGTGACTAGAAACAGTTAAGTAAGCATAATTTTCTAGATGATCTTCCTTTGTTTAATTTTATCGCCTCCAAGAAGCAAAGATCAAGGTTTATAACCATATAACAATTACAGCACGGAAACAGGCCATCTCGGCCCTTCTAGTCCGTGCCGAACACGTATTCTCCCCTAGTCCTTGTTTCAAGATCAGTTTATTGTCACATGTACCACAGATGCAGAACAGTTGTGGAGGAATTCTGGAGTTGTCCAGAATATTTAACACTATTATTTAACACAGTATTTATGAGGTTAGTGAAGAGTAATTTCTGCCAAGGTATAAAACGAGCAGCTGTTCTGATTTGGGCAGGTTTAAAATTACTCCCACATTTACGAATTTAGGATAAGGTTCTGTATTGTGCAAGTGAAACTTTTGGGATTTTTATGTGCTTTTCACCATTATGCAACAGATTTCATTTTGAATTTAATTATGCAAGTAAATATAACACAAAATTAAAGTTAATAAAGACGTTTGCTGGGATTCTGAGATTTAAAAAACAGTAACTGCTGGAAACACTCAGTGTTCAGGTTACATCTGTGGAATGAAAAACAACGAGTTATCGTTTCAAATCGAGGTTAAATGTCTATTTGTTTCACTTTCCTGGGCTGCTGCATGACGTGTTGAGTTGTTCCATCATTTTTATTCTCCTGTAGTGAGAATCTGTTGAAATGCTGATACATTTCCACTATCTAGCTAATTACTGCCCAATCATCTTAAGGGCCTGTCCCACTTGGGCGATCTAATCTGCGAGTTTGCCCTCGACTCATACTCGCAGCATGGTCGACACGAGGTCGTAGGAGGTTTTCGTAACTCTCCTTCATGCCCGAGAGTGGTCTCCGCGTACTCGAGGCCTCAGAGAGGTCGTGGTGTTGTTTTCAATATGTTAAAAAATGCCCGCGAGTAAAAAAAGGTCGCCATGGGAAAAATCAATACTTTTTTTACTCGTAGGTTTAGTCGTAGTAGGTTGTCATGGTAGTCGTAGGTGATCGAGGGTAGTCGAAGGTAGTTGTAGATAGTCTTCATCATAGTCGAAGGGAGGTCAATAGACAATAGGTGCAGGAGTAAGCCATTCGGAACTTCGAGCCAGCCGCCATTCAATGTGATACAATACAATGCAATTACAATACAATTTATTTGTTATCATTTGAACACCTTGAGGTTCAAACGAAATTTGGTGTCTGCAATCATACACATAAGAAAAAGAACCAAGACACAACACAATTTACACAAACATCCATCACAGTGAATCTCCTCCTCAATGTGATGGAAGGCAAAGTCTTTATCTCTCCCCTGCACTCCTCCTGATGTCAGTCAAAGTCCCCGTCGGGTGATGGGTAGTGTCCCGTGGCCATTAAAGCCGCGCAGGGCGATGCAAGGCCGCGCTCCGGGTCTTGGTGTTGGAGCACCCGGCGGGTGCTAGCAAGTCCCACGACCGTTAAAGCCGCGCCGGGCGATGTAAGGCCCTGCTCCAGGTACTTTTCAACCCCGCAACTCGGGTGGGAAAAGTCACCGTTGCGGAAGCCCCTAAAAGCGGTCTCCCACCAGGGACCCGCGGGCTCCCGGTATCACTGTCCACCAGACGTGTGGTTGGAGCCTCCGAATCTCCGGGGTCCTCCCGCTCCGAACTCGGCCAGCTCCGCGATAGTAGTAGGTCCGCAGGCTCCGCGACTGGAGCCCCAGGTCGTTCCGGTTGGAGGCCGCCCACGGTGCTAGGCCCCAACGACAACGGAGACCCGACAAAGAAAGGGTCGGGTTCTCCGTACAGGGAAAAGATTAAAAAGTTTCCCCCACCACACATACTCAGTTAAAAAGAACCCACTATAACTACATTTAAATGAGACAAAAAAAAAGACAGACAGACGGATGGACTGCAGAGGCCGCTGCGATGTGAGTCGCGCCACCCACCCGGATTGGGGATGATCATGGCTGATCATCCCCGATCAGTATCCCATTCCTGTCTTCTCCCAATATCGAAGAGCGGTCGAAGGCGGTCGTCTTCACTCTCCACTATTCGGTGTCCAATTATCCCGAAGTTAGTCGTAGCTTGTCGAAGCTGGTCTTCAACATGGTTGAAGGAGGTCGAAGGAGGTCTTCAACATGTCATTTTTCCAAACTCTTCTAAACCCGCCAATTAGGTCGCCCAAGTGGGACAGCCCCTTTCAGTAGGAAGAGGCAGAAGATTCAATGCCCACTTTGGGTTTTGCCAAGGCCACTCAGTTCTGTACATTATCACAGCCTTGGTGAAAAGAGGTGCCAATGAGGGTGACACTAAGTATTTTAAGGTCAGTGAAGAATAATTTCTGCCAGGGTATAAAATGAGCAGCTGTTCTGATTTAGAAAGGTTTAGAATTACTCCCACATTTACAAATTTAGGATAAGGTTCTGTATTGTGCAAGTGAAATTTTAGGAATTTTAATGTGATTTTCACCATTATGCAACAGGTTTCCTTTTGAATTTAATTATGCAAATGTAAAAATGGGAATGTATACCAAAAACCATCAATTGAAGAATATAAATCTTAACAGAAAATTGATAATTTCAAGTTAATTTATCAGTAGCTGTTCTGATTTTGTCATACCCTTGACATCAAGGCTGCATTTGGCTCCGATTGCCTTGATGAGTACAGCTGCAGGAACCCTCAAGAAGCTTAACATCATCAAGAACAAAGCATCTTGCTTGATTTGTACCCAATACACCACCCTAAACATTCATTCCTTCCACCAGCAATGCTGACTGGCTACAGAGGGTGCCATCCTCATACAACCCACTTAAGTTGGCAGGACTACATTCTCAGCATCATCCAATATGAACAGCCCCAACCAAACCCAAGGATATAGGATCCAGATGCACCCTGAACCACAGGGTCCCTTCCAAATAGTTCTTGACTTGGAATCATGTTGATGTGCCTTCTTGGATTTTGAATTTCAAACCTGGTACCCCTCCTCAACAGCACTGGGACAGTAACTTTCACCAGGAAAGCTGCATTCATCGCCACCTTCACGAGGGCAGTAGATGTTGGCCTTACCAGCAACAAACACATCACAACAATGAATGCATTTTGAGTGAATACGCAGCCTACACGCGCAGTAATGATGGCACATGCTTGTAGTTTTGCAGTGTCTATGTTGACTTTGGTAGAATGGACACTTTTCAATGTTATCAGAAGACTGCTTGTTGCTGTGGAACTAATTCCGACACTGTGTGAGAGCAAAATAATAGACAATAGACAATAGGTGCAGGAATAGGCCATTCGGCCCTTCGAGCCAGCACCGCCATTCATTGTGATCATGGCTGATCATCCACATTCAGTACCCCCTTCCTGCCTTCTCCCCGTATCCCCTGACTCCGCTATCTTAAAGAGCCCTATCTAACTCTCTCTTGAAAGCATCCAGAGAATTGGCTTCCACTGCCTTCTGAGAGGGAGAATTCTACTGATTCACAAATCTCTGGGTAAAAATGTTTTTCCTCATCTCTATTTTAAATGGCCTACCCCTGGTTCTAAACTTCCCCCAACATCGGGAACTTGTTTCCTGCCTCTAGCGTGTCCAATCCCTTAATAATTTTGTACATTTCAATAAGATCCCCTCTCATGCTTCTAAATTCCCAGCCCAGCCGTTCCATTCTATCAACATATGACTGTCCCGCCATCCTGGGAATTAACCTCGTGATCCTACGCTGCACTCCCTCAATAGCAAGAATGTCCTTCCTCAAATTTGGTGACTAAAATTGCACACAATACTCCAGGTGTGGTCTCACTAGGGTCCTGTACAACTGCAGAAGGACCTCTTTGCTCCTATCCTATACTCAGGGAGGGCAATGGAAATAATGGAGAAGTCTATACTATATAATGGGTTCTGTAGCTAATGATACAATAGACTGCAGATGTTGGAACCTGAAGCAAATTACAAACTGTGCTGGTACTCAGTGGTCAGGAGCCTGAGGCATGGGAGAAATTGCCAATGATTCGGGTCAGAACCTGCATCAGGCCAACACTTCCTCAAGATGACGTGTATTTAAATATCTTTTCCTGTTGTGTGCCTCCCGCACGCATGTTACTGAGTTGCAAATATCTTCAATCTAATAGGTTATCTGCCAACCAAATCTTAAACCGCCCCTCATCAATGTTGCAGCATAGGCTTTGGATTTTGTCAAATGGCAGTTGCAACGGTTTTTATTGGTTTTGCCAATACCAACTTCCTCTGAAGTTAACAATCTGGGTGTACAAAATGTTTCATGCATTTATGAAGATAGATAATTTTGCTACATATCTGTGATAAATATTCTTGTACAATGGATTCCAGCAGATGTTGCAGAATTGCAAGCGTAATAACTGCCTGATTCATTATTTTGGTGAAAACTTGTATTAATAAAGCATAGATCATTGTAGAGAAAGCTCTCAAGGATGCCTCTAACAGACAAAAATGTATAGTAAGACAAAGGAATAAGGATACCTGAGACAAATAGATGGTTGTAAGTAAGATAATAAAAAGGAAGAAAGAGAGAATAGTGGAAGAGATTGTCGAGCCTTCCACCTGTGGTACAAAGTGAGGGGATAGGTGACCATGATAAGAACCACAGGGGTCATAATCCTTTTCTTCTGCTGCTGCTCTTGTTTAGTAACTTTCTTGCATTTTTTAAAGAAAATCTGAATGCAGTTTCAGCGATGGTCTGTGTGAGTGAATTTCACAGTAACCACCTATGCAACTAAACATTCCTGACTAAACAATGGCATTTTTAAAATTGGAAATCAATTGGCAAAAATTGTCTTGAAATATTGTAAAAAGTAAATAATGATATATTTAAAAAAAATCCTAGATATTCAATTACAAGCACACTTTATTTCAGTGTGGTACAATTAAAAAATGCTTTTCTGGAGCCAGCTTAGGTTCTTAGAAACATAAAAAAATAGGTGCAGGAGTAGGCCATTTGGCCCTTCGAGCCAGCTCCGCCATTCAATGTTTTCTTGGCTGATCATCCAAAATCAGTACCCCATTCCTGCTTTTCCCCCATATCCCTTGATTCCTTTAGCCATAAGAGCTAAATCTAGAAAACATCCAATGAATTGACCTCCACTGCCTTCTGTGGCAGAGAATTACACAGATTCACAACTCTCGGTGAAAAAGTGTTTTGCTCATCTCAGTCCTAAATGGCCTACCATTTATTCTTAAATTGTGACCCTGGGCTTGGGCTGATCCGATGATTGATAGTGGGAAGGGAGTCGTACCCTTGTTGAATACAAGAATTAGAGATCAGAACAGAGGGGGCTGGAAAATGAAGAGATGGGGTATTAGAAAGTTGCAGGGCCTTGAATATCCAAAGATTGAAGCCTTGATCTTCCTGGGATGGAAATGGTAACGGGTAACAATGAGTCAAAGTGCAGGAGGGAGTTCACAAATCAGAGCAATAATCAAAGTCTCAATGTCAGCAAGACCAAAGAGCTGATTGTTGCCTAAAAGAGGGGAAGCCAAGATCCATGAACCTGCCTTCATCAACAAGATGGCAGTGGTGCGAGTCAACAATCTCAAGTTCCTCGGCATGCAATTCTCTGAAGATCTCTGTCCGTGCCCGAGCACAATGATGCAATCACAAAGAAAACTCATCAATGCATCTGTATACTTAGAAGTTTGTGGAGATTCAATATTGAACTTTTACAGGTGTATTGCAGTGAGCATACGGACTGGTTGCATCGTGGACGGGTTCAGCAACTCAAACATACAGGGACAAAGAAGATTACAGAGAGTGGTAGACATTGTCCAGTCCAAAACAGGTATTCGCCTCCCCACCATCGAAGGCATCAATAGGAGGCACGCCCACAGAAAGGCAGCCAATTATCATCAAAGACCCACACCACCGCGGCTATACTTGCATTTTACTCCTACCATCAGGAAGAAGGTACACAAGCCTAAAAACCGTGACCACCAGCTACAAGAACAGCTTTTTCCCCAACAACTATTAGTCTCTTTAATATAACACAACATTAACGTTAATAACTATGAACTTCAATTGGTTGTCTTAATTGCACAAAGTGCTCTTGTTTTTTTTTTACATGAGTATTAGTTATTAATTCATAATTGTTTTAAGAATTATATATTGTGTATTACATTTACATGACCTTTAAGCTGCTGTAAATAAGAATGTCATGTTCCATATACATATGACAAGTACTTGCAAAGATTTTCAGTGTAGGAGGAAGGTTTTGCATGCAGGCAGGTGGTGCTTTATGACGGATCCAATGGATCAAAGATAAATATGGGGCTTGCCTTACATGGCACTAAATTAGCTAACAAAATGACTACTCTGTGAGTGTCCAATGGTGGTTGCTTCCAGGATAACTTAATCTTCCTCCCTACAATGCTCAAATGGGAGCATTGCAAGGAGACTAAACGTACTCAACTGAGTTTCCTGTGAATTGCTGAGAATTAACTCAGAAATGGTCATTACCACATTTCAGTCCAAGTCGATGTTCAATCTCTTAACCCTGGGAAATATGTGTGATGTGATTGAATTACTTGGCAACGGTTTCTTAAAGGGGGGACAACACATGACACCACAAGTTCTCTTCTCTGCATCTTCTGGGCTTTTTCAATCTTTGAATGCAATATCTTGAAATGTTTCAATATTGCCCACAATATCATATTTTATTTTAAAATCATCATATTGGTGCATTATCAACATGGAAGGATTTATTCTGCTTTTCCATAAGACATTCTTTTGTCCAAACTGCAAATTAATATCTGTCACAATCTGCATGAATGGACCGACTGTACAAAATGATACCATCTGATTTGAATCAGCAGACTGACGGAAGTCAGAGTCTAGCAGATGGGGCTGTGGATCATGTGCAGACTGGATAATGGGGATTCATTTCTTAAATACCACCGGACAATTGTTTGTCTCAAAAGTAAGCTCCTCATTCTGAAGGGTTTCTCAGGGATGTTACCAAACTACAAATTTTAATGACAAATAACCCAAGGATATCTTCGGATGGATGACCAAAGTTAGAGGTTGGTTTTAAGAAATATTTTAAAGAAAGGAAAGAAGGTTCAGTGGGAGGACCTTCAGAATGCAAAGCTAACAGCTGAAAGCAAAGCCGTGGATAATTAAATTCACCAATGTTCAAGAATTACAAGGGCATAAATATTTTGGAAGGTTAAGGGTCAGAGGAGATTATGGGCGAGGATGAGAGCATGGAAGGATTTGAAAACAATGATGAGAATTTCAAAGCCAGGGCATTGCTTGACTAGCTGCCAGCATAAATCAGTGAGCATATTTGGCAGATTTAATGGAAAAGATGTCACCTTATGCAATATAGGAAGAGGGCAGCAGAATTTTTAATAATGTGTCGGATGGAATTACAGATACTGGTTTACACCGAAGGTAGACACAAAAAGCTCTAGAGAAAAGGAATGGGTGACCTTTCGGGTCGAGACCCTTCTTCAGACTGAGAGTTTTGGGGAAAGAGAAACGAGAGATATGATAGGTACATAGAACAAATGAATGAAAGATATTCAAAAAGCAGGACTGACCAAGGTATTTTTAATAATCTCAGGTTTTGAGATGTAAGACTTTCGAGCATGCTAGGAGTGCTTTGGAATAGCCAAATCCAAAAGTAACAAAGACTCGAATGAGGATTTATGTAGCAGGTGAGCTCAGGCACAAGCTAAATCAGGCAGTTGTGGGGGAAGACGTTAGGGCCTGTCCCACTTCAGCGACCTAGTCCGCGAGTTCTGGCGAGTTTGCCCTCGACTCGTAATCGCAGCATGGTCGACACGAGGTCGTAGGAGGTCTTCGTAACTCTCCTTCATGCACGAGTGTGGTCTCCGTGTACTCGAGGGCTCCGCTAGCTCGCGGCGTTTTTTTCAATATGTTAAAAAATGCCCGCGAGTAAAAAAAGGTCGCCATGGAAAAAAATCGATACTTTTTTACTCATAGGTTTAGTCGTAATAGGTCGGCATGTTAGTCGCAGGTAATCAAGGGTAGTCGAAGGTAGTCGTAAATAGTCGAAGGGAGGTCGAAGGAGATCGAAGGAGGTGGTCTTCACTCTCCACTATTCGGTGTCCAATTTTCCCGGTTAGTCGTAGCTAGTTGAAGCTGGTCTTCAACATAGTCGAAGGAGGTCTTCAACATGTCATTTTTTCACTCTTCTAAACTCACCAATTAGGTCACCCAAGTGGGACAGCCCCTTAAGGGTGTTTAATAATGACGTGAAATTAAGGTCTGATTTGTAACTCTGGGCCCATGAAGTCAGTTGAATGAATTTCAGGGAGTGAGCACAACATGCTAACCATACAGTCTATCTGGCACAAGTGACCACGGATGAAGTTTTAGGCAATTGAGCTTTTTTTAATGTGTAGAGTTGCATAAACTATTGAACCTCGGATGTTGCTTGACCTGCTGGTTTCCTCCAGCACTTAGCTCAAGAATCCAGCAGCTTTTTTTTCAGCTGCAGTATTTTGTATCTTCATAATTTTTAATTCTTTTGCTCACCAAATATCTACTTCAGACTTAAAAATATTCAAATTCCACCATCCTTTAAGGAAATGTCTTTTCCATGGTGGCCTTCCAGATCTTGTATGTTTCAGTTAAGTTCCCTCTAATCGTCAGCACAAACAACCTAATCTCTCCAACATTTCTTCATAAAACATCCTGTGCATTCCACGTTTTAGTCATACAGCTTGGTAATGGGCCCTTCGGCTCAACTCATCCATGCCGATCAAGGTGCCCCATCTAAGCTAGTCCCATTTGCTCGCATTTGGCTCATATCCCTCTAAACCTTTCTTATCCCTGTACCTGTCCAAGTGTCTTTCAAATGCTGTTAAAGTATCTGCCACAACTACCTCCTCCAGCAGCTTATTCCATATGCCCTCTACCCACTGAAAAAGTAGCCCCTCGGGTTTCTATTAAATCTTGTCCCTCTCACATTAAACCTATGTCCTCTGGTTTTTGGTTCCCCTCCCCTGGGTAAAAGACTGTGCATTCAACCCAGCTATTCCCCACATGATTTCATATACCTCTTCAGCCTCCTAAAGTCCAATGATAAAGTCCTAGCCTGTCCAACGTCTCCATTTAGCTCCGCACCTCAAGTCCTGGCAATATCCTCATAAATCATCCATGCACTTTTTCCAGCTTAATGACATCCCTTCTATAGCAGTGAGACCAAAACGGAATACAGTTTTCCAAATGTGGCAATAATGTAACAACTTCTATACTCAGTACCCTGACTGATTGTATTGTACTGTATTGTAATTAATGTATTAACCAAGTATGTAAAAACATACAAGGCCAATGTACCGAAAACCTTATTTACCACCTATCTACCTGTGATGCCACTTTAAGGGAACTATGTCCAGAGTATGCCCAGCTGATCAAAAGCATGCTGTAATTTTTGATAACCATCTTCACTATCTACGATACACCCAACTTTCGTGTCTGCAAATTACTGATCAAGCTTTGTACATTCTCATCCAAATTGTTGATACAAACTACAAACAGGAATGGGTGCAGCACCGATCCCTGAGGCTCACCACTCGTCACAAGTCCAAAAAGCACTTTTCACCACCGCCCTCTGCTTCCTTCCACAAAGCCTTTTCAGTTAGCTAGCTCTCCCTGGATTCCATGTGCTCTAACCTTCCTGAGTAGCCTATCATACGGAACCTTAAAGGCTGTATAGTGGCGCAGCGGTAGAGCTGTTGCCTCACAGCACCAGAGACCCGGGTTCGATCCTGACTACGGGTCAGAATTTACTATGCAGAATTTGTACATTCTCTCAGTGACCGTGTGGGTTTTCTCCAGATTCCTGTTTCCCCCCCACGTCCCATAGACGTGCAAGTTTGTAGCTTAATTGGCTTCTGCAAAATTATCCCTAGGGCGTAGGATAGAACAAGTGTATGGACGGCGTGGACTTGGTGGGCCGAAAGGCCTATTCCCATGCAGAATAACTAAACTAAACTAAACTTAAACTAAATGATAACATACTCTTCACTTTCTCAATCACATTCTGTGCTTGTGCGAATCTTGTACTAGGACACACGGATCCCTCTGCATGTTAAAGCTCTGCATTTTCCACATTCTCCGCCTTTTCCTGGTTCTTTACCCACTTAATTGCCCCATCTGCAGGCCTTTGCAGCCTCTTCTGGGCCTCTTCATCATTTACTTTCCTACCTTTCTTTGTCAGTAACTACAGCAACCATGTGACATCATCCAGGTCATTTATAGAAACTGTAAAAGCTGCGGTCCCGGCAACGATCCCTATGGCACACCACTTGTTGCATCTTGCCAACCAGAGAAAGACCTACTCATGCCAATGCAGTTTTCTATTAGCCGCCCAGTCTTGTTTCCGTGCCAATACTGTGTGCTCCTTCCTACACCGTGAGCTTGTATTTTCCCACATTATCAAATGCGATTGGCACCTTTTGCCTGATCCTCCAATCCATTACAGAATGATTAATCATATCTCAGTGCAATGTTCCTGTGCTAATCCCATATCCCTTGATTTCTTTAATTTCCACATAAAATCCTGTTGCCGTTTCTTTACTCTTTCCCCTCCACTCTTCTGGAGATGTCTTCAGCCTCAGCATTGCACCATTATCACTTATTGCTGGGTGACTAGAGGTGAGTGGTAGTGGGAGGAACACTTCTTTCTACACCAACATCATCCATAAAGAGTGTCAGTCTGCAGCATCCTGTCCTTCCACACCCCAGTAGGACCCTGGTACTTGCAGGATTGAAGTTCAACAGGCACTGGAAGACCTAGTGGAAGTGTCCACTGTGATGGTATTGTATGCAAGTGCTCAAAGTGTGCAACAATACACCAAGAATATTTTAGTAGTTTTATGTTCTAAGTATCAATTACAAATTAGACAAATAAAAAGTATATCTTTCGTACAGCAGTAATTGGTAAATGAGCTCATTGATAATATTTATCATGGTAGATATCCACCAATAACAGTCCCCATCCCCCATCCCCCTCCCCGACTCAGCCCAGTGCAGTCTTTAATTTAAGGCGGGACGGTGGCGCAGCAGTAGAGTTGCTGCCTTACAGTGATAGTGACCCGGGTTCGACCCTGACTATGGGTGCTGTCTGCACGGAGTTTGTACGTTCTCTCTGCGACCACATGGATTTTCTCTGGGTGCTTTGGTTTCCTCCCCCACAACAAAGATGTACAGCTTTGTAGGTTAATTGGCTTTGATAAAATTGTAGATTGTCCTTAGTGATAGTGCTAGTGTACGGGATGATCGCTGGTCGGCACGGACTCATTGGGCCGAAGGGCCTGTTTCCACCGTGTATCTCTACTAAACTAAACTAATAGCCCTGAAAGTAATGTAATTCCACTCTAGATGTCCCTGGGACTGTAAAACTAGGTGTAGTATCACATAATTAGTGTTGCTGATTGCTTGGCTCAAACACTGATTGAATTTCTCTGCAACAGGAAACATTCATAAATCTTTAGTGTGCAACTGCAGTGATCTGCCTGTGGGCCTGCAGCACAGTGCTCGACTCCTCCATTTCTGAACATTTTGTACTAGTCCCACAGAGTGAAATGCGTGTGATGAATTCCAGTAATTCTCAGTGGGCTGTGATAAGGAAGAAGGGGACCTTGCATGCGGAAACAAGGGGAGGCACTTAAGTTAAAGACGAACGCTGACACTTGTGGAGGGAGCCTGTGCCATTTCTCTCCCTCCCACAGTGTGGTTTTCTCATCAACGATATGGAGGAGTTTGCAGCTTCGTCTGGCTTCCTGACTCCAGACTCGCTGCAGCGGGGGGAAGGAGTCTACCAACAAGTAGAAAGGCATATTTAAGGGGAAAAAAAGTGCTGGCCTATTTTTTTTTCCAGACGATTTAGACTTTGTCTTGGCATGGTTTCATTCTTAGTTAAGTCGCCAAGACTGTGAGTTAATAGTGGGCAAAGAATAAACATTGCAGAAGCACAACATCAGTTGTACAGCAGCCTGGAAGGAGGACGCCCATCCAACTAGAGTTGCTCTGACATTCAGAATTGAATTTACAATTGCCTTAATAACATTATTAAGATATACACAAAGTTATATTCTATCCTTGTAAAATTTGATTGCATTAGAGTATTCTGAGGAGATCCTGAGAAGAGGATGCAGCAGCCTTGAAGATAAATAGATATTTATATTTATACAAATATATATGAGCAGCAGAGAGAAGTGCCAGTGAACTGAAAACAAAGTCTGGTACCAATTTAGCTGCTTGGTGCCCAGTACCAAAGAATGAAATAAGTGGTCCCAGATCACTGAAACTTCCCAGCAGATGCAGTATAGTTCTATCCTGCTGCATATTAAGAATAAACTGTTTAAATATTGCATCGGACCAGGTCATAGTCGTACAGCGTTGAAACAGGCCCTTCGGCCTAATTTGCCCATGCTGACCAACATGCCCCATCTGCACTAGTCCCACCTGCCTGACTTGGTCCATATCCCTTTAAACCTACCTTAACCATGTACCTATCCAATGTTTTTTTTTAATGTTGTGATAACCGCAACTGTCTCAAGTGCCTCCTCCAACATGCCTAACACCTCTTGTGGTAAAAAGTTGTCCCTCGTTTTCCTATTAAATCTTCCTCCCCCACCTTAAATCTATGTACTCTGGGTAAACGATTCTATGCATTTACTCAACTATTCATCTCATGATCTTATACATCTCTAAAAGATCACCCCTCGCCCCTTATGCCCCAACTTGTCCATGCCGATCGAGATGCAACAGAAGCAAGGGAATTGTTTTAATGGAAAACATTAAAAATATCTGGAAACATTTTGAAGTCGGAGACACCACATCTATCCTGACACCCATAATTTAACAAATTCAGCTCCAGGTATTTCTCTTAGCTGATATGAAAGGATCAGCTGCACCATTAAAATACAAATGTGTTGTAAATCTGCATTAAATATAGCAAAGTAGTTTGAAGTAAATGGCAAGTCAAACAGTACGAATAAAGAAAAAAATACTCAATTGGGGACATGGAAACACTCTAATTTGCCCTTACGCTTTCTTCTGTTGCATCTTCGTCGGCTTGGACGAGTTGGGGCTTAAGGCCTGTTTCCATGCTCAATGAATCTATATGAATGATACAAGGATTGGTATTTTGGAACCTGATTCATGATTAATAGCACATGCACCATATATGCCACATCCCCTCTGTGTTTGTACATCCACCGTGCACCGCGTCACCTACTTTACTGCATGGAGCAGTGCACTAAGTAATAGTCTTCCCTGGTGTGAGGCCACTACCTGGGACCAAAGGTTCAAAGGTTCTTTATTAGTCACATACACCAATTGGTGTAGTGAAACCATCTTTACTGATGTTTCATGCTATTTTTTGCTGTCCCTTGGTGGTAGCAGGAAAAGGGACCAGATTTAATGTGAATCTGATGACTTCCGCTCAACCTTTCTGCTGCCCGCCCATAGCTTGGTTTAACAGCTTATCTAAAAGCCAGTGTGGATGGGCTATAACTTCCTGTAATTAAATGGTGGGGAGATCAAACTCATTGTTTCTAGTCTCTGCCATAACCTACATTAACAACCGCAACATTTCAAGCCAGCAGCAAGAGAGAGAAGAAACAGAGACTGCATTTGATTTCAATGTATGTATATGCATGGCTTTCTGTCACTTGGCCTTTGCATGATTTATGTGCAAGCATGGTCCAAATCGGGAATAATGACCAAAAGCTTGCCTCCGGAAATACATGACGTGGCACTTCACCATCGCATGCTTACATTTCTGTTTGGCTTTGATGTCTGGTAGTTGAGTCAGCATGAATGGATTGCCTTATCTTTACTTAAAGTGATTCTAATTTTGTGTCTGTTTACTTTAATTGGCATTCACTGTTGGAATGTATCAGAATGGACATTTCTGAGAATCCCTTCTGGGATGTTAATCTGCCAGATATTCTCCTGAAGAATTTTATGTATGTGCCAGACATCTGATTGCAGAAGAGCAAGTTTGTGCGTGTTGAAAGTGCCCTTGTAAAGGAGTTACCATCTCTGTCTTGCCTTCCTTTGAGAACGCATTGCTGAACTGCCGACATTTCCACAGAGATTGCATTCTTGGGGAAATCCTCCATAAACCAATAGAAAAGATCACTTGGCAATTAGATAGGACAGCATCACATTCTTTGTGGATTGCATTATCCAAGTTCTATGAAAAATATTTCCTGAATGAAAAGCAAGGGCTTAAAATATGGGTCACAAATACTTTTTCTCCTGATATCCTCTGAGCACGATGCACAGAGGATGCTGGAGATGTACATTAATAGACATCACACCCATGATTTTATAGTCATGTTGGAAAGGTTTGTGCTGCCTGCTGTCCTGTCAAGCAGAAGCTGAGGAGTCTCCCTGAGCAAGGACTTAGCTAGCAACAAGTCCATGAGGCTTTCCTCTAGCCCACCCACAGCTCTTGGCCATGACTCCTAAGGTCAACCCACATCTGGCTTGTCTTTGTCCCTCGCTCGCCAATCACCCACCACCTCTCCCCACATAGACACAAAATGCTGGATTAACTCAGTGGGTCAGGCAGCATCTCTGGAGAAAAGGGATAGGTAACATTCTGGGTCGAGACCCTCAGATTCTTAGGAAGGTCTCGACCTGAAACGTCACCTTTTCATTTTCTCCAGAGATGCTGCCTCTCCCGCTGAGTTACTCCAGCAGTTTGTATCTATCTTTGGTGCAAACCAGCATCTGCAGTCCCTTCTTACACCTCTCCCCACATACCTATCTAAACCAAACATCATTGGTGACCTGCTTCTCTCCCCAATTTGCCAATCAAAAGAATTACTCTCTTCATCCCTCTTCCTCTAAGTAGCAAAGTTGTAGATTGTCCCTAGTGTATGGGGTAGTGCCAGTGTCCAGAATGATCGCTGGTCCCTGTTGACTCGTTGGGCCGAAGGGCCTATTTCCACAGTGTATCTGTAATGTCTAAAGCTTAAAGTCTACCACCAACCAACCATCAGCAACTGGCATTTGTTCTTCTAGACTCATCCAATCGTTGATCCTTGCCCTCTCTCAAGTCGCTCTTCCTCACAGTGCTTGATGTGCTGACCAAATATGCACATGCTCTGCATGGAGCAGTGCACTAAGTAATAGTCTTCCCTGGTGTGAGGCCACTACCTGGGACCAAAGGTTCAAAGGTTCTTTATTAGTCACATACACCAATTGGTGTAGTGAAATGTGTATTGCCATTGCAGCACATAAATCTGCAGCAATGTGGAGATTCCAAGTGTGGGCACACTATCAAAGCAATCATTGGTGTGCAGTAAGCCTGGCATGCCCCTTCCGCTATTAGGGGAAGCCTTGGATTATCTAACTTCCGTCTAATTATTTTTGGTGTGTGTGTGTGTGTGAGACACCACAGATTCCTCTCCATTCATATAAAATAGCAAGTTGTCTGAAAGTGTCCCGAAGATGGCAGAACTCCAAAGCATTGAACCATGACCACATCTGTTATGAAGAATGCAAACCAGGTGCCCTCTACAATAAACATCCTCCCTCCCCAATATCATATTCAGCTGAAACAGCAGAGGACCATTGTATCTCCTGAAGTATTATGTGTGTTCTGTATATTTTCTTTTAAATGGGAAGTGTATGAGTTAGAAAAGTATTTAGTTAGCTTTCTGCATGCTAAATTTTCACTGGCCTTAGTCTGATAGTTAAGCTGGAAGCTCAAATCATGTGGTAATCCAGTGAAGCTTTTTCAAGTACCATCTTGTGAGGAAGTATTTAATTCAAAATGTTTATATTTTTTCCTAACCACTCAAATAAGAATGATTAATTCTCTAAATTTATAGTATACATGTCATAAATCAAGTAATGGGACGCAGTGGAGTTCAGTCATCGATGTAAACAAATAAATTCCTTTAGACACAAGTAACTGAGATGCTGGAATCTTGAGCAAAAAACTAAAGGCTGGAGGTACTCAGCAAGTCAGGAATTCCCACCAGAGATGCTGCCTGACCCACTGGGACCTGGTTCATGCGGTAGAATCTTGTGCTTTCTTTGGCGGCAAAAACAAGGGGGCAGATTATTATCCCAATGGGGTTAGGTTAGGTAAGGGGGAGTTGCAGCAAGACCTGGGCGTCCTTGTACACCGGTCACTGAAAGTTGGCTTACAAGTACAGCAGGCAGTGAAGAAAGCTAATTGAATGTTGGCCTTCATAACAAGAGGATTTCTGTATAGGAGTAAAGAGGTTGTTCTGCAGTTGTATAGGGCTCTGGTGAGACCACATCTGGAGTATTGTGTACAGTTTTGGTCTCCTAATTTGAAGAAGGACATCCTTGTGATTGAGACAGTGCTGCGTAGGTTCACGAGATTGATCCCTGGGATGGCGGGGCTGTCATATGAGGAAAGATTGAAAAGACTAGGCTTGTATTCACTGGAGTTTAGAAGAATGAGGGGGGATCTTATAGAAACATATAACATTATAAAAGGACTGGACAAGCTAGATGCAGGAAAAATGTTCCCAATGTTGGGTCCAAGTCCAGAACCAGGGGCCACAGTCTTAGAATAAATTTAAGACGGAGGTGAGAAAAAACATTTTCACCCAGAGAGTTGTGAATTTATAATAAATACCAGAGTCAAATTTAATGGCTAATGTCATCCGTGGAAGGTGTTTTTTTTTTTAAGAAACACAGTTGGACACAGTGCAACAGAATCCAAGGAGATGTACTGCAGGTACAAGAAACTGCAGATCCTGAAATCTTGACCAAAACACAAAGTGCTGGAGGAACTCAGTGGGACAGGCAGCATCTGAGTAAGGATATGGATAGGCTGCATTTCGAGTCAGGACCCTTCCAACTGATTGCAATAGTAGGGAGAAATCTGGAAACGAGTGCTGGGGGCAGGATGACTGTTACATAGCCAACTGGAGCCAACCATTAAGCGGTGCCATGAAGGCAAGGGGACCTTTTCAAAGCAGCAGTCTTTTTTGGGACAATGTTTTCACTTCACACATGCGTGCTTGATCCTCATGATGTATCCAAATGGATGACAGTAGACTTGGTGTCAAATTTACAACGCTAATTCCATAAATAATTGCAGACATCTTCAGAAGTATAAGTCTGAAGAAGGGTCTCGACCGGAAACGTCACCCATTCCTTCTCTCCAGAGATGCTGCCTGTCCCGCTGAGTTACTCCAGCATTTTGTGTCTATCTTCAGAAGTAAAATAACTGATAGAAATCAGATGGGTTGTGTAAACTTCAATTAGAAACACGCTTGCCAACATAAAGGCAACCATTCAGGGCATTGATTCAGAAAATGAGAATGTTACTGTACTCACAGGCCTGAAACCTAAAGGTGAATGTGCAGGAAGGAACTGCAGATGCTGGTTTAAACCGAAAATAGACACAAAAAGTTGGAGTAACTCAGCATTTCTGGAGAGTAGGAATGGTTGATGTTTCAGGTCGAGAAGTCTGAGGAAGGGCCTCGCCCGAAACGTTACCCATTCCTTCTCCCCAGAGATGCTGCTTGTCCTGCTGAGTTACTCCTGCATTTTGTTTCTACCTAACGTTGAATACAAGGTTGAAAATTCAGAATATTTTCCTCTGCTGAATATTTCCAAGGGAAGACATGAACAATAGAACCACCTCGAGGCAAAATCCAGGGGTCCTTTGATATGAATGAGATGAAAGTCCTTGGCAAGTTAAAAGATTTAAAGCAAACAATTCTCTATTACTATGCAATATTTATCTCATGTAACAAGAAACACACACCGGCACAAGCTTTTGTGAGGCACTAAACACAAGCTTTTGTGAGGCACTAACACAAATACAACATAATGCTGGGGAAAGTGTTAGCAGTTTGGATAGAAATGCACTACTGCTGTACGTGAACATGTACTAAATTCCACCCAGCAATCCCTTTGCTTGCTGACTTTCATTGGTTCCATATTTAGCAATGCATTTTTAAATTCTCATCCTTTCTTTCAATTTATCTATGGACTTGCCCTGCTCCAGATCATAGGTGTAGGAAGGAACTGCAGATGCTGGTTTACATCAAAAATAGACACAAAAAGCTGGAGTATCTCAGCGGGACAGATGCTGCCTGCTTTTTGTGTCTGTCTAGATCATAGGTGGCATATTTAGTGTTTGTGCATAGAGGACAGTGAAGAAAGTTATTGTTGGTTACAACAGGATCTAGATCAACTGGGGTGGCACAGCAGTAGAGTTGCTGCCTTACAGCGTTTGCAGTGCCAGAGACCCGTGTTCGATCCCAACTACAGGCGCTGTCTGTATTGAGTTTGTACGTTCTCCCATGACCGCGTGGGTTTTCTCCGTGATCTTTGGTTTCCTCCCACACTCCAAAGATGTACAGGTTTCTAGGTTAATTGGCTTGGGTTGTATACTTGGTATGTAAATTGTCCATAGTGCATGTAGGCTTGTGTTAATGTGCGAGGATCGCCATTCAGTGTGGACTCGGTGGGCTGAGGGGCCTGTTTCTGCACTGTATCTCTAAACTAAACTAAACTAAGTTGGGATAATGAACGAAGGATTGGCAGCTAGAATTTAACAGCCATTTGTGAAGTGATGCCGTTTGGGAGATCAGTGGTGAGTGGCAGGCCTTGGAGAATATTGGTAACCAGAGGGACCAAAATTTGCTGAAGTAGTGACAAGGATAGACAGGGTGGAGAAGAAGAAGACGTGTGGCATATTTGCCTTCAATGGTCCACTGGAATCAGGTTGTCATATTACAGATGTAGAAGATATTAGTGAGTAATTAGTGCAGTTCTGGTTGCTGTATTATAGGAAGCATGTGATTAAACTAGAGAGGGTACAGAAAAGATTCACAAGGATGTTACTGAGACCAGACGGCTTGAGTTAGAAGGAAGATCGGGATCGACTGGGACTGTTTTCTTTGACGTGGAGGAGGCTGAGGGTGATCTTATAGTGGTTTATAAAATTAGAGGGGCATAAGTAGGGTAAAGAGTCACAGTCTTTTTTTCCCAGGACAGAGTCTAAAGCAAGAAGTATTGCTTTAAGTTAAGAAGGAAGCATATTAAAAGGGATCTGAGGGACACCCTTTTCCACACAAAGGGTGTCAGGAATGTGGAACAAACTGCCAAAGGAAGTGGTAGAGGCAAGTACAATTACAATGTTTAAAATACATTTGGACAGGCATGTAGATAGGAAAGGTTCAGAGGGATATGGGCCAAATGCTGGCAAATGGGACCAGTTTAAGTGGGCACTTTGATCGCATGGATGAGGGGCCAAAGATCCTGTTTTCAGTCTGCCTTTCATTTAGCTCTGCTGTGCTATGAGCTTTGAAGTTTCCACTCTAGTCTCTTTGCCTCATAGAAACATAGAAAATAGGTGCAGGAGGAGGCCATTTGGCCCTTCAGGTCAGCACTGCCATTCATTGCGATCATGGCTGATTGTGACTCTCTATCTATCTCTAAAGCTTGCCGATAGAGATGATAAAGATAATTCATTTTTCATTTTGCAGTCTCTTCAATCTATAATCCCACTGGCAATCACCACAATATTTAAAGAGTCTACTTTTATAAACCTGAATTGTATTTAAATCATAATATTTTCATTCTTTATAAATAATTTGAATAAAACTACTGATGGTAAAATTCTGTCTTGAATTATTTTCCATTCATTCAAAATATTTTATAAAATTAAACCCAGAAGAAGGGTCTTGACTTGAAATGTCATCCATTCCTTATATATCCACACATGCTGCCTGTCCCGCTGAGTTACTCCAGCATTTTGTGTCTGTCTTTGGAGTAAACCAGCATCTGCAGTTCCTTCCAACAACATCTGCAATACCTTCCTACATTTGAAATGTGCATGTCTCTTTAAATTACCAATGTTAGTACTTAAATAGAAAGGCTACCACAGAAATCCCTTGATTTTCATCATCAGGAATTTTGTAAAACCATATAGAGGTGAAATGAAACCACACAGCAATAAGGTTTATGTAGCCCAAAACTACACGTCAGATTTATGGTGGATTAGTTTTGCAATAGCACTTGCCGCGACTTTTGAGTTGGTTTTTTTTTGCCTAAATTATATTTCAGTCCTCTGAGGCTTGTGACATTGCATTCTTGTTAATTTCTGTGCCGTGTCTTATCTTATTAGTTACCAGAAGTTTATATCACTGGAAACAGGACTTTTGAAGACTTTTGAAGACTGCTTTGTTTAATGTTGATTTTATTTTTCCACTCAAAAGTAAGAACTACTACAGGGTTGAAATATTCCTCCCGTATAGAACCTCCGTAAAGCTGGACTGCTCTTGGCTTGAATTGGCCTGATCTCTTGTCGAGCTTGTTGGTGAAATCAGTTAACAGCCGTTGTCGTTGATACTACCACACCTGTGATATATTTGGAAATGGCAGCAAATCCTATTAACTTTCCACCACCGGCAGGAAATTGACACATGTCTCAACCTTTTAGCTAATGGAAAATTGTTAACTTAGTTCATGCGAGACTTATGTGTCACTGCAGAAATTTAACTCTTTTTGTGCTTCTGTTCAAGGCTCCTATGACTGCTTTCATCAGAGAACTTGGAATATATTTCAGGTCAGCTCAGTTCGTAGGAGCTTTTATATAGTACAGGCGCACCCCGACTAACGTAGACTTGCGCAAACTCCCATTACGTTAGCAATTCTTTAAGCCCACTGACGTCCTCGTGGTCTCCTCTTCGGAGCTCTCCCATGGTCTCCGCGTTAAATTGATTACGTGTCTGACTCGCATAAAATTCAACTCATGCAGGTGGAGTGGCCCTTACCTAGGTCGGGCAGTACCTGTATATGCACATCAAACAAGGTCCCATGTAAAAAAAAACAAAGTGCTGGAGGAACTCAGCAGGTCAGGCAGCATCTGTGGAGGGAATGAACAGAAAATGCTTTGGGTCAGAACTCTTCTTCAAACTACATGGTGTTGGGGAGGTTGTAGGGGGGGGGGGGGCGATGGGGCAAATCCTGGCAGATGGATAAGCCACATGTAACAAGATGGCATGAAAGGCAAATGCTGAGGAAAGACATGTGGTTGTGGTAGCGAGTCTGGGTCAGAATATGGTTGAAGAGCAGGAGAGGCAAGAATCACGGAGGGGGATCAGTGAGAGAGGGTCTCAGAACATCCATCGGAGAGAGGAGAACTGCTTCAAATGCAATGTTTTGAGGAAATTTCATGGTGATGGAGTGAAATAGGAACAGGAAGATAATGGAAGAATTAAAGGAGCATGAGAGGCTCTGGATTTTCAAGTCTGCTCTGCTTTTCATTAAGATTTTGTGAATGAACTCAATGGTAGAACTGCAATCCCATGGTATGGTGAATAATTAGAATATTTTTTCTTTGCCTTGACCGTTAATAGGAGAACTTATTATCCAAGGTGAACAATGTATAAATACATTAAATTTCATACTTTCCTATAAACAATCTTATGCCACTTGCATTTTTTGTTATATATGCTGCAATAGATTTTGATAACCAAAACAATGTAGCAATGTTACAAAATTTTGAGATTTAAAAAATCAAGTCTGCAATGTATCCCATCAGATAAAGCATAAAAAGAAGTTTAATTTGACACCTAATTCACTTTCATATCTTCAGCATTAAAATAGTTATGGCCATTTTCATACTCGGAAATTAGCATCTTGTTCCCTATTGATTTTCCATTGACTTAACACAAAAGCTGTGATCGAGGACAGTCTAAAGCCCATAGCTTTATTAAAAATTAAGAGAACTGAAAGAAATGTTCAGTTATTATAGATTGAAGCATTCTGAAACAAATATTAAACAATCTTACTTGGATGACCTGAAATTAATGCATATGATTAGTTAGTTACCCAATTGTAGCTAATTCCAAAATTCAATTTCTATATCTAAAAATCTATCCATTTCTTAAGGAAAGATTAACATTTTAAATAGCCTAAGTGTGCAAAGAACATTCACACAAGAATTCACAATAAAACATGATTTTAAAATCTCATTGACATTAATTTATAGGCCAAATGGAAGGGATTTAGTGTTCAATTACTGTAAATTAATGGCCATTTAAATCAGCCATTAAATGGGATTCTGTGGAACGTGCTGGTTTAGAACGCTGCCATTGCGGTGAATTTGTACCGCATGTCGGCATGAAAGATACTGCCGGTTCAGATGGGCCCCCAAGTCAGCTACTCGCAACATAACATTTTGTATAAAGGGATCTTAAGAAGCCGTTTTTAATGTAAAAACAAACAACCTACCTTGCGTTGTCCCCTACATGAGATCCGTCCCGTTGTCGGGGTTCGCGGCTTTAGAGGATGATTTTTAATCTACTATAACAATTAAATAACCCAATTTAGTTTAAAAATAACTGCATCGAACGAATTTCGCAGCGATTTTTTGTCAGCAACTAAGTAGGCTGAACAACATCGATTTCACCAGCCTAGAAAAAATCGCGTTTTAAACCCGCCCCCCTCTCAAAGGCGCCAAAGTCATGCACACGGGCAGCAGCAGAACTGCAGCGCCGCTGAAGATAAGTTTTGCAACATACCTAAACAATGTACATTATCCTTGCAGAGGATGCCTTTTGTAACCTCAATGTCACAGTCCACTTTTTAATTACCTTGGAATTGCAGGCATTGCAGTAAAACTATTGTTATTCTTTAGTTTCTTCTGGTGTTTCTGGGATGGGGTGACTGATTACAAATAACCTACATTCTATATTTTGTCATAATGTGGCTGAAACAATGGCATATTTTGTGATATTTATTGAGATAGAAAGATACAACTGCGTTTGGGCAAAATATTACATGTTGAACTTCACGAGTTACCAGGTTTCCCGAGTACCTGCCGTTAGCACTAAGAGACGTCCCGAGCTCCGACGTACCCACTACATTCATTCTCGAGTTTGATTGTTTTTTAAACTCGGGAGAGCTCTTGGGTGAACTCGCTCAGTGGGACAGGGCTGTAAGTATAGCGAGTTATCATTTCATATTTTCAAGTGTTTCAGCACAGGATCCTTCACTTCTCTATTCAGCATTGTCTTTCTATGTGCCTCCAGCACCATCTCGCCAATTACTGAAAAGCTTCTATTTCACCCACCTGCTTGTCAGAAGAAAAGCTGTCGGTTGAGTTGAAAAACAAGGAACTGCAGGTGCTAGTTTACGGGGGGAGAAAAGACACAAAGTGCTGGAGTAACACAGCGTGTCAGGCAGCATCTCTGGAGAATAGGGATAGGTGACCTTTCGGGTTGGGGCCTTAAAGGGTCCCGACCTGAAACATCACATATCCATGTTCTCCAGAGATGCTGCCTGATCCACAGTTACTCCAGCACTGTCTCTCTCTTTTGTTGATTGAATAGATTGGACCTTCTCACGGCATGTATTTTATACCTGCTTTTATGCACAGAAATGAGTACAAATCTCTCCAAATCAAATGTGGAAAACAGCTTGGAAAATTGTATGTTTAGGTATATTTCACAAGTCACTGCAGCGATGCATAAAAAGTTCCATGAGACCATTCCACACCTCGTTTCCAGTGTGTCTATAAATTGCACATCCCTGTGGCTGAAGAACAAATCATGTGGACCTTACTGTACTAGAAGCAGTAAGAGTTATTACAAATAACTGGAACACTTTTACCAAGATTCGGAAGAAGTCTCAAGTTCTACGCACAAGAGATTTGTGGGAAATACAATAGCATGTAGGTCGGGTTTTATTTGTGTAAAAGAGGAAACTCTGCCAAAATATGGTCCAAATGATTTTGACAGAAATTCCAAGTCAAGAATAATATTGAGCTGGGATTTTGCAGGATGATCTAGTTCATTTAAAACAACGAGCAAAAAACAATAAAATAAACTGTAAACTAAACTGGAAAATGCAATAAGTATGTTGTGGAAATGCAGAGAGAGAGAAATGTTAACATTGTGTAAAACATTGTAATGTTTCTCTCTCCTCCCAGGGTACAAATCTTACACAAGCAACCTTTAACAAACTTAGTTTTTGTTTTGTGGCAGATTCATGAATCCCTTCCTAAGCTTTGGAAACTTGTTTATTGGAGACTACAGAATACTCTCAATGATAAGTGATTTTATGTTATTTCTGAGTATCAATGCATCAGAGATTTTGAGGATATTGAATAAGGTCCCCTATTGATTGCCTGAATAACTTGGCATCATTGCAGAATATCCAACTTACACAGACTGGAGCTGTGGAGCTACAGTGTACTTTTGTTTCAGAATGGTAGTTGTGCAAACCAGGAACAAACTGACAGCAGATTGGATAAGGTAAATTAGCATTCACATAATGAACGCCAGAACTTGAAGGATTGTATGCAGGCATGTATTCTGCAGTGAAAAATAAGTCTTAGCAACTATTAGATGGTCACATGTAAATGCTTGAGTGGTATCTTATGACGCAATAGCCATCCATCTGAGAATAACATAACAATACACAATGCAGCCATATGTTGCAACAAGAAAAAAAGCACATCTGGGAATTTACTATATCTAAATTAGGTTTGACAACTCTACAAATGCAAATCACAGCATATGTTCATCCAGCAGTGATGTTGCTTAATGTTTTCAATGCTACTACCTTTTTTAGCCAAGTGTTTAATGCATAGCTCCATCTTTCCATTCGATAAACATAATTTTATTCCAATCTGACTTTATAGTGCCACTGAAGCAGGTGATCAAAGTTTATTCTGAACACAGAACTGTGATTCTATAATAGACACAAAATGCTGGAGTAACTCAGCGGGTCAGGCAGCATCCCTGGAGAAAAGGAAAAGGTGATGTTTCGGGTTGAGACCCTTCTTCAGTCTGACCAAAATGCCACCTATTCATTTTCTCCAGAGTTGCTGCCTGACCCGCTGAGTTACTCCAGCATTTTGTGTCTATCTTCGGTGTAAACCAGCATCTGCAGTTCCTTCACACATACTGATTCTATGTCCAGGTATAAGGTCGCATAATTGTGTTTTTACCAAGTTAATTTGTACCTGTGAAAATTCTCTCAACCAGAACAGAGTGGACCATGCAGTGTGAGACAAAATGAGACACATTTAAAGTGTTGTATATTGTCACAGGTCTCGGAGGGGAAATATGTAGATGCATTGCACCACAGACGCGACATATGCTCATTCAGTTCCAGCCAGATGGTCTACACATTCAGCATTTCCCCAGATAATGCAATCAATCTTGCATCATCTGAAAGACAGGGAAATCAAAGGACTTCACCTTGGAGTTGCACTTTAGAATCAAACTATCACAGGACCTGCCAACAGTACTCAGAAGCAGCAAAGGCAACAGCTGTCAGTCAAATTAATATGGAATCTAGGCAAGCTGCCACATTTCAAGCAGAAATAATGTTTGTATATAAAACCTTTGGAATATAAACAGTGATCATGAGATATGAGAATTGATATTAAATATGTTTTGGGCTGTCTGTTCAGCCTCAAAAATGGTTTTGGACATTAATTTTAAGAAAACATTATTTGATTTAGTCAGAAAAAAAGGATGATTTTACCTCAGTGGTTATTTTGGTCAAGAATGTCATACCCTATCTTAACCGTAAAACCATCCTGAATTTCACAAAAACGTTTCCTAAGGTGAAAAATTTTAAGCGGTCCGTTTTTTCCTATCTTTTTTAAATTTTAGTTTGTCTAAATAGTTTTTTTTGGGGGGGATTCTTTTGTTTTTCTATGTGGGGGAGGGGTAAGGAGGAAACCGCTTCCCAGTCGCTTCCTGGCGGGGATGCGACTATTTCTCCAAGTCGCGTCCTCGCCCCCCCCCCCCCCCCCCCCCCCCCGTGGCCTAACAATGGATTGGAGCGGCCTTTCTACCAGAGACTGGGAACGGACTAGAGCTTCAGCAGCAGCAGCGGCGCGGCACTGGATTCACCACGGAGTCGGCGATACCTACCTTGAGGTATCGCAGGGCTGTGGTTCACGGAGCTCCCAGCGCGGGCGACATCGCGGAGTCCCTGGGGCCCTTTGCCGAGGGCCGCCAGTGTTGAATCTCCGCCCGGCGTGGCCTGGGGACGTCGCGGAGGGCTCCGGAGGCCCCGACCACGGGTAAACATTAGAGGCAGATGACTGACTTTGGTGCCTTACCGGGTCACAGTGGGAAACTTTTGATTCTGCTGTGTGGGGATGTTTTTTATGATGAACTCTGTTGTGTGTTGTGTTCTTTACTTTATTGTATGGCTGTATGGTGATCACATTTCACTGTGCCAACTGGCACATGTGACAAATAAATGTATCTTGTATTAGTTTGTTAGAAACTTAAACAGTTCCTTCATGAAGACTGATACTAGTTATGAAGGTTTTCTAGTTAAACCATTGGTATTGCTAGCAATGAACAGTGGTGTGTAAGTCGTATCAAGCCAAAAAAATCACTCCGGAGCTAAAAACTCACAAAGCTATAAATTGTGGGGTGAGTTAGCTGAGAAATCTGAACCTTAAGTGAAGCTGCTGTAAAAGACTTCATGTACCTTGGCAAAGATATTAGTCCCACAGTAATGTTGGAGCCAAAGTAGAAGAATGGCAAGAGTAGTATCTCATAAGTACGGTAATGAGATCTGAAATTGTACATAAAACAAAAGATTTTAATGATGCAACTTTGAAATAGTATTGTACGTGAGGTACTGAAGTAATTGAGGGATAAAACAAATCTTCAAATAAGGTGTTCCGTAAGATGAAACCAGCATTAAATCCAGTTGCTAACAAAGGCCCACTACCAGTATCCCAAAGAAAATAGAACAACAGATACTGCTTGTTGTAATTGTCATATCTATATTATCACAGTAACCATACAAAAGTGGGCCAGAGAGCAGCAGTAAAGTGGAAGGCATTCTTAGCAGGGAAGAATAGAATATGACAGAGGACTGGCAACAACTGGTTTGGATCTGACTTCCTATACTTAACAAAGAGAGGCCTTGGTTGATAAAGGAATCTCTTCTTTTGATTTAGCTTTTTACTCCCACATTAATTGGAGCTGTTGTAAGGAAATTATATGTTGCCCTGTTGTAACAATGTCTACTTTAACACATCTGAGAGTCTTTAAAGCCACATGGTAGTTTTGTGTTAATTATGCATTGTTACTGATTGCAGGAAAACATTACCATCATCATGAGAAAGGTCTACTGTACCTCTGGGAAGTGGATAACACAGGGAGTGATTCAAATGAGTATGGATGAGTTGTTTTGTTGTCATTGTGCTGCCCTGCTAAAGTCCTGGGTTCTTTGATCTGGAGATTTCACTTTGAATAGGTTATTTCAGAAACCCTTTTCATGGAGAGGAATCTTTCAGAGGCAATTCATTACAATGCAATAGACTAAGCCCACCTGCGGAACTGCTGAAGTTATTAAACCTCCTCTGCCTTACTTGTTCATTGCCCAGATTGGAACAGAGCAACAGCCTTTTAGAAAAGGAATGTGCACAGAAATTTGTATTCATTCTTGTTATTAGGGTAATTTTGTTTCTGCTCTTTATATTAAAACTTGTGACAGCTTTGTGTTGCAGCAAGCAAGAATTTAATTGGCCTATCTGGGACATTTGACAATAAAACTCTTGACTTCAAAGTCCCAGACTCTGAGGGATTGTGAGCTGATGCACTGAAACATTGTTCGATGGGCACTGCACTGCTTAACACGAGTATTGTGCCAATACATATTTTCCAAGGAATGGAGTCATAAAAGCAGTAGCCCCTTTTGATAATAGTGTGTGGTGAAATGGTTTGCTTGGTGGCTTTCTCAGCGTAACAATATTTTCAGATGTGGCATCTGGAAAAAGAAAATAAGTTTGTATTTAGCTATTTTTCTCAACTACAGTTTGTTTCAAAAGCCAGAGAATTGATGCTGACATTGCATCCTCTGCCTGTATGTACTCCTTGTAATTATAGGTGACGTGAGAGTTACAAAAAACAGACATGTCGTGCTTCTTACAATGTTTTTAGTATCTCGTGGGATGTGGATGTCACAAGAAAAGCCAGCATTTAATGCCATTCTTGTGTGTTCTTGACTTATGCAGTTAATGCACTGATGATGCTCCCATGCTTTGTTGGAGAAGGAGTTGCAAGATTTTGGGGATCATGGAGTAAATTTATCGTAGCTGTTAGTTATATCAACTGTGTGTAATGCCGGCAGGAATTAGTTCATATTCCATCTGACTTCATCCATTCCTATATACAGGCATTGACTGATGGAATGTCAATAAAGGTTAGCAACGCTTTGTTTATGACCAAATCTGATGATCCTTTTCTTGCCATTGACGGTATAATCACAGCTTGAACTACATCTAATCCATTTCTGCAGCCTGCTGATACACTGAGATCTGGAGGAGCCATCTTGGGGAACGGCTGCTAACCAGCAGCCGTCCGTTTAACTCGCTTTTTTTTGTAGTTTTTAGTAAGTCCTGTCCTTTGTCTGTTGGCGAATGGACTTTTTAATGTGGGGGGAAGGAGGTAATTATACTTCTAGGTCCCTACCTGGTCGGTGAGGCAGCTTTTTCTCCGGGCTGCCCTGTCCTTGTGGCCTACCAGCGGGCTTGGACCGCCGTTTCCTTGCGGGGACCGCCCAGCACCTCGGCTTCGGTGACGGCACAGCGCTGGGGCGCTATCGCGGAGCGGGCGATGCCTTGCCTGGGTCGCCGCGCTGGATCGACGCGCTGGAGCTCCGGTGAGCTGTGACCGCCGAGATCAACACCTCCGGGCTGCGGGTCTGCGGAGCGGAGCGGGCGGCGCTGACTCTAACATCGGGAGCCTGGGAGCTCCAAACCGGTGCGGCCTTGTCGGCTTCAGAAGCCGCGGTCCCCAGTTAGGAAGCGGCCGTTTCAGGTGGCCCAGCCGCTGAGAGGACTCTCCCGACACCAGGGCAACACCACCCGGTGAGAACGGCCAGGAACATCGGGCCTCCATAGAGGCAATAGTGGAGGCCTCAATAGGCCTGACTTTGGGTGAACTGGGGATGGGGACTGGACATTGTGCCTTCCCCCACATTGGTAGCCATTGTGGGGGGATGATTTTTGTGTGTGTCAGTAAACATGTTAGTCTGTGTCCAAGATGGCTGTCGGAAGGGAGAGTGGACGCTGGCGCGCTTTAGCTGCCGCTGCTCTCTCTTCACATTGTGTTTTTGATTTTTCATTTGGTTTTTGATTTTTTGTCTTTGGATTGAATTATTTTTTTAATTTGTGCTTTGGTGAGGCCTTTATTATATATATTTTTTTACGATTATATGTTTTATTATTCTTGTTAATCTCTGTAAGGTGTCCTTGAGATTTTTGAAAGGCGCCCAAAAATAAAATTTATTATTATTATTAATGACCTTCCCAAAGTGGAACTCATTCTTGTTTAGAATCTCAGCGTTATAAAATAATGCAGCACAACAGAAGCTATTTAGGCTGAAGTGGCAGTGAAAGAACAACACACTTAATCCTTCCCCCTCCCCCAGATCCTTCTTCAAAACCCTCACATTTTGTTTTCTCTCTCCAAACATTAATCTAATACTGTTTTGAAGGCCATACTTTAAGCCACACCAGCCATTTCATTTCTGTTCATTTCTGGCCTTGGATGCTGTCTCTGTGGAGTTTACATATTCTCCCTTTGACCGCACTGGTTTCCTCTGGGTGCTCCAGTTTCCCCCACATTCCAAAGACTTGTGGGTTGCCAAGTTAATTGTTTGCTGTAAATTGCTCTTTTCATGTGCAGTTGAGTGGTAGACCGGGGAGGGGGGAGTGGGATTGGTGACAATGTGGAGAGAATAAACTTGGGTTAGTGTAAAAGGATAGTTGATTGTCAGTGTGGACGGTGGGCCAAAGGACCTGTTTCCATGCTTTATCGTTCTTTCTCACCACACGATCAGGTCGCGCAATGCAAATCACATCCACGTTGCAGAAAAGAGGGGTTTTTTTTTGTCATGACATCCCTATCACTTTCGCAAATTATATTGCAACTTTAATGTTAAAGGCATGGTTTGCTTCTAAGGTAAAACTCTTGCAATGGTACAATATGACAAGAAAAATTATCAGATGACCTAAAATCCCGAGGGGAACTTTCTTTTAGTATTTTGATTCTGCTTTTGGGCACTGAGATATCAACAGTGGCCAATCAACAGGAAAATAAGGAAAGGTCAATGTATTTTACACTGAGTTCACGGTTTATTATTTTAAAAGGCATCATTATACTATTTGTTGGAATTTACTGTTTAAGCAGAAAAATATAACTGTGGTTGTCCGCGACTTAAATTATTGTGCTCATAATATGAAATTCATTGAAAAATAATTGCTGTGCTAGGAATGTGATGAAATCTTCTTGCTTTCAAGACGTCACAATGATGAGATCAAGGTGTTTAGTCTTGGAGAGAATAGACAAAAAATGCTGGAGTAACTCAGCAGGACAGGCAGCATCTCTGGATAGAACGAATGGGTGACGTTTCAGGTCAAGACTATTCTTCTAAAGAAGAGTCTCGACCCGAAACGTCATCAATTCCTTCTATCCAGAGATGCTGCCTTTCCCGCTGAGTTACTCCAGCATCATCTCCACCACGCTGCACACAGTAATCGCGCATCTGGAACACAAGAACACATACGCCAGAATCCTGTACATTGACTTTAGCTCAGCGTTTAATACCATCATCCCACAGAGACTTGTGGAGAAACTAACCCTGCTGGGCCTCAACACCACCCTGTGTCACTGGATCTTGGACTTTCTCACAGAGAGACCGCAGTCAGTCCGTGTTGGCAAGAACACTTCGGGCTCGATCACGCTGAGCACCGGCTCCCCTCAAGGCTGTGTGCTCAGCCCGCTGTTGTTCACACTGCTCACACATGACTGTGCTGCCAGATTCAGGGACAATAAAATCATAAAGTTCGCGGACGACACTACAGTGGTGGGACTCATCAGTGGAGATGACGAAACAAGGTACAGGGAGGAAGTAGAACAACTGGTGGACTGGTGCGGCAAAAATAACCTGGAATTGAATGTCGAAAAAACTAAGGAGATGGTTGTCGACTTCAGGAGGGCGCAGCCAGAGCATACACCGCTCAACATTAATGGCACTGCAGTGGAGAGAGTGGAGAGCATAAAGTTCCTCGGTGTGCAGATAACGGACAACCTCACCTGGTCCAGGAACACCACTGGGACCGTCAAACGGGCCCATCAGCGACTGCACTTCCTGAGGAAACTAAAACAGGCCTCACTCCCCACCAACATCCTCAGGACTTTCTACAGGGGCACGGTGGAGTCTGTACTCACGTACTGCATCAATACGTGGTACTGCACCTGCAACTGCTCGGACAGGAAGGCTCTGCAGAGGGTAGTGAGGGGAGCAGAGAGGATTATTGGCGTCTCCCTACCCTCGGTACAAGAACTGTTCCAGAGCCGCTGTCTGAAGAAAGCACAGAGAATTGCCAAGGACAAACTGCACCCCCTCCACACACACCTGGATCTCTTGCCATCAGGCAAGAGATATCGAAGCATCAAAGCCCGGACTACGAGGCTGCTAAACAGCTTCCTACCACAGGCTGTGAGGCTGCTAAACAGTCACTCTGCACTCACAGTCACTTGACTTGACTCTGCGGCTGGCACGGACACTTTAATAACTGGCACTGGCCACTCAAATCAGCGGCCCCGGACATTTTTTTTTATGATTGGTTTACTGTTTTTAACATTGTGTTTTTTACCTGATTTTAACTATTTATTCTGTTCCATCAGGGACTGGATTGTTTTTTGTTAGTGTTATTATGTGAGAAGTGTTTTAAATTTCATGTGCGAGGCTCCGCTATTCACTGGGAAACGTCTTTTCATTTTGCACTGTACTTGTTGCTTGCAAGATGACAATAAAGGTTGATTGATTGATTGATTGATTGATGTGTCTATCTTCGGTGTAAACCAGCATCTGCAGTTCCTTCCTGCACTGATCTGGAGAGGATCTGGTTTTGTTGGTAGTCCATATATTTCCAGTTTGTGAAACTTTCGGGGCAAATACTAGTTTCTTGTTATTTAAAAGATTAGATGGGCCAAAAAAAAGTGATTGAATGAAAGTTCAATCACTGCAATCCCTGGCTAATGTATTATTATTATTATTTAGAAATAATATTAATTCCACAGAACCAAAAGCTTTAGTTTAGGTTGGCATAGTTCAATTATTAAATCTTTGTGTTTGGTTAAAAATCAATTTTATTTTTCTTGGGGATCTTTTCAAAATTGTATTTTACAGTTAGTCTAAACTGGAAACATCATGTGATATTTAGTTTATTCTTTCATTGTGGCTGGTGGATATCAGGTTTTGGCCCTGAAGATGTATCGCTGGCACTGAAACCAGTCACTGTCCAAATGTGTCAGGCAACAATTACTCCGGATTGATTTTTATCACAGTCAGTAATAGAAAATGTATTTATCTGAACCCAGTGGTATGTACATACAGTATTGCTTGCTTTCAAACGTTTCAAAGGTCTTTTATTGTCACGTGTATCACAAGGTACAGTGATATGTGAATTACCATACAGCCATACTAAAAAAAATCAACGACACACAACTACATAAAAGTCAACATATACATCCAACATATATATACAGCGGATTCCCCACATTCCTCACTGTGATGGAAGGCAATAAAGTCCAGTCTTCGTCCTCTTTATTCTCCCACGGGTGGGGCAGTCGAACGATCCGTCGGGGTGATCGTATCTCCTGCAGCCGGCTATCGAAGCCCCCGCGTCGGGGTGATCGAAGCTCCCGCGTTGGGGCGGTCAAGGTACCCGCGTCGGGCCGGTCAAAGCTCCAGAGGCTTGGAGTTCCCAAAGTCGGTCTCTAATAGAGACTGTGAGCTCCGTGATGTTAAAGTTTGCCGGGGCCCGCGGTTGGAGCCCCAAAGTCGACCCCCGACAGGGATCGTGAGCTCCGTGATGTTAAATCCGCAGGCTACCGTGGTGGAGCTCTCGAAGTCGGACTCCAGCAAAGACCGTCAACTCCTCGATGTTAGGCCACAGTGCGGACGGAGATACGATATAGAAAAAAAATCACATCTCCGTTGAGGTAAGAGATTAGAACAAGTTACCCCCGCCTTCCACCCCCCACATAAAACAAGCTAAAGAACACAAAAAACATAAATTTAACACATACAAACAAATAACAAAGAAGGAAGGGACAGACAGATTGTTGGCGAGGCAGCTATTGCTGGCGCCACCCTTTCTTTATTGGAAGTAGCTTAACATTTTTAGCCAATAGGTTAGATAATTTGCAAAGGAAAAATTACCTCAAGCCAGGTTTTGTCCAAAAGAATTGCAGACTACTACCATTTTCCATGAAAGCTTTTCCGTTAAGCCCCTGTCCCACCTAGGGAACCTGAACGGAAACCTCTGGAGACCTTGCGCCCCACCCAAGGTTTCTGGGAGGTTCCCGGAGGTTTTTGTCACTCTCCCTAATGGTCGAAAGTGGTCTCTGCGTAGTCGAGCTTCTTCTATGTTCCGGCGATTATTTCAAAAAATTCAAAACCGGCCTCGACTAAAAATTGGTCGCCGTTTTAAAAATTGGTAAATTTTTAGTCGAAGCCGGTTGCGATGCTAGTTGAAGGTGGTTACCAGAGGTTGCAGGTAGTGGAAGGTAAGACCTCCATGGTGGAATAAAACTGGGTGGCAAAAAAAGGTTAATATTAACATAAGCATGTGACCTCTGTCACTCCTGGGCGTGCTCAATCAAAGTTGCAGAGTTCTTTTAGCAGAGAAAAGTTATTTTTTTCTTACAATAAAAGTCTCCCAGGTTTTTTTTTAAATAATTCTGAACCATGAGAGCAGGGAAGGAACAAGTTAGGTGGATGTTACTAAAAGTACATCTACTGCTGTTAGCAGCAGCCCTTTTGCTTCATCAGCCTTTCAGGAAAGGCAGAAGGGAAAGCACAAGGGTGAAGAAGAAGTAGAATAAGAGGTGTCAGTGGGTGAAGCCCTTCTTGCAAAGAAGATTGATGCTTGGACAGTATGATAACCTGATGAATGTGCTGCAAGAGGACGATTTGTCTGCATTTAAAAACTTTCTACGAATCACACCTGAGCTGTTTAGTGAGCTGAAGGAAACTGTGGGTCCCCTACTGGAAAAAAAGGAGACCTATATTCGTAGAAAGTTTTAAAATGCAGACATATCCTCCTCTTGGGGCACAAGGTCTCCAGAAGTTTCCTTTCAGGTTTCCTAAGTGGGACAGGGGCTTTACTGTCACCCGATCTCTCGTGTCCTTAGCTCTGCTGGAGAACTGTAAAGAAACATGAACAGCAGTATTAAATTAAATGATTTTTGTGAGGCAGTAAAGTAGATTGAAACATTGATATATTTACTCAACAATATTTTAGGCTTTTTACCCCAAATTCAGCAGCACAGCCTGGAAACAGGAAACCTGATGTACAGCTAACCATCGTTGAATGGACCTTAGGGGAGGGAATGACAAACGTTTGAGTATAGAAGTTGGGATGTAATGTTAAAATTGTACAAGGCATTGGTGAGGCCAATTCTGGAGTATGGGGTACAATTTTGGTCGCCTAATTATAGGAAGGATGTCAACAAAATAGAGAGAGTACAGAGGAGATTTACTAGAATGTTGCCTGGGTTTCAGCAACTAAGTTACAGAGAAAGGTTGAACAAGTTAGGGCTTTATTCTTTGGAGCGCAGAAGGTTAAGGGGGGACTTGATAGAGGTCTTTAAAATGATGAGAGGGATAGACAGAGTTGACGTGGATAAGCTTTTCCCACTGAGAGGAGGGAAGATGCAAACAAGGGGACATGACTTGAGAATTAAGGGACAGAAGTTTAGACGTAACATGAGGGTGAACTTCTATACTCAGAGAGTGGTGGCTGTGTGGAATGAGCTTCCAGTGAAGGTGGTGGAGGCAGGTTTGTTTTTATCATTTAAAAATAAATTGGATAGTTATATGGACGAGAAAGGAATGGAGGGTTATGGTCTGAGCGCAGGTATATGGGACTAGGGGGAATACGTGTTCGGCACGGACTAGAAGGGTCGAGATGGCCTGTTTCCGTGCTGTAATTGTTATATGGTTATATGGTTATTGCCAATTGTCCACTATAACTGAGTGAGGATTCGTCCCATCGTCGCTCCGTGAAACAATGAGTTGTTTTGAAATACAAAGTTTTCACCTGCTTTCCGTGGACACGGCTGGGCAATATTCTGCATTGTTGCATTGATACCACATTGCCGAACAATTGAAGAACTATAGACAAAAGTCGAGGCACAGGTTAGAAATAAGCTCTACAGAATTTGGTTGTGAATCGTAGCGAACGATGAATGAACTGAAACTCAATGACCATCCCCATCCTCAACAATGGAAAAGACAAGGCTGACATTGGCAGCTATCTTCACTGTCAAGCAAACAATCTAATTTTGCCACCACCCAAGGCCCAACTATGATAGAAAGATCATCTCTGCCGATTCATTTCCCTTCATATGATTTCACAAAGTAGCACATTCATGAGGATGTAGGCCCCCAACAATATTGTGGTTGTGGTGCTGAAAGCATGGCGTCCAATGTGAACGGAGGCTCTTGCCCTGCTGCTCCAGTACAGCTACAGCTGGCAATGTCCTGGCAAAGTGGAAGGGGACATCCTTCTGCAAAGCAAAGAATGAAGCCAGTCCAGACACTTACAACCTTATGAGCCTACATCCCATCAGTAAATTGATGGAATATGTCACTGATTGGCACTATCTTGTGATACTTAGACAATAAACTGTTCAGTGATGCTCAGTTGGCATTTTGCCATGTCCACTTAGCTTCAGAACTCATTACAGCCATTTAATGGAGTAAAGAGCTGAATTCTAGAGAACAAGTGTGGATGATTATCCCGGGCATAGAAATAGACCGAGGCGTCCTGATAAAACGAGTAGGAATCAGGGAGCAATTCACCACTTACCAAAGTCCTATCTATTGCAAATAAAGATGTTTGTGGTTATTGGAAGTTAGCCATCTTCTCCTCAAAACATCACTGTAAGTGTTCCTTAGAGTAGTATTTACCATCTTCATCTGCTTTATTATAAGCCTTTCCTCTCTCGTGGCAGAAACGAGAATGCAGCTGATTTATTGCACAAATTTCATCTACAGTTCATTAGAAAATGTTCCCAAAATACACCGAGACATCGACGACATTCAACTAATATGTTTTGTTCGACAATAATTCACACCACATGCATTCAAGACAATGACAACCTCTAATAAAGAACATAAAGACAATTTACTTGATATTTAGTGGTATTAACATTGCCAAATCCCCATTAAATATCCAGGAGGTCACCAGAAACTTATTCAGCTGTATAAATAGTTCAGAACTGAGATCAGAAACATAGAAAATAGGTGCAGGAGTTGGCCATTCGGCCCATCGAGCCAGAACCGTCATTCAATATAATGGTGGTTGATCACACAAAATCAGAGTTCTGGCTTTGTCCCCATATCATTTGATTCCCTTAGCCCTCAGAGCTAAATCTAACTCTTGAAAACATCCAGTGAATTGGCCTCCACTGCCTTCTGTGGCAGATAATTCCACAGGTTCACAATTCTCTGGGTGAAAAGGTTTTTCCTCATCTCAGTCCTAAATGGCCTACCCCTTAGTCTTAAACTGTAACCCCTGGTTCTGGACTCCCCCAACATCGGGACCATTTTTTCTGCATCTATTTTGTCCAATCCTCTAAGAATCTTACATGTTCTATAAGATTTCCTCTCATTCTTCTAAATTCCAGCGAATACAAGCCCAGTCGACCCATCCTTTCATCATATGTCAGTACCGCCATCCCAGGAATTAACCTGGTGAACCTATGCTGCACTCCCTCAACAGCATTAATCTCCTTCCTCAAATTAGGAGACCAAATTTGCACACAATGCTCTGGGTGCAGTCTCACCAATGCCCTGTACAACTGCAGTAGGACCTCCTTGCTCCTAAACTCAAATCCTCTTGCAATGAAGGCCAACATGCCATTAACTTCTTTCACTGCCAGGTCAGAAGCTGGATATCTTGCAGTGAGGGGTTCACATCCTGATTCCCCAAATCCAGGAATATGCTGGGATTCCCTCCATTTATGTGGATGAGAGCAGCTCCCATAGCAGTTAAGCACCATTGGCATGTCCAAGGTCTTGATCAGCATCGTAAACATTCCCTACTGTTGGTTTCCCTTACCATCCATTGGCAAGGTAACTCTGCAGGCACCTGCCCATCCCTGTTTTACCACGAGAAGGTCAAATTCATCAGGGTCATGAGAACTCCACCATTTTGGTGGGGAACTGTACATCATTCCCATAATCTGTTCACCAAAATACTGGAACTCATTAACAGTATAGGGTTCATACTCTACATCAACTGCACTGGTTCACCTGGTTGAAGTGTAAAGAGCATTATCTTTTCTAGAACAATTAGGGATTGAAGAATAAATGCTGGATTTACACAAATCTCTTATAAACAGTCCAATTAAAAATGTGTTAAGGGCGGAGCAGCGATTGTTGCAGAGTTGCTGCTTCACAGCGCCAGAGACCCGGGTTTGATCCTGACTATGGGTGCTGTCTGGAGTTAGTATGTTCTCCCTTTGACCCTATGGGTTTTCTCCCGGTGTTCCGGTTTCCTCCCACACTCCAGAGACGCACAGGTTTATGGGTTAATTGGATTTAGTAAATTCCACATTGACCCTAGTGCATAGGATACTCTTAGTGTATGGGATGATCGCTGCTTGGTGCAGACTTGGTGGGCCGAAGGGCCTGTTTCCACACTAATAATAATATTAATAATAAATTTTATTTTTGGGCGCCTTTCAAGAGTCTCAAGGACACCTTACAAAAATTTAGCAGGTAGAGGAAAAACATGTAAGGGGAATGAAATAAATAGTAGAGACATGACTAGTACACAAAGTAAAGACAGAATTCAATTCAAAACACAATATGAGGCAATTAATGCACAGATGAAAAGGGAGGGGGACGTGGGGCTAAGGATAAGCAGAGTTGAAGAGATGAGTCTTGAGGCGGGACTGGAAGAAGGTGAGGGACATGGAATTGCGGATCAGTTGGGGGAGGGAGTTCCAGAGCCTGGGAGCTGCCCTGGAGAAGGCTCTGTCCCCAAAACTGCGGAGGTTGGACGTGTGGATGGAGAGGAGACCGGCTGATGTGGATCTGAGGGACCGTGAGGGTGGTAGGGGGAGAGGAGGTCAGTGAGATATGGGGGGGCCAGATAGTGGAGGGCTTTGTAGGTGAGGATAAGGATTTTGTAGGTGATCCGGTGGGAGATGGGAAGCCAGTGAAGTTGTTTGAGGACTGGAGTGATGTGATGCCAGGATTTGGTGTGGGTGATGAGTCGGGCGGCTGCGTTCTGGACCAGTTGGAGTCGGTTGATGTAGGTGGAGCTGATGCCAAGGAGAAGTGAGTTGCAATAGTCCAGTCGGAAGGAGATGAAGGCATGGATGAGTCTTTCAGCAGTGGGAGGTGTGAGAGAGGGTCTGAGTTTGGCGATGTTGCGGAGATGAAAGAAGGAGGTTTTAATGACATGGCGGATGTGAGGCTCAAGGGAGAGGGTGGAATCAAAGATCACACCAAGGTTGCGGGCCTGGGCAGATGGGGAAACAGTGGTGCCGTCGATGGTGAGAGTGGGGTTATTAATTTTGTTGAGTGTGGCTTTGGAGCCTATGAGGAGGAATTCTGTCTTATCGCTGTTGAGTTTGAGGAAGTTATGTTGCATCCAGGTTTTTATAGCTGACAAACAGGAGTTGATATGGGAGAGGGGGGTTGTGGGGGGATTTGGTGCCGAGGTAGATCTGGGTGTCATCGGCGTAACAGTGGAAGTCCAGGTTGAAGTGGCGGAGTATCTGACCAAGGGGGAGGATGTAGATGATGAAGAGGAGGGGGCCGAGTACGGAGCCTTAGGGAACGCCTTGAGTGACTGTGGCTGTAGCAGAGGTGTGGTTGTGGAGAGAGATGAAGTGGGATCTGTTGGAAAGGTAGGAACGGAGCCAGCTGAGTGCAGAGCCTTCAATGCCGAGGTCTTTTGAGTCTGGTGAGCAGGATGTTATGGTTCACTGTATCGAAGGTCACTGTATCACTAATGTCTAAAGCGTAAAAGGGATTGTATGGATTAGATTAATTCACTATGTTCCTTGGAAATGGATGTCATCTTGAGTCCCGGTACACTCACTATACAGGTTAAATCATGTGTAGTAGTGGAATATCAAGGATTGTTTGCCACTCGCAGAGTGGGTAAAATGCATGTAATGAAAAAGCAGTGCCTGGCATTTGTAAAATGCTCAGATATTTTGGCTTAAAAATGAACAGTCAAATTTTACAACATGTTCAGATTAAAATTACACCTACTTCAAACAAACGAGCCTGATGCAATTCTTTTTCCCCAGTGAGGTACTTAAAGAGTTACAATAGATTAGTTATATAGTAAATCCAGCTGAAATAATTTGTTGTTTCAGTAAATGCATGAATCTATAAAATTTGCATGAAAAAGCTAGAATTCCAATATCTGCAGATTCTTAAGTGAGAATTGAATATTCTGACAGTACCAAACATCTAAAGAAACGAGGATTTCCATTTTTTAGTTTCAGGCTATATAAATTCAATAAGTTTTTAGTCAAATATAATTTTCAATAAAAATACATCCTTTTCATAGAAAAATATCCAGAATTGTTGCCAGCTTTAAACATGACAAGCCATTTATTTGGTGCAGACAATGCCATGTTAGAATAATCTGCATTAATCTACAGCCTGAAGAAAATCAGTATAATATAGTTCAACAGTCTGTGACTGAGCTTTGGTCTATCTTGGGATCATTTGGGAGGTGTTTCATATCCCTTCACGTGAAAGTGGATTTATAATCTCAGCTATGATCTTCTGCTTGGCGCCAACCAGTTGCTAATATCGAACTAGCTCAGAAAGGCACATATACTGTCTTTATCTCCTTCCTAGTTCAAACAATTATGGTGCAAGCTTGTGGGCAATATTTAAAAGGTACAGAAGCGCTAAAGATTCATATTTTTACAGCATGGAAGCACATCCTTCATTGTAACCCATTGTGTCCATGCCAACCAAGATGCATAACGGTGCTTAGCTCATTTGCCTCCATTTGACCCATGTACCTCTAAACCTTTCCTATCCTGTCAAAACTCAAATATTCACTCAGAACCTACATCTGATCTGAACACTCAACAGAAATACAGTACTATTGAGAGTGTTTTAGCCCAGTGAGCAATGGTACATTTCTAGGAACTATAATGCTGGTTTTGAAACTTATTTAGAGACTTCCAAAAATACATGAAATTAATAAACCCAACACTCTCCAAACCAGAAATCTTTTCTTGAAATGTAGTTTTTATCTGTGGTATTCTTTGCCTCAGAGGGCGGTGGAGGCCAGTTCTCTGGATACTTTCAAGAGAGAGCTAGATAGGGCTCTTAAGGATAGCGGAGTCAGGGAATATGGGGAAAAGGCAGGAACGGGGTACTGATTTGGGATGATCAGCCATGATCACATTGAACGGCGGTGCTGGCTCGAAGGGCCGAATGGCCTACTCCTGCACCTATTGTCTATTATCTTTTTTTCTACCATTTCAACTTGCCTTAGGTTAGAAGGTTTCTCTGTTGATCATTAATTTTCTTTATCCATTGGAGACTACAGTAAACAGTACCAGACTCCTAGTTTCACATTTTGATTAGCTACAATCAGGCTGCCCATGTATAATTAAACCTCCTTTGCTGAATGTTGGCATGCATAATTCATACGCTGGAAGGGAGCAGCCGGGCAAGGATGTACTTTCCTTGATCAGATGTCACGACTCAAATTTCTGTCATCATCAATCACAGATGTGTTCAGGTACATTACACTTTACCTGCAAAGCAGCATCCCAGGTTGCGGCTGTAGATTATCAAGGTGCTTCGCGGAGCTGGGCTAATCAATTTCTATGTGTAGGACAGAACTGCAGATGCTGGTTTAAACCGAAGATAGACACAAAAAGCTGGAGTAGCTCAGCGAGTCATACAGCCCCTCTGGAGAGACCTGAAAAGTCACCTATTTCCTTTCTCCAGTGATGCTGTCTGACCTGCTGAGTTACTCCAGCTTTTTGTGTCTATCATCATTTTTTATATCAGGCCCAGCCTGATAAATCAGGTATCTTAATAATGCATCCGAAAAATACTTTCTAATCTGTTTTGTTATTTGTGGGGATACCGTTAAATTTAGTAAAATCCTTTATTTTGCGCTTTAAGTGGTATTGAGTTTTTTTTAACCAAAATCTTGTTTTCTTTTTACATAAACTGTAATAGAATTGGATTTAGTGTTCAGTTTATTAATTTCATGTATTTTTGGAGGTCTTGCAACATTTTACAATAGTCCATAAGTTACATAATGCAGGGGGTTGTTTAGCAACAGCAATCATTGTTTTGAGAGCTCTTGACATTTCAAACATGAGTTAAAGAGTCAATGGTTCTAGTTACACTCAACTGTATGAATTTACTGCATTATGTTTTTATGAAATGCGTTGAATTTCACTCAGTGCACCAGGGAGCTTCAAAGTTTTCCACCAATGTTAGGATCCTCCTTTGTATCAGTCAGTTATATGTCCTCATGCTCCAAAGCAGTGATAGCTGGCCATTCTTTTTTTTTTCCTTTGTCCCAAGTTAAGGGAAGGCAGTTTTGTCACAACAGAAACTTAAAAATGGTAACAGAATAGAAGGAAAGCCGACCCTATGTTACCTTCTCTTCCTTTCTCATTTATTTTTCCTCCTGAATAGGGAGGGTCAAATGCATGTTCACGAACAAGCTGGATGACAGATGTGTTACACCAGATGACGATTACACTTGCCAACAAAACCCTAGTATCAAACAATATCAAATTGGGTGACAAAAATGTAACAACTTGTATTTGCTACCACTTCCTTCTTTCTAATAACTGCCTGTGGACAAAAGTTGAACAAAGGGGACTATGGAGGCATGAGAGAGGAGCTGGCCAAGGTCGACTGGAAAATAATCCTCGCAGGAATGATGGTGGAACAGCAATGGCAGGAATATTTGGGCATAATCCAGAAGATGTAGGATCATTTCATTCCAAAGAGGAAGAAAGATTCTAAGGGGAGTAAGAGGCAACCGTGGCTGACAAGGGAAGTTAAGGATGGAATAAAACTAAAAGAAAAGGTGTGTAACACAGCAAAGGGTAGCGGGAAGGCATTGCAGAGGGTGGTGAAAATTGCCCAACGCATCACCGGTTCCACGCATTGAATCTGACAAGCGTGGCGGAACAGCAATGACTGCACCCCAACCATGGACTTTCCCTGGGAGCGCTAAGGTCCTCCGTTGCCGAACCAGATGTAGGAACATTTCATGGCCAAAGAGGAAGAAAGACCTCGGTCTAATCACCCCCCCCCCCCGGAGTAAGAGGCAAATCGTTTGTGGCTGACAAGGGAAGTTAAATGTATGGAATAAACTGTACACTGACAAGACAATGTGTGTTGAACACAGCAATCTGAATCTGAATCGGAAGCTAGAGGATTGGGAAACTTTCAAAGGACAACAGAAGGTAACAAAGGGCAATACGGGGTGAAAAGATGAAGTACGAGGGTAGGCTGGCCAAAAATATAAAGATGGATTATAAATTCTTCTTTAGGTATGTTAAGAGAAAAATATTAATAAAGACAAATATGGGTCCCTTGAAGGCAGAAACAGGTGAAATTATAGGGAACAAGGAAATGGCATAAGAGTTGAACAGGTACTTGTTGTGTGAGTTTGAGATAGTTTGAGATTGTTTATGTCTTCACTAAGGAAGACACAAACAATCTCCCAGATGTACTATAGGACAGAAGATCTAGGGAGACAGAGGAACTGAAAACATTTTGCATTAGGAGAGAAATAATATTGGGTTGACCGATGGACTGAAGGCTGATAAATCCTTAGGGCCTGAAGTTCTGCATCCCAGGGTACTCAAGGAGGTGGCTCTAGCAATTGCGAATGCATTGGTGATCATTTTCCAATGTTCTATAAATTCAGGATCACTTCCTGTGGATAGGAGCTTTTCAAGAGAGGAGCAAGAGGGAAAATGTAGAATTATAGACCAGTTAGCCTGACATCGGTGGGGAAGATGCTGGAATCAAATATTAAAGAAGAAAAACGGCGCAGTTTGGATAGCAGTAAAAGGATCGGTCTGAGACAGCATGGATTTATGAAGGGGAAATCCTGCTTGACTAATCTTCTGGAATTTTTTGAGCATGTGACAAGTAAAATGGATGAAGGAGAGTCAGTGGATGTAGTGTATCTGCTCGTTCAGAAACCATTTGATAAGGTCCCACACAGGAGATTAGTGGGCAAAATTAGAGTACATGGTATTGGGGTAGGGTATTGACATGGATAGATTTGTTGGCAGACAGGAAACAAAGAGTAGAAATAAACGGGTCCCTGTCAGAATGGCAGTCAGTGGTGAGTGGCATGCTGCAAGGCTCGGCATATATATATATTACAATATATATTAATGATTTAGATGATGGAATTAAAAGTTACTCTAGCAAATTTGCAGATGGCACAAAGCTGGGTTGCAGTGCGAACTGCAAAGAGGATGCTAGGAGGCTACAGGGTGACTTGGACAGGTTGAGTGTGTTGGCAGATGCAGAAAAAATGTAGATAAATGTGAGGATATCCACTTTGGCAGCAAGAGCAAGGAGGCAGATTATTATCTCAATGGAGTCAATTAGGAAAAAGGGAAGTGCAACGAGACCTGGGTGTCCTTGTACACCAGTCACTGAAAGTAAACATTCAGGTACATCAGGCAGTGAAGAAAGCCTTCATAACAAGAGGATTTGAGTATAGGAGTAATTGCCGTCCCACAATGCGAGTTCATTCAAGAGCTCTCCCGAGTTTAAAAAAAAATCAAGCTCGTGGTAAGCACGGAGAATGAACGTAGCGGGTACATCGGAGCTCGGGGACAATGCTTAGCGGCTTGTAACTCTAAGGGCAGGTACTCGGGGAGACTCGCTAACGACATGTTGAAAAATGTCCACGAGAGCCCCGAGTACCGACGAGCGGCTATTACCATAAATCTCCGAGTTAAAATCAGGGCAAACTCGGGAGAACTCTTTGAATGAACTCGTACAATAGGACAGGGCTTTTCAAGAGGTCCTTCTATAGTTGTACAGGGTCCTGGTGAGACCATATCTGGAGTATTGTGTGCAGTTTTGGCATCCTAATTTGAGGAAGGACATCCCTTGCTATTGAGGCAGTGCAGCGTAGGCTCACGAGGTTAATCCCCGGGATGGCAGGACTGTCATATGAGGAAAGATTTGAAAGACTGGGCTTGTATTCCCTGGAATTTAGAAAGATGAGAGGGGTTCTTGTAGAAACATATAAAATTATAAAAGGACTGGAAAAGCTAGATGCAGGAAAAATGTTCCCAATGTAGGGGGAGTCCAGAACCAGGGGTCACAGTCTAAGAATAAAGGGGCTGCCATTTAAAACTGTGATGAGAAAAAACTTTTTCACCCAGAGAGTTGTGAATTTTTGGCATTCTCTGCCACAGAAGGCAGTAGAGGCCTTTTCACTGGATGAATTTAAAATAGAGTTAGATAGAGCTCTTGGGGCTAGCGGAATAAAAATATATGGGGAGAAGGCAGGCACGGGTTACTGATTGTGGATGATCAGCCATGACTACATTGAATGGGGGTGCTGGCTCGAAGGGCCAAATGGCCTCCTCCTGTACCTATTTTCGATGTTTCTATGTCTATGTTTCTATGACATGACACATCATTACACAGCTAAAAAGGTTATTGTGCCAATTACAGCTTAACCAATGGAGGTCCAATTGGTAATTTAAAGATGCACATGGGCAGGATATGTCACGTGTGTATTGGCATTTGAGTATCAAGTTTATACTGGCACAACCTTGTCCTTATCTTCAGACTATCCTGCACCCACCCTTCAATAACTCAGGTGTGGGTCAGTTGACTGATCCACCAAGACCAAGATCAGGATGGCTGTAATTTTTCCTTTGTTGCAGATGCCTCTTTGACACAAGCCAGCTGACCAATTATTTCTACTAATCAGCGACCTAGACGACACAATTGACTTGCACTTGGTTCCCTCTTGTTAGCAAACTTCCTACAGTTAATTCACATAGCTATTGTTTGCTCAGTCTGAAGAAGGATTTCGACCCGAAGCGTCACCTATTTCTTTTCTCCAGAGATGCTGCCTGGCCTGTTGTGTTACTCCAAAACGTGTGTCTGTCGATTGTTTTTCTGTAACTGATTAATGATCAATTAACAAGGTCCTGAATCAACAGTTCCCGCTGATTTACATTGTGGCACTGCTGTTATTTATTTCAGATACTTTTGGTTAATCAGTATTTTCTTACTTTAATGGCAAGAATACCTTTAGGTTGTCATTTGCATTTATGTTAAAAAATAAATACAATTGGGTTGAGAAAGATTGCAAATAATTGAATAGATTTGAAAACTGACATGGTTGTGGCAGCATTAAAAAAAAGATTGCAATTGCAACCAATAAATTCTTTTCTACTGTATATGAGGATTAGGTGCAGAAAAACTTTAAAAAAATAAAATACTGCGAAAATAGAGTGTTTTAACTTAAATGCAATTTTAGTTTTGGCTTTCCTTTGAGAGAAATAATGGAATGGCATCAATAGTGAGATCTAATAAACACAGGAAGTCATCAAAGTCAGAGGGTGTTATGGCCAGCAGCATTTAATGGCAGACCTTTCATATAATTTGCACCACAGTTGATCAGCCAACAGTTTATATTTATGTTTAGGAATGTTGCCTGGAAAATAATTTTATGGATATTGCTTGTTAAAACCTTTCTGTTACAATGCATTTGAAAACTATTTTATTGAAAGAGAAGTACATGCAGATCTGCACTTAGCAATACCCTCTTCTTAATTTTATTTTTCTCTTTCACATCAACAGATGCAGCAGCTCTTCTATGAGAATTATGAGCACAACAAAAAGGGGTACATTCAGGATTTGCATAACAGCAAGATTCATAATGCTATCACACTCCATCCCAATAAAAGACCCTCCTATCAATATAGACTGCATAACTACTTGCTAACCCGGAAAGTTTCAGAGCTACGCCATCGCACCATCCAGTTGCATCGAGAAAGCGCTTCCATGAGCAAGCTCAGCAATACTGAAGTGCGCAAGGAGGATCAACAGCTTGGTATGATGCCTTCTTTTATGCGTTTCCAGCCTCAAGACAGAAACGAGGTCCTTGAGTGGGAATTTCTGACTGGGAAGCACCTTTACAGCATGGTGGAGACACAAATCCCTCGGCAAGGCATCAACAGTATGCTGCGTGCAGCCCTGGATGACTGTATAATGCAAGTTATGGAAATGATCAACTGGAATTCTAAGACAAGAGGACGTGTAATTGAATTTAAAGAAATTCAATATGGCTATCGCAGAGTTAATCCCATGTATGGTGCAGATTACATCCTGGATCTGTTGCTACTTTACAAGAAGCATAAAGGGAGAAAGGTAACTGTTCCTGTGAGACGCCATGCTTACATTCAACAATCGTTCAGTAAACCATTCATGAAGGAGGCTGAAGAACTTAATGCCAGAGAGCTTGCAGAAAGCATAAACAGCGAGGCTCAGTCATTCTCCTTCCTCTCAAACTCACTGAAGATCTTTTCACCGTTCCAATTCACAGAGAGCACCAAAGAGCTGAAGCAGCGTAATGACCAGAAAGTTCACATCCTAGTCCCCCTCACTGGAAGGTACGACATATTTGTCCGGTTCATGGAGAACTTTGAGAAAACTTGCCTTATTCCAAAGCAGAATGTAAAATTATCCATATTGTTATTCAATTCTGATTCAGTCCCAGACGAAGGCAATCACATGCAGTTAATGAATGAGCTCAGCCGAAAGTATCCTACAGCAGATATGACCATTCTCCCAATGAGGGGAGAGTTCTCTAGAGGCTTGGCCCTAGAAATGGGCTCCTCTTCGTTACATAATGACAGTTTGTTGCTCTTCTGCGACATTGACTTAATTTTTATTCCAGACTTTCTGCAGAGATGTAGGGACAATACAATTCAGGGAGAACAAGTTTATTTTCCTGTAATTTTTAGTCAGTATGACCCAAAAATAGTTTATGGTGGGAACCCTGTAAATGATAACAACTTTGTTTTCACGAAGAAGACCGGTTTCTGGAGGGATTATGGCTTTGGAATTGTTTGCATATACAAGAGCGATTTATTGCAAGTTGGCGGATTCGATACTTCCATTCAGGGTTGGGGGCTGGAGGATGTTGATCTTTTTACTAAGGTGATCTCTTCCGGCTTGACTGCATTTAGAAGCCAAGAAATTGGGGTTGTCCACATTTACCACCCTGTTCACTGTGATCCTAACATAGATCCTAAGCAATACAAGATGTGTCTAGGGTCCAAAGCAAGTACATTTGGATCGACAATGCAGCTAGCTGAACTCTGGCTTGAAAAACATCTAAATGGTGGATACAACAGAACTATATCCTGACATTCAAGCTCCTTATCTAACTCTTCAAAGGGTTTTACCTCAGATTTTTACATTGTTATGCTTTTGGTTCTCCAGTCACCTCTTCCAAAGAAGATTTTCAAAGCATTAAGACAAGGTGAATAACATTCATGAATATTTTAATGTCCTATGGAAAGTGCTTTGAAAATGGTTTTTTTTGATCATTGCCTAAAAGTGGGGAGATTCAAAACACTTGGGAGTACTGTTGGTCGTATTTCTCCTGTAGGCTTTGTAAAAGTGCTTCTTGTGTCAGAATCTGAACTGCAAGTCAAATCTGATACGTTGGAAATAATGCCACAAAAGTGCTTTAAGCTTCAAGTGGGAAAGAACTATTGTAGACTTTTTAATTTATGTTCAGACTTTAAAATTGTTGACATTCACCATCTGCAGTATTTTTTAATAACTATGTGAACAAATGTATGATTGTATGTTTGCTTTTAAAAACTTTTATGTGGGAATATATTCTCGCAAGATTACAGGTACTGGTGACCAAGCTCGAAATGTCAGAAAATGTATGTATTCCGTATAATGTGTACAGCGAGTTTAGATGACTCCTGGTTTCTTCAATGGAAACATGCTGCAAGTAGGCATGTATCCTCATTCCTTTAGCTTTGTGTCTTTAAATGCCCCTACAGTTTGCCGCTTAGAAATCATCTGAGAACAATCTTATTTATAATAAAGTATCTGCATAACATTATTTCACTTCTTAAATATGGTTGGATTGTTTTTGTCGATTTTATGAAAATCACTCATTCGAGGAACAACTCACTGTTTTAATGAAGGTGTTTTATAATTCCATTAATAATTTTTGCATAGGTCGTCGTCTTTGGAAATACCCAGATCTACTGCTGAAAATAGATTGGAAATTTTCTGAAAAGCCATTGTTACTATACACCTGAAATCCCTCTACTTTTCCATGGTTACTTTACCCAGTTGGGTGTTGTTACTCTTTGTGCCATATTTCAATATGCTGACACTTGGGGTGGAATACTATTGTTCATAGAGCAACCAAAATGGTCAGAGTAGCTATGTTGAGTAGCAAGATGAATTTGTCAAATCTGAATGTGCCGTGGCAGCGAGTCAGTGCGACATCTTGAGCTGAAATTAAAACAGACTGTGCTGGAAAGTGCTGGAAAGATGCCCATCTGTGGAGAGGAAAGTAGGGTTGACACCAGAAATGGAAAAGTAAGATAAATGTGCTTTAAGTTGCAGAGAGAGGGAGAAGGGTAAAAAGATCAGAGGGAATATGAGAATATCTATGCCAGATACAAGACCAAGGCTGTCCAGATGATTAATACCTTTGTTCCTTTGATGAATTAAAGTGAGACAAAGAATAGACCAGTTCTGACACAAACATAAGGTTGGAAGTGGCTATCAGGGTCACATTAGTAGACTGAATTTAGTAGTCATCACCCAACATGTGTTTCGTTTCTCCAGTTTAGAGGATAGTACCAAATGCAGTGTTCTAAATTCAAAGAAAGGCAAGTGATTTGCTGCTTCACCTTGAATGGTGGCTGGGTCCATGGATAGTGCAAAGAAATAAGATGAAAGAACAAGTGTTCCTGAGAAAATGCTGTGAGAAAGGGATTTGCTTTGAGGGAATACTCCCTCAGAAAGTCAAAAGAAGAGGGGAAGATGCATTGAGAGGTGGAATTTTAATAAAGTTGTTAGGGATTTAAAGAGGAATGTGGAGGCAGGCAGGGCAGAGGGCGAGAGCAAGGTAAATCTATACTTGGTTTCACCACCAAGGGAGGGGAACACATGAACAGAGGTGGCATCTATACCCAGCTTGTAAGTTTCCCCTCTGCCCTTTGCTCCAGCAGGATTTAATAAATTAAGTGGATTTTTAATGCAATTTTCTCTTTTATATACAATGGCGTAATTCCAAAGTTGCCAGTAACTTGGGGGTTGATGCCAACAGAGTGGCATAAAGATCGAGGTCTGTGTAGTCAGTCAACACGGGTTTGGGGATGCGAGTTATTGTGGATGTCACCAAATAGTTATCTGGGGAGGAGAGAGTTCAGGCGGAGTTAAGTGTTTGGGGAAAGGTAGAGGATTATGATCACTATACAAAATGCTACAAAATCCTGCTTCTGTCTGGAGGTCCCAGAACAGGATGAAGATCATCAATGGAAGAAACTCATTCAATTTCTCTCTCCACAGATGTTCCCTGACCTCAAAAGTTCCAGAGCATGGAAATAGACCCTTCCACTCATGCCAACCTATTTATACCAACTCCATTTACCAGCACTTGGTCTGTATTTAGGAGTGTGATGATAAAAAAAAATCTTCCCGTGGATAATTGCCAATCTACGGATCTCTCAATCCCTGAAGCCTTTGAATACACACACCAAGATTCATAATTAATCTCCTGTTTAGCATCCCTCTATACTCACAACTTTGCACACCTCCACAGCCATTCATTTTTCCTTCCAATCTGCTCCATCATACATTTCTTCGGAGATCATGGTTTGCAAATAGGAGTATGGGTAAGAAAGCCTTTGAAACAAGTTTAGTAATGCGAAGTCATTCATCAGTGCATAATGTATCGATTAATTAAAAGGCAGAGCATAGAAAAAACACCCTTTGGCCCACTGAGTCCACAGTGACCCGCGATCACCAGTTCTATGATATCACATTTAAGCATCAACTCCCTGCACATTAGGAGCAATTTAGAGAAGCCAATTAATCTACAATATCACAAGGTGGGAGGAAACCGGTGCACCTGGAGGAAACCCACAGAGCCTAAGGAGAACATGCAAACTCAACACAGACAGCACCCGAGGTCACGATCTAAACCAGGTCACTCGCGCTGTAACAATTCTACAAGCTGCACCACGGGTGCAGCATTTAATATTTGACCCTCTGGCAGAACTAAAGATTAATGCCAAGAAGCTAACGGGAATTTTTAGGCATGTTACAAATGTCACATTTTAGTGGAGGCTAAAGGGCCTGTTTCACTTGGGCCATCATTAACGCGACAGGCCGGTAGTGACTGACGCGCGATGGTCGCGCGCATCATCATGCGTCTCCACAGCCGTCTGGAGTGTGTGACATCATTTGAAGATGGACACAAAATGCAGGAGTAACTCTGCGTGGTCGGCAGCATCTCTGGAGAGCAGGAATGGATGACGTTTCGGGTCGAGACTCTTCTTCAGTCTGAAGAAGGGTCTCGACCCGAAACGTCACCCATTGCTTCTCTCCAGAGTTGCTGCCGGTCCCGCTGAGTTACTCCTGCAATTTGTGTCTATCTCCAATCGTCTTGGCCCCACTCTGGTAGTAGGAGTGGGGGCAGATCCGGATCCGCAACGGCCGTGAGCCCCAGGCTGAGTTAGGCGAGTTTGCCTGCTTCTGCTGCTGTTGGAGGTGAGACGTTGCGCCGCACTAGGGTCTTGGCCTGTCCCACTTTGGCTGTCAGTTATGAGACAGGCCGGTGACACACGAAGATTTCGTTCAGGACGAAGTCCACACTCCTCCACACCACTCCATGCACTCGTCCCGCACTACCGACACGCTACCCACACGCTAGCAGGTCTCGTAAATGGGCTGGATGGTTTGGAGTTTGTAAAACGTGTGCAGGATAGTTTTTTGCAGCAATACATAGAGGTACCTACTAGAGGAGGGGCAGTGCTGGACCTCCTGTTAGGAAATGAGACGGGACAGGTGGCGGAGGTATGTGTTGGGGAGCACTTCGGGTCCAGTGATCACAATACCATTAGTTTCAATATAACTATGGAGAGGGTCAGAACTGGACCTAGGGTTGAGATTTTTGATTGGAGAAAGGCTAACTTTGATGAGATGCGAAATGATTTAAAAGGAGTGAACTGGGACATTTTGTTTCATGGGAAGGATGTAGAAGAGAAACGGAGGACATTTAAAGGGGAAATTTTGAGAGTACAGAATCTTTATGTTCCTGTTCGGTTGAAAGGAAACAGTAAAAATTGGAAAGAGCCCTGGTTTTCAAGGGAAATTGGACATCTTGTTCGGAAAAAGAGGGAGATCTACAATAATTATCGGCAGCATGAAGTAAATGAGGTGCTTGAGGAGTATAAGGAATGTAAAAAGAATCTTAAGAAAGAAATTAGAAAAGCTAAAAGAAGATATGAGGTTGCTTTGGCAAGTAAGGTGAAAGTAAATCCAAAGGGTTTCTACAGCTATATTAATAGCAAAAGGATAACGAGGGATAAAATTGGTCCATTGGAGAGACAGAGTGGACAGCTATCTGCAGAGCCAAAAGAGATGGGAGAGATATTGAACAATTTTTTTCTTCGGTATTCACCAAGGAGAAGGATATTAAATTATGTGAGGTAAGGGAAACTAGTAGAGTAGCTATGGATACTATGAGTTTCAAAGTAAAAGAAGTACTGACACTTTTGAAAAATATAAAAGTGGATAAGTCACCAGGTCCTGACAGGATATTCCCTAGGACATTGAGGGAAGTTAGTGTAGAAATAGCCGGGGCCATGACAGAAATATTTCAAATGTCATTAGAAACGTGAATATTCCCCGTGGATTAGCGTACTGCGCATGTTGTTCCATTGTTTAAAAAGGGTTCTAAGAGTAAACCTAGCAATTATAGACCTGTTAGTTTGACTTCAGTGGTGGGCAAATTAATGGAAAAGATACTTAGAGATAATATATATAAGCATCTGGATAAAGAGGGTCTGATTAGGAACAGTCAGCATTGATTTGTGCCTGGAAGGTCATGTTTGACTAATCTTCTTGAATTTTTTGAAGAGGTTACTAGGGAAATTGACGAGGGTAAAGCAGTGGATGTTGTCTATATGGACTTTAGTAAGGCCTTTGACAAGGTTCCTCATGGAAGGTTGGTTAAGAAGGTTCAACTGTTGGGTATAAATGCAGGAGTAGCAAGATTCAACAGTGGCTGAATGGCAGAAGCCAGAGGGTAATGGTGGATGGCTGTTTGTCGGGTTGGAGGCAGGTGACTAGTGGGGTGCCTCAGGGATCTGTGTTGGGTCCTTTGTTGTTTGTCATGTACATCAATGATCTGGATGAAGGTGTGGTAAATTGGATTAGTGAGTATGCAGAGGATGATACCAAGATAGGGGGTGTTGTGGATAATGAAGAGGATTTCAAAAGTCTACAGAGTGATTTAGGCCATTTGGAAGAATGGGCTGAAAGATGGCAGATGGAGTTTAATGCTGATAAATGTGAGGTGCTACACCTTGGCAGGACAAATCAAAATAGGACGTACATGGTAAATGGTAGGGAATTGAAGAATACAGTTGAATAGAGGGATCTGGGAATAACTGTGCACAGTTCCCTGAAAGTGGAATCTCATGTAGATAGGGTGGTAAAGAAAGCTTTTGGTGTGCTGGCCTTTATAAATCAGAGCATTGAGTATAGAAGTTGGGATGTAATGTTAAAATTATACAAGGCATTGGTGAGGCCAATTCTGGAGTATGGTGTACAATTTTGGTCGCCCAATTATAGGAAGGATGTCAACAAAATAGAGAGAGTACAGAGGAGATTTACTAGAATGTTGCCTGGGTTTCAACAACTAAGTTACAGAGAAAGGTTGAACAAGTTAGGTCTTTATTCTCTGGAGCGCAGAAGGTTAAGTGGGGACTTGATAGAGGTCTTTAAAATGATGAGAGTTGATGAGGACCAGCTTTTCCCTTTGAGAATAGGGAAGATTCAAACAAGAGGACATGACTTCAGAATTAAGGGACATAAGTTTAGGGGTAACATGAGGGGGAACAATGAGGGAGGCATATGGATGAGAAGGGAATGGAGGGTTATGGTATGAGTGCAGGCAGGTGGGACTAAGGGAAAAAAGTTGTTCGGCACGGACTTGTAGGGCCAAGATGGCCTGTTTTCGTGCTGTAATTGTTATATGGTTATATGAATAGTGCAATAGTGGGGAGTGGGCCGAGAGCTCTGGACAGACAGCTTTCATCTTGCAGTTGGAACTTCTTTTTCAGATTAAAATGCAGGCGATTTCAGAAGAAATTGAAGCAGTGGAAGGAAACCAACGATGTTGCAGAAAATTAGTTCATGAGGGAGCACATTCACTAAACGTGTGACGACACAAAAAACAGCACACGTCTGTTTGTGTGTGTGTCACTTTCTCATAAAATAGGTTTTTCAATTAGCACTGCCCTTTAAATTATTCTGAACAAGCATGTCCCAGAAATGTTAAACTCTCTCCACAGAAGCTGACATGCTGAGCACATGAAGAATTTTAGTTTTATTTCAGATTTTTAGCATCTGCAGTATTTTACTTTTGCTTTCCAGGTATTTTGCCTCTCAAGATGCACATAACAAAAGCATAAAACTAAGCTGCAACAAAGAAGTCTACTTGCCACTGAGTGCCTCAAGCTGCATTGGAAACAATCCACAATGGATTATAGTGCACCATTAAACCTCTTTCCTTACCATTTGCCCAATTATTTTTTAACATGGAGAGTACAAACAACATACATAATGAAGACTAGCTCTGCTGTTGCTTTCAGGTCTGCTCACTTGTGGGACACAAATCATGTCTTTGTAAATCTATCCTCTGTTCTGGTAACAAAGTGCTACAACATGAAAATATATTCAATTATACAGTAATTAAGTAGCTTTGTCACACGTGCTCAATGCTCAGTGAAGAAACAATTGAGATAAATGGAGGATATCTACACCATCACAAAACGAATCATCCTTGCTAAAGTAGAAACATGGGGAATGAAAATGAAATTATTCCGTATCACAATCAAACTAAAAAAATAATTGGAATGCAATTAGACTCAAAGAGAAAAAAAAAACACTTTTGTACCAGATGTAGAGAAAAAAGAGATTTATGAGTAGGAATTATGGAGTCAGATGAAATAAAAGTGGAAGAGAAGATGAAGAGCCCATCAAAGTCAGCACGAAGCACTGCATGGCACAGATCTCCCTCCTACTGTCACTTACTTGGCAGAATAGTCCCAAAGCTACTGGAATCAAACCACAGCCAGCCTGCTGTGTTCCTGAGGAATGCTCATCGGCTTAGTGCAGAGGAGCATTTGCTAATGAGGGATTTCGTGCCTACAGATACTGCACTGCGGCTGAAGCCACCTCAGCCAGAACTGCAGCTATGTACATCATGGGGCAATGAGTCTGGAAAATGAATGTGATAGTTCCAGGAAACAACCCAAGACTAAAACAACCTGAGGGGAACCCTGAACACTTGTGACAAAGACAAAGCACTGATGTCAATACCCCAAATTTCTGCCATGAATGTTCATACTCAGCCCTCAAATCATATAGTCATAATAAACACAGAAACAGGCCCTTCTGGCCAATACGTCCAAGCTAACCCCATGTAAGCTAGTCCCGTTACCCCGTATTTGTTCCACATCCCTCTAAACCCTGTGTAGGAAGGGTTTTTTTCCCTTTGTCCTGTTTTCACCCCTTACACTTCCTTATCTCTGTATCACCCTCTCCTCTGACATCAGTCCGAAGAAGGGTCTTGACCCGAAATATCACCCATTCCTTCTCTCCAGAGATGCTGCCTGTCCCACTGAGTTATTCCAGCATTTTGTGTCCCTCTAAACCTTTCCTATCCATGTTCCCGTCCAGGTGTCTTTTAAATAATCTCCAGATGCTGAAACAAAAAAGGTGACATGAGATGGTTGTAAAGGCATAAGAAATAAAGAATAGAAGTATCTCACAGCCACATTAGAATGGAAATCAAAGCAGGTGCAGTCCTAATTGACTCGAATCTTTATAATGTATTGGATGTTGGGATCTTGAGTCATAGAATCATACAGCAATGAAACAGACCCTGCAGCCCATCTTGCCCATGCTTACCAAGATGGTGAGTCCCACCACATTTGGCCATTATCCCTCTAAACATCTCCTATCCATGTTAGCTGTGGAAGACCTCCATTATTACCTCTTCCATAGTCCAACAATGGACCATTGTGGGTTCCACCTCTCCTGAGTCATTGATGCTGGCTATGATTTGTACGGTACATTTTCATATCTCTAGTTTCCCTCTCCCCTGACTCTCAGTCTGAAGAAGGGTTTTTACATGAAATGTCACGTATTCCTTTTGACCCACTGATTTTCTCCAGCATCTTGTGTCAACCTCTCCCTGTAGCTCATACAGCGTAATCCAGGCATCATTCGGGTAAACCTCCCCTGCACCCTTTCCAAAGTCTCAATTTTGTTACAGTAATGGGCCAACCAGAACCACATGCAATACTCCAAATATGGCCGAACCAAAGTCCTGTAAACCTGCATCATAACTTCCTCACCTTTGTACTCAATGTACAGACCAATGAAGGCAAGCTTACCATATGCCTTCTTTACCACTCTATCTACTTGTGTTGTCACTATCGGGGAGTTATTGACTTGGACCCCAAGAACTCTCTGCACATAGGTACTGTTAAGGGTCATGCCATTAATTGTATGATTTCTCGTTACATTCAATCCCCCAAAATGCAACACCTCACTATTGCTCAGATAACTAAACTAAACTCCATCTGCCATTTCTTCACCCATTTCTGTACCTGATTTATATTCTGCTCTATACCATTTGACAGCCTTCCTTACAGTCCACAATCCCAGCATTTTTGGTGTTATCTGCAAATTTACTAAAAAGTACATTTACTGTTTACGTCCAACTAACTTCTATATATCACAAACAGCAGAGTTCCTGAAGAACTCCACTGGTCACAGATTTACAGCTCTAATTATCCTTCCACTACAACCCCCTGTCTTCTTTTAGTAAGCCAGCTCTGAATCCAAACAACCAAGTCACTATTAATCCTGTGCATTTTAATGTTTTGAATCATTCTACCATGGGGGACTTTAATAAATCAAATGCTTTATTAAACTTCATGTGGGCAACCCTATCTTCATCGTTCACCATCATCTACTCAAAAAACTCGATCAAGTTAGTAAGACAAGGCCTACCATGTACAAAGCCATGCTAATTGCTTCCAATTAACCCATTCTCCTACAAATGGAATTAAATAATATGCCAAAGATTCCTTTGCAATAGGTTCCTTTCCATTGACATGAGGTACACCAACCTATAATTCCCTGGATTCTCTCGACATCCCTTCTCAGACAAAGGAATAACATTAGCCACGCGCCAGACTCCAGGACTTTGCCTGTGGCTAGAGAAGACACAAAGATCTTTGCCAACACTCCCGCAATGTCTATTGCTTCTCTCAATTACCTCTCACACCACCTGTTTGAAAAAGTTACCCCTCAGATTCCTATTTAATCTTTTCCCCTTCACCATAAACCTATGTCCTCTGGTCCTCGATTCAACTACTCTGGGCCAGAGACTCTGTGCATCTACCCGATCTATTCATCTCATGATTTTATGTACCTCTATAAGATCACCCCTCATCCTCCTGCGCTCCAAGGGGTTGAGTCCCAGCCTACTCAATCTCTCCCTATAGCTCAGACCCACCAGTCCTGGCAACATCCTCGTAAATCTTCGCTGCACCCTTTCCAGCTTGACAGCATCTTTCGTATAACATAGTGCCCAGAACTTAACACAATACTCTAAATGCAGCCTCTAAACATCTTATACAACTGCAACTTGACCCCCCCAACTTCTATACTCAACTTCTATACTCAGTTTTCTTCGGGTGCTCCTGTTTCCTCTCACACTCCTAAGACGTACAGGTTTGTAGGTTCATTGGCTTCTGTAAATTGTCCAAAGTGTGTAGGATAGAACTAATGCACGGGTGATTACTGATCGGCGTGGACTTCCGGCCGAATCTCTAAACTAAACTTAAGATCTCAACAAGCCTAAGACTTTGTTTAAGAGGGAACTGCAGATGCTGGAGAATCGAAGGTTACACAAAAAAGCTGGAGAAACTCAGCGGGTGCAGCAGCATCTATGGAGCGAAGGAAATAGGCAAAGTTTCGGGCCGAAACCCTTCGGTTTCGGCCCGAAACGAAGCCTAAGACTTTATCCACCTTCATTTTCTCCAAGAACCCCAACACCTCCTTCTTAATCTCAACCTATCCTTGCTTAAAAGTATTCTCTGCACTGATCTCACTGTCCTCCATGTCCTTCTCCTTGGTGAAAGAATTTAAAGTATCTGACCAAAGAATGTTTAGTATCTGACCAATAACCCCTGACTCAAGCTCAAGCACAAATTTGATCTATTAACCTTGAGTCGTCCTACCTTCTCCCCTGGATACTTTCTTTTTTTTAAGCATAGGTATAAAAGCCTTGGGATTTTCTTTATTCCGACATTTCATGGCCCCTTTTGGACTATCTAATCGCCCGTTTTAGAATGGTATGCTCCGGTTTCTTCCCACACTCCAAAGACGTACAAGTTTGTAGGTTAATTGGCTTTGGTAAAATTGTAAATTGTCCCTAGTGTGTAGGATCGTGCCAGTGAACGGGGTGGAGCAGTGGTTGGCGTGGGATCGGCGTGCTAAATGATCTGCTTCTATGCTGTATCTCTGAATTCTAAAATCTAATCTCATTCTACCGCCCAAAATGTTTTTAAACTTTCCCTCACTGTTACCCACCACTTTAGAAATAGCAAATCAAAAGAGGCAATATCCAGTGGCCATGCTCACAACTCTGTAGCAATGAATGTAACAAAAAATAAATTATACACATCCATGGCAATTTCCAGCATTGGTGGTTTTTTCCAGCATAGGTAATACTGGCATCATATACTAGCTAAACACTACTTGAATTAAAATATTTGGCACTCACTGCATTCATGGAGTTCTCACTGGCCTTGGAATGTTGTCAATTGCTTTCTAGGGTGAAATACTGGAATTACAGTGCATTCAGAAAGTATTCAGACCCCTTCCCCTTTTCCACATTTTGTTACATTACAGCCTTATTTTTAAATGGATTAAATTTTTTTTATCATCAATCTACACACAATACTCCAGAATGAAGAAGTGAAAACAGGTGTTTAGAAAATTTTGCAAAGTAATTAAAAATAAATAACTGAACTATCACATTTACATAAATATTCAGAACCTTTGCTATGACACTCAAAATTGAGCTAGGTTCATCCCGTTTCCATTGATTATCCTTCAGATGTTTCTACAGCTTAATTGGAGTCCACCAGTGGTGCATTAAATTGATTTGACATGATTTGGAAAGGCACATATCTGTCTATATAAGGTCCTGCAGTTGACAGTGCATGTCAGAGCAAAAACCAAGCCATGAAGACAGGATTGTGTCGAGACACAGATCTGGGGAAGGGTATAAAACAATTTCTGCAGCATTGCAGGTCCCGAAGAGCACAGTGGCCTCCGTCATTCCTAAATAAAAGAACTTTGGAACCACCAGGACTTCATAGGGCTCTGCCGCCCGGCCAAACTGAGCAATCGGGGAGAAGGGCTTTGATCAGGGAAGAGACCAAGAACCCGATGGTCACTCTGACAGAGCTCCAGAGTTCCTCTGTGGAAATGGGAGAAACTTTGAGAAGGACTGTTGAGAAGGATATTTCAGTTATATCTGCAGCACTCCACAAATCAGGCCTTTATGGAAGAGTGGCCAGACGGAAGCCACTCCTCAGTAAAATTTCTAAACAGCTGTTTTTGCTTTTTTATTATGGGGTATTATGTGTAGATTGATGATAAAAAAAAAAAGAATTTAATCAATTTTAGAATAAGGCTGTAACGTAACAAAATGTGGAAAAATTGAAGGGGTCTGAATACTTTCTGAAAGCACTGTATGTGGTCCTGGAATGCAACACTAATTATTGTATTAATTCACTAGAAGGTTTCATCATGAAGTTCACATCAGCATTAATCAATCAATCAATCAACCTTTATTATCATCTAGCAAAGCAACAGTTGTACAGTGCAAAATGAGAAGACGTTTCCCAGGGAATACCAGAGCATCGCACATAAAACTTAAACATTTCACACATAAATTAAAAACAATAAAAACAATCCAGTCCCTGATAAAAACAATACGAATAGTTCAAAAGTACAGGTAAAAAACAGCAACATTAAAATACAAGTAAAAACAGTCATAAATTGTCCAGGGCAGCTGATTTAAGTGGCCAGTGCCAGAGTTGTTATTAAATTGTCAGTGCAATTTAGCTGATATATAATATATACTCGACTAAGTGGGACCCAAGCATCATTTGGGAGGGCTGGTCTCCCAACGCAATATTCCACCTCTCTACCAATTCCAATATTGGTGGCCAGTGAGGGGTGGGGGCTTTCTGGAGCGCTAGTATAGGTGTTGTGGGCTGAAGGGACTGGTTTCCAGAGGGCTAGTATGGACATTGAGGGCCAAATAGATTATTGGGCTGGCGACTCAGTCACTCAAGCCTGTTGTGCTGGCAGCTCACTCACTCACTCACGGCTAGTGGTCTGGCAGTTGACTCACGGCAGTTCCTTGAAATTCCATTTCAAGCAGGGTGCAAGGCCACCAAATTCAAGTGCAGTTTTTTACCACTTCAGGCAGGGTGCAAGGCCATCAAATTCAAGTGCAGTTTCATACCATTCAAGCAGGGTGCAAGGCCACTAAAGACAGCGAGTCGTGACCTCTCCCTCCTCCATCTTGCAGAGACTGAGCCACGCCCACACTTCTGGGTTTTATAGTCCCACCCACCAGTAGGGATGTGGCCTTCATGGTGTGATTGACAGGAGAGAGAATCTCAACATTTTTTAAACACTAATAACTCTTTTATTTTTCATCGATGGGAAAAATCCTCGGCACCTGATGAGCGGAGGGGGACTCTCAGTAAGATGGCCAAAAATCACAGCCGTACGTGGTAGCGTTTTTTTCTAAAATCAATATAAAGCGCAAACAGGAAGTGGTCAAGATTAGACATTTAATTATATAGAAGGCAAGGAAACTTTAATTAGGCAAGGCAACTTTAATTCGTCAACACAGCGTTAGCATTTCCAAACCAAAGCAGCATTTCCAAACCAAAGGCAACACAGCTTTAGCATTTCCAAACCAAAGGCAACACAGCTTTAGTATTTCCAAACCAAGGGCAACACAGCTTTAGCATTTCCAAACCTTATTTTCAAACTACATTAAGGGCACTGACAGGCCAGTAAAACCGCTCATAGTTTAGTAGACATGTGTTCAGTGTTATTCACAGCTCAGACTGAGAGACGTGACCCTCTAGCTCCCCCATTTGCAGAGACTGACTCAATACTTGCAGAGAGGCACTCAATACTTCCGGGTTTTATAGTCCCTCTGAAAGGGGCGTGGCCTTCAGGAGAGAATCTCAACATTTTTTAAACACTAATAATTCTTTTATTTTTCATCAATGGGAAAAATCCTCTTGTCCTGTGCAGCAGAGGGGGACTCTGAGTAAGATGGCCAAAAATCATAGTCATAAGTGGCAGCGTTTTTCTAAAATCAATATAAAGAACAACAAGAAGTGGTCAAGATCACTTTTAGTAATATAGATATATATATATATCCTACTTTAATACATTCTCCATATTTACTCCCAGCAGTTCAAACACAAAATTTCATCACTTTAAATTCTCCATAATATGGGATTTACAATGGAGAAAACAGTGGTATGAACATTGATTTTAGATAACCCTTCATGTCTCCCTCCTTCCCCTCCCCCTTCCCAGCTCTCCCACAAAGCCTACTGTCTCCGCCTTTTCCATTTTCCCCTCCCCCCCCCAAAGCAATCTGAAGAAGGGTCTCGACCCAAAACATCGCCTATTCCTTTTCTGCCTCACCCACCGAGTTTCTTCAGCATTTCTTGTCTACCAACACTTTATTCCAAGTAACTTTATCTTACATGGAAACTCAAATGGTAACTTTCCATTAGCATTGCAGACATCTCCATCCTGATCAAACCAGTCAACCTGAGACAAGTTTAATACACAGATCTTGCTTGATCATGTTGTTATGTTGCAGATAGCAGACTGAAACTAGTATCTGTTTACTGGTCAGGACTTACAATGGTGCAATCAAGATCAGAAGAATGCAGGATAAAAGTCTCAGGGTTGACAAGTCAAGTGGCTTATTTCTGTGCTGCAACTGAACTACAACTTCAGTATGACACAGCTGCCAGTTGAAATAGTTGACTTAGGCACAATAACAACATTTAAAAGACATTTGGGCAGGTATATGGATAGACAAGGTTTAAAGTTTTGTGGGCCAGGCACAGGCTAATGGGACTATCTTAAATGGGACATAAAGTGCTGAAATAACTCAAAAAGCCAGGCAGCATCTCTGGAGAACATAGATTGGTGATATTTTGGGTCGGGAGGCTGAGCATCTTGGCATCTTATTTTGCTTGTACGAGTTGCACCAAAGAGCCTGTTTCTGTGTTCTTTGACTCTAGGACTAGACTGATCAATTTCCCTCCAGGGATAAATAAAATTCTATTTTATCACATCGTACTATAAAGGTTTCCTGATAAATCAAAGTGATGTCATTGCTGAAGAGCTGAATCTGAGGACCGGGCTGAAAGATTAACCACTCTCATTCAAGAACATAAACAGTGGCTATTTGTACATTCAACAAAAGTAATGATGAAATGGATTTGACACAGTTCAAAACTAATATGTTTACATTTGACCAATTTCATCACTCAGAGTCATGTACTGTAAATTGTGACATTTAAAAGACAGGCACAGCATTTTGGAACATTTTGAGTGGCCCAAACACAAGCAATTGGTACTAGATTTGTAATAAAATCTAGCCAGCTTGAACAAGTTGGGCCCAAGGGCCTTTTTCCATGCTGTATGGGTCTAGATTAGATTAGATTAGATTAGATTAGATTAGATTAGATTAGATTCCTTTATTGTCATTCAGACCTTTCGATCTGAACGAAATTCCGTTGCCTGCAGTCATACACAATAATAGTAAATACCAAAACATACAGTGAACACAAATTAACATCCACCACAGTGAGTTCACCAAGCACCTCTTCACTGTGATGGAGGCAAAAGTCTTAGGCTCTGTCACTTCCCTCCTTGTTCTCCCTCTGCGCTGAGGCGATCCAGGCCGAAGATGCCGCCCTCCAGTCCGGCAGATCTCCGAAGTGATGTCGCCACCGCCTCAGCTCCGAGTCGGGCCGCTGCCGAAAGCTGGAACGCCACCTCAGCGAGTCCGGCCGCTGCTGCCTCAGCTCCGAGTCCCGCCGCCTCAGCTGCGAGTTCCGCAGCCTCAGCACTGAGTCCCGCAGCCTCATCTCCGAGTCCCGCAGCCTCAGCTTCAAGTCGGGCCGCCGCCGCCTCAGCCCCGAAGTCGGCCAGCCTCGTCCTGGATGGTTCTGCCTCCGGAGCCTCGAGGTCGGTTGCAGTTGGAGATCGCCAGCTCCACCATTAGGCCTCAGCGCAGACGGTGGCAGGGAAGGGGGATACGACAAGAAAAAGTCGCATTCCCCTGAAGGAACAGACAAAAAAACATGTTTCACCCCCCCCCCCCCACACACATAACACAACCTAATAAACTAAAATATAACTAAAACAAGACAAAAAAAAACAACAAAAAAAAGTAAAAAAACAGACGGACTGCAGGCGAGCCGCCGCTGTTCAACAGCGCTGCCACATCCGGAAGTCTATGTGTATGACAAGTGTTTTGGAGGATTCTGCTTCAAATCATCTGTAAGCTAAGGGCTTTTGATCAGGCACTGCTCACTTCCAATGACATAAATTAGAATTATTCCAACTTTAAAAAATGTTGATAGCGAATAAAAATTAGACACATAAAATGTGGTTTTGCGTAAATCCAGAATAAGACTGCACTAAATGCGATACTTTAGTTTAGTGTAGAGATACAGCATGGAAACAGGCCCTTTGGCCCACCGAGTTCACGCCAACCAGCGATCACCCCAGGCATTAACACTTTTCTACACACTCTGGACAATTTACAATTTTTACCAAAGTGAAAATTAACCTTGTACCTCTTTGGAGTGTGGGAGGAAACTGGAGCAGAGAAAACCTAGGCTGTCACAGGGAGAACGTACAAACTTCATACACACAGCACCTGTAATCACCTAAGGGACATCAGGGACAGTATAAAAATTAAGAAGAAGTACAACGTAGCAAAGATGAGCGGGAAGCAAGAGGATTGGGTAATGTTTAAAGAACAACAGAAGATAACCAAAAAGACAATACGGGGAGAAAAGATGAGGTATGAAGATAAGCTAGCCAAGAATATAAAGCAGGATAGTGAAAGCTTCTTTAGGTATGTGAAGAGGAAAACATCAATTAAGACCAAAGTTGGACCATTGAAGATCAAAAAAGGTGAATTTATTATGGGGAACAAGGAAATGGCAGATGAGTTGAACAGGTACTTTGGATCTGTCTTCACTAAGGAGGGCACAAACAATCTTCCTGATATAGTAGTGGCCAGAGGATCTGGGGTGACTGAGGAACTCCACATTAGGCAGGAAATGGTGTTGGGTAGACTGATGGGACTGAAGGCTGATAAACCCCCAGGGCCTGATGGTCTGCATCCCAGGGTACTTAAGGAAGTGGCTCTAGAAATTGTGGATGCATTGGTGATAATTTTCCAATGTTCTATAGACTCAGGATCAGTTCCTGTGGATTGGAGGGTAGCTAATGTTATCCCACTTTTTAAGAAAGGCGGGAAAGAGAAAACAAGGAATCATAGACCAGTTAGCCTGACATCGGTGGTGGGGAAGATGCTGGAGTCAATTATAAAAGATGAGATAGCCGAATATTTGGATAGCAGTAACAGGATCGGTCCGAGTCAGCATGGATTTACGAAGGGGAAATCATGCTTGACTAATCTTCTGGGATTTTTTGAAGATGTAACTAGGAAAATGGACCAGGGAGAGCCAGTGGATGTAGTGTACCTGGACTTTCAGAAAGCATTTGATAAGATCCCACATAGGAGGTTAGTGGGCAAAATTAGGGCACATGGTATTGAGGGTAGAGTGCTGACATGGATAGAGAAGTGGTTGGCAGACAGGAAACAAAGAGTAGGGATTAACGGGTCCCTTTCAGAATGGCAGGCAGTGACTAGCGGGGTACCGCAAGGCTCGGTGCTGGGACCGCAGCTATTTACAATATACATCAATGATTTGGATGCAGGGATTCAAAGTAACATTAGCAAATTTGCAGATGACACAAAGCTGGGTGGCAGTGTTAATTGTGAGGAGGATGCTATGAGAATGCAGGGTGACTTGGACAGGTTAGGGGAGTGGGCAGATGCATGGCAGATGAAGTTTAATGCGGATAAATGTGAGTTTATCCACTTTGGTAGCAAAAACAGGAAGGCAGATTACTATCTAAATGGCGTCAAGTTGGGAAAAGGGGAAGTACAACGGGATCTGGGGGTCCTTGTATATCAGTCTATGAAAGTAAGCATGCAGGTACAGCAGGCCGTGAAGAAAGCGAATGACATGTTGGCCTTTATAACAAGAGGAATCGAATATAGGAGCAAAGAGGTCCTTCTACAGAGCCCTAGTGAGACCACACCTGGAGTATTGTGTGCAGTTTTGATCCCCTAATTTGAGGAAGGACATTCTTGCTATTGAGGGAGTGCAGCATAGGTTTATAAGGTTAATTCCCAGGATGGCGGGGCTGTCATATGATGAGAGAATGGAGGAGCTGGGCTTGTACACTCTGGAGTTTAGAAGGATGAGGGGGCATCTCATTGAAACATGTAAGATTGTTAAGGGGTTGGACACGCTAGAAGCAGGAAACACGTTCCCGATGTTGGGGGAGTTCAGGACCTGGGGCCACACTTTAAGAATAAGGAGTAAGCCATTTAGAACGGAGACGAGAAAACACCTTTTCTCACAGTGGTGAGTGTGGAATTCTCTGCCTCAGAGGGCGGTGGAGGCGAGTTCTCTGGATGCTTTCAACAGAGAGCTAGATAGGGCTCTTAAAAATAGTGGAGTCAGGGGATATGGGGAGAAGGCAGGAACGGGGTACAGATTGGGGATGATCAGCCATGATCACATTGAATGGTGGTGCTGGCTTGAAGGGCCGAATGGCCTACTCCTGCACCTATTGTCTAGTCAGATTATCCCAAGTATATGGCGCTGTAAGGCAGCAACTTTACCGCTGCGTCACTGTGCTGCCATTTAATGAAGTTGAAAAGCCCTTCCCTGAGGTGACTCCAAGTTGTACTTTCTCTGGCATCAACATGTTTACAAAATATAAAACATCAATTGAAAATAACATGGAACAACAATCACCAAAGAAATTGATCCGTCAAATGTGACATGTGCAGTGACATTTTACCTTGGGACAAGTATATTCAGACATCAATGTGCAAAAGTGCCAGTCAAATACTAAAATCCATATAGGATGAAGTTTTACTTATGTGTGTTTGCATAGAACAAAGAGGGCACATTAAATTAAAACTATGGAAATAAAGTGAACATCCACTTCTCTTTGGTGTGATATGAGATCAGGGACAAAAGGCCTTCAATTTACTCTAAGCAGTATGAAGTAGTAAATTAGCAGAATTTTCCTTTGCTTATGCAGAAAGTTGTTGAAGCATGAAATACTTTGCCAATGGTTGAGGCAGAAACTACTTAATCTATTAAAGGAGAAATTGGATAAATAATTGAAGCAAATGGATCTTCAGGGTTATGGAGAGCCTGAGTGCAAAGATATGGACACAATTGGCTCCAACAATCTGCTCTGTGCAGCAAACCTCCACGGTTCCATTATCCAACAGTTCAAAGACATTTCTTTGAAGTAGTAATGAATATGAATCGTCAATTTACATATGCTCTAAAAGATTTGCAATACATATTGCTGCAATGCAAATCATTCAATATGTAAGACGAATAGCTGTGGCTGTCAAAAAATAATAAGGCATCTTCATGAAATGGTTGCAATCTTAAGAAAGGTAGTGAAGCTGAATGATGGGATTGGTCCTCATTTCCTTCCAACAGCTCAGATAATGTATTCCCCTTTATCATTGCAAATGAGTTTTTAAAGTTCTTAGAATCTTTCCGCCTTAGTCAGTGACTTTTTACACCCAGAGTGCATAAGGCTTTTTAGGCATCTTTAGTTACAGCTTGAGCTTTTGTGCCAAGATGTAAACTTTCAGCTTTGGAAACTGTCAAGACTCAGAGCGTCAAAATCAAAGACCAGAGTTTATTCCATCTCCTCATGCATTATCCGATTTGGCATTCCGTGTTACCCATCTATACTTGGATGAGGAAGTCAGCCACGTGTTTAAAATTAAATTTGACTAAAAGACACTAGCGACATAAAAGAAGGATTCTCAAGGATAGATTGTTAACAGCAACAAATTTATATTCGTAGAATGTGTTGGAGGAATGTGTGTGTTAATAGAATCAGTGCTAACTGGGATCATTATCCATATTAAGATGTGCTGCTGTGTGGGGACTTGGTGTGAATGTTTCCCTTCCTTGCTGCTGCTGCTGCTGCTGTCTCCAGTGTGGGAAACCTGCTGCAAATCCTGCAAAGAATCTCTCACTGTTCCATGCAGAGAGGCATGACCTGTGACCAGTGAGGGCCGGTGTTAGTGAGCTGAGCCAAGTCGTGAGTCTGTTCAGCATTTGGATGTTGAATGGGGAGCTGCCAGATAGCCAACACAGTGAATGGGCGCCATTGCCGGCACTGCTAGCCTCTGCTCCATGCAACGACAGACTACTACATGGATCCACTCTTAGTCTGCAGAAAGGTCTCGACCTGAAACGTCACTTATTTATTTTTCTCCAGAGATGCTAGCTGACCTGCCAGGCATTTTGTGTCTATCTTTGGTGCAAAGATCATTTAAAAATAAATTGGATAGGCATATGGATGAGAAGGGAATGGAGGGTTATGGTATGAGTGCAGGCAGGTGGGATTAAGGGAAAAAAGTTGTTCGGCATGGACTTGTAGGGCTGAGATGGCCTGTTTCCGTGCTGTAATTGTTAAATGGTTATATGGTTATATGGTTAAACCAGCATCTGCAGTTCCTTCCTACACACATGGATTCTCCGTTCTCTCTCAACCTTTCCTGCAAATGTGATGGAAGCTGCTGCCTCCCTCACTTTTTATTTTGCTGCACGGCCTTTTCTAGCAAAGATTTCCCTTTTATTTTATCGTGCAGAAATGATGGATGAGAATGCTGCCAGGACGTGAGAGACTGAGCTAACGGGAATAGCTTGGGCCTGCTGTGTCTTTATTCCTTGGAGTGCCGGAGATCTTATAGTGGTGTATAAAGCATGAGGGCCATAGATAAGATGCATGTACTTTTTCTCATGGTTGGGAAATCAAGAGCCAGAGGTTTGAGCTGAGAGTGCAAACATGAGGGGAACCTGAGGGGAAACTCTTTCACACAGAAAGTGGTACACATATGGAATGAGCTGCCAGGTGGAGTGGCAGACACAGGTACAATAGCAACATTTAAAAGAAACTCGACAGGGACATGGATAGGAAAGGTACACAAAATTGCTGGAGAAACTCAGCGGGTGCAGCAGCATCTATGGAGCGAAGGAAATAGGCGACGTTTTGGGCCGAAACCCTTCTTCAGACTGGGACATGGATAGGAAAGGTTTGGAGGGTTATGGGATAAATGCAGGTAAATTGGACTAGCTTAGATGGACACTTGGTAAGCATGGATGACTTGGGACTAAAGTCCTGTTTCCATGTTGCATCATTCAATTACAACACAAATATCCTTTACAGAATATGTAGTTATTTAAACAGGGAAAAGTATATCTTTATTTATGGTAACTAACATATCTTTAAACCAGTTATAATATTTGCACTACATCAACATGTCACGAATGTTTCAATCCAGCAGGGAAGTGTTTGTGAGGTTAATGCATTGGGCTCAGCCCTTCAGTCTGCTGTGGTAAGAAGACTTAGTGCTAACCCTTAGTTCAGATGGTAAAAAGAGACATGGGGTGATTTGATTAAGAAAGAACTGTAGATGCTGAAAAATTGAAGGTAGACAAAAATGCTGGAGAAAATCAGCGGGTGAGGCAGCATCTATGGAGCGAAGGAATAGGTGACGTTTCGGGTCGAGATCCTTCTTCAGACTGATGTGGGGGTGGGGGTGGGGAGGTCGGGAAGAAGAAAGGAAGAGGCTGATGCAGTAGGCTGTGGGAGAACTGGGAAGGGGAGGGGAAGGAAGGAGGAAAAGTAAGGACTACCTGAAATTGGAAAAGTCAATGTTCATACCGCTGGGGTGTAAACTACCCAAGCAAATTATGAGGTGCTGCTCCTCCAATTTGTGGTGGGACTCACTCTGGCCATGGAGGAGGCACAGGGCAGAAAGGTTGGATTCGGAATGTGAGGGGGAGTTGAAGTTAGAATGGTTCTTGCATTACTAATCAAGGAGAATGTCACAGCAGCTTTCAGAGAGGACACACTGGAGAATTCATCCACTGAGACAATATGGGTAGAGCTCAAAATAAGAAAGGTCCAAACTCTTTAATGGGATCTCCACTCACAATAGCCAGTGGAAAATAAAGGAACATATATGTAGACAGATTCCCCAAATATATAGAAGCAAGAATTGTTGTAGTGGGTGACTTTAACTTCCCCAATATTGACTAGGATTTCCCCAGGCTTGAAAGGGGCAGAATTTGTTTAGCGTGTCCAGGATGGGTTTCTTAAAACTGTATGTGGATAGTCCAACTCTACGAGTGTACATATTGGATCTTGCAGTTAGAAAGAAGCATGTGATTGATGGGAGAGCAATTTGGGAACAGTGACACAACTCCGTAAATTTTCAGCTAGTTAAGAATAACGATAAGTCTGGACCCATCATATTGATGCAATTATAAAGAAAGTCCTTAGAAGATTGAGGAGATTTGATATGTCGACAAATACTCTCTTGAACTTCTGCAGCTGTACAGTAGACAGCATATTGACTGGTTGCATCATGGCCTGGTTTGGCAACTCGAATGCCCAGAAATTAGGGAGATTACAAAAGATGGTGAATCACGTCCATCACGGGTACTGACCTCCCCACCATCGAATGGATCTATAGGAGGTGCAGATCAAAAAGGCAGCCAGCATTATCAACAACCCATATCATCCTGGACACACTCTCATTTCACTCTTGCCATTGGGAAGAAGCTATTGGAGTCAGAAAACCCGTGATCTCCAGGTTCAGGAACAGCTTGTTCTGTACAACCATCAGGCAATTGAACACTCTGCACTCCAACTAAACTCCGAACTACAAACAGCCTTGATTGCACTGGGGACTTGGGGCTTTGTTTTTGTTTTTGCACTATTTTGCTTATCTTTATTATTGAGCTTCCTTTTGTTGTTTCTTATAGTGTCTACTGAGTACTATGTTTACATTTCTGTTGTTCTGCAAGTAAGAATTTCATTGTTCTGTTTCTGGACATATGACAATAAAACATTCTTGACTCTTGACTCTTGACTTTCAGGGAAAGTACTAAATTGGGGTAAGGCAGATTAATGCATTATTAGGCAAGAGCTAGGAAGAGTAAATTGGGAGCAGCTGATAGTGGGTAAGTCTACGTCCGATATATGGATGTAATTTAAAGACAAGCTGATCAGAGTTCAGCATCAGCAAGTTCTTATAGGAGGAGGGGTAAAGAAGGCAAGGTAAAGGAACCTTGGATGACCAGAGATGTTCTAACATTTCAAAAGGAAACAGGAAGTTTGTGTAAGATTTCAGAAGATAAAATCAGACATAGCCTTTGAGGAATGTAAAGCAAGCAGAACAGACCTTCATTTAAGCAGGGGAGTGGAGTTAATGCAGGAACTTATATGTCGGTGAACGTCATATCTTTAGCAGAGAAGCCAATGGAAAGGATTCTTCCGGGTAGGATTTAATTGTATTTGGAAGAGAATGGGATAATGAGAGGCAGTCAGCATGGTTTTGTCTGAGGAAGATCATTTCTCACCAGCCTGAATGAGTTTATTGATGAAGTAATGAAGGTGGTTGATGAGAATTGACCAGTGGATGTTGTCTTTGTGGATTTTAGTAAGGTATTTGATAAAGTACCTTATGGTAGGCTGATCCAAAGATTATGATGCATGAAAGATTTTGATTATGATACCACAGAGTTTGTTAGTTTGGATTCAGAACCATTTACTGATAGAAGACAGAGAGTTGTGGTGGAAGGACAATAATCATGCTGGAGGTCTGTGACCTGTGGAGTTCTACATGGAGATGTACCTGGACCTTTGTTGTTTGCTAGTACATAAATGTAAATTGGTTGGTTAGTAAGCTTGTAGACAACATTGGTAGAGTTGCAGAGAGTGAGGAAGGCTATCTGAAGATACAGTGGGATTTACATTGAAACATAGAAACATAGAAACATAGAAATTAGGTGCAGGAGTAGGCCATTCGGCCCTTCGAGCCTGCACCGCCATTCAATATGATCATGGCTGATCATCCAACTCAGTATCCCGTACCTGCCTTCTCTCCATACCCTCTGATCCCCTTAGCCACAAGGGCCACATCTAACTCCCTCTTAAATATAGCCAATGAACTGGCCTCAACTACCCTCTGCGGCAGAGAGTTCCAGAGATTCACCACTCTCTGTGTGAAAAAAGTTCTTCTCATCTCGGTTTTAAAGGATTTCCCTCTTATCCTTATATGTGACCCCTTGTCCTGGACTTCCCCAACATCGGGAGCAATCTTCCTGCATCTAGCCTGTCCAACCCCTTAAGAATTTTGTAAGTTTCTATAAGATCCCCTCTCAATCTCCTAAATTCTAGAGAGTATAAACCAAGTCTATCCAGTCTTTCTTCGTAAGACAGTCCTGACATCCCAGGAATCAGTCTGGTGAACCTTCTCTGCACTCCCTCTACGGCAATAATGCCCTTCCTCAGATTTGGAGACCAAAACTGTACGCAATACTCCAGGTGTGGTCTCACCAAGACCCTGTACAACTGCAGTAGAACCTCCCTGCTCCTATACTCAAATCCTTTTGCTATGAAAGCTAACATACCATTCGCATTCTTCACTGCCTGCTGCACCTGCATGCCAACTTTCAATGACTGGTGTACCATGACACCCAGGTCTCGCTGCATCTCCCCTTTTCCTAGTCGGCCACCATTTAGATAATAGTCTGCTTTCCTGTTTTTGCCACCAAAATGGATAACCTCACATTTATCCACCTTATACTGCATCTGCCAAACATTTGCCCACTCACCCAGCCTATCCAAGTCACCTTGCAGTCTCCTAGCATCCTCCTCACAGCTAACACTGCCCCCCAGCTTAGTGTCATCTGCAAACTTGGAGATATTGCCTTCAATTCCCTCATCCAGATCATTAATATATATTGTAAATAGCTGGGGTCCCAGCACTGAGCCTTGCGGTACCCCACTAGTCACTGCCTGCCATTGTGAAAAGGACCCGTTTACTCCTACTCTTTGCTTCCTGTTTCCCAGCCAGTTCTCTATCCACATCAATACTGAACCCCCAATGCCATGTACTTTAAGTTTGTATACTAATCTCTTATGTGGGACCTTGTCGAAAGCCTTCTGGAAGTCCAGATACACCACATCCACTGGTTCTCCCCTATCCACGCTACTAGTTACATCCTCAAAAAATTCTATAAGATTCGTCAGACATGATTTACCTTTCGTAAATCCATGCTGACTTTGTCCAATGATTTCACCACTTTCCAAATGTGCTGCTATCCCATCTTTAATAACTGACTCTAGCAGTTTCCCCACTACCGATGTTAGACTAACTGGTCTGTAATTCCCCGTTTTCTCTCTCCCTCCCTTCTTAAAAAGTGGGGTTACGTTTGCTACCCGCCAATCCTCAGGAACTACTCCAGAATCTAAAGAGTTTTGAAAGATTATTACTAATGCATCCACTATTTCTGGAGCTACTTCCTTAAGTACTCTGGGATGCAGCCTATCTGTCCCTGGGGATTTATCGGCCTTTAATCCATTCAATTTACCCAACACCACTTCCCGGCTAACCTGGATTTCACTCAATTCCTCCAACTCCTTTGACCCGCGGTCCCCTGCTATTTCCGGCAAATTATTTATGTCATCCTTAGTGAAGACGGAACCAAAGTAGTTATTCAATTGGTCCGCCATATCCTTGTTCCCCATGATCAACTCACCTGTTTCTGACTGCAAGGGACCTACATTTGTTTTAACTAATCTCTTGGTTACATGTAAGGGCAGAGAATTGGCAGATTGCGTTTTATTCGAGCAAGTGTGAGATATTGCACTTTGAGAGGTCGAGTGTAAGGGAAAATTTACAGTTAATGGAAAGACCCTTAGCAGCATTGACATACAGAAGGCTCTTGGGTTCTAAGCACATAACTCCCTGAAAGTTGCAACATAAGTAGATAGTGGTAATGGTATACTTCTCTTTATCAGTCAGGGGATTCAGTATAAGAATCAGAAAGTCATGGTGCAGCTTTATAAAACATTGCTTTAGATGCATTTGGAGTACAATGTGCAGTTTTGGTTGTCCCATTACATAGAAACATAGAAACATAGAAAATAGGTGCAGGAGTAGGTCATTCGGCCCTTCGTGCAAGCATCGCCATTCAGTATGATCATGGCTGATCATCCAAAATCAGTACCTCTTTCTGACTTTTTCCCCATATCCCTTGATCCCTTAGCCCTAAGGGCTAAGTCTAACTCTCTCTTGAAAGCATCCAGTGAATTGGCTTCCACTGTCTTCTGTGGAAGAGAATTCCACAGATTCATAACTCTCTGGGTGAAAAAGGTTATCCTCATCTCAGTCCTAAATGGCCTACCCCTTATCTTAAACTGTGATCTCTGGTTCTGGACTCCCCCAACATCGGGAACATTTTTCCTGCATCTACTCTGTCCAATCCTCTAAGAATTTTATATGTTTCTGTAAGATAACCTCTCATCCTTCTAAATTCCAGCGAATACAAGCCCAGTCGACCCATTCTTTCATCATGCATCAGTCCTGCCACCAGGGATTAACCTGATGAACCTACGCTGCACCCCCTCATTAGCAATAATGTCCTTCCTCAAATTAGGAGACCAAAATTGCACACAATACTCCAGGTGCGGTCTCACCAGGGCTCTGTTCAACTACATTAATACCTCCTTGCTCCTCAACTCAAATCCTCTCGCAATGCTAATGAGTCTGTCATACAAGTTTGCCCTGTGGTCCACAGCCCAGCCATACAATCCAGTACACATCCCAGTTGTCTCCACCTTTCCTTATCTCCTTCAGTAGCCTCCTCCTGTAATCGAAAGATGTCTTGGATGGTTGGCAACAGTTTCTCCAAGAGGGAACTGTTAGTTACAATTTTAGTCTGCCCCATCATTTTAGGTACCCCCACCTTATGTTCCCAAGATATTTTCTGAGCTACTAAGTTGGCATTCCAATTTCCAATGTCTACTGGGGTCTGTCCTTTAGTATGGGCGCTACACTTCATTACAGAGATTTGTCTAGGTAGCATTAAGGCCTTCAATAAATCTGTCACCAATTGTTCGTTTGATATTTGGGTACCTGCAGAAGTTAGGAATCCCCTATTTTTCCATAATTGTCCAAATAATGTATCAATGTAAATATTTACTTTTAGATTTTCCCCAATAATACAAGGCCAAATTAAAGGGAATAATTCAGCTTGCTGTGCTGAATAGGGTGACTCAAAGGCAGCTGCTTCTACAATCTCCGTCTTTTGATCAACAATTGCATACCCAGACAATCTCTCACCGCACGGTCCAATCGATGCACTCCCGTCCACATATAATGTGGTGTCAGAGTCTTCCATGGGTGCATCCCTCAAGTCCTCTCACACTGATGTTTCTTCCTCTATAACAAATAGACAGTCATGTCCTGCTTCTGATTGCTCTTCTGGGGGTGAAATAAGAAAAGAGGCTGGGTTAATCAATGTACAATGTTTGAACTGCAATTTCAGATTGTTCAACAGATAGATCTCATACTTATTTTGGCGGGCCATTGTTAAGTGCTGGGTTTGAAGCTGCCCCAACAATGCCGATACCGAATGTGAACTGTACGCTACAATTTCCTGGTGTCAAATTCGCATTTGTAAACTATTGTAGATTGCAGTTAAGATTTGAGTGCAAAGAGGATGTCTCCTAGCTATTGGATCTAATTTAGAGGAGTAATATGCAACTGGTCTATGTCTATCCCCATGCTTTTGAGTTAGTACCGAAGTGGCACAGTCAGATAGAATTGTACAATACAGCTGGAAAGGACGATCGTATAATGGTCTTCCCAATGCCGGGGCTTGCATCAATGATCTTTTTAAGTTTTCAAAGGCCTCCTGTGCTTTCTTTGTTAATTTAAATTTGCCCTCCTTGCGGGTTTAGGGTGTTAGCTCTTTTGTTTCTAGAGCTATATTTGGAATCTAGGGTCAGCAATAATTAACCAAACCCAGCCATTGTCTCATTTGTTTGGCTTCTTTTGGGATTGTAAATTCGCAGATAGGTTTGAGCCTGCTCTTTTCAAGACTCCTTTCAGTGGCCGAAATTATAATTCCTAGAAATTTTACTTTCTTCTGAGCTACCGGTACTTTTGATGGTGAGACCACATATCCTAGATCAGCTAAATGGTTTAGTAGTTCTGCAGTATCTTTCCGATTACTGGATTCATTTTTGCTGGCCACTAATAGATTATTGACATACTGCACTAATGTTGAATTCATTTTGAACTTCAAGGTAGTCAGTTGATCCTGCAGGCCTGGATACACCTGGAAAATAAAGTAGGCAAATTGATAAATCCTTGAGGCAATCTGGTCCAGGTGTATTGTTGGCCCTTGTATGTGAAGGCAAACAAATATTGGCTGTCTTCAGGAAGAGGAAGAGAAAAGAATGCATGTTGCAAGTCGACTATTGAAAAACATTTTGTTTCAGCCGGTATTTGGGCTAGGAGATGGACAGGGTTTGGCACTAGGGCATGAAGTGGTTCCACAATAGAATTGATTTCCCTTAGGTCTTGCACGAGTCTATATTGGCCCTCCTTCCCCGGCTTTGGAACGGCAAGAATAGGGTTGTTACAGATTGACTGGCACTTCACCAATATTCCTTGTTCTAGCAAACCCCAAATTAATTTGTCAATGCTGCTGATGGCCTGTAGTTATAATGGATATTGTTGGATTGAAGGAAGTGTTACTACATTCTGGAGAGCTACACGGATGGGATTGCTGTTCATGCATCCTACCTGAGCTGTGTCCTCCGCCCACACTTGAGGGTCCATATACTCGTATACCTCACTCCCTAGATTATGACGTAAGCGGGTAGCAACTTTCCTTGGGGCCTAATAAAATTCAACAACATATTGATTAGACAAATTTTGTTTTTGATAATTATTTGTGTCTGCCAAGGTAATTGCCTTTCTTACCATCGTTCCTAGGTCTTTAGCTTTGGCCGGGAAATTCACCTTTCGGGTGACAATATTGAGGGGAATTTACTCAATTTCTGTAATTTAAGTCACCCGATTATTCCATATATAATTCAGAGAATTGCGCTAAAAATGCATCTGCTCCTTCTCCCCTTTTTGGTCTTACATCTAGTATTCTGGCTAAATCGATTGGTTTTTGAAGCCCTTGGGCTGTTAAAACAACCTCTTCCCTTGCACCATTGTCCGCGATTATATTTGCAAGAGCTTCATGTGACGGATGCCCTAAATTCGTTAGGAATCTGGCATGCTCGCTTGGGATCATTATTTGCTGGATCACCGCCAATAAATCTCGGGAGTCTGCGCGATAAACACGCATTGTAGTTCTTAAGTGATCCACAAAAGAAGCGGGTGATTTTGTACGATCGTGTATTTGACTTAAAATTGCCATCATCTCATTAGGCTTCCATGGGGAATAGATGCTAATTGTACGGGGATTATTTGCATTCACTGCTTTGGTTGGATCAAAAGAAGGATTAGGCATTTCCCTTTCAGGGAACTGTCTAAGGGTTGTTTGTTTAGTTTCAAGATCTACCTTGGCTTCTTCAATTGTTGTCTCACCCCCAAATGTATCTTTCCCTTCACGGGATTCACGGTACCTTCTAAATGATTTTGTTTCTTCGCTAACTGCTTGTCCAACTTGACTAGAGGTACACTCTTCTTTCTCCTTAACTAATTGAGTTATTTTTCTAGTCTGGCTTCTTGTACCGTGAACTCTAGGACTATCTCTAATGGATGGAGCGGTTGGGTTTAAGGAAGTCTGTGCCGTGGAATCTAATTGTGTATTCCATTCACAAGCTCCACAATGTGTATGTGACATGGAGATTGCAAGATGAATAAGGTGGTGGAAATTCCTAATTTTAACACTTTCCCAATCTTCTAAATAATCATCGTTATCCCCCTCGTAACCAGTGTCAACCATTGGATCCTCACGCTTAATACTTATGGATGCCAGTTTTTCTGTGGAAGATTTTCTTTTCCTCTTATCTTTAATACTCTCAGGCTCCTCCCTTAAGGACCTGTGCCACTGTACGAGCTAATTCAAGAGTTCTCCCAAGTTTCTCCTGATTTGAACTCGGAGAATTACGGTAATAACCACTCGGGGCTCTCGTGGACATTTTTCAACATGTTGAAAGATCTTCACAAGTCTTCACGAGCCTACCGTTATTCCCGAGTACCTGCCGTTAGCGTTACGAGCCCCTAAGAGACGTTCCGAGCTCCGATGTACCCGCTACGTACATTCTACGTGCTTACCACTAGTTTGATTTTTTTTTAAAATATTTTTTTATTAGAAGCATATACATATTATAACCAAAACACAATTTGTTTATCAATTACATATTAACACAGCGTCTATTTACTTATTTTTTAATAGATTTTTTGAAAGATAGAGCTATAGAAAGAAAAGAGAGGAAAATAAATCAATAAATAAATAAATTACCAATAACATAATTTGGAGATAGGTCCGTAGATTATAAAGTGTAATTATTCATCCAATCCTGGATTCAAGTTTCAGTCAAGCTTCCGTGTTCGACCAATTTACCCTTTCAGAAAATCAATAAATGGAGACCATATTCTAGCAAACAATTCTGGTTTGTCAATTAAGACAAGTGTAAGGTCTCAGACACCTCCATAATCCACATTTTAATTGTGGGGGTTGTTAGGTTTTTCCAAAATTTTAATATTAATTTTTTCCCAATTATTATACTATAATCAAGGAAATTTATTTGGTTTGTTGTAAGTTTTAGACTTTGTTCTGATATTCCTAATATTAATATGATTTTGGATCAGGATCCAATTGGATATTAACAACTTCAGAAATAATTTTTAAACTATCCGTCCAAAATATATACTGTATAAATTTATACAGTTTACAAAAGTATGAATTAAATTATATTGCCATTTGTCACAGATAGGAGAAATATTTGGAAAGATTCTATTTAATTTTGTTTTAGAATAGTGCAGTCTATATAATACTTTAAATTGTATTAAAGAGTGTCTGGCATTTAACGAGCATTGATGTATATGTTGTAAACTTTCATCCCATATATCTTTCATTATAGGTTGAGCTAGTTCATTTTCCCATGCTTGTCTATATAGTTCCGTTGATGGGACCTCACTATCTAAAAGAATATTATAAATGTGAGAGATTAATTTATCTGTGTTTTTTTTAATTGTATCTTTAGTATTATACCCATAGACTTCTGGATGGGCTCTAACACTTTCTGCAAGTGGTTCAATAGCTAGGGCGAATAACAACGGAGACAATGGGTTTCCTTGTCTACAACCTCTAGATAAATTAAATTCGGGTGATAACATTTGATTTGTCAATATTCTAGCTGTTGGGCTAGTATATAGGAGTTTAACCCATATACAAAACTTCTCACCCAATTGAAAATTTCCATCACCGAAAATAGATAGGGCCATTCCACCTGATCAAATGCTTTTTCATTATCTAACAAAGTAACTGCTAAATCTACCTTAGCTATTCTATTTGAATATATAATATTAAATAATCGTCTCAGATTATAAAATGAATAACATTTTGGGATAAAACCTGTTTGATCGGGATGTATTAATTTATGAATCACTAAACTTAATCTATGATTCTTTTTAAAACTCGGGAGAGCTCTTGAATTACCTCGTGCAGTGGGACAGGCCCTTCATGCTACCTGGAGGTTCAAATGCTTCAGTATCCTCTAATTTTATCTCCCGCTTTAGAGTTGCTTCCTTCCAACTTGCCATTCTTTCCACCGCTCTACCCCCTTTCTGTTCCTCGTAATAATTATTCCACAGTTAAATTAATTATTTTGCCTCTGCACTAGCGCTGCATTGCCAGACAATCGGCTGAATATATTTCAATCCTTTTACTGTATCTATGCCCCTTTGGGCCATAATTTGCTCCCTAATTCTCTATTTAATACTCTGGAAAGAATTCTCAATCGGTCAGCTTTTTGTAGAAATTCACTGCATATTTCTTGTAATGGATTTTCAAAGTCAGCAGTCATAACTTTATTTATGTGGTTCCCCGTTCTATTGGATATGGAAACAACTCTCAAGCTACTCACACTTCTTAACATTTTACCCCTTTCTAATTTCCGAAACTGCCTAGGTGATTTTTAAACAATATTTAAAAATTAAGGTGCTCCAGGAAACAACCAACCACAATCACACACGTTCCCGCAGCCCGTTTCCTATCCCTGACAATCTAAGCACATGCAAATGAGCTTTAAACACGCAAGCAAAATCAAATACAGAAAATATATTATTCCTCTTTTTATAGGTATGCCTAACCACATTCCTGTATAAACCATAAGCATTCGTCTAATAGAGCATTTGTTAACGATATAGTCTCAAAATTAAATTGTAGTATTTTCAACCCCTCCTCATGGTGTGGTCAGTCAATGGAACGATTCCTCCCCCGAGACAGCGATCAAAAGAATACAAACCCTGATTGAACCACTAAGAATCAGATTCCCACAATACTACGATCCCAATTTACACAGATCCAAATATTCAATTCAAACCCACTTTTACTCAAGTTATCTAACACCCAAAAATCCTTAAGCACATACACAGACAATACAAGTAACGGTACGTGATCTTAACACACTCTAAATCTCAACACATTATAAATATTTTTACACAATAATAATAATAATAATAAATAATAATAAACTTTATTACGGACTCGAGGTCCCGACAAGGGGAAACATTACAACAAATGCATTGCATATTAAAAAATATCATAAAGTACATATAAAATCTTAGTATATCATTTATAAAAGCATTATAAATTATATTTAAAAAAAACACAATACACGAGTTAAAAATCCAGATTAAAAGAATGATCAATGTCCTACAATGAGACAACGAGACAGTGTCGCCACAGCTGGGATTCGGAGCGTGTAGTGCTAACCCTTATGTTTGACAAGGCCACAAGAATTACATTTTTACAGTCATTTATCCTGCAAATGAATTTAGGATAGCATCTAAAGTACTGACTCCTGCAGTCACAAACATATTATTAGCACCACACCATCTAGGTTTCCTTAGCAGTGTTCTCATGGCATCGTTATATGCCACGTTTAGTCTCTGCAAACTTGTCTTCCATAGTTCGACCACAGGGGCGCAGTGTAGAGGGGTGTGCAGTATGCTCTAAATAGAGACATCTTCACCACATCTGCACACGCACCAAATTTACGCAAGAGAATATTCGCCTGTACATACAGCATGCGTCGTTGCCTATAAATATCCTCATCATCTGTCATTTGTTCTGTAATAAAATGCCCTCGATATTTTACCTTATTACAGACACTAAGATTATTGTCAGACAATTTAAAATCAGGAAATTTTAGACATTTATCCTCTTTGGTTCTACAGATCATGACAGCACTCTTACTAGCATTATATTTGATATCATGTTCCACACCATACACAGAACATATAGTAAGGAGCTGCTGGAGACCAGCGCTAGATGGACTAAGGACCACAAAATCATCTGCATACATAATATGGTTCCCTAAAATATTACCAATCACGCACCCAGTGTTACAGGCTTTTAATTGTTTGGACAGATCATCAATATATAGATTAAAAAAGACTGAGGACAAAATTCCCAATTTTTAAGAAAGGTGGGAGAGAGAAAACATGGAATTATAGACCAGTTAGCCTGACAACAGAGGTGGGGAAGTTGCTGGAGTCAATTATAAAATATGAGATAGCTGAACATTTGTATAACAGTAACAGGATCGACCCGAGTCAGCACGGATTTACGAAGGGGAAATCATGCTTGACCAATCATCTGGAATTTTTTGAAGCTGTAACTAGGAAAATGGACAAGGGAGAACCAGTGGATGTAGTGTACCTGGACTTTCAGAAAGCATTTAATAAGGTCCCACAAAGGAGATTAGTGGGCAGAATTAGGGCACATGGTATTAGGGGTAGAGTGCTGACATGGATAGAGAAGTGGTTGGCAGACAGGAAACAAAGAGTAGGGATTAACGGGTCCCTTTCAGAATGGCAGGCAGTGACTAGTGGGGTACCGCAAGGCTCGGTGCTGGGACCGCAGCTATTTACAATATACATCAATGATTTGGGTGAAGGGATTCAAAGTAACATTAGCAAATTTGCAGTTGACACCAAGCTGGGTGGCAGTGTGAACTGTGAGGAGGATGCCATGAGAATGCAGGGTGACTTGGACAGGTTGGGGGAGTGGGCAGATGCATGGCAGATGAAATTTAATGCAGATAAATGTGAGGTTATCCACTTTAGTAGCAAAAACAGGAAGGCAGATTACTATCCAAATGGCATCAAGTTGGGAAAAGGGGAAGTGCAACGGGATCTGGGGGTTCTTGTACATCAGTCTATGTAAGTAAGCATGCAGGTACAGCAGGCAGTGAATTAAGCGAATGGCATGTTGACCTTTATAACAAGAGGAATCGAATATAGGAGAGGTCCTTCTGCAGTTGTACAGAGCCCTAGTGAGACCACATCTGGAGTATTGTGTGCAGTTTTGGTCCCATAATTTGAGGAAGGAGATTCTTGCTATTGAGGGAGTGCAGCGTAGGTTTACAAGGTTAATTCCCGGGATGGCGGGACTGTCATATACTGAGAGAATGGAGCAGCTGGGATTGTACACTCTGGAGTTTAGAAGGATGAGAGGATATCTCAAGTCAAGTCAAGTCAAGTCAAGTCAAGTCAAGTTTATTTGTCACATACACATACGAGATGTGCAGTGAAATGAAAGTGGCAATGCTCGCGGACCTTTGTGCAAAAGACAAACAACCAAACAACCAAACTAACTATAAACACAATCATAACACACATATTGTTTTACATAATAAATAATGGAAGAAAAAACGAGTTAGTCTCTGGTAGAGTTAGTCCCTGGTGAGATTGGCGTTTACAGTCCGAATGGCCTCTGGGAAGAAACTCCTTCTCAACCTCTCCGTTCTCACAGTATGGCAACGGAGGCGTTTGCCTGACCGTAGCAGCTGGAACAGTCGGTTGCAGGGGTGGAAGGGGTCTCTCATGATATTGTTGGCTCTGGAGTTGCACCTCCTGATGTATAGTTCCTGCAGGGGGGCAAGTGAAGTTCCCATAGTACGTTCGGCCGAACGCACTACTCTCTGCAGAGCCTCCTTGTCCTTGGCAGAGCAATTCCCAAACTAGATGGTAATGTTCCCGGACAAGATGCTTTCCACCGCCGCTGCGTAGAAGCATTAGAGGATCCTCGGAGACACTCTGAATTTCCTCAATTGCCTGAGGTGGTAAAAGCGCTGTCTTGCCTTACTCACGAGTGCTGAGGCGTGTGATGCCCATGTCTTATCCTCGGAGATGTGGACTCCCAGATATTTAAAACAGTTCACCCTGTCCACAGGATCCCCATTTATCCTCAATGGAGTGTACGTCCTCGGATGATGTGCCCTCCTAAAGTCCATGATCAGCTCCTTCGTTTTTTTGATGTTCAAGAGGAGGCTGTTGTCCTGACACCAGAGTGCTAGACCAGCCACCTCCTCCCGGTAGGCCTTCTCATCATTGTCTGAGATCAGGCCCACCACCACAGTGTCATCGGCAAACTTAATTATTGAGTTGGAGTTGAACCTAGCCACACAGTCATGTGTGTACAGGGAGTACAATAGGGGGCAGAGGACGCAACCCTGGGGCGATCCTGTGCTCAGGGTGAGGGACTTCGATGTATTCCCTCCCATCTTGACTACCTGGGGCCTGGCGGTGAGAAAGTCCAGGACCCAGGCACACAGGGAGATGTTGAGCCCCAATTCCATTAGCTTCCCGGCCAGTCTGGTGGGGACTATCGTGTTGAAGGCTGAACTGTAGTCTATGAACAGCATCCTCACGTAGCCCCCCTTCTGGCTGTCCAGATGGGAGAGAGCGGTGTGCAAGACCTGGGAGACCGCATCGTCCGTGGATCTGTTCGGACGATATGCGAACTGCAACGGGTCCATGTTCCGAGGGAGGAAGGCGCAGATGTGTTTCTTCACCAGCCTCTCAAAGCATTTCATGACTACCGAGGTAAGGGCCACCGGACGGTAGTCATTCAGACAGGCTGGGGAGGCATTTTTTGGTACCGATACAATGATGGATTTTTTGAAGCAGGCAGGGTCCACGGACTTGTCCAGGGAGAGGTTGAATAATGTAGTGAGCACTGGAGCTAGCTGCGTAGCACAGGACTTGAGTACTCGCCCCGAGATGCCATCGGGGCCTGCAGCTTTTCTCGTGTTCACCCGTGTCAGAGCCCTCCTCACGTCGTGCTCGGACGGCGAGAATGCGTGCACATTCCTCCCTTCAGCTTCGGTAGCCAGCCCGCTGGCGGTATTGTCGATAGTCGGCAGACCTGGAGTGGTGTTGCCCCTCTCGAAACGAGTGTAAAAGAAGTTCAGGTCACCAGCTAGGGAGGTGCCGGCACTTGCGGATGAGGGAGGGGTGCTCCGGTAGTTGGTTACAATCCGTAGCCCCTGCCACAGGCGTCTGGTGTCCTGCTGCTCCATCTGTAACTCCATCTTGTCTCTGTACCTTCTCTTTGCGTCCTTCACCACCCTTCGCAGTCGGTACGACTCTGCGTTGTAGACGTCCATGTTTCCTGATGGCAGGCCCAAGTTGTAGGCAGCGGTGCGAGCATTCAGGGCCACACGAACAGACCTGTCTACCCAGGGTTTTTGGTTCGGAAAGGTGCTTACCCTTACCATGGGGACGATGTTGTCGGTTACTGTTGCGATGAAGTCCGTGACTGTTTCCGCGAACTCACTGACGTCACTGGAACTTGCTTCGAACATATTCCAGTCGACATCACTCAGTGCATCTTGCAGCATGGCCTCTGACTGGTCGGACCACCGTTTTACGTCCCTCGTCTCTACCGCTTCCCGAACTATCCTCTGTTTATATCTCATTGAAACATATTAGATTGTTAAGGGTTTGGACACGCTAGAGGCAGGAAACATGGTCCCGATGTTGGGGGAGTTCAGAACCAGGGGCTACACTTTAAGAATAAGGAGTAAGCCATTTAGAACGGAGACGAGGAAACACTTTTTCTCACAGAGAGTGGCGAGTCTGTGGAATTCTCTGCCTCAGAGGGCGGTGGAGGCAGGTTCTCTAGATACTTTCAAGAGAGAGCTAGATAGGGCTCTTAAAAATAGCAGAGTTGGGGGATTTGGGGAGGAGGCAGAAACAAAGTACTGATAGGGGATGATCAGCCATGATCACATTGAATGGCGGTGCTGGCTCGAAGGGCCAAATGGCCTACTCCTGCACCTGTTGTCTATTAGTGGCCAATATACAAGGCTTTTAGATAGGAACATGGATATGCAGGGGATTATCTTTACATCATTTTCAGGCTTTGTTGGCCGAAGGGCTCCTGTGCTCTTCTATGTTTTAAAAGCAATGTCTTTGACTAAGTTACCCTAATAGCTCCTCAGAGCCTCCTGTCAGATCTGGTTTGATTACATTTTTGTTCACATTTTTTTTTAAAGTGAAAGCTCAGATTAAAATGTCTTTTCAACATCCAGTAACGGATGGACAATCAGTTTGACAAATCTCAGACAGCTTAGTCAAGGGAGGTGGTGGTAAGGAGGTGGAGATGGATGGCTTTGGGCCGACACTAGGAACTGGTGCTTTTTCACATGTACTTTTTGAGAGCTACAGTCAAGGAGCAGCACATAGATGCCTTTCCGAGCAGGGTCTGGAACGCTACCAAGGATAGATTTTTTAAAGGAGTGAGGTACATGCTGTTTAAAACAAAGACAGACACAAAAACCTGGAGTCACTCAACGGTAGCACACTCTGGAGAAAAAGGTGATGTTTCGGGAGAGACACATCTTCAGACTTAGTTTCGATTAGGATGTCTGAAGAAGGGTTCACGAGGCCACCTAATTTTTCTCCAGAGATGCTATGACCCGCTGTACCCATCTTTTTAGTTTTTTCAATCTGACTTGCCTGCTGAGTTACACCAACATGGTCCGTGTTCACTATGAACATGAATTATTTAATTTTAGGTATTACACTTCTCCTCTCTCTCCCCCGCCCAGTGAGCCCCCCCCCCCCCCCCCCCCCCCCCCCCCCCATGCAGTAATTGTCGGTTAACCACAAGTTTTGCAACGCTGGTTCCCTCTTGGGATCACACTATCCCTAGCCAACAATTGGCCTATCAGGGAACCAAATATAGACATAAAGTGCTGGAGTGACTCAGTGGGTCAGGCAGCATCTCTGGAGGAAAGGGTTAGGCGACATTTCGGGCCGGGACCCGACCTTCAAAATACCCTGCTGAGGTAATCTGTTGTTGGCCCTGATTTGACCCGGTCTTTTCTTGCTTCCAGTTCCCCCCTACAATCATCCTGAAGAAGGGTCCCGACCCAAAATGGAATATATTCCTTTTCTCCATAGATGCTGCTTGGCCCGCTGAGTTACTCCAGCATTTTGTGTCTAACTTGCTGATTCAGACAGTTTTTGATTTACTCTGAAACACACGTTGGAAACTTAAACTTGGGCGCAACTAACATCGTCTTACTACCGTGGGAACTCTTTAACTCAGCGGGAAGGCAGCAGTTAATTGTTGTTCCCTTCAGTTTCCCAGGGGGTCGGGACGGGACTGGAGTTGGGAGGGAAAGGTGGGGGACTGGAGTTGGGAGGGAAAGGTGGGGGAGTCGAGGGAGAGGAGGGGGAGACAGATGAGGGTGTCTTCATTTACTGGCGGCGGGTGTCTGTCACTGAAACAGGCAGGTGAGATTTCACATCCACCTTGTGTGTGCCTCTCTCTCTCTCTCTCCCTCCCTCCCTCTACCACAGGCTGAGAGACTCTGCCTCAGTAAAACTGTGCTCACTCCATCTGTGTCTCCCACATGCACAGTAGAACTCTGCTTTGTGTGTGTATATACCAATTCAACCAAGGGAGGATATTTATAGTGTGTGAAACAAAAAGTGACATCATTTGTGCCACGTGATGATTTAACAATGTCATTCAAGATTTAACGGGAAAGCTCGGGAGACGGACAAGTCACTCGCACAAATAACAGAAATGCCGAGTACCGCGGGAACTCTTTGTCTACCCCCCCGTTATATCGTGTGATATCGTGCTAGACCACGACCACTTCACTCTGGCTACATCTTGCGTCAAGTCGCCCCGTGAAAAAGGCCTATTACTGTACACCTTATACACTCATGACTGTGCAGCCAAAATACCAATCCAATTCAATTGACTAATTTGCAGATGACACCATCGTAGTGAGCCGGACATCGTCTGGAGAAGACGGAGTACAGGAAAGTGATTGGGATCCTCGTAGCCTGGTGCCAAGACAACAACCTTTCCCTCAATGTCAACAAGACAAAAGGAGATTTGGACAAGTACATGTATAGAAAAGGTTTTGATGATTATAGGCCAAATACAGGCAGATCGGCACAGCCTCTCCTTTGAAATCGACCTTTATGAATCACTTCTGCACCTTTCCAACTGAATAACATTACATGCCGATCAAAGTAACTTGGTTAGCATGGACAAATTGGACTGATGGCTTGTTTCCAGGCTGATTCTTCAGGGATGACAGCAGATCTGATCAGTTGCAAGGGAAATGGAACTATAAATATTTGCAGTCAGTATAAGTAACCATAGCAATACTTATACCACTGTTAGTGACGTTTCTTAGGTGCCCAGACATCCAAATTAGGAAAGGAAGCAGGAAAGGCTGGATCAATTAGGTAATTGCCTTTGCAACACTGCTGGGGGCCAGGATGAGAAGGATCATTTCCCTCTGTAACCTTGCCCCTCCCCACAATCTGTCTGCTCTTCATCCATGACCATGCTCTGAAATCAGAGTGCATCATCTATCCACCCAACTTCCATCCGCCCCAATCTGATCACCAGCAGTACTCACCCCATCTGCTCCTGTTTCTCCACAGATTACTGCTGGATCCTACTTTTGACTACTATTTGCTCCCATCAGCTGCCATTCATTGTTGCCAGAGACTGTTAGCGGCCCCAAGTGACCAGCTCACACAACCATTCTCTCACTCTACCTCCCAGGCTCAGCTCGATCATTTGTAACAAGACACATTCATGAATTTAGACGGAGCTATTATTCTCAACGTTTCTTGTAAAATGGGTCCTGACAGTTCATGATTAAAAACGTTTCAGTCTTTAGCCATTGCCAATTTATATATTGAGACAAACTGCTTTCTATCTATGAGACTGAGCAGCTCCATGATTTATCTTGATGAGGGGGCATGAAGGGAATTTTCTCCCTACTTGGTAAAATATAATGAGTAGTGTGGCATAGGGATCGGTGCTGACTTTTTACAATTTGCAATAAACACTTATATGAAGGAACTAAAGGTACATAGAGTAGTATGCGCCTGACTAAATGGCTATTCAATGTCATAATTGAGTATTTTCTCCATCTCCTCTGCCAGCCCACTCTGGGCACCTCCCACTTGGTCTAAAAATTTAAGATGGTGCCATTGAGAGGGCTAGAGGAAATAGATTAATCGAGTCATCCAGTGCAGAAACAGAGCCTTCATCTCAACTTGCTCACACCGACCAACATGTTCCATCTACACTAGCCCCACCTGCCTGCGTTTGGCTCATATCTCTCTAAATCTGTCATATTCATGTACCTGTTTATAAGCGTTGCAATAGTGCCTGCTACCTGCTAAATGATTATGTATAGTTTATTGCAAACACCAAGGTCAATATATTAATTGATGTGATAAGACCCTGAAGCTATTCACATAGGCAATTAGACTTCAATTATAGGCGGGCTTACAAGGAAGGCCTAAAGGGCCTGTCCCACGAGCATGTAACTGCATGCGGCAAGCGCGACCTAACATGGTCACACTTCGATCGCCGGAGCAGTATGGAATTGTGCGGAGCTGGTCCCGACATCGCGCTTGCCGCATGCAGTCGCATGCTCATGGGACAGGCCCTTTACTTTGCCACCACACTATTTGTTAGAATGATCACAAGTGTTTTTCTTTTCCCCAAGATCTTTAAAGGCAATATATCAAACATTATATTCCTCACTCAGATCTTTTAATGCATCGTTCATGTTACATTAATGCAGTACATTAAGTACTGATGTTACTCCTGCTTTTTGTGTCTATCTTCGGTTTAAACCTGCATCTGCAATTCCATTAAGTGGTCCCTTTGGTAAGATGCTGGAAATATCATGGTATGTGACACATTGCAGACAAACAATGTGGTACTCCATCAATATACATGCAGTCCTTTCAAAATAACAGCATTGTTACTTATCTCCTATTTTTCTTTTCCTGAAAGCATCTCACATGAATCTAATTGTTCTCTGTGTCCCCATGAAACCAGAGACATTATCCTTACAGTCATTCAGTGTGTGAATGAATGTCATTGTTCTGTTTCAGGACATATGACAATAAAACACTCTTGACCTCTCTTAACTTCTTGAAATCAAAAGGCATCACAGCCTCATCTGATGCACAGAAATAAACAATCAAAAAAGTGACTACTCCTCGTGGTGTATAAAAGGAAGGCAGGCATTGGTGGAGCAGTCTATTGTGTTTTGAGTAGTATGTTTGAGGGAAAGTGCTGAGGCTTTGGCTCGAGAGGCTTCGGCAAGTAGGCTGAGCAGAGGGTGATGGCAAGATAAGCTAAGGTATTTTTTCTGTAAGTCTTTCTTGGTCTTAGTGCAGTATGGATGGCAGTTTGAACACAGGTGTATGCTCCTCCTGCAGGATGAGGGAAGTCAGGGAGACTTCCAGTATCCCTGAGGACTACACATGTGGGACATGCATCCAGCTACTGCAGCTCGTGGCTGACTGTGTGAGAGAACTGGAGTTACAACTGGTTGAGGTCAGGAAAATCCAAGAGACTGAGAGCTTCATAGATAGGATTCATAGTGAGTTAGTCACACCTAAGGTGCAGGCATAACGTATATGGATGGCCACCAGGAAATGGAGTAGGCAGATAGTGCAGGTATCCCCTGTGGCCATTCCCCTTGGTCCAAGTGAATTTGAGTGCAGGATGAAAATTGGTGGTGAAGTTGATACAGTCTATGAGTTCTGCACAGGTGCAGGAGGTAGCACTGATGCAATCATCAATGTAACGGAGACAGAGTTCAGGGATAGGGCCAGTATACACCTGAAACAGGATCAGGGGGGATAGGATGGATTCAAAGTACATATTAGAGAGATGAAGAGCATATTAGAGAGACAAAGAGCATATGAGGTATCTTGGACATAGGTCAATTAAATAGATGAAAGGCATGTAAGGTAATTAAAGAGACGAAGGGCATGTGAGGTAATTAAAGTGAGGTGAGGTGTTACTTGAGAGGGTTTAAATTAGAATGGCAGTCGGATGGGATACAATGCAGTATTGAGGCAGGTGGGAAATTGGTACAGAAATCAATAACGGCAGGCTCAGTAGGTGGGAGCATGGCAGGGAGTGAGGAAAGATGGTCAGATTAAATTGTATTCATTTTAAATTGTGTTCCCCCTGTTGATCTAGGCTCTTTGTCTGCATATCTCAAACCTAACATCACGCACCTGGGGATTAAAGTGGACCCTGAGCTTAAATTTGACTGTCAGGTAAGGGCTGTTGTTAAATCTGTTTTTTTCCATCTGAGGCAGCTGGCCAAAATAAAGCCAATTTTGTCGAGGCAGCACTTTGAGACGGTAATCCACGCCTTTGTTGGGACACCCATTGGGGGAGCTCACTGTATGAGGAGAATCTCGTGAGGCTCCTGGTGATGGAAGAGGGGGGGGACACCCCATTCCCTAGGCAAGCAGGGTGGGAAAAAAAGTGTAGTCAAGAGAGTGTGGAAGTCAGTGGGTTTGTATAGATGTCAATAGTCTATTTCTGTGATGGAGACTGTGAGATCGAGGAAAGGGGAGAAGAAAGGGGAAAGAAGAAGTTGTCGGAGATGGTGCACTCGGCTGGATTACTGCAATGCACTGTATATGGGGGTTAGTCGGTCCTCCATCGCCCGTCTCCAGATGGTACAGAATGCAGCTGTTCGTCTCTTGACTGGCACACGAAAACATGATCACGTTTCACACATTTTGGCCTCTCTCCACTGGTTGCCTGTTCAGTATAGGATTCATTTTAAAATTCTTTTATTTGCTTTTAAATCCCTAAATGGTCTTGCCCCATCCTACCTATCTGAGCTTCTTCACCCTTATACACGCACCCGCTCTCTCAGGTCAGATGATCAGCTGCTCCTGATTGGGCCAAAAACTAAGCGGAAGCTCAGAGGGGACCGTGCCTTTGCTGCGTCAGCTCCGAGATTATGGAATGAATTGCCTCTACACGTTAAACAGGCCCCTTCTCTAGCTGTTTTTAAATCACTCCTGAAGACATATCTATTCTCCGTGGCCTTTGTAGACCAGTAAGGTGTCGACTTATTCATTTACTTTATTTGCTTGATTTTGCTGCGTGGTTCATACTCGTGTTTTATGTCTTTTAATTTATTGTTGAATTTCGTATGTAATTTATGCGCCTCATGTTAGCTGTATGTTCTGTTGTACTGCCTGTTTTATGATGTCTTGCTTATATTTTTCTGTACAGCACTTTGGTCAGCTTTGGTTGTTTTTTAAGGTGCTTAACAAATAAAGTTATTATTATTATTATTATTATTATTATTATTATTATTATTATTATTATTATTATTATTAATGCCTGTAGACTGGTATTAAGGCAGTTGAAATCAGGCCATGGATAGGTACATGCAACTGGGAAGTTACAACCATAGCAGAAACTTGACTAAGGGAGGGGCAAGACTAACAGCTTAATGTTCCAGGGTACAGGTATTCCAGGTGACGATAAAATAGGAGGGTGAGTTGCTTTATTGATTAAAGAGAATAACTCTTAACGTTAATGGCTCTTAAAGCACCTCATATTTTGCTTGGGTAGTTTACACCCCAGCGGTATGAACATTGACCTCCAATTTCAGGTAGTCGTTGCTTTCACCATCTTTCCTCTCCCTTTCCCAGCTCTCCCACAGCTCACTGTCTCCGGCTCTTCCTTTCTTCTTCCCGCCCCCACAAGCCCCACATCAGTCTGAAGAAGAGTCTCGACCCAAAACGTCACCTTTTCCTTCGCTCCATAGATGCTGCCTCACCCGCTGAGTTTCTCCAGCATTTTTATCTACCTTCGATTTTTCCGGCATCTGCAGTTCCTTCTTAAACATTAATTCAGGTAAGTGTGAGTTATTGCATTTTGGGAGGTCAAATCGGGGCAGGGCCATCACAGAGAGCAATAGGGTCCCTTTGGAGTGTTAGAGCATAGTTTTAATACATAATTCCCTGAAAGTGGTATCGCAGGTGGTGAAAAAGGCTCTTGGCACACTGGCCTTCATCAGTCAAGGAATTGAGCATAGAAGTCGGGACATTACAGTTGTAAAAGATGTTGCTGTAGTTGCATTTGTAGTATTATGTTCAGTTGTGGTCATGCTGCTACAGGAAACATATCAATAAGCTGAAAAGAGTGCAGAGAAGATTTACGAAGATGATTCCAGGACTCGAGGGCCTAAGCTATAGAGAGAGATTAGGTCGGCTGGAGCACTGACGAGTGATCTTACAGAAGTATATAAAATCAGAAGGGGAATTGGTGAGGTGAATGCACAGAGACATTTTACTAGGGTAGAGGATTGAAGAACTAAACATAGATTTTACTTTGGAGTCACGTGAGTGACTACGTGAAGAACCCGGCAGCACGCATGCGCGACATATCGTCTCTCGCATTGCGCAGCGACAGGTGGGGTGAAGAGTTCTCCCGCAGCGGCAAGGTTTAAATACGGGACCTGCAGGTAAGTTACTATTCTGAGGTCATGTATTTTGCCTTTGTGTTCTCTGTTTCAGAAAACCATGCACAAGGGCAAGAAATCGAAACGGGTTGCATCTCAACTGGCTGCGGGGGTCCGCGAAAGTTCCGGCAGTCAACAGCGACCGGCCGCACCTGGACCGCAATCTTTGCGGTCCGTAGTCACCGATGTAACATCTGCTCAGCTGGGACCAGCGCCGCGAGCTGCACAGCCCGAACCAGCGCAGCGGACTGGGGGAAAAGTGAAGCAGAAGTTGGTCCGGCTGGTTGACTCGGATGAGTCGGGCCAGGTGGACTCGCTGCCAGGGAGCAGTGGATGTGACCTCATTTCCTGTATGGAGCAGTTGATGGAGCAAATGCTCCAACGTGTCATGCTCCGTGAGATGGAGTATGGTTACCATAGGAGTCTTTGGACACCCATTACAGCACCATACCCAGGGCAGTATAATGTATCTCCCTCGACAGAGGGGAGCATTACGGGCCAGGGCTGGGCTGGCCCCGAAGAAGGTTGTATGGCTGAAGAAACCGGCAGTGTGCTGGGGGTGCAGGATCTACAGCAGCTGCTTGGGGTGGTCATGAAGTTTGCGGTGCCAGCGCAAACAGGACAGTCGTTACAACCAAAGCTGGCAGCCAGCATCGACCACCTGTCCTTTAATCAACTACAGGAACAGGTAGTCAATGAGACAACAGCGAAATACATGGCTCCTGAGAACTGTGTCTCATTAAATGTCCCTGCAGTGAATAGTGCTATCTGGGGGTACATTGGAGCTGGCATCAGAACCCAGGAGGTGAAGATGCAGAAGATATTAAAACTTCTAACATCGGGTATAACGGCATTTGCTCGTTCCGTGGATGGAACAGAGATGACGGAGACTGAACAAGAAACTCTGGCGCTGCTCTGTAACACGCAATACGAAATTAATTGTCCAAGGAAGAGCACGATAAGACCTGCGTTGAACCCCAAATTTGCTGGGTTGTGTAAGACTGCCTCTGCACAACCGCAAATGCTGCTATTTGGAGGTAATCTATCCAAGGTCAAAGAGCTCGACGAAGAGGCTAAAGCCATCGGGCTCATGAAGGCACCATCTATGAGCAAGACCACATATCCCAGACGGCAGCACCCCTATGCATCCACCAGCAGGCAACGACACCAGGATGCTGGTGAAAGCATGAGGGCCGCGCAACAACCACGAAGGTCTTTTTTAGGCCAAGGCCCAGAGCGACCCTCATGGAAGATGCGCCAACCCCGTACTCCGGCGCCTCTTCCGCAGAAGAGGCAGAAACAGAAGAAGTGAATACTCCACCGGTAACCATGGAGGTAGGTGGTACACATAAAAGCTGGTGAAACTCAGCGGGTGCAGCAGCATCTATGGAGCGAAGGAAATAGGCAACGTTTCGGGCCGAAACGTTGCCTATTTCCTTCGCTCCATAGATGCTGCTGCACCCGCTGAGTTTCTCCAGCTTTTTTGTGTACCTTCGATTCTCCAGCATCTGCAGTTCCTTCTTAAACAACATGGAGGTAGGTGGGTCTGGTTCCTTCCAGAACATAAAGGGTGTAAGTTCTGTACTAACTGGGGGTAGGTTACACCTGTTTTGGGAGGCATGGAGGTCTCTTACTACTGACCCTTATATACTATAAAGTATTCAGGGATATAAAATTGAGTTTATTCATAAAGACATTCCCCCAGTTCAACATGTTCCCAGCTGAGAGTTTGTGCTTTCACAACAGGAAAAACTGGAAGGTCATGCAGAGCTGTGGAGGCTATATGCTAAAGGAGTAATAGAGAGATTAGAACATGACTCTCTAGAATTTGTATCCAACATATTTACAAAAAATAAAAAAGATGGTGGATGCCGCATCATCATTGATTTAACAAAACTGAATACTTTTGTAAAGTATATTCATTTCAAAATGGAAATATTTGTTACTGCCAAGCAATTGATTTCCAAAGGTTACTTCATGGCTTGCATCGATCTAAAAGATGCATACTATTCGGTACATATACAGAAGGTTCATCGCCGATATCTAAAGTTTAACTGGATGGGGCAGCACCGGCAGTATAAGGCGTTGCCTAATGGATTAACCTCAGCCCCAAGACTATTTACCAAGATATTAAAACCAGCCTTGGCACTTCTCCGGAAACAAAAACATATTGTCATGGCGTATCTTGATGATATATTAATTGTGGGGAAAACCCTGGAACTAGTTAAATCAGCTGTTTCAGCTACCAAACTATTGTTTGAAAAACTGGGTTTTATCATCCATCCAGATAAATCTAAATTGACACCATCCCCAACTATGGATTATCTGAGGTTCACTATTGACTCTACCCACATGTCTGTAACATTGTCAAAAAACAAAGCAGCAGACTTAGTGGAGGCCTGCAACAACCTGGTTGTCATAAGTCAACCATCTATTCGACAGGTAGCAAGGGTAATTGGGAAACATAGCTGCATTTCCAGCTACACAGTTTGGACCTTTGTATTATCAAAATTTTCAAAGGGCAAAGGTGCAAGCACTAAAACAACATGCAGGTCATTTTGACAGACCAATGTAATCACCAGAAAAAGCAATTTTGGAGTTACAATGGTGGAAGCAAAATATTTGGCATAGCTCCAGCCCCATCATTATCAGTAACCCATCATTTATATTACAAACTGATGCCAGCGCTCACGGCTGGGGTGCTACTAATACCATATCCAGTAGTGGTGGTCGAAGGACTACACATGAAGCATCGTTACTACAAACACTGGGTATAAACTATTTAGAGACGTTGGGTGCGTTTTATGGGCTAAAAGCATATTTCTCAACAATGCACCATCTGCATGTCCGCCTACAAATTGATAATACCACAGTGGTGGCATATATTAATCATATGGGTGGAATTAAATCGATATCATGTGACAATCTGGCTAATACAATCTGGCAATGGTGTATCAATAGAAATATTTGGCTATCAGCGACTTACCTACCAGGTAAACTCAATACAGTGGCAGACACCGGGGTCATGAAAATTTAATGACAACACTGAATGGATGTTGGACCACAAAGTATTTACTGATATTGTAACGTGATATGGAACACCAGATATCGATCTCTTTGCATCTAGACTAAATCACCAGTTGCCAACATATGTCGCTTGGGAACCAGACCCTGGGGCAGCAGTGATGGACGCTTTCTGGCTGGACTGGGGAAAATTGTTTTTATATGCTTTCCCCCCCTTCTGCCTCATCAGTCGGGTCTTACGCAAAATACAATTAGACTCTGCGTCAGGTATTTTGGTGGTACCCAATTGGCCTACTCAGCCATGGTTCCCTGTGATTCTTGACATGGTCTCGGAACCATGTATGTCCGTCACCAAACGACCAGATCTGTTGGTCCATCCTGTAACAGGCGAGAGTCACCCATGCCATGACAGGATCAATCTTTTGATTTGCAGAATCTAAAGAAACTATTCCTGGATCTGGGGTTGACGGATAGAACAATGAACATGACCACGGTGGCTTACCGGGAATCGACGAAGAAGCAATACCTCTCATATATCAGGAAATGGGAGATGTATTGCACAAGGACTGATATATCATACAACTCAGCCACTGTCACCAATGTCCTAGAATTCCTGGCCAGCCTTCATTTCGATGAAGGTCTCAGCTATAGTGCTATCAACTGCGCCAGAAGTGCCCTATCAGCATAATTGTGGCAGGGACCAGGACAGCACTCCATGGGATCTCACCCTCTAGTTTCTAAACTTATGATGGGCATATACAACACAAACCCTCCTAGAGCGAGGTATTCCCAGATTTGGGATGTCAGTGTTGTTCCAACGTTGCTCAGGGGTTGGTCACCAGCAACGTCCCTGTCCCTGGAGATGCTGACTCTTAAATCAGTCATGCTGATGGCTCTGGTTTCAGCTCAAAGGGTCCAGTCTCTACATAAACTGAGACTGGATAACATGGTAATTTCAACAAACAAGATACATTTTCGAATCTTGGAGTTGGTAAAGCAAAACAGGCCAGGGTCATCAGGCCTTAATTTGGAATTTCGGGCATACCCTACGGATACCCGACTGTGTGTAGTGACACACCTATTGTTATATTTAGAGACCACTAAAAACCTGAGAGGTAGTGAATTGGCACTATGGATCAGCCATAAACAGCCTCACAACAGGGTATCGGTGCAGACCATTTCTAGATGGCTCAGACAGGTTTTGGGTGCTGCAGGGGTGGATACTGACACTTTCAAATCTCATTTCACCAGGGCTGCAGCAACATCGGCAGCAAGAGATATGGAAGTGCCTATGGACCACATCCTCGCTACAGCAGGATGGTCTTGGGAGAAGACCTTCCAACTTTTTTACAGTAAGCCGATTGCCAAACCTACGGTATTTGCAGAAACAATTTTAAGTTCTGTTACATGATTTTATCCCAAATGAGAGGGAGTACTATTATTTGATAAAATAAATTCACTATTGTTTTTGAATTTCTGATTCATGTTTGAATACAATAACATGCTTCCTCTCCTGGTCAACTACGGCAGTGAGTGAAGCATGGACTCGTTCCACGGCATGAAATCACAGATCTTTAAAATCTTCACGTAGTCACTCACATGACTCCGAAATAAAACGATATGATTAAACGAGAACTTACCAGTTTGAAGTTTGATCGTTATTTTATGAGGAGTTACGTTGAGGGATTACGTGACCTCCACGCCCACCCTCTATCATAAAGGTCAACTGGTATTCTTGTTCTTCTTATCTTACTATATTTATTTCATCTACTGTTGTCTGTGATTTCACACCACTGCTTTGAAGAATGACACGCATGTGTGCTGGCGTGTTCTTCACGTAATCCCTCGACGTAACTCCTCATAAAATAAAGATCAAACTTCAAACTGGTAAGTTCTTTAATCTTACTATTAAAGATGAGAGGGGAAAGATTTAATAGGAACCATGGGGGAAAATTTTTCACACAGCGAGTGGTGGGTACATGGAATGGGCTGCCAGAGGAAGTAGTTGAGGCAGGTACAATAACATTTAAAAGACATTTGGACAGGTACATAGAAAGGAAAGGTTTAGAGGGATATGGGCCAAATGCAGCCAAATGCGGCTAGCTTAGTGGGGCCTGTGGCTTAGAATGAACAAATTGGGCTGAAATGCCTGTTTCCGTGCTGTATGACTCCAGGATGAGAAAAGGGACTTACTGAAGTCCTCACTGCAACAGGAATCATGGCTAATTCTCATCTTTCTGATCCTGGTTTGGTTTATTCCTGACGATTTTCTCATTTGGTCACAGGACGTGACAATTGATCAATTTATAGTTAAAAGTCCAATTAAATCCCACTGAACTCATAGAAACATAGAAAATAGGTACAGGAGGAGGCCATTTGGCCCTTCGAGCCTGCACCGCCATTCATTATGATCATGGCTGATCGTCCCCTATCAATAACACGTGCCTGCCTTCTCCCCATATCCCTTGACTCCACTAGCCCCTAGAGCTCTATCTAACTCTCTCTTAATTCCATCCAGTGACTTGGACTCCACTGCCCTCTGCGGCAGGGAATTCCATAAATTCACAACTCTCTGGGTGAAAAAGTTTTTTCTCACCTCAGTCTTAAATGACCTCTCCTTTACTCTAATGCTCCTGTCCCACTTAGGAAACCTGAACGGAAACCTCTAGAGACTTTGCGCCCCATCCAAGGTTTCCATGCGGTTCCTGGAGGTTCCCGGAGGTTTTTGTCAGTCTTCCTAATGGTCGAAAGTGATTTCTGCTTCTTCTATGTTCCGGCGATTATTTCAAAAAATTCAAAACTGGCCGCGACTAAAAATAGGTTGCGGTTTTAAAAATCAGTAATTTTTTAGTCGAAGCCGGTTGCGATGTTAGTTGAAGGTGGTTGCCGGAGGTTGCAGCAACCACCTTCAACTAGCTTCGACTAAAAATTACCGATTTTTAAAACGGCAACCTATTTTTAGTTGCGGCCGGTTTTGAATTTTTTGAAATAATCGGCAGAACATCGGAGAAGCGGAAACCACTTTCGACCATTAGGGAGACTGACAAAAACCTCCGGGAACCGCACGGAAACCTTGGGTGGGGCGCAAAGTCTCCATAGGTTTCCGTTCAGGTTTCCTAAGTGGGATGGGGTATAAGACTGTGGCCCCTGGTTCTGGACTCGCCCAACATTGGGAACATTTTTCCTGCATCTAGCTTGTCCAGTCCTTTTATAATTTTATATGTTTCTATAAGATGCCCCCTCATCCTTCTAAACTCCAGTGAGCCTAGTCTTTTCAATCTTTCCTCATATGACAGTCCCGCCATCCCAGGGAACAATCTCGTGAACCTATACTGCACTGCCTCAATCAGAAGGATGTCCTTCCTCAAATTAGGAGACCAAAACTGTACACAATACTCCAGATGTGGTCTCACCAGAGCCCTAAACAACTGCAGAAGAACCTCTTTACTCCTATACTGAAATCCTCTTGTTATGAAGACCAACATTTCATTAGCTTTCTTCACTGCCTGCTGTACCTGTAAGCCAACTTTCAGTGACCGGTGTACAAGGACGCCCAGGTCTCGCTGCACCTCCCCCTTACCTAACCTAACCCCATTGAGATAATAATCTGCCCCCTTGTTTTTGCAGCCAAAGTGGATAACCTCACATTTATCTATATTATACTGCATCTGCCACGCATCTGCCCACTCACTAAACCTGTCCAGGTCACCCTGCAACCTCCTAACATCCTCTTCACAGTTCACACGACCACCCAGCATTGTGTCATCCACAAACATACTAGTGTTGCTCCTAATTCCCTCTTCCAAATCATTAATATATATGGTAAACAGTTACGGCCCCAACACCGAGCCTTGCGGCACTCCACTCGCCACTGCCTGCCATTCTGAAAAGGACCCGTTCACTCCTACTCTTTGCTTCCGGTCTGCCAACCAATTTTCTATCCATATCAACACCCTACCCCCAATACCATGTGCTCTAATGTTAGTCACTAGTCTCCTGTGCGGGACCTTATCAAAGGCTTTCTGAAAGTCTAGATACACTGCATCCACTGGCACCCCTTCATCCATTTTACTTGTCACATCCTCAAAAAATTCCAGAAGATTAATCAAGCATGATTTCCCTTTTGTAAATCCGTTGACTAGGACTAATCCTTTTACTGCTATCCAAATGCCCCATTATTACCTCATTAATAATTGACTCCAGCATCTTTCCCACCACCGAAGTCAGGCTAACTGGTCTGTAATTCCCCTTTTCTCTCTCGCTCCTTTCTTGAAAAGTGGGATAACATTTGCTATCCTCCAATCCACAGGAAATGATCCTGAATCTATTGAACATTGGAAAATGTTCACCGATGCGTCCACTATTTCTAGACCCTCCTCCCTGAGGACCCAGGGATACAGACCATCAGGCCCAGGGGATTTATCATCCTTCAGTCCCATTAGCATACCCAATACTATTTCTCGCATAATGAAAGTTTATTTCAGTTCCTCTACCCCCTTAGATCCTCTGTCCTCCAGTACATCTGGGAGATTGTTTGTGTATTCCTTAGTGAAGACAGATCCGAAGTACCTATTCAACTCTTCTGCCATTTCCTTGTTGCCCATAATAATTTCACCCGTGTCTGACTTCAAGGGACCCACATTTCACTTTGCTACTCTTTTTCCCTTAACATATCTAAAGAAGCTTTAACTGTCCTTCTTTATATTCCTGGCCAGTTTCCCTTATTACTTCATCTTTTCAGCCCGAATTGCCCGTTTTGTTTCCTTCTGTTGTCCTATGAAAGTTTCCAAATCCTCTGACTCCCGGCTACTCTTTGCTGTGTTATACATCTTTTCTTTTAGTTTTATTCTATCCCTAACCTCTCTTGTCAGCCACGGTTGCTCCTACTCCCCTTAGAATCTTTCTTCCTTTTTGGAATAAAATGATCCTGCGTCTTCCGGATTATGCCCAGAAATTCCTGCCATTGCTGTTCCACCGTCATTCCGTCAGGGACGACAGATGGTGCAATGGGCTAAGTGTTCGGCTGGCGACCGGAAGGTAGCCGGTTCGAATTCCGCTTGGAGTGCATACTGTCGTTGTGTCCTTGGGCAAGACACTTCTCCCACCTCTGCCTGCGTGTGAATGTGTGTGAATGTGTGTGAGTGACTGGTGGTGGTCGGAGGGGCCGTAGGCGCAGATTAGCAGCCACGCTTCCATCAGTCTGCCCTAGGGCAGCTGTGGCTACAGAAATAGCTCACCACCACCGAGTGTGACTGAGGAGTGAATGAATAATGCGATGTAAAGCGCCTTGAGTATCTAGAAAGGCGCTATATAAATCCCATCCATCATCCATCATTCCTGCTAGGATCCCATTCCAGTCTACCTTGGCCAGCTCACCTCTCATGCCTTCATAGTCCCCTTTGTTCAACTGCATCACTAACACTTCCGATTTAACGTTTTCCTTCTCAAATTGCAGATTAAAGCTAATCATATTATGATCACTACCAAGCAGTTCCTTTACCTCGAGTTCTCTTATCATATCTGGTTCATTGGACAACACTAAATCCAGAATTGCCTTTTCTCTAGTCGGCTCCATTATAAGCTGCTCTAAGAATCCATCTCGGAGGTATTCAACAAACTCTCTTTCTTGGGGTCCTGAACCAACCTGATTTTCCCAGTCTACCTGCATATTGAAATCTCCCATCACCATAGTGGCAATACCTTTGGTACATACCAGTTTTAACTCCTGCTGCAACTTACATCTGATCTACTATTTGGGGGTCTGTAGATAACACCAACTAGTTTCTTCTTGCCTTTACAATTCCTCAACTCAATCCACAGTGACTCTACCTCGTCAGTCCCTATGTCTTCCCTCGCAAGGGACTGAATTCCATCCCTCACCAGCAGAGCTACCCCCCTCCTCTGCCCACCTGCCTGTCCTTTCTATAGGATGTATAACCCTGAATATTAAGTTCCCAGGCCCGATCCTCCTGCAGCCACGTCTCAGTAATCCCCACAATGTCATATCTACCAACCTCTAACTGAGCCTCAAGCTCATCTACTTTACTTCTTATACTTCGCGCATTCATATACAATACTTTTAATTCCTTACGCATCTCACCTTTCACATCGATCCCTATTACACTTGGCCATACTCTCCTATCCCTTTGTGAGCTTCCTTTCCCGTTAATTCTGGGGTCATTAACCATCCCTTTACTCTCTTTCCCTTTAACTCCGTCCTCGACTATCCCATTTGACACCCCACCCCCCTTATTCAGTTTAAAACCACCCGTGTAGCAGTGGCAAACCTGCCTGCCAGAATGCTGGTCCCCCACCTGTTAAGATGCAATCCGTCCCTTTTGTACAGTTCCCCCTTACTCCAAAACAGATCCTAGTAATCTAAGAATCTAAATCCCTGCCTTCTGCACCAGTTCCTCAGCCACACATTCAGGTCCCGTATCTCTCTGTTCCTGCTCTCGCCAGCACGACGAACTGGAAGCAAACCGGAGATAACAACCCTGGAGGTCCTGCTTTTCAGCATTTTTCCGAGCTCTCTAAAGTCACACTGCAGAATATTCATCCCCTTCTTTCCGACATCGTTTGTGCCGACATGCACTACCACTTCGGCTGCTCACCTTCGCCCTTGAGGATTTTCTGCACTCAGCCCGTGACATCCTGGATCCTGGCACCAGGAAGGCAGCACACCATCTTCGAATCCCGTCTGTTCCTGCAGAAACCCCTGTCCGTACCTCTCACAATGGAGTCTCCAACTACATTGGCGTTGCCTGACGTTGGCCTCTTTGGTTTTGGCTCAACAGCCCTTTTTGTTTCGCAAGCCAGTCCGCCACTCAGTGTGATAACGTCTTCTGTCCCGACAGCTTCTAAGTGGGTGAACCTGTTCACAAGAGGTACAACAACCGGGGACGTTTGCATTCCATGTTTCCCTCCCTTTCTCACTGTCTCCCACCTTCTCTCTTCCAGTACCTTAGGTGTAACAATCTTACTGTAGGACTTGTCGAGGAACGACTCAGTTTCTCGGACGAACCTGAGGTCATCCACTTGCTTCTCCAGTTCCCCAACACGGTCCTTCAGGAGCTCTACCTGGATGTACTTCTCACATTTGTAGCATCCAGAGGCACCAGCAGTGTCCTTGACTTCCCACATACTGCAAGCATCACACTGAATCAGCTTGCTTGATATCTCCTTCTTTCGTCACTCCCTCGCCAGCGTTTTGCGTAGTCTCCTCTCCGCAGCCTCCTCGCGAAGACTCTCGAGCCAATGACTCGCACTTCCCTCACAAGGCCACTCCCTCCCTGCCGCTCTCTACAAGCCGGCCTCAAAGCAGAGGTTGTTAGAGTAAATAAACTAAAACAAACTGACTTGGAGTGCCAAGCATTGGATCTCTGCTCTGTATTGTTAGCTCATCTCGTCAATTAGTTACAGCATTGCTCTAATAAACCCCAAATGAATTTGGAAAGGCCGTGCAACATGCTAACCCGGTCACTGGCAGCTATAGAGTTTACATGTTAAAAATAACAGTGCAGTGGTTAAATTACTGAACTGGACATTTATAGACACAAGTTCAAATCCCATGCTAGCACTTGAATAATTTATATTCAATTCATAAAATAATCTGACGTTAAAGTAAAAGTAATGATGATCATGAAGCTACTGAATTGTTGTGGAATCCCATATGGTCCGGGTAGGGGAGGAAATATCAGACTAAAATTGCAGCTTGAATCTTTCCTTAGTTTAGTTTTTTTGTCATGTGTACCATATATAACCATATAACCATATAACAATTACAGCACGGAAACAGGCCATCTCGGCCCTTCTAGTCCGTGCCAAACACTTATTCTCCCCTAGTCCCATCTACCTGCACTCAGACCATAACCCTCCAATACCAAGGTAGAGTGAAATGTTTTTGTTGTGTGCTAATCAGTCAGCAGAAAGACAATGTATGATTACAATCGATCCATTTACAGTGTAAATCCTCTTGAAATAGAGTCATAGATTGATACAGTGTGGAAACAGGTCCTTCGGCCCAACTTGCCCACACCAACTGGCATGTCCCAGCTACACTAATTCCACCTGCCCATGTTTGGTCCATATTCCTCCAAACATGTCCCATCCATGTAACTGTCTAGCTGTTTCTTAAATGTTAAGATAGTCCCAGCCTCAATGATCTCTTCTGGCAGCTTGTTCCATACTCCCAACACCCTTTGTGTGAAAAGGTTACCCCTCAGATTCCTATTCAATCTTTTCCCCTTCACCTTAAACCTATGTCCTCTGGTCCTCGATCCAGCTACTCTGGGTCAGAGACTGTGCATCTACCCGATCTATTCCTTGCATGATTTTATACTCCTCAATAAGATCACCCTGCATCCTCCTGCATTGCATGGAATAGAGTCCCAGCCTGCTCAAGCTCTCCCTGTAGCTCAGATCACCTAGTCCTGGCAAAATCCTTGTAAATATTCTCTGTACCCTTTCCAGCTTGTCTGTACATTTTCTAGCTTGGTGAGAAACATAAAGCAGGTCAGAATGCCTACTTGGAATAACTCCACATAGACAACTCCCAAGGTCAGGATCAAACCCAGGTGTCTGGCCTTGAGAGGCAGCAACTCAACCAGCTGTTTTTCACTGATAAAACTCCACGCTGGCAATAAATGACATCCATGTAGAATAAGTACTTTTCTTTCTGAATGCTGCACAAGACTTTCATATTTTCAGACAGAACTTTGGGGTTAGGAGGAAGAGATATGTCATGAGGGATAGATCAGCCATGATTTAAAGGCGGAGTAGACTTGATGGGCCAAATAGCCCAATTCTACTCCTATCTCTTAGGACCTTATGACATGACACCGTTTAGCCATGGAGTGTGCTGGTAACTGGGATGTGGCTGATGAAACATTGAAGTGTAGGCTAGATTCCTGAAGGTGTGCAGGTGAGTTGTTTTACAAGAAGGTTTGCAGTGAGAATACTGGCAAGCACACTTGTAAGCATTTGCCAAATACTTTTGAAAATGCTTGGCAATGCAACCATGTAGAGTAAATATTTAAAAACTACCCTTGATAAAAGCCAGGAGCTACATGGTGATTGGGTAAAAATATCCTGTCTTCATTTTATGTTGCCAAGCATAAAAATAGGAGGAGCGCTGAACAGGCAAATATAGACATTGGGCAAAATATGCAGTTCTTTTTCTGGTGCGACATTAGACCATATCTCACTGGGGACATAACCACACAATTTTTCTGCTGTGTGTATTTGCTGCTGAGGCTACCACAGAAAGCTGTGTAGGCTACAAATGACAATGAGACAACTGGTAATAGGAAGCAAGACCCTGCTTATGAATTGTCCTGTTGTATTGATAAAAGGTCTTTCCATTGTACCAAATATCTCTGATGAACAGATGCGTAAAATGTTTTAAATAGAATTAAAAAGGAATAGTGTGTTGACTGTAAACAGATTTAGCTGCTGTAAGTTAATAAAATAATCCTAATGTTAATTGAAATAAAGTCAAATAACAAATTGGCTTCTCACACTTACCTTTTAATGAATCGGGATAACTCTCTGGAAATAAGTGGGGTTGTGCTTGATATGCCAGTGGTGGCTGGCAGAAAACTTAGCTGCCGGTATGAAGTCCCACAGCTCGGAAAGTTACAGTAAGACTCGGACTCGAGAGCAAGAGGTGAGGTAGGAAACGTCTTTCAGAGCATGGCCAGCTTGATAAGTGTTTGTGTTATCAAGCCGCTCTTGGTGATTGGCATTAAATTCTCCACCCCTGAAATATTAGTTTATACTTACAGCATGGTAACAGGCCCTTTGGACCACTGAGGCCACACTGACCATCGATCACCCATTCACGAGTCCTATACTATCTCATGTTCCCATCCACTCCCCTACACATTATGGCGGCACGGTAGAGCAGTGGTAGAGTTTCTGCCTTACAGTGCCAGAGACCCAGGTTTGATCCTGACTATGGAGTTTGTACATTCTTCCCATGGCCTGCATGGGTTTTCTCCAGGATCTCTTGTTTTCTCCCACACTCCAAAGACGTCCAGGTTTGTAGGTTAATTGGCTTGGTATAATTGTAAATTATTCTTAGTGCGTGTAGGAAAGTGTAAGTGTGTGGGGATCGCTGGTCGTCAAGGATTCAGTGGGCCACGTTGTATCTCTAAACCTTTGAGCTAATTTTACAGAGGCCAACCTACACACACTAGGGCCAATTTACATTTATACCAAGCCAATTAACCAACAAACCTGTACGTCTTTGGAGTGTGGGAGAAAACCAAAGATCTTGAGGAGAACATCCAAACTTCGTACAGACAACACCCATAGTCGGGTTCAAACGGTGCGGCAAGTGCTGTAAGCCAACAACTCTACCGATGCGCAACCGTGCCGCCCTGTAAAAATTATCCTTCAAGCCACAATCGAACTGGCGACCTAAGGATTTTTGGGGCTCTACCAGCTGAGCTATCGAAGGAACATAGGTAGCACACGACGCTCTCTGCAACTTAAAACTATATTTTACTCTCTTTCCAAATTTCAATGAGTCATAGTCTTAGAAATTGAAAACAGGCCCAGGGCCCAATTGCCCACGCCAACCCACACGTCCCATCTACACTAGTCCCACCTGCCAGTGTCTGCCTCCCTCTAAACCTATCCTATCCATGTACCTTTCTAAATGTTTCTTAAATATTGTGATAATACCTGCTTCAACTACCTCCTCTTGCAGCTCGTTCCATACAACTACCACCATTTGTGTAACAAAACGTTGCTGCTCAGGTTTCTATTAAATGTTTCCCTCCTCATGAAGGGTCTTTCATCTGAGCGATCATCCCTGTTTCTATTTCCATGGATACTGCCTGACCTGCTTTTAGCATTTTCTGTTTTATTTCAGATTTCCAGCACTTATAATTCTTTTGATTTTCAATCTAGAGGAGATGTTTAGTAATTAAGGTATGTTATATTGTGATAAATGAATATTCTGAATTGTCTATTGTTTAGCTTTCACTCATACTTTGGCATGTATAAAGTAGCTTAATTGGTTTGTGTGAGCATAAAACAAAGTTTGATTAATCTGCAAAAAAAAACATTTGGCAAAATTTGCAGCATATTTTTTGCATGCCTGCATCAAATTTCAATTCTGGAGTAGAATTCATGAATTTAAACACATTTATTTAGTATAAATACTGTTTTCAGAATAAATTAAATAGTTAATATCCCACTGATATTATTCTGAGGCATTTTGAATGAAGGAAAGTGTGTTCACTTAAAAGTCCCCTGGTCCCTCGGAGACTTTCCTAAACTAAAGCCCAGGGTTTTCTGGGTAATTCGGCAAATTGGATCCAAAATTGGCTTGATGATGGGAGCTAGTGGGTAGCAAACTGCAGATGCAGAAGTACAGGATATAGCAGTCTCAACGCACCTACCTCCAAAAAAGTTCCCTTAATTTTAACCTTAATGAGGTTTTATTGAAAGCTGGAATTCACTGCTCGAATTGTGGAGGCAAATATTCTCATGACATTTAACGGTTGCTTAGATGAGCACTTGAAATGCCATGACGTTGAGCTCTATGGGATGAGTGCTAGGATATGGGATTAGTGTAGATATAGACTTAAAGGGCAGCAGGCCCTGGTAGGCAACAAGCCACTCTGGGTTTTGTTGCTAGAATGAAAATTTAGATCATTGTTGATTATCACTAAGAAAAATTAATAACATTTTCTTATTCTAATTTACAAAAAAAGTTTGTTTTTAAATTTTACAGAATATTTACTCCCCTGGAACAACTCCCAGGGAACAATGGAGAGAGAAGAGTCTGCAGATACTGGAATCAGCAACAACAAACGATCTGTTCAGGCAGTATCTGTAGAGGGAAATGAATGGTCAATGTTTCTGATCGGGACCCTTCATCTGGACAAAGGGGATGAATTTTCTTAATTACGTGATCAAATAGCTTTCATTATTTCAATACTAAATTCCAGAACTATGTAGATTGGAAAGAACTAACAAGATCGGTCAAAGTGCTCCTGCTTTTTGCTCAATTAACACCTTTAGCATTAAAGCTACCCTATCTAATGAACAAAGTCCTCTGGTGTACATTTAAGTATAATTTATTCATGGGGAAAACATGGCAGCTCCTTAGCAAGTGTCAGAAACCATTAAGGACGAATCCACTCTTGTACTCTTTGGAAAAAAGAATAACTTTATCATTAAGTTAAATTAAGATGTCCTTTACTGATTAAAGGGAAGGTGAAATTCATTACTAAGAGCGGGCAATTATAGAAGCCCAGAAAAGATCTCCCCACTGGGAACTGCTTCAAGGGGATGGATTTTCTCATTACATTGTTAATTTAAATTTAAAGTACACATTCTTGAATAAAGGGAACAGAAATTGGGAATGTCAAAACAAAAAAAAGCTTTCAAATGTTCTTTTAAACAAATACTTTATTCATTAAAAGTATTAGTTGAAATGATGCTAAGAAACACTTTTGTGGAAAATCACAGAGTTCACTCCTTAAAAGCGATAACAAGGATTTTCATATGAATGGATCTATATCCTAGTTGTTAACATAGTGTTTTGCAATGTATGTTAGACATTTTCTTTGTTGCTCTTAGTTCAATTTAGAGAAACAGCATAGAAACAGGTCCTTTGGCCAACTGAGTCAGCACTGACCAATGATCACCTGCACACTAGTTCTGGATGCAAAGGGATCTGGGTGTCTGAGTACAAGATTCGCACAAGCACAGAATGTGATTGAAAAAGTGATGGACAAATTGAACACAAAAGACGGGCGTTTATGCTTCATTTATATGGGACATTGTTGAAATCATTTCTAGCTTTGACGTCCTCAATCTAATGTTGCAGTAATTCAGAGAAGGTTTACTCACCTTTGATAAATTTAGTTTAGTTAAGAGATACAGTGTGGAAACAGGCCCTTCGGCCCTCCAAATCCACGCCGACCAATAATCACCCATTCTCTAGTACTCTCCTGCACTCTAGGGACAATTCACAGAAGCCAATTAACCGACAAATCTGCACGTCTGTGGGATGTGGGAGGAAACCAGAGCACTCGGAGAAAACCCACGTGGTCACAGGGAGAATGTACAAACTCCGTACAAACAGCACCTGTAGTCAGGATTGAACCCAGGTCTCTGAAGCTGTAAGGCAGCAACTGTACCACTGAGCCTCGGTGCCTCCCCTGCAAAAGTCAACATTTTAGAATCACTCATTTGTATGGGCCCAAATAAATTCTGCCAAGGGGCGCATGTTTTTATGACTGCTGAGATGTAGTCAACAGCAAATGTTGCCAGTGAGCCTGAGAAAATTTATTTGGTCAAAAAAAGTTGACCAATATACATATTCTGCCTACTGATAGCTGATTCGCAATCCAGTAAAGATACAACTTAGTGCCCATTTATTAAAGTCTGGTCTGCAAGGCCTGCTTGGTCCACTGGAAACACTGAATTGTTATCCATTGATATTGGTTTGGCTTAATATTGCTGTGTGTAGTGAGCTACAGTGAATTATTGTATGAAAAACTTTGCTTTGCATGCTATCCAGGAAATTCATCCATATATGATTACAATCAACCCACTTGTGAGTACAACAAATATTGCAAAAAGGGAAAGGGAACAGTGCAGATTATAGTATGGTATATTCTGAAGAAGGGTTTCAACCCGAAACGTTGCCTATTTCCTTCGCTCCATAGATGCTGCCTCACCCGCTGAGTTTCTCCAACATTTTTATCTACCTTCGATTTTCCAGCATCTACAGTTCCTTCTTAAATGCAGGCTCTAGTATTGCAGTTTCAGAGAAAGTTCAAATAGAAAATAGACAGGGCCCATGTGAATGCCTATGGCTACAGGCACTTACACGGTCCTTCCTACATATTTTATCCGCTCCACTGCTAAATCTCAAGGTAGTAGACATCTTCTCCTCCTCTCTCCCATGAGAGTTCAGCAACATCCTCTCTCACTGCTCCCCCTCTGTGATTCCTCATGCTCTCCGACTCTACGCCTATTTTCACGCCCTACACTTCCTTATCCATGTATCTCCCCCTCCCCTGACATCAGTCGGTAGAAGGGTCTCGACCCAAAACATCACCCATTCCTTCTCTCCAGAGATGCTGCCTGTCCTGCTGAGTTACTCCAACATTTTGTGTCTATCCTGGGCCTGTCTTTTTGCTGGTTACTTCAATCTGTCCTTGTTCCAAATGCACATTAGTCCTATCACCCAATACTTTCCCCGCTACATCAACAACTGCATTGGGGCTGCCTCCTGCAGATCCCATTGATTTCATCATCTTTACCACTCACTTCCACCCTGCCCTCAAATTCACTTGGACTATCTCTGACACAATTCACAACTCTTCAATCCGTTTGATGACACCTTCTATCTTTTCATCTCTGTTCTTTCTTTACCCATCTGCCTATCAATCCCCCCACCCCTCCCCAACCCCGACCAATATTTGTCCTGCCCGTCCACTCTTCCCCCCTACCACCCGTTTCCCCCCCCCCCCCCAGCTTTCTTCCCCCAACCACACCCCTATTATCAGTCTAATGAAGGGTCACACCCAAAACATCACCTATCCATGTTCTCTAGAGCTGCTGCCTGGCCAATTGAATTTAGTTTAGTTTAGTTTAGAGATACAGCACGGAAACAGGCCTTTCGGCCTTCCGAGTCTGCACCAACCAGCAAACCCCATACATTAACACATTCCTACACACACACACACACACGGAACAATTTACAATTTACTGAAGCCAATTAACCTACACACCTGTACGTCTATGGAGGAGAGGAGACTGGAGGATCCGGAAAACGTACAAACTCTGTACAGACAGCATCTGTAGTCAGGATCAAACCTGGGTCTCTGGCGCTGTAAGGCAGCAACTCTACCACTGCGCCACCATGCTGCCTTTTATTACTCCAGCATTTTGTGTCTTTTGTTGTAAACAAGCTTCACCAGTTTCTTGTTTCTACAATTTCCATACCAAGCTGTGATGCACCCCGAAAGGTTGAATTGGTGAATCATCAAAATTGGTAAGTCATTTGAGACAAGCTGAATTTCCTTAGGAAATAGAGGTGTTGATGTGTTTTCTTGGCGGTAGTATCATTGTGTTTGGACCAAGACAATCTGACGGTGAACAAGCACCTTGGTTTTTATCCCTAGTTTGGAGCAGTTTTCGTTTTCTTTTTACCTGCACTTATTCCTTTATATTTGCAAGCTACAATATTGAGTAGTTCAACTTGTTCCGTGTAAAATCTCACTCAGGACCTGGCTCATGAGAAGTTCCAGTGGAAGGAATCTGCCCACAGCTCCAATCCTCTTGTTCACATAATCATGTCTGGGATAGTTAGGAGGTCTGTCTTCCAAAAAAGCAAAATGAAAGCTTCAACAAAAAAACTGGGCCTTTGGGTGTCTAGACTGTGGTCTGGATTCCCGCCCTACCTGCTTCTCCTCTCTGATGTAATGACAGCAGTGTGCTTGAAAAACTGTTGATTTTGGGACCTCTTTAGACCTCCTTCGTGTAATACCAGAACCAAATTAAGCCTTTATTATGTTCTATGTTTATTTTGTGGCCATTACAATAAATTTGTCACTATGTGAGATAAAAATAAATACTTTTGTTGCCAAAAATACCCAATTAGAGCTAATTTACGGATGCAAATCTAACTGAAATGTTAGATTTCTATGATCATATGAGCAATGATATTTACATCTTCACACTGGCACCTTTTGCAAGTAAATTGCCAAATGCTTTGCAGGGACACCGTTTTGTTTTACAGTGTCTATATAAGATTTCCTAGTGCTTTAGAACCATAAACATAGATAATTGTGTCCTTTGAAAATACTTTAAATATAATGGCTTTCTGTAGGCTGGTAATAAAGTTGAAAACATAGATCACCATAATAAAACTCAATAAATAGATACGATTTAATATCAATGAACCTGAACTTCCTGTGCTGTTAAGAACCTCCAAGGCAATATAGATATAACAGGAGTTCCATTTATTACTACAAATAATGTTGTCAGACTTCCTTTATTAAGTCTCTTTATTTCTAAGACAATTTAGAATAACTGTTACATAAAAGATCATTTCAATGGCTTTACAATTTCTTCCAACATAATGGTGGCTTGAGAAAGTGTAGGAGTAGCTCAACATCGCAGGCAGCATCTCTGGAGAACATGGATAGGTGATGTCTCAGGTCAGGACCCCACCTCAGAGTTCAACCACAAGAGACACAAACAGCCAGGGCATCGCAAGGACCCTCTCAAATCCACACAAAAAAGCTTTGGGTTTTATTATTTGATAATGGTATTAGCATTGGTTTATTATTGTTCCGTGTGCCACAATTACAGTGAGAAACTTTAGTGTGCAAGTCTCAGGAATTGGATTTGAACTCAGAGGTTCCGCTTTAGAGACTAGAGTGCAATGATGGCTGACATCAATTTGAGATGTGGAGTAACAGGGACAACAAGCAGTGGGGTCCAGCACTTTGGCCCTTGATGAATAAAGGAATGGCTGGCAAAGGTAGAGTATATAACGCACAAAGACAATTTGGGGGAGAGAAAGCTGGGAAGATTGACGGATTGCAAAACATGACAGATGGGGGAGTGAAATATAGACACAAGGATCTAAAAAAGACATAGAGTGATGGAGTAACTCAGCGGGTCAGGCAACATCTCCGGGGAACATGGATAGGCAACATTTCGGGTCAGGATTGAGGACCAGGAAGGACTTAAAAATAAGTTTGAGAATTTTGAAACCAAAGTATTGGTTAATCTTGAGACAATTTTGATCACTAACCACAGTTGTAGTATATTAACACAATCATAAATATTACACAGTGATTGTATATTAATTCAATCTTAATTATTGCACCAATGCAGTGTTTGGACGAAGAACACAAAATAATATATATTTTTAATAAAAATGGCAAGTACATTGTAAAATTGTGATTATGATATCTGCAAAGTCCCATTGTTTAAGAAACCATTCCTTCAAATCACAAAATTGCACGTCACTCCACTATTTAGGAAAGGTAAGAGAGAGAAACCAGGGAACTACTGGCAGACTTTTTTTCAGGAAATTACTAGTGACTGTAATTAAGAGTAGAGTGACAGATATCTTCAGAAAAGTTTTAGCTCATCAGAAAGTGTCAGCCTAGATTTGTAAAAGGTAAATCATGCTTGACAAACCTGATTCAATTTGTCGAGAACATGATTAAAGTAATAGATAGGGAATGGTATGGATGTTATTTTATAGTTGCAGAGAGTGTTTGCTTAATTCCCTTATAAGAATATTCAAGATAAGGATCATGGAGCAGAATTGACTGGGAAATCAAGTGAGCAATGGTAAACGGAGAGTAGGTGTAATGGGCCAGATATTACTCATTTACGCTCATCCCATTTTATTCACCATACTATTCCATCAACTCCTCCCAGATCCCAACACACATCAACAACCAACCCACACTTCTTTGGGATACAAGTCAAAAGCACATGGAGTCAAGAGTCACATCATAGAAATGTGCCTGTCAGCATGCTGATATTTGCCTGTGTTTGGACTATATCTTTCTCTGGAAGATAGATACAAAATGCTGGAGTAACTCAGCAGGGCAGATTAACATCTCTGGAGAGAATGAATAGGTGATGTTTTGGGTTGAGACCATTCTTCATTCCATATCTTTCTAGGCCTCACCTAGTTAAGTGAGGCAATCAGACAGGCATTACTCCAGAGATGCTGCCTGACCCATTGAGTTACTCCAGCATTTTGTGTCTTTACTTGTAAACCAGCACCCGCAGTTCCTTGTGTCTACACTTGATTATGCAGGGCATAGGATGAGTATCTGATTAGACACAAAATACTGGAGTAACACATCAGAAATCTGAAGAAGGGTCTCGACCTGAAACATCACCCATTCTTTCTCTCCAGAGATGCTGCCTGTCCCGCTGAGTTACTCCAGGATTTTGTGTCTGTCATCGATTATTATATTATAATATTGATTAAGAGAAATGGTTAACCTTTGCCAAATAGATTTTTGATGCCATCAATTTGGGACCTAACCTCCCCCACCCCACCGCTCTGTAAAATATGACTTTCTTACTGCAAAGCAATGAAAGCTTAGAGAAATGTAAGGGTCCGTGCACATAGATTATTAAAATACGTTGAAAGGATTTGGGAGAAAATCAAAAAGGTAACTAAAAGGCTAAATTGTTCTTTATATCTTGAGTGATAGAACAGAGTGGAGCAAAACTTATGCAGCAGATAGATAATATCCCTATTGGACCTCAGCAGGTGAACAAGTAGAATTTATTGGAGGGAGTTAGTGCTGGATATATTTACCTGGAGAATACATGGACACTGAGGGTAGTAACTTCAAGAAATTGCACAAATTAAGGTTACATCCAATAGAATTAGCAAGAATAAAAGTGATTTATTGAAATGTTAAAGACATTGAGAGGAATGGACAGAAACTTTGAGCTGCCTAGGACAAGCTGACATTGTATAAGGTCCTTGCTGGAATGCAGTTAGGATATTTCAGTGTCATGTTGGCAACTGCAGCTAATTCAGCAGTTTCACGCATACGGGCTTTCAGATTTAGCTGTACCTTCTCATGTTTAGGTGTGGCCACAACATTGTGTGTTCAGTGTGGTTCATCAATGTAATATTGCACCCTGTTTCAAGCTCAAATATCATGTCTCTGTCATTCACTTTCACTACAACAATCAGTGATTCGACATCTATTAAGTCAGTCCCTTTGTCATAAAACATTGTTGACACATCTTCTACATTACAGCCTTTAGTTGCTTCATTATGTGGCGAGAACAGAGCAGGCTTTAGAAATTATGTGTAACCTTTTTAAATTTCTTACTATCGTTTTGTTGACTCAGTTTTATTTCACATTGAATTAGAGTCAGTGTCGACCTGAAATATCACCCATTCCTTCCCTCCAGTGATGCTGCCTGGCCCGCTGAGTTACTCCAGGATTTTGTGTCCGTCTTCAGTTTTAAACCAGCGTCTGCAATTTCTTCCTACACATTTAGTATCTGATTAGTCTCCTCTCCAGATATCGACTGTAACAGGAAGAATGTGAAGACTCCATAGAGACAGCATCAGAAGTCAAGACAGGGTCCAGGTGTCTGGAGCAGTGAGGCAGCAGCCCTACCAGCTGTGCCCCTGTGTTAACCCAGTAGTTGCATTCCAAAAGACCTGTGCTGTGGTCACAACTGTTCAGCATCTTCATATTCAACAACATTGATGGAGAAGAAGGCCCCAAGATATTTTGATGATGCAAAGATACATGCCATTGTAAGAGGTATAAATGAGAGTATTTAATCACCAACAGATATTATAGATTAAGCCAAATGGTCAACCTCTGCCAAATAGATTTTTGATGCCATTGATTTGGGAACTAACCTCCCCCCCCCCCCCCCCCCCCCCCCCCTGTAAAAGATGACTTTCTTACTGGAAAGCAGTGATAGTTTAGAGAAATGTAAGGGTCTGTACACATAGATCATTAAAATATGTTGAAAGGATTTAGGAAAAAAATCAAAAAAGCTAATTAAAAGGCTAAATTATTCTTTATATCTTGAGTGATAGAACAGAGTGGAGTGAAACTTATGCAAAAGATATAAATATCCCTATTGGACCTCAGCAGATGAACAAGTAGAATTTATTGGAGGGAGTGCTGGATATATTTACCTGGAGAATACATGGACACTAAGGGTAGTAACTTCAAGAAATTGCACAAATTAAGGTTACATCAAATAGAATTAGCAAGAATATAAGTGATTTATTGAAATGTTAAAGACATTGAGAGGAATGGACAGAAACTTTGAGCTGCCTAGGACAAGCTGACATTGTATAAAGTCCTTGCTGGAATGCAGTTAGGAAATACTTTGATATTTCAGTGTCATGTTGGCAACTGCAGCTAATTCAGCGGTTTCACGCATACGGGCTTTCAGGTTTAGCTGTACCTTCTCATGTTTAGGTGTGTGTAGATGGCTAGTGCATGTGCCTTTAACATAGTGACCTCACCACCTTAACCACTCCCCTTATTAGGTGTATAATTGCATGCTCCCTCCCTGGTGTCGCTCTCTAGCTCCGGTGACAGACCACGTACAGCTAGAATAGTAATGATGTGAACCGTTAATAAAACTATAGTTAAGACAACGAGTTGTTGAGACTTCTTTACATGGTGTCACAGCTGTGACTCCGCGCCTCCTGTTTGCCGGTTTTTCTTTTATTTTCTGCCCCAGTACCCTTGCCCTGATTCCTTCACTCGTGCCATGGCCAACTCGTGCCGCAAGCTCGACGCGCTTGTCTTTGACGAGGACATTGCCCATCGCTGGGATGTCTTCCGACGTGATTTTCAGCATTATGTCACCATCGCCCACCCTGCTGCCACTGCTGAGACGCGAGCATCTCTGCTCCTCAACCTGGCCAGTCCCGACGCCCTGGAACGGTCCGAGTCGTTTGTGTATGCTGCTGGTGAAGATGCCCGCGACCCGGTATGTCTCATTGCTAAGTTCACTGCCTTGTGTGACGTTCCCACCAACTGTATTCTGGAGCGTTTCAAAATGTTTAGCCGTCGGCAAAACCCGGACGAGTCTGTCAATAACTACATCGCCGCTTTGAGGCACCTGGCTCGGCGCTGCCGCCTGGATGCCCTGACCCCCGAACAGGTGACTCGTGATATCCTTGTATACGGCCTCCGTGATGCTAAACTGAGAGCGGAACTTCTCAGGAAGCCTGAACTGTCTCTGGAGGAGGCTCTGCACGCCTCCCGCATGGCTGAGGCTGTCGCCTCTACCTTGCCGCCCGATGACCATTCTGTCAACTTTGCCTCTGCCGCCGGCCGGCGGCGGGACGTTGCCCCGCGGCGGCAACAGGGTCCACCCCCACCCAAGTCCGGCGTCGCTCGCCGCTGCCCCAACTGCAACTTTGCCACCCATCAGTTCAACGTGTGCCCTGCCCTGGGGAAGACCTGCAATTTCTGCAGAAAGCTGAACCATTTTTCTGCAGCCTGCCGAGCCCGCGGGAATCCAGCCCCCCCTTTTCGGAGAGTGCCGGTCAACCTTGCTCAAGCTGATAGCGTGCCTGGCTCCGAGCACCTGCCTGATGATCTCACCCTCTCTGATATCAGTTCCTCCGAAGGGGAGGCCAGCGTGTTTTCGCTTCTGGACTCTCATGCTTTGGTTGCAAACCCCTCAGTCCGTGTGACCGTCAATGGTACGACCTTCTCAGCGAAGATAGACACTGGCGCTTTTACGAATGTTATGTCAACAGGCCTGTTTCGTCAGATAAGGTCTGGTGAGAAAGTGTCTGCTGCCCACTCCCGCCTGCATGCATATGGGGGAGCCGTACTCGTTCCTGTGGGAAAGACAACTCTGCACTGCAAGGTCCTGGAGGCCTCTCAGCCCCTCACTTTCTACCTGCTAGACTCCGACAACGTGACCCTGCTAGGCGCCCGAGCGTGCCAGGACCTCGGTTTGGTCTCCTTTCACCGTGACATCCATCAGGTGCAGACCCTCATGGACCCCCTACGTGAGTACCCTGACCGCTTCGATGACAGGCTGGGCAAGCTGCCCAGCTGCTACAAGATTGCTGTCGACTCCAGCATAGAGCCTGTGATCCGCCCGCCACACCGCGTCTCCTTCGCCATGAAGGACAAGGTGAAGTCTGCGTTACTGAACATGGTCTCCATGGGCATCCTGAAAGAGGTGAGCGAGCCCACCCGGTGGGTCTCCACCATGGTGGTGGCGGCCAAGAAGGACAAATCTGAGATTCGCATTTGTATTAACCCTAAGGACCTGAACCTGGCCATCAAGCGCCCGCACTACCCGATGCGCACAGTAGAGGACGTCGCCGCACAGGTTGGCCCGGCCACTGTTTTTTCGGTCCTCGATGCCAAGAGCTCTTTCTGGTAGATACCGTTAGATGAACGTTCTTCCTACCTGACGACCTTCAGCACGCCTTTCGGAAGGTTTCGATTTTTGCGTATGCCATTCGGCATTAACTCTGCCAGCGAGGTGTTCCAGCGGACCATGGAGCAGCTGTTCGCCGGTCTGCCGTGTGCCATAATAGTCGACGACATCCTGGTCTATGGCAAGGACGTGGCCGAACACGACCTGAACCTCCATAAAGTCCTGGATCGGGCCCGGGACATTAATCTGAAACTTAACCCGAAGAAATGTCGATTCCGCGTTAAAGAAGTCACTTACGTGGGCCACGTCTTCACCGCCTCGGGGCTGAAGCCCGACCCGGAGAAAACTGCTGCCGTCTCTGGAATGTCCCTCCTACCGATGTGCCCGCTCTGCAGCGCTTCCTGGGCATGGTGAATTACCTGGGGAAGTTTATCCCTGACCTCAGCGAGCTGAGCGCGCCCCTGAGGGAGCTCATCAAAAAGGACACTGCCTGGGCTTGGTTCCCGCAACACCAACGCGCCTTTGACGTCCTGAAGTCCCGGCTGATCAGTACCCCCACCCTCAAGTTTTTTGACCTACAGCACCCCATCGTTCTCACCTGCGACGCTTCCAAGTTTGGTCTAGGTGCCGCTTGCCTGCAGCTCCACGACGGCCGGCAGCTGCCTGTGTCCTATGCGTCCCGCACCATGACCCCTGCCGAGCAGCGCTACGCTCAAATTGAAAAAGAACTCCTTGCTGTGGTGTTTGCTTGCTCGAGGTTCAAAGACTACATTCTGGGCAACACCTTCACGATTGAGACCGACCACCAGCCGCTAGTAACCATTCTTAACAAACCGATCCACGCTGCTTCTTCCAGGCTGCAGCGTATGATGTTGCAGCTGCAACTGTTTACCTTTACCATCGTATACCGAAAAGGCAAAGACATGTTCGTTGCCGACACGCTGTCCCGCGCCCCTCTGCCATCCTCTGCCCGCCACCCCTACGAGTCGTCGGACCTAATGGTACTTAATGTCAACTTTGTGCCTTCAGAGCAGATGCAGTCCCTCATTTCCCACACTGCCAAGGATCCAGCCCTGCAGCTACTGTCCGACATCATCATCCAGGGTTGGCCTGAACGCCGTTCCTCCTTGCCGGCCAGTGTAGTCCCGTATTTCCTGGTCCGCGATGAGCTCGTCCTACACGACGGCGTGGTGGTTAAGGGGCACAAGGTCGTGGTGCCCGAAGCTCTGAGGGTCGCCTATTTTAAATCTGCCCACAACGGCCATCCTGGGGCCGAGGCCACTCTGTCCAGTGCCCAAGGCCAGTTCTACTGGCCCAGCATGGCCCACGACATCTGGGAGTGGGTCTCTGCTTGCCCTTCTTGCAACAGCCTGGCTCCACATCAACAACGTCAGCCGCTGCTGCAACAACCTGCCCCTGATCTCCCCTGGACGGCGGTCGCTACTGACATTTTCGAGTGGCGTGGGAAACACTTCCTGGTCCTCGTTGACTCTTACTCTAACTGGTTTGAGGTCGACCAACTCCACTCTCTCTCTTCCTCGGCTGTCATCGGGAGGCTGCGTCGCCACTTTGCCACTTTTGGCTCCCCTGCTCGCCTCCAATCTGACAACGGCAGCCAGTTCACCAGTGCCGAGTTCCAGCGTTTCGCTTCTCAGTGGAACTTTAAACATTTTACCAGCAGCCCTGAGTACCCGCAAAGCAACGGCCTGGCGGAGCGCGCCGTCCGCAGTGCTAAGGGTTTGCTGGAGCACTGTCGGCTATCCAAGTCGGACTTCCACCTGGCCCTGCTTAATCTCCGCAACATCTCCCGCGACCCTGCCCTGGGTTCGCCGGCACAACGACTGCTGTCTCGCAGAACTCGCCCCCCCCTCCCTGTTGCCCAACAAGCCCTAGCTCCCTCTATTCTCCCGCCCGCTGCTGTCCAGGAGCGTATTGCCGCTAAACACGACTTGCAGAAGCGCTCCCACGACCACTCCTGCCGCCCCCTGCCGCATCTGTTTCCCGGCCAGATCGTCCGGATGCAGACTGCCACTGGCCACTCCAAACTCGCCACGGTGGTCGGCGATGCCGGCTCACCTCGATCTTACTTGGTTGACCACGACGGCGTCATCTACCGCCGCTCCCGCCAGCATCTGCTGCTCGTTAACGAGCCCCCACCTCCGCCTGCTGCTCCCTTCTCCCCTCCCCTGTCCGATTCAGCTCCTGCCGTTCCGCAGTCGCCCCGATCCCTCCCGTCTCCGTTGATTAAGCCACCGTCTCCGCCTCCCAGCCCTCGTTCTCCCACCACCCCGCCGGCGGCTGTGTCCTTGCCCGCTCCAGTATCTTCGCCTGCCGCTTCTCCCCCTGTTTCCCCAGTTCGCTCGCCTGCCCCGGCTCCGGCCGCTCTTGTTCCTGCAGGGGGAGGAGGTGGCGAGCATCGCACCCGGTCTGGCAGGCTGGTTAAGCCGCCTGTCCGGTATGGGGATTTTGTTTAGCTCTGTAATCATTGTATGCCTGTTTGTAGCGCATGAGACGTGGTCGCCCAGTCACTATTATATTGCTTTGTTCTAAGAGGAAGGATGTAGATGGCTAGTGCATGTGCCTTTAACATAGTGACCTCACCACCTTAACCACTCCCCTTATTAGGTGTATAATTGCATGCTCCCTCCCTGGTGTGAACCGTTAATAAAACTATAGTTAAGACAACGAGTTGTTGAGACTTCTTTACAGTGTGGCCACAACATTGTGTGTTCAGTGTGGTTCATCGATGTAATATTGCACCCTGTTTCAAAGCTCAAATATCATGTCTCTGTCATTCACTTTCACTACAACAATCAGTGGTTCGACATCTATTAAGTCGGTCCCTTTGTCATAAAACATTGTTGACACATCTTCTACATTACAGCCTTTAGTTGCTTCATTATGTGGCGAGAACAGAGCAGACTTTAGAAATTCTGCGTAACTTTAAAAAATTTCTTACTCTCGTTTTGTTGACTCAGTTTTATTTCGCAGTGATTTAGAGTTATAGTGTCAGAGAGTTTTACAACACAGAAGCAGGCCCTTTGACCCAATTTGTCCTTTACCAACCCTAGCAAGTCCGTGTTTGGTGCATATCCCTTAAACCCATTTTCATCCATGTACATGTCTAAATGTCTTTGAAACATTGTACTTGTCCTCTCCTCTACCATTTCATCTGACAGCTCATTACTTCTACTCACCATGGCGGAACCGTGGTGCAGCAGTGGAGTTGCTGCGTTACAGTGCCAGAGACCCAGGTTCAAACCTGACTATGGGTGCTGTCTGTACGGTGTTTGTATGTTCGCCCTGTGACCACGTGAGTTTTTATCCGGGTGCTCCAGTTTCCTCCCACATTCCAAAGGCATGCAGGTTTGTAGGTTAATTGCCACTAGGTAAATTGTCCCTAGTATGCAGATATCAAGTTGGGAAAAGAGGAAGTACAACGAGTTCTGGGGGTCCTTGTTCAACACTCACTGAAAGTAAGAATGCAAGTGAAGCAGGCAGTGAAGAAAGCTAATGGCCTGTTGGCCTTCATAACAAGAGGAGTTGAGTATAGGAGCAAAGAGGTCCTTCTGCAGTACAGGGCCCTAGGGAGACCACACCTGGAGTGTTGTGTGCAGCAAGATAACAGAGTCAGGGGATATGACGAGAAAGCAGGAACAGGGTACTAATTGTGAATGATCAGCCATGGTCATATTGAATGGCGGTGCTGGCTCAAAGGGCTGAATGGCCTCCTCCTGCACCTACTGTCTATTGTCTATTGTCTATATCGATGATCGCTGGTCGGGGCGGACTCGCTGGGCTGTACGGCTTGTTTCCATGCTGTAACTCCAAAACTAAAACTAAAACCTTCTGTATAAAATGTTTGTCCCTTTGATCCCATTTAAATCTTTCGTCTCTCACCTTAAATCTACATCCTCTAGTTTTAGACTCCCCTACTCTGGGAAAAGCATTGTGACCATTCACATTATCTATACCCCTCATGATTTTGCACACCTCTGTAACGTCATCCTTCAGCCTTCTATGTCCCATAAAAGAACCCCAGCCTATACCATCTCTCCGCTAATTCACGACCTCCATTCTTCTGAAGTTTTTCTGCACCCTTTCTAGCTTAATGACATAATTCCTTTAGCTAGGAACTGCACACAATACACAAAATGTGCTCTCGTCACCATCTTGTACAGTTGTAACATGACTTCCCAACTCTTGTACTCATTGTCCTGACTATTGAAAGCAAGTATGTAAATGCCTTCTTCACCACTCCTGATACCAGCCATTTCTGAATTTGGACATGGTTGATTCCTCACATTAATGTATCCCTTCCCATCTGAGAGAGGGTGTTGCCATAATTACCATCTGGAGTTATCTTCCTCAGCTCAGTGTTATAAATGTTTCAGCACCTTTATGTAGCACCACAATAGGTATTTCTCTTTAAAGGCAAGAAATATTTTGCTACAATGGGAATTCTCTTTAACAGTAGGAAACCTTCCTTACAAAAAGAGGCGAGTGTACTCACATGCTGGAAACCTTATTTTCCAGCTTAAGAAAGATTGACCTAATTCTCCTCTCACTCATCCTCAATATGAATGGGGGCCCAGTGGTTGACATGGACCTGGTAGGCTGAAAGGATGTCTCCATGCTTTATAACACTACGATTCCATGACTGTATGCAAAATAAAACAATCACTACAAAAGCAATAAGCTTCCTTTTAGTCCAAGTGGAACCTTTACCTGAGAGTGCTATCAACACCACAGAATTGATTTGAATGAATTTCAGAAGTTTTCACACTTCCTTGTGATCAGAGCAAAAGAGTCGATCCTTCAAACATCCCAATATGAATTCCCAGCACATGCTTTGCTCTCGATGAAAGGGCGCCACTTGGCGCAGCTGGTAGGTCCTCTGCCGCACAGTTCCAGAAGCCCAGGTTCGATCCTGACCAGGTGGTGTCTATGTAGAGTTTGCACGTTCTACCCGTGACCCCATGGGTTTCCTCCGGGTGCTCCAGTTTCCACCTACAACCCAAAGACATGAGGGTTTGTAAGTTAGACACAAAATGCTGGAGTAAAGGGCCTGTGTTGGAGTAACTCACCGGGTTAGGCAGCATCTGGCGAGCGCGGATAGGTGACGTTTCAGGTCGAGATCCCTCTTCAGATCGATTGAGGGGGGAAGAAAGTTGAGAGAGAATGGATTTACAAACTTTCAGCCTTTTTCGTGCCTGATAAGTAGTCAGCCCTGCTTACTTGCTTCTGACAAAACATGGCAATTGGATATAGTGTCTAAGTATTTGGAAGTATTTTAAAGTACTTTAAGATGTTCAATGGTGTTTCATTTAAAAAAAAATCTTGACTTTATTTTTTTTAAACTTATTTAAGCCACTTTCTGGGTAAAATTGGCACTTCTGAATGTCTTGGGAACAGTGATAAACTGCTGGAGAGCTTTTAAAAGATTTAATGCCTTAACATTTCCAGCTGTAAGATGAAATAACTCAGCTGATGATCAACTTTATTACTAGCTGTAAGTATAGTTGGTTTTGCCCACTTGATATAATTCTCCTTATCAATCAGAAGGATCTTACGATGGATAATTATAAAAAATTAACAAGATTGTATCATTATTTTTACTTGTTTATTATTAGATTTTTCAGCCAATTGGCCTTGATTCCTCTTTCCCCTTTTTTTCAATTCCAACACAGTCTGAAGAAGGGTCTTGACCCGAAACATCACCCAGGGACATGCCACAGCAAACTCTCCCAAAGTTTACTGCAAATTCTCGTGAGGAAGATTGACTAAAAGTGAATGTAATTTATTTTTTGCAGTCAGCAGTGGTGACCCAGGTGCAGACTCAGCTGACTGCTAAATCACCTCAATAATAGTTCACCTGATGAGAATGTGGCAACAGGATTAGGTCTAGACAGGGATCACCTCATTGCTACCTGTAGCACCTGCCGGGCAGGTGTTTCTAGTCATGTCTTATACATATCACAGTAATGGTATAAAAAAAGGTAGAGGAATGAGTTAGAATTGAAAAGAAAGGAGGAAGAGGAATCAAGACCGAAAAACCTAATAATAAACGTAAAAAAATATACAATCTTGGTAATTTTTTAATAATTATACAATCTTGAAAACTTGAGCTGCTGATAAAAGGATTTCCGTAGATGAAAGCAGGAAAACCAAGGACGTGGCAGAGTGACACAGCTGATAGAGCCGCTGCATCACTGTATCAATCCCGACCTCAGTTTCTGTCTGTGTGATAACCCACACTCCACCTGTAAGTGAGTGGGTTTCCTCCTGGTGCTCCGGTTTCGTGCACATCCCAAAGACGTGTGGGTTTGTAGGTTAATTGGCCTCTGTAAATTGCCCCGCGTGTGTAGGAAGCGGATGTGAATGTGGGATGACATAGAATCCGTGTGAACAGGTGATGGTCGGCATACGCTGAAGGCCTGTTTCCACGCTGCATCTCTAAACTAAACTAAAATAAAATAAAATACACTAAACTAAACTAAGCTAAACAAGGAGTACAAACACAAGAAAGATATTAATGACTGGCTGGGGCATTTCTGGAAACAAGATTTTAAACAGAATGTCATGACTTTGAGAAAGTGCAGAAAATGTAAACAAAACATATCGCACCATAGACAAGATATTCAATGAGTGAAGAGGCAGTAAGTGTTTAAGAAGGAACTGCAGATGCTGGAAAATTGAAGGTACACAAAAATGCTGGAGAAACTCAGCGCATGCAGCAGCATCTATGGAGCGAAGGAAATAGGCAACGTTTCGGGTCCCGATGTTGGGGAAGTCCAGGACAAGGGGTCACAGCTTAAGGATAAGGGGGAAATCCTTTAAAACCGAGATGAGGAGAACTTTTTTCACACAGAGAGTGGTGAATCTCTGGAACTCTCTGCCACAGAGGGTAGTTGAGGCCAGTTCATTGGTTATATTTAAGAGGGAGTTAGATGTGGCCCTTGTGGCCAAGGGGATCAGAGGGTATGGAGAGAAGGCAGGTACGGGATACTGAGTTGGATAATCAGCCATGATCATATTGAATGGCGGTGCAGGCTCGAAGGGCCGAATGGCCTACTCCTGCACCTAATTTCTATGTTTCTATGTTTCTATGAAACGTTGCCTATTTCCTTCGCTCCATAGATGCTGCTGCACCCGCTGAGTTCCTGAAGAGGCAGTAACTCTGGTTGGAATTCAATTCAATTCATTTCAACTTTATTGTCATTGCACAAATACAAGTATAGGTACAACGAAATGCAGTTTAGCGTCTGGTCATAGTGCAAGATAGTAGAAGTAAAAATAAAAATACAAAGTTGGCATACAATAAAAGTAAAAAAAAAATATTGGTTAACAATGTGTGGATTGTGGATGAATTAAAACTGGTACATAGGCAGATAACTGTATACAAGTGAGAGAGTCTAAGGATGGCTAGCGTTGGGACTCCGAGTTCAGCAGTGTAATGGTGTTGTTGAAAAAGCTGTTCCTCAGCCTGCTAGTGCGAGTCCTGAGGCTCCTGTACTGCCTCCCTGATGGGAGGAGGGCAAATAGTCCATGGTTAGGGTGAGAGGGGTCCTTAATGATTTTCCCGGCCCGTCTCAGACACCGTTTTCGGTGGAGGGCATCCATGGCAGGGAGCAGGGCACCGATGATGTGCTGAGCGGTTTTCACCACCCGTTGTAGTGCCTTCCTGTCAGCTGTGGTGCAGCTGCTGTACCATACCGTGAAGCAGGTGGTCAGGATGCTTTCGATGGTACAGCGGTAAAAGTTGGTCAGGATCTGGGGGGACAGGTGAGCTTTCTTGAGCCTCCTCAGAAAGTAAAGGTGCTGCTGCGCCTTTTTGATCAATTTGGTGGTATTGAGGGACCAGGGCAGATCCTCTGAGATGTGTACCCCGAGGAATTTGTAGTTGGAGACGCGCTCCACCTCAGTCCCGTTTATGTGGATGGGGGTATGTCTGCCCCCTCTGTTCTTCCTGAAGTCAACAATTAGGTAAAATAAAAAAATTAAAAGGTAAAATTAACCAAAGGTTTGATCATTGTGAAATGTTGCATCAAAATAGGTTAAGAAGGAAATGCTTCTTGTGGCTGAAGAGTCAGTAAGCAGAGTATAACTTTAAAGGAACCAGAGATGATGTGAGAAAATGCTCTATGAGACTAGTTTCATGAACAGGGACAGAATAAGAGAGCAGATTCAATAGCAATTTTCAAAAGCAGCTTATATATAAAAGAGAAAAATAATAAACTATGAGAGGAAAAAGTAATGAAGTGAATGTGGTTGGATAGCTCCAGCAAAGTGTCAACAGAACATGATGGAATCAAATCTATAGCCTTCGCCTGTGCTGCCTCCACGGTTTCCTGAAGTATTTATCTATGTCATTGTTAGAAACCACTGCAGATGGTGATTTCACCATTCTGTGTATGTTCAGCTTCTCCATTACATTGGCAACAGTGGGATAAAGGGAACAGTGACATTTATAAGAATAAATTATAGGCTTTGATCTTCCAATGGCAGTGTAGGACATAATTATCCTGCTCATTTTATTCATACGTCATCAGGGAGCCCATCCACACTCCACTGCTTAAATGATGCCTACAACTGTTTGAGTGGGATGTTGCGCGTGGTGGCAGGAGCTGCCTGGGAAACAGTCAAGAATCGTACTTCACAAGTGACAGCAGACTCCATCGTATTGAGACACTGCGCTGGAGGCTTTGGGAATTTCAAAGATTGCTCACTTCCTCATATTGCCATTAAAGATAAACACAAAATGCAGGAGTAACTCAACGGGACAGGTAGCATCTTTAGAGAGAAGGAATGGGTGACATTTGGGGCCGAGACACTTCTTCAAACGTCACCTAATTCTTCTCTCCAGAGATGCTGCCTGTCCCGCTGAGTTATTCCAGTATTTTGTGTCTATCTTCGGTGTAAACCAGCATCTGCAGTTTCTTCCTATTTGTATTCCCATTATTCAATTGTCATAGTCCTGCCGTAATACAGCACAGAAATAGGCCCTTTGCTCCACTTGTCCTTGCTGACCAGGATATTTACCTGTTAGTCAAATTTGCCTGCGTTTGGCTCAAAATCTCTAAATCTTTCCTATGCCCGCTCATCTAAATGTTCTTTAAACATTGCATTTATATTGATGTATTGATGTGTTATATGGATGTATTAATATTTGTATCGATGTACAGAGGAGTTTTGGGGTCCAAGTCCATAACTCCCTAAAAATAACAACACACATAGACAGAATGGCAAAGAAGGCACATGGTATGCTTGCATTCATAGGACGGGGCTTTGAGTGTAAGAGTCAGGTCGATATGATGCAACTTTATTGGACTCTGTTTTGGCCACATTTGGTATGTTGCATTCAGTTCTAGATGCCCCACTACAGAAAACATGTGGAGGCTTTAGAGCAGGGACGTGCAGTCAGGGGAGGCAGGGGAGGCAGAGCGCCATCTGTCATACTCCAATGTAAATAGCTGTTACAAAAAGTAAAGAAAAATAAGAATAAAATAAAATAAATATTAAGATTTTTCCACTGATCAGTGTTATAAATGTATGTATGATTCCAATCATTTTTTATAGTCAAAATCGCGAAATTTGCGGAGCTCCGCTGCAAATACAGGGTGAGACGAGAGGTGAAGCAGCGGCGAGCTGAGCCTCCCCTCTGATTGCGCAGCCCCTCAGAAACTGGATGGAGCGCGGGCAATAAGCGTGTGTCTGTTACAATCTCTTTGTATGTCACCAATGTAATGTTTGTAGACCCCTTCAGTACATGCCCTCGCCTTCCATAGTCCAGGTAACATTTCACGTATAAAGATATTAAATTTAGGCTTGCTGGTCTCGTCATAAAACTGCAATGAAAAAGCACCAGGGGAGGCAGCTATCACATCTGCTTCACTGAAGGGGTCGTGTCTTGAGCCCAGTGGAGGGAGAGCGAGCGTTAATTCCGTGGGCTCAGCCCACGTAATTGATGCTGCCTCGCTCTCCCTCCACGTTAGCTAGCTCTAGCAAAAAATTTCCAGCGGCTGCAAAAATGGAAAACGTTATATCTAACCTTAACAAAATTCTCAAAATTGGACCTTCAATCAAAACAGGGAGTGATAAACACTGGAAGACCAATGCATGAGCTTAAGGACCTACTTGAAACGAAGGGACAGAAAAGAACACTGTCATTTCAAATGGAGTGGTACCAACGAAAATACCGGCTGTGTGGCTGTGCCACGAAGAATTGCCTTTACTGCCTTCCCTGCCTTCTGTTCTTCACTACCGACAACGTTTGGACTATCGCAGGATTTTGTGATGAAAAATCGATCAAGGAGCCTCAACAAACATGAAAAATCGACAACTCACATTCAAAGCCAAATTGCTTTAAAAACTTTTGGAACTTCAAGGATAGATCTGGCTTTGAATGAACAGCGGAGATTAAATATCAGCATCCACAATGCTAAGGTAAAGGAAAACCGTGAGATTTTAATTGACCTTATTAATGCGACCTGCTTCCTAGCCAAACAGGAATTAGCATTTCATGGTAACGATGAGAGTGCAAGCTCTTCTAATCGTGGCAACTATGTGGAGCTATTACATGCTTTTGCTGAGAAAGATAAAAAGTTAGCTAGACATTTGGAGACATCCACTGTGTTTTCTGGCTCATCAAACAGAATACAGAACGATTTAATCGAAGCAGTCGGTGATGTAATTACAAATGATATCAAAGAGGAGATTAATGCAGCCCCATTTGTTGCAGTCGAAGTAGACGAGACAATGGATGTCACAAACAAAGCCCAGGTCTCTGTAGTTTTGCGTTATGTGGCTAAAAGTGAGGTGACTTGTGAGGTGAGGATTTGATGATGTGAGTGATGACAGATGAGCACTGGCTATTGCTGATTATGTTTTGGGAGTGTTGGGGAAATACAATTGCGTTGAAAAGCTGGTAGCTCAGACTTGCGACGGAGCCTCTGTGATGACATCAGATCTTAATGGGGTGCAGGCCAAGATTAAAGAAAAGGTACCTGAAGCCACGTTTACCCATTGATATGCACACAAATTGAACCTGGTGCTCTCGCATTCAGCAAAATGTATGCCTGAGTGTAAAACGTTTTTTAAAACAGTTGAGGGACTTGCGACGTTTTTTCAATAGGTTGACCAAGCGCATTCACCTACTGGATGATGTTGTGAAGCGACGTTTACCAAGAGCAGGGCCCACGGGATGGAGCTCAAATTCTAGACTAGTGCAGACGATCAGCATGTACTAATCTGATCTGCGTGCTGTGTTCCGGATTGTGAGTGAAAATCCCGATGGTTGGGACAATGACACCCTGATGATGGCCGCCGGATATGATCTCTGGCTGTCCAACGCATCAACCTGCTTCTTCATAATGGCATATGAGGGCATTTTCAATTAAACAATGCACTCTTTCATGTGTTGCAGAATAAAGTAATGGACATTGGATTCTGCTGTGTGCGAATCCGCAACACAATGGGAGTTGTGGAACGCCAGAGACAAGAGTTTGACAGTTTCTATGATCGATTCAAGCAGCAATGCATCACACTTGGCCTGACAGACAATGCCCGAAGTAAACAGCCGATCAGAGATGAGAGGGAATGAATGTTTTATAACATTCTGGACAATATCAGTGTTCAAATGAAAGCTAGGTTTGATCATTTCGGTGAGCTAACTTTCCTTGATTTGGTCGATTGCACAAAATTTTATGAAATGTCACAACATTTCGATGACACCGAATTGCAGAGCCTATCAAAATATGCAAGGTACTTTGTTAGACTAAAGGCTGATCTTATCGGATTGTATAGTTCACAAATGATGAGGAACGAATGCAAATCACCCAGACTGCTCCTCAGCTTTTTGGCCCAGAATGATCTGATGCAGATGATTCCCGAGGCAACAAAGTTACTCCAGCTGGTGCTCACTATACCAGCTATAACAGCGTCCGTTGAAAGGTCGTTCTCTGCGTTGAAACGACTCAAAACATACAGTCGGAATCGGACTGACCAAGGACGACTTTCATCCCTGGCAATCATCTCTATTGAGATGGAGAGACCTTTAAAATTAAAAGAACATAAAGAGGACTTCTGCAACAAAGTCACTGACATTTTTGTCCAGAAGGATAGGCGAATGGACTTCATTTACAAGTAAAAGTAAGATCATGCAATATTTATTTTCATTCGTGTTGAATGAGTATGAATAGTGGAACTGCATTTGCCTATAAAACGTGAATCGAATACGTAACTTACCTGTATGCGCGTGTTGTAAAGAATGCTGATATGAAATATGAAACCATATGGTCGCCTAACCAATAGTCATTGTGCAACCTGCCAATTGAATGGTGAATTTAAGCTACCTCTATCGGGTTCATATGTGTGTAAATCTGGCTCTGATACTAGCCGGTGCCTCCCCAGCCATTGACCTCATCGCACGTCACCGCTTTAGAGTAAGTGTGGAGGAGGAGGTTTACCAGAATGATGCCTGGATTAAGGGGCCTCAGCTACAGGGAGAGGTTGGACAGACTTGGATTGTTTTTTCTGGAAAGCCAGTGGCTGCAGGCAGGTATGATAGATGTATATACATTTATTTGAAGCATAGATAGGGTAGATTGCCAGAGGATACACCTGCTCTAGAGGATATAGCTTTATGGTGAGAGGGGCAAAGTTTAAAGGAGATGTGCCGGGCAAGTTTTTTTTACACTGAGTGTGGTGACTGCTTGGAGCACGCTGCCGGGGATAGTTGTTGAAGCATATAGGTGAGTGACAGCTCCTACACTCCAGGGACAAAAGTCCCAGCTTATCCAGATCTCCTTATAACTCAAGCCCTCCTATCTGATAACATGTCCATGAATCTTTTCTGCACCCTTCCCAGATTAATGACATCCTTCTTAAAGTTGGCGACTCGAACTGTGCCAACACTCCAAGTGTAGTTCCACTGTTGCAACTTAACAGTACAATTCCAACTCCTGTACTGAATGCTGCAACCAATGAAGGCAAGCGTGCCATTCACCTTCTTTACCACTGATGACCTATGGCACTACTTTCAGGGAATTATATATCTGTAACCATAGGCCTCTCTGTTCTACAAAACTCTCCAGGGCTGTAAACTATTTACAATGCAAGTCCAAGAAAACAAAGTGTTGGAGTAACTCAGTGGGTCAGGCAGCATCTCTAGAGGCGACGTTTCAGGTCTTCTTCAGACTTATATCTTCTGAGTGTTCAGAGTCTGAAGAAAGGTCCCAACTTGAAAAGGCGCCTACTAATATCCCCTCTGGAGATGCTTCCAGAATCACTGAGTTACTCCAGCACTTTGTTTTCTGTACAAGAATCCAAGTATCTACAGTTTATTGTGTTTTTGTTGTTCAAGTCCTTCCCTGGTTTAACTTGCCAAAATGGAACACACTGGGACTTGTCTGAGTTAAACACAATACACTGGACCAGTTTCCCCATTAATTTTTGATGTAACCTTAAATAGTGTTATTTCACTGTCCACTATACCATCAGGTTTGCTTGGGCATCCTCAGGGGGCTCCGGTTTCCTCCCACATCCCAAGGAGATGCAATTTAGGAGATTAATTTGACACAGGAAATTGCCCTTATTGTGTTCGTGAGTAGTAAAATCTGAGGGGAGTTGATGAAACGCGAGGAGCATAAATATGGATTAATATTGGATCAGTGTAAATAGGTGGTTGATGGCTCGTATGGACTTAGTTGGTCTAAAGGGCTGTTTCAATATTGTTTCATTCTATGACGTACAGAAAATGGTCTGACTCATTTCATTTGCACACTAGATTTCCATTAATCATGTTATAGTGGCACTTACTTTTACCAATGATCACATTATGGTCTACCACAGAGGGGAGATGAGATGTGGGGCAGTCACTGATTTAGAGTTGTGCTTTCTGGAATTGCACTTCAATGAACTCTTCACTGGGAGTCAATTTAGGAAATGCCACACCCCCTCTTCCTAACGCCTCTGCTCCTGCTCTTCAGTTGCTTGTTGTGCTATCATTTGCACTGGCTGGGCCCCGCATGATGGTAAGTTTGTGCTGCAGACCACAAGGAGTCTTGACTTCTGTCATGTTGAATAGATGAGGGCTTCTCCACAGCAGCTCAAGATTAGGAGGTTTCCAGTAGCATTGCCCTGTCATGCGATTAAATGTTACTGTTGCAGATAATGAGCATATCTTTAGTGAGAGATTTCTCCTCTCTGGGGACTAGCTAAGAAGATAGCTTCCTGAACACCATGGGTTAACATGGCTCCCTCATGAGAACACCTCTCCATTTATCCTGCCTCCCACTCCTGACAACTCGCCTGTCCTCTGCATATTCCCGCAGTAATGCTGGATTCCAGGAATTGCTGCTAATCCCCAAAAGTCTGGCAGCAGCTGGCTTTTGCAGAAGCCTTGAAGTTGATAAAGTCCTTCTGCACCTCCCACACAATCCTGGCAGGCGCTGAATCTTGAATTATCTGTGTAAAGCATCAGGCATTTTTGGAGTCAGAGCAACTGTCAGAGGAAATAATTCAGCAACTAAACTGTAATCTGTTAATGATCTTTTTAAATGGGGCAGGCATTGGTGGAGGGTCCCACTGAAAATTCACCCGGCATATAGGTTTGTATTTCAAGCGTAGGAATATCCTGACCTCCAAAAGTGTCAGCACCAACATCAGTGCACTACAGCAAAACCACTGGAGTATCGGGTAGCATATTAGCTCGTGTAAGTTCCATTGACCCAATTTTGGATCGCTACATGTTGCTGTTACACCTGGACTGGGACTTAGTTCATCCCCAATGTGTAATACATGACATATCATTGCATAGAGCATGGAACAATATAGCACAAGAACAGGCCCTTCACTCCACAATGGCTGTGCCAGTCATGATGGCAATTTAAACTAATTCCACGTCTCTGTTTGTAGTCTATATCCCCCCCCCATACCATTTGTAGATATCAGACACACTTACAGGTCATTCAGAATATTACGGGCTCATACCCGACTCTCTGTTCACGGGCACAAGCAATGATACTGAAAGAACTGCAGATGCTGGTTTAAATAAAAGGCAGACACAAAATGCTGGAGTAACTTAGTGGGACAGGCAGCATCTCTGGAGAGAAGGAATGGGCGGCGTTTCGGGTCAAGACCTTTCTTCAGACTGAGACCTTTCTTCAGACTGAAGTCTGAAGAAGGGTCTCGACCCGAAAACTTCACCAATTCCTTCTCTCCAGAGATGCTGCATGTCCCACTAAGTTACTCCAGCATTTTGTGTGTACCAATGAGACTGATACTTGGAGTCAATATGGAGAGAAACTGCATGGTTGGCGATGATTCCTTTAGAATGTCACTTTAAAAGGCAACTTCATCAATCTTTCAGGTGGCTGTAAAGCATTTCACAGCACTGTTTTGAATCTGTTTCAAGGAGTTTCCCCTATTGGCCTGGATGGTATCTCTCCCTCAATTTACATCACTTAAACAGATGATCCAGTGATTATCACATGGCTTTGAAGCATTCTGTTTACAAATTGAATGCAATGTTTATACCGAGGTTAATATTTTCATCACTGTGGCCCTAGTTACACTCAGCCAGCTTCAGCGGACAGACTACAAAACTGGAATTTAGGTAGATAAACACAAAAAGCTGGAGTAACTCAGTGTCTTTGGAGAGAAGGAATTATAGATGCTGCCTGTCCCGCTGATTTACTCCAGCTTTTTGTGTCTATCTTTGGTTTAAAACCAGTATCTGCAGTTCCTTCCTACAACACTGGAAGTGTTGGATGTGTTGAACACTGGGAGCTGGCTTTGTCATTGGATTATCAGAAGGAAGGATTCAAAGATGTGTTCAAAGCCTCCATGAAGAAATGCAACATTCCAACCGACTCTTTGGAAACTCTTGCCTTTGACTGCTCTTGCTTTGAAGAAGCATTCAATAAGGTATTGAGAACTAAGTGGCCTTGTACCGACAACATACAAAAGTCCCGCATAAGAAGTAGGAGTGCACCAGGTGGCAATCTTACCCACCTTACCTGCTCTGTCAGGCACTTCTTGCACCATCTGTGGAAGAGATGGCAGTTTCCACCATTGACCTCAACAGACCTCAGAACCTAGAATATCAGCGCAGGAACAAGAGATCCTCTATCTTAAGGGAAAGGAGATGCAGAGCGCAAGATACAAAACTCATTATGAGTTACATTGAGCGTGGATTAGAACATAGAAAGGTACAGCACAGGAAGAGGCCCATCGGCCACATTGTCTGACATCATGTTTGGCACAGACACTGTGAACCACAATGCCTGTCCCTGTGCTGTACAGTTCCATCTTCAATGTAATACAAATGCAAATTGATTTTTTCATTTTTCTGTAAAATTGCATATCTGTAACTCATTATGTGTTTAGAAGTAGGATTCCTGTCAGTACAGAAAATTGCCACATTCATATTTCTATCAAAGTTTATCTTTTTATAGCTATATGTGGTTTTGAAATCATCAATAGAAATATGGTTATACTTTCATTAAACTATTTGTGAAGTAAAGTTTTCAAAAATTCCAGAAAACAGCACTAAAGACTGTGCTGCAAATGTTGTAAATTGTCTTGACTGGGGGTAGACTGAAAATGTATCCAGTTCTGTACAACTCTGCCCCCTTGGGAAATACGACGGGCCTTTTTGCAAGGATTTTCATTTACTCTTGCACCTTCCTTCTGGCACAAAGCTCCCGCAAATTAATTAACAGTTGTGCAACATGTACAATTCAACCCAATGTATGAAAAACAGCAGGTTTAATTTATTCACACAACTAATGCTTCTGACCCATTTCCCCTGAAAGCAGAGCTGTCACATTCTCAGCTGGAAGTAGATAAGGCAGGTCATGTTATTTCACAGTTAGTACATGAAACAACCTTTCCAAGTAGGGAATAATCCATTTAAGCTGCAGATTAATTTTCTTTTTCTCTCAGGGGCTCATAAGTCTTAGGGTTTCTTCACCCCAGAGTGCTATGAAAGATCAAGTCATTGAATATGTTCTGAGACTGAGAGAGGGAGGCAGATAAGAAGGTGCGGCTGAGGCAAGATCAGGTCAGCCATGATTTTACAGAATTGTGGAGCAAGCTCCGTGGCCAAATGTCTCTATCCACTTAAACCCCTGTCTCACGGTGCGAGTAGTCCCACAAGTGAACCCGAGTTTAAAACAAATTAAACTCATGGTAATCATGTACAATTAACGTAGTGTGAATGTCCAACCTCGTGGACGCAACTTAGCGACTCGTGGCGCTAACGGCAGGTACCCGGGAAACTTGTTAACTCTTGAAATTTTATACATGTTTAAAGATTTCCACGAGTCAAATTTACTCTTGAAGTTAAAATTTGAAACATTTAAACTCGTTGTAAGGACGTAGTGGCCCGTGAGTTTACCGTAGTGACTCTTGAGTCTAACGTGGGTTTGGCCTGAGTGCCAGAAGTGAAATGTTGAAGATTAGTCAGATCTTAATTGAAAATGAATGAATGGATGGATGGGGGTCTGAAATTAACTTGGATACTTTCGATGGGAGAGAGCCGCCGATGAAGCTGAAGGTACAGAGCGAAGATGGGAAGGGTTAACACGGGGCGGGATGCGTGAAAAGTGACCATACTGAGGGAATTCCCACGTATATGAAGCAGAGAGAAACGCGAGTTCGACATAGATTATGTTTGAGCCAGTGTGGAGACATTTCTTCAGATAATAATTTTACAATGTGAGGTGACATTATAAGCCATGGGAGATAGGACACAAAATGCTGGAGTAACTCAGCGGGGCAGACAGCATCTCTGGAGAAAAGGAATTGGTGACGTTTCGGGTCGAGACCCTTCTTCAGACTGGTTTTGTGCTGTGCTGTTGCCGTATCTCTGGACAGAAGTAATGGGTCTCGACCTGAAACGTCACCCATTCCTTCTCTCCAGAGATGCTGCCTGTCCTGCTGAGTTACTTCAGCATTCTGTGTCCATCTTCGCTGGTGAGGAATCTTCGCCTGCCCTTTGCAAGTTTTCGCTCTCGAACACAGATAGCAGTGAATTATTAGGGGAAGAAACTCGTGTTCATGCCGCACGACGTGTTTGACCACCTGCCCCTACTACTCAAGGAGCTTGTGCTGAGCGGTAACCAGCTGTGGAGCTTCAACTGGGGCAGGCTTTATCTGCTAGGCTGTTTGGAGTTGCTGGACCTTGGTAGAAACCTGTTTATTTACTGTGCCTCGCATGCTGTCCAACTGCACCCAGACCCTGCGTGTCTTCAACCTCACCCACAACCAGATCTCCAAGCTGACCAAGGACTTCCTGCGGGACGTGACCTCCCTGCAGTACCTGGATCTCAGCTACAACAACCTGAAGACCATCCAGGCCTCCAGTTTCCCAGACAGCGCCATCAAACACCTTCGGGAGCTGCTGCTAAACGGCAACCACTTTCTTTGCACCTGCGACACCAGATGGTTCGTGTGGTGAATAAATCAGACCACGGTCTACATCCCTCGCCTGGTCACCGATGTCACCTGCACCTCCCCCAAAGCCCACCGCGGCCACGGCGTCATCATGGAGGACCTGCACTCCAGCGACTTAGACTACCTGGGCATTGGCCTCTACACTTTCTCCACCTTGATCACCTTCTTGCTCCTCTATTTGATACTTAAAACAGTCCTTCATTCATGGTGGTGCAGCTGCCTGGCAGAGAATGCAGCGTCAGAGACCCGGGTTCGATCCCGACTACGGGTGCTGTCTGTACTGAGTTTGTAAGTGTTCCCCGTGACCTGCGTGGGTTTTCTCCGAGATCCCCCCACACTCCAAAGACGTACAGGTTTGTAGGTTAATTGGCTTGGTGAATGTAAAAATGTCTATAATGGGTGTAGGATGGTGTTAGTGTGCGGGGATCGCTGGTCGGCGTGGACCCAGTGGTCCGAAGGGCCTGTTTCCTCTCTGTATCTCTAAACTAAACTACCAGGGGAGAACACTGGACCTTCTTGGTCAGTTTATTATTTTATACATTACACAGATCACGGAGTGTGAAATAAAGCTGGCAAGCCGATGTCATGCAAGAAACGGAGGAAAACGGGAGATGATTTTATTCAGCAACTCTGTTCTGGCAGAATATCTATCCTGTTAAGAAACCAAACTTTCAGGGAATTTAAATCTTGAGTTCAACTTCTACCTGAATGTAATCGATTTACAAAAGCTTTGAAGTTCTCCCTGCAGTCCGTTTCTTAAACACCTTTACGTTTTGCGCTTTTTCTGACAGCCAAGTACTTTAAATGCCATTTATTGCATTGTAGCCATGATAGGCAACGATTTAATAAAAACTGTTAATTACATGACAAGAGAAGCATGCAGCTACATAAGAGACACGAAGAAGCTGATCATCGGGGCAGTTCTGTCCATGGTCATGAGAGGCTTTTATAGTAAAAAAAAACTGCATGACATTTTTATCCATGTGATGATTTTTCCATACGTCGGTAGTAGTTGTTGGCTCAAGAGTAACTCGGGAGAGGAACTTGGTACATCGCAGAAATGAGAAGTAAACGGCAAACTTAGACATACACGTGGGAACTCGTTTAAACTCGTGAACATAAACTTGGAATCTCGTAGACAACCACGAGTTTGATTTTTTCTTTCACTCGGGATCACTCGTGGGTGGACTCGCACCGTGAGACAGGGGCTTTATTCACTTACATTCTCATAGTGTGAAATTATCACTAGAGATCTCTTGACTATCATGGGCAAAATACTACCATTTATAGATTGTCCTTAAGCTAATGTCTTAATAGGAAAGAAAAACAAAATGAATTTTGGAATAAATGAATACAATGTAGGACTCAAATGAGACATGAGGTTTGAATCATAGAGACTGTAATTTTCCTTGGGCTGATAGATGCAAGTCAGTATTCAAAGGAGAAGTGATAGATATGGTGAAGGAAAAGAAACCCCTGAAAACAATGCAGAGGGGAGGTACAGAGGTGCAGCTGAAAGGGCCACAGCCTCATAACGCCAGATACCTGGGTTCAATCCTGACTTTGGGTGCTGTCGATGAGGAGTTTGCATGTTCTCTCTGTGACTACATTGGTTTCCACCAGGTACTCGATTCTCCTCCCACATTCCAAAAGACGTGTGGGTTTGTAGGTTAATTGGCACCTGTAATTTGTCCGAACTGTGTAGAGAGTGGATATGAAAGTGGGATAGCATAGAACTAGTATGAACGGGTGATCAATGGTTGACATTGTCTTGGTGGGTTAAAGGACCTGTTACAATGTTATATCGCTAAACTGAACTAAACTATACTAAAAATAAATCATCTTGGGTAAGATATATTTCTATGTTAATTGTTGCTAGGTGTTGCAAAATTATTGACGTCAATACATCAGATTGACAAATAGATGGGGAGATGAGAGCGAAGAAGCGCAAATGGATATGACTTGCACTCTCTGTCATAGAGTTAAACAGCACAGAAGCTGGCCCTTTGGCTGGACATCCATGTTGACCAAGATGCCCCGTCTAAGGTAGTCCCATTCTGCTGCATTTGGCCCACATCTCTCTAAATCTTTCCTATCCATGTATCTGTTCAAGTGTCTTTGAAATGCTGATATAGTACCTGCCTCGCCTACTATCTCTGGCAAGAATTTCCAGGAGATGTTAATATAATATCAAGGGGGGTGGTTAGCGTGTGTGCGGGGTGGTAGTTAGTGTGTGTGACGCCACATGCCCCCCCCCCCTGTCCCCCCGCAACCACACATTTGGGGGAACAGACCCAACGGGTCTGCACTTGGTCTAGTACTTCTTTAAAGTGTCTCCTTCTCCCCCACCCCCCCCCCTTCTCTACCCTTCTCTCCCCTCCCCCTGCTCTCTAAAGGACTTACCGTTACTATGCAGCCGCATTTTACCTTCTTCTTCATCATGGGTGTGAATTTCAGACAGCGCTCCCCCACTTTCCCTGGCCCCCCCCCGCCTTTGCGATGTGTTGTGTGTGTGTGTGTGTGTGTGTGTGTGTGTGTGTGTGTGTGTGTGTGTGTGTGTGTGTGTGTGTGTGTGTGTGTGTGTGTGTGTGTGTGTGTGTGTGTGTGTGTGTGTGTGTGTGTGTGTGTGTGTGTTAGTGCGCGCGGTCGGTCAATCCAGCTCGCAGTTTCAACGCTGACGGTCGATCCAGCTCGAGGTTTTCCAGGCGAGTGCCCTCGAGCTTGAAAGTCGAAGACACTCTTTTTAACTCACGGATTAGGTCGTCCTCACCTAGTAAACTTGTCCGGAAGATTAAGGCACAAGAGATTAGAGACAAGTTGGGAGAAAGGGTGCATGGGTATTATTCTGACTTGAAAACTTGAAATCATTAACATGTGATATACAACAAGGGTTGGTGCTAGGACCTTTTTTAAAAATATAAATATAATTGACTTAGATAAGAGTGTTGGTGCCATGATTAATAAGTTTGCAGATGACAAGAAAATTGGTGGAATTGTAGCACACGGAGAAGATTTAAAGATACAGTAGGACGTAGATCAGGTGAAAGGCTGGGTGGTAGATGGAATTTAATCCAGACAAGTGTGAGGTCATGCACTTTGGGAGGACAAATTCTGGAAGGACATATTCAGTAAATGGCACATATCTTATGTGCATTAATGTACAGGGAGACCTTGGGATGCAGGTCCATCTATATTACGAAATCTCTGTTCTTGACCGCTTTTGGCCCTCTGTGCTGTGATTTCCGAGAGAACGCCGCCACCTACGGCCGTCATTTTTGGCCACCGTGCTCAGAGCCCCCCTCCGCCGCATGTGTGCCGAGGATATTTCCCGTCGATAAAAAATGACAGAGATATTAATGTTTTTACAAAATTCCCCATTCTCTCTACTGCCCCCGCTAGCGGCAGGGGGGAGGGACTATAAAACCAGGAAGTGGTGTGCCTCACTCACTCCTCAAGATGGAGGAAGGCAGAGGGTCACGTTTCTCTGAGCTGTGAATAACACTGAACACATGTCCACTCAAATGTGAGTGCCCTTAGTGGTTCTAAAATGCTTGCAAAAAGTGTCTATTGGTTCTAAAATATTTGCAAAAAGTGGCTATTGGTTCTAAAGCTTGCAAAAATGTCTCTATTGGTTCTAAAGTTTGCAAAAAATGTCTATTGGTTCTAAAGCTTGCAAAAAAATGTCTATTGGTTCTAAAGCTTGCAAAAAATGTCTTACAAAAAATGTCTATTGGTTCTAAAGCTTGCAAAAAATGTCTATTGTTTCTAAAGCTTGCAAAAAATGTCTATTGGTTCTAAAGCTTGCAAGAAATGTCTATTGGTTCTAAAGCTTGCAAAAAATGTCTATTGGTTCTAAAGCTTGCAAAAAATGTCTATTGGTTCTAAAGCTTGCAAAAAACGTGTCTATTGGTTCTAAAGCTTGCAAAAAAATGTCTATTGGTTCTAAAGCTTGCAAAAAAATGTCTATTGGTTTTAAAGCTTGCAAAAAAATGTCTATTGGTTCTAAAGCTTGCAAGAAAATGTCTATTGGTTCTAAAGCTTGCAAAAAAATGTCTATTGGTTCTAAAGCTTGCAAAACAATGTCTATTGGTTCTAAAGCTTGCAAAAAAATTTCTATTGGTTCTAAAGCTTGCAAAAAAATGTCTATTGGTTCTAAAGCTTGCAAAAAAATGTGTCTATTGGTTTTAAAGCTTGCAAAAAATGTCTATTGGTTCTAAAGCTTGCAAAAAATGTCTATTGGTTCTAAAGCATAGCTTGCAAAAAAAAATGTCTATTGGTTCTAAAGCTTGCAAAAAAAATGTCTATTGGTTCTAAAGCTTGCAAAAAAATGTCTATTGGTTCTAAAGCTTGCAAAAAAAAATGTCTATTGGTTCTAAAGCTTGCAAAAAATGTCTATGTCTATTGGTTCTAAAAGCTTGCAAAAAATGTCTATTGGTCTCTTCAAGATGGAGGAAGGCAGAGGGTCGCGTTTCTCTGAGCTGTGAATAACACATGTCTACTCAAATGTGAGTGCCCTTAGTGGTTCTAAAATGCTTGCAAAAAGTGTCTATTGGTTCTAAAATGTTTGCAAAAAGTGTCTATTGGTTCTAAAATGCCTGCAAAAAGTGTCTTTAGATTCTAAAATGTTTCCAAAATGTGTCTTTTGGTTCTAAAATGTTTGCAAAAAGTGTCTCTTTTGGTTCTACAATGCTTGCAGAATGTGTCTTTTTTGGTTCTAAAATGCTTGCAAAAAAAATGTCTATTGGTTCTAAAGCTTGCAAAAAAAATGACTATTGGTTCTAAAGCTTGCAAAAAATATGACTATTGGTTCTAAAGCTTGCAAATAAATATCTATTGGTTCTAAAGCTTGCAAAAAAAAATGTCTATTGGTTCTAAAGCTTGCAAAAAAGTGGTTCCAGAGCTTAATACATATCTATATGTTCTAAAATGTTTGCAAAAAGTGTCTATTGGTTCTAAAATGTTTGCAAAAAGTGTCTCTTTTGGTTCTACAATGCTTGCAGAATGTGTCTTTTTTGGTTCTAAAATGCTTGCAAAAAAATGTCTATTGGTTCTAAAGCTTGCAAAATAAATGTCTATTGGTTCTAAAGCTTGCAAAAAAATGTCTATTGGTTCTAAAACTTGCAAAAAAAAGTCTATTGGTTCTAAAGCTTGCAAAAAAATGTCTATTGGTTCTAAAACTTGCAAAAAAAATGTCTATTGGTTCTAAAATGTTTGCAAAAAGTGTCTATTGGTTCTAAAATGCTTGCAAAAAGTGTCTCTATTGGTATTGGCGTGGAGCAGAGTGGGTGGAGAAGGGGTGACTGAGTGAACTGCCACCACCAGCTGTGAGTGACTGGGCTGCCAGCCCACCAGCCATGAGTAAGTGAAATGCCAGCCCACCAGCTGTAAGTGACTGAAGTGCCAGCCCACCACCCATGACTTAGTGAACTGCAAGTCCAAAAATCCATTCAGTCCACAATGTCCATACTAGCCCTCTGGAAACCAGTTCCTTCAGTGCAACAAGTGACAGCCTGAGTGACTGAGCTGCCCGGCCAGAGTGACTGAGCTGCCCGGCCAGAGTGACTGAGCTGCCCGGCCAGAGTGACTGAGCTGCCCGGCCAGAGTGACTGAGCTGCCAGCCCAAGAATCCATTCAGCCCACAATGTCCATACTAGCCCTCTGGAAGCCAGTCCCTTTGACCCACAACACACATACTAGCGCTCCAGAAACCCCCACACTGGCCAGCAATATTGGAATTGGTGGAGAGGTGGAATATTGCATTGGGGGACCAGCCCTCCCGTGTGATGCTGGGACCCAAGGGGTCCCACTTAGTCTAGTAGCTCTCTAAAAGTGCCGAAACAGGTGGAAATGGTGGTGAAAAAAGCATTTAGTTTGCTTGCCTCATGGGTCGAGACAATGAGTAGATGAGATAGGATATTATGTTGCAGTTCAACAAAACTGCATTGGATTATTGTGTTCAATTCTGGTTGCCACGCTACAGGATGTGGCAGTTATAGTGAGAGTGTAAAGGAGATTTATCAGCATGTTGCCTGGAATAGAGGACAGCAGTTATAAGGGGACATTAGATTGGCTTGGTTTATTCTCATTGCAATGCAGAAGGCTAGCATTATAGAGGTTTACAAAATTATGAGGTGCATGGATAGGATAAATAATCAAAATTGTTTTCCCAGGGTAGGGAAATCTAGAAATAAAGGGAGTAGGTTTAAGGTGAGAGGCAAGAAATTTAAATGTCTTTAAATTTTTGGTAGGTTCTTCGAGGAGATAGCAGAGGTAGATAATATTCCAACTTTTTAAAGGCATTTGGACAGGTACTCAGGAAAGGAGCAGAGGTGCATGGGCATAATGTGAGCAAATAGCTAATCCATAACGAGTACTGACCTCCTAGTTGTCGAGGGAGCTACAGGAGTCGCTAACTCAAAGAGGCAACTAGCATCATACAGAGACCCACAACACCCTGACCACACTGTCAGTTCACTCCCTCCATCAGGAATAAGGTATAGGAGCCTGAAAAGCAGTTCACCACTTTTTGCAATCTTATTCATTCCTGGGCATTTGAGTTGCCAAACCAACTGTGATGCAATCAATCAATGTGCTCTCTCGTGTTCAAGAGACTCTCGAAGTTCAGAAGAGTACTCATTGACACACTGAATGTCCTCAATCTTACATAATGAATGATAAGAGATGTCAAAGAAACAAAGTTGTGTTAAATGTGGATATGGAGTTGTTATTCGAGTATATTATGAAAATAATTTACTTTAGTTTAGTTTAGAGATACAGCATGGAATCAGGCCCTTCAGCCCAATGTGACCATGCTAACCACCAGTCTCCCATATACACTAGTTATATGCTATCCCACTTCCGAGTCCACTACCTACACGCGTGGGGCAATTTTACAGAGACAAATTAAATTTCAAACTGTCATGTCTGTGGGATGTGGGAGGAAACCGGTGCACCCAGAGGAAACACATGTGATCATAGGGTGAACATGCAAACTCCACATAGACAGCCCTTGAGGTTAGGATCAAAGCTGGGTCTCTGGCGTTGTGAGGCAGCAGTTCTACCAGCTGTGTTACTGTGCCAAACCTATTTAATTTCACAATGAATAATCTGGAATTGTGAGCATTAAAGTAATTTGCTACAATTTGGCATATTGGCTTAGATTAGATAAAGATCACAGAGGTCATATACTGTAAAGTCTACTGCCAAGACTGCAGTTTGAAGCAAGTAACACACCTTTATGAATTTCAATATAGGCAAGAAAACTATTTTGAAGAAAAAGATGTACAACACAGCAAAGAGTAGCCGGAAGCCAGAGGATTGGGAAACTTTCATAGGACAACAGAAGGAAACAAAACGGGCAATACGGGCTGAAAAGAAGACGTACGAGGGGAAGATGGCCAGGAATATAAAGAAGGACAGTAAAAGCTTCTTTAGATATGTTAAGAGGAAAAAGAATAGCAAAGTCAAATGTGGGTCCCTTGAAGGCAAACACGGGTGAAATTATTATGGGCAACAAGGAAATGGCAGAAGAGTTGAATAGGTACTTCGGATCTGTCTTCACTAAGGAAGACACAAACAATCTCCCAGATGTACTGGAGGACAGAGGATCTAAGGGGGTAGAGGAACTGAAAGAAATTTGCATTATGCGAGAAATAGTATTGGGTAGGCTAATGGGACTGAAGAATGATAAATCCCCTGGGCCTGATGGTCTGCATCCCAGGGTCCACATGGAGGTGGCTCTAGGAATAGTGGATGCATTGGTGATCATTTTCCAATGTTCAATAGATTTAGGATCAGTTCCTGTGGATTGGAGGATAGCTAATGTTATCCCACTTTTCAAGAAAGGAGCGAGAGAGAAAACAGGGAATTACAGACCAGTTAGCCTGACTTCGGTGGTGGGAAAGATGCTGGAGTCAATTATTAAAGCGGTAATAATGGGGCATTTGGATAGCTGTAAAAGGATTAGTCCAAGTCAACATGTATTTATGAAAGGGAAATCATGCTCGACTAATCATCTGAAATATTTTGAGGATGTGACAAGTAAAATGGATGAAGGGGTGCCAGTGGATGTAGTGTATCTAGACTTTCAGAAAGCCTTTGATAAGGTCCCCCACGGGAGACTGGTGACTAAAATTAGAGCACATGGTATTGGGGGTAGGGCATTGACATGGATAGAAAATTGGTTGGCAGACAGGAAGCAAAGAGTAGGAGTGAACGGGTCCTTTTCAGAATGGCAGGCAGTGGCGAGTGGAGTACCGCAAGGGCTCGGTGTTGGGGCCGCAACTGTTTACCATATATATTAATGATTTGGAAGAGGGAATTAGGAGCAACACTAGAATGTTAGCAGATGACACAAAGCTGGGTGGCAGTGTGAACTGTGAAGATGATGTTAGCCGGTTGCAGGGTGACCTGGACAGGTTAAGTGAGTGGGCAGATACGTGGCAGATGCAGTATAATATAGAAAATGTGAGGTTATCCACTTTGGCGGCAAAAATTAGGGGGCAGATTATCATCTCAATGGGATTAGGTTAGGTAAGGGGGAGATACGGCGAGACCTGGGTGTCCTTGTACACCGGTGACGCTGAAAGTTGGTGTGCAGGTACAGCAGGCAGTGAAGAGAGCTAATGGAATGCTGGCCTTCATAACAAGAGGATTTCAGTATAGGAGTAAAGAGGTTCTTCTGCAGTTGTATAGGGCTCTGGTGAGACCACATCTGGAGTATTGTGTACAGTTTTGGGTCTCCTAATTTGAGGAAGGACAGCCTTCTGATTGAGGCAGTGCAGCGTAGGTTCACGAGATTGATCCCTGGGATGGCGGGACTGTCATATGAGGAAAGGTTGACAAGAATAGGCTTGTATTCACTGGAGTTTAGAAGGATAAGGGGGGATCTTATAGAAACATATAAAATTATAAAAGGACTGGACAAGCTAGATGCAGGAAAAATGTTCCCAATGTTCCCAAAAAGCTGTGTACGGCGTCGAAACGCTGCGTACGGCATCGAGACGCTGTGCACGCCCGTCGAGGCGCTGTGTGGGCCTCAATGTGGCTGCGGGCCGGCAGGCCGTTGCCGCCCGGAATTTTTGGACAGTGTCAGTTTTTCGGAGTCCCGCTCGATGTCGGGACCAGCCCCGCACAACTCCATATGGCTCCGACGATCGAAGTGGGACCGGCCCCGCAAGGCCGTACGGCTCAAGCGAACACGTTAGGTCGCGCTCGCAGCATGCAGTCGCATGCTGGTGGGACAGGCCCTTTAGATAGAGCTCTAGGGGCTAGTGGAGTCGAGGGATATGGGGAGAAAGCAGGCATGGGTTATTGATAGGGGATGATCAGCCATGAGGCCAATTCTGGAGTATGGGGTACAATTTTGGTCGCCTAATTATGGGAAGGATGTCAACAAAATAGAGAGAGTACAGAGGAGATTTACTAGAATGTTGCCTGGGTTTCAGCAACCAAGTTACAGAGAAAGGTTGAACAAGTTAGGGCTTTATTCTTTGGAGCGCAGAAGGTTAAGGGGGACTTGATAGAGGTCTTTAAAATGATGAGAGGGATAGACAGAGTTGACGTAGATAAGCTTTTCTCACTGAGAGGAGGGAAGATGCAAACAAGGGGACATGACTTGAGAATTAAGGGACAGAAGTTTAGGGGTAACATGAGGGGGAACTTCTTTACTCAGAGAGTGGTGGTTGTGTGGAATGAGCTTCCAGTGAAGGTGGAGGAGGCAGGTTCGTTTTTATCATTTAAAAATAAATTGGATAGTTATATGGACGAGAAAGGAATGGAGGGTTATGGTCTGAGCGCAGGTATATGGGACTAGGGGAGAATACGTGTTCGGCACGGACTAGAAGGGTCGAGATGGCCTGTTTCCGTGCTTTAATTGTTATATGGTTATATGGTTATATGATCACAATGAATGGCAGTGCTGGCTCAAAGGGCCGAATGGCCTCCTCCTGCACCTATTTTCTATGTTTCGATGTTTCTATGCATTAGCAATTGTGAGAAGGGAATTAACTAGTTCGTGCTCAGTCATTAAAAATTGAATGAGGTATCAATACTACAGATGAGTGTATTACCAAAAATATGTGATGCATTCTCATGTTTTAGTTTACTAGAAGAACTAGTCTTTGGTAATGACCTTCAAGTTATGGCAGTGGCATTTAAGAGGCTTTGAGATATATACAAAATGGAAATGCAGGTAATAGAAGGATATGGATCATGGACATGGTGATGAGATCAGTTTAAGGTGCCATCCTGTTTTAGCACAAACATTGTAGGCTGATGGGCTATGTTAATTCTGATTTTGTTTAGTGCTTTATGAAACAAAATGGCATCAAGTGAAAAAATCAATGTATTGTCCAAGTGCACTGAAGGAATGGGTATTGCAGGGACTTCAAGTTTAAAAATGATTCATCAATGACCATGCACCACATTCCACAATGGATTATACTCCTGCTGGTTTACTTCTGCAGAGCAGGTTCAGTTCATGACTGACTTTAAGTCAGCCAAATCTTGAGGACAGCTTAGAGGTGAAGTAGATAAGAAAAAATACAGAATTGTGTATCAAGTCGCGAAGATAGACATTTAAAGCAACACACTGGGTTTATGCATGAAAACCACAACAAATAAGACATTTGAAAATGAGATGTAGAAGCAAAAGTAAGTTTTATGTGGCTCAAAGAGATAGCATAGGAGATGAAGCCAAGAATATACAGATAAATCATTAATTCCTGCTAAAGATGTAGGAAACGTATGCAATCATGAATATATTTTAAAAGTTGATCCAGTGAGATTGGAAGTAAAGAAGCATAACATTTTACAGAACAGTTAAGAAGTGAGACTTTCTGGATCAATAAGTAAATACGACAGCCCTTGAGGAGATCATAACAAGTTAGAACAGTTTTGAATATGTCACATCTGTAAATTGTTTGAGTTTGTAAAGCTCTTTTATCTAAAATAAAAGGAAAACAGTGTAATGTATATAAAAGAATGGTGATCTATGTGTGACATGCACAAATATTCACAGAAGCAGTGTGTAGATAGTTGGATAAAAGTTGAGTCAAACATATTCTGGAAGCTCTCAGTATGTGTTTTCATTTTGTTATTTAATCTGCATTTTACAGGTGAGAAGTAGGAAACACACACATGACCCATTTCTACTGTAAGCGTGTTTTTGTAGGTCCAACTCCATTCCTTCTCCTCAATGAGATCTCTGATTTCATGTAACCTCAAATAAAGGGTCATACATGTTGTTTGATTGCTTTACCAATGAAAGTCAGGGTCACAGAAATGTTCATGTTCATATCGTCAGGGTTATTCTAGCCTGTGGCTGGGAACCATGGTTTGTTCATCAGCGCTGTACCGCGGACATCAACTACACTCCAAGAAAACAGGTTATCTAATTATCCTTTAGCCCACAGAAATGGGCAAAGAGGTCATTATTTGCCTATACTGCAGGCTGATCCAAAATGTAGTCAATCGTTTACTACGGAGTCTTCCATGGCAGCCTTCTCGAAGCAGTGCACTTAGCCAGGAAATCAGAAGGCAGAAAGGATCAATGGATGGCTTTGGCAGATAAGGTGAAGGCAAATCCAAAGAGATTATATGTATTTGGGCAAAAGAGTAACTTAGGGAAAATAGAATCTATTAAAGATCTACAAAATGATTTATGTGTGGAGATGTTACATTTATGTTCCCTGTCTGTATTTGCCCTGGAGAAAACGTGGATGTAAAAGAACTCGGGCAAGTTAACTGAGATGTCTTAAAAAGATCTTGTACATCAATGATCTGGATGATGGTGTGGTAAATTGGATTAGTAAGTATGCAGATGATACTAAGATAGGTAGGGTTGTGGATAATGAAGTAGATTTTCAAAGTCTACAGAGAGATTGATGACAGTTGGAAGAGTGGGGCTGAAAGATGGCAGATGGAGTTTAATGCTGATAAGTGTGAGGTGCTACATCTTGGCAAGACAAATCAAAATAGGACGCACATGGTAAATGGTAGGGAATTGAAGAATGCAAGTGAACAGAGGGATCTGGGAATAATTGTGCACAGTTCCCTGAAAGTGGAATCTCATGTAGATAGGGTGGTAAAGAAAGCTTTTGGTGTGCTGGCCTTTATAAATCAGAGCATTGAGTATAGAAGTTGGGATGTAATGTTAAAATTGTACAAGGCATTGGTGAGGCCAATTCTGGAGTATGGTGTACAATTTCGGTTGCCTAATTATAGGAAGGATGTCAACAAAATAGAGAGAGTACAGAGGAGATTTATTAGAATGTTGCCTGGGTTTCAGCAACTAAGTTACAGAGAAAGGTTGAACAAGTTAGGGCTTTATTCTTTGGAGCGCAGAAGGTTAAGGGGGGACTTGATAGAGGTCTTTAAAATGATGAGAGGGATAGACAGAGTTGACGTGGATAAGCTTTTCCCACTGAGAATAGGGAAGATTCAAACAAGGGGACATGGCTTGAGAATTAAGGGACTGAAGTTTAGGGGTAACATGAGGGGGAACTTCTTTACTCAGAGAGTGGTGGCTGTGTGGAATGAGCTTCCAGTGAAGGTGGTGGAGGCAGGTTCATTTTTATCATTTAAAAATAAATTGGATAGTTATATGGATGGGAAAGGAATGGAGGGTTATGGTCTGAGCGCAGGTATATGGGACTAGGGGAGATTATGTGTTCGGCACGGACTAGAAGGGTCGAGATGGCCTGTTTCCGTGCTGTAATTGTTTTATGGTTATATATGGTTATATGGAGAGTCCACATAACGTCAGAGAACTTCAAATGCATAAATGTAGACAAATCCCTTGGGCCTCATCAGAGTATCTCAGGATATTGCAGGAAGAAATTGTGGAGCTCCTGGGGGAAATATGTATATTATCAAGAGCCATGGATGAGAGGTTAAAAGACTGGAGGATGGTTAATGTTGTGCCACTAATTAAATAAGCTGTAAGGCAATGGCTGGGAATAACAAATTGCTGAACCCAACTTCAGCGATGGGTAAAATATTGTGGAGGATTCTGAAAACTAAGATCTATATGCATTGGGATGGTCAAGGACTGAACAGAGATGGCAGTGTTTGTGTGAAGTTTGATTTTAGTTTTTTGAAGAAGATTAATGAAAGCAGCATGGTAGACATTGCATCTCCGGAGAGAAGGAATGGGTGACGTTTCAGGTCAGACTGATGCCAGGGGAGAGAGAGATACATAGATAAGGAAGTGTAAGGTGTGAAAACAGGACAAAGGGAATGGACTCAAGGAAAATGTAGAATAGATTGGTTGCCCACCTGAACAAATAAAAACTACTGTTGGAAACACAAGGAACTGCAGATGTTGGTTTACAATTAAAAACAAAAAGACACAAAGTGCTGAAGTAACCCAGCAAATCATACAGCATCTCTGGAGAATGTGGATAGGTGACGTTTTGGGCCAGTGCCTTTCTTTTCTTCACCAGTTTGTCTGGGTTGTTCTAACTCCATTGGAACTTCTCCTATCCACCTCTCCTTATTGCGACACATAGTCATTCAATTGAAACCTGCAGCAGCTGAAACAGTGCAATAGGTGAAATTCTTGGCTTTTTTACTTTGTCCCTGTCAGGTTAAAAATGACTTTTAACAGCACAGTGCCCTGTACATTGAGGAAACCAAGTTCCAATTGGGTAAGCATCCTACAGGATGCCACCACTCATTGAGCCATCGTGACCTTCGGCTTCATGTTGCTTGTTGATTTCATTCTCATCTCACTCAGTCTGAACTCTCTGAGCTCTACTTCCCACACAATCAGTGCAGTTCAATGTAAACCCAATCACCAACATCTCAGCTGTTGACGGGGCCCAACACAATCTTCCAGACTCAACCTGGAGGTTAACGATTGCAGTTAATAGTTTTGCTGCTCAATTTAAACCTTCGCTGGACCTACTGCATGTAATTCAGCACCGTCATTTCTTATGACATTTAATCTTTCCTAGGTTTTACTCCAATACAAATGTTCCTTTTCTTTTTCCTGTCTACAGCCGTTTGTTAATATCCTATTTACTTAAAACTCATTAACCCAGCTGTTTCAAGGAAAGACTAGCAGTTTGGGAATCTGCTGAAAAGACCCACACTGAGTTAGTCTGGATGCAGGAAATGTAAGAGAAGGGAATGGATGCAAGGATCCGAGGTGACTTCTATTTATTCACTTTTATTTAAATATTTATTTTCTTGCTCACTATGATACTTTCGATCCACAGTTTCCGTGTCAGCTCTCAGTAGAGCTGTCCCATTGGTCACATTCCCCCTACCTTACTTATCTATACTCCTCTAATTCCTTCTCTTTCACGTGCCCATTAACTCACCTTTGATATTTTCTGACTCTTACCTACGCCAGGGGATCATTTACAGCATCTAATTATCCTACAAGGAGATTTTTTGGATGTAGGAGGCAACCAGACAATCCATCAAAGCCTGGTTTTTATTGTTTTAAAAAATGTACTTGCTAGTTTCAACCATTTTTAATAACATGAATGATCTGTGTATTTCATAGTTTGTGAATGGTTTTGAGAGTGAGAACATTTAAAGGATTTTGTCAATATTGATGATTGGACTGGCTGAGCCGAGGATGTGGTTTAGTCAGCAGTCGAAAAAAATATTGTTTCCATAGATGCCTTGGTTAGCATGGATGAGTTGGGGAATGGGCCTGTTTCTATGCAGTATAACTTTGTGACCCTATGACTTTATATGGCCAATTCTGGCTTCACCATAAAGGCTGGAAATCCATATTGCTTTGCAGTTGTTTGCCCCTGAAGATAGAGCTGACTTCTGGATGTTTGCTCTTGCTAAATCATCAACCTGTCACTAACCACAAAATCCAAGCAGCTTCCAGTTCTGACGAAAGGTCATCGACAAGGAAGATTAACTCTCTTTCCAGCCTCTACCTTGACCTTTTGAGAATTTCTTGTCGTTTCCATGTTTGTTTCAGACTATCAACTTGTGCACCACTTTGCTTTTGCAGCTCAGCGATCAATTTGAACACACTTCAAGGTACTTTGCAGTGCTCTCTGCATTTATAGACATGCTAAATCAATAGACATGTCTGGGTTTCTGTTGCAAAATGCCAAGCTGTCACAAAGACACAGATTACAATTGTATTTTAAATCTACAAAGGTTAATTTGTTAGATGTGCTAACCGATAGCTTGTACAGTCACTGGTATTGGATTGGAAAATTATAGCCAAGATTGCTCAGAGATGAAAGAAATGAGAGCAATCATGCAGAAGCAGTAGCAACATAAAATCAAAACTCGTTTACATAATAAAAGGCAGCAGCTTTTCACTGTGTATAAAATTGTGGATCTGTAACTTCATTAGGACCAAATTTGAGGAGTGTGATGGAATGCCCACACATTTATTTACTATGCTTTTAGCTGATTTGACAAAGAGTTTCTATCAGTCAGGGTCAAAATTCCTCTTAATAATACTTATAACACTCTAGTTAATGCAGCTTCACCCAAGTCATTGACCAGTGGGTGTTAAATATAGCAATTGTAGGAATTTTAATTTCCTTACAGAACAGATGCAAATGCAGCAAATTTTATGAAAGTTGTTAAAGTATAATCTATCATCAGAAATAATAGTGTAGAATAATGTCTATACTTTTACTCAATCCATTTCACTGAATGCAAATGAACATGGTCCAATTAACTACCACTGTTGTTTCCATTGAGCGCAGGTATATGGGACTAGGGGAGAATACGTGTTCGGCACGGAGTAGAAGGGTCGAGATGGCCTGTTTCCGTGCTGTAATTGTTATATGGTTATATGGTTATAACCCCAGAGATGATTTTCTCCATTTACCTCTTCCAAATAGTAAAGATTTTCTTTCAATCTCAGTAGGAAACAATAAAATCAAATCTTCAGGATGAGTTTAAATTCTGCTTTTAATTTACTTAGGCATTCGTGTTTAAAACATTGAAATTATTTTATGCTTGAGATAGTGATTATGATCAAGTTCGGTTCGCTGAGATAAACTTGAGAAGGGATAGCAAAATTTAAAAAAAGACTTTTGCATTTAACCATGTCCCACCTGAAAAAACACATACAGTTCTCTTGCTTTTGAAGCCTTCTTGACCTTAGCCAAAGGCAAGATTTCACTTAATTAACCCAGTTTCGCTTTTCATGGGTACTGCCTGACCTGTTGAGCAATGCAAACATTTATGTTTATTTCATGTTCACAAGTTGTAGGAGGAGAATTAGGCCATTCGGCCCATCAAGTCAACTCTGCCATTAAATCACGGCTGATCTATCTTTCCTTCTCAACCCCATTATTCTGCCTTCTCCCCATAACCTCTGAGACATGTACTAATCAAGAATCTATCAATTTCCACCTTCAAAATATCCATTGACGGCCTCCACAGCCTTCTGTAGCAAAGAATTCCATAGATTTACCACGCTTTGGCTAAATAAATTCCTGCTCATTTCCTTTCTAAAGTTGGTTCTTTTATTCTGAAATTGTGACCTCTGGCTCTAGACTCTCTCACAAGTGGAAACATCCTCCCCATATCTCCTCTATCCAGGCCTTTCACTATTCAGTAAGTTTCAATGGGCTTTTTACCATCTGTAGTTTATTGTTTTATAATGTAAGAAATGAACAAATAGCAAGTCAAAATATTTCTTGCCTTTGTCTCGCAAAAAAAGGTAAAAGCTAATCTGTCTTTTTGCATCTCACTATAAAAAAGGAGATTATTTTGACCCTTCTTCTGAAGAAGGGTCTCGACCCGAAACGTCACCCATTCCTTCTCTCCAGAGATGCTGTCTGTCCCGCTGAGTTACTCCAGCTTTTTGTGCCTATCTTCAGAAAATATAACTGTTGTTTCCATTGAGAAGCCAAAATAATTCACTTTGGTTTAGAGGGGGGTTTGGCAGTAATGTAAATTAGACACAGTTACAAGAAATTAACTGTGTAATAAATTAAACTTGGTAGACGATATAAAGGATTCGCAGTAGAAAATTAGTTGATACTGCATCTACCACCCATATGTAGAGAGAGGCAATCATTGCATCATAGAGAAAGATGGAAATAGTTTGCTGAAGAGGAGAATTCATCTCAGATCAATCATATAATAACATGGTGTCAGAAATCTTTCCACGAGTACCACAGATTTAAATAGAAAACGTACATCATAGGATTGATTATGTGGTTATGCACACTGAAAAGCCCACCTTTAAATAACTCAACAGAACATTATGACAGATGATGGAAATGGCCGACCCACAGCATGGTTTATAATCGGAATAAAGAACTGAGAGTGATAGAACCTTAGTGAGGATAATCAGAACCTTTTTACCAGAGTGAAAATGTCAAAGACTAAAGTGTATAGCATAGAAGTGAGAGGGACATAGTTTAAAATAAATCTGCAGTGTAGGTTTTGTTGCACAGAGAATTGTGCGCGCCTGGAACGTGCTGCCCTGGGGTGGAGGCAGAAACATTTGGGACATTTAAGAGAATTTTAGGTGGGCACATGGATATGCAGGGAATAGAGGGATATGGATCATGTGCAGGCTGAGGAAACCTGTTTAACCAGGTACCCTGTAGGGAGTGTGGCAGCACAGTGGCGCACAGTGATGGAGTTGCTGCCTTACAGTGCCAGAGACCCGGGTTCAATCCTGACTATTAATACTGTCTGTACGGAGTTTGTACATTCTCCCTGTGACCGCATGACTTTTCTCTGGGTGCTCCGGTTTCCTCCCACACTCCAAAGACGTACAGGTTTTGTAGGTTAACCGATTTCTGTAAATTAGCCCTAGTGTGTAGGATAGTGGTAGTATACGGGGTGATCGCTGGTGGGTGCGGACTTGGTAGCCGGAAGGGCCTGTTTCCACACTGTATTACTAAAGTCTAAAGACTAAGGTCTAATGTTTACAGCCATTGTGGACCGAGGAGCCTGATCCTGTAGTGTTCTAAGTCCGATGTTCTAGTTCAGAGTATCTAAATGCAAATTGCCCAGAAGAAACAAAGTTCACTCTCAGCATTTAGAAATTAGACAGGCATACTTAAAAAAAACCCTGTAATAATAAGATAGACACAAAAATTTGGAGTAACTCAGCGAGACAGGCAGCATCTCTGGAGAGAAGGAATGGGTGACGTTTCAGGTCAAAACCCTTCTTCAGGCTGAAAGTCCCAGGAAAGGGAAATGAGAGATAAAGACTATGATGTAGAGAGATAAAGAACAATGAATGAAAGATATGCTAAAAAAAAGTACCGATGATAAAGGAAACAGGCCATTGTTAGCTGTTTGTTGCTGTTTGTTGGGTGAAAACGAGAAGCTGGTGCGACTTGGGTGGGGGAGGAATAGAGAGAGAGGGAATGCCGGGGTTACTTCAATATTCAGACCACTGGGCTGTAAGCTGCCCAAGCAAAATATGCGATGCTGTTCCACCAATTTGCATTAACCTGACTCTGACAATGGAGGAGGCCTAGGACAGAAAGGTCAATGTAGGGAAGGAGAATTAAAGTGTTTAGCAGCTGGGGGATCAGGTAGGTTCAGGCGGACTGAGCGAAGGTGTTCAGCGAAGTGATCGCCCAGTCTACATTTTGTCTTGCCGATGTATAAGAGTCTACATCTTGAACAATGCATACTGTATGTGACGTTGGAGGAGGTGCAAGTGAACCTCTGCCTAACCTGATAGGACTGTCGGGATCCCTGGACAGAGTCGAGGGGGGAAGTATAGGGATAGGTGTTGCATCTTCTGCGGTTGCAGTGGAAGGTACCTGGGGAGGGAGTGGTTTGGGTGGGAAGGGATGAGTTAACCAGGGTGTTGCGGAGGGAACGGTCTCTGCGGAAGTTGGAAAGGGGCGGAAGATGGGAAGATGTGACTAGTGTTGTGATCCCGTTGGAGGTGGCGAAAATATCTGAGGATTATGTATGTGATGGCTGATGGGATGAAAGGTAAGGATTAGGGGGACTCTGTCTGTTGCAACCAGGGGGAGCAAGGGCAGAGCTGCAGTGTACCAAGGAGACATGAATGAAGGCCTCATCTATGATGAGAGAGGAGAGCCACCTTAAACAATTAGGACATCTCAGATATCTGCGCACATAGAAATTAATAATAAGAAAATGTTTGCACTGCACTTAAGGTTTCACAACGTGTGGCTGAGGCTCCTGCAGGGATTGTGCATTCAGAAGCTTGCTCCTCATCGAGACCGAATTCAACTGAAGATGTACGGCTACATTGCTGGGGTGCGGCAGGTCACTTCATTATACTGAACCGTCAATGAGAAATAACTATGTCAACGTCATTCCTTACTATCTCCAGAAAATCAAGTTTAAGTGGTATTATCAATCAATGGCAACATTGGCTCAAGCAGTTGACAAAATAATGTTTATTTAAACATAATTGCATTTGGTTAATTTACAGAGTAAAACATCGCACATGGTAGATATAACAACATGTCTGCCCGTACAGAAATTGTTCCTGAGCTCTAAAGGCGGTGGGACTAAATTGTATCGACCGGGAGATGCAGAATCTGCCCCCCATCTCCCGGTGTAACAGCAGACCAAACATCACATGCCTGATCATTTTATTTGGTTCAGCTTGCAACAACTTGAACTGTGCTGTTCAATGGTTTATCACCTCAGCAGAGGCAGCACCACAAAGCTAGAATGCATTATTGAAGAACAGCCCACACATCATTAAGGGCAGATGGATTGGGAATGGAGTAAATGTCAGCAGGAGCGCTGACACTGAAGTCGATGTGGGAAAATGTGCTAATGACACAGCTCAGGCCGGAGCAGAGTCCATGTTTTTCCAGCTCTCCACTGGATGCCTTGGTAAGGACAGATGTTTGAAAGACCAGAAGATCCTTCAAAAACTGAGATAAACTGTAATGATAGATGCTCCAGGGTAGTAAACGCAGTGTCCTGCTAGATTTGGATGTTGCTCAATGCATCAAATCCCTCTCCCTTTGCTGCCAACAACCTACATCAAACAGAATGCATACCTGATATTAATATGCTCCATCACACAATGAGTCACATCCATATCTAACAGCTTGCACATATTCATCCATGAAAGCCACAACATTCAAGTGGATTGCTCAATACCCATTGACCTGCTTTTCCCTCAGTTAGTTTAGTTTGGTTTCATTTATTGTTGTCACATGCGCTGAGGTACAGTGAAAAGCTTTTATTTGCGTGCTATATAATTAGCGGAAAAACTATACATGATTATAATCAAGTATAGTTTTTCCGCTAATTATAGTCTTCAGTTTAGTTCAGTATATTGTCACATGCGCTGAGGTACAGTGAAAAGCTTTTATTTGCGTGCTAGTCAGTCAGTCAAATACTAATCAAGCCATCCACAGTGCACAGATAATGGATAAAAGGGTCAACATTTCGTGCAAGATATAGATGTGTAAGGCAGGAGGCAGCATCAACTGCATGGCAGGGTTATGATGTAACTGCATCACGTTAAACCAAAGAGAAGATGGTTTTAATCATAACCAGAGTGAGAGTCCATAAACAGTACAGACAAGTAGATAGCATTCCCTTCCTGATCCTCCTTAGAACATCCCTTTTCCCCTATTCATCCTTTAAGTTACACAAGTGGAAGATGGGGTTAACATGCATCTCTAACATTCCCCTCCATCCTATTACAACAACCTCCTACATGTGCCTTTTCCATTCAGATAACAGGAACAACAACCTGGCAGGCAGTGGTTAAAGAGGAAAGTAACGAAGGAAGATTAAGGCACTGTCATTGAACAATATTTCAGTCACTGTCAATGTAATTTTGAGGCCATGATCATATTGAATGGCAGTTCAGGCTCGAAGGGCCGAATGGCCTACTCCTGCACCTATTTTCTATGTTTATAAGTCAGCTCAGAAGCAGAATCTCATTTGGAAGATTCATCAGGCAAGGACAGCCTGCAACCAGGGCAGGTGGTGTCATCAGAGCATTAAAAAATAGAAACAGTAGTACTGTAGGTTATTCATTTCTCCATCATTAAACATCAGGACAGACCCTGAGTAGTGTTCACTTTCCACCGAATGATCATACCTTCTTATTCCCCCATACAAAATCTGACCATCACAACTTTGAATAGATGCAGTGATCTAGGCATTTATTTCAACAGCTTAAATAACCAAGTGCCTAAACTGACACTATATTTCTCCCACATCCAGAACCACTCGGATAGATAATAGCTACCTTGCTCCATTTGGTCAATCTATCTCACGATTGTGATGAAAGGCCATTGATCTTTGCATGGCAACCTTACATGAACCTTGGCAATTCCGCGTAGTAGGCTGGTCTGGAAGGTTAGATCATTTGGGATCCAGGATGAGCTGGCCAAGTGGACACAAAATTGGCTTAGTGGAAGGAGTCAGAGGGTAGTAGTAGAGGGTGAATATTCAAATTGAAAGCCTGTGGACAGTGGTGGGCTACAGAGCTTAGGTTCCACTGTTCTTTGTCATATATGTTAATTATTTGGATGACAATGCTGTTAACATGGCTCATAAGTTTACAGATGACAATATTGGTGGTGTATTGAACAGTGAAGAAGATTATCTATGATTACAATGGGATCTCGATGAACTGGGAAGTGGGCCAAAAATGGTGGATGAAATTTAACAGACAAGTATGAACTGTTGCACATTGGTAAGTTAAACTAGGGTTGGTCCTACATGATAGGGCCCCTGGAGAGTGTTGTAGAACACAGAGAACTAGGGTACAGACATATAGTTCCTTAAAAGTGGTGGCATGCGTACAAACGGTGGTGATAGAAGCATTTGGCATGCTTGCCTTCATCGGTCAGGGCATTGAATACAGGAGTTGGGAGGTCATGTGCAACTGTATAAGTTGTAGGTAATTTGGAGTATTGTGTGTTGTTTTTGGTTGTCCAGCTATAGGAAGGATGGCAGGAAGCCGGCAAGGGTGCAGAGAATATTCACAAGGATCTTTCTGGGACTGGAGGGCTTGAGTTATAATGAGGAGTCTGAGACGTTTTTCACTGGAGTATTGAGGAGTGCCTTCACAGGGGTGTGTAAAATTATGATGGACACATATATAATGTAAGATGGATGGCTACAGATTTTTTCCCAGGATGGAAATTACAAAACTGGAAGGCATAGATTCAAGGTGAGAGGTGAGAGATTTAAAAGGGACCCAAAAAGGAAATGTTCTGATTACAATGTGTAAAAGATACTTTGATGGGTTCATGAAGGTTTAGAGGATATGGGCCATATGCAGGCAAATGGGACTAGCTCAGATAGACATATTGATTAGCGTGGACGAGTTGGCTGAAGGAACCGTTTTTGTGCTGCATAATTCTGTGCCTCCATTGCACCACGACTTGAAACATTAACATTATTTCTCTTGCTGGTTATTTCTTCTCCAGCATTTTTCTGTTTTAAATCCAGATGTCCAGCATTTGTAATTGTTTTAGAAAGTTGTATTTTGGAACTCTTAAGGGCCTGTCCCAATTGGTGATTTATTTTTGGCGACTGCCGGCATCATTGACTGACATATCTGGTCACTGAAAAAGTCACGGCGTGATGCGGCGTGATCCAGCATGACGCAGCGTCGACGCTTCTTGACGAGGCATGATGACGTATTGACGTGCGGTGTTTCCTCAAGTGCCGCAACATTTATTTTGTCGCCACTGGATTTTGAAATGTTCTAAATATTTCGGCGACCCTGATACGTCAGTCAAAGATGCCGGCAGTCACCGAAAAAATCGGCAAGTGGGACAGGCCCTTTAGAATCAAGTGTGTGTCAATGAGATTGTCCCCCATTCTTTAAACTGCAGTAAGGGTAGGCTAATTTAACTGAATATATTATCGAAGGACATCCACCGCTAATGTGGTGTTCAATCTAGTGATCTGCCCAGCACTGGCTCTCAGGGTAACGGATTGCTGCTGCACACTGTGGATTACATGAGGTCGCTAAACCCCTTGTACAATCACAGCAGAACTTTCTTTCGTCTTACATTCCAGTCCCCTTCTCATATACCACCAAGGTCGCTCTACGACCCAACATCGTGGAGCTGGCGGCCTTGCTTGAGACTGGCTTTGAGCCCCATCGTGGGGCTGTGGACTTACCATCGGAGCATTACCATCGAGAGCTCATAGTCTTGGGTAGAGACCATAGATGTCGGTAGCTCCAACGACGCAGAAGGTTCGACAAGCCCCGACCCGGGGTCCGATCACCCGGCGCGGGGGAGCTGAGATTTCCCCCCCGATGCAGGAGCTTGATCGCCCCGACACGGAGGGCCCAGCACAAAGGGCCCGACTGCAGGCTACGGGAGTAAGATCGTTCCATCAACGGAAGGCTCGAGGCCCCCGAACACTGGAGGACAAAGAAGGGAACAGATTGAACTTTCTTTTCGCCTTCTTTCACAGTGAGGAATCTGGAGGAGTCACTGTGGTGGACATTTATGTTAAAATTTATGTTGTGTGTTCTCTTGCTTTTTATTTGTATGACTGACTTGACAAATGAAATTCCTCGTATGTTGCAAAACATACTTGGTTAATAAAATATTATTGTATTGTATTGTATTGTATTGAGTACCATCAACCCTGAACCAGGAGTTGCCTCGGGCATATGTGCATATACACCACTCCTTTCATCCGAGTGGGAGGAATATTGCAACCCTGAACCAGGAGCTGCTGCCTGACATGCCATTGTAATACGGAGCATTTCCCGTGCCCCAATCTGATTAATCAGATGTTCTAATTGAGACAAACGCCCAATCACATCTGCCATAGATGTGGGGGCAGAATCCCCTTGACCCAAATCGTCTTACACGACTTGTCCCACAGACTTGGCTTTGACTTTGCCCCAACTCGGGGTTGTCAAGCTGCTCCCTCTAGGAGCCAGATCGGTACTCTGTCAGTAACATCATTATACTTAAGAGACAGGTTGCACCAGTTATTGACTCTGAGTCCTTGCTCCCTTCTGGAGCCCCAACGGAGTATTTCAGGGAGGAAATGGAGCACCTCTGGCCCCCATATGACTCGGATGAGCCAGCATTATAATCGGAGCCACCTCTTCCCAATGGTCCGCTAGACAGAGTGGGGGAAATACTGCAACCCTGCCAGGCGTTGCCCCAGTTCATATGATTTAAACAGAAGCATAGCCCCATTGGATCAAAGATTCAAGTGTTTTGTTGATATCCACATGGTTGGGGTCTCTTATGAAAGATCTCCAACAGTCCCCTCAATTGAGCGGAAATTATCATGATGCAACCCTGCACTAGATATTGCTCCACAGGTGTCTAATATACACAGCTGAAAAAAGGCTTCCCAAGCCAGGAGCTCTTTTCTGGAGCCTCAATGGAGTTCCTCCGAACAGCTGCTCCAGTGGAGCCCCAATGGCCGTAATGGTGTCAAATTTTTACTACACCATGTGGTGTATGAAATAAATGTCCTATCTGCTGCGGTAGTCACAAACGTGACTGGATAGCAACTGCAGTTAAAACTGCCAGCTCTATTTTACCTTAATCAGTTCTTCAGATATTGACTTCAATTAAAGAACTATGTGTAATATAACAAAAATGCCCTTACGAATAGAGCACACACACTATATGCTGGTCTCCAGCATATGCTGCCTCAGCTGCATTTCTATGTTTAAAGATTTATAGGCGCTAAGGCAGCTGAAGCTACCTAACGTCCCAAACACCGGCCGCTGTAACTTTCACAGCGATACGAAACCTAGCCGCGGCTATAATAAAATAATAAACACCGTCTGCTGCTATTTTTAGCAGCGAGCTCCCTAGCCATCCGGCAGCCCCAAATCCTAATAGAGTTCCCATGATGGCTTAAAAACGGCCGCCTGCTCCCGTATAGAGCGAGCTCCCTAGCCGCACCTGCCCAAAGCCTACTTCCTACTCTTTGTTTCCTGTCTGCCAACCAATTTTCTATCCATGTCAATATGCTACCCCCATTACCATGTCCTCTGATTTTGCCCACTAATCTCCTGTGTGGGACCTTATCAAAAGCTTTCTGAAAGTCCAGGTACACTACATCCATTGGCTCTCCCTTATCCATGTTACTGTCTATCTGAACTTAGTTGTTAGGGATAACATTCATTTCTTTTCATTCAATTTTGAATGACAAATAATTTCAATTCAATTCAAAATGTACAGGTCTATTACCAAGAAGATCTTGGAACATTTCACATTGTTTGTCAATGTTCTGCATAGTCTACTCTTCTGCCTCACTTTCCCAGAGTTTACTTAAATTTAGAGCCTTGTTTTCTGACTCATCCTTCTCCCTCTTAACTAGTATATCGAATACCATTCAACGGTGACTGCTAGCCAAGCGTTACTGCACCATTAACTAATTGACTAACTCAGACTAATCATTCATTATTTTTGTTAGCTGAAGAACATATCGATCCAGAAAAATTGAACACAACATTCTAACTGTGGCACAACCAATGATTTATACAAGTTTTCTATTAGCTTCTTAAGCATTATTTCCAATTTGAAAATGTAGCATATCATTTGCTTTTGAAGGTTTGTATATCTAAACCCTGATTTGTTAAATGTGCACATTTTATGCATCTCCTTTCTCGAAAATACCTCCCAAAATACATAATTGAGTTTTCGAGAGCCGGGAGAGCGGGGAAAGGGGAGAGCGGTAGAGAGGGGAGAGTGGCGGAGAGGTACGGAGGCAAATAAAATAAAGTGGAATAATAAAATAACGTGACTTTACCTGAACCCGAGCTGGAAATTAAAAAACCAGGGGAACGCTGTACCCCTGCGTACACCCCCCCCCCCCCCCCCCCCCCCCCCCCCATTTCCATCACTGGAAACAGGCCTTTTGGCATAACAAGTCCATGGCAGCCATTGATCACCCGTTAACGCTAGTTCTATGTTACACACGAGGGGCTAATTACAGAGGCCAATTAACCTAAATAGAAACATAGAAAATAGGTGCAGGAGTAGGCCATTCGGCCCTTCGAGCCTGCACCGCCATTCATTATGATCATGGCTGATCATCCAACTCAGTATCCTGTTCCTGCCTTCTCTCCATACCCCCTGATCCCTTTAGCCACAAGGGCCACATCTAACTCCCTCTTAAATATAGCCAATGAACTGGCCTCAACTACCTTCTGCGGCCGTGAATTCCAGAGATTCACCACTTTTCATTCACAAAGTTTTCCTCATCTCGGTCCTAAAAGATTTCCCCCTTATCCTTGTTCTGGACTTCCCATACATCGGGAACAATCTTCCTGCATCTAGCCTGTCCAACCCCTTAAGAATTTTGTAAGTTTCTATAAGATCCCCCCTCAATCTTCTAAATTCTAGCAAGTACAAGCCAAGTCTATCCAGTATTTCTTCATATGAACGTCCTGACATCCCAGGAATCAGTCTGGTGAACCTTCTCTGCACTCCCTCTATGGCAAGAATGTCTTTCCTCAGATTAGGAGACCAAAACTGTACGCAATACTCCAGGTGTGGTCTCACCAAGACCCTTTACAACTGCAGTAGAACCTCCCTGCTCCTATACTCAAATCCTTTTGCTATGAATGCTAACATACCATTCGCCTTCTTCACTGCCTGCTGCACCTGCATGCCTACTTTTAATGACTGGTGTACCATGACACCCAGGTCTCATTGCATCTCCCCCTTTCCTAATCGGCCACCATTCAGATAATAATCTACTTTCCTGTTTTTGCCAACAAAGTGGATAACCTCACATTTATCCACATTATACTGCATCTGCCATGCATTTGCCCACTCACCCAGCCTATCGAAGTCACCTTGCAGCCTCCTAGCATCCTCCTCACAGCTAACTACCCCCCAGCTTCGTGTCATCCGCAAACTTGGAGATGTTGCATTCAATTCACTCGTCCAAATCATTAATATATATCGTAAGTAGCTGCGGTCCCAGAACTGAGCCTTGCGGTACCCCACTAGTCACTGCCTGCCATTGTGAAAAGGACCCGTTTACTCCTACTCTTTGCTCCCTGTCTGCCAACCAGTTCTCTATCCACATCAATACTGAACCCTCAATACCGTGTGCTTTAAGTTTGTATACTAATCTCTTATGTGGGACCTTGTCGAATGCCTTCTGAAAGTCCAGATATAACACATCCACTGGTTCTCCTTTATCCACTCTACTAGTTACATCCTCAAAAAATTCTATATGATTCGTCAGACATGATTTACCTTTCATAAATCCATGCTGACTTTGTCCAATGATTTCACCACTTTCCAAATGTGCTGCTATCCCATCTTTAATAACTGATTCTAGCAGTTTCCCCACTACCGACGTTAGACTAATTGGTCTGTAAATCCCTGTTTTCTCTCTCCCTCCCTTTTTAAAAAGTGTGGTTACATTAGCTACCCTCCTATCCTCAGGAACTACTCCAGAATCTAAAGAGTTTTGAAAAATTATCACTAATGCATCCACTATTTCTGGGGCTACTTCCTTAAGTACTCTGGGATGCAGCCTATCTGGCCCTGGGGATTTATCGGCCTTTAATCCATTCAATTTACCTAACACCACTTCCCGGCTAACCTGGATTTCACTCAGTTCCCCCATCTCATTTGACCCCCGGTCCCCTGCTATTTCCGGCAGATTATTTATGTCTTCCTTAGTGAAGACAGAACCAAAGTAGTTATTCAATTGGTCTGCCATGTCCTTGTTCCCCATGATCAATTCACCCGTTTCTGACTGCAACGGACCAACATTTGTTTTAACTAATCTTTTTCTCTTCACATACAAACCCACATGTCTTTTGCGATGTGTGAGCAAAAAGCACTGAGGGGAAATCAATGCAGTTACAGGGAGAATGTGCAAATTACACACAGACAGCACCCAAACTCAGGATCAAACTGGGTCTTTGGTCCATGAGGCATTAGTTCTGTCGGTTGCGCGACAGTGCTGTCTTTTGTGACAAAGCTTAATTTATTGCCATTCCCCCATTATTGCCCTTAGTGGTGAACCACATTCGTGAATCCTCCACTTGATGTAACAAAGATGTTCACACACCACCAATGACGTGCATCCCATTGGTTATTAAACCTGGATACTGAGTTAGTTTCTGTCACCAATCACATCCTCGGTCACAATTTTGATGTGTAATGCTTTCTAAAAATGCCTAGATAATCGAACTAAGAAATAATTGCATTCATCGTTGATCCATTTTAGCCACATTTTCAAATATCTGGACTCTACATTAGACATTTATTTGGTAACTGCCAGAAAATAGATACAGCTGTTAATATAGTCACTGCAGTTTAACTTGTCTTAATTTGTCTACGTTATTATTGAATTATACTGTGAATCAGAAGTGATTTAGTGGAATGATTAATGTGCATGACAAGGAGCCCTTATTATCTGATCACTTTCTCCAGCTATTCCTTGCATGCCAAGATGTGACTAATTGGCTGCTTTTGGGTTGCTTGTGGCCTGTGGCAAAACGTAAATCCATTAACTTTGACTTTCATCCCGAGTGTGTGAAAGTCTCACAGGGATATTTATCCTGAAAGACAAGCGAATCAGAATTGCTGTAAGGGTCATGAATTTTTCATGCAAATCTATATTCAAGGAGTGAAGGGTTTATACAGCACACCGTGCTTGATGGCACAGACCGAGGGCTCAGCCAATACTAACTGAATGTGAGTACACACTCACACAAAGATACTGACTGACAACTGCCTTCCAATTATTAACTCTCCCTTTGTGCCAGGGGCAATATATATTGTAAATTAACGGACTCTGCTTCAGAACACTTAAGTAAATACAAAAGGGGTATGTGTCCCATTCCAGATCTGTCGTTTAAGAGGATATAATTTAATCAAAAGGCAAAAAAAAAAAATGGAAAATGCTGGAAATCTGAAACAAAGGCTGGAAATTCTGAAGTGCTCAAAAGATCAGAAGTTAGACACTAAAAGCTGGAGTAACTCAGTAGGACAGGCAGCATTTCAGGAGAGAAGGAATGGGTGATGTTTCGGGTCGAGATGATTCAGTCTGAAGAAGGGACTATCTCCAGCTTTTTGTGTCTATCTTCCGTTTAAACCAGCATCTGCAGTTCCTTCCTGCTCAAAAGATCAGGCAGCCGTGAATAAAGATTTAGAGGTGAGATTTCCGGCCATTCTTTAGAACTGGAAAAATTAAGAAAAAAGGTAGGTTTAAATTAGGAGAGAAAGGGTAGAAAGAACAAAGAGAATGTATGTTTAAGAAAGAACTGCAGATGCTGGAAAAATCGAACGTAGATGAAAAATGCTGGAGAAACTCAGCAGGTGAGGCAGCGTCTATGGAGAGAAGGAATTAGCGACGTTTCAGGACGAGACCCTTCTTCAGACTGATGTCGGGGGAGAATGTATGTGACAGGATGGTGACCAGAGGGTGATGGATGACTCAGATTAATAATCGTGGTAGTTAATCCGTCTGAAAGAGATGTAAATAGATGGAAGACAGATGGAAGACAGCCCCTACTGGGGCTGTGGGAAACAGAATGCAGCAGTTCCTGGAAATCTGAAATAAATTATCTAATTTCTTTCTTTAAACTATGCCATAATTCACTAACTACTGCTGATTATATTTGACCAAACATGTAGTTTTTAATAATAATTAATTAATTCCTCAGTTCTCCTCTGGGTTTGCTACCATCACTGCGTGACATTTTCTTCCACAAAATGCTGTGTTTGTGTTGATATAATTGTATTTGAAGCACTTGTTTGCTCCAGTCTTTGATTAGAAACATTTGATTTTGCATTGGTTCTCACAGTGGAATTAGGCAAAATCAAAATTTGATGAACTCAGCTAAATAAGATGCTTAATTTGAACTCAGAGCAACAAGACACGTTTTAAGCCTTTCTTGACTAGCTTTGGTTAGTTACTTAAAATCATGAACTTCACTCAAATATCTCTGCATTGGCTACATAGAATAATGTTCACCTAATGTGCACCCTCCCCCATCCCTTTCCAAGGTGTCTTCCCATTTATAATCCGACCATTCTCTCCTTGTCTGTGGCATTGACATAGATGTGGCATACTCTTCAAATGTTTGTTTTTCATAATGCTTCCTAATTAGTCAAATCTCTGGATTACAATTATATGTGAGGCATCATATAAACAATGAAGAATCTTTTAATTAAGTATCATAACAAAAGCACACATTATAATTGTTTCCTGTTCTATTAATCAAGGCTCTTTACAACCCCCCCCCCCCCCCCCCCCCCCCCCCCCCCCCCCCCATACTTCATCAAAAGCAGAGCAACACAATCATATTTCAACAAAAATGAAATGAGATGGTGGGTCTTGACACTGTCATCTACCCCTTTATAGAAATATGGAACTAAATTTAAACAAACATAAAAAAGCTTGCTAAATGTATCATAAACATATCCATAAACCTGGCTACTGGAATGTCCGTTGATATTACATTAGAGCCTCTAAACCTATTAAAATCTTAACCTAAAGCTGTACCTTTTCTCTAGTACTTTACAACTGATTGAGTCAATAAGTTGTAAACTTTGAGGGAACCCCTGTTCATTATGGAGCTGGAGCTGCCGTCTGTGAGGGAATCCCCGTTCCAGCGCAGGTCCGCAGAAACAGCAGGTACACAAGTACAGTACCTGGAAACAAAGGGGAAGCCTCCATTGTGTCCGGAAACGTGGCCGTCGGGCAGGACTTCAGGTCAGAATGAAGCGCAGGGGCCTTCGGCCCCCTTTCCCTACTATCCTACTGGCTAATGTACAGTCCCTTGAAAATAAAGTGGAGGACTTAAGGGCAAGACTGCTTTATCAAAGGGAGCTGAGGGAATGCTCTGTGTTCTGTTTCACAGAGACATGGCTCACCCCCAGCTCCCCAGACTCAGCGGTCCAGCCTGAAGGGTTCTCCATCCACCGTATGGACCATACCCTGGCATCTGGGAAAGGGAGAGAAGGGGGCGTCTGCCTCATGGTCAACTCTGCGTGGTGTTCAGACGTGGCAGTCCTGTCCAACTCCTACTCTCCACACGTCGAACATCTGGCGGTGAAGTGCTGTCCCTTCTACCTCCCAAGGGAATTCACCTCCATCATCCTGACCGCGGTCTACATCCCACCCCAGGCAGACGTCCGTCTGGCACTGGAGGAGCTGCACGCCGTGGTCAACAAACACAAGACGTCTTACCCCGAGGCATTTACCACCATTGCTGGGGACTTCAATAAGGCGAACCTCAAGAAATCACTCCCCAACTTCCACCAACATGTCTCCTGCTGCACCAGAGGACCAAACACCCTCGACCACTGCTACACCACCATCAAGAATGCCTATCGCTCTATCCCTCGCCATCACTTCGGTAAATCCGACCAAACCGCGGTGCTGCTTCTTCCTGCCTAGAGGCAGCAATTGAAGAGGACCATGATGAAGACCTACATGAAGACCAGATACGACCTTGGTAAGGCCATCAAAAAGGCCAAAAGGGACTTCTGCTCCAAACTGGAGGATGAGACAGATGTTCGGCAGCTGTGGCGGGGCCTGAATGCAATCACCTCCTACAAGGCAAAACCAGGAGGCAGCTCGAATGCCGGTGTAACATCACTCCCTGACGAGCTCAATGCGTTTTACGCACGCTTTGATAGGGAGAATACTGATGTGCCTTCCCGATCCGCAATTCGCTGTGATGGCATTTCAGTCTCAGTCACAGAGGCCGATGTCAGGAAATCCTTCAGAGGGGTGAACCCCCGAAAAGCACCTGGTCCTGATGGTATACCTTGGTCGTGTTCTAAAAACCTGTGCGGACCAACTGGCGGGAGTTTTTACGGACATTTTCAACCTCTCACTTCTGAGGTCTGAGGTCCCCACTTGCTTTAAAAGGGCATCAATTTTACCGGTGCCCAAGAAGAGTAAGGTGACGTGCCTCAATGACTATCGACCAGTGGCACTAACGCCGGTGGTGATGAAGTGCTTTGAGAGGTTGATCATGGAGCAAATCAACTCCTACCTCGACAAAAACCTGGACCCACTGCAGTTCGCGTACCGCCACAACAGATCAATGGTGGATGCGATCTCACTGGCCCTCCACTCCGCACTGGACCACTTGGACAACAAAAACTCATATGTCAGGCTGTTATTCATTGATTATAGCTCGGCATTTAACACAATCATCCCCTCCAAACTGGTTACCAAACTCGCAGAACTGGGTCTCTGCGCATCCCTCTGCAACTGGATCCTCGACTTCCTCATCCACAGACCACAGTCTGTTCGTATTGGTGGAAATGTGTCAGCCTCGATAACAATCAGCACGGGAGCACTTCAAGGCTGCGTGCTCAGCCCCCTGCTGTACTCACTCTATACCCATGACTGCGTAGCGAACCACAGTGCGAACTCCATCATCAAGTTCGCTGACGACACCACTATTGTGGGGCGTATCACTGATGGGGATGAGTCAGAGATAGAAAAGAGATCGAGCTACTGTCCATATGGTGCCAGCGCAATAACCTGGCCCTCAACACCAGAAAAACCAAGGAACTGATTGTGGACTTTGGAAGAAGTAGGAGGGGGACCCACAGCCCCATTTATATCAACGGGTCGATGGTTGAAAGGGTCAAGAACTTCAAATTCCTGGGCGTGCACATCTCTGAAGATCTTTCCTGGTCCGAGAACACTAACGCAATTATCAAAAAAGCTTATCAGCGCCTCTACTTCCTGAGAAGATTACGGAGAGTCGGTTTGTCAAGGAAGACTCTAACTTCTACAGGTGCACAGTAGAGAGCATGCTGACCGGTTGCATCGTGGCTTGGTTCGGCAATTTGAGCGCACTGGAGAGGAAAAGACTACAAAAAGTAGTAAACACTGCCCAGTCCATCATCGGCTCTGACCTTCCTTCCATCAAGGGGATTTATCGCAGTCGCTGCCTCAAAAAGGCTGGCAATGTCATCAAAGACCCACACCATCCTGGCCACACACTCATCTCCATGCTACCTTCAGGTAGAAGGTACAGGAGCCTGAAGACTGCAACAACCAGGTTCAGGAATAATTACTTCTCCACAGCCATCAGGCTATTAAACCTGGCTCGGACAAAACTCTGATTATTAATAACCACTTTCTGTTATTTGCATTTTACCAGTTTATTTATTCATGTGTGTATATATTTATATCATGGTATATGGACACATTTATTTGTTTTGTAGTAAATGCCTACTATTTTCTGTGTGCTTAAGCAAAGCAAGAATTTCATTGTCCTATACAGGGACATATGACAATAAACTCACTTGAACTTGACTAAAGAAGGGTCTCGAGCCGAAACATCACTCATTCCTTCTCTCCAGAGATGCTGCCTGTCCCACTGAGTTACTCCTGAATTTTGTGTCTATCTTCAAGTCAATTTACTTCCTATATTCATACACTTACAAAGACACAGGAGAAGGACTCAGCCTATTGGGGCAATCTTATTCAACTATTCCCCTAATTTATTCTCCCTTGCACATGCCCATTGAAGTCCCTTTGATTTCTCTAGCCATTATCCTAACTAAGATCAGTTATAAGAAGTTCAGAAATACAGCATGGAAACAGGCCCTTCGGACTACTGAGTCCATCGATCACTTGTTCACACTATCGAATCCACTTCATACACACGAGGGGCAATTGTCAGAGTTAGTTAGCCCAAAACTCCGCTCGTCTTTGGGACGTAAAAGGAGTAATTTACTGTACAATTAACCTGCCAGAACTACTCTAGTATAAGGGAAGAACCCTGAGCACCTAGCGTAGTTTACTTTAGCTTAAAGATACAGCATGGAAACAGGCCCTTCAGCCCACTGAGTCCATACCAATCATCAATCACCCACACACTAGTTCCATGTTATCCCACTTTCACATCCTACACTCTAGGAACAATTTACAGAAATCCAATTAACCTACAAACCTGCACATCTTTGAAATGTGGAAAGAAACTGGAGCACCCGGAGAAAACCTACAGGAAGAACATGCAAAACTCCACACGGGTCTGGATTGAACCCGGGTCTGATGAGAAAGGAAGTGGAACCAAATAAGGCAGTATGGGGGCAGATGGGAAGGTAGGAGTGAGCAATAGTGGGGGGGAGGTGATCCAATGGAGGGGGGGGGGGGGGGGGGGGGGGGCGGCTGATGGATGGGCAGATAATGCAGGTGGGGGGAGGATAAATAAACTAGTTGACATGTGGTATTGTGGGAAGAATGGGGTAGTGAGAGAACCAGAGAGATAGGAGGATAAAGATAAGGACAGAGGGTGGATGAATTAACTGCACTTGGAGAATTTTGTGTTCATGATGTTGGATTGTAGACTATCCAGGCAAAACTCTCTGGAACTCTCTGCCACAGAGGGTAGTCAAGGCCAGTTCATTGGCTATATTTAAGAGGGAGTTAGATGTGGCCCTTGTGGCTAAGGGGATCAGAGGGTATGGAGAGAAGGCAGGTACGGGATACTGAGTTGGATGATCAGCCATGATCATATTGAATGGCGGTGCAGGCTCGAAGGGCCGAATGGCCTACTCCTGCACCTAATTTCTATGTTTCTCTGTTTCTAAAACATGAGGTATTGTTCCTCACATTACCAATGTCATTTGCACCAAAAATGACTGTACACCTGGGACAGATTTTTTAAATTGCCTCTATCTGCATTCAGGAATGGGAAAAAAAATGAGTACAGAATGGCATACGTACATTACATAATTATAGAGTTTATGTATGCTGTTTCTGGATACAATTAGCGTTTTGAAGATTTACAATCCAGTTTGGTGCACACCCATGAACCTCCTACCATGACACTTCTGGATATTACTGCACTGCTCTCAAACATGCTGACGTTTCTTCCGTGGTGACCTTGAGGCCAACATTTAGGCTCTGTTGTGGTCATAATCACAGTGCAACTCCATGTGTTTGATGAAACAATGGATCTTATCAGGAATGAGTTGCTTAGAGTGATGGAGTCGTAGAGATATACTGCATAGAAGCAGGCCCTTCGATCCATCCTGCCCATGCTGACCAAGTTGGTACAGGCCAAGTCCCGTTTGCCTTCTTTGGGTCAGTGTTGGTCCTCTCAACATTTCCTATCCATATATCTGTCCAAATGTCTTTTAAAAGTCATAATTGAACCACTTCTATAGCTTCATTTGTTCTTGGTACAGACTACCCACTGAGTGAAAAATAATCCTTGAGGTCCTGCTTCAATATCTCTCCTTTCACCGTAAGCCCATGCCCTCTGCCCTGGGTAGAATCCTCCACTCTGGGAAAAAGGCAGTAAGCATTCATGTTAATCATGATCTTGTACACCACAATAACGCCACTCCTCAGCCGATGCACTTCAAAGAAAAATGCTCTTGAATACCCAACCTATCCTGATAATTCAAGCCTGCAAAAGTTGGGCTATCATGATATAGCTGTACAAGTTGTTGATGAGACTACACGTGCAGTTCTGGTGATCAAGCTACAGATAACATCCTGGTGAATCTCTTCTGCACCCTTACCAACTTAATGACACCTTTCCCATAGCTGGATGACCAGAACTGCACAAGGTAGTCTAGGTATAGTCTCACCAAAGACGTGTATTGTGATGTTCCAACTTTTGAACTCAATACCCATCCAATGAAGGAAAGCACATCAAATATCACTGCTCTACAACACTCTCCAAGGCTCTACCATTTATTGTGTATGTTCTGCCCTGCCTTGACATATCAAAGTGCAACTCCTCACTATTGTCAGATGAATTTCATTTGCAATTCCTTGTGCAACCTTCCAGATCTAGATCCTGTAAACTACACTGTCCAATATGCCACCAATTTCTGTGTCATCTGCAAAGTTATGAACAATGTTAACTACATTGTCATCTAAATTAATCTACATTGTCCCTATAGCCATTAGGTTACTAAACACTACAACCACAAATAAACTCTGAACTACATAGACTATTATTATCATTATTGCACTATTATTGTTTGGTTTTTATGTGTATATATGCATGTTTGTGTGTATAAACACACTACATTTTTTTTCTCATTTATTATATTGTTTACAGAGTACTATGTTTACATATTCTGTGGCAGTGCTGCACATAAGAATTGCATTGTTCTATCTGGGACATATGACAATAAAACACTCTTGACTCTTGACTCTTGACTAAAGGGCCTGTCCCACTGTACGAGTTAATTCAAGAGCTCTCCCGAGATTAAAAAAAAATCAAACTCGTGGTAAGTACAGAGAATGTACGTAGCGGGTATGTCGGAGCTCGGGACGTCACTTAGCGGCTCGTAACACTAACGGCAGGTACTCGGGAAATGCGGTAAGCTCGGGAAAACTCGTGAAGATTTTTCAACATGTTGAAAAATGTCCACGAGAGCCCCGAGTAACTACGAGCGGCTATTACCGTAATTCTCCGAGTTCGAATCAGGGGAAACTCGGGAGAATTCTTGAATTAGCTCGTACAGTGGGACAGCCCCATAAACCTTTAATGTAGGTAACAAACAACTATGGACCCAACACCGAACACTGCGATCACTTGTCATATGCCTCCAATCAGAAAAACAACGCTCCACAACTATCCTTTCGCTCCTTCTCCAAGCCAATTTTGAATCCAATTGACTAATTCACCTGGGATTCCATGCAATCTATCCTTCCAAGCTAGCCTAGCACGTCAAAGGCCTTGCTAAAGTCTATATAGACTAGGTCCACTGCACTGCCTCATTAGTTCTCTGGGGGACCTCTTCAAAATCCTCATTCAGATTCATGAGGCATGATTTCCCACAGCAAACACATGCTGATTATTCCTAATCAGTCCATGACTATCCAAATACAGGTAGATCCTGTTGCTAAAAATGTCCTTCAACAGCTTACAGGGTAAGTTCCCTGGCTTTCACATTGTGGCACAGTAGCGTAGTGGTAGATTTGCTACCTTACAGCACCAGAGACCCAGGTACGATCTTGTTCGGTGCTGTCTGTATGGAATTTGCACATTCCCCCTGTGATCGCGTGGGTTTTCTCTTGGTCTCCTCCCACATTAAAAGACATGCAGGTTTGTAAGTTAATTGGCCTCTGTAAATTATCCCTAGTGTGTAGAATAGGTCTAATGTACAGGTGATTGTTGGGCCGAAATGTCTGTTTCCACACTATATCTCTGAATTAAACTAAACCAAACATGGATGTTTGGCTCACCAGCCTGTAGTTTCCTGGATTTTTCCTACTGCCCTTCCTAAATAATGATACATTTGCCATCCTCCAGTATTCCGGAGCTTCACTTGTAGCTAAAGATAACGCAAATATCTCGTCAAGGGCCTCCACAATTTTGCCTCTAGCTTCCCACAAGGCCCAAGGGTGTACTTGGCGAGGCCCTCTAGACTTATCCACTTCAACACCTCCCATACCATTGCTAATCCGTATCTGATCTAAGATATCACAATTCTTACGCCTCAATTCACTAGTCTCCATGATTTTCTCCTCTGTAAAAATGGTTGAGGTAGTCATCTAATATATCTCCCATCTCTTGTGTCTCTGCACCCCTGCCCCAGAAGAGATCCCATTGATTCAACCCTTGACCCCCCCCTCCCCCCCCCCCCCCCCCCCCCCCCCCCCCCCCCCCCCCCCGCATATACATCTCACCTATCCTATTCTTACCTTCACTAACACATGGCACCAGGAACAATGCAAAGATTTCCACCATTGAGATCCTTCTTTGTAATCTATCTCCTTATATTAACTCCATAGCACCTCATTCCTTTTCCCACCCGCGTCGTTGGAACCGATGTGCACAAGGACCTTTGGCAACTTACCCTCCTCCTTGAGAATGTCTCAGCAGGCTGAATTAGTCTGAAGAAGGGTCCCGACTTCACCTATCCAAAGTTGCTGCCTGACTTGCTGAGTTACTGTAGTTACTCCTTTTGTGTATTATCCATCATCTGTAGTTCTTTATTTCAACTACATAGAATGATAATACCTTACTCGGCTACAATGGGCAAGGGGCAATAACAGAGACTATTCCTTGCCCGATTGGTCCATTATACTGAGGGTTTACTGTCCTTATTTTCAAAGGGAATACTTTAGGTCTAGATGCTATTAGAAACTGGATAGATTAATTATGGAATAGGTTTATTTATTTATTATCACTTCATTAACAACCCTGAAGTACCTTCTGGGTGTTTAAAGATGATTTACAATTTGGCACATTCATAGTTAATTGTATTTTTATTGCCTTTAAGTGCTATGGGTTTCTATGGGTTTTTTTTCAGGTACCTTCAAGATCATTATACCATGCCAGTATAATGGATCTGTTTGCAATTGACACCATAATGCAAAGTACCCTTTTAATTTTTAAATCTTCCCAGCTCTTCTACCTAAGAAACTTTGTAAGACAGAAGGACATTGACATTCCAGACATCCAGCATTGCTAAAATGTTAATGAACGGAAATGTGCTACCTGATATATTCTGGTCATTAATGTATCATTGAATCTGCTTGTCTGGTGTGGGTGGACATGGGCAAATCTTCAACAACATTCTGTCAGAAAACTGCAGGGAATTGAAACAGTTCCCCACGGTATTTCTAAACCATATTTTAATCCTGTTTTTAAATTGCTAATAATTGACAGGACGAGTGCAAAGATCAGTATGGACAGTCAGACATGAAGGGCCTGTTTCTGTTCTGTCTGACTGACATGAAATTGATTGTATTTTATTAATTACCCTTATTTGCTGTAATCACCTACTGTACATATGGCAGAGGAAGGTCATTCTGTCCTTTCCTACTAATGTTCTGGCTGCCCTCCATCCAACCCAAAAGGTTAACATATATCTTATACAGTATAGAAACAGGCCCTTAGATCCACCAAATCTGCACTAACCATCAACCATCCATTCACATTAATCTACATTAACCCCACTTTTTATTCTCCCCATATATCCATGAATTTACCTCACTTCTGTACATACCGGGGACAATTTGGAATGGCCAATCAATTTACCAACTTGCACATTGTTGAGTAGTTGGAGAAAACAGAACCACTTGAGGGAACCCGGTTGGTCACATGGAGAACATGCAAACTCCACAGAGACAGCACCCTAAGTTCGGATCTAGTTTAGTTTTGTTTAGAGATACATACCTCTTTTGGGCAACTGAGTCAATGCTGGCCAGCAATCACCTGACCACCGAGTCCACACTGACCAACGATCCCCACACATTAACACAAGCCTACACACACTAGGGACAATTTACACTTATACCAAGTATATAAACCCAAGCCAATAAACCTACAAACCTATACGTCTTTGGAGTGTGGGAGGAAACCGAAGATCTTCGAGAAAACCCACGCAGTCGTGGGGAGAACGTACAAGCAGAACCTACTCCATACAGGCAGCACCTGTAGTCGGGATCGAACCCGGGTCTCTGGCGTTGCAAGCACTGTAAGGCAGAAACTCTACTGCTGCGCCACCGTGCTACACGTCTCAACTGTGCTTTTCCGTGCCATCTCTGATGCTGTACGGCAGTGGCTCTACTAGCTCTGCCACTTTGCTGTCCTTATGGAGGCAAATTCCCTGTTCTAGTGCCCTTCAAATGAAGAGTTTTCTTCTTATTTATTAAAAGTGAATAACTAAAATCATAGCCCATATTTCTGCAGGTGACTGTAGCTTGCTGAAATTTGCCTTGCATCGCACACAACATAGACTTCTTCTTTCGTGTCCATCTTGTTACAAATTCACTGTTATTGCATCGGTATTTGGCTTTAGTCACCACAGTTGAACTTTATGGTTCCATGTGTAGTGTTCTAACTTCTCGATATTTCATGTGTATTACAATGGTCGATCTACATGCTATCGAAGATCTTTGTTTCTGCCTTAACTAGAGAAATGACGCTTCTATAGTCTTCGTGGGTGCCTGTCGAAAGCAAGAGCCAGAGAATTTGAAACGGCATGGCGCCTACTACTAGGTGACTATGACCAGAAACGTCACGTGACGTGACGAAACGCAGGGTCTCCGGCCCGAAACATCCTCTAAGCATCCTCTCTCTCCAGAGATGCTTTGCTGCCAGGTCCATGGCCCACTGATTACTCTCCTTGAAGGTTGGCGTCGATCTTCAAGTCAATGCTCTACTTCCTATTATCTTACGCTGACAAAGATCACAGGAGAATGGCTCTGCGACATATGTGGGCAATCTTACTTCCACCACCGGCCACAAGCCTTTATCCTCCACTCCCAACAGGCGCCATCTGAAGTCACCTTGGGCTGTCGCGACCAGTATAGCCTACACTAAAGATCAAGATTATGAACGAAGGTAAAAGAAACACAAGCGCCTAGGAAACGGCTGAGTCCTCGTCACTTTGTCACACTACGAATCCACTTCCTAACACAGGAGCATATGGCCAGTCAGTTCACAAAACTCCTCCCGCTCGTCTTTGGGACGTAAAAGGGTAATTTACTGTACAGGAACCTGCCAAAACTACTCTAGTATAAGGGAAGAACCCTGAGCACCGAGCGTGTTTACTCTTTAGCTGTTACAGATCACTAGCATTGGAAACACAGCCCCTCTTCAGCCCCTCGAGTCCTACCAATCATCAATCAACTCCACACACATAGTCTCCATGTTAACATCCCCCGCTATTCGCATCCTCACCCCAGCTCGAGAACAAGTTACAGAAATCCCAATTCACTCTACAAACCTGCAACCTCTTTGACCAATGTGGATCGGTGAAGATCTGTAGGCACCCTGTAAGGGCTAACGGGGGTTGAGACAACCTATCAGGGAGAACATGCACAGCCACCACACTGTGGCGAACACTTGAACCCGGGGTCCTGATGGACAATAGGAAGTGGAACCAAAATACGGCAGTACTGGGGGTCAGATGGGCACAGGTATGGTGCAGCAATAGTGTGGGGGTAGGTGACTTCATGGAGGCGGGGGGGGGGGGTGGGGGGCGAGGGGGGTCCGGCGGGGGGGTGTGGGGGGAGGTGGGGGGGGGGTGGCGGCATGAGGGCAGATAATGCGGTTTGGTTGGGAGGATTAAATAAACTCTCAGTATTTGACATGTGGGCTTTTGTGGGGAAGCGAATGGGCGTATTGGAGAAACCAGAGAGAATAGGCAGGGATAAAGATTAGAAGGGAACACGAGGGTGATGAATTAACTGTCCCTTGGAAACTTTTGTGTGTTTCTATCTTTATGATTGGCACACTCGGCTAGCCAAGCCTCACGAACGCATGATTGTTCCTCACATTACCAATGTCATTTGCACCAAAAATGACTGTACACCTGGGACAGATTTTTTAAATTGCCTTTATCTGCATTCAGGAATGGAAAAAAAATGAGCACAGAATGGCATGCGTACATTACATAATTATAGAGTTTATGTATGCTGTTTCTGGATACAATTAGCGTTTTGAAGATTTACAATCCAGTTTGGTGCACATGAACCTCCTACCATGACACTTCTGGATATTACTGCACTGCTCTCAAACATGCTGACGTTTCTTCCGTGGTGACCTTGAGGCCAACATTTAGGCTCTGTTGTGGTCATAATCACAGTGCAACTCCATGTGTTTGACAAAACAATGGATCTTATCAGGAATGAGTTGCTTAGAGTGATGGAGTCATAGAGATATACTGCATAAAAGCAGGCCCTTCGATCCATCCTGCCCATGCTGACCAAGTTGGTACAGGCCGAGTCCCGTTTGCCTTCTTTGGGTCCATAGCCCTCTCAACGTTTCCTATCCATATATCTGTCCAAATGTCTTTTAAAAGTCATAATTGAACCACTTCTATAGCTTCATTTGTTCTTGGTACAGACTACCCACTGAGTGAAAAAGTAATCCTTGAGGTCCTGCTTCAATATCTCTCCTTTCACCGTAAGCCCATGCCCTCTGCCCTGGGTAGAATCCTCCACTCTGGGAAAAAGGCAGTGAGCATTCATGTTAATCATGCCCCTCATGATCTTGTACACCACAATAACGCCACTCCTCAGCCGATGCACTTCAAAGAAAAATGCTCTTGCCTACCCAACCTATCCTGATAATTCAAGCCTGCAAAAGTTGGGCTATCATGATATAGCTGTACAAGTTGTTGATGAGACTACACGTGCAGTTCTGGTGATCAAGCTACAGATAACATCCTGGTGAATCTCTTCTGCACCCTTACCAACTTAATGACACCTTTCCCATAGCTGGATGACCAGAACTGCACAAGGTAGTCTAGGTATAGTCTCACCAAAGACGTGTATTGTGATGTTCCAACTTTTGAACTCAATACCCATCCAATGAAGGAAAGCACATCAAATCTCACTGCTCTACAACACTCTCCAAGGCTCTACCATTTATTGTGTATGTTCTGCCCTGCCTTGACATATCAAAGTGCAACTCCTCACTAGTGTCAGATGAATTTCATTTGCAATTCCTTGTGCAACCTTCCAGATCTAGATCCTGTAAACTACACTGTCCAATATGCCACCAATTTGTGTGTCATCTCCAAAGTTATGAACAATGTTAACTACATTGTCATCTAAATTAATCTACATTGTCCCTATAGCCATTAGGTTACTAAACACTACAACCACAAATAAACTCTGAACTACATAGACTATTATTATCATTATTGCACTATTATTGTTTGGTTTTTATGTGTATATATGCATGTTTGTGTGTATAAACACACTACACTTTTTCTCTCATTTATTATATTGTTTACAGAGTACTATGTTTACATATTCTGTGGCAGTGCTGCACATAAGAATTTAATTGTTCTATCTGGGACATATGACAATAAAACACTCTTGACTCTTGACTCTTGACTAAAGGGCCTGTCCCACTGTACGAGTTAATTCAAGAGCTCTCCCGAGATTTAAAAAAAATCAAACTCGTGGTAAGTACAGAGAATGTACGTAGCGGGTATGTCGGAGCTCGGGACGTCACTTAGCAGCTCGTAACACTAACGGCAGGTACTCGGGAAATGCGGTAAGCTCGGGAAAACTCGTGAAGATTTTTCAACATGTTGAAAAATGTCCACGAGAGCCCCGAGTAACTACGAGCGGCTATTACCGTAATTCTCCGAGTTCGAATCAGGGGAAACTCGGGAGAATTCTTGAATTAGCTCGTACAGTGGGACAGCCCCATAAACCTTTAATGTAGGTAACAAACAACTATGGACCCAACACCGAACACTGCGATCACTTGTCATATGCCTCCAATCAGAAAAACAACGCTCCACAACTATCCTTTCGCTCCTTCTCCAAGCCAATTTTGAATCCAATTGACTAATTCACCTGGGATTCCATGCAATCTATCCTTCCAAGCTAGCCTAGCACGTCAAAGGCCTTGCTAAAGTCTATATAGACTAGGTCCACTGCACTGCCTCATTAGTTCTCTGGGGGACCTCTTCAAAATCCTCATTCAGATTCATGAGGCATGATTTCCCACAGCAAACACATGCTGATTATTCCTAATCAGTCCATGACTATCCAAATACAGGTAGATCCTGTTGCTAAAAATTTCCTTCAACAGCTTACAGGGTAAGTTCCCTGGCTTTCACATTGTGGCACAGTAGCGTAGTGGTAGATTTGCTACCTTACAGCACCAGAGACCCAGGTACGATCTTGTTCGGTGCTGTCTGTATGGAATTTGCACATTCCCCCTGTGATCGCGTGGGTTTTCTCTTGGTCTCCTCCCACATTAAAAGACATGCAGGTTTGTAAGTTAATTGGCCTCTGTAAATTATCCCTAGTGTGTAGAATAGGTCTAATGTACAGGTGATTGTTGGGCCCAAATGTCTGTTTCCACACTATATCTCTGAATTAAACTAAACCAAACATGGATGTTTGGCTCACCAGCCTGTAGTTTCCTGGATTTTTCCTACTGCCCTTCCTAAATAATGATACAACATTTGCCATCCTCCAGTATTCCGGAGCTTCACTTGTAGCTAAAGATAACGCAAATATCTCGTCAAGGGCCTCCACAATTTTGCCTCTAGCTTCCCACAAGGCCCAAGGGTGTACTTGGCGAGGCCCTCTAGACTTATCCACTTCAACACCTCCCATACCATTGCTAATCCGTATCTGATCTAAGATATCACAATTCTTACGCCTCAATTCACTAGTCTCCATGATTTTCTCCTCTGTAAAAATGGTTGAGGTAGTCATCTAATATATCTCCCATCTCTTGTGTCTCTGCACCCCTGCCCCAGAAGAGATCCCATTGATTCAACCCTTGACCCCCCCCCCCCCCCCCCCCCCCCCCCCCCCCCCCCCGCCACATATACATCTCACCTATCCTATTCTTACCTTCGCTAACACATGGCACCAGGAACAATGCAAAGATTTCCACCATTGAGATCCTTCTTTGTAACCTTATATTGAGATCCTTATATTAACTCCATAGCACCTCATTCCTTTTCCCACCAGCGTCGTTGGAACCGATGTGCACAAGGACCTTTGGCAACTTACCCTCCTCCTTGAGAATGATGTCTCAGCAGGCTGAATTAGCCTGAAGAAGGGTCCCGACTTCACCTATCCAAAGTTGCTGCCTGACTTGCTGAGTTACTGTAGTTACTCCTTTTGTGTATTATCCATCATCTGCAGTTCTTTATTTCAACTACTTAGAATGATAATACCTTACTCGGCTACAATGGGCAAGGGACAATTACGGAGACTATTCCTTGCCCCATTGGTCCATTATAATGAGGGTTTACCATCCTTATTTTCAAAGGGAATACTTTAGGTCTAGATGCTATTAGAAACTGGATAGATTAATTATGGAATAGGTTTATTTATTTATTATCACTTCATTAACAACCCTGAAGTACCTTCTGGGTGTTTAAAGATGATTTACAATTTGGCACATTCATAGTTAATTGTATTTTTATTGCCTTTAAGTGCTATGGGTTTCTATGGGGTTTTTTTCAGGTACCTTCAAGATCATTATACCATGCCCAGTATAATGGATCTGTTTGCAATTGACACCATAATGCAAAGTACCCTTTTAATTTTTAAATCTTCCCAGCTCTTCTACCTAAGAAACTTTGTAAGACAGAAGGACATTGACATTCCAGACATCCAGCATTGCTAAAATGTTAATGAACGGAAATGTGCTACCTGATATATTCTGGTCATTAATGTATCATTGAATCTGCTTGTCTGGTGTGGGTGGACATGGGCAAATCTTCAACAACATTCTGTCAGAAAACTGCAGGGAAATGAAACAGTTCCCCACGGTATTTCTAAACCATATTTTAATCCTGTTTTTAAATTGCTAATAATTGACAGGACGAGTGCAAAGATCAGTATGGACACAGTCAGACATGAAGGGCCTGTTTCTGTTCTGTCTGACTGACGTGAAATTGATTGTATTTTATTAATTACCCTTATTTGCTGTAATCACCTACTGTACATATGGCAGAGGAAGGTCATTCTGTCCTTTCCAACTAATGTTCTGGCTGCCCTCCTTCCAACCCAAAAGGTTAACATATATCTTATTCAGTATAGAAACAGGCCCTTAGATCCACCAAATCTGCACTAACCATCAACCATCCATTCACATTAATCTACATTAACCCCACTTTTTATTCTCCCCATATATCCATGAATTTACCTCACTTCTGTACATACCGGGGACAATTTGGAATGGCCAATCAATTTACCAACTTGCACATTGTTGAGTAGTTGGAGAAAACAGAACCACTTGGGGGAACCCGGTTGGTCACATGGAGAACATGCAAACTCCACAGAGACAGCACCCTAAGTTCGGATCTAGTTTAGTTTTGTTTAGAGATACATACCTCTTTTGGGCAACTGAGTCCATGCTGGCCAGCAATCACCTGCCCACCGAGTCCACACTGACCAATGATCCCCACACATTAACACAAGCCTACACACACCAGGGACAATTTACACTTATACCAAGTATATAAACCCAAGCCAATAAACCTACAAACCTATACGTCTTTGGAGTGTGGGAGGAAACCGAAGATCTTCGAGAAAACCCACGCAGTCGTGGGGAGAACGTACAAGCAGAACGTACTCCATACAGGCAGCACCTGTAGTCAGGATCGAACCCGGGTCTCTGGCGTTGCAAGCACTTTAAGGCAGAAACTCTACTGCTGCGCCACCGTGCTACACGTCTCAACTGTGCTTTTCCGTGCCATCTCTGATGCTGTACGGCAGTGGCTCTACTAGCTCTGCCACATTGCTGTCCTTATGGAGGCAAATTCCCTGTTCTAGTGCCCTTCAAATGAAGAGTTTTCTTATTTATTAAAAGTGAATAACTAAAATCATAGCCCATATTTCTGCAGGTGACTGTAGCTTGCTGAAATTTACCTTGCATCGCACACAACATAGACTTCTTCTTTTCGTGTCCATCTTGTTACAAATGTTGACCTCGCTGTCATCGCCCGACCTGAATAGGACGCAAGCTTCCAGCGACAATCAGTGGAAGCCATCACTTGTCGCATTAGATGATGATGGGAGCAGAATTAGCTCAGGAACACAACATAGCAAAGGCTCTGCATTTCTTCCACTTCCGAAATTTATTTTTTATAAACTGTCTTTACTGCAGATTCCTCCTCTGCAATAACTGATTTAAACCTTCCAATAGGTGCATGTCATTATTACTCCTGCCAACATATATTTTAGTTTAGTTTATGTCTTTAGTTTAGAGAGACACTGTGTGACCAGATTCTTGAGCCACTGGGTCCATGCAGACCACTGGGTCCATGCAGACCTGTAAGGAGAACATACAAACTCCTTACGTTTAGTTATTGTGTGTGTGGGGGTGGATAATGTGTCTGACGCCGCATGCCATGCCACCCCCCCCCCCCCCCCCCCCCCCCCCCCAGACCCAACGAGTCTGCACTTGGTCTAGTTCTTAATTAAATTTTCAACTCGTAGATATGTTTTAATGCATTTTTGAGTAAAGATTCCATTATCTTCCCTCCTACTGACATTAAGCTAATTGGTTATGGTGCGTCAGCAGAGAAATATATATAAATATAAGAATTGCATTAGCTGTCTGCTAGTTCATTGACATCACTTGCTTTCCCAATTAATTTTTATTCATAAGGCATTTGTGGCTCTTCTGTTTCTTCCATAACTGTGTTTTAATAAGTGCAGATGCAATCCATCTAGTGCAGCATTTTAGCCTTTCTGAATTTGATTAGTTTATCGATTATGTACTCCCATTACATCTTTAAACGTCTTTACAGATTACTTGAATTCTTCTTCTGATGTCACATCTACCATGTTACGCTCTGGCGGTAAATACTGAAGCAAAGTTATTATTTAATATTCTGGCTTCTTTTTTGTCATTGCCTATGAGTTTATCATGTGTCTGCCTTTGAGCGCCTGTTTTTGATCTGATTTATATTTTATTTTTCCAGGTTGCAAAGCTGGGAGATGTGATACTAATTGTTTAGACATCCAAAGAGCTGATGTGCCCTCAATATGGCAACTGTTATGCATGCAGCCTTCATCTTGAGAAGGATAGGCAATGTTATAGAACATTTGACCTATTCAAATTTAGCAGATCACTACACCAAGACTGGCTAGATTGATGCTGGTATTTGTTTATTATTGTCACGTGTACCGAGTTATAGTAAAAAACGTTGTTTCTGTGTTATCCAGTCAAATCATACAATACAGCAAGCCATACACAAGTACAACATGCAGTGCAACGAGGAAAATAACCAGAGTACAGAATCTATTGTTAAAGCTACAGAGAAAGTGTAGATTAAAATAAAAGTACAAGGGCCTGGAAGATTGGGACTACATCCTTAGTTTATAAAAGGTTTGTTTCGTAGTCTGGCACCAACAGTTCCAGAATCTGGTGGTATGTGCTTTGAAGGTTTTATACCTTCTGCTTGGCGGGAGAATGGAGAAGAGGGAATGACAAGGCTGTGCGTAGTCCTTGATTATAGAAACATAGAAACATAGAAAATAGGTGCAGGAGTAGACCATTCGGCCCTTCGAGCCTGCACCGCCATTCATTATGATCATGGCTGATCATCCAACTCAGTATCCTGTACCTGCTTTCTCTCCATACCCCCTGATCCCTTTAGCGAAAGGGCCACATCTAACTCCCTCTTAAATATAGCCAATGAACTGGCCTCAACTACATTCTGTGGCAGATAATTCCAGAGATTCACCACTCTCTGTGTAAAAAATGTTTTTCTCATCTCAGTCCTAAAAAATTCCCCTTCATCCTTAAACTGTGACCCCTTGTTCTGAACTTCCCCAACATCGGGAACAATCTTCCTGCATCTAGCCTGTCCAACCCCTTAAGAATTATGCATGATAAAGTATACTGTACTGATAATTTGCAAATAAATACTATAAATAAATACTGTATATTCAAAAGTCACTATTCACAGTATATGGCAAAGCATTCCAGTTGTATACAAAATTCACAATTTTTTTTAATTTTATGAGCACAGAGGTCTAGCCCCTCGATGTCTAGTGAGGAGTGACCTTAAACTGTGGCTCTTCTCCACAGAACCTTTGCAGCAGAATCACCAAGCTGCAGTCAGTACAAATCCTTGCAATTTGGAATGTGCCAGTCTGCAACACTTGGTTGTGGACAACTCCTTGTATTGGAAGTCCAGAAGGTTTCAGCAGAACAAAGGGCAGCTTTTGTGAATCAAGAAAAAAAACTGCAGATGATGGAAATCGGCAATAAAAACACAAAATGCTGGAAATACTCAACAAGAAAGGCAATATCTGTGAAAAGATGGTTTCAGTGGTTTCCTTATTGTCACGTGTACCAGGTACAGTGGAAGAGAACTGTAAATGTTTTAAGTTGAAGACTTCATGAACATTATGGGAGAATGATAGACGGCAATCAGAATTGAATTGAATTGAATACTTTATTGTCACATGTGACAAGTCACAGTGAAATTCTGTGCTTGCATACCCAAGATATGCAAATAGTCGCCATAAAGGGCACTTACAAAGTTACAAAGTTACAATCCTGGCCCTGCACATTGATGCAATCTTAAAGAACACTCACCAATGTCTCTACTTGCTCAGGAATTTCAGAAGGTTCTTCATGTTGGAGAATACACTGTCGGACATTTTCAGATATACAATGGAGAGCATGCTGACTGGTTGATTCACGGTTTGAACACTTAAGAATGGAGAAAGTGGTGGATATTGCCCAGTTGATGACGGGTATTAACTTGCCCACCATCGATGTGATCTGCAGGATGTGCTGCTTCATGAAGCAGCTACTACCATCAAAGACCCACACCACACCATAGTTATAGTTCTTAGCATTCTACTATATTATAGCACATCACATCCATAGACAAAATACAATGTCCTCAATGGGGTAGAGGTGAATCGAACACTACTTTGGCTTATGAAAGGACCATTCAGAAGCCTGATAACAGGTGGAAAGAAGCTATTGCGGAGTCTAATTGTGGCGCTTTCAAGCTTCTGTACCTTCTGCCAGATGGGAGTGGCGAGAAGAAGGAATGACCGGGGTGTGACAACACTTTGATTATATTGGCTGCTTATCCGAGGAAGTGTGAAGTGTAGAAGGAGTCAATGGTGGGAAGTCTGGTCTGTTTGACAGACTGGGCGCTACACCTACAGCTCTCTGCAATGGCTTGTAGTCTTGGGTAGAGGTGTTCCCCGACCAGGCCATGATGCAACCTGACAGTTTGCTTTCTATGGTGCATCTGTAGAAGTTTGTAAAATTCACTGGAGACATGCTGATTTCCTCAGTCTCCTCAGGATGTAGAGGCATTGGTGTATCTTCTTCACTGTTGCATCAAAGTGATTGTACCATGACAGATCATGAGTAATATTATTGCCAAGGAACCTGAAGCTCTCAACCACTTCCACTTCTCAAGGTTTAAGGTTCAAGTTCTTTTATTGCCACGTGTACCAATTAAGGTAAAGTGATACTCGATTTACCAAACAGCCATACTAAAAAAAGCAACAAAACACACAACTACTTAAAAGTTACCATGAACATCCACCACAGCAGATTCCCCATATTCCTCACTGTGATGAAAGGTAATAAAGTCCAATCTTCTTCCCTCTTTATTCTCCCGCGGTCGGGGCAGTCGAACCATCCGCAGTCGGGGCGATCGAAGCTCCCGCAGCACGTGGTTGAAGTCTCTGCTTCGGGGCGATCGAAGCTCCCGCGTCGGGGTAGTGGAAGCTCCTGCAGCTTGGAGATCCCAAAGTCAGTCTCTAATCAGGGACTGCGAGCTCCACGATGGTAAGTCCACAGGCTCCCCGCGGCTGGAGCTCCCAAAGTTGGTCTCCAGCAGAGGCCGCCAGCTCCACGATGTTAGGCCGCAATGCGTACGGAGATACGATATGATACAATCCCTCATCTCCATCGAGGTAAGAGATTTAAAAAGGTTTCCTCCAACCCCATCCCCCACATGAAACAAGCTAAAGAACACTAAAACATTCATTTAACACGTACTATAAATAACAGAGAAGGAATGACAGACAGATTGTTGGCGAGGCAGCCTTTGCTGGCATCACCCCGCTCCACCCTGCACCATTGATGTTGATTGGGTATGTACTACTCCACAAGAGTGGAACTCGCTATCAAAACATGGAGGGGACGGGGGACACAATTTTCGACGGCCGCGCGCGCATGCGCACACTCACACACACGCGCAAGGCTTTGGAGGCTCATTCTCAACTCTGCCTGTCTCACCGGATTAACTACAGCCCTGTCTGGACTGACGGGACACCAGCGCTGCTTCTCCGCACTGGCCATATTTCCCGCAAGTCCAGGGAGGTTAACCTGGCGGGACAGGCAGTGTCTGACTCCCGACCTCTCTGGCCACCCGTGGGGGTGGGGTGGGGGGGGGGGCACTCAGGACAGCGCTGGAGACCCGGCTGGGATCGATCCTGCCTGCGGATGAGGCGCAGGTCTGTGCCACGTCTCCCTCCTCCAATCGCTGCACTCTATCCTCAGGTCTCCTCCCCCACTCCTCCCTCCTCCAATCATCGCGCCCTCGATCATCAGTCCCACCCCCACTGCCTCGCGGAAAGTAGAGATTTTAAAATCGGGATCACAAAAACTTGGGGGGGATGTCCCCCACCTCTCAAAACATGGGGGGGACATGTCCCCTCTGGCCCCCCCGGGTTTTCCGCCCCTGCTACTCCATGCTTCCTGAAGTCAATATAGTTAGCTCCTTTATCCTGCTAGCATTGTGAGAGAGGTTCTTATCCTGACACCCTGTCACTAGGTTCTCTACCTCCTTCTTGTAGTCCGTCTCATTATTTTTTGGATTTGGTCCACCTCAGTGGTGTCGTCTGCAAACTTGCAGATGGAATTAAACCCAAATTTGGCCATGGAGTTGTGAGTGTAAAGGGAACATAATAGAGGCCTGAGAATGCAACCTAGCAGGGCACCTGTGTTGAGACTTATTGTAGAGGGAGGCGCAGTCACCTATATTCACTAATTGAGGTCTGTGGATCAGAATGTCGAGGATCCATTGGCAGAAGGGGGAGCTGATTCCTAGTTCCCAGAGTTTGGCAATGAGATTGAATGGGATGAAGGCAGAGCTATAGTTGATAAATAGGAATCTAATGGAGGAGTCCTTGTTGTCTGGATGTTGCAGAAATGTTTTGGGCCATTGCAGTGGATCAAGGCCGGCTGGTGTTAATGTGCTTCACTTTGGCATGGGGTTGATAGCGGTCTCCCTGAAGCAGGTGTGGACCTCAGAATGGAGTAAAGAGCCATTAAAGAAATCTGCAAATACTTCTGCCAGCTGATCCACACAGGTCCTGAGGATACGGCCGGGGACGCCATCCGGACAAGTTGCTTTCCCTGAATTTGTTCTGAGGAAAGCCAACCTTACGCGTGGCTCAGTAAACATTGGTACAGGCACACCCGAGTGGCTGGGCAGGTGGCATTCTGCCACCGACCTTCTTCAAAGTTGATGTAGAATCCATTGAGTTCATTAGGGTTCCATTGTTGCCAACGTTATTGCAGGCCTTCGCTTTGTAGCCTGTGACAGCATGCAAGCCTTGCCACAATCTACGGGTATCCATGACATTGCCCCGAGACTGCAACTTAGTCCTGAATTCACTCTTAGGCTGTGTGGAGGTCATGGATAGATTTATTGTACTGCCCGGGATCGTTTGACTTGAAGGCTGCGGACTGGCCTTCACCTGGGAGTGGACTTTGTAGTTGACCATGGTTTCCAGAGATGGTAAAATACACTTATCATCTTTTTTTGGTACATGGTTCTCTACATACCTGCTGAAAGGTCTGTGACAGCAGTGGCATTCATCAAGGTTAGCTGCAGATTTCTTGAACACAGACCAGTCTACTAGCTCAAAGCAGTCGCAAAGGGTGTCATCTGTCTCATCTGAGCTGCACTGCATGACCTTCTGTATTGTATCCACCAGCTTCAGTTTCTGCTTGTAAGCAGGGAGTAGAAGCACAGCCAGGTGGTCAGATTTACTAAAGTGCAGTCTGAAAATGGAGCCGTGTGTGTTTTTGATGGTTATGTAGCAGTGGTCGAGGGGGTTTGGGCCTCTTGTTAGGCAGAAGATGCGCTGATAGTATTTTGGCAGCAAGCTCTTATGGTTGGCATGGTTGAATTCCATGGCTATTATGTGTATGGCTTCGGGGTATTCCATTTCAAGGCCATTGGTGACAGTGTGTAGCTTCTCAAGTACAAGCTTAGCATAGGATTGGGGCAGGTTGTAGACTGGACTAAGTAGAAATTAGGTAGAAAGCCAACCCCCCCCCCCGTTCTTAACCTTGCCTGAGGAGATTGTACAGTCCATCCGGTGAAGCGAGAAGCCCTCAGGTTGAATGACACAGTCAGGTGAGGTAGGAGAGAGCACACAGCAGTCTCTCAGTTCCATAAGTTATGCGAGTCAAGCTTTAGTTTCATTCAGTTTGTGCTCAATGGTTTGTACATTTACCAATAGTATGCTGGGGAGGCGGGGGGGATGGGCCCAGAAGCTGGAGTGCAGAGTTAGCCACTCTATCAAGTAAGAGGTGGCACTCAGGGCAATCCGGGAGTCGGATAGCATCACCGGGCGCTCCAGCTAGTTGGTCCTCGACGTCAGATTCTGCCGCAGGTTGAGGCCTGCACTCAGTTGGGCCTAGAGGCTCGATTTGCCGTCTCCCCAGCATCGAGGCCCGCACTCATTCGGGTTCAGTGATCTAGTTAGTTTGGCATTTCCTCCCAGTCCGGCTTTGTTGGGCCCGGATGTCCAATCCTGTTGTCAACGACAGTTCAAGCTTCTGGGTACATGTGTAGGCCAAAGGCTTCACCGGTCAGAGTCAGCCTCAATGGTCGGGTCAGCTCATGCCAGGTAAGTTCTTCGGTCCGGGGGGGGGGGGGGGCATAGGATTGTCAGACGTGCAAGAATATGAAAGAAAATATAATTTGAACGTTTAGAAATGGTGCTGCACTTACAGGTGGAAAAAATATTTAGAAGAATTGTGATTATATTGGATAGTAGTAGATCCTTCTCTGAGTAGAGCACACAAAGAATCATCTACTCATCTACTGATTCAGCTGAAGTCTCTGCTTCTCTGAAGATGCTGAAAATCTTAAATAAATCCAACTAGTGCTTGAAACATTCCACAGGTCAGACAGCATCTGCAGAAAAAGAACCAGTTAATGATTCACATCCTGAATCTTTCAGCAGATCAGTTCTGGCAAAGGTTCTACGCACTGACTTGTTAATGGATTCTCTTTCCACACAGACTGGCCTCCTATGAGTTTCCAATGCTTTCTGCTTTAATCTATATTACTAAAAGTCTGATTTTGACCGCTTTTGGCTCGCAGTGGTGTGATTTCCGAGAGAACGCCGCCACCTATAGCCGTCATCTTTGGCCAGCTCGCTCAGAGCCCCTCTCCGCCTTACGGGACCAGAGGATTTTTCCTATCGATGAAAATTCAGTGAGATATTAATGTTTAAAAAAAAAACATTGGGCTGCTGCCCAATTGTTTGCCTCGCCTTTTTAAAAAGTTTGTGTTCACTAAATGAATTTTGGTTGTCGGGTGGCTGCAGCCAAATTGTTTGCCTTGGCTTGGCTTTTAAAATCATTGCAACAGTTGGCTGCCAGCCCAAGAATCCATTCGGCCCACAATGTCTATACTAGCCCTCTGGAAACCAGTACCTTCGGCCCGCAACAGCCATACTAGCACAACAGAAAGCCCCCCCCCCCCCCCCCCCCCACTGGCGAGCAATATTGTAATTGGTGGAGAGGTGGAGTATTGCGTTGGTGACCATCCCTCCCGTGTGATACTGGGACCCAACGGGTCCCACTTAGTACTATATAAAAGTCTGGATGTGCTATCCAGTTTGCTGTTGAGTCTGCCAGGTCATCTTTACATGTTACACCCTGATCCCATGGGTATTCAAAAACCCTTGCAGTGAGGAGCATAGAAAAAACAGAGAGATGAGCTTACCAGAGTTGGTTCCACTTTCTTGCAGCTTCCATTGCTCACCTGTCAATGTGTTGTTGAATTAGTAAGAGAATCTGTGGAAAATTTGCTCCCAACCCCTCCCAGTCCACTCAGAAAATGTCACTTACACAGGAAATCAAACGTTCAAAGTTTGGAAACTATTTACAATGATGCTGAGAAACCTCATCAATCACCCAAGGAGACATAACAAACCTGACCTTGAATTGGCTGCAGAGAGTCTATCAATTTTGAAACAGCCTGCTTCCTCAAATAATAAGCAGAGACAAACCTGATCTATTCAGTCATTCAGTGACACTTTTGTGCAACAAACTGAATAGCTTACATTAGTCTCTGTAAGTAAAGAACGGAACTCAGCTCTGGACTCATTCAATATGCGTCTCAACCAATTATTTAATTTATACTGAACCTCAAAACAAGCACTGTTTTCTCATGTTTAGCTCTTTTCAGCTTTTTTTTTTCATCATTCCAAACTAAATAATTAGCCTCTTTAAAAATATGTTTCTGCAGCTTAGAAAATAAACGGTAAAACGTATGCAGAATTTCTCTTACTGAATTATGATTCGGAGCAATGAATCTTCATCTTCTAACAGAATGGTCATCTTTCCATGTGTCATTTGAGAGATTTATCATTGCTACAAATTCTACAACTGGTATTTGCATGCCACTACCCTCCTGGATTTTGAATGAAACATAAAATGTATTCATGGTATGTATAAAAAAAAACATATAGACTCACCACAGCCAACATTCCTCAAGAGGTGAAAGATTTCCAATTGCATATTGAACAACAAAACAATTTTAGTCAGCCTTTCGGTCAGTCGAGAAGTAGTACTTCTAGTGCCCAATCCTGTTGGAATTTTGACCTTGTTACTGCAATCAGAGGGTGTTTAGAACCTTAGGAGTAGAATGGTGAACAAATCAGGAGATAGAAGGTTTGGAGAGAGAGGGAGATTAGGGGATGAACTAACAAAGCCCAAGAAACATAAATCAGGGAAGCAAGAAGCAAGCAACATGTCTAGTGATTTAAGAGTACTGGGCTTCAGACAAGGGAAAAAAGGGAAGATAGACACAAAAAACTGGAGTAACTCAGCGGGACAGGCAGCATCTCTGAAGAGAAGGAATGGGTGACATTTCGGGTCGAGACCCTTCTTCAGACTGGTTAGGGATAAGGGAAATGAAAGATATAGACGGTGATGTGGAGAGATAAAGAACAATGAATGAAAGATATGCAATAAAGTAACGATGATAAAGGAAACGGGCCATTTTTAGCTGTTAGGGTGAAAATGAGAAGCTAGTGGCACTTGGGTGGAGGAGGGATAGAGAGAGAGAGGGGAATGCTGGGGCTACCAGAAGTGAGATAAATCAATATTCATAACACTGGGCTGCAAGCTGCCCAAGCGAAATATGAGATGCTGTTCCTCCAATTTGTATTTAGCCTCAAGCATCAAGTCAAAAGAGTTTATTGTCAGTTGATAGGACAATGAAATTCTTGCTTTGCATGGAGCACAGGAAGATGTGGTGGGGGGTGATCTTATAGAAGTGTACAAGCTCATGAGGGGAATAGATTGGATGATTAGAAACATAGAAACATAGAAATTAGGTACAGGAGTAGGCCATTCGGCCCTTCGAGCCTGCACCGCCATTCAATATGATCATGGCTGATCATCCAACTCAGTATCCCGTACCTGCCTTCTCCATACCCCCATTAGAGAGTCTTTATCCAGAGTACGGTAATAAATAACCGGAGGTCATACATTTAAGGTATGAGGTAAAACCTGAGGGGCAACCTTTTCACACATCTATATTACTAAAAGTCTGATCTTGACCGCTTTTGACTTACTGTGATGTAATCTCCGAGAGAACGCCGCCACTTATAGACGTCATTTTTGGCCACCTCGTTCAGAGCCCCCCTCAGCCGGACTGTACCAGAGGCTTTTTCCCATAGATAAAAAATCAGAGAGAT